>NW_028232751.1:62977522-64292955 GCF_057557595.1 Rhyacophila brunnea
ATACAAAGTACATTAAAATATGTAAAAAAAAAATTAATACCACTTCACCATATAATCATGGTGAAGTCAATGGAACTCACTCCAAAAACACATTTGGATGGTTTGATTGTGTGAGATTTTTCATCCAGACTAGCAATAAGGATATCGTCAATATAAGCGAAGACAAAGTCGAGGTTGCGCAGAACCTCATTCACGAAACGCTGAAATCTCTGAGCGACATTGCGAAGGCCATAACTCATACGGTTAAATTCAAATAATCCAAATGGGATTGTAATTGGTGTTTTGTAAAGTCTCCAGTCCGAGGAGTCCTTCTTTTCGACACATATGTAAATGTGATGACACGGCTGATGGTGAGGATTTGCAAATTCCTAGTTGTAGCATCGTTTGAAATTTGTTTTTTTGCTAAATCATGTTTAACCGGGTTGAGTCTACGTGGGCGACAGAAAGGTAGGTGACCTTGTGTAATGATGTGATGCTGGGATGCTGAGGTTGTTTGATGGGAAAATCGAATCTTCACAAAGCCAAAATACTTACCAAATGAATATTTCTATGCAAAACGTTTTGGTTGCATATTGCTGAATGCGATTCAGCATGAATTACTGATTAGTGGGTACACTTTCTGATCGATAGATTCGATGTTGTGACCCCTTTGCCGAAATATTGCAGTGGGCAGTACGACTTGGGCAACCTTCCCCTATTACTTTTAAAAAGACATTTTCTTTGAAAGTTTAAAAACATGATGATGGGATTAGTTACCAACTTTATAGATGGACTTGAGCAATCTTCCTAAACTATAGATGCCAATATAAAGTCGTAATCATCAACAAGGATTTAGATTTTTTTTACATCCTTCGATGGGCTTTCTAGGTACCTATTTAGAAAGTCAAATTTTTTAATGTTTGTTTGATCCAGAGCAATGAATGGGGGGGGTGAATGGCTGAAACCACTCATTAAAAATTTGTATACTGTCAGACCTCGGATTGCGAGCATAATTTGTTCCAAATATGTGTATGTAATCCAAAGCACTCGTTTCATCATCATCATCAGGGGCGCGACAACCCGGTGTGGGTCGTGGCCTCCTCCAACAGCTCCCTCCACCTGTCCCTATCCAGTGTTTAGCACTTGTTTATCAAAGCAAATTTCCCCATTAGAAAGAAATAATGGAATCTCAGATGTGGAAATTTCGTTATCATGTCCAAAATGTATCCCCAAAGATCAACGGGATCACGTGTATAATGATGAACTACCCCTTGTATCAACTTAGATGGTTTGGGCTCAGGATGTCACACCTCCCTGATTTGGCGTATTTAGCTAAGCATACATGAAGAAACCTTGTTCATCAATTTTAGATTAGTTGTGGGGTATGACGCCGAAGTGGGACTTATGTGCCCAGTATGTTAAAAAATAATTTAACATACTGGGCGCGTTACTTTACTAATTCGTTTATAATTAATAGCGCGTAAAGTCGCGTCGGGACTGTTTCAGCCCAATACAAATTATTATAATATTACAGGCCTTATTCCTAGATAACACACACATCAGGGGACTCTTATTTTTAAAGACACAAATAGTGATTAATCATTACAGTAATATCGCGTTATATCTACAGTACAATGGCGGTGGCTTAGGTCGTTAATACAATATCGATTAAACAAGAAACATACAATGAAACGAGAGAAATAATTAAGATCGAAATATTACCGACAATTAAATGGAATTTGAAGTAGAAATGATTAAAAATAAATGCACAGAGTACTTAGGGTTTTGTAGGGCGGAGCTGCTTGCCTCGGGACCTTCGGATGAAGGTGCTGTAGACCAGGTCTGGTCTGGAGATCGTCGAAGGGGAAAAGAGACTTCCTTTACTCGCGCAAGCTTATTTAAAGACTGTCCGGCATCCATGTTGTGGAAGAGATATTTGAATCACTGCCCATGTGGTCGCTACTCCCCGCTAGGGGTGGATGTCGGCCGCTTTTATTTCGGCTTGGGATTAGGGAGGGGTTTTAATTCTGCTGGAGGTATTTTGGGAGGTCCTCTAGGATGTTGTCCTCATGGCTTATTGATTGTCGGAGTGGTACCTTCGGTTATCATCCTCCTCGGCTTTAACTAGATGTGAAGATTGTTGGTTTTAGCAACCTCCACAAGCATGTCCCCTCTACCATCCCTTGAGCCATGTCTGACCGCTACGTCATCTCTGGTATGATCCAATACGTACATTGAAATCTCCCATTATGATGTTGAAGTGGCATTTACTTTTATTTTTCAAAGATGTTATTTCCTCGTAAAACACTTTTTCATCAGGATGGCTCTGTGTCGGAGAATATGCTTGCAAAATCTGAATTCGGTACCTAGCCATTAATTTTGATTATCACGCTTGCGACCCTGTCAGACATGCAGTTGAATTCAACTATGCGGTCTTTCCAGGCTCCGTTAACCTTGAGCAATCCTTAATCTTTAGATTCGAAATATTCTGAAATGTATGTGAATATCCTGTCTCATATTTCTCTTGACTAAGGATGTGCAGTGTTATCAGTTTGTCTTTTTGATGTATTAACAATTTAATTATATTTTCTTGGGTGATATTTTTTACGCAAAATATTAAATGCTCGAGCTTATTATATTGAATAACTGGGGAGATAAAAATCCTTAAACGGTAGGTAGGTGAATACTTCAGTCACCATTTCTAATTGTAAATGGCCCAAATGCATCGTTTGTCCTGACGGCAACATACCTAATTATTTCGAATGAAATGAATCGATAATCCATAAATATATTGGTATGATAATATGGGGGAATGATTCCTACTCAAATGTGCCGCCCTTTGGTAACTTCCGCAACTAGGTATGCGGCATATTATGGTCTGCTAGCCCCCTTGGTACCCAACCAACGTACGAGTAGTATCATACCTAATAATCTATACAATTCTCATCGGCGACATCCTTTTGCTTTAGGTAGATATCGGGGTCCATGTATCTTCGCAGTCTTACAGCCTATGCATGCCTCTGCCCAGGAGTATATGTCTGTATTCATGCTTGACCAAGAGTATTTGCTTAAAATGGATTTCCGTGTTGCCCTGACTCCTGAATGTGATGTGTTGTTATGTATAGTATTGAATATTTTTCTCCGGAGTATTTTTGCTATGTATGGGCGAAGTTTGTCTGTCGATGTGTCACACCAAATGTTACAATCGTGCAACGGGATTGCTATTTGTTAGAATTCCAGTTTAATTGATATGAATTGGAATACAAAGTACTATCACTACTCTCCATTTTATGTAAATGTAGAGTACTCCACCGTATGTAAATGTGATGACACGGCTGATGGTGTTTTCTACGTTTTCTGGTCAGACGAAAACTTAGTACATCAATATCATGTTTATGTTTCACTTTTTTATTATGTTCTATTATTACCACTTTTGTGGAATTGATCCCGCCACTGAGATTTAAGGAACTTTCATTTTCTTTATGTGATTCGAACATTCTTCGGTTAGCATAATAGTTTCTTGAGAATTTGGTAAAAATTTACCTGTATCCTCATTTAGTTCTCTCCAGTCTGTTTATTTATTAAAATTACTTTTTCCCGTTGTTTCAAACGAGTCATCATGAAGCGTGGTCAACATACGCACATCCCTCCTATCGTGCCATTTAAGAGTCAATAGTGGGCTTTTTGATTTATCTCAAGTCTCTCCATCTTTCAACCCTTTAAAACTCAGCATCTCCTTCCGGATCTTCCTAACCGTGCCACAAGCATTGGTTTTATTACTGTGGAGATATTTAAAGAGAGCTGGGCTGGAGTACCAATTATCACATATAAGGTGTGACCTTTGCTGATATCATCTTTCAATAACGTGGTCACCACCGCACCAGAAATTCCCGAATTTTGGATTTTGGTCGTCCACTATAATATCTTTGCCTTCGCCACAATATATATATATAATGAAATCGATTATATAACCGGTCATCACATCGCACAAAACAAACATTTATTCCAAAACGATGCTCTTTTGACGGTATAAACTGTTGTAAAGTTGAGTCTATTTTTGAAAACAATACTTTTGTCAATGCATAAGTTTTGGTGCGGGAGCATTGTCTCTAAAAATGTTGCGCGTGTACTCCAGAAGTAATCGTATTTTAACATACCCATTTGTGGTGGTCGCATTTGATTCACAAAAATGGAGCATCTGTAGGATCGGTTGGTACCGATCTCTGCCAACAGAGAGCCACTATTTTTGGATTCAATTTCACCTTACCTCAGTTTTTTTATTTTTTTTTATTTAATGGGTTTACAGTGTTGTGCAATGAGGCATATTCCGCTGAAAAAATGAAAGCCAAAACATGAAATGTTCATCTGTGTGATGATACCGCATTTTTCGGAAATTTTTTTACTAATAAGAATAATTTTTTTGTAGAATTCCAGTTTAATTGATATTAATTGGAATACAAAGTACATTAAAATATGTAAAAAAAAATTAATACCACTTCACCATATAATCGTGGTGAAGTCAATGGAATTTACTCCAAAAACACATTTGGATGGTTTGATTGTGTGAGATTTTTCATCCAGACTAGCAATAAGGATATCGTCAATATAAGCGAAGACAAAGTCGAGGTTGCGCAGAACCTCATTCACGAAACGCTGAAATCTCTGAGCGACATTGCGAAGGCCATAACTCATACGGTTAAATTCAAATAATCCAAATGGGATTGTAATTGCTGTTTTGTAAAGTCTCCAGTCCGAGGAGTCCTTCTTTTCGACACATATGTAAATGTGATGACACGGCTGATGGTGAGGATTTGCAAATTCCTAGTTGTAGCATCGTTTGAAATTTGTTTTTTTGCTAAATCATGTTTAACCGGGTTGAGTCTACGTGGGCGACAGAAAGGTAGGTGACCTTGTGTAGTGATGTGATGCTGGGATGCTGAGGTTGTTTGATGGGAAAATCGAATCTTCACAAAGCCAAAATACTTACCAAATGAATATTTCTATGCAAAACGTTTTGGTTGCATATTGCTGAATGCGATTCAGCATGAATTACTGATTAGTGGGTACACTTTCTGATCGATAGATTCGATGTTGTGACCCCTTTGCCGAAATATTGCAGTGGGCAGTACGACTTGGGCAACCTTCCCCTATTACTTTTAAAAAGACATTTTCTTTGAAAGTTTAAAAACATGATGATGGGATTAGTTACCAACTTTATAGATGGACTTGAGCAATCTTCCTAAACTATAGATGCCAATATAAAGTCGTAATCATCAACAAGGATTTAGATTTTTTTTACATCCTTCGATGGGCTTTCTAGGTACCTATTTAGAAAGTCAAATTTTTTAATGTTTGTTTGATCCAGAGCAATGAATGGGGGGGGGTTAGGGTGAATGGCTGAAACCACTCATTAAAAATTTGTATACTGTCAGACCTCGGATTGCGAGCATAATTTGTTCCAAATATGTGTATGTAATCCAAAGCACTCGTTTCATCATCATCATCAGGGGCGCGACAACCCGGTGTGGGTCGTGGCCTCCTCCAACAGCTCCCTCCACCTGTCCCTATCCAGTGTTTAGCACTTGTTTATCAAAGCAAATTTCCCCATTAGAAAGAAATAATGGAATCTCAGATGTGGAAATTTCGTTATCATGTCCAAAATGTATCCCCAAAGATCAACGGGATCACGTGTATAATGATGAACTACCCCTTGTATCAACTTAGATGGTTTGGGCTCAGGATGTCACACCTCCCTGATTTGGCGTATTTAGCTAAGCATACATGAAGAAACCTTGTTCATCAATTTTAGATTAGTTGTGGGGTATGACGCCGAAGTGGGACTTATGTGCCCAGTATGTTAAAAAATAATTTAACATACTGGGCGCGTTACTTTACTAATTCGTTTATAATTAATAGCGCGTAAAGTCGCGTCGGGACTGTTTCAGCCCAATACAAATTATTATAATATTACAGGCCTTATTCCTAGATAACACACACATCAGGGGACTCTTATTTTTAAAGACACAAATAGTGATTAATCATTACAGTAATATCGCGTTATATCTACAGTACAATGGCGGTGGCTTAGGTCGTTAATACAATATCGATTAAACAAGAAACATACAATGAAACGAGAGAAATAATTAAGATCGAAATATTACCGACAATTAAATGGAATTTGAAGTAGAAATGATTAAAAATAAATGCACAGAGTACTTAGGGTTTTGTAGGGCGGAGCTGCTTGCCTCGGGACCTTCGGATGAAGGTGCTGTAGACCAGGTCTGGTCTGGAGATCGTCGAAGGGGAAAAGAGACTTCCTTTACTCGCGCAAGCTTATTTAAAGACTGTCCGGCATCCATGTTGTGGAAGAGATATTTGAATCACTGCCCATGTGGTCGCTACTCCCCGCTAGGGGTGGATGTCGGCCGCTTTTATTTCGGCTTGGGATTAGGGAGGGGTTTTAATTCTGCTGGAGGTATTTTGGGAGGTCCTCTAGGATGTTGTCCTCATGGCTTATTGATTGTCGGAGTGGTACCTTCGGTTATCATCCTCCTCGGCTTTAACTAGATGTGAAGATTGTTGGTTTTAGCAACCTCCACAAGCATGTCCCCTCTACCATCCCTTGAGCCATGTCTGACCGCTACGTCATCTCTGGTATGATCCAATACGTACATTGAAATCTCCCATTATGATGTTGAAGTGGCATTTACTTTTATTTTTCAAAGATGTTATTTCCTCGTAAAACACTTTTTCATCAGGATGGCTCTGTGTCGGAGAATATGCTTGCAAAATCTGAATTCGGTACCTAGCCATTGATTTTGATTATCACGCTTGCGACCCTGTCAGACATACAGTTGAATTCAACTATGCGGTCTTTCCAGGCTCCGTTAACCTTGAGCAATCCTTAATCTTTAGATTCGAAATATTCTGAAATGTATGTGAATATCCTGTCTCATATTTCTCTTGACTAAGGATGTGCAGTGTTATCAGTTTGTCTTTTTGATGTATTAACAATTTAATTATATTTTCTTGGGTGATATTTTTTACGCAAAATATTAAATGCTCGAGCTTATTATATTGAATAACTGGGGAGATAAAAATCCTTAAACGGTAGGTAGGTGAATACTTCAGTCACCATTTCTAATTGTAAATGGCCCAAATGCATCGTTTGTCCTGACGGCAACATACCTAATTATTTCGAATGAAATGAATCGATAATCCATAAATATATTGGTATGATAATATGGGGGAATGATTCCTACTCAAATGTGCCGCCCTTTGGTAACTTCCGCAACTAGGTATGCGGCATATTATGGTCTGCTAGCCCCCTTGGTACCCAACCAACGTACGAGTAGTATCATACCTAATAATCTATACAATTCTCATCGGCGACATCCTTTTGCTTTAGGTAGATATCGGGGTCCATGTATCTTCGCAGTCTTACAGCCTATGCATGCCTCTGCCCAGGAGTATATGTCTGTATTCATGCTTGACCAAGAGTATTTGCTTAAAATGGATTTCCGTGTTGCCCTGACTCCTGAATGTGATGTGTTGTTATGTATAGTATTGAATATTTTTCTCCGGAGTATTTTTGCTATGTATGGGCGAAGTTTGTCTGTCGATGTGTCACACCAAATGTTACAATCGTGCTACGGGATTGCTATTTGTTAGAATTCCAGTTTAATTGATATGAATTAGAATACAAAGTACTATCACTACTCTCCATTTTATGTAAATGTAGAGTACTCCACCGTATGTAAATGTGATGACACGGCTGATGGTGTTTTCTACGTTTTCTGGTCAGACGAAAACTTAGTACATCAATATCATGTTTATGTTTCACTTTTTTATTATGTTCTATTATTACCACTTTTGTGGAATTGATCCCGCCACTGAGATTTAAGGAACTTTCATTTTCTTTATGTGATTCGAACATTCTTCGGTTAGCATAATAGTTTCTTGAGAATTTGATAAAAATTTACCTGTATCCTCATTTAGTTCTCTCCAGTCTGTTTGTTTATTAAAATTACTTTTTCCCGTTGTTTCAAACGAGTCATCATGAAGCGTGGTCAACATACGCACATCCCTCCTATCGTGCCATTTAAGAGTCAATAATGGGCTTTTTGATTTATCTCAAGTCTCTCCATCTTTCAACTCTTTAAAACTCAGCATCTCCTTCCGGATCTTCCTAACCGTGCCACAAGCATTGGTTTTATTACTGTGGAGATATTTAAAGAGAGCTGGGCTGGAGTACCAATTATCACATATAAGGTGTGACCTTTGCTGATATCATCTTTCAATAACGTGGTCACCACCGCACCAGAAATTCCCGAATTTTGGATTTTGGTCGTCCACTATAATATCTTTGCCTTCGCCACAATATATATATATAATGAAATCGATTATATAACCGGTCATCACATCGCACAAAACAAACATTTATTCCAAAACGATGCTCTTTTGACGGTATAAACTGTTGTAAAGTTGAGTATATTTTTGAAAACAATACTTTTGTCAATGCATAAGTTTTGGTGCGGGAGCATTGTCTCTAAAAATGTTGCGCGTGTACTCCAGAAGTAATCGTATTTTAACATACCCATTTGTGGTGGTCGCATTTGATTCACAAAAATGGAGCATCTGTAGGATCGGTTGGTACCGATCTCTGCCAACAGAGAGCCACTATTTTTGGATTCAATTTCACCTTACCTCAGTTTTTTTATTTTTTTTTATTTAATGGGTTTACAGTGTTGTGCAATGAGGCATATTCCGCTGAAAAAATGAAAGCCAAAACATGAAATGTTCATCTGTGTGATGATACCGCATTTTTCAAATTCCTAGTTGTAGCATCGTTTGAAATTTGTTTTTTTGCTAAATCATGTTTAACCGGGTTGAGTCTACGTGGGCGACAGAAAGGTAGGTGACCTTGTGTAGTGATGTGATGCTGGGATGCTGAGGTTGTTTGATGGGAAAATCGAATCTTCACAAAGCCAAAATACTTACCAAATGAATATTTCTATGCAAAACGTTTTGGTTGCATATTGCTGAATGCGATTCAGCATGAATTACTGATTAGTGGGTACACTTTCTGATCGATAGATTCGATGTTGTGACCCCTTTGCCGAAATATTGCAGTGGGCAGTACGACTTGGGCAACCTTCCCCTATTACTTTTAAAAAGACATTTTCTTTGAAAGTTTAAAAACATGATGATGGGATTAGTTACCAACTTTATAGATGGACTTGAGCAATCTTCCTAAACTATAGATGCCAATATAAAGTCGTAATCATCAACAAGGATTTAGATTTTTTTTACATCCTTCGATGGGCTTTCTAGGTACCTATTTAGAAAGTCAAATTTTTTAATGTTTGTTTGATCCAGAGCAATGAATGGGGGGGGGTTAGGGTGAATGGCTGAAACCACTCATTAAAAATTTGTATACTGTCAGACCTCGGATTGCGAGCATAATTTGTTCCAAATATGTGTATGTAATCCAAAGCACTCGTTTCATCATCATCATCAGGGGCGCGACAACCCGGTGTGGGTCGTGGCCTCCTCCAACAGCTCCCTCCACCTGTCCCTATCCAGTGTTTAGCACTTGTTTATCAAAGCAAATTTCCCCATTAGAAAGAAATAATGGAATCTCAGATGTGGAAATTTCGTTATCATGTCCAAAATGTATCCCCAAAGATCAACGGGATCACGTGTATAATGATGAACTACCCCTTGTATCAACTTAGATGGTTTGGGCTCAGGATGTCACACCTCCCTGATTTGGCGTATTTAGCTAAGCATACATGAAGAAACCTTGTTCATCAATTTTAGATTAGTTGTGGGGTATGACGCCGAAGTGGGACTTATGTGCCCAGTATGTTAAAAAATAATTTAACATACTGGGCGCGTTACTTTACTAATTCGTTTATAATTAATAGCGCGTAAAGTCGCGTCGGGACTGTTTCAGCCCAATACAAATTATTATAATATTACAGGCCTTATTCCTAGATAACACACACATCAGGGGACTCTTATTTTTAAAGACACAAATAGTGATTAATCATTACAGTAATATCGCGTTATATCTACAGTACAATGGCGGTGGCTTAGGTCGTTAATACAATATCGATTAAACAAGAAACATACAATGAAACGAGAGAAATAATTAAGATCGAAATATTACCGACAATTAAATGGAATTTGAAGTAGAAATGATTAAAAATAAATGCACAGAGTACTTAGGGTTTTGTAGGGCGGAGCTGCTTGCCTCGGGACCTTCGGATGAAGGTGCTGTAGACCAGGTCTGGTCTGGAGATCGTCGAAGGGGAAAAGAGACTTCCTTTACTCGCGCAAGCTTATTTAAAGACTGTCCGGCATCCATGTTGTGGAAGAGATATTTGAATCACTGCCCATGTGGTCGCTACTCCCCGCTAGGGGTGGATGTCGGCCGCTTTTATTTCGGCTTGGGATTAGGGAGGGGTTTTAATTCTGCTGGAGGTATTTTGGGAGGTCCTCTAGGATGTTGTCCTCATGGCTTATTGATTGTCGGAGTGGTACCTTCGGTTATCATCCTCCTCGGCTTTAACTAGATGTGAAGATTGTTGGTTTTAGCAACCTCCACAAGCATGTCCCCTCTACCATCCCTTGAGCCATGTCTGACCGCTACGTCATCTCTGGTATGATCCAATACGTACATTGAAATCTCCCATTATGATGTTGAAGTGGCATTTACTTTTATTTTTCAAAGATGTTATTTCCTCGTAAAACACTTTTTCATCAGGATGGCTCTGTGTCGGAGAATATGCTTGCAAAATCTGAATTCGGTACCTAGCCATTGATTTTGATTATCACGCTTGCGACCCTGTCAGACATACAGTTGAATTCAACTATGCGGTCTTTCCAGGCTCCGTTAACCTTGAGCAATCCTTAATCTTTAGATTCGAAATATTCTGAAATGTATGTGAATATCCTGTCTCATATTTCTCTTGACTAAGGATGTGGAGTGTTATCAGTTTGTCTTTTTGATGTATTAACAATTTAATTATATTTTCTTGGGTGATATTTTTTACGCAAAATATTAAATGCTCGAGCTTATTATATTGAATAACTGGGGAGATAAAAATCCTTAAACGGTAGGTAGGTGAATACTTCAGTCACCATTTCTAATTGTAAATGGCCCAAATGCATCGTTTGTCCTGACGGCAACATACCTAATTATTTCGAATGAAATGAATCGATAATCCATAAATATATTGGTATGATAATATGGGGGAATGATTCCTACTCAAATGTGCCGCCCTTTGGTAACTTCCGCAACTAGGTATGCGGCATATTATGGTCTGCTAGCCCCCTTGGTACCCAACCAACGTACGAGTAGTATCATACCTAATAATCTATACAATTCTCATCGGCGACATCCTTTTGCTTTAGGTAGATATCGGGGTCCATGTATCTTCGCAGTCTTACAGTCTATGCATGCCTCTGCCCAGGAGTATATGTCTGTATTCATGCTTGACCAAGAGTATTTGCTTAAAATGGATTTCCGTGTTGCCCTGACTCCTGAATGTGATGTGTTGTTATGTATAGTATTGAATATTTTTCTCCGGAGTATTTTTGCTATGTATGGGCGAAGTTTGTCTGTCGATGTGTCACACCAAATGTTACAATCGTGCAACGGGATTGCTATTTGTTAGAATTCCAGTTTAATTGATATGAATTGGAATACAAAGTACTATCACTACTCTCCATTTTATGTAAATGTAGAGTACTCCACCGTATGTAAATGTGATGACACGGCTGATGGTGTTTTCTACGTTTTCTGGTCAGACGAAAACTTAGTACATCAATATCATGTTTATGTTTCACTTTTTTATTATGTTCTATTATTACCACTTTTGTGGAATTGATCCCGCCACTGAGATTTAAGGAACTTTCATTTTCTTTATGTGATTCGAACATTCTTCGGTTAGCATAATAGTTTCTTGAGAATTTGGTAAAAATTTACCTGTATCCTCATTTAGTTCTCTCCAGTCTGTTTATTTATTAAAATTACTTTTTCCCGTTGTTTCAAACGAGTCATCATGAAGCGTGGTCAACATACGCACATCCCTCCTATCGTGCCATTTAAGAGTCAATAATGGGCTTTTTGATTTATCTCAAGTCTCTCCATCTTTCAACCCTTTAAAACTCAGCATCTCCTTCCGGATCTTCCTAACCGTGCCACAAGCATTGGTTTTATTACTGTGGAGATATTTAAAGAGAGCTGGGCTGGAGTACCAATTATCACATATAAGGTGTGACCTTTGCTGATATCATCTTTCAATAACGTGGTCACCACCGCACCAGAAATTCCCGAATTTTGGATTTTGGTCGTCCACTATAATATCTTTGCCTTCGCCACAATATATATATATAATGAAATCGATTATATAACCGGTCATCACATCGCACAAAACAAACATTTATTCCAAAACGATGCTCTTTTGACGGTATAAACTGTTGTAAAGTTGAGTATATTTTTGAAAACAATACTTTTGTCAATGCATAAGTTTTGGTGCGGGAGCATTGTCTCTAAAAATGTTGCGCGTGTACTCCAGAAGTAATCGTATTTTAACATACCCATTTGTGGTGGTCGCATTTGATTCACAAAAATGGAGCATCTGTAGGATCGGTTGGTACCGATCTCTGCCAACAGAGAGCCACTATTTTTGGATTCAATTTCACCTTACCTCAGTTTTTTTATTTTTTTTTATTTAATGGGTTTGTGCAATGAGGCATATTCCGCTGAAAAAATGAAAGCCAAAACATGAAATGTTCATCTGTGTGATGATACCGCATTTTTCGGAATTTTTTTTACTAATAAGAATAATTTTTTTGTAGAATTCCAGTTTAATTGATATTAATTGGAATACAAAGTACATTAAAATATGTAAAAAAAAAATTAATACCACTTCACCATATAATCGTGGTGAAGTCAATGGAACTTACTCCAAAAACACATTTGGATGGTTTGATTGTGTGAGATTTTTCATCCAGACTAGCAATAAGGATATCGTCAATATAAGCGAAGACAAAGTCGAGGTTGCGCAGAACCTCATTCACGAAACGCTGAAATCTCTGAGCGACATTGCGAAGGCCATAACTCATACGGTTAAATTCAAATAATCCAAATGGGATTGTAATTGGTGTTTTGTAAAGTCTCCAGTCCGAGGAGTCCTTCTTTTCGACACATATGTAAATGTGATGACACGGCTGATGGTGAGGATTTGCAAATTCCTAGTTGTAGGTAGCATCGTTTGAAATTTGTTTTTTTGCTAAATCATGTTTAACCGGGTTGAGTCTACGTGGGCGACAGAAAGGTAGGTGACCTTGTGTAATGATGTGATGCTGGGATGCTGAGGTTGTTTGATGGGAAAATCGAATCTTCACAAAGCCAAAATACTTACCAAATGAATATTTCTATGCAAAACGTTTTGGTTGCATATTGCTGAATGCGATTCAGCATGAATTACTGATTAGTGGGTACACTTTCTGATCGATAGATTCGATGTTGTGACCCCTTTGCCGAAATATTGCAGTGGGCAGTACGACTTGGGCAACCTTCCCCTATTACTTTTAAAAAGACATTTTCTTTGAAAGTTTAAAAACATGATGATGGGATTAGTTACCAACTTTATAGATGGACTTGAGCAATCTTCCTAAACTATAGATGCCAATCCAATGCCAATGCCAAGGATTTAGATTTTTTTTACATCCTTCGATGGGCTTTCTAGGTACCTATTTAGAAAGTCAAATTTTTTAATGTTTGTTTGATCCAGAGCAATGAATGGGGGGTTAGGGTGAATGGCTGAAACCACTCATTAAAAATTTGTATACTGTCAGACCTCGGATTGCGAGCAGAATTTGTTCCAAATATGTGTATGTAATCCAAAGCACTCATTTCATCATCATCATCAGGGGCGCGACAACCCGGTGTGGGTCGTGGCCTCCTCCAACAGCTCCCTCCACCTGTCCCTATCCAGTGTTTAGCACTTGTTTATCAAAGCAAATTTCCCCATTAGAAAGAAATAATGGAATCTCAGATGTGGAAATTTCGTTATCATGTCCAAAATGTATCCCCAAAGATCAACGGGATCACGTGTATAATGATGAACTACCCCTTGTATCAACTTAGATGGTTTGGGCTCAGGATGTCACACCTCCCTGATTTGGTGTATTTAGTTAAGCATACATGAAGAAACCTTGTTCATCAATTTTAGATTAGTTGTGGGGTATGACGCCGAAGTGGGACTTATGTGCCCAGTATGTTAAAAAATAATTTAACATACTGGGCGCGTTACTTTACTAATTCGTTTATAATTAATAGCGCGTAAAGTCACGTCGGGACTGTTTCTCTAGAATAATAAGATTACTCCGAATGCGTCACATCATCCTGAGCGCATTTCTTAGAAATTCCACCCCCAAGCTCACTCATACAAGTGCGTCTAGTTGACTGTACCCGATTCGTTTTCGGCAGGGCAAAGTCAAACGCTCAGTTAGTTTGCCTTGATGGGCGTTTATTGCAATAAGGCGAGAGAAATACAGGAGTAAATTACACAGGTTATATAATGGCAATAGTATATCAAATATTTATTAACAAGTTCTTTGTCTTATAAAATTCAAATTCAAAGTTCGCGAGAAGACTTGAAAATAATATTAGTAAATTTATTTTACTATTGGTTTGCCGGGTGAGACGCGGGTTGCAGTCTCTCACAAATCTCTTTAATATTAATAATTATTTAGTTCGAGACAGGGATTGTGTCTCGGATAAATATGCCTCTATCGGGTTTCTGCACTCGGGGCACTGATTTGCAGATTGATAGCGCGAGTTTCAAATGAGGCGGATATCCGGGAGGATGTACAATAAAAAGAAAAACGTAGAGACAGCCCAATACAAATTATTATAATATTACAGACCTTATTCCTAGATAACACACACATCAGGGGACTCCAAAGAGATTGGACTCCTCCCCCAGAGGTAGCACACAAATGTCAGTGTGTACTCGTTTTGTTGTAGAAAGCTCTACCTCTCTGAAATTAGGTACACTTTGCTGCAAATGGGCCATACTCGGACATAAAAACGCCCCACTGAGTATTTTTTTTTATCAACACAAGCTTACAACCAATTTATGATAAACGTATTTTCATTATAAAAAGTTCCCGCAGTAAAAACTTTATTAGGATTCAGGGTAAGAAAAAATAATGCAAATGGATGTAAGTATTTTATTTTTAATAACACAAAAAACACAATAATATTATGAAAAATTATACACAAATCAGTTAATAGCAAATGGTTAAATATTGGAATAAGAAATATGGTCTTGTTTTTACATATTGTTCTATATAAAATAACATAGCATTTTTGTTTAGATAAAACGGTTAAATAAAAAACACAAATAATTACAGTTACAAACAAAAAAAAAGTATATTATATTACCTACCTATTTACACATGTGTATTTTGAAAATATTTTATGAAATAAAAATATAACATGGGTTCGTTTTTGACATATTGTGTATAAAATTACTTGGTTATATAAACCTATTAGACACAAAATACAGGTAGGTATGTTGAAAATTTGATTATATAGTTAATTACAATATTTTATCTATTTAACATAATATTATTATCAGAGAAGCCCTGCATATATAATATGAATTCATACAAAAAAATCGATTATTTAAAACGAAAATGGTTTGAAAAACTATTGATTCCTAAGTATAATTAATCTATTAAAATATTGTCTAATATGGTTGATTGGTTGCTCTGCATTTTTCGCTAAATAATGATATCTTATTTCTAAATATTTTTTTGAAACTAGTTTCATTAAATTTGTGACATGGTTTGTTAATGGCGAAGTATCATACATGTGATTATCTAATTCTCTAAAAATACAGTTGCTATTAACAAAATATTTTAAAAGTTTATTATTTAAATATTCTAAATTAAATTTTGGATGCATACGAATGCCTCCGCTTTGATGCAGGGCTTCTCTAAAGATTTTTTCACTGCGTGTACAAATGGAAATTACATCCATTGAGGGGTACACTAAGCCACCTCTATCTTTTGCAACGATCAACGGCTCCATGAGATTCTCCCTGACACCTGTGATCGCTGACAGACACTTTTCACACTTTAACATTTTCCGCAAATGCCTGACAACGAATCCGGCAATATATGTTACGACTTCGCCGACATAGTTGCTTATATAAATTGAATCAAGAATATCGTCAAAATCAATATCTCCGGAACTGGAATTTATGTCCCCATCATCGCATATTCTAGCCCTAGATGATGAAGAGTTGATTATGCTGATGGGGTTGCTAGAGCAATTTAGAATTGATATGTGATCTAAAGGAATGCAATTACCGGTGAAAGAAGCCTTGAGTTCGGCATTAATCAATATTTTTTTATAAGCTGATCTAAATTGACGAACTGTTGGGTTGTTGTTAAACCCACCTTGCGCACGTATTTGTCCAAAAAATATTTCTATGTGATCCTGCGAAAACTTATACATAGTTAAATAAGTTAAATTAGAAAGTTGTGAAGTTATTGTATTATGATATAAAAATTCTAAACTTTTTATCTTCTTTCGACCATGTCCGATCCTAATAGGATCATATGGGCCTCCACAAAGTGGAGGTTTGTATTGACAGATTTTTGTTTTTACGAGAAATGGATGTCAGCCACTTGCTCAACCTATTAGGTCCATACTCTGACTCATACACAAATTGAAAAACAATATGTTTACTTGCCAGACCCAGGAAACTTTTTATACAACATTGAAATCCTAAGAAACCTGTTTTTTTGTTGCTATTAATGACCCTTTTCCCATTTCTAAATTTAAGACCTCCAATGTAGACATATACTTCAGAGAGAAATGAAGAAATAGCAGGGTAATTCTCAGAACATACAGGCTTTTTCCACTTCCCTGAACAATTATTATTACTTCTGGAATTAAATATATCAAAAAGTTTATTCATATGTCTAATGAATTTTACTGTCGGCTCACAATTAGCAAACTGGCAGCTCTGGTTGATAAGCACAGAATTCTATAGCATCAGCTACAGAATCGCTGAACAACTGAACAGCCAATCGAACTTTCATTTTTTGTTTAGTGTATTCTACGTGCGTTTTTTTTAATTTATTTTCTAGATGAAGCCCCTCACTGCTTTGTAATATTTGTAAATTAACAATTAAATCCCATCTAATAAGTCCCCCATTTGAATCTATTATAAGTTTTCTATCCCCCAAAGCATTTCGAATAAGTTTAATCATATGACAAGGATCTAAAATAACAACTATTTTTTGGTTATCAAAAACAAAATATGGTACAAAATTTTCTTCATCGAAACAACAACCCAACTGTTTCGCCATTGTAATATTAGCAGGTGCACCATCAAACGTTAAAGATATTACATGTACATTGCATTCCTTTAAAATTTGAAGGCATTGTTTTACTAAAACTCCCTTCTGTTCCCCGGAAATCCCATCGATTGGAAAATATCCAAGTGGAAGTTTCCATGACTCGTTGACACAAACAACCATAAAAGTTAGTATCTCACGTGCAAGGGGTATTTGATCTCCTTCAAAATTAGCACCAAAGTTAACGTATCCCATTTCTTTATCACCAACTCGTCCTAACTGTTTTCTGACACTCATCTCATCCATTATCAGGGAACAAACAAGAGGATGAGTGCTATTATCAGATTTGAGCATAACAGCTTCGATCGACTCCTGTGTAAATCCTGGATCGCAATTAACTTGTCTATACCATTTCGAAAGTGTTTTTTCGTGCGGCAAACACGTGTTGAAAATTTGCCGTACATATCTATAAGCTGCAGGCGAATAATAATGTAATGTAATGGCAAATTTCCGAAGTTCCGCAGAATACTTTTTGTTAACCGGACTTTCTTGAGACTTGGTTAAGTATCTTATTAAAAAATCTTTGTTGGGATCGTTCATCGAAGACAACAATTCAATGCCTTGGGTGGATGTCGGCCGCTTTTATTTCGGCTTGGGATTAGGGAGGGGTTTTAATTCTGCTGGAAGTATTTTTGGAGGTCCTCTAGGGTGTTGTCCTCGTGGCTTATTGGTTGTCGGAGTGGTACCTTCGGTCATCGTCCTCCTCAGCTATTACTAGATTCGAAGATTGTTGGTTTTAGCAACCTCCACAAGCATGTCCTCTCCACCATCCCTTGAGCCATGTCCGACCGCTACGTCACATCTGGTATGATCTAATACGTGCATTGAAATCTCCTATTATGATGTTGAAGTGGTTATTTTTCAAAGCTGTTATTTCCTCGTAAAACACTTTCTCATCAGGATAGCTGTGTTAGAGCATATGCTTGCAAAGTCTGAATTCGGTACCCAGCATTGATTTTGATTATCACGCTTGCGACCCTGTCAGAAATACAGTTGAATTCAACTATGCGGTCTTTCCAAGCTCTGTTAACCTTGAGCAATCCTTAATCTTTAGATTCGAAATATTCTGACATTCTGAAATGTATATGAACATCCTGTCTCATATTTCTCTTGACTAAGGATGTGCAACTTTATCAGTTTGTCTTTTTGTTGCATTAGCAATTTTATTATGTTTTCTTGCGTGATATTTTTTACGCACAATATTAAATGCTCGAGCTTATCGTCGCTTAAGAAACAACACCGCGGAAGTCAATTAATTAAAATTTTCAGGGGAAACAAAAAACGTCTCAAAAAATTGAAAATTGATACCTTTTAACTTCATTTACGCCTACGGATTAACATTTAATTTCGAAAGTGCTTGGTTAAGTTGTTGCGGGACTAATGCAGTGTTTTCGCTCAGGATTTAGCATTTTTATGACATACGCTGTATTGCCTCTTATAATTTTAATAGTCACTACTACAAAAAAATATGTTTATGGCTAAAAAAATGTTTGTGCGGAAAAATAAAATAAACAGATTGTTAAAGAATAGAAAAAAGACGGTGAATTCAACATAACACTTATAATCTTTAACACATAACAGGTTATCATTTACCATGTTATTAATAAAAGAAGTTATAAAACGAAACCTTTTTTTTCAAATTCAAACGCCACACATTTTAGTTAAATCTAAACATAAATCTTGCTTCCTCCACATTCATGCATTGCCTCATGCACATTCTTCGATTGTTGACATGCCCAACCACAAGACAGATAGGTAGCGTTCATAAATATTGTTAAAAAATAATGTAAAAGAGAAAAACTACATTTAGAAAGTATTACTATAGGTACATATGCACATAATAATTCACTCATGTGGTAATAAATCGTAAAAACTATGACAGTCAGAAGGCATCACATTTTTCAATTCCTGGAGGTGTTTCCATTTGGATTCTTTTATTGGCAAACGCCGATTGTACAGTTTAGGCAGATTAGTTTGCGGAAGTGCTGAGAAGGATTTTGATCTTCGAGGTAGGTCCATTAATTCATCGTCGTAATTCAATTTGTACTTAATGTAACCGTAAGCATCATATTGTAGAACCCTTAAGTCCACCACGGTAGGGTCGTTAACCATTCTTCCTGGTCTTATGAAATCATAAACGAATTTTCTTTTATCGGAATAATTATTAAAAAATTGTAATCTAATAGGTGAACGATGTATGGTTTAGGATTTTTTTTCGCCTCTTTGGTAATCGTCGCATATTGGCTAGACAACAAAATCTCTTTTTTTTTAACTTGCATTATATAGTGCTGTGCACTGAATCGCACTCCATTTGCGTGTGCCCTTTTTCTAAATATTTTTGTGTTATCGTAATGCCATACCGCATCGCTAAATTTTGCAGAGCAATACTTAGTACCACGTTTCGATTCTGAAAACCACAACCATCTGAATATAAAATGACTGGAAGTACTCTTTTCTTAAGTTCTGTTTCTACACAATCTATTATACAGGTAACAAACACTGACGATACTAACGTCATACCAATAACAAGTTGCATCATGGTTTTCTAAATTAAACATAGTGAAGTTGTGAACACAAAACTTAGTTTTAAAATAAAGAGTGCTGGCTTGAAGTTGTGGAACCAACCTCACGGCATGGAGATCTTGTGTGAAAACATGGCACTGGCCTAAGATGGCAAGTTTTTTGTCAGCATCTTTTTCGGACCTTGCGAGGTCTTTTCTTTTATTATGCTCACTCCATACCATGTATGAGGTGTTGCCATGTTTGTGAGAGCAACATTCATCACACTCATCATTCTTTGGCCTAAACAAACTTAAATTTTGTTTGAGGAAATTATTGTCGAACAACCATCTACTAACTACTGTCCTCTGTCCATCAGTGTCGCATTCCTGTTTGTACAAGTCGTGCAGTTGCGACATACTTGTAATAATCGGCTCCAAATATAGCCTCGAAGTCGTTTGTCTACAATAATGAGACGGTAATTTCGGCAGTTTGTCAAAAAACTGCAGAAGGAACCCTGTTTCCGCTTTCTTTTTTGGAGACGTACGAGCATTTTTCGTCAAAGCAGATTTTGGTGTCATGCCATTTTTTGACTTACCAATCCAATATCTAAGAGTCCACTCTTTGGTTCCAAAAGTACTCAAAAACAGTTTTTGGCACACTTGTACTCTGGAGCCATTTGAGGTCAAAAAATATTGTCGACTGCCTTCTCGTCTTGAGTTTTCGCTTTTGCACTTTTTTTGTTTAATTTCAACACATTGCACGTGTGAGCACAAAAACGTTTTTCGTTGATCCCAGTCCATTATAGACCAAAAAGAATTAAATATGGTTTTCCTTTTCTCTTCATCTATTTGATGGCACCCTCGAAACTTTGACTTGAAGCAACTATTGGATGTACACGGGGGGCCCATTTTTCTGACACTTCTCAGAGTATCATTTATCACCTGAAACTTATTTCCTGTTTTCTCTCCTCGCCTGTAGCCAAGATACTCTTTTCCTTCCATGCGTAGTTTCTTGTTTGTGTTTCTCTTCCAAATTTTAGGATCTTTATTGACTTTACTTTTTCCTATTTTCTTGATGATCCCCATGGATATTGGGAGTTGGCGTAGTAGTTGTCGACTGTGCAATATTAATTTGAAGGTCAACATTTTCGCAAGTATCAACCGTTGGTTGAACTTCTGGTAGCTCTTCATCAATAATCGTTTTTAAATTGAAGTCACACAAGTTAAAGCATGTTTTATTTATATTAGGGCATTTTTCTAAGATGTATGTCATTCGTTCAGCTTCTGTTAACAATTCGAATTCAATGAATCTTACACAGATGAATATTATATATGATCATAATATCCTTAAACGGTCTCTTCTTCTTGGTCGTACACTCATGGCTGAGGATCGTGACCACATTTGAATTTTGTCATCCTTTGAGCGACTAAGACTTTCCATCCTTCTCGATCTTCCGCTTCTCTCAGGGCAAAATGGATGGTGCCCCCAGTTAGCTCTATCGCTTGGTCGCTCCAGCGCGCAGACGCTCTTCTTCTGCATCCCCTTCCCTGGAGGCCACCCTCAACCACCAGTCTCCCCAGATTGTCCGGTCCGCGCCTGAAAATAGGTCCAAGAATTCGTCTCAGACATATTGTCGTTCCTTTATCTTCAGTCTCTGGATTATTGACTGGCTTGTTCGTCCTGTGATCCGTCCAAGAAATACGAAGCATTTGGCGCCAACGCCACAACTCACATCAATTGCCTTCAGGGTCCACGACTCGACTCTGTATAGAAATATCGAGAACAATAATGTTTGCACAAGCATCATTTTTGTGGCAATCGAAATTCCCAGTTCCTTCCACATAGTGGTAAGATGTGTCATCGCATTTTTTACAATCTGTGTGCGCCTTCTTATATTCGTTTGCTGGTCAATCGTTGACTGTTTCGAGGTTTTGGAGTGTACTTGCTGTTGGTAGAAGGTTAGCCCGATCAACAACCATTAACTTGGTGTTATTCCTATTAATAAGGAGGCCGTATTTGCGACTCTCTTCCTCTACGTGGTGTAGCAACTCTGTGAGTTCTCTTTCATCAGCAGCAATTAGTGTGGTGTCATCTGCGAATCTTAAGTTGTTTATTTTCTGGCTACCAATTGTTATTCCGCCTTCCCAATGATCTATGGCTCTTCGCATTATATGCTCTCCGTATATATTGAATAACTGGGGAGATAAAAATCCTTAAACGCTAGGTAGGTAAATATTTCAGTCACCATTTCTAATTGTAAATCACCAAAATGCATCGTTTGTCCTGACGGCAACATACCTAATTATTTCGAACGAAATGAATCGATAATCTATAAATATATTGGTATGGTAATATGGGGGAATTTAAGTGTCCTTAGGAAAACTGGATTTTTGATTGAAATTGTTAATGGCTTCTAATTATTCGGTAAGTATAAATAGGCAAAAACAGGAAGTATCTTATTAAAAGTTGGGAATAATTTAAAATCAACAGCAAGTAAAAAAATAATCATTGGTAAGTATTCAAATAAATGTGAGAAAGTATTTAAAAAAGCACAGGGAATTATTAAAATGCTCAATAGCTAGTATAAATATTTGTGTGTCAGAATAGATTTAAGGCAGAAATAATTTAGTTGGCCGCTTTTAAAAATTTTGTAGGATAGTATTCTTCTCTGGCACTCCAATGAGAGTTATACCATAGACTAATAAATAAGTTAGTTGTACCATATTTTTCGTCTATGGTTATGCTGTACCTTGACAGATGACAGTTGACTTCTTCACCACTAGAAATCTATAGTATTTTTTCTATTATAATGAATGTATCCAAACAATGGCTCCATGATACAATTTGGATCTTCCGAGCAGATTTCTTAAGAAATTCGTTTTAGTCGTCAGCTGGAACTGTTGGCTCTGGTCCAACAGAATTATTTTTATCAAATTAATGTTCATTACATACCTGTTTTTTCGATCTACACCTGGTCTAATGGCCAGAGTTGTGTTGTATAGTGGGTATTATAAAATATATTTTCCAACATTGTAATAAATAACAAGGCATACTTCAGTTTGTATAGTTTATTTTAGGTACCTATATTTTCGACATTAGAATAAATAAGGCAGACTTCAATTTACAAAAAAATACATTTATTATTTTTCTTAAAACAATCAAAATATTTTAACAAAGTCAATAGGGATACACAACATAACAATCCCATTCTAAGTAACGTAAAGCCTACACATTTACACAAATATGACTATATTTAAGGTCTCTTCACAATTACATGTAACACAATTAGAAAAAGTGAACTTACTTCGATGAGAATAATTAATATTTAAAAATACAGTGGGTAATTGAATCAAAAACACAAACTCAATGCAGTAGATTAAAATACAACATTGATCAAACTGACCTTTCAGCATGGTAAAACTGAGATATAAAGAAACAAAGTTTTTTGTTTTTTATATACAGATTCAGAGTTGCTGTGATTTGACAATGGCCACGATAACAATTAAAGGCAACGATAAGCATTTCATGATTATAAAAAAGACACAAAACACAGATACACAGTCAATCACTAACAAAGTCTTTCAATTACAAACGACAACTTATTATCATAAAGAACCCACGATGATGATGAATGATAACTATTAGCATTCGACAATGATCGTAAAAAATACATACATACTCCTCAAATCGAAAATACAAAACATAGATACAGTCAATCGCTAACATAAACCTTTCAATTACAAATGACAACTTACTACCATAAAGAAACCGCGATGATGATGAATTACTACATATTAGCATTCGACAATGATCGTAAAAAATACGTACATACTCCTCAAATCGAAAATACAAAACACAGATACAGTCAATCGCTAACATAAACCTTTCAATTACAAATGGCAACTTACTTCCATTAAGAAACCGCGATGATGATGAATTACTACATATTAGCAGGGCTTTTTTAAAAAAAAAAAAGGTGCCGGAACTCACTTCATGTCAAGCTTTTTACTAAATAAAATTATATTCAAATGTCACTTAAATGAAATTTAAAGGAGCTATGCCACGAAGCGAACAAAAAAAGGTTGATTTTTACGATAATATTTATTTTAGTCAAAACAAAGCTACAGAAACAATAAAATACATACATTATATTTGAAATATATTGTACAAATAAGACTAAATTTAAAATATAATTGTAAATACATATCGTCGTTGAAACTAGAAAATTGTGTAACTCCGTTTTAATCGAAAATTGACTTTGAATGCCATCTAGTGGCCGCTGATAATATCTATCCGTCTTGCAAATTTTGTAATTCCAGAAAAATTGTATCATTGTTAAATCATGGATGATTTCACTCCAAAACCATACATTTGTATAGGAAACCATAATGTTTTTTGTCTCTCCTGTAAAGTAGTGTTTTTGGAGTTACACAATTTTCTAGTTTCAACGACGATATGTAATGTATTTATTTATGAACTTGAATAAAAGTTTAGAGTGATTTCCAAAGTTTTTTCCAATTCTCGTCTGATACATCATCTCGATTCCTTTTCTTAGTGTTAGAGTCTAAGGCCGAATGTCTTCCTTTAAGTAACCACCTATCAACATATTTTGAAGGATCGAATAGTGACAAGGGTGGTCCCACGAGTTTGATGAACAAGAGTGCCGAAACTGTTTTAGTGTTTAACGAAGCTCTTGTTGGGGTAATAATAAGATTCATTTGCGAAAACCCCCGTTCACATTCACTTGAAGAAATGGGAATAGAATTCGCCCGCACATCAATGCTAGATCCAATAAAAATGCTGTTGATGTTATTTTGTTCTTTAAGCCACTGTAAGTACACTTGTCATTTTTATCTCTTGTAGGGTCATTCATCGCTTCTTTAAAATGACGCACAAGGGATTCATAATTATTCTACACAGCCGAAACTGAACGAAAACTTCCTTCTTCCGATTTTCAGTACCTCAACGCCTAGTGATTCTGCACATAAATACAACTCTCTATTATTTTTCGGCGACGCGTGGTATAAAACATAAAGTTTATCAATAAATGATTTGAATCTATTGATCCCTGAAATTTTCTTTACAACATCACTTACTGATAAATCTTATCTGTGATTAGTACAATGCCAAACTATAATTGAAGGAAATTTTTCTGTCAGCAATTTTTTCACTCCATTTTTAGAATCTAACATCACAGCAGCGCCGTCGCATGCAACCGAAACTAAATATTTTTTTAAATATTCTTCTGCCATCCCATATAAATCAAGAGATTGGAGTAATGATTCAAATATTCCTTTTGCCGTTACGTCTTTAAGTTCAATCAAATCCAAAAACAAATTAATTGGTGAATTCATTCCAACACTTTCGACACAGCATCGAACATACACAATGAGGGTGGTTTTTTGGCTTGCGGTGGTAGACTCATCAATTATCAAAGAAATTATATTTTTCGATTGAACAATTTCTTTGAAAACATTTTTTCTCATTTCATCACATATATGATTTACAATGTTAATACATGCGTTAGTGGAATGGAGAATATGACCCATTTCGATCCCATTTAGTTCTTGGAGATTAATTTCACTTTCAAACATATTGAATGATTGATTTTCCTTGTTGCTGTTATTACTTTTTCGCGAGATAACGATTTTAAAAAAGTATTTTCAATCTGCTTTTTTTTGGCTTCAGAAATGATTTTTAACGCTGCTTTGTGTGCAATAGATCCTCTGTGACCGATTTTTTTTTTTCGAAGTGACCCCAATTGTAGCTTCCTCTTTTTCCCAGAATACGTGATTTCATTATTGGCCCATTCTTTGGATATTTTCATTCCCATTGTCGTTTCAGTTCCAAGAGTTCCAACGTTTCTGCAAATTGTGCAGCCAAGTTTCATTTTGTGTACGTTCAACCATTCGTTTTTTGAGCAAAAATCGTTTTTTTGATCTAATGACCAGCAGTCTGGCCAATCGTTTGGAGTTCGACCTTGATCCCCGAGATCAGCTCGAGATGATTCAGGAACATCTACATGTACCGATATTTCCATATCTTCTGTAATCGTTTCTGTTACTGTTTTGAGCTTTTTATTTGCGGAATCGGCGCCGCTGCCGGTGGTTGAGAAGTAACAGGAAATTTTTTTCATATTTAAACTTGGGGTTGCACTAAATAATATATAAAATAGTTGCACAACACGTAATCGTAACACAAACTGACTAAACAAACGTAAATAACAATATACGCAGATGCCGCCATGCGATAAACGTCAAACTGTCAAAATCATAATACGCAAAGACATACGTATGAAGCTAGTTACATACGCAGGTTTTTGCTATTTAAATTATACGGTTACTTCACCAACACTAACATGCCAACATTCAAAATGGCTTCCACCTGTACCTTATTTTATCATTTTAACGAATTATTATTGTAATTACTTAAGCGCAAATATTTTTTCGTTTAATTGATTTTGAAATAAAACCGTGAAAAAAGGTGCCGGAACGCCGTTCCACCGCGTTAAATGGAAAAAAAAGCCCTGCGATATTAGCATTCGACAATGATCGTAAAAAATACATACATACTCCTCAAATCGAAAACACAAAACACAGATAGTCAATCGCTAACATAAACCTTTCAATTACAAATGACAACTTACTACCATAAAGAAACCGCGATGATGATGAATTACTACATATTAGCATTCGACAATGATCGTAAAAAATACATACATACTCCTCAAATCGAAAATACAAAACACAGATACAGTCAATCTCTAACATAAACCTTTCAATTACAAATGACAACTTACTTCCATAAAGAAACCGCGATGATGATGAATTACTACATATTAGCGTTCGACAATGATCATAAAAATACATACATACTCCTCAAATCGAAAATCCAAAACACAGGTACAGTCAATCGTTAACAAAGTCTTTCAATTACAAATGACAACTTACTACCATAAAGAGACAGCGATGATGATGAATGATAACTATTAGCATTCGACAATGATCATAAAAAATACACACTCCTCAAACCATAAATATAAAACACAGATACAGTCAATCGCTAACATAAACCTTTCAATTACAAACGACAACAAAAAACAACTATTAACATTCGACAATGATTATAAAAAATACAAAACATACATATTTACAGCCAAACATTAAAAGTCTTTCATTTACAAACTTATAACTAAAGCATTCTTAATCTATCAAAAGAGCTCGGGTTGCCAACTTTGGCCCCCCTCTTTGCCTTTTCTTTCCTATGGGGATTTGTTTTGCGGCCGGAAGGGGTTTAGCGTATTTCAGGCGTATAGCCAAACCAATTAAATGTTTACACATGTACTCCTTAAAATATTTCGGACAACTACATCTCCCATTTACCCAATTTTCCCCGATGGGCACTTCCACTATCCACACTTTAAATGCCATATCTGCGTACTCGTCGAACGTACGCGATAACATTTGGGTAACACCAGAAATCTCTTCCGATGTCACCTGTGTGGAACCAGCCGACGGACAAAAATGTTGGGTAATATTATCCTGTGAAGATTTAATTGTCACCCTCACATCCGATTTTGCCCATTGATATCCCTCTGTCCAGTGTAGCAAGTCAATTGTTGTTGTGCAGTGGATGATTTTCGTTCCTAGGAAATAGTCCTTTGACCATTTCTCATATGTCTGGAGAGTCAACTGGAGAAATCTTGAAACAGGCAACCTTTCCCGGAATGTCTCTTCTCTTTTTATGCATAAATTAAATGCCTCCAGTGCATTATTAGTCGATGGAGTTCGCTCGGCAACTCCTTCGTACCAATTCTGGTGAGTGGTTAGCCACTGCATATTCGAATATATCATGATGTTTGATTCACCTATGTCAAGCCATTTGTTTATAAAAAGCGGCACTGTATTTTGAAACACTTTTGTATTAGGCGCCAACTGCAGCAAATCAATGTCCGACATGATCGCCATCCTGTAACGGGCATCGACCAAAGATTCCACTTTCTTGTTAGTATTTCGCCGCATGTGAGCCCAGCACATTATTTGTAATTTATCGGCCCCAAAAACAAGACAAAATGCATTCCGTATGGCAGGGGATGCATCCGCGATGAGATAATCAGGATTAATTGTCTCGTTTACATTACAGACACCCGTAACCAGGGCTCGAAAAATGAAAATAAAGTCTGCAGTTTGCTCATGGGAGCAGACTGCCATTCCAGTAACATTAAACTGCCGATCGGCATCAGTGCACCCTATAACCAGTACAGGCATCCCTTCCCATACCAATTTATAAGTTGCATCTGTGTGTATATTTTTAGCTTTAACAGCATTTTTTAAGAGCCGATTGGTTGAGATGAATACATCAAATTCTGATGTGTTGTCATCCGCACTGCTATATTTAAATCTATGTGCAATCACATATGCGGTATCTTCACACTCTGGTACCGTTGCATGGTCCAAGCACCACTGCTCTAGTCCGCCCAGACTAATCTGGCTTGGTCCATAAATATCTTTCTTCATTCTGGATAAGTAATTATTCAATTGTGTTTTTTTGAATTGATATCCCTTTCCTAACAAAATTTGCATAATTTTTTTTGGTTTCACTTTCAATTCAAATAGTGCATTTATTTCCAATTTTAATTGTTCGGAGAGCCTTACTGGCGCCAACTCCTCCGCATGGGTATGGGGGTCAGTCGCTTTAAATAAAAACACATTGTCAGACCTGCTATCAAAAAGTAAATATACTCCAGCATCACATTGCTGCGCCCTCTTTTTGACTGCATTGCAGCGATAATAAATTTTGCTTCCTTCAATTGTAGAATTTCTATAGTGAAAGCTCCAAAATTATTCAGCTTTCACTGCGGTCTCGGCATCTCCCTTGCAGTTATACATCATAATTTTCTCCCAAGTTCTCTCCCTCTTCATTCTTCGATGTGCATTGTTAAATATTGGATTAAGGGTAACATCTTCCGTCGACTCATCTGACATATACATCTCCAAGTACCCTTCCATTTTGTTAAGTACAAACAGCAACTAAAAGATTAAAAAAAATATTGATAAAGTTATAGTACGTCTCAATGCTTACGTCAAATTTTGACAATAAATATTAACCTGTTCAGGGTTTAAATTACGATAATATATATTATCGTAATTAAAACATACGCGATTTTGACACATTTCAGCGGTAGACCGCAATAAAACGTCTGTGATGCTTGTCACGCCGCGCACTGTCAATGGCATTTCAAATAAATAAACCCAACTATGTATCAGACTTCTTTTTAAATTCTTTCAATGTATACCATCGTTTTAGCCAGTCCACTGAAAGTGTTTAACCATTGGCTCCAATTCTCAAAATCCTAGCTTCTGTCAAGTACACGCCACGTAAATGCAGCAGTCATTACATTAATGGAAAACGACAAAATGGTTGCAGCGAAGCGAATGGCGAGAAATTAGTGGCCATAGCTTCCACTTAATCTCCCAACGGGCAATAATGTTATTCTTATTTAATAAGCAAAGGAGGATTGGTAATATATATATAACAATATTGATGAAAGAATAAAAATTTGCATACCTCTTTGTAGACAGCGAATGAATCTATTGTTTCTCGACTTAAAACTTAGTTAAAAGTTAAACTTACTTTATTTCTAATGTAGTTATTTTTTTATTAAAAGCATTTTTTTTTGTTATATTTTCGCTTTTATTTTATTTTCCATAAAAATTGATAAAAAAATCAATCCCGAAATTCCAGGATTATGTTTATCGATCCCGGGATTCATAGGTATCGAAAATAGCTCGGGATCCCGGGATTGGAATCCCTAGTCATAATATACTAACTACTTCTATATAAATATATAACTATAACTAACAAATCACTTCAGCCCGCATTGCAAGACAATGTATGTGTATGTCTTATATTATAATAATATGTAGCGCATGGTGAGCACTTTTAATGTCACTAATTATTTTTAAATGAATAATATCCATATACAATATTAATTTATGTAAATTTATCTCACAAAGAGAGTTAATTAATTAATTGAGTTTGCATATACTTAGTATAATTCAATTTTACGATAGTGAAATAATTCTACGGGTCATTATCTAACCTAGTCCATTAATCACAAATAGTTGGTGCCTTACCTATTTGTTTTTCCTGTGGAATTTGCTGTTGGCTATCCAAATCATGGTATTCAAATCCTGCGTCGCATAATATTATAGGAATCTTCTCCAAGTCAACCTAATGTAGGAGTGGTTGTTGCCCGTGTCCTCTCGTGGTTGCCCGACCGCAGCTGCGATCGTACTCTGGAAGAAGGCACGGTCCTCAAGGACAGCCTTGCTTGCCTCAAGCTGGATGGCCAGCGCCCAGGCCTCCTCGGTTACCTTTTCCAGCTCTTTGTTGATGGCCCCGATGATGGTGTTAGACATTCGGTTGTCTGTCTTTATCATGTCCATAACCTTATTTACCTTATTAACTTCGTTCTCTACCGTCGCGTGCGGCGGCCATCGACGCAGAGGCTCCGCCCCTCGTCGAGGTCGCGGTGTTATACTGAGGTAGAAGTGCACGCACTCCGGGGGCCAACCGGCGAACCCGCCCCTGAGACACGGACCCCGTTGGAAGAGCGATGAATCTCCCCGTTCGCTCGTTTGAGTTCCACAGGTTTAACCCTGAATGGTTTTACGTACTCTTGAACTCTCATCAAAGTTCTTTTCAACATTTTCTCACGGTATTTGTTCACTATCGGTCTCGTGGTAGTATTTAGCCTTAGATGGAGTCTACCACCCGCTTAGGGCCGCACTCTCAAGCAACCCGACTCTGGGGAGAGAGACCGTCGCAGCTGGCTACCGTCACCACGTAGGTGCTTTTGATTAACTTCATGACCTCTTGTGTGGTTGGTGGACGCTTGTGTCATACACCGAAGTACATTGTGCGGCAGCGAAATTTCAGCAAATTTTGCAATGTTCAAGGTTCAAAGTTAAATTTTATTTTTCATTATTAGTGAAATGTAAATATCGCAATATTTGAAAAAACGCTTACGTGGCATAGTTTTCGAAAATATGGGAGTCTCTATAAATGGATTTGTCGACCAATAAGACTGAGTCGATTTTTGACAACGCCCATTATTATCATTAACCCGAACCACTTTTTTAACTCCGACATGGTTATGTCCACTCATTTTTTAGATTTAGCTTCAGGACTTAAATTATCAGTGTCGAATGTCACTCCTTTCCCGGAAACGCCGTTCCCGGAACGTAACGTTCGGCCCGCGAAGGACGCCAATGTGGCGTTGCCGGACCGTAAAGTGTTAAGCATTTCCTCGTTGGTAGAAATCGGGACGTTGAAAATTATGATTCGCGGAAGCCTTTTTCCAGCGACTTCAGCCCGTAGGCCGGCCTCCTTGATGCTAAGGGCAGCGACGAGACGCTTGGCCTCGGCGTCAGTTTTGGGGTGTATAATGACCCCGCCGCCCTGCACCATCCTGAGGTCGGTTATTTGGACGTTAAGGTCCTTGGGGACGATCAAGGCTTTCACGGTCCTCCTTGTGTCTTCGGACTACTTGGTCTCCCCGGTCGGGAAGAAGAAGACGCCCGGTCCGGCTGCCGCCGTCGGTGGGTCTGTCGGGAAGTCTTCAGGGGTCTGCTTGGTGCCGCTTCTGGCTCCTCGTCGGGTGACATAACTCCAAGAGTGGTCCTCTCGTGGTTGCCCGACCGCAGCTGCGATCTTGCTCTGGAAGGAGGCGTGGTCCTCAAGGACAGCCTTGCTTGCCTCAAGCAGGATGGCAGCGCCCAGGCCTCTTCGGTTACCTTTTCCAGCTCTTTGTTGATGGCCCCGATGATGGTGTTAAGACATTCGGTTGTCTGTCATTATCATGTCCATAACCTTATTTATTACTGCCGAAATTCTGGCCATGCCGTGTTGCGACTCAGTGGTCGGGTCGATATCGGCCGTCTTGGGTTTGCCCCGGAGCCTGGCCTGGGTGCCTCGTTCTCGTTATCCTTGTTATTTGTAGGCTGGTCTTTAGGGTCGGCGGACTCGGTCCGCGAGGAGTCCCTAGTTTTCGACCTTGTCTTATGTTTTTTTCTTATTATTGGGGAATGGTCCGGCGTGTCAGCGGCTTGGTAGGGCCCCGGAGCGGATGTCTTTTTTTTCTGAAAAATCTGAATATAAAGTTTATTCAGAAACAGATGTAATAGTATGCATACCACATACGCTTTCATATTTGCTTGTCACACCTCCACCCTTGGGATTTTATCCGGCACCACATGAAGTTGTGTCAATTTTGGTAACATCATTACAGTATCGGCATGGATGCTTGTGTGATCCCATTTTCCGTCAAATTGTTTTCTGCAAATTGTCCACTTTATATTTTTAGTTGACATGTTATTTATAATTCCTTTTGAGTAAACGATGAGTATCAAATGACAATATTACTTTTTGCCCAAAGTAATTAGCTCATTCCTTGTCTTTCCGATACGATCTTTGGGTTTGCTGGATGAGTTGGTCGATGGCAGACTCATTAATTTTTGCCTTATTGGTTCAATAACTCTTGGTCCGGTTGAGTTGACATCTTCCATCGTCATCAGGTGTTTTTGTAGACCCTGTACAGAATGCATAAGTGGCAGCTTGTTTAAATTTATGACAAATCCCTATATGCTCTTCCAACGTTGCATATGTAATTATATGAGAAACATATTTTTCCCTCAGAATAAGGCGAAGTTCCTTCGGATTATTTCGTTTTAAGACTTCTTTAATTGCTGTTTGCGGGCCATGAGCTTCCTGATCTTACAAGTCTTTCGAGGCTATATTACACGCTTCAATTGTTGGGTAGAATATCATGACATTACATCCTTTATCTAGTTCTGTCCTATCCTATCTATTCCCTCTTTCCCTTTCGGGAACTTGGTAATAACAGAATCTCCCACTTCTGGCAGTTCACAGTCCAGTATGGGTTTGTCTCTTACCTCTGTTATCATGAGTCCGCATACCTAGTATGTAGATGGATATGTTGTGGCCATAGATGTTATAAATATAGAGATAGGCAATGAAGCGGGTTACTCATGCAACCAAATGAAGCATGTCGACAACAGCCGATAACTTACGAGAAAAAGCGACGCGATAAAAAAGCGCAGGGCATCACTGAGGATTTACGTTGGCCCTTTGACCGTAGTACCTTACGTAGTTACTACGTACTCATATAATATAATAATGTTCATCGAAGGAAGGTTTAAAATAACAACACTGTTAGGATTTTAGTATAATTATATTTGAAAGTTGGGAATTTATGAAAAGATAGGTAGGATATTTAGGTACTTACTCTTTCAAAAGTAATACAAGTAATAAAGTAATTATAATAATAGCAATAAAGTAATTAAAGTAAATAAAATTATAAAAGGATAATATATGTCATATAATATTAATCAAAAATAAAGTTTACATAAAGATATAGAAAACACATTAATTCTTGCAAATATCCCATCACTGTAATTAATTCAGTCTTAATTAAGTTTAACTTACATATTTGTAATTAGTTCGGGTTTAATTAAGTTATACTACAATATTATATATACTTACAATATATATGATATATAAAAAACTTTCCAAAATTTCTGTTATGATAAATATTAAGAGAATTAATAAGAAATTTTTGAATCATCATTTAAATTCTAATCATTTAAAAATAAGAAACAAAGATCACATTATCACATATCACAAAACGTTTACCTAGGGATTGCAATACCGAATGAAAATATCAATACCGGTTTTTCGGTGTTTCTTATTGAATACCGGTATTTATTGAAACATAAAAAAGTACTTATCAGTAAAAATATAACTATCAAAATCTCTTTAAAACATTATTTTATAGTAAAAACCTACTTACCTACATTAATTATGTTGACATTTAAAATTGATCATAAATATTGTAGAATTGGTGATTTATACAAATAATTTGAATAAATTGATAATTTTAACTAAAACTATCAAAAAGGCTAGTTCATTAAGATGTGCAAATAAGTGGGTTTGCAGGAAATGCCTCTTCAATTCAACGCGTGTACAGTCATCAATAATTTTATTATAGAATTCTGCTAAGTCTTGAAAGTGTTTCAATTGTTTTCTTAAATATTGTTTTTGAGGTGTTTCACAGATGTCCTGGGGAAGATTTTCATTTCTGGGTGATATGCCAATGTCATCATGTGTTTCTATGACATTCATGGATTGCTATAAACAATAAAAAACAACATTTAAAAAAAATATTGGCGGTTATGTTTTTCTGTATATATTATCTGAGGTGTTTTCAAGTTATGTATGTTAAATAAACAACTTATATTTACCTCACATTCTGAGGACGATGATTCTGGAGAAATTGATGGGAATGCATTTTGTTGTAATACGTGTCCGTGTTTGAAATTTTAATAAATTTCTTGTCAAAATGCGCCGAACAAACGACGTGATGGTCCTTTGCCACCCAATCTATGCCACGTATTATTTTTGACCAATTTAGCCGACGTTCCAAGTCGCGGGGAAACCTACGGCAAACATAATATAAGTAGTACGTACATATCTATAGGTAGGTATATGGATTATAAATATCTGAACACAAACACGTCTCATAATCAATTAATATTGTAAACAAAATAAATAAATATATATCACGTTATTCACAATCTTAAAAAATCTTGTGTACTGGTATTCCACGAAGAATTAACAGTGAATATTATCAAAGTATCAACGCATACAATGATATAAAAATGCTCAAATATACGATACAATCAAAATGTGTTTCTTATATTCAATTATAATATTAATAATCAATGCGTTCACTTAAATGCGGTCCTGAGCAATACAAACACGACTGCTGTGTCATGCGATGTAAACAGAGTAATTCGGAACGAATTTAACCACGCGTTAGGCAGCCGAGTTTATTTTAGATAATTATTTTAACATGTATAAATGTAATTAAATATACTCACTTGTGATACGTCACGGCTCCTAAGCGTTTATTCTTTTCATTACTATCGTTTTTACAATTTAACACACTACGCACAACCATTTTTACTGAATATTACCTAGCTCAGGTGAACCTTCCACGTTGATTTACCAATGCAAACTGAGCGTCAATGTGACGCACGTTGAAGTGCTACCATAACTTGATTCCCAGCCGGCCTCACCATACTTTCATATACATTGCCGTCCCTAGGTTGTGGCTGTAATTGCGATTCTGGGTATCTTCAACAGTTGAGCTATTGACTCTACCGCTAGCACTTCCGAGCTATTCCTTGAGTTTATCTCATCCATTACAAGTAAATCTACTTGCACATCTTCCATGGTTGTAAGGAGTGTCCGTAAGTTGTACATTGTATGACAACAGTCCCAGTGTCCCGAAACACTTTTGGTTGTTTCGAGCTCAGTGCGGCCATGAAATTTTTGTATTTCTATCGGGCTTCAACAAAAGGTGACACTTCCCATCATTTCTGTTTCTTTTAGTAAATTCCCACTGTGCATATACTCTGAGGTGTTTCCAAAATTGATGTATGTTAAATTATAAAGAATGTTACAATTAAATAAATCTGTTTATCAAACGCTTTGTCAATCCCTGGTCAACACTGAATGATTTTAAAATTGTTTTTTTAATTCAACATAAGCCTGGTTTGTTACTGTTTCTTTTTTATGTTTAAATTGTTGAAAACATATTGTTAAAATAAATATGTATTATATAATTTCATTTTATGGTGTTATATTTAACAACTTAAAAGTGAATATCATTTATCTAGTAGGGTTTCAATTCAATTTAAAAAATTAACTAACACCATCTGAAAGTTATTATTAGGTCGATAAAAACAATGACGGACAAAATGTAGTGTGCACTATTTTTGTCAGATCTCCTTAACCTACCTCCGCCCATCGCCGCCACTGTTTTTGCAATGAAGCGAGAAAATACTTACCTCCTAAAATTATGTATATAATGATGACTCGTTTCCATGGTGCCACAACTAGGAATTAGTAGTTTTGACTCATCTAAACTGAGTTGTAGAAAGGTGACAAAAACATTAGCCCTACGAGCATTGAGGACAACTAGTCATTTTTTCGAGTTGTAATTCTCTGGAACTGAAGAGCAGCGATATACGAATATAATGGTTAACATGACGAAATTTTTGATTTATCGTACTATGGAACTGAAACATCGATATGTACTGCATTTTTTAAATTATCACAATATGTATCTTTGTAGCAATTTTATTAGGATGCTGAGAATTTAACTAATTCATTAAATATGCGATTGTAAATTAGGTCTCGCTACCAAATAATTCATTGTTTACTATTCCATGAAAAAATATTGTTTAAAAGTGTAAGTGTACGGACTGAGTGGACAGCGTTCGGCTGGGCGTGAGCGGTGTGCGCAACACAAACGTATAACCGTGGGTGAAAATGTTCTTGCACAATGTCTTTTTTTGGTTATACGTTTGAGTTGCTCACACCCTTGCTGAACGCTGTCCACTCAAGCCGTGTTCTAAGAATCTAATTATATATGGTTGTCGCTATGACAATAACATTTTATACACCATGATGCAAAACAATTAGTGTTATCGACTGACACCTGCTATGTAAAAGGTCGAAACTGCGTTTTTGGCTATTTTGACTTAATTAAATAATTTTAAAGATAATTAAACAAATCAATCAATATTTATAGGCTTAAATAAAAAAATATGATTCCAGCATTTAAATTTACATTATGGTGTCATTAAAATTTATTGAAATCGTATTACTGAAAAGTTATCATTTTTCAGTTCCGACCTTATATGTAGGGGGTGTCAATATATGTATTCGAATCATGTTTCAAGCAATGAAAACTGCTCCAAACTAATTTATTAATTACGAGTATATTATGACAGCTCGGCATCTCAATTGTTAATTTGGAACATCTCGCAATAAAATTGAATACTAATACTTCACCCTGTCACGCCCGAGTGTTTGAGCATACGGCAAGTGCACTTACGTCCGTCCGTTGCCACGTCACGCGTCTCCCGCTATGTGAGACCTACAGCGCTTGCGTATATCGCTTTTGTAGCACCGCTGCAGGTTGACAGAGGGGTCGGCGACGGAACCCTTGAGGGACCGACCGAAAATGGAGCATCTACACTCTACAATCATCGTAATTGAGGCTCTGTGCTTTACCATTTTAAAGTATCGGTGTATTCATTACATTAATCATGCTGAAACTTTTAATACACTATTAAACTACTACTACTGATAAACTAATAATACACAACCCGAGTGTTGTGAGATGTTCCAAATAATTGTACATATTCTATAAAGAATACAATTATCTGTCTTGTATAAATATAGTTTAGTCTTATTAAATAATGATTCATTGGAAGTGTCGAAATTATCTCTTGTTATAATTTTGTATGTCTAATAAAAATAAATTAAAAGCTGTTTGACATATTAATTCTTGTTTTATTTTTGATGTGTTAATAATTGATTATAAGATAAATCTGATGTAATATTTCACATTATATGGTTTTGACCATAAGGAGAAAAAACTTAGTGGCGACATTCTTTTAATGGCATGAAGAAGAAGATGACCCTTTTCACATTACACGGCGACGCTCAAAAACCGAAACGTCGCTGTATAGCAGCCGTCCATTGCCACTGTAAGCACTGCGGCCGTACGATCACCGATGACTCAGTGGTGTACGTGACCTAATGCACGCATATTCGACGGCTTTAAATCGAACGGTCAGTCGATTCATAATAACTAAACAACACCACAAACCGTGCATAAGCCGTATAGTGAGAAAATAGCGTGAACTTCTTGCCGATTCGGATTTTTACCGTTCGATTTTTTGCCGTACTTGTACATATAATGTGAAAGTAGGGTGATGATGTACAGGAGTCGGAACCTTTTCGTTACTATCTTTTTTAAAATCCCAATGAGAAATGCTACGATTTATAATAAGTCTTGTAAAAAAAATATGGTATTATTGTTAAACATGATCAGCAATTTCCAAACTGGGGTAGGCACGAAAAATTTAACACAATTAATGTAGCCACAAGTTTGCAGTTTGCAAATGCGTAGTTTATAAAACAGCTGCTAGTTATAAACTACACAAAAAAACAGTCCTATAAAAGGTTGTTTGCAAACCTGTCTGAAAATATGGAGACTAATTTTATAATACCTCACTTCTATACTATTGTGAAGCCGCTGGCTATCTCGTTAAAAAAATGAAATAAAAGGGTCAAATCATAATTTAGATATTTGAGGCAAATTTGTTCAGGATTGATAATTTTTTAGTTAAACTTGCCTATTTGGTTGTAATTTTAAAAAAACCGGGTGAAAAAATCAATTCAAGGACCACTAATGCATTCACCGATTTAAAAAGACAAAGTAAAGGCATTCATAAAAAGTTGGAGCTTTGGAAATTAAAATTACTAAAAAATAAGTTCGCCATGTTTTTACTTTTAAAAGATTTCTACGCCAGTTATATTGAAGCAAACAAAAATCTATTTAACATTATATAATATAGAAAAACACTTTCTGAGAGAGTATATAATAACCAATAGAAAAAATCTTTTTTGAAAAAAGTAGGGGAGCAAGGGGGAATTGGAGCCTACTAAGGAAATTGTTGAAAAACAGTAACAAAATGTTCTAATCGTTTATTATTAAGACTTGAAATGAGTCCTTTGGTTACATAGTAATAATATTACTGCAATTCCCACTCAAAAATTCTTTCTATAACTAAGGTACAAAAAAACGTTTTCCCAAAAAACACATTTGGCTCCAATTACCCCACATGTAGGGTAATGAGAGCCAAAAATTTACCAAATATGTAATAGAAGCTTCATATTTTAATATGCTTACAAATACTTATTATACACATTATAACAGACATAGGTACAATAAAATGTTAAATATTTACTAATGTAAGTCAACAAAAATATGCTCTAGTACTAAAAATATCAAAAGAATCAACACGTCATGTTATGAAACTAAGCAAAAAACACAAATATAATCTTTCTGGTTTCGGAGGGTATTTTCCAACGAAGTCACCGTCCAACCAGCCTTGAAAGTCGTCAGCTTTCTATTTCTGGGCATCTGGAACAATTAATTTTTTTTCTACTAGTAAAAGAGGTGTGAAATTTATATAGGGGTAATCGGAGCCACCTAGGCTCCAATTACCCGAATGTCAACCACATTGAAGGTTGACAAATAACGCAACCAAACCATTTTAAACCTTGATTCTAAAACTACTAAACAAAAATACATGTATCTGGCTATACAATGGACACAAAATATGATAAAATAAGTAAAATCTTAAGTACTTACGTTGATGTTTATGTATTGTAAATTGATATAAGCACCTAGCCCAAAACACACTTCCACTCGCCACGCGCGTGCACGTGCCATTTAGCAGCCGACAGCGATCGACGGGCTTAGCCGACGATTGACGAAGATGTTTTGGTTATTTCTGAGTCATTTTAGTGTTAGATGGTACCTGTTTTGCAGTCGCTCCCATTACCCCTTGCTCCCCTAAGCCACCCGGCCGGGAATCGAACCCAACATCTCCACGGGTAAACGCCCCAAATCGGCGCATTTTATCCATTATGCTACGGTATGACATACTAATAGCGACAAATTTCATCTATTGGTCACTGTAATACCTACTCATTACCGTTCTTCGAAATCAAGCTACTTTGGCAATCGGTTTTTGTTTATTAAATCAAAGTAGGTAATTATTTTACTATTACTTAGATTACTAACCGATGTCGTGGAATTTCTCCAATATTTTTTAGAAGTAACTACTTGCGCTTGCTAATAATTTATAATTAACTATTTTTTTTATTCAAACGAATAATTCACAAGATTTAATAATATATTATTCTGATTATTGAACATTATATAATTTAGAAAAACACTTTCTGAGAGAGTATATAATAACCAAATTTGCTGAGTTCGTTCTTGGTTAGTTTGCTAATGCACTTTTCATATTATTTTATGCGCTGCTTTGTTTCAGGGGTATTGAATATTTTAAATATGTGGTTGAAAGATCCTGGTCCGGGGGCCCATGATAGAATCCATTTGTCAATGAACGATGATGAATTTTGATTGACTACTATTAAAATTGATTTTGCTAACAACAAGCACATTCGTCGCATGAAAAACAAATTAATTTAAAAATGAAAACTTGTTCATTTAATTTTTTTCTTTTCATTTTTGTATTTAAGTACATTGTTCACTATTTAAAAAGGTGTCTGTATTATTTAATGAAATAAAGGAGATTTTTTTAAAAGGGAGGCGTAGTAACATAAAGTTTGGAAACCACTGCCTTAGATATTGATTGTGGGACATTGATGATTATTTTAACACCGAGCGTGAGAGAGACTTGATAACAACTCGCGTTAGGTTGCATTGAATAGAGGATTGCCTGAACACTTGCCAATTTTATTGAGGGTACATGAGGGTATTAAAAAATATCACTATGATGTATAACAATTTATATAAAGAAAAATGTTTGAACAGCGGCCAGCAGTATGTTAATCAACCGATTTGCAGTCGTGTATTTAATACGAAATTAAATATTTCGTCCTTCAAACCGAAAAAGGATCTCTGTTCATTCTATGTAACCTATGAGAAAAACAGCCGATGATGATAAATTAAAAAGGAAGGATTAGTACGAAACACATGTAAGAAGAATGTCCAACTTGCTCAGAAAAAGAAAAAGCCATAAAGATAGCTCTTGAAAGGAACGATATCGATAAGTTAAATAAAATAATAAAAAGCTACCCGAAACGGGTAATTTTTTTTCTTTAAATGAGTCTTGAGACTTTAAATGAGAAAGTCAAATGTAAATGGCAGCAGGTAAAAGCAATCCAAGTCAATAAGGAAGAACCTTGTATGATTAAGTACCTACAAAACGTCATACTCAGAAGAAAAATCTGCATGTCAATTCCAGATAACAAAGTGAAGGACCTTCTCTCCTTATGTAAAAGTAGGGCTATACTAACATCTCAACCATCCTCTTCTTCTTCTATTCGTATGCATTGCTATACCATTCATCCGATTGCGCAAAGCAACTGACGAAAGTCTCATCGCAATCGGATGAATGGTATAGGAACGCACATGCATACAATAAGATAGAATAGAAGAAGATGGTTGTAATAATCCAGAAACCTTCACGGGTGTGCGCACAATGACTGAAGAAAGTTTCACTGCAATCGGATGAATGATATAGGAACGCATACAAATAGAAGAAGAAGATGGTTGTACTAATTCAGAAACCTTCGCGGGTGTGCGCACAGCAACTGAGGAAAATTTCATCGCAATCGGATGAATGGTATAGGAACGCTCACGCATACAAGATGAAGATGGTTGTAATAAATCAGAAAGCTTCACATTAATCAATTCACACGCCACTGTTGCCAGTAAGCCCATGCACATGTACAGGCGCTATAAAGCACGCAAATTCGTATGGTGGACTGCCCAAACTACATTCAAACCCGATCGGGAGATGTGGTCCAGTCCAACCGTTCCTTTTTGTTTATTGGCAAAAATTTACAAACAATTGTACAATCACCGACCTGGGGCCAACTAGGGACACGACACTGCCTAATAATTCTGAATAATTCGCGTTTACAGCCGATCAAATAAGTTAAATCGATGGATTACAATATAGCCAAATGTGTTCAAATGGACAAAACACAACAAAATGGCGGATAAACAAGAAAATTCATAATACACAAGGACATAGCAATTCTTAGAGTCAATGTTTTCCAGAAACTACAACTAATTAACAATGCCGTTAGCAGAGATTCCATAACAATTCAACTAAAGGATTGCAAAGGCCTACAAAACGAGACTATTCACAACACTTTCGGAACGCAGACATCTGAGCGTCCTTTCATTTACAAGCAAATGGAGTCTGTAAAATCATTTAAACCTGATAAACACTTACCGCTGAAGAATCTTCTTTAAAAGAGGACTCCGTTTTGTCTCTAACCGCCGCTAGTGATTTGAATTATGGTTCTTTTGTCTTCGAGAAGGCACGACAATCTTCCATCGCCTTCAGCTGTAAAATAGATTCCATCATTGCTGAAATTTACCGCCAATTGAAATGGAAACAAAATCGAGGAGAAAAGGCGGGTTATCGTCGATCGAACCGGCGAATAATATGCCTACATGATGCTTCGTCTGAATTTGATGCTTTTCGTATGCAAACGCCACGATTCTTGAAATACGTTTTTTGAACGTCGCGTTCATACACGAGAGTTCACCTGGCGTTTGCCATGTCTTGTTTAATGTTTTGAAAGAACTCTGACCATAGACTAAGGCATAAAGCCCACCAAAAAAGCGCTCGACGCGCTCACTACTGAGTAGGCCCCCTCCCACCCGTGCATTACCCTTCACCTATCGAGGGCTTAAAGTCAGACAACGTTATCTACAAAAAAGTGTTTTTTTTTTTTTTTGAGATAACGTTATTTTACATTTACGGCTATATGATAGTCAAACAACGTTATGTCAATCTTTTCCAATTTCTTATTAAATCGTCAGTAAAGTTTAACGCTAACTACATAAGTTACCCTTGTTTTCATATTTTTTTAAAACTATCCCTATAAATTTTAACATCATCATAAGCAAGATAAATGTACAATACACAATAAATTATAAAATATTAACATTAGGTTTTAAATAAACATTTCCCTTGTTGAGTTACAAGAATCTAAAATAACGATTTTTGGCTCTCCTGTAAAGTTGCACTTTTGTAGATAGTGTTGTTTGACACTAAGCCCTCGCTATGTAATAAGGGGCCCAAGAAGCACAAAATAATTATTATTACAGCGTCTCTCATAACAAAGCAATAAAAATATTATATTATTTCTCGGGGCTTGTAATTGAAATCGGACACGCAATAACTAAACAAAGAGTACACTGTTCTTATATAATGGCTTCTCGCCCGTCTTATCGACGACGCTTCGAGGAGCGTGATTTTGCTCGCTGTGTTCAATGAATGTACTACGTTGTATTTTCGTTAATTGGTATCGCTGAGAAGCGAAAAACGGTGACTCATGGGGCAGGCGCAAGGCGTCGTCAAATCCAGTGTGCGCTGGCGTATTTGATTACGTTGTATTTCCGATGATTGTAGGAATTTTGCGCGAGCGCCCCATTCGTTGCGTCAATGGGCTTTATGCCTAAAGCTAAACGCTATTTTGACCGTTGTAGCCGGTGCTGCCATCTTTTCAAAGCGGAATTAAAATACAGAACCTCCGAAATCAGTAAATCAAAAGTATTTAGGTAAAAAATATTCCGAAAAAAAACAATCGCATCAGTATGGATGGTTCTGTCAAAAGAGTCTCGTAATACAGACAACCCGACAGTAATGCTTCCTTCTTCCTACCTTTTCTCCATACGTTTACCAATCTGACATATTCGTGCTTCAATTTAGGCAAGCACCTGTATGTATTTTTATAAATGTGTCGTTAAAATAACCATTGCGAAGATTTTCACAACAGTCAAAGCTGTCTCGAAAAACAATTCTCACCACTCCAATGTCACAATATGGTATAACATTTATGTTGTTCATTCGAAAAATTTGATGGCTTACAGTGTATCGTTAGATCTCCTGCGTGCATAAATGTTTCGTTTGTACATTAATTTATGACGAGCAAGCTGATAGTTCGCCAGTTAAACTTTAAAAATCTCAAGTTTACTACGTTCAATATCAAGACAAACGATAAACAAAATTATTAGTACTCATTATTTATTTTATCGTTTCAAATGACAGCGTATAAATAAAATTAATTTATTAATATTGTTTTCGGCCGGCAATATAATAATATATAGTCGATGAATGCATGTTGTCTTTGTCTATGTAAATACTAGCTAACGTCAAACTCATCTGTCAGTTGTCACCGCCAAAAATAATAAAAATATTTGAATTTTCTTTTGTAGTCAAAGGTGGAACTAGATTTTTCCATATATTTACCACATCCCTGTTAAAGCAACTAAAGTGGATAATTGCCCTTCCTAGAATTTTCCCAGCACCTAGATTGAAGACAACTGTATGATACTAATGTCACGATAACGTCATTTTTTTTGTTCATATCCTCATACACCACAACATTTTCCACACACCCTATATCGATGGATGTGCCATAATCCACCAGGACCTGTGCCACGTGCGCTCCACGAAGATAACTTAGGTAGGACGCCGTTTGAACTTGGAGTATCTTACGATATGATAACACTGACATGAGACTTGGGGCTCTGCATTCAGCTGAAGAACTTAAAAACTGCAACATGTATTCTGTTTTTTTATTCTATTTAAATTCTATTAATAAAAGTATTGCAATCCAGCCAATGTAAAACAATATTTATTTATACCTATGCTAAGAGAATGCGTGACAGGACACGACAATACTCACCATAACATACCTACTTACATTATTTGAAAACACCTCAGAGACAATTTGTGGTTGAAAAAATATGACGCCAGATAGGATTCGAACCTGTTGTTGTGTGTCATTCCAATAACGTAACTATTAGTGAGTCAACTATATCAGCAGCTTGACTCTGGCTGGAAACAATGAGTTCATTATTTTACTTGTTCAATCGTGTTTCATTTTTGGTTCCTTGCATCATCAATATTATTCCTGCCTAGTGGCTATCCGGTATACAAAAGACTCTCTTCAGTTGGACTTTTAACCAGAAACACATATTGTAGTAATATTCAAACTTTATATTAGTATACCAAAGTTTTTTGTGATTTTATGTTATAAAATGGAAAATAAAGGACAACATTATTTATTTTAATTAATAATATCTTTTAATAACTCCAACCCATAACACTGTATACACCGGATTCCGGCTGATGTGCTTTACCAATTTAGTCACCTATCTAATTACGGCGTAATTAACTATCCAAGATTCACTTATATCGGTCATTGGCCTTCGCAGCTTGGCCGGAATACAGCTTCAAGTCCTGTCTCAAATTTATGGTATAAAATTAAATCAATTTTCTGTCGGTACATAGGTGCAGGGTAAGCGAAAAGAATAATCATTGTCACATTAATTCAGCTTAGAGATTAAGTGAAAAAACTAAAACTGGTTGTATGTATATTATCTGCTAAACTTAAATTAAAAGTTATCTTACATGTTAATTTAATATTAATTACATTCACAATTCACTCTAATTAAATATAGTTTAGGAAAAAAAATAATTACATATTATATAGGTACTCACTATAATATTTATTTCGATTCTATTATTGACGGTATAGCTTGATTTTAAGTTGGGCTATTAGAACCCTATCACGCCTAGATGCATCAAAAATTATGACATTTCTTGACAGGTAGGTAGTGAATTATGGCACCTTACGAAGGCTCAGAGCAACCGTATACTGAGCTTCGATAACAGATGTTTGCGACGGATACTGGGTGTGTGGTGGCATGTCTTTAAGAGCAACGAGGAGATAAGAGAACGCACCAAGCAGCCTCTCATGACGCTGAGAGTGCAGAGGCGACGTTGGACTTGATTAGCTTATGAGTTTGATGAGCTTAAATATTGGGACCATACCTAAATAAGATTGCATATAAATAAAAAGGATTTCAAGTTATACACATTTATATTTTTATAAAAATCGATGTTTATCAAAAAAATGTCTCAAATTGCAAGCTTCGTATTTTTCCGCTAGGTGCCTCTGTTAGGTAGGTAGAAGCATCCCTCGAGAGTGTAACGGGATAATGAAACATGTTGTAATTTGATATAATTTATCAAGCATTTTCATTCAACAGCGTTTTTATTTATCAGTAAATACATATAGGGAAACACTAAAGAGAAAAAATATTCATTAATTAATTAGAGAAAAAAGTAAAATTTTAAAACGTATAGAACCTATACTAAAGCCTGATTGAACATAATTAAAAAGTAAAATATTTAATGTCGGTGAATATTTAAATTTTTTATAATATATAAACTTGTAGAGTTACAAGAAGAGCTCACGAATATCGACTGGGATGTTGTCGGACTCAGCGAAGTAAGACGTAAAGGTGAGGGTATTATCACTTTACAAAGCGGACATGTGCTGTATTACAAAGGAGCGGATGAAGGACACACGAGTGGTGTTAGATTTATTGTCAACAAAACCTGGAAAGACTGCATAGTCAAATTCAACTGCATTTCTGACAGGGTCGCAAGCCTGATACTCAAAATTAATGCAAGGTACCGGATTCAGATTTTGCAAGCATATGCTCCGAAACAGAGTTATCCTGATGAGAAAGTGGAAGAGTTTTACGAAGAAATAACATCTTTGAAAAATAAAAGTAAATGCCACTTCAACATCATAATGGGAGATTTCAATGCACGTATTGGATCATACCAAAGAGATGACATACTGGTCGGACATTTCGGACATGGCTCAAGGGATGGTAGAAGGGACATGCTTGTGGAGTTTGCTGAAACCAACAATCTTCACATTATGAATTACTTTTTCCAACATAAACCTACACGTAAATGGACGTGGAGAAGCCTGTCAGGAAGGAACAGCGAAATCGATTACATCCTCACTGACAGAAAATATACATTTTTAAACTGTAAGGTGATCAATCGGTTTAACACTGGCAGCGATCACCGGATGGTGAGATGTAAGAAGAGATTGAACGTCAAATCAGAAAGATCCAAACTGCAGAAGAAGTCAAATCCTCGCATATACTTGCAGAACAATACTGAATTCCAAGATGAACTCAAAAATGCACTATCGGCTTTCTTAGATGAGAACGAAACTGTTTCCCTATCAAACGCGGAGGATATAATGAATACCATTCTACAATGTGCAGAAAAAACAGGCGTAAACAGCTCGGAAGTCACACCTCCCACCAAACCTTCAAAGGCAACATTGAATCTTATGGAGCAGAGAAGGAAGTATGCCACATACAGCTGTCCATGTGAGAAGCATGGATTGTCCAAATTCGGTATAGGAACGCATACAAATAGAAAAAGATAGAATAGAAGAAGAAAAAGACGGTTGTACTAATTCAGAAACCTTGACGGGCGTTTGCACAATAACTCACCAAAGTTTCATTGCAATCGGATGAATAGTATAGGAACGCACACGGGACAGACATACATTCATTTATATATAATATATAAATATATAAATTTGTATAGGCGTTCAGTTTAAAACATTTTTTTACTGGCCCTACATTCCGATGTGGATCTCAGCTTCCCCACGAAGAGGTTTCAGAACAGATATTTTTCACAAGAAAATGGCAAAGAGAACGGTTTGCTCAACCTATTGGGTCCACAGCTCAACAGTTGATATTCCTAAATAATACATAATACAAGTCATGATTTAAGGATGTAACAGTCTTTATTGAAGATATTTAACTTAGAACAGCCTCAGTAAAATACCCATTCGACACATCTTTGATCTTCTCAAGCTGACTGTAGGATCTCTGGGTAGCTTAACTGGTAAAGTACTCAGCTGACATGCAATAGATCTAGGGTTGATTACCATGTCATGTTCTAACGTTTTTATCAAATAGGTTTGTTTCTGAAGCTGTTCCAAGTTATCTAATAAAAGATTGAAGAATGTTACATTCTTAAATCTTGTGTATTACATCTTGAAGAAACTATAATTTAATTTAAACTATTAAAAAGTACTAGTATGTCAATACGAAAATTCCGAGAGATCCTTATGCCATCTATGAATCAAAATTTGTATTTATGTAATAGAATATGAGCTGGTATTCACCACATATGAAAATTGCTGTACAACAGTTGTTTTGTTCACACAATAAGCTTTTTATCAAGCCATCATCAGCCGGGGTCGATCCACTGTTGGATGAAGGCCTCCATTTTTCTCGGTCCATAGTTTTTTACTGAAACATACATCCTTCTTGGTCGTTCATTCATGGCTGAGGATCATGACCACTTTTTAATTTTGCCATCCTTTGCCATCCAACTTTATTGCTGAGTTTATTCTTTTTTTTTTTATCAAGTAAGAGGACTGAAATTTATGTTCGAGTTTATATAATGTGCAAATTTAAATATGTATGCAAAGACAATTATGCAAAGACAATTCATGCAAAGACAATGTATAAATATCTAAAGTTGTTTTATTGCTTTCAATATTCCTTCATAAGGTCGCCCTATGTTTCAAAAAAATCTTAAAGGCTAAACCAAACAAACACGAGATAATGAAAATTCTTGGATCCCTATACGCTGCATCTACTTTTTAATCTTAACGAGATATAGCTCGTGCACATCTCAAGAGAGTCGCCGATCAATTTCCAGATGGCATCGAAGCTCGGATTTAATTAGAGCAGTCTGATTTGCAGTTATATCATCCCATTTTTTATTAATATACTAGACATAAACTTTCATTTTTAAAGACATAATAATTATGTATAATCATCTCGTCATCTGTCTTTGTTTCATCGTTGATACTAGATTTGTACTAGATAGATAAAATGTACACTTCAGAAAAGAGGTGTTTATTTTCTACAATGTGAAACTTGTAAAACAGTTTATCTGGGTCAGATAGGCGGAATAATAGTTATAGACACCACATCAATTTATAATTCATAATTCACCAAGCATGTCTTTATAGAGAGCAGCAGCTATATCGTAGATCCAATTCATGGTCCGAAATATGTGTATCTATATGACAAGGGTGATCGACTAAATCTCATGGAGCAATTTGGGATAAAAAAAGTGTATTCCAAAAAAGTCTATGTGGATGTTAATCTGTAAAAGACTTGTTTTCACAGGGTTTAATTGAATTTTAAAAACTAACCCAACACCATCTGTAAGTTGTTGTCTTATTTCAATGAAAAAAATATGCATGACTGACAAAGTTTAATGTGTACTATTTATGGCAGTTCTTAACAGCCTACCTCCACCCTTCACCACTGCTATCTATGCCCCAAGGCTTTCTATGCAATGTGCTGCTCACCCATCTAATGGTCAAACAATCAATGAAATGTAAAAACAATAAATTGTTGACTACGTAATAAACGTTTATACAGCAAATATTTTAATTAATATTCTGTATAAAATCTATATCACGTTTGCTTAATCTTATCAATGCTTTTTTTTTGAGTTGGGCCGTGTAACAGCTTTCTACTCTACAGCATGGTGCTCATTCTGAGAAGAATGGCCGCCCAAGTTTTGATTGGTCACAGAAATTTATTACTTTCAATACATACCTATGTACCTGCCTACCGACAAAAAATTGATTAATTTTTGTATCATAAATTTCATGATTTTTCCTTTATAACATTGATGATTAATTTATTGTAGTATATTTCGACCAAGCAAAGAAATTACACGTTACACCTGCTTTACATTTGTCGACTACCCAGTTAAGTACCTCTTGGATTGATGATTGTTAATAGATAGGTAGTTTTAAGTATTTTAATAACCAACCATCTGCTTCTTCAATATATCTTCTTTAAATCGTATGGTTTCTATACCATTCATCCGATTGCAATGAAACTTTCGTCAGTTGTTATGCCCACACCCGCGAAGGTTTCTGAATTAGTTCAACCATCTTCTTCTTATTATTCTTCTATTCTATATTCTTCTATTCGTATACATTCTAATGGTTGTGCCAACACCCGCGAAGGTTTCTGAATTATTACAAACATCTTCTTCTCTTCTATTCGTATGCGTTCCTATACCATTCATTCCGTTGCAATAAAATTTTAATCAAGTGTTGTTCTCACGCCCGCAAAGGTTTGTGAATTAGTGCAACCATCTTCTTCTTCTTCTATTCGTATGCGTTCCTATACCATTCATCTGATTGCAATGAAATTTTGATCGAGTGTTGTGCGCACACCTGCTAAGGTTTCTAAATTAGTATTATATAAAATAGAAAGTTTGTTTGTTCCATCAAATTTCGATTTTTTTTTTACTACATATTAATAACGTTTTCATATTTTGGATTCTTTTTTAATTTAGTGTCTTTTGTTTGACCTTTTCTCCTATTAGAATTATTTTCATATTGCCATATTGTATTACACAGATATTTAAATATTAAAAAAATAATTACCTCTTATTATTTTTTAAATAGGTATCTAAGATAAATATATCCATGAAGCGGCCCTGTGCGAAGCCGGTTACTTCAGCTAGTATTATATAATTTTTATAAATAAGGCCTTTGTAAAATAATATATTAATTAAAATAACTATTAAATCCAGAATTTGGATTATAATACAAATAGGTACATTCACATAATTATTATTACTAAGTCTATGGTCAGTATCATAGACTAATGTCAGTATTTTAATAATATATCAATTGTTTTTTTTATTTCTATTTATGAAATTCATAAAAGAAAACGTAATGCTTATATCATTAGGCATTAGATATTCTTAATTATGATTATATTAGCTTTGTGGACGGCAAAAGAATTTTCGTAGTAAAAAGGTTTTTTCTTTCTTATTTTCATTTAACTCCATCTGGCAATTTTGGCATTTTTAATAGCAGGCGGATAGTCATTCGTCACTGACGTTTATCGGCGGTACTAATTCTGAAACAGTAGAATATTAGATAAATGGCATATTTATTCGTTTATTTGTCTAAATCATTGTGTTTTAACCTGACATTAGTCGAATTTAGTGTATGAAGATTGCCAATTTTTAAAAGTTTCGTTGACATACTTGTGTTTTCCGTGGTTCGGTTTGAGGTGGTTGCTCTCGTAGTACACAGAGTTTTTCCAGCGTGACGAATAGTTCATTTTCAACATCTTCGAAAGTCTTGCCTTGAGCTGCTAAGGCCGTATCATCCGCGTAAATAAACTGCCTTGTACTCGATGGTGCTGGCTGGTCGTTTGTATAAATATTATATAGGGCTGGAGCCAGCACGCTTCCTTGAGGAAGGCCGTTTTTTTGGGATCGCCATCGGCTCTTTTTACCATGTAATGTTACGAAAAAACGTCTATTTTGCAGAAATGTCCCTATGAGCGTCGTTAAGTTGAGATCGCCGGTGATTTCATAAAGTTTTCTCAATAACTTTTTATGATTTACCGAGTCATATGCAGCGGTAAGGTCGATGAATACTACGCCAGTTATTTCTTTTCGTTCATATCCGTCTTCGATATGCTGTGTTAGATTTGGAATTTGTCCACAGCACGATTTTCCAGGCCTGAAACCAGCCTGCTCTTTGATTATTTTTTCATCCAAGAAATTTAAGATGCGATTAAAGATCAGTCTTTCAAACAGTTTAAAAAGATGGCATAGTAGCGAAACCGGTCGGAAGTGCTTTGGATCATTTGCTTCTTTACCTGGTTTAAGAAGAGCAACTACCCGTGCTTTCCTCCAGATTTTGGGAATCCGAAAAGTTTTTAAGCATGTATTAAACATTTGTAGCAGCCATTGCAGAGCTTTGGGTCCGAAATGCTTAATTTGCTCTCCTCTCAGTTCATCCAATCCGGCTGCTTTGTGATTCCTCATATCTTTTATGACGCTATCCAGCTCTGACAATGTGAGAGGGTTTTGAAGAAAGTTGTTTTCACTTATTTCGTTTCGTATTCTACCCTTTTCCTTCGCAACGTTTTTGTCTTTTTTCCTAGCCGTTTTTCCATTGATCAATTGTTGGTGGGCGATTTGATTTGGCGTCCTACCGTAGTGATTTGAGGTGGACTTGTCGGGTCGTTACTGAGGTTTTTTATTACTTTCCATGCTTTCCTACTGTTTTGTTTCATGTCGAGGTTCTCTACCAGATTGCACCATTTTTCCTTTCGTGCCTCAGACATTGCTTCCAATACCTTTTCTCCTGCTTCAAGTGTATCGTCAGCAAAATGGTCTTCTTCGTCAAGTGCCTTATATCTGTCCAACAGAGGTTTTTGTTTCAGATGACATTCCTGGAATATACTCAGTTCTGCACCCCCTTGGAATATTCTTCCTAGATGATTCTCTTTGTCGCCTCAATGAATTCATCATAAGTCTCTGGTAGTGGCTGCAGGTTATCTACTGCCTTATCGAGATCTTCCTTGAACATTTCCCAGTTTGCTTTTTTGAAGTTAAACTGTCTCTTGAATGGGACTATGGTTGGTTTAATCATTACGTTAACTTCACATATGATAGGCCTGTGTTGAGTTCTCGGTATAGGGTGTTGCACTTGCCTTGTGCATTGAGCAGATATCTTTTCACTTATGAATATATTATCAGGGTTTTATCCTTTCCTCCACCTGCCGCTGTTGAAAGAGGCTGGGAGTTTTGGGTGGTGGATAAGTTGAAGTCCTTTGGTTTCTGCCCATTCTTCTAGTGTCGCTCCATTTTCATCTGTTGTACTGTATCCCCAGGTTGTGCTGTGACACTTGAAATCACCAAAAACAAATTTTATGTCGGATGCATTAAAATTATTTGGTTCTTCAAACTCAAAGTTTGCTGCGGGTGGTTTGTATACGGATATGACGCTGCAGCGTGGGAGTTCAATGGTCAGAATTTTGATGTCATTTTAATCTGAGAATGCAGTGGAGACTATGCTGGTGCCTTTTTTTTTACGAAAATGGCACTGCCGTACTGGTCGTGTGGCCTTTCAACGACTAATTGCAGTCCTTGTACATAGGGTCTATGGCTATATACTTTATCGAATTTAACCTTAGTTTTTTTTTCAATTCAATTTTTATAACTGTCTCGACTAACTTGATTAATTCTTTTCGAAGGTTTTCGTGTAAATCGAAGAAAACTTATAATCATGCAATTTTTTAAATAATAAATACTTGTTTCGAAGGATAAGTGAAAATAAAATGGACCTACATAGACATACATACATATAAGAAAATATTATTGATTGATGAAGTGGTTTGATTTTGCAATCTCTAGCAGCATTTCCACCAAGTAAAGGGGTTAGCCTATCTTCAGACACCTTAAAACCTGGCATAGATTTTTCTAGTTGTGATATATAATATGACTGATCTGGCATTTTTTTCCAATTAGCCCAGTTTCGTACAAATTAAAAATTCGTCGTGGCAGTTAATCCTCATCAGCGCAACAATTTGTCCGATTCCGCCCAGTGTGGTCAGTCTCAGGTCTTTAGACCAATTCATTCACCGTTGACAAAATAATTTCAATGAACAATATCCCGAAGCTCGTGACGGCATCTGCGGCATAATTACCGAAGGAAGCTTGCTAAAATTATCATGACTACATTTTTACTTCGTTAACGTCACATTTTTAGGTTATGTATCATATTATGGTAAATGCCATAGACAAGATGTACTGTCAATGGATAGTACCTATATTAAATTTAAATATCACACCATAATCTAATATATAAAAATCAATATTTGTTTGTTAGTATTTTATGCGCTGCCACACCGTTCATCCAATTGCGATAAAACGTTGTAAACTTATTGCTTGCACTTGCGCGAAGAGTATAGATTATAAATCTTATATATAAAAAGAATGCCTGTATGTCTGTTTGTCTGTCTGTCTGTCCCGTATGCGTTCCTATACCATTCATCCGATTGTGATGAAATTTTGGTAAGTGGTTGTATGCATACCCGCGAAGGTTTCTAAATAAGTACAACCATCTTCTTCTCTTCTATTCGTATGCATTCCTATACCATTCATTCCGTTGGAATAAAATTTTGATCAAGTGTGGTTCTCTCGCCCGCAAAGGTTTGTGAATTAGTGCAACCATCTTCTTCTTCTTCTATTCGTATGCGTTCCTATACCATTCATCTGATTGCAATGAAATTTTGATCAAGTGTTGTGCGCACACCCGCGAAGGTTTCTAAATTAGTATTATATAAAATAGAAAGTTTGTTTGTTCCATCAAATTTCGATTTTTTTTTACTACATATTAATAACGTTTTCATATTTTGGATTCGATTTTAATTTAGTGTCTTATGTTTGACCTTTACTCCTATTAGAATTATTTTCATATTGCCATATTGTATAACACAGATATTTTAATATTAAAAAAAAAAAATTACCTCTTATTATTTTTTAAATAGGTATCTAAGATAAATATAACCATGAAGCGACCCTGTGCGAAGCCGGGTACTTCAGCTAGTATTATATAATTTTTATAAATAAGGCCTTTGTAAAATAATATATTAATTAAAATAACTATTAAATCCAGTATCTGGATTATCATACAAATAGGTACATTCACATAATTATTATTACCAAGTCTATGGTCAGTATCATGGACTAATGTCAGCATTTTAATAATATATCAATTGTTTTTTTATTTCTTTTTATGCAATTCATAAAAGAAAACGTAAAGCTTATATTATTAGGCATTAGATTTTCTTAATTATTATTATATTAGCTTTGTGGACGGCAAAAGAATTTTCGTAGTAAAAAGGTTTTTTCTTTCTATATATTTTTATTTAACTCCATCTGGCAATTTTGGCATTTTTAGTTGCAGGCGGATAGTCATTCGTGACTGACGTTTATCGGCCGGTACTAATTCAGAAGCCGTAGAATATTAGATATATCGCATATTTATTCGTTTATTTGTCTAAATCATTGTGTTTTAACCTGACATTAGTCGAATTTAGTGTATGAAGATTGCCGATTTTTAAAAGTTTCGTTGACATACTTGTGTCGTAGCACACAGAGTTTCTCCAGCGTGACGGATAGTTTATTTTCAACATCTTCGAAAGTCTACGGCCGTATCACCGCGTAAATAAACTGCCTTGTACTCGATGGTGTTAGTTGGTCGTTTGTATAAATATTATATAGGGCTGGAGCCAGCACGCTTCCTTGAGGCGGCCGTTTTTTTGGGATCGCCATCGGCTCTTTTTACCATGTCATGTTACGAAAAAACGTCTATATTGCAGAAATGTCCCTATGAGCGTCGTTAAGTTGAGATCGCCGGTAATTTCATAAAGTTTTCTCAAACTCACCATTTTTCCTTTCGTGCCTCAGACATTGCTTCCAATACTTTTTCTCCTGCTTCAAGTGTATCGTCAGCAAAAGGGTCTACTTCGTCAAGTGCCTTATATCTGTCCAACAGAGGTTTTGTTTCAGATGACATTCCTGGAATATACTCAGTTCTGCACCCCTTGGAATATTCTTCCTAGAGATTCTCTTTGTCGCCTCAATGAATTCATCATAAGTCTCTGGTAGTGGCTGCAGGTTATCTACTGCCTTATCTAGATCTTCCTTGAACATTTCCCAGTTTGCTTTTTTGAAGTTAAACTGTCTCTTGAATGGGACTATGGTTGGTTTAATCATTACGTTAACTTCACATATGATAGGCCTGTGTTGAGTTCTCGGTATAGGGTCATGCACTTGCCTTGTGCATTGAGCAGATATCTTTTCACTTATGAATATATTATCAGAGTTTTATCCTTTCCTCCACCTGCCGTTGTTGAAAGAGGCTGGGAGTTTTGGGTGGTGGATAAGTTGAAGTCCTTTGGTTTCTGCCCATTCTTCCAGTGTCTATAATCATGCAATTTTTTAAATAATAAATGCTTGTTTCGAAGGATAAGTGAAAATAAAATGGACCTACATAGACATACATACATATAAGAAAATATTATTGATTGATGAAGTGGTTTGATTTTGCAATCTCCAGCAGCATTTCCATCAAGTAAAGAGGTTAGCCTATCTTCAGACACCTTAAAACCTGGCATAGATTTTTCTAGTTGTGATATATAATATGACTGATCTGGCATTTTTTTCCAATTAGCCCAGTTTCGTACAAATTAAAAATTCGTCGTGGCAGTTAATCCTCATCAGCGCAACATTTTGTCCGATTCCACTCAGTGTGGTCAGTCTCGGGTCTTTAGACCAATTCATTCATCGTTGACAAAATAATTTCAATGAACAATATCCCGAAGCTCGTGACGGCATCTGCGGCATAATTACCGAAGGAAGCTTGCTAAAATTATCATGACTACATTATTTTACTTCGTAAACGTCACATTTTTAGGTTATGTATCGTATTATGGTAAATGCCATAGACAAGATGTACTGTCAATGGATAGTACCTATATTAAATTTAAATATCATACCATAATCTAATATATAAAAATCAATATTTGTTTGTTGGTATTTTATGCGCTGCCACACCGTTCATCCAATTGCGATAAAACGTTGTAAACTTGTTTCTTGCACTTGCGCGAAGAGTGTAGGCTATAAATCTTATTTATAAAAAGAATGCCTGTATGTCTGTCTGTCTGTCCCGTATGTGTTCCTATACCATTCATCCGATTGCGATGAAATTTTGGTAAGTGGTTGTATGCATACCCGCGAAGGTTTCTGAATAAGCACAACCATCTTCTTCTCTTCTATTCGTATGCGTTTCTATACCATTCATTCCGTTGGAATAAAATTTTGGTCAAGTGTTGTTCTCTCGCCCGCAAAGGTTTGTGAATTAGTGCAACTATCTTCTTCTATTCGTATGCGTTCCTATACCATTCATCTGATTGCAATGAAATTTTGGTCAAGTGTCGTGCGCACACCTGCGAAGGTTTCTAAATTAGTATTATATAAAATAGAATGTTTGTTTGTTCCATCTAATTTTGATTTTTTTTTTACTACATACTAATAACATTAATAACGTTTTCATATTTTGAATTCGATTTTAATTAAGTGTCTTATGTTTGACCTTTACTTCTATTAGAATTATTTTCATATTGCTATATTGTATTACACAGATATTGTAATATAAAAAAAATAATTACCTCTTATTATTTTTTAAATATCTAAGATTAATATAACCACGAAGCGACCCTGTGCGATGCCGGGTACTTCAGCTAGGTTTTTATAATTTTTATAAATAAGGTCTTTGTAAAATAATATATTAATTAAAATAACTATTAAATCCTGGTGGTAGATACATTAAAGTCCTTTGGTTTCTGCCCATTCTTCCAGTGTTTATAATCATGCAATTTTTTAAATAATAAATGCTTGTTTCGAAGGATAAGTGAAAATAAAATGGACCTACACAGACACACATTCATTTAAGAAAATATTATTGATTGATGAAATGGTTTGATTTTGCAATCTTCAGCAGCATTTCCACCAAGTCAAAGGGTTGGCCTATCTTCAGACACCTTAAAACCTGGTATAGATTTTTCTAGTTGGGATATATAATATGACTGATCTGGCTTTTTTTCCAATGAGCTCAGTTTCGTCCACATTAAAAATTCGTCGTGGCAGATAATCCTCATCAGCGCAATAATTTGTCCGATTCCGCCCAGTGTGGTCGGTCTCAAGTATTTAGGCTAATTCATTCATTGTTGACAAAATAATTTCAATGAATGTATAAAATTTGGCTTTTTGTTTTGTTTCAGAATTTATAATGTCGAGTGAAAATAAAAAAGAATTACCTAAAATGACCGAATCCGCTAACCGAACTAATATTATGTTGGATACATCGGTGACAATTTACAACTTATCCAGTATTATCAGAATCTTCCCTACATTTACAAATCAGCTACCCAAGTGCACACCAGTGTGCTTTGAAATCGACGATGAAGAAGTACCTCAGACACAACCAATAGGTAAGAATATTTTCAAACCAATATGAATCCGATTCAAATGAATACATGTAAAACTTCTTTTAATAAATTATTGAATTCATTTTTCAGTCCCTTTTACAAATTATACACCGGAGAGTTCCTTCGCCATGGACTTACTGACAATCTTTCTAAAAGAGATATGCTGGGATCTTACTATACTTACAGACGAGGAGATGCAAATCAAAGCACATAAAAATGTTCTCATTTCAAGGTATGAATGACTTAAAATAATTTATGAATTAAGTTTATTTTACAAAGTTGTTTATTTACAACTTCTTGATGTGCATGGCTACTGTATAATGCATTTTAAAGTGACAATTTCATTAGTTGCTACTCAGATGTCATATTATATTTGTTAACTTTTATGGTATCCTAAAAATAAATACAATATAGGTTCATTTCCAAAAAGTTTCTTTTTGAACCTTAAAATGAATGAAAAATGTCTATCTTTTGGTGTTTCTAAGGATTTTTTGGTTTTGATAATACATGCTTGAATAATTATTAAACAATTCTTTTCCAGGTGCCAGTATTTTGCAAGAATTTTCAGCGGTGAGAGCAATAATGAAGACGTTATTGCTCTAGACGGGTATGATTTCCTTTTTAATTTAAATTTGTTTCCATATTCATATTTACATTATTTTTTTATTGTTTCTTTAATGCTTTGCATTTTTAATAATTTTAAAATAACCGTTAAATTTGTAGTGTTACTCTAAGCCAAATAAATGTATTAATATTCCTTTCGGGAGGCGGTCATGTTCTACTTTGGATTGTTGATGCAAATAACTTTTTCTTAGTTCATGACCATTCCTTAGCTTGAGCGTATGAATACCACACAGCACCTCCAATAATTCCTGTCGCCATCCAGTCCTATTGCATTTTCCCATGTTATGCCAGCATCACGTAGTTATATCATATACTTCATGTGAATGGTATTTAACGGCCTTACAAGATGCCGGAATTTGGTTGGTTTGAAGAACAGGCAGGCCTGATTGAGAAGGTCCATTTACCTGGATCACCCAATGTTAAAACTCCTTTTTTTTGGGTGCCTTGCAGGCACTTAACTCTTCCTAATAATATTTACATAGGTGTTATGAATTTCTTTTTTTTTCTGTTTCTCCAGATGGTGCAACGTATGCTTGTAGTTTTCGTAGGTATTATGTTAGGAGAGAAGTGTTAGACAAAAACTTCATATTATGCTCTTCAAAATCGATATCAAATGAAGTTTTGTAGGTACTTTATAAAGTAATTGCCTTTGTCGGCTTTGACGCAAATGGTTTTCTTCTGAATGTGTGAGTTTATTAATTCTTAAGCAACGTACCTACTTACATATCTGTTAACATTTATATTTAAACTCATCACAATTATGAGTTTTTAAATGACACATTTGTTTAGGTACATTAAAAATGAAATCCATCACACGCAAATGGTTTTTCTCCTGTTTCGTTCTATGAGCGTTAAGATAACGTTGTGGAGAGCCTCCGTATAAGTAGTCAATTTATTTAAAAGGTTATTCACCATTTTTTATCTTTACATGTGTTTGAAGATTACTCCATCGCGAGCATCCAAATGAATAGACATTGCATTTATAAGATTTTTCATGAATATTGTCCATATATGTATATATTCATTTCATGTCTTTTAAGACAACAAAGTCGTACGCATTTATATGAATATACATTGCATTTATAAAACTTTAGCCAGAATTTGTCATTTTATGGCTTTTAAGATAACTATATACATTAGGTTATAATCATTAAGTTGAGACTCAAACAATGTAAAAATATTTTCTACATACCTCCAGAAGTCGTATTCATGTCGCAGAATTGAAATCGAACACTTCACTTGAAATAAATGGGTTTTCAAAGTCACCGTTATTTTCGTCTGTTTAGCACGCGACGCGTACACTCCACGAAGGCTACCTTCCAATTGACGCAGCGACGAAGGTATACGGTCAAAACGCTTCCCCTTTCACAATAAAATGCAGTCATTAGTCCTCTACCTGACTGACTACTCAAGTATCCCCATTTCGAAAATTCATTTCTGGGGTTTTGGCCACGTTTTTGGGCTTTTCTCATACTGTGCGACGTGGAAGTCTTTAAATACTTACATATTATTATGACACATTTTGTTTTCGATTATGTCCATTACTTATAAGATCATATGGGATCTGGGATTATAAGTAATGGACATGTTTGAATGTATTTTTAAACTAGCAAGTATCCATATGTACCCTGATCACATTTAGGTTCTTCGTCACAATGTGTTATTTCATGCTTTTTACGACTACTGCTGGCACCATTCATTCTGCTTTTCGAAAATCGAAAGGTCGAGAAGGCTTGAAAGTCTTGTTCGCTCAAAAGATGACAAAATTTAAAAGTGGTCATGATCCTCAGCCATGAGTGTACAACCAATAAGAGAGGAGAAGACAACTAATTTGCGAGCATCTATATGAAAATTTATCGCATTTATAAGGTTTTTCATCAGTATTGCCATTCCATATGTTTTAAGCTTACTAGGTATTTTTAAATAACATATTTGATTATATTGGAAATCACATTCATCACACGAAAATGGTTTTTCTCCTGAATGTGTAAGTTAATAAGTTCTTTCATTGAATAAGTTTATGTAATTTTAATATGTTTCTGATATTTCTTCCATCTACCTTCTGTTGAAAATAATGTAATTTCTATGCCATTTTACCATAATATTAACAAACTTATTTCGGAAGTCCTAACTTTTAGCTCAACTATTGAAAAATAATAAAAATGTTAGGTAGAAGTATTACAAAGATTTTACCACTGCGTTTTATTGGTTAGATTTTTATCTAGATTAATACTGTAAACATCTTTACAGTCTTTTGATGGTGGGAAATTGGAAAATCAAGAGTTACGTATTTTTATCAACATATTGTCGTATGCATGAGAATCCCAAAAACCTTATAGGCTATATACTGCACGTTTGTATGCATGAGTACAAACGTGATTAGCTGTTAAGTGACGTCACGAATGTGTGATCTCATTTGTCCTGGTGTTCGTATTATAAAATTTCATTCCCCGATAAATAATTTAAAATTTTGAAATTGTAAATGTGTCTGAAAGTGTGCGAACGGTACCATATAAATTTAATAATTATACATGAATAATTATTATGAACTTTAAATAATTTATCAGCTATTTTATCACATGTATTTTAAAATTATTCTACTGTACGAAAGGTTGTATTGCCGGTAAACTGTTCCATTTGGTGGCAACACTGAATACATTTGGTGGCAATACTGAATATTATTATGAGAAATGTCAAAACAGAATAGGAATACATGACAGGAAATGCAAATGATTTTAGACAATAATATGTAATGATCTCTGTATAATATTATCATTTATACCAATCACCATATGACACTATTGATGTTTCCAGTGTATTTGAGAGTTGTGCCTTGTTTATTACAGTTATCTTACAATAATTAACTAGGTAGGTAGGTACCTATTTTGAAAAACGCAGAATGCTTCCACTTGTATATTTTAATGCCAGATACAGCAGTAGTTACATATTTTTGCGGTGGTTTAGCGGAGATATTTTATCGTAATCTTACGTAAGTCCATCTTATGTCTCCATGAGAAATATAACAAGCGAAATAGGAACGAGGCATTTTATCAGTTACCTTCTATCTAGATTATAGACTAGGGATCAAAATTATACGTATTTTGTAAACAGCACGACTAGGAACTGTTTTTAGAGTTCGCAAATGTTTTACAGAATCTACAAAACGAACAAGGGCCTCAACCAAACGTTTGTTGCAATAATTGCAAAATTAAAATGACATTTGAAAGTAACAGCTGAGGCAGACATTTTGAATGGCGCGTGACGTCAGATCGCTTACGTCACAAACAGTCTTATAAGCTATTCGATGGAAAATCGGTTAAATAGCTTATAAAGAATTTGGGAATCTCATACATACGGCCCAATATGAATAGCTAAAAAAACAATGTTCTAAAAATCGGATGATCTTGATTTTTTTTCTCTAGCAAACGTATTATAAGTATAGACATCTTATCCGTGGTAAAATCAAAATACCTAAACTATCGACTTACCAACTTTTGGCAGCAACGTATTGAATACGTTGTTTAAGAACTCATAAACTTACACATGCAGGAGAAAAACCAGTTGCGTGTGATGATTGTGATTTGAAATGTAATCAAATATGTCATTTAAAAATACCGTGTAGTCTTAAAATATGTGGAATGGCAATACTGGTGGACACCCTCACAATTGCGATTTGTGTTCATATAGATGCTCGCGAATTAAAGTTTAAAAAGACATACATTGACACATTCTGATGAAAAATCTAATAAATGCAATGTATTTTAATATAGATTCTTGCGAATAATATGCGTACTTACCAGACCGAGCAATTGAACCTGGGACCCTTGACGCAATAGACCAACGCTTAAGCCGCGCGGCCATTTTTGGTAGATGATAAAAAACCTTATAAATGCAATGTATGCTCATATAGATGCTCGCAACTCAGTCATCTTAAAGCCATAAAATGACAAATTCTGGTGAAAAGCCTTATAAATGCAATGTAAAATTCATATAAATGCGTGCGACTTTGTTGTCTTAAAAGACATGAAATGAATATATACATATTATATAGAACATACTCGTGAAAAATCTTATAAATGCAATGTATGTTCAATTGGATGCTCGCGACGGAGTAATCTTCAAACACATGTAACGATACAAAACGCTGAATAACCTTTTAAATAATTTGACTACTTATACGGAGGCTCTCCACAACGTTATCTTAACGCTCATAGAACGAAACAAGAGAAAAACCACTTGCGTGTGATGGATTTCATTTTTAATGTACCTAAACAAATATGTCATTTAAAAACTCATTACAACTCAACAGTATTAGTATTATTTCATAAAACAGTATTGTATTAGTAACATTAGATAGAGCGAGAGGTTTAAAAGAATACTATTTTATGTAATAAAAATACTTTATGCAATCATCAAATGTTTAAAATAAATATTAAGGATAATAAGGCTTAAAAATTATATAAATAAATTATCTACAACGTTTAAGGAATGTCTAGGATCATGGTTTGAAAATACAAAAAAAACTTAATTTTGACCGACGACGAGCATGTGCCCCATTAAGTGCCTGCAAGGTACATCCTATATATAAAATAAATATAAATGTCATTCCAATATTATCTTTTGAAGAAAAGAAAATATCGTTTCATAAAAATATATTCCTTTTTTTTCAAAAATATGCATACCTAATTGTATTCTAATAACTTATATATTTTTATTACGGGTCATATTGCTAAAAAAACAATAGGTAAGAATAATTATTATTTACTGCTTTTTCCCGTATGCAACTGACATTGATCTATTCAAAATCATAAATAAAAAGATAAATGTTAAAAATGTTGAATGTTTTTGTAATTTTGACACTTTTGTGTAATCAAAATATCAATGTTAAGCTAGTCTATTATAAACCGACATATTTAGTGAGCATTACACCGTTTTGGCTATTTCGTGTAGACTCTTTTGACTGGATGTTCCAAACGGATGCTTGTTCGGGACATTTTGACGGGGTACTTAGTGAAAATTGAAAAATGCGAATTTTTCGCGTAATTTAAATGGGAAAACAATAAAAACTTCATGAAAAATCATGTAATTAAATTACTCAAAGGTGTGCATTTAAAAAATGTGGAAAAAACATGTTTGGTGTTAAAACTTGACGACCACTCAAAATCAAATTACTAGCTTAATTTAAGAGATAATTTTTGAAAAATCGTGTTAAAACTCAACATAAATATACTTAATTGGATGCACTTAACATAAAAAATTTTAAGGCAAATTTAATGGTTCAAGTATCAAGTCACAACATTTAAAAAAATAATATCTCACGATATAATCGAGAAAACAAAAAGAGCACGTGCACAACCGTAAGCCAATAATAGACAAATTGATGACATAATAAAAAGTTAAAAAAGTTTGTTAGGTGGTTCTACTTAACGTTCATCAAATATTTAATATCGAATAACTCACGTACTTTATGAGAGATTTCATTTCAGATGAAAAAGCAAAACAAAATCGTGCACTAACGTTCACTACCAACGCACAAGTGTTAACAATTTAAATTAAAAAAAAAACCCAAAGTTTAGCGACTCAAGTATCCAGCATTTAGCTGGGTCACCCAAATTGAAATGCGAATAACCCCCTTAATATTCACGCGCGCACACACGTGCACTAACGATGCACAAACGAATGCACTCAAAAAAAAGTTGAAATTTCAACATTGGGTGACCCAACGTTTAGCTGGAACACCCAATTTGAAATTGGAATTTTTCGGTTATTGTAGGTGCACAAAGAAAAAAAATCGTGCACAAACAAATGCACCCAAAAAAAGTTGGAGTTTTAACATTGGGTGATCCAGGTAAATGGACCTTGATTGAGATTATCTTGAGGTAGATATATGTAATACGACACTTGGTTAGGCTAAATGTCGTGTCTTCAGTATCAATGTGATAATATAATAAGTATGTACTGATACCGAGAAGAATGGTAGAGAACTCACATGTATGCTGGCAGCATTCTTCACGAGCATCACTTTGATTGAGGGATGTGTGGACATCAGGATATATAATTCAAGATAAAACACGTCTTTGATTTGACAGATCCACGTGGAACTAGGTTTATTTACGCTAGAGCATAGGCAAACATTGATAATATTACATCACTTACATCTAAAGAGGTCTTAAATTAGTCACCGCACATATTAGGGGCGATTCATTGTTGTAATCCCGCGCACTAAGCACTGATTCACTTTTTCTCTCACTAGGGAATTGATTAACTTTCATTGGATTTTTGCGCAAGTCACCGATTGGTATTACAACGATTACGGTTTATCAACGATTGATTTAAAAAATGGGTCGGGAACGCCACCGATTGCACGGCGACACACCTCGCCGGCGTGACGGTTATTTTTTTTGCGTTATCCCTTCATTGTAAGTGGACTCCAACTGACTTTATTTTTCAAAAGCATCTTTTAATTTTGGCGGGTCTATTCTACGGAGGGAAAGAGAAAAGGGCAGGTCACTGAGTAACGGGACAAACATTTTGGGACGGGCCGCTTCTATCTTCGGACCAGGTAAAAAAATGCATCTTTTCTGAATGACCGTTTACGAAATGTTATTTGTAATATTTTCGTGTAAGTCAGAAGTTCTAACCATTCTACAGGGGAGCTGGATATTTTTGTTGTTAAATTGTTGATTCGGAATTTGAAATTGTCGCGCCGGGGTCTTTTTTCGTCTGGTAACAGTACATAATGTTCCTAATTTATATTTTTGCCCCTAATATTCGCCAACAATTTTTATGAATATATTTGTTGATACAATCATAAGATTCACCATCACTGCCCTAGAGGTAGTCATTTCTATAAAATATTGTTTTTTTTAATCTCGTTCTTCGGTTTTCTTTTCAGATACATGTTTAGGACCGTCCATTTTGCTATATGCCACCTGTATGCGGGAACCATCGAAGTGCCAAAATGTGTTAACCTGGAGGATTTGGCTGACCTAGCAGCAAAGCTGCGCTCCGATGGGATATCCGCTTCTTTGGATGATGCCCTGGCCAGAAGATATTGCCATGATTTCCATGAGGTAAGTGTTTTCATACTATCATATTTGTTGCGAGCACAAAATATTTGATATGGTACGCCGCGCGGCATAAGCGTTGAACTATCACGCCGTGGGTCTCAGGTTCGAATCCTGGGTCTGGCAAGTACACATATTGTTTTTCAGTTTGTGTGTGAGTCAGGGTATGGACCTAATAGGTTGAGCAAGTGGCTGACATCCATTTCTCGTAAAAAACAAAATCTGTTAATACAAACCTCTACTCTGTGGAGGCCCATATGATCCTATTAGGATCGGACATGGTCAAAAAAAAAAAACTCATAGCTGAGTGATCCTTCTGCGAAACAATACATATTTCTTAAGGGCCCACATGCCCCACGTAGGTCCTTATTGAGATTTTATGTTATTTTCAGAGCATAAGCGTGGACATTCCTTAAACGTCGTTGATAATCTTGTTATATAATTTTGAAGTCATCCCTTAATATTTGATGACTTTTTAAAGTATTTTTACTACATAAAATAGTATTCTTTTAAACCTTTCGATTTAATGTTTTAGATTAGAATTTTATATTAGAATATAAGTTAAAGTGTATAGAAATAAACCAACGGTGGTCCAATAAGAGGTCTTTTTTCTTGAGTGTGTAATTTAACAAGATAATTAAGAGCTAGTCGAAGAATCTAGGTTATCACAAGTTTTGTTTTTGTTCCGTTACGACCAACCGAGTACCCAAGTACACACACCGTTTTTTTTTTCTTTCGGTTTAGTACTTGTTCAAACACGCGCGGTAACATGATCTTACTTCCTACTTCAGTTATCGTTTGACAATTTATGGCTACAATGTATGTTGAAGCTTAGCACTGGGAAATGCCAATAGAAATAGCGTATTTTAAAAAAAATAGTACTTACCTTATTATTAGGTCAATAAGTATTATAAAACAATCGTTATTCGTAGGATATTTTATCAGTTTGAATGGTCAAAGACATGGCTTATAATCAGTGTCTTAAGAATTATTTTCAAATGTGTTAATCGTGCCCATTTTTTGAATAAGAAAATGTCTAATTCTTGTCAAATTTGAGATCGCAGAGTTTATAAATATAATTTTTTATCGTAAATCTTTTACTATATTATAATGTTTACAACAATTTTAGTAATGGTTTTATAAATGTGTTTGACTATATTCTAAAACATTATATTAAGATTCTAATGGATTCAATTTCTGTACTATTCCATTTAAGTCGTTTCTCGCGACCCGGGTTTCGCCTTTCGGCATCTTCAGGCGTCGTGTACACTCACCAAAGGTAAAAATACACTGACAGAAGATGCCGAAAGGCGAAACCCGGGTCGCGAGAAACGACTTAAATGGAATAGTACAGAAATTGAATCCATTAGAATTTAAATTCAAATTCCATCAAGTACCTTCGGTCGAAAGTATTAATAATTATATTGAGAGTTTTAAAATAATACTATTTTATATTAATATAAAGGATAATAAGGCTTCAAAATTATATAAATAGATTATCTACAACGTTTAAGGAATGTCCATGAATTTATGAAATGAAAATACCATAAAATCTCTATTTTGACCCACGTACCTATGACCTTGGCGCACGTGGGTCGTTAAGATTTTTAAATCTGACAACCTAATCACTTTTTTTAACAGATTATCATGATCTACTCAAATAGTAATTGTTGGAACGATCAACTTGTTGGTCTCTATCCAATTATTTATTTAGCAGATGAGTGGTTTTCCATTAGATTCATAATTTTTTTCTAGATGTCGTGTATATATATATATATATATATATATATATACCCCGTTGTTTATAAACAGAATCGATATACATATTTACATGATGAATATGCGAATGCGAATGCAAATGCAATTTTTATGATGTAGAATTCATGTAAAACAAGTGTGATAATATAATAGTCGTTTATGCATGCGCATGTTCGTGGGTGAAATTATTTTGGCAATTATGCATTATGCTGTTTCTTTTTTGCCAATTTGCCAAGACGAATATAATGGGATAGGTACCTAACTGTCTTTATTATTGTTTTGCTTGCGAGATGTAGATGATCACGTTTTGTTTAAAATTCAGGTATTTGTAACGCATTACGTTTGTGTATGTCTGTTTTATGTATTTATTACGATATTTGCCGAGCGTGTACCTGCAAGCGATTTATAAAAGTGCAACACTGTCGTCAAATAAACGCTCGTAAATCGTAGCTGTGTACCATATATATTATTATTCGCAGTGTTTATTTTTTTAAATATTGTAATATATAACAACTCGTCACATACTAATTTCACATTTTTATTAATTATTAGGATCACTTTGTCCAACAACTACACAATACCAATTATCAATTGTTTTTCACCATATTGTTAAAATTTTGGAAATGCAGAGTTACACTGCAGTCTGCGATCTGCACTATTTCACATGTATAGCTGTGCCACAACACCCGCTTCACATTACCAACAGAAGCTTAGATGATTTTTATAGCTCGATGATATAACAATCACCTCGGTATTGACAGTAATTTTATTGTTAAAATAATAATATAGTAAAGTTGTTGCGTCCGTGAATTTTTTATTGTAAAATTTTACAACAGAGCAACAAAAATATTATAAATTTTATTCATGTGTCAGCCTTTCTTTGTGATGTGATACTACACATTTGTCATGTTTTTCTTTTCAGCCTTTTTCGACCTGCAAAGTGTCAGGGCTAGAGTGCTTAAGATTAACGCACTCTACAGAAAATGATATGTTCAGCACAGTTTTGGAATGGATCAGAAAATATATTGAAATATTCAAAAGCGGTATTGCGCAATTCGAATTACCAGATAATGTAGTTGAGATGGTTTTCAAAGAATACCATCCAGAACTGGTGAGTTAAAAGAATGTATATTAGAATAAAGGAATTTGATTTTTTCTTATATTACCGTGATAATATATTTGTACTGGAGTAGTTACACAATGTACCTATCTCTATGGCTTTAACCTCTAAACTAATTAATTTGTAAACGATTACATTTCTTTTTTTCCCCCATAATAATGGTTTTTAATTAAATTTGTGTTGAAAAAAATCTTATTCACAATTATCACAAGTAACCTACTATGGCGTGTTTGCACTGATGCAGCGGTGGCAAACCTATGGCACGTGCGGAATTCTGCTGCCACGCAATTATAGTAATATCTATCTATATGTTATATAAAATACCAAGTATGCTTGTTTAGATGTATTAATGTAAGTCACCTGTGGCTTGTTGGTGATATAAAATCATATCATTTAGCTTTTAATTTTAATAATCTTTCGTATTGAAGTTTTGAAATATGACATTTATACAAAAGTTATTTTAAAAAAATGACTCATTAATTTAGTATCTACCTAGCAGTGGCAGTGACATTATATTAATTCGATAATCAATTTCATTCAACTAATCTTTGTTATGTATATTATATAATATTACATACAATTATTTAAAAAAATACAGAGCTGTTACTTTGTCATACAATACATCATATTACACAGTACCTACCACTTGGCCAACATCTCGACGATGACTAAATCTGAATACTGGATAATAATTCCAACATATTAGTATGCATCAGCTGCGTGCGCGCGGTGATCTCGTCAAAAACGCTAAAATGCTACATGCTAAAATATTATTTAAGCTTCAATTACATTGAGCTTCTTTACGAGCTGTTTGTTGGCGAATTTATAATCTGCCTGTAAAGTCGCCCAGTGTCGCCAACAAACAGCTCGTAAAGAAGCTCAATGTAATTGACGCTTTACTGACCGCTGCGACTCTATCGAAATTATTATAGCCACAATTATGGTATCTTCCGTTGAATCTGTAGACGGGAAAATTATTACTTATACACTATAATATGCACTTTGGCACTTTCTTGAATGAGATTTTGTTCGCTAGCAAAAGAGGTACTATATTTTTATTTTGTGTATTATTGTGTCAGTAGTTTCAGTCAATTGGTTATGGTAGTTCTCGTATTGTCTATATAATGCTCCATCCAGAGTAGAATTTGTGTTTTATATTAATTTTCAATAATTTAATTTTAACTAATGTATTTTCATTTCAGAACAAAGACAACATCATGGAAAACTTAGTGATGTTCGCAACGATACTGAATAATAAAAACGTCAGTGAAATGGTGGCGACGTTTGCAGTTGTCAAACAATTTATTAAATACATTGCATGTAATTTAAATGCTGTCGTCTGCTCGAATGCATTTTTAAAATTAAAGGAGAACACAGTTAAGCATCTGTCGCCTATTGTTAGCAATTGTCTTTTGCTGGGAGCAGAACGAGCCAGTGTGAAGGAAGCAATCAGAGCATACGATAAATTGGATGATCTAACCGATGACCGGATGCATAAAATGTGGATTAATCTAAATAGCGAATTATCAGTGATATGCGAAAAAGTCTTAATCAAGAGTGTACTCCTGAACAAGCAGCGGCCACAATGGGTGGTGGAAGCAAAGATACTGAAACCATCAGTGAAACAGCATATCGCCGATTTACTTTCTTCAGTACGGGCATATACGGACTTTAGGCTTGTGCGCAATGTAAGTTTATATTATTTTCCTTTTTTTCACCAGACCCAAAATTCGAACCCAGGACCCATAACACATTATAGGCTGACATATTACCGCTCGGCCGTCGTGGGCGCTTGAAATAATACATGTCTTTTTTAATTGTGTATTTAATGTGTACTCAGAGAATGGACCTGATAGGTTGATATAAATTACTGACATCCATTTCTCGTAAAAAATATCTGTTATGGACCTCTTTGTGAGGCGGCCAATATTGACACCAAATTGTTGTGCCAATTTTGCAACTTACAAAAACAAGAAGTTTTCTTTTTCATTTAGAATATTTACGATGTCCATGTACTGTGTTAACTATATTATTTTTCCTTGTTTGCAGAGAAAAAAGACCATGACAGTACGAGAAGAAGCTGATATTATCGTTAATGCCGTGGATATCTGCAACGCAAAGAAAAAAGATGACCGTTTGAAGAAAAAACGTAGGTCTCAGGACCAAACTAAAACTATACATGCTCCGAAGACAACAGTTATTTACCGAAATGAATCTTTCATATATAAAAAAACCGTGTTTACAGCACAGGTAAAGAATACTAAATCATTGGGAAAGGTGGTTACGACGACCGCAGTAAAGAGTCTCTCAAAGGATGCAACAGCCGCGTCAGCCCTGAGTCGTACTAAAGCGCGGCAAATTGTCAAATTGAATAAAAAATCTAGAATTCCAGTGCCAATTGTTGGAAAGGCGTCAAAGAATGCAACAACAGCGTCAGCCCTGAGTCTTACTAAAGCACCGCAAATTGTCAAATTGAATAAAAAATCTAGAATTCCAGTGCCAATTGTTAGAAAGGCAAAATCATATCAGCGCAATCCACCTAATTATGACGAAATTATTTTGAATTTATGTAGTGGAATTGAAACGCTGCATATTACAGATAGTAATGTTGGTGTGGCACAATCACATCAAGACAATTCGCCAAATTATGAAGAAATTATTCTGAATTTATGTAACGGAATCGAAACGCTGAATATTACAGATAGTGATGTTGGTGTACGACCTGGGACATCGGGATTTCAGCACTCAATACAAAGCAGTTCTGCAAAAGTGGTTCAAAAATCACCTCATGAAAAGAAATATTAAACTGGTGCTTCTGTCATAAACCTGACTGACCCAGTTTTTGTTTATTTGGAATCGATCATCTGTTTGAAAATTTCTTTTTTATATTTTTATGTTTATTTGATAGATACCTACATAATAAGTGTTATTCCAAGTAAGTATAATATCTTATCTCATCTCTCAAGTATTTCTTTTCAGTTTATTTTTTACATACTTTATTTACTAAGAATTCCTACATATTTCCAAGTGAAATTAATTTCTAGCTATTTAATCGCCGTGCTTCAACTGGCCGCGATGATAATGATTTATATTTTTCTTTTTTTTTTATTATTTATTGTTTTTTTTTTAGTTAAGTATCAATGTTTTTTTGCAGACTTTGTAATACTTCAAGTGTCATATTTACAATGAATCAATTTTCGAAAATATTCCACCTGCACTTAACTGTAACTTGCACTGCCATCTGACTTAACAGTACAATATAAACTTTCCATTAATAATTAATACTGTCTTTGAGAAAAAGAGACGTAAAGTTCCATAGACTGATTATTAAAATGACCTCGTTATAATTTTAATTATGTAATTTTCATCTCTCTGTATTATTATCTATGGCAATATCAGTGTATTTTAAAAGAACTTTTGCACTGAATTTATATACTTATTTATAACTTGGTCACATCAGCAATAGTTTAAAAATATAATCAATTCTTTTCAAATTGTATCGCAAAAGTGCTTATTCGTTAGAATTTTTTTTTATTAAAAGGTCTGTAGCTTAGTATTTCTTATATTTCGTAGGAGTAAGCTATAATTTTATACAAATATGGTTCAAACATGCATGACATTATCCTCCAATTTATTGTTAGGCTATGTTGCTAGAGTATTTTGTGAGGCGATATGCTGACATTCTTCTAAGAGTTAGTTGGTGATAGCTGGTCGATTAATCTTATTATTGAATTATATTTATTACTTCAAATGTTCACTAAAGAAGCTGCCATTCCTAGAAATGATTAACAATAAATGTAGATTCGAATCCTGCTGAGTGATTATTGTTCAATTTAATGGCATTCTTTCAGGGATCGACTTTAAAATTAAATATAGAATCTATTATAGCATTTGCCTTCGCAGGATTAGTCCACGTGATGCTTATGTGGTTTGTTGGTTTGATAGAAATAAATTTGTAATTATTAAAACTGTTTTGGGTACGTACGTAAAGTTGTTTCCAGTGATATTAACGTAACTATTTATATTTAATGCTACCTAGTCTATGTATTATAAAGTACAAGTATTCTGTAGTCACATGAGATGTGCAAAATTGATTAACCTATCACTTTCCCACAAAAAAAAGTTTTTTGTGTGTAGTGGGTAATAACGAGAATCGACACCGTGACAATTAGAATAGTGCAGGCATAAATAATTATCTAAGATGGAACTGAGAACTTACAGTATTTTTTGTGATCCGTAGCTCTGTAAAATTAACTATAAAATTTGCCTTTATAGGACCCTTAGTCCAAATGGTGGTTATGTGATTTATTAGTTTGATAAAAATATATTTGTATTTATTAAAAAAAAAATAGGGTATCAATCAAAAAGTTAAATTTCCAGTGATATTAACATAACTATTTATATTGAATACTAGTCTATTTACTATAAAGTAAAGTATTCTCTAGTCACATGAAAGGTGCAAAATTGATTTATCTATGTTATGTAGTTTGTTAGTTTGATAAAATAAATTTGTAATTATTAAAACTGTTTTGGGTACCAATCAAAATGTTGAATTTCCAGTGATAATAACGTAATTATTTATATTTAATGCTGGTCTATTTATTATAAAGTTAAGTATTCTCTAGTCACCTGAGGTGCAAAATTGATTTACCTATCATTTTCCCACTAAAAAAGATTTTTGTGTGTAGTGGGTAATATCGAGAATCGACTCCGTGACAAAATTATCTAAGATGGAACTGAGAATTTACAGTATTTATTGTGATCCGTAGCTCTGTAAAATTAAATATAGAATCTATTATAAAATTTGCCTTTGTAGTCCACATGGTGGTTATGTGGTTTATTAGTTTGATAAAAATATATTTGTAATTATTAAAACTTTTTTGGGTACCAATCAAAAAGTTATTTTCCAGTGATATTAACATAACTGTTTATATTTAATGCTAGTCTATTAATTATAAAGTAAAGTATTCTGTAGTCACCTGAGATGTGCAAAATTGATTTACCTATCATTTTCCCACTAAAAAAAGGTTTTTATGTGTAGTAGGTAATATCGAGAATCGACTACATGACAGAATTAAAACAGTCTAGGCATAAATAATTATCTAAGATGGAACTGAGAATTAAGAGTATTTTTTGATAATTATAATGTTTTTTGATAATTATTTTCGATACATACCTATTGAAAAAAAAACTATTTTTGTATTATTATACATAACCAAATTTACAGAGATTTTCATTGTTATACAATTGTTAACTTCATTTTTAAAGTGCATCTCTAGTGTATTATATTTGCACAGAATCGTGTTTTGTAATTTTATCTAAGATGAACTGAAATCTAATCTATCTAGGATATCTAAGATGAACTGAGAATTTACAGTATTTTTTGTTATCCGTAGCAGCCGCAAATGTGTCATTTGCACATATTATATGTATTGAAAAAAATCTATTTTTGAATTATTAAACATATATTTATTGTTATACGGTTTTGGACTTTATTTTTTTAAGTGTAACTTTATTTTATAAAGTTTGTACTGAGTCACATTATTTGATTTTGTAATATTTAATACTAATTCTTGTGAATGATATTAAAACGAGTATTTAATAAATTTTGCATTCTTCGATCAGCTATATAAACATCCCTTTTATTCAGCAATATTTTGACAGATTACAATGTCTGCAATAATTAAAATGAAAGCCGCTCAAGTCCATGTTAAACACTTATTTTTTATATTCTTTTCATTCTAAATTCATTGCATTTTTGCAAGATTTATGATTTAATGTATAGCTTACTCCAACATAATCCGATTCACTAAGACTTCTTTCTTACACACTGTAGTTATGACCAGTAAAAAAATGAGTTTTAGCCATTTATTTTTCATTCCATGATTTATGGCCTCTTATATTTTTTTTTGTTTGTTATTCAATAATCCTGGAAGAGTATATTTTTCGTTTTGGTTATTAGGTTTGGGTTTAACCGAGTTTAAATAGTTTATAATATTCCTTTGTTAATATTGTTAATGATTAAATTTTGATTGTGATATTTGAAACTTACCTGTGATTCATAAAAGTACCTAAGTAGGTAGTCATTATAAAATTTCTGCATAAGTACATAATAATACGTATATTTTTTTTAGTACAAATTATTCATTTGTTTAAATTGTTTATGTTTTTTTGAATTTAAATTGTTCATCAAAAGTTTTGTGATAAAAAAGTACATAAGAATTATTTTTTTGGTTCAGATTAATCATCTGTTCAAATTGTTTATACTTATTTTCTGAATTTAAATTTGCAATAAATAAAAATTCTAATAAATGACTTGTTTGATTTAATCAACCAGTACCAGCTATTATATTATGTGTAGCAATCTGGCAAGGGATTCAATTTTCTCTGATTCAAATTTAGAAAAGTTCTTTCCAATAATTGAACACTGGAAAACCTGTCATACATATAACTAAGAGCCATAGAGAGAGAGGCATATAAATTCGTTATCAAATTAAAACTTTAAACATATTTTAATTGATCAAAACCTATCTAAAAACAATGGGAAAAATAAAATATATTTTTTTATTTCAAAGACAAAGCGATAAACTAGAAAAAATAATGGCTAAATACATATAAGCGCAATACTGCCAGAGCTATTGTATTGTTCAAATAGTTTCTTGAAACAAAATTAGCAAACATACGAAAAATAAAAATGAACAAATGTATCAAGCAAGATCGGTGATCTTAAGAACATATTTTTCTTAATTTTTTAATATACTTGACGTCATTATTAATTACGTTGTAATATTAAAAGTTGAGCCAATTAAATTTAACATTTATCTCCCCAGGAAGTGGCGCCATGGTGGAAAGAATTGGCATTATTGGGCGTGGATTCTTGTTGGATTATTTACGTGTATCGTGTATCTAAGCGCTGAGTATTCATACGTCATAACAACGCTGCCAATCGCGTCGTCGACAAATGTCACATGTGGCAAGGTCGCGTTTTGTTTTTGTTTTTTATTCTGCTTTGCTCTCGAAGTTACTTACTGAACGTGTGTAATTTTTGATAGGAACTGTGTTCGAGTAATTAGGTACCCATTCAAACGCAATTTGGTGACAGCATTTAAATAATACAAGAAGCGCTTTTAGATTCGTATCGTCAATTATGACGGTTAATGAATGCAATGAGATGTCTTTCACCTGTTTCATAAAATAGGCAATGTCTTCCAGAAGGTGTGTATTTCTGAATGACTTCGTTGGATCGCTCAACGATATTTATTTATTTAATTATAAAAAGAGTATTACGGCATAACCGCTATTGGCCAATGCGCCATAATACATAATAAATACAAATATATAAAAATATCTTAATTACAAATAACAACTAATATAAAAAGAAAGTGGCAAAGACAGCATGTGTAAATATTAAAGAAATATGATAATATATACAATTATAAATTTAACCTATTTAATACGTCCACAAACATTATATAGTTAATAAAAAACTAATCAACCTTTATGGTGCCATCAAATAAGCTAATTGCACGATACACAGCATCATGCAACATAACATCTGTCCTGTGACGAAGTATCTTGAAGACTGTGGAGCTACGAGTGATATTAGTGGGAACATGAAAATTAATATTTGCCAGTATATACGGATTGTAAATGAACACACGAAGAAGTAAAAAGAAATGCTTTAAAAGAACAATCACTCTTCGAGTAGACAGGGATTGCATTGATAGCATACCCAGAAGAAAACAAGTCGGGAAATTTATTTTACTGTCATTATCATAAGGAAAGAACCCGTATGTTCTTAAGTAGAGAAATCTAAGAAATTTATTGTGGACTCGATCCAACTTAATTATGTGGATGGACCTATTAGGACTCCAAATAATGCTGGCATATTCAATAATACTCAACACAAATGATACGTATAATGTACGTAGCACTCGGACGTTTTCGAATGATTTTGAAACCCTTATAACAAAACCAAGCATTTTGCTAGATCTAGTACTGATGTTAAGAATATGCTGATTGAAAGTGAACTTTACATCATACAATACACCCAAATCTTTTATCTCCGTTACCATACTCAATATTATACCAGACAATGTGTATGGGAACAATAAGGTGTGCCTTGAACGACTGAATGAAATAATATTACATTTGGAGGTAGCGAATTCAAGTTTATTCAATATAGACCATTGCGAGATAGCATCTAGGTCAGACTGCATGATCGCACAGCATAATGGGGTTTCAATAGTTCGAAAAAGTTTAAGATCATCTGCGAATAGCAAACAAGAAGAATTGGTTATAACTTTGACAATATCATCAAAAAATATTAAAAACAAAATTGGGCCAAGATTTGAACCTTGAGGAACACCAGAGTTTGTTCTAAAAATCCGCTATTCATTCCCATGGTAATCAACAAATTGTCGGCGATTTTGCAAATAAGAAGCAAAAAAACATATACTATATGACGCGCCAAATGTACAAAGCTTTTGTAATAAAATATCGTGATCAACACGATCAAATGCCTTGGAAATATCAGTGTACACAGAATCAACTTGAATTGACTTATCTATAGAATTTGAAATAAAATTATTATACACTATAAGATTTGTTACTGTGGACCGCCTAAGTCGAAAACCATGCTGCGAATCAGAGATAGATATCTAAATCCTCTTCATACAACACTGGTTTCTGTACCATGTGCGCTCCTGATTTACTCTATTTAGAATACGTTCGCAACACGGAATTCGTAGAAATGATTTGTTCAAAAAACGACGAAGATTAGCAAACGTTATTTTCCATGGCTACATCAAGTTCGCAGATGTTATATTCCATGCTGACTTTTGATTTGAATGTTATATCGACATCTATTGTCAACGATGGATTCTCTAAATTTTTGTATTATCGATCGCATAAACCCCGCAAAAAATATGTACTGATTTCACGTCCATTTGCACATTTCTATGCCATGTTGTCAACGTCTTAGACTTAAGCACTTTACTAAGGCTCAGAGTAACTGTATACTAAGCTTTGAGTACCAGGCCACATTCTGAGGATGCCTCATCCGAATTTAAATCTGGCTAGTCTGTTCTTCAAGCCAACCAGATTCTGACATAAAAAGAAAAAATATATATATGTAAGAAAAGATATGACATTCCGCATAATGCCGGAGGATATACCAGCATGGCGGGTTATGTATGAACCCCCGAGGGCAATAGAAGACCTGCAAGGCTGAAATTGAGATGGCTGAACTGTGCACCAGGAGATTTAAGAACGCTCTGTCAAAGCAACTGGAGATTGTCAACGCTCGATCATCCAGGAGGGCGATTCACGAATGAATCAGTATGACCGGTTGCGCAAGGTAAGCGCAAGCATACTACAACGAAGTATATTAAAAGTTGACCGGTAGTGTCGTGGAGGAAGTTTTTAAAGGAGGTCAAGACCCGCCAAGGGTTATACTGCCATTAATGATAATGGGCATTCGAACCGGAACATGATCATATTTGCCTGCATTCTAATATTGAATATATATTTTCTAATATATATTTTGAATATTCTAATATATATTTTGATACATTCTAATGTTGAATAATTATACCCATAATGTTACAGCACCCGACTATTGCTTCAGTGAAATTGTAGTACATTCATTATCGTCCCTGTCTATCAAATTCTATAAATCCACTTAAATTTTATGTTTTATTTATTTTATTCGTCTCAACAAAATTAAAATATTTACATAAATTATTATAATCTCATAATTTACATTATCACTCTTAACTAGGGAATCCAATCCCGAGCCAAAATTCTGATCCCGGGATTTCGGGATTACAATTTGACAATCCCGGGATCCCTGGACTAGTCCCGAGATTGGCATTTTTTCCATGGTTTATATGTTTTTTTTATATTTACAAATAACATTATTAAAATTGGTCAAAAATAAATTTAGTATAATTTATACTATTTAAGACATTTTTATTAATATTGTGTACGTTCAATCTTGAAAATACATCAGTTTAATATAGTAAACAATATTGTTATATAAATAATCATCATCATCATCAGCCTGAATCTATCCACTGCTGGATGAAGGCCTCTTCAAGCTGCTTCCATTTTTCTCGGTCCTGTGCGTTGCGTTGCCACGTACTTCCGCAGAACTTTATCATTTCATCGATCCAACGGCTCCTAGTCTACATTGCGGACGGACTTCTTGGATACCAATGTATGACTAGATTTGTCCAACGAATGTCTCTTGTTCGAGCTTCGTGTCCAGCCCATCTCCATTTAAGGCTTTTAATAAACTCTATTACATCGCAAACCCTTGTCTGCTTTGTTATCCACTCATTCCCCTTTTTATAAGATATAAGATCATTTATAAGTAATGGACATGGTCGAAAACAAAATGTGTCATAATATGTAAGTATTTAAAGACTACCACGTCGCGAGAATCTATATGAACGTACATTGAATTTATTACATTTTTCATCAGAATGTGTCATTGTATGTCTTGTAAAACATTAATTCGCGAGCATCTATATAAACACAAACCAATCGCATTTATGAGGGTGTGCACCGTTACGTTTTATTTTATTGATTTTAAAGTTTCTAGGTTCTAAGCATTTTTTTATAAGGTTTTTGAACACTATTTTTTATCATCTAATGTATTTTTAAACTAGCGAGCATCTATATGTACACTGATCACATTTAGGTTCTTCATCACAATGTGTTATTTCACGTTTTTTACGAGTACTGCTGGCACCATTTATTCTGCTTTGCGAGAAGCGGAAGGTTGAGAAGGCTTGAAAGTCTTGGTTGCTCAAAGGATGACAAAATTTTAAAGTAGTCAATATTCTCAGCCATGAGTATACAACCAAGAAGAGAGGAGAAGACAACTAATTTGCCAGCATCTATATGAACATTCATCGCATTTATTAGGTTTTTTTTTATCAGTATTGCCATTCCATATGTTTTAAGCTTACTAGGTATTTTTAAATTACATATTTTTGATTATATTGGAAATCACATTCATCACACGCAAATGGTTTTTCCCCTGAATGTGTAAGTTCATAAGTTTTTTCATTGAATAAGTTTATGTAATTTTAATATGTTTCTGATATTTCTTCCATCTACCTTCTGTTGAAAATAATGTAATTTCTATGACATTTTACCATAATATTAACAAACTTATTTCGGGAGTCCTAACTTTTAGCTCTACTATTAAAAAATAATAAAAATGTTAGGTAATAGTATTACAAAGATTTTACCACTGCGTTTCATTGGTTAGATTTTTATCAAGATTAATACTGTAAACATCTTTACAGTCTTTTGATGGTGGGAAATTGAAAAATCAAGAGTTACGTATTTTTATCAACATAATGAATAGCCAAAAAAAACACTGTTCTAAAAATCAGATTATCTTGATTTTTTTTCTAGCAAACGTATATAAGTATAGACATCTTATCGGTGGTAAGCTCAAAATACCTAAACTATCGACTTACGAACATTTGGCAGCAACGTATTGTATACGTTGTTTGAGAACTCATAAACTTACACATTCAGGAAAAAAACCAGTTGCGTGTGATGATTGTGATTTGAAATGTAATCAAATATGTCATTTAAAAATACCTTGTGGTCTTAAAATATGTGGAATGAAAATACTGGTGTACACCCTCACAAATGCGATTTGTGTTCATATAGATGCTCGAGAATTAAAGTTTAAAAATACATACAATGACACATTCTGAAGAAAAATCTAATAAATGCAATGTATGTTCATATAGATTCTCGCAAATAATGTGCGCACTTGCCAGACCGAGGATTAGAACCTGGGACCCTTGACGCAATATGCCAACACTTAAGCCGCACGGCCATTTTTGGTGGATGGTGAAAAACCTTATAAATGCAATTTATGCTCATATAGATGCTCGCAACTCAGTCATCTTAAAAGCCATAAAATGACAAATTCTGGTGAAAAGTCTTGCGTCTTGTCTAAATGCGTGGTACTTTGTTGTCTTATACTTACATATTATAATATAGAACATACACGTGAACAATCTTATAAGTGCAATGTATGTTAAGTTAAAAAATGGTGAATAACCTTTTAAATAAATTGACTACTTATACGGAGGCTCTCCACAACATTATCTTAACGCTCATAAAACGAAATAGGAGAAAAACTATTTGCGTGTGATGAATCTTATTTTGAATGTAGGTACCTTAACAAATATGTCATTTAAAACTCATAATTGTGATAAGTTTAAATATAAATCTAAACAAATATGTAAGTAGGTAAGTACGTTGTTTAATAACTAATAAACACACACATTCAGAAGAAAACCATTTTCGTGAAATACCTAATTGTCGAAGCCGTCAGAGGCAATAACTTTTTAAAGTACCTACAAAACTTCATTTGATATCGATTCTGAAGAGCATAATATGAAGTTTTTGTATAACACTTCTCTCCTAACATAATACCTACCAGAACTACAAGCATACGTTGCACCATCTGGAGAAACAGAGAAAAAGAATAAAATCATAATATGCAAATATTATTAGGAAGAGTTAAGTGCCTGCAAGGTACCTCCTATATATAAAATAAATATAAATGTCATTCCAATATTATTTTTTGAAGAAAATATCGTTGCATAAAAATATATTGCATTTTTCAAAAATATGCATACCAAAATGTATTCTAATAACTTATTTATTTTTATTATGGATCATATTGGTAAACAGCAGGTACATTTACCTTTAACACCCAATATTAAAACTCCAACTTTTTTTGGGTACATTTGATTGTGCATCGTAAGTGCACGTTTTTTTTCCATTTGTGCACCTATAATAAACGAAAAATTCCAATTTCAAATTGGTTGTTCGAGCTAAACGTTGGGTCACCCAATGTTGAAATTTTACTTTTTTTGAGTGCATTCGTTTGTGCACGCATTTTTTTCGTTTGTGCACGCACATTAAGGGGACGTTCTACAGAATTGGCCTTGAGAATTGAAAATATGATTTTTTAACATGTGGTCCATAATATCTGGTCTACTAGTTAATATAAAAAGGTCGTGTGAAAGTTGTTTGTGTCAATAAATTTGCTCTATGACTCGATCCGACTTATATTTCACATTTATTTCATCAGGGCTGTCGAAGACATAAATCAGAAATATTTATAATTTTAAATTTTTTATTTATTTTATGTAAGTTTTGTGCATCTAATGCCGGGTCCACACTGGCAACAAGTTAAGTTGCTGGCAACCTCATTAGATTTTCCGATAATTATGATGATTATCGTAAAATTTCTTAAACAATTATGGTAAGTATCGTTAAATTTAATGAGGTTGTTAGCAACTTGTTGCCAGTGTTGAAATGGCCTAATATCCACTGTGGTTCACGTAGTGGCATGGACCTGGGGTTAACTAATTCAGGAAGTCAACACCCATAATAGAATTTTTTCCAGTTTTGGTTGCATTATATTCCAAAACTCTTCTGTAAAAATCGTTTCCGATTTTATAAATGGAAATTTCTCGGTGTACATAGTAAACAAACCTACGAATAAAAAAAGACAAGAAGGAACATAGGTACTGATTCATCGCAGTAAAATCTGGCAATCAAATTCGCCATTTTGAAAAGTGACTATTTTGCGTAAACAAATATCACGTGGTCTGTACGTGTGCGGCAAACTTCGAATGTGTTTGTAATTTTGTGTATTTTATGTTTGTGTATCACACATTGTCGGCAATATTTGCCGGCCTTTCTGGTTGCCGTGATTTGTACACATCTTCCTTCCTGTCTTTTTTATTCTTAGAAACAAACAGTAATTGTTATTAGTTATATGAAGTTGGCCTTGAATCTGTAATAAAATAATACACAATTAAAAGATTTTGAAATAGAAAAAATTACATTTCCAAGCTTTCAGCCGTACTCCCTCATAAATGTCATTCGTCATTTAGATAAGTTGATAAGTATATACACACTTTGATGTTATCTTGCAAAGTGCGAATGTAATGTTTTCAAATAATTGATATGGATTAATTATACCATCGTACTATTTTCTCGAAATCATAAACATACTATAATAGTATTCAGTGGCGCACCCAGGATTTCATATTGAAGGGGGCCCAAGGAGGATAATGTAAATTAGTCCCATAGGATCTTTTTATTCTTCACAACCTAATTTCTCGTTTATTGGCCTTTTGTTTATTGCACTCGGTGTACCTACACCATGGTCCCCACATCCTGAAACGAGCCCTCAGGATTGGATATTTGGCGGTCCCCCTACCTACCGTGAAGATTAAAGGCAGTGTGAAACACTATATTAACGTTTTTCAAATTGTGTTTTAGTTGAAATTGAGGGAACTCATACAGTGAATTATTGGCGATTTTTAATATATCTACTTTAATAATGGAGCTGCCGAGTATCGACACATAATAATCAAAAAATATATTGCACAATTATATAAGTAATTAAAAATGTATATGGCCATGAAGTATAATAGTGCCGCAGGCGACTTTTTTTTACTATTAAAGCTAATGTATGATGTGTGTTTATCTCACTTATCTGGTCAACCCGACACGCCGGGCTCCCCACAGCCCGACCTCCCAGGCTAGAGCCCTGTCAGCCCCCCCCCCCAGCCATTACCTACACCACTCCGGAATTCGGGTGGACACCGAGAATTTTTTGACAGTTTCATTAGGGATTGGGTTTCTAAAAAACCTGACAATAGTGTTTCGAAATTTTTGTGTTAGAAATTAAAATCTAAGAAATTTTTCTAAAAAGGGTGCTGGAGAATTACAAATCATTTTTTTGCCGTGTTTTTATTTGTCTAGCCCAAAAGTATAATTTATCGGCTTTCAATTTCAATGTTTAAAATCATTCTAATAATTTTGGGGGGTGCCAGGGCCCCTTGCCCCCCCCCCCTGGGTGCGCCACTGATGGTATTTGACTATCAACCTATGTTGAATTTGAATTGGGTTATAATAATAATATACCCGTATATATATCAAGAGAATGTTTGCTACAAAATCCACCCAAGTTATCAGTACGTACTTGTACAGGTTTGATTAAAAACTATGATGAATTAACATTTAAAAAATATTAATTCATAATATTATTTTGACAGCCCTGTTTTATGATCGGCGTACATCTTGCAGGTGTTTATAAAATAATAATAATGTTCAGCGGCCGACATAAAATCTCCGATGATTAGTGATTTTTGCGAAAAGATCGATTTCAATTAACGTACTTACAACGCCGAGATCCTTTTTATACTAAATGATATTTGAATGTCTAGCTCTTCAGCCCCCTTAAGGGGGTTATTCGCATATTAATTTGGGTGACCCAGCTAAATGCTGGATACTTGTCTCACTAAACTTGCGTTTTCTCTTATACCTATTTAAATTGTAAACACTTGTGCGTTGGTAGTTAGCGTTAGTGCACGATTTTTTTTGCTTTTTCACCTATATTCAGTGCGCTATTTAATCTTTAAGTTTGTATGCAAAACCTGTCTAAGTGGGTTTAAAATTTTTTTTTAGTGAAATCACTTGATGCATAGCTAGTGTGCGATTCTGCACACTTTGTTATTTTTTTTCTCATATAGTACATGAGTTATCCGATATTAAATATTTGATGAACGTTAAGTAGAACCACTTCACAAACTTTTTTAAATTTTTATTATGTCATCAATATGTCTATTATTGGCTTACGTTTGAGCACATGCTCTTTTTGTTTTCTCGATTATATCGTGAGACATATTATTTTTTTAATTAAGTGACTTGATACTTAAACCATTAAATTTGTCCTAAAATTTTTTTGTTAAGTGAATCTGATTAAATATAGTTATGTTTATTTTTAAAATGTCTTTTTCAATTTTTTTTATCTGTTATATTAAGCTAGTCATTTGATTTTGAGTGGCCGTCAAGTTTTAACACCAAACATTTTTTTTCCACATTTTTTAAATGCACACCTTTGAGTAATTTAATTACATGATTTTTATTGTTTGAAGTTTTATTGTTTTTCCGTTTAAAATACTCAAAAAATTCGCATTTTTTCATTTTCACCAAGTACTCCGTCAAAATGTCCCGAACAAAAACAACGCATCCGTTTGGAACGTCCAGTCAAAATTGCCAAAACGGTATAATGCTCACTAAATATGTCGGTTTATAATAGATAACCATAAAAATGATATTTTGATTACACAAAAGTGTCAAAATTACAAAAACATTAAACATTCTTTACATGTATCTTTTTATTTATGATTTTGAATGGATCAATGTCAGTTTCATAAGGAAAAAAGCAGTAAATAATATTTATACTTACCTACTGTTTTTTTAACATGATCCGTAATAAAAATAAATAAGTTATTAGAATACAATTATGTACTTAGTTAGGTTTGCATATTTTTGAAAAATGCAGTAAATTTTTATGCAACGATACTTTCATCAAAAGATAATATTGGAATGACGTTTATATTTTTTTTATGTACAGGATTTACCTTGCAGGGATTTAACTCTTCCTAATGTCAGCGCTCCATTGGCGAGCCAAAAGTCCGAGGACAATAAGTCTTCAGTTTTTTCTACGTTCTGCTACTGGCTAACAGACGTTCAACGAAACGAGGTATATTATTAACTTGACGAGTAAAACCGTCGACTTTGACAGCATAGATAATATACGTAAATTTGACAGTTAAATCGTGATGGCGTTAAATGATACCGACGTTTTGTGTTTTTTCGGTTATTGGGTGGCAGATAATCTAATAACGAATCAAAGGGTACACAAATACTGGGTGAAACATTGGATAAGGAAACAAACGACATTATCCCACACAAATTTAATACGAGAATTGCGTTTGCAACCGAGCGATTTCCGCAATTATTTGCTAATGTCGGAGGATGTATACACAGAACTGTATAATTTGGTCTCCCCATTTATTAAAAAAAAATACTATTATGAGGGAAGCTATTTCTCCTCATGATAGATTATGTGCAACCCTGCGATTTTTGGCTGCAGGCGAAACGTTCACTGACTTGCATTATAGAACTGCGATTGGAAGACAAACTCTGGGCAAAATAATTCCCGAAACTTGCCAAGTCATCATTGACGTTTTGAAAGGAGAATATCTCAAGGTGTGTATTATATTATACGTCATCTAATAAAGTTGGGCAAATTTACAAATATATAATAAACAAGTAGACATCGGTTGGTCTTATAAAGTGAACGTTTAGTGGATTGTTTTACCTATATAACTCATAGACGGCAACAGCATAAGAATGACAGACAAGATGCATTTGAGATAGGTATATAATATATAGTCACAAATAAGGCCATCGTTGACATGCTAAATATTCAATAGACCGTCAGAATTCTGTACCTAGCCAGGACTCTCCATATAGGCTGTAAGCAAGCTACTTAATTATTCCTGTTGAATGTATTGTAATACTAGTCATATTCTTCGAAAAGCAAGCATGGAATTTGATTTCTAAATGAGGCCACATAATAATATAGGTATGCTAACATAACTCAAATACTTACCATTTGTTGTATCGCTTAAGTCTTAAGGTTTATAGGCATAAAAAACAAACAAAAAAACAAATATTTTACAAGATATTTATTCACACAAAAAACATTAATTTATTATACCGGCTTTTGTACATTTTTGCTTAATATACGATAAACTGGTTATGTACCGTATGAACAGTAGTTGCTGGCATTATTTTGTCACTTTGTCCCATAAAGGCAACTTCATGCATCAGCTTCTCGGCCAGCAATCTTTGTCCCTGTGACATCGATCGTAGTTTCATGGCCATCATTTTGCCAAAAACATCAAATTCATCTTCAGTCTTGCTTAGTTTGTCGGTGATTAATTCTAACACTTTGTTGGCGCTATCATTCGATTTTTTTCGTTTGAACGATGGGGGTTCTGGTGCTCTATTGAGATTCGACCTTCGAGTAGTCGACAACGTTGATGTTGATGGCGAATATTCTATCTGTAAATAAAATATTGATTATTTTTTGTTGCAGTTCCCTGATACGCACGAAGAAATGGAGACGATTGCAGAAGAATTTAATAGTAAATGGCAATTTCCAAATTGCCTGGGCGCAGTTGATGGGAAACACATTGCAATCGTGCCACCTGCAGGCGCCGGCTCCCACTTTTATAATTACAAACATTTCCACAGCATTATTTTGATGGCGATTGCAAATGCTAATTATGAATTTATTTATGTTGATGTTGGAACAAATGGACGTATTTCTGATGGAGGCGTACTGAGAAAATCTGATTTTTTCAAACGTTCAGACGAAGGCAGATTAAAAATACCTGCACCAAAAAAACCTACTGCCAATTCTGATGCACTGCCATTTGTTTATATTGGCGATGAAGCCTTTGCATTACGTAACGATTTCTTAAAGCCGTATTTACAAAGGCAATTAAATCACAGTAAAATAATATATAATTATCGGACATGCAGGGCCAGGCGAATTATAGAAAATGTTTTTGGCATTTTAGCTGCTAGATTCCGCATTTTTCAAGCTCCAATAAACATGAAAATTGAAAATATCAATACAGTTGTATTAGCTTGCTGTGTGCTGCACAACTTTCTTCATCGCAAATCAACACATTCTTTTACTCCTTCTCATGATCTTGATAGGGAAAATCCTGAGACAGGTTTAATAGAGCTCGGAATGAGGTCACAGGACACCTTAGCGCCTTTGGAAGCAACGACTAATCGGAACTCGACTGCCAATGCTAAGAAAGCGAGAGGAGATTTTGAAAAATATTTTAATACTACCGGGGCTGTCACATGGCAAGAAAGTATGATAAGCAATAGATAAATTAAACCAATGTAACAATTTAGTTAAAATGTTTTACCTCAATACAATCTTCGTTGTTTAACGAGTTGGAGTAACTCTCATCAGGAGACATGTTTTCCAAATCGTCCGCCATGCTGGATATTGAGCTCGATTCTGTAAAACAAAATGTAAATTGTTAAAATACAACATAATACTCAAACTTGTTTTTTATTATCTCTCCCCTAAGTACCCATTCCTTCATACGGTTAATATTGATATTGGTATAATTGGTGTAATCCAGTATATCGGGTATTTTCAAAATGTGTTTTCCGCTGTATTCCTCATAACCAAACTGTACCATTAATTTTGATTGATGATTGACGATTTATTGATTGTCTCTGAAGGAACCTAACTCGAGCGATTTTTGATTTTATGATCATTTCTTTTCTTCTTCTTTCGACCATGTCCGATCATAATATGGACCTCCACGGAGTGGAGGTTTGTATTGACAGATTTTGTTTTTACGAGAAATGGATGTCAGCCACTTGCTCAACATATTAGGTCCATACTCTGACTCATACACAAATTGAAATTCAATGTGTACTTGCCAGACCCAGGATTTGAACCTGGGACACGACCACGACTCAATAAGCCAATGCTTAAGCCGCGCTTCCACCGCCATGATCGTACCTATATATTATTATTTCTTACCTACCTCAGCAAAGAATAAGTAATTTTATTGTGACTAGAAATGATTCATAGCTGTATGTTTTAATTGCTTAATAGTAGCTAATCTAATGCGATGTCACTTTCAGAGCTACGACAATGTCATAGTCTGCACGTGTATAATAAATAGCTTTGAAGCATTCCCTCGTACCTATATATTATTATTATTTATTACCTACCTCAGCAAAGATTAAGTAATTTTATTGTGACTAGAAATGATTCATAGCTGTATGTTTTAATTGCTTAATAGTAGCTAATCTAATGCGATGTCACTTTCAGAGCTACGACAATTTCATAATCTGCACGTGTATAATAAATAGCTTTAAAGCATTCCCACGTACCTTCCATTTGGTCGTTCAAGAACTCCAAATTTTTATAGTACTCGTACCACAGTTTGGGTAGATATACTGCGTCTGTGCCGGCTCCGCTTCGATATGATGTCCTTACTTTATTTCTCTCCTTTCTGTAACCCGACCTCAATGTCTGTATTTTCTTTTTGACATCGTCGACCGTTGCCTGCGGCTCCACCTTGATTAATATTTCCAAAAGTTCCGCATACGCCAAGGACTTGGCATCACGATTCTTGTATAGTGGGCTGGTCGTCTTCCACAACGACGGGTTGTCTTTAAAACAACTAATAAAATCTTCCAATAAACTTTTCGAATGCACTCGTAGATCTACCATTGTTGTTTTCGATGTCCGAACACATTGAATGACAGTAAAATAATGATGGCGCTCATAGACTAATATATGGCGCTGTCGTCCGTCGGCATATATATAAATAATATGACGGTAAAGCGTGATGAACGTACAAATTTCAGCGGCTCGGCGAGTAAAATATCAAACATGTTTGAAATCCAACGAGCCTGGTCTGCGGATTAAAAAGTCCGCAGACCTGGGGTGCTCCACGCGAAAAAAATGTCCGAAGACTGTAAATCGTCTGACTTGCGTGCCAATGGAGCGCCGGCATAGCCAATACGAGCTTGATTGGCGAATAATTCGCTGCGAATATTCGCTTTGGTTTGGGGGAGGCTTAATAGGGGAAGGTATGATATATCGTACCACTTCGTACTTAACTCCTTTTATTTATCGATTGAAAAGAGTCTGGAAAGTGAAAGAGGATTTAAATGAAAGTTTATTTAATTTCATATAATATTTTATTAAAAAGAAAACTTTTAAATAACTGGAACATATTAAAATATGAAGTTTTAAAAAAAAGACTTTCGGTACGATTTGACGAATTGGTAGGATAAATCGTACCACAAGTTCGGTAAATCGTACCTAGGTTCAACATCTCAAATTTGCAAACAGGAAAAAAAAAATTCTAACGCATGCACGAATCGCATATATCCGGATTATTTGTGCAAGTTTCGTGTACCCATCTACCGCACCGCACGCACTGAATCCAGTCTCGTTTGGGTCCTTTCTTATCAAAATAATTGCCCATGCACATGTGGCACGTGTTTTCATCATCCAACGATAGATCCGAATCCGAATCATTCAAAACCATAACAGTATCAGATAGTTCATCATCATTGCTGCTGCTAGAAGCAGTCTTCTTACGTCGAACAAAATTTTTGCCTCTACTGGGCTTCTTATCCTTTTGATTGATGAAGACTTCATCTTTAATCTTTTGGCCAACAACTAATTTTAATTTTGGTAACTTGGCAGCCGAACGCTTAGCAATAGAAGCTTCCAGATCAATTTTGAAAGGGCTTGCGGTTATTTCAGCAGCTTTCTGAGCAGTTCGCTTATTTTTGGTCCCCTTATTCTTTGGAATAGGAGAAATCTCATGAATTGAGACTTGAAAATCTTTAGTCAATGTTGGTTGCTTAGATGTAGATGGAATCAGGTCCGATGATTGCTCCAATGACCCAGGAAATACTCCTGGCTGTGGTTCTGAACTACTTAAAGCTTCAGATGCAACGAAGAGGTGGTCTTGAAGGATATGTCTATTTGGTGGCCAAATACCCGAACTTTTGAAACCATTAACAGCATTTCCAATAGCTGCTGAACGTTCGTAGCTCTCGTTTAGTAATTGCGAAACCTGATATTGTGTTACTGGCTGTCCAGCATTTGCCCGCAGCCATTTTTCCATAGCTTGTGTGTAGTAGGTACTCAAAGGTTTAAAGAAAGACACATCCAAAGGTTGAAGCCGATGAGTGGTATGTCCAGGCAAATGCAAAAGAATTATACCATGTTCTCTTGCAAGTAAAAGTGCATCTAAATTTTTAGTGTGCGTAGTATGGCCATTGAGCAGCAGCAATACTTTTTGTTGAAGCGTAGGCTTAACAATTTCAATGAAATGTTTCATCCACGCGACGAATAAATTGGCATTAATGTAGCCTGTTTCAGACACCGTAACAATACTCCCTGCAGACGCGCCTTGTTGAAATTGTGGATTCATGCGCATTCTTTTAAAGATAATCATTAGTGGAACATAATGACCAGCAGCTCTAACAGCACAGACCACTGTTGTGTTGACACCTCGCTCTGCGCTTGTAATAACGCCAATTTGTTTCTTACCCCTCTGCCCGATTATTTTCTGGGGCCTTTTCTGCACCGTGGAAAATCCCGATTCATCCATATTGTAGATGGCAGTGGCGGTAATTTTATTTTCATCGATGACTTTTTCCAACAAGTCAAAGAAATGAGTAATATTTTCTCGATTAAACCTTTTGGCCCGGTTTAACGATGTCGATTCTGGCTGTCGGATGCTCAATTCTGGATGGCGTTTCATAAATGTATAAAACCAACAGTTACCTGCCATTTTATTAATTTTGCTGAAAGTATGTGAAATACCGTTTTTCTCAGCAACTTGATAAGCTAATCGACGGACATCACTGATGGTCAAACCAAACATATGAGCCTCAAGTGCCAGTAAATGTTCAACAAGCTTATTTTCGAGCTCAGGTATAAAAATTGTTGGTCTTCCTTTTTGCAAGATCAAATCATTTGCGTATACATTCCGTTTTTGCATATGTCTCCTGAGTGTAGGTTTAGAAACTTTGAATACTCGCGAAGCCTCATTTGGTCCCATTTCATTATTGTTGATTGCCGAAATTGCTGCTTGTAAATCTGTATTAGTCCATTGGTAGTATTTTCTTGTGGATGTCATCTGAAATAATAACAGGAAAACAGTTTTGTCACTAAACAACAACTAATGCTTTTATTCAGTGCTCGAAATGGAAAATTTCACGAACAGGAACGCTCTATAATTTTCCGAAAAAACGGTATGCTTAATTTTTTTCTTTACATACGTACGTATGTTGGATGTATAAATGCAACAATAAACTTTGAACTTCTTACGCGGATGTATATTGGGCAAGTGGGCAAGGATTGTCAGCGCCGCAGGCGAAAGAACCTCGTCTCAACAAAGTATACCGTCAAGAATTGTATTATTCTTTACTCTTACTTTATCTACCACCCATAATCAGCAGGCATGTTACTTCTACCACCACTCGTCACTGCTTATAACTTATATTACTGTGTCATTTGGGATAGTTCAGTTTGTTAATTAATTAAACTTAAAAAACAACATATCCACATACCTACCATAAAGATTCAAATTAAAAATTAATTTACATATAACAAATTTTACAGATTATAGATTCAAGACGAGCACAGAATATTTTAAAAAAAATTAAAGAAATAGTATTAAAATAGTGTTTAAAAATAAAGAAATAGATGCAGCAACTATTAGAAAAAATAGTAGGTACCTATACAGAGACGAGTAAATACAAAATTTATACAGGTCATATCTGTATACCGATAGAGCTAACTACGCCATTTAATTATTTAAGAAGTTATCAAACTAAGAATTTATAAATCGTTCACATAAACTCCTTCTCACGCAGGAGGAATATACCAATATCCGAAGCGACTTGGTTGAACATAGTGTGTAAGCGTTCTTAAGATAAATCAATCGGATAAAGCCATGGATGGCATCCACACAGCTTCAAACAAAGGATCCTCAAAGATTTCTTTTGGACCTTCTCCACCATAAGGGCCATTAGGCCATACCTACTTCTAAGAAAAGCTTCAAGCCATCATTACCAAACTACGTAATTATAGCATTTTAAATTACCAATGGTGTATCATTAATTATCGGCTTTTGAGCTTTGAGAATCGATGTCTCCGCCGAATCTTAGGGGTACATTGGTACGACCGCGTTACAAATACCCGAGTTCGTGAGCACAGCAGCCTTCGGTGATTGAAGTTATCACGAAGAGACGATTTACGTGGCTGGGACACGTATTCCGGATGCCGCCAAAGAGTGCGGCACTTCGTACCCTTGTGGCACAGCCTCAAGGGTTCCATCGCCGAGGCCGCCTCTCCCTCACCCTGCAGCGTTGCTACAAAAGCGACCTATTTGCTGCAGGTCTGACATGGCGGGAGGCGCATGGCGATGGACCGAGGGAAGTGGCGCCAATGCTTGCCCTATGCCCCAATATTAGGACATGACAGGGTAGAAGAAGAAGTATCATTAATTATATAAGATAAAACATGACGGAAGGTGCAACTCGAGTTGCTAAACACGATTCCTATAGAATAATATAAAATTGTCATTAATCAGTAGGTACCTACCTATATTCAACATTATAAGGACTAATATTGTAGTGTATGTATATACCTATACCATAGGCCCCACATCGTGAAGCTGGCCCCCAGGCTAGGATCTTTAGTGGGGCCCCCTTCTTATCGCTAAGAATAAAGGCAGTATGTACGGGGTAACAATAATCTGTATATTTAGTGTTTTATTGTATATTTTAAAACATCCATACGAATTATGGAGATGTCGAGTATTGATAAACAATTAAGAATTGTTTCGTATAACCACATAACTATAAATAATAGTATTGTAAGAAAATTCTTTTTTTTTACTATTAAAGCAAATTTGTGATGTGTGTTTATCTCACTTATCTGGTCGATTCGCCTTGCGGGGCTCCTCCTGAGCACGGGCTCCCAGGCTAGAGCCCTTTCAGCCCCTCGTTGTGGAGACCATGACCTATATGTTACAATGATGATGCTTTGGTTACCATTATTGTAATATACGTACACTTACCACCTCAGATTAAAGAACTTACCACCGTTTTTATTTAATCTTATTACTATGACTACCATCTAAAATTATTTGTTGTCCGCACTGAACACGTACCTACCTAATTTGTGAGTGTATTTTAAGCTAAACGATTCAATTTGTGATGTTTTTCCTTACCTAGTCTCATTATAGTCATTATTATTGCCACGGTGATGAATAATGATAATACAGAACAATAATTTATTATTATGATAGTAATAAAATTTTATTGGAGGATATTCCTTTTTTTTAAAACAAATTTACAAACAAAAATTAACTAAAAGTTCTCTACATTTTTTTTTTTTTGACCATGTCCGATCCTGATAGGATCATATGGGCCTCCACAGAGTGGAGGTTTGTATTGACAGATTTTGTTTTTTACGAGAAATGGATGTCAGCCACTTGCTCAACCTATTAGGTCCATACCCTGACACACACAAATTGAAAAACAATATGTGTACTTGCCAGACCCAGGATTCGAACCTGGGACCTACGGCTTTATAGTCCAACGCTTATGCCGCGCGGCCACCGTCTCTACATAGTAGGTATCTATTATTTCTATTATTTTTAAAGTAGCAAGTTACAACGTATGTAATAACACAATAGAAACGTCCCTTAAAAATAAACTAATTACGGTAGGCTATTCAATAGTTTCATACCAAAAACATTTTTGTAGGAAAATGGCATAATGGTGCATTTATTTATTACTCTTGTAAAAATAAGGGTTTACGACACGTCATAAATATTTTTAATACGTCGAGTCAATTGTCGAAATGACATTGAATCAGAAAACCCTGTTTCAACTGTATTGTCGATCTTAAATGCTTATCGGAGTGAATTCTTATTTTTTTAGCAGATTTACACGAAGTACCTACTACTTAATTAAACCTTCATAAAATTTATAAATATCCACTCATATTTATCATTTTCAAAACGAAAAAATTCTGCTTGTGGCCACTGGTCAACAGCATTATATGTTAAATCAGTTTGGATACCAACGACAAAAAATATACTTATATGTAATATATAGAAAGGTATCGCCTGCTGAGATGTTTAACCAAATTTCAAGAGAACAAATTTAAATAATACAAAATGTTTTAAAAAACAAGCGATTATCACTAATAAGTAGATTTTAGCGGAATTGTACGATTTAAATTACCAAACTTTATCATATTAATTTTACCACCGAAAATTTTGCCCGCAAAAATAGACGTGGGTATAAAATTAACACGGCGATTAGATGGCGATGAAAATAAATAAGTTTTATCACTCACAATAAAATATAAGTAATAAATTAGTAGGTAAGTAAATTCGCAATGCATACCAGTCAAAGGTAAAAGCGAGACTGTACTGATATATTTCATACTTTAGAAATTATTATACAAATATGTAGGTGCCATCTTTATTTTTAATTGAATTTAAGTTATTTAAGTACAAAAGGTTTTCAAACAATGTCAGCAAAGGCACAATTCTTTTGTAGCTTGCAGCTGTAGTTACTTTTTTTATGTAAGTATGCAATTATTTGGAGTGTTTAGACAATGCATTTAGACACGGATGTATCGACACAAAAAAGAAAATTGAAAGAAATTTAGGGATGTCATAAATTTTATTTTTAACCCTTGCACGCCCGGCATGACATAACTTCGTTAATTTTTAATTTTGAGAAAAACTTTAAAAGATACATTCACACATAAATACCTCAATCTAACGAACCGCAACGCAATTTTAAATGAATCCACGAGCCGGAACGGTATATTTGGAATTCCACGAACCACAACGGCGCTCCGGTGCGTTCCTGTCCATTTCGAGCGCTGCTTTTATTGTGGTAAGGTAAATCGTACCGGTACGACTTACCAAACCATGGGTGGTACGATTTATCCAACTCTGAGTTTTGTAGAATTAATAGCACCAAAACATAACCTATACGTTTAAAACATTTTTTCCGTGACTCAATATTAAACTGTATGAACATGTTAGCAGAACTTTGTTTGAAAAAAAATTAAAAGACTTACCTTCACCTTGGAATCACCTTACGCAAGATCCGAAAAAGTTAGATGAAGAATGCAAAAAAGCCAAACTACTTAATAACAAACGTACGCGTGCATCGAACAAAATCAAAAATGACAGGTCGACTATGAAGTTGATTACGCTTCCCTGATTGTTGCTAGTCTTAAAAAATGTTGGTTAATTTTAGAGATATTGAAGTGGTACGATTTATCTGACGGTACGATATAGCATACTTTCCCCTATTATTATCCTAAGAGATTTTGGAAAAAGCACCATTTTTTTTATTTAAATACCATTTTGTTTATTTTTAAACTATTTTAATTCATTTTTTAGAGTCCCGAATCTACTTCCATTTGAATCCGGCACAATCTGATAAAACTCAACACAATCACAGATAAAATCATTTTTAAATCGCGTTTTATATCCGTCACCATAAATTTTCCCTACTTTATTGTCTATTTACCGCAAATTGATTATAATGTCACTTAACTTTCTATATAATCGATATTTCACAAATCAGAATGATTATTCCACAAAACTATTCCAATCTGAAATCGCCACATTGGTGTACTATGAGTTTTAACAAGAAATAAATGCATATTTCCTCACTAATTACTACAAAATTATAATCAAAAACGACGTCACTGTCTTTTATTTGTCAAAGTAATAGACTAATGATTGTCACGCCTATAACAAGCTCATTTGCGTGTCAGAATTCAAATTTAAAATTTAGAATTTGCAGGAATATTCGAAAAAATGTGACATTTCTATTGACATCCATAAATAATCACAACATTTATTATTATAAGACGAAGATAATTTTAATATTGCTATGAATAAATTGAATAATTTCAGACTTACGAGTAGGTAATATAAGAAACTACATAATATTACGTTCTTCTCAACATTATAGTAAGTATCACATACTATCCTGATTCAGTAATAATTGTATTATTTTTACATTTAGGTACCTAGGTAAATGAAATTGATGTGACGTTTAATACAAATACTTAATTCAAAATTAACAGTGACGTCCCGTGGGGGTAGGCAGATTGAGCGTCGCTTGGGGGCGGCAGTTACCCAAAGGGCGGCAAATCGATGGGAATCATAGCTACATAAACTTAGTAATAACGGAAATATCTTTCCATTAAAAAATTCAGCTCACTGGTTGGAAACAAAATATATCTATTAATTAGTTACCTACAATAAAAGTTTTAACAGGACTTTATTTTTTTGTCGGGTTCGCGATGTCTAGTTTACTTCCGTTGTCCTTGGACGTCACGTTCTTGGTGAAAAGCAATGACACGTGCATACCTAATTTAAAATTTATCCAAATAGGTTTGCCAATCACTAGTGAGTTTTGGAAGTTGTCAGATGTATTTTTAAATGTACCTATCTACAATTTTATTGTAGACTCGCAATATTGTCTATAAAATCAGAGATGGCATTTAAATTAGATTTAGTGGTATACCTATGTCATGTTAGTAATGTATCCATACAACACATTTCTTAGATATTGGAGTCATGAAAGGATGATAAAAGTACTGTACAAAAAAATGTGGCGGCATTTTGGCACTGCCTAGGGGCGGCATTTTGTCTAGGATCGTCACTGAAAATTAATGATGTTTATATATTTTATAATAATTATATATAAAATTACAATAACCTTACTTCTTCTTTTATATTATTAGTAACTGTTAATACTCAATAAAAATTTAATTTCAATAATGTTTCTTTTAATAATGACATTATGCATGTGGTTTGCTATTTTATCGTTGATCACTTCTAAGTGAAATATAATATACTTATAGTCAAATATAATCAATTATGACCTTTTTACGACACAATTAAGTACAATTAGTAAGTACCTGCTACCTTTTCCATTTTTTTACATGATAAATATATTTTTTTCCCCCACCCAGATAATTTGTTAAATAATAATTTTAGCATGTTGGAATTGATTCATTAGTATATTGACGAATTTTAAAATAACATACTCGTACCATTTTTGCTCCTAAGCAGAGCATATGGATACACCCCTTCAGAATGGTAATTACGAGTATGTTGAAAGACTTATTATGAGAAATAGTTTTTACATTTTTTCAATCTATTGGGATCTTCCCACACTGAATTAAATAAAACGTACTATAACGCAATAGTCTAAATGTATGAAAAATAAGACTATCCTGCAGTGGCGATAGGTGGAGTGGATCCAACATAGATAGTACAGACTAAAACAGGGGGGGGGGAAACTTTTTGGATAGAGAGCCAAATTCAAGAATTCAAAATGAGCGGCGGGCCGCAAGTAAAATACCATTTTTAGATATACAATATCTATTATTCGCTATTGACTCTGAAGTCCCTTGAGATGTTGATCGTATTTTTGCCTTGTGTTCTTCTGCGCTGGCCCCTTTTTACCCCCTTTTCTTCTCGATTATTTACCTCTCTGGTTGTTCATCTTGTTTTTTACCGGCTGGCAGGACTGACGCTTGTATCGCGGCGTGCTTTGTCTTTGGTATTCAATTGTTTGATTGTAGTGCTTTGTTCGAAAGCGAAAAATTTTTGTCAGTGCAGTTAAATTGTGAAAATTGTGCAATAATGGAGCGTAATGAAGCCAGTAACGTCGCGGAGGGACTAGCGATGGAGACCGACTCGAATGAATCGGAATTGCTGTTGGAAGATCCAGTGGGTGAGCTAAGGGAAACAGTTAGATCCCTGGACAACAAGGTATCACAAATTTTTTCAATCTTGACCCAACAGGGTCTGCCTGCAGTGGTGCCTACTCCGCAGAATCCGATGGTAAACATCGACTCTCCGGTAAGTTTTTTACGGCCGCCCGCAAGGCCTGAGACAGCGGAAAAACCCAACAGGATTCCGTTGCCTGTATTTAGCGTCATAGTTCAGGAGCCTGCTTTTCCGACGCCAGACAAAGCTCGGGTAGCGGAACTTACCAGGCTCCAACTGTTCGACACAGATAATTGGGCGGGGGTTCGCTACGCTGAAACCCAAAAACAATATTTGGCGGCCCCGTCTTTCGTTGAGTTGGGACTCAACGATGAGTTACGCCCCTACGACCATTCATCGCAAACAATACATTTAATGGAGCGTACGATTGCCGGCCTCCAAAATGCAATGCTTGCTCAAAAAGAGTGTATTCGGGACGCGTTGCAGCGAGTGGTCGACTCTGTCAGCGACCACACCATCGGTACGGCTCTTTTTGAGACGGTCGTAAAGGAGTTCGGGCCCTCTTCAGCACTCAACAAAGTGTCTGAGGACGTCACCCGAATCCTTTGTGGAAAGCGGGCAGAGTTAGTTCAGACGAGGCGGAAGAAAATCCTCTCCGGTATAAGAGACACCTTCACCCGAGAGGCTCTTAACAAGATCCCACCTAGCGCCGAACACATCTTCAATAAAGATAAACTGGCGGTATTCCTAGAGAGAGGTGGGGGTCGAGAGAAGGTCTTCGATCAGACCACCAAAGTGGTTGACCAGGTCAGGGAGAGTCAACCTAGCACTTCGTCAGGTGGACGCAAGGACACCTTTCGGAGGCAGGGATATACGAGGAGGATACCAGATCAGGTTAGGGGTGGCCTGCCGAAAGGCCCACGCCCATCCAACCGAGGTTTTCCCAGAGATAACCGAGGTGGTGCAAGGGGCACTTACCCAAGACGCAGGTGACCGGGTCTCCCTCACCACGTTCAAAGGGGGACGCCTCCAGCATTTCCAGGAAATCTGGCAGGCCAAGGGTGCACCACCACCATTATTAAAAATAATAACGGGAACCCGTATTCCGTTTATAAAGAAACCCCCTCTAATAATGCCTTCCGTGCAATTCCAGAAGGATTTCCAAACGCGACAATCGCCGGAGATCACTTCACAAATCGCGGAACTGAAGGAATCGGGAGTATTGGAATTGGCAGAACCATCTCCAAGCTTCCTCTCAACCCTGTTCCTAGTAAGGAAGCAAGACGGCAGTCAACGACCCGTCTTCAACCTAAAACGCCTAAACGGTTTCCTACAACCAAGGCCGTTCAAACTGTTCCACCACTTCAAGGTCCCAACATTCCTGCAAAGGGAAGACTGGTTAGTAAAAATAGACCTAAGCCAAGCGTACCTACATGTACCTATAGCTATACAACATCGCCGATTTCTTCGGCTAGTTTACCAAGGAGAACTCCTTCAATTCACGTGCCTTCCATTCGGACTGTCGGCAGCACCAAGACTGTTTGCCTCGTTAACAAACTGGGTGGCCGAACACCTCCGGGGAAAGGGTATGAGAATCGTCACTTACTTAGACGACTTTCTCATGGCAAATCAGTCCAGAGAGATTCTCCTGTCGCAACTGACTTATATGATAGATTTCATGCAAGCTCTAGGCTGGATAATCAACAAGAAAAAATCTGGTCTGATTCCAAGCCAACAGCGGGAGTTCTTGGGTATCACGTGGGATGCTCACAACAATCGGAAATATCTATCAACAGAGAAGTGCACATCACTTCGTCACCACCTGCAATTGCAGATCCAAAAAGGCAGTTGGTCGCTCAGGCAGGCCCAACGCCTCCTCGGGCGACTCAACTTTGCAACCTTCGTCACTCCACAGGGGAGGTTGCATTGCCGACGTCTACAACGTACGAGCGCTCAATTATCGAGGAGCCACCCTCACAAATCAGCATAGATTCCTCCACAAGCTCGAGAGGACATCATGTGGTGGATTCGAGCGGTGGGCTCCTCAGGAAAGATTCACAGGGCAACCTACAATCACTTCCTCACCACAGACGCAGCCGATTCAGGCTGGGGAGCGCAGTTAGACGAGTACCACCTATCAGGTACATGGACAAAACGCCAATCCACGTGGCACTCCAACCGAAAAGAGCTGTTTGCGGTACTTTCAGCCATACAACTCCGGGAACAAACGCTCAGGGGATCAGAATTACTCCTACAAACCGACAACAAAACAGTGGTGGCCTACATCAACAACGAAGGGGGCACAAAGTCCGCAAGCCTACTAAGTCTTTGCTGACAGATCCTGGAAATCGCCAACCAGGCCAGTATATCATTGACTGCACAATACCTTCCAGGAAAATACAACTGCGTGGCAGACCATCTCTCACGCAGCAAAATTATCCCAGAATGGCACCTAGTTATGGCGGCTACAGCTCCCCTATTTCAAAGATGGGGACTCCCAGACGTAGACCTGTTCGCGTCCAACACAGCCCATGTTGTCGCAACCTATGTCTCACGAAATCCGAACGATGCTCTTGCACTGTTCCACGATGCCTTCAGTCGACAGTGGGACTTCAAACTAGCCTGGATATTCCCGCCACCGAATCTAATTCCACAAGTATTGGCACACCTGAACATGGCAAGGGGAAAATATTTACTAGTGGCCCCATGGTGGAAGAAGTGTTTTTGGAGCGCAGACCTACAGCAGAGATCACTGGAACCCCCCTACCCGATCCCGCACTTGGAGTCATTTCTAGTGGATACAGTGACAAACCATCCACCTCCACAAGTCCGGGACCTATCACTCCAGTTATGGATAATTTTGGGTGGGCAGAGTTAATTTCTAGCTGGTCGGTAGAGGACAGATCACTTCTCACTTCTGGCTGGCGACCATCCACTTTGAAGACTTATAGACCGGCATGGGACAAATGGAAGACATGGTGCATGGCCAACACGATAAACTATAATACCCCCGAGCCGATTGAAGTGGCTAGATACCTGGGTCACTTATACAATAAGGAAGGTCTTTCATATAACACTATTCTTGTACATAAGTCAGCCATAGCTACCTTTTGCAAACCTATGATCAGTAAAGACATCAGCAGTAACATAGTAGTGCGTCATATGTTAAAAGCCATATCCACCCGCAAGACTAGACCTACAAAACCACCGATTTGGGATCCTAGAATAATCGTGGACTACCTCAAGAAAACAACACCACTAGTATACAACCTATATGAGGTTTCACGCAGAACAGCTATACTATTATTACTCGCATCGGGACGACGGGTTCATGACCTTACCCTACTCAGTATAGCGGATAATGGCCTAGTCGATAATGGCGACCATATAATTCTATGGCCAGTGTTTGGTTCCAAGACGGACACATCAAGGCACCGCCAATCTGGATGGAAATTAAGCGCTTCCAGTTGCCAAAACATCGATCCAGTTTTTTGGCTACGAAAACTTATCTGCGTTTCCAATGAGAGAAGAGAAGAGGGTGGTAATATTCCGGCATTATTTATCTCGTCAAGAGGCCCCCCAAAACCTGCGACTCGAGCAGTCATTGTAAATTGGGTGAAGTCAGTACTCGCTGATGCAGGGGTACAGGAATCACCAGGCAGTACTCGATCAGCAGTCGCCTCTCTAAATTGGTTAGAGAACTACCCCATAGATGACATCCTGCAGAGAGGTAATTGGCGCCAAGAAGCTACTTTTAAGACATTTTACCAGAGACCGATAGACACACAGACTTCTACAGCGGGAGAACAAAATATGTTAACCTCTCTATTCAGCCCGGTACACTGAGCCTAAAAGCAAGGAGATGTTATACCTAATTCTCATGTTAGGTTCATCCACCTTATCTTGCAGGATCTATCTTGCTTTACCAGGTGATAACAAACAGATATCTCAAGGGACTTCAGAGTCAATAGCGAATAATGAAAGGAGTTTTACCTACCATTAAAACTCTTATTATTCTTGTTGACTCTGAAGTCCAGAGAACACCTACCTGGTTTCCTTGAGACATATCAAATTGAATACCAAAGACAAAGCACGCCGCGATACAAGCGTCAGTCCTGCCAGCCGGTAAAAAACAAGATGAACAACCAGAGAGGTAAATAATCGAGAAGAAAAGGGGGTAAAAAGGGGCCAGCGCAGAAGAACACAAGGCAAAAATACGATCAACATCTCAAGGGACTTCAGAGTCAACAAGAATAATAAGAGTTTTAATGGTAGGTAAAACTCCTTTCATTATCACGAAAAATAGACATTACAAAAAAAATTAAAGAGAAGAATGAAACTGTTGTAGATTTTTGAATATTTTTTAAAATTCAGATGTAAATTTTGTAATTGATATTTTCAAAACTGCTTCTAAATGGGCATCGGAGATATTTGATCGGCAAGAATTTTTATTGAGGTTTATGATCGAAAATGTTTATTCACTTATATAGGTTGATCTAAAAATAACGATCATTTTTCTTGCATAATCTTTAAGTTCGTCGAATTTGTCTGAATTAAGGGCATTGTAAAATTTGGAGATTCTTCACGACGATGCAATTCTCTTAAATCAGTGTCACACTGCAGATCAATAATCTCAAGTTGTAGCTCTGTCGGTACACTATCAATATCGATTGATTTACATACAATATCTACATCCAGAGCTTACAATCAGTTACATCATAAAGCAGAGATTACAATCCGATATTTCTTTCCATTCATTTCTAATCGATGTTCAACGTAGAAAATAGTGGTTACATGGTGTGAGACGAGACGCAAGGAAGACGTACTGAGATAATACATTAACGAAACAACAAATTCTTCAAATTTTAATCTATTGTCAACATTTAAAAAAAAATATATAAAAAGTTATTCGTAATCAGAAGTACAATTAATGACGGCGGGCCGCAAAAAAATACCCGGCAGGCAACGGCAGGCCCCTGCCTGGACTAAAATTTGTCAGTTATTCGTATTTGTTTACATTGAACTAAGACTACAATTTACAGGTGGTGTTGGTTAGTTTTTAAAATTCAATTAAGACCTGGGAAAACAAAGCCATAATACACATCTGTCTATGAAATATTTAAAATTATGCCATTAAATCAAACATCATTTTTGGATATTTAATAAATAGAATAATATTTTTAACTAAGTACTATTGTTTGGTTTAGGCAGCGTTTAATAAATAATAAAAAACTAACCAACAACGATAGTTCAACGAAAACAAATAAGTATGAATGAAAAAGTGCAATATATAAACATATTAGGTATATTCTATTAAAATTTCAGTAGTAACAATCGGCGATTGCCAACTGTTCTGCTAGGCCTATCAATCTGAAGTGGTGTCAGACGAAATTGTGAAAGCCAGACTCCAGAATAGACTACCCATATGACTCCAAATTTATATTGGGTATGACGACTTGCAAATCGTAAAATTGACAAATCAGCGAAATGTCAAACTGTCTGAGGTGAATGTAAATCCATCCCGAAGGGAAAACTATGGCGCTGTCTATGCATACTTCACAATTATATTAATATCCATCACCGCCAAGCCGTCTGCAAGACCTAGCGAGACAGACTGGCGACCGCCAGCTGGCTCTGCTAGTATTAATAATTATTGTATTATAATTTTGATCCGCGTACTATGTACGTACGATACAAAACAGGTAAGGTACGTATAGTAAGCCTAAAACACTATAATTTTGAATAGGTATCGGAAAAAATATCTAAAAAGTACAAAAAATTCGCTATTTCCGTTGATAAATTGGTGCAAAGTACTATATTTCGCAATATTTGGAGAACTTGGAAAAAAATGAAAATATCCCTTGACTGGTCTATTATGAAATTTCTTGAATTCAGCCTCCCCCAAACCAAAGCGAATATTCGCGGCGAATATTCGCAGCGAATTATTCGCCAATCAAGCTCGTATTGGCTTACGGGACAGAGCACGCTTGCGCGACCGCCTTGCGTCTTGAGTGCGAATTTGCAGCGAATATTCGCTGCGATTTTCGGGAACTCTGTCGACAGCGAATTTATTCGCGGCGGACAATTTCGCCAAGGGAATTAGTAAAATCAAAATGGCGAAGACATTGAGCAGCTGATCGAGTTGGTCCGGAAATATCCAATCCTTTATAATTTCTCTGACAGTGACTACAAAACATGAGAAAGAAAGATAAGATATGGGATGAAATTGGCAGGGAAATTGTTGAAAATGGTATGAAGGTCGTCATAATAATATCTTTTATCTTTGTCTAACCAAAGTATGTAAAGTTTTTTGACAGGATGAATACGCTATTATAAATAAATAACTTTAATCTAAGGTCCCGATATTTAAAAAATACATATTATTAATTTGCGTCATGCACAGCCTTTAATAACAGAAACTTTATAACTTTGATTGTTAGGGCACTGACAGTTCTAACTTATTGCGATCGTTTGACGTTTTGGTTTCGACTTTCGAGCAGTCATATCAATAATGTTATAATTAGGTATCATTTACAATACCTACTTCAATCATATTCGGTATCGGTCACGTAAATACCCATTTTATATTCGTTGATAATATTTTTTTAGGTTAGATAGGTAGTCTTTAAGATTATTTTTTTGCATCTAACATTATGCAGCATAGCATTTCTATTGTAGCTAAAGATATAATATACATATAGGTAGATAAGTAGGTACTCCATGTCGTCATTGTGGTATTTTGTAAGGTTTTAGACCAAAAACCTTACATACTACTTACTATCGGGTTATTTACAGTAGGACATAGGTACCTAGGTTGTTTGTTTTTTGATCTCAAGAGACCTCAATCACAAAAACGATATTATGTACCTATATACCTACTAGGTATATATTTCCTTCATTATGTATAGGTATATTGAGCTAATAAACTGGTTTTGCCCAGTGCCGACCGCGAACCAAGATAATATCTACATGTTCCATGTACCTACCTAACATAACCAATGTTTTCTGTTTCACATAAATTTGTATACCTACCTACAAACATTTTAAACTTAATTGAGATGTTCTTAAACTTCTGTTCATGTAATATTATGTAGGTAGGTATATCTTGGTCTGCATTAGGCAATAAGATTAATAATTTTATGTGCATGTAAATATAAAGGTCAGGTACCTCCTCTAAGTACATAATATTATATTATCATCATGGATACCTACCTGAATGATGTTGGAGATATACTAATGCTTTGTGATGAATTTAATTTTAGCAAAGATCTTCAACCTTTCAACGTAGGTACAAAGCACCAGAAGAAATTAAAAATGAAATCCCCGGCATTAACAGGAATAAAATAATATTTCATCATCAACATCAGTCGGGGTCATTCCACTGCTAGATGAAAGCCTCTTCTAGCTCCTTCTACTATTTTCGGTCTCTAGTTCTTCGCTGCTACATACTTTTATTGTACTTCACGTGAACAAAGAGATCAACTAAGTGAAGTGTCAATCAACAAAAGTGGCATTTGTGCACAATGTTAATGAATTTTCCAAAACATTAAGTGTGATAATATAATATACAAGGATGAATAAGGCGTGGGCGAGGGCCAAGGTCCATTTTATGATTCCTCTATTGATGTACCTATTTTTATTAAGAAAAATGTTTGCCGTAGAATGGGGTGAATACTGAATAGACCCTTTTTAAAATTTCTATTTTTCTGCTACACATTATTCGGACAAATATGAATGACTTAAAACCTGTTTCTATGGACATAATCATACTCTAAAATATTTTTCAACTACCATTTATTATCAAACAGCCAATTTTGTGTGATGTCTCTTTATATCCAGCGTTGGGGTGATTATAGACATGGCGGGTGGATAGAATCGAATAATGGTAATTTCCTAATGTTAAAAATGTAATTAAGTACCTACTGTACATTACAAATTTATGTAGGTACATTTAAGTATGTAAATCAAAATCAAAAATATAAATTTAAATGTTATACAACACAGTATCATGTAAGTATTTAAAAAAACATATACTTACATAAACATCTATTTATCCAAGAATTATTTGATACTTGAATCTGTATTTTATATACCATATTCGATGGATGTATGTGGTGTATTTTGTAAAATATTTGGTATGTATTTATTATTTAACTAAGCGTATTTAATTTGCTACGTGACCTGTAGCTCTTTTATAATCACAAATTATTGTTGAATGTTCCGAAAATGAGTTTATGTGCCGAAACAGCTGTCAAGGTAAATGACTCATTAACAAAAATAACTATATTTCAAAACCATTATAATCCATCTACCATATAAACACCATTTCAAGTAATAAAGAAATAAAAAGTCACCTAATTAAATAATATTATACTAGAAAAAATATACTATCTATATACCCACTTAATTTTCATTTAAAGTTGTAAAACGCCCGGTTACTAAATAGAGGAAGGACAGAGTCTTCTGGCACGACCGAATCACATTGGAACGGTGTTATTGTCATTTGAAAGTAACAATACTGACACCTAAATGAGTCGCCTGCACTGCCAGAATCATCTGAACCCTGTCACCTATCTATATACAATTTATTGTTATTTTTTTTCATATTTGTCCATTTTATTACAATATCGTGTTACTTTTAAAGCTCATTGTAATTCTAATAATTATATAAATATTTTTCTTGTATTCTGTGCAAAAATGATTATTAAAACTTTCTTAACCTAAACCAAGTATTTTTTATTGAATGATCCTGCAAAAAATTCAAGTACAGTTAAGTGACATATTTTGTTTCAGTGTATAAGCCATAAATAAATATACATAAATTATATTTAATATATACATGTATACTGTATGTATAGCCACGGTTGGTCTTGCACTTGTTGCTGTAGCTATGCGATCTGGTGTGGTCCATTATCCAAAAACACTCAATCACATCCCTGGTCAAACAGCGGGCAGCCGTGTAGTGAGTCTGGCTGGCCTATGGTGGCACTAGAATGATTTCAATATACACAGTCTGTTAATTTGAATATGTTTTCGACTGAAAGTTGTAAAAATATTAGAAATCAGGATTTAAATAATTAAAAAACTGTTTCATTAAATATCATATTCATACCTATGCAAAATTTTGATTCCTTTGAAGTACCTGTACAAAATACGGATGAATATAAACCAAACAAAAATATTTGTTACTGGTACTGCCATAGTAAAGTAAAGTTTAACATACTTCCCTAATAAAACAAAATTCCCAATTCTTGTCGTTCTGTAGATGTTTCATTTCAGTTTTTACCAACGATCCACTAAATATGAATTGGTCATAAACACTCAAAGGAAATCTGGCACTCACTGCCAGAATGTCCATGTCAGACATGTCAGATACCTGCATAAAAATAAATGTCATGTTATGATATTTATTACGAATTTCACATTTACAGAAAATTTTCTGCGCTCATTTTTGAAAGTCTCCAAGTATGACGGGTATATTCGCACATGGGTGCAGTTAATGCACCCAATGATTTTCGGGAAACCTGCCCTTTCTTGAAGTCTGAAATTAAAAAATATTTTTACCGACACAAAATAATATTCCCGTTAAATTCTTATTGAGTAGGTAATTTACTTGTTGTGTCTATGCGCAGTTACTCTAGTTACATGACATGTACATTGTAATATTGTATAAATTGATCAGAGGGTATCAACACAACACTAAAGACTGTCAGCGCTGTATGGCGACTGTATGTAAGTATTACTAAGCACTGCTATTATAGCATCGGACACGTTTCCTATGCATCTGCTTACTGATGCCTGGCTCATTGCGCAGAAGACTTGGCCTACCCGTTTTTGGTACGCTCCCTCTGCGTAGAAACGCAAAATAGTCAAAACCTACAATTCAAATAACGGAGACATGTTATTTCAATAGCATATTACCTTCAAATCCTGTTAACCCTTCATGGTAAATGCTTATTTATAATATGTGCAGTTATGAAACTGAGTAAATCTATCTTACCTATGAGCCATGGCAATCTTGCCCTGTCATAAAGTAAGGTTATATTAAATGTCGATGTAATTTGTCGCACGCCATCTCATTATATCTTCAGCGTGTAATAAGCATTCAGAAGACGTGTACATTTTGTCAACACACAACTGTCACTTTGACATTCGTATATGTATTTAGTCTATGGCTGCATCCAATGCTGCCACCTTGTTTCAGATAATTAAAATACACTTTACGCAAAGTGGGTAAAAGTTGTAGCAATTCTGAAAGCGCTATAGTGTACGTGTATTTTTTATATTTAATTCATAAAAATTATAGAATAATTGGCGTAAAATATTAATAATATTTACAATTTTAAATCTGGCGCGTAAATAAAATTATTTAGTCTATGGCTGCGTCGCTGACGCTTTGGTGTGGGGCCAAACGCGAAATTCGCATCAAATCCAAGCGGTAGCGACAGCGATAGCGAGGGCGTTGCGAATTCGCTGCGAATATTCGCTTTGGTTTGGGGGAGGCTTTCTTCGGTAAGCATTTACATTTTTCAACAGAAATGACAACGCGTAATATATTTTTTCCCTAAATACTATGATTTTGGAGGTTCTGTACTATAATTTCACTTTGAAAAGATGGCAACACTGGCGACAACGGACAAAAATGTCCAAATGACATGTTTTGTTTGATTGTTTGTTGTTTGTTTGAGTTCTTTCAACACATTAAACGGGACATGGCGGACGCGGACCATTGGCAGACTCCGGGTGAACTCTCGTATATGAACGCGACGTTCAAAAAACGTATTCTCAAAAATCGTGGCGTTCGCAAACGAAAAGCATCAAATTCAGACGAAGGTAAGCTAATACAGCATCATGTAGGCATATTATTCGCCGGTTCGATCAACGATAAGCTGCATTTTTTCATCGATTTTGTTTCATTTCAATTGGCGGTAAATTTCTGCAATGATGCCATCTATATTTTGAAGGCGATGGCAAGATTGTCGTGCCCTCTCGAAGACGAAAGATAATCCAAATCGCTAGCGGCTGTTCCAAATCGAAATTGAAGCCGGCAGACAAAACGGAGTCCTCTTTTAATGAAAATTCTTCAGCGGTAAGTGTTTATGTGTTTTACAGACTCCATGTAAATGTGCGTTACAAAAGTGTTGTGAATAGTCTCGTTTTATAGGCATATTAACCTTTGCAATCCTTTAGTTGTTTTGTTATGTAATCTCTGCTAACGGCATTGTTAATTAGTTGTAGTTTCTGGAAAACATTGACTCGAAGAATTGCTATGTCCTTGTGTATTGTGAATTTTTATGTTTATCCGCCATTTTGTTGTATTTTGTGCAGTTGAACACATTAATTTCTATATTGTAATCCATCGATTTAACTTATTTGATCGGCTGTAAACGCGAATTATTCAGAATTATTAGGCAGTGTCGTGTCCCTAGTTGGTCCCAGGTCGGAGATTGTACAATTGTTTGTAAATTTTTGCCAATAAACAAAATGGAACAGGTACACCATACGAATTTGCGTGCTTTATAGCGCCTGTACATGTGCATGGGTTTACTGGCAACAGTGGCGTGTGAATTGAATAATAACACAACTACCGTTCACTCTACAAAAGTGCTGACCGTCTCAACTTTTTTGACCTGCAATGCAGTCTTCAAACTTACACATAAGGGACAAAGCCCACCAAAAGCGGCGGATCGGGGCGCTCACTAGAAAGTAGGCCCTTGAAGCATGAATACAACCAAAATGACACTCTTTCCACCCGCGCAGTACCCTTCCCCTATGTTATAAGGAGCGCAATAAGCACAAAATAATTATTATCAGCGCCTCATAACAAAGCAATAACAATATTATTTTATTTGTCGGCGGCTTGTAATACATATTCACAATGACATAATTCTGCTAGTGATAATATCGCACACCAGCAACTAAACTGGTAGTACTGTTCGGTTATGAGGAATACAGTGGAAAACACATTTTGAAAATACCCGATATACTGGATTATTTGTTAGTTTGGGCTAGGTTAGGTTTGGTTAGGTTAACCTAACAAATAATCCAGTATATCGGCTATTTTCAAAATGTGTTTGCCGCTGTATTCCTCATAACCGAACAGTACCAGTGTAAATGTTGCAATACGATCTGGTCTCCTTAAAATCCATTGTCTTGTCCAAAGACGTTTATCTTCGCGCACTAATTCATTCAATTCTTCCATCAGGTATGGTATGAGCAGCTTAGTGTATTTTTTAATGTACGTTTTACGATCCATGTTTCGGTGCATAAAACTAGCCTGCTTTTTGATCATAAGTGAATTGACTCCCCACAAAAGTCGGAAAGACAAAAATACGTATAAACATTCGCCCACACCACTCTCTCGGCCTAGTGACATTTTGCTGTCTCGCCACTGTACTTGTTACGTGTAATCAAGGCATTACTTTCGCGCACATATAGTAGGTGTGCAAACGCTGCATCTGTGTGAAAACTTTACAAAGACAAGCATGAGAATGTGACTGAATATTTGTGTTGAAGGAAGGGTAGATTGTTATATATTTTTTATAGAAAACGATTTTTACAGTAAGTACAGTAGGCGTTCTTTTTCACTTATGCTGTATTGTCAGAAATGCCGGATTATTGGATTTCTATACGAAATAATAAATAATCTGTCAAGGTCAGGCACCGGACTACCGAGCGAACGGCTCTCCACTCTGCAATCCGGCAGTTTAATGTGAAACCTGCCGGATTATAGAACAGGAGAGCTGAGTTGCAAAATGCCGGATTACTGAGCGGCTGCTGTATGTGTTTTTACAACAACTTTACTGAAAATACCAATTAAAAGACATTTGAAAATTATAATGAACTGTGATTGGGTCATCGATATATTTAATATGTATCTTCTACTTATTAATAATACCGTACTGTAACTTGTTAACAAGTGGTTTAAATGGTCTCAAACCCCAGCGGGTTTATTCTATACACAAGCCTGCTTTCCGTCCGCTATGGCTGCTAAATAGGGTAGGAAAGTATGGAATAATTAACACTTATTGTAACAATAGGACACGTATAACTTAGTGGTCAACGCAGATGGGCGCAGGTTCGAATCCTGCCAGGTGTCATATTGTCGTTATTTTTCTACAAACTTATCTCAAAAAGCACAAGTTTTCAGGCAAATGACAACTTTATTTTGTTCGTTTTTAATTCAAAAATAAATTTTGTTCTATGAAATATCCATTTAGAATAGTTGAACATATTATCATGAAAAAAATGTTATGTTTCTTCAATCTATCGCACTATACTTTCGACCGATCAGTCATATTGTCGGAGATATAAGAATGCGTTGCAACTTTACTGTGAATCATTCCACAATATTACTGCAGTAAACACGTATCTTGACTTATGAGAAGAATCATCTGCCGGAGTTTTTAGTATTTTGTGTACTTACAAACACGTAACTCCTCAAGATAAGAGTTGATAATATTTATAAAAGTCTTTTATTGTGATATGATTTTTTTTGCATTGCTTAAATCTATTATGTCATTGTTATTAGAAAGTATGTTTTGAGATACATGTGAATGGGATATTCTCAATTCATTACATCAAACAACTGAAAACTGACAAAAATTGAGATTACGTGTTTGTAGAAAATAATGACGATCTACATTTTCTAGTGGTTATATATTTCTCAGAAGTGTTTTCGAATTATGTATGAGTCGCATCGGTTCCGAGTGTTTAACATTGATTGTACACTTCATACTGTTGGAAAGTTAACATCTCAATTTATTGTATTATAGGACTGTCATATCTTGGCTGCGATTCTCCTCAGGGATGCCATATCTTGGACCACCGCAGACTCAGTCTTCCGATCCGGTACATTGAAGAGAAGCCTCAGGGCACCATCTGCTCGACGGAGTCACCCACCAGCCGGGGATCATTGTACTAGTGTACAGTTTGCGGTTAGTAACCTTCTTTGTGTGCACCGTTGAATTATAACCATTTACTGATTGATATTTGTTGTTTGAGATAGACGTACAGTACTCTCTCAGTAATCTGCCACCCCAAAAACAATTAGTGAAAACGGCGGATTATAGTGCATAAATACAAAATATTGTAAAAATTAAAACAGGTATTTCGTAAAAATAGTTTGTTTTTTTGAGAAATTTGTAGGTACAGTACACTCAGTAATCCTCCGCTCGATTATCTGATAACTACTATAATCCGCTGTTATTTTTACTAGTTGAAAGTACAAAATCAAGCTCTATAATTCGCCGGAATTCGATTGTCAAATTTAGTAGTAAGCCGCGTACAATTATACAACGCAGATGTTATGTTATTAACAAACTCATGCATTATTCTATCTTTTTCAGATTCCACCGTCGCCGACTGTCCTGCTTCTTTCCTGGCCAAGCCGACTTGAACGCATCGTATGAAGGTTATTCAGCAGGATGAAGATGAAGATGGGACATGGAGATATTGAAACCCTCAAGAGGTGCAGCATGCGGCTGCCAGCTTGTTGCCGTATTTTCACACATTATGTAAGTCAATAATGATGTACCTTTCGCAATGTGCGATACTGCACTTTCCAAACGAGTCTCACGGAAAGTTTGGATTTTCAATCCGGTCGACGCGTTAATTGTTTTATAATTTATTAACCTTCTAAGCTATAATGAATACGGAGAGTTTAGCCGAAGAAGATTACAGGGCAAGTGATTTAGGAATAGACACATGTGGATAATTTGATAATACAGTATAACCTCGATAATTCGAAATCCAAGGGACCCTGAAAATTTGATTTCAAGAGCGAAAATCGTTATAAATCGAATTTTCCGAAAAAAAAAAAAAATTTCATCAATTTGTATGGAGACGATGTAGTATTGAAAAATAGTGTTACGTGGTATTTACCAATGAAAAAGGTAATTCAATGGTGAAATAGTTTGAAATATGTGTTACATATTATCTTTGTATGCAATTTAATGTTTATAAAATATTAAAACCTCACGCAAAAAATGTTTTTATAGCACTTTTACAAGCACGCAGCAGATTTTACAAAATAAATATTGTTTTTTTTAAAAAACATAAAACGACAATCACTAACATAACACAATGCTCAATAAAACTGAAAAGTTTAACACATCTTGAGCGGGAAGGGTATTTCTACCCGCGCGTCGTACCGGTGTTCGTCGGCGGGACGGGTAGAAATACCTTTTACGCCGGCTCCACTTGAAGTGCGGGAAAGGTATTTCTACCCGATTATTGCATACGAATATTTTATGTCAACGGTTTGAAAATGTTTCAAACTACACACACATCTACAAAAAAGAAAATAATTTACCGTCGATTCATTTACTTACACACACACTCTTGCGCAGCCCAAATGAGAGCTTGTGCGTAATCAGGAAATTTGTTTAGAGTCACTAAATCAGCGAACTATATTTCTGTAGACGATAAGAATGCTAAAACTATATGCGTCTTCTTTTTACACTTGTTTATTTTTTGATGGGTGAGCAGGAAGACAACATTTTGTGAAATATCGATGTATTCTTTAACCCGGCCGGCGCCGATGTCACACACCTTGTACAAATCGGCCAAATTCGCAATGCGCATGTGTATAAATCGATGCCACCGCGTCCATATTTATCATACGGGACTGATTTTTTCACGTAAATTTGGCCTGATTTGTCCTTCTCCTGCCACCTATGACATATTTTAAAAGCATTGGTTCTAAATATAAAATAATCACCAAAGTTTCGAACCAATTCGTACGGCCAAGTTTTGCCGGTCGACAGAAATCAGTTTGAACTGCGCGCCGCGACTGCGCAGTATACAACAGACTTTCAACCGAGCGGGCCATTGCGCGGGATTGTATTTATCGCATACAAGTTGAATATTTACCGCAATCGTTGATAAATACTTTTTTTGCTGTCTGGTGTACTTATCACATTAAAACTGGCATGATTAACTATTGAACGTATGATTTTATTTTATCGCGATTTTTAAAATACTTTTTGTACTGTCTACCGTGTCCCATTTTAGTGAATGTGAAAATTAATACTATCAATAACTATGGTGTGTGAGTTTAATGGTTTCTGTGATTTGGCGTTTCTTAATACTGTAGTTAAACATTTTAAAAACATTTCATAGTTTTATAGTGCGTAAATATGGAGGAAGAAAATGTGCGTACTAATGAGGAATTGGACTCAGATTATGACATGTCGGAAGAGGAATTGGAACAACATGAGACTGATCATGATGTTGACGATACGGACTCTGACGAGCCAATTGAATTTTTGCGGTCATGGAGAACTGGTCCGTATATTCCAATAGTTCACGAATTCAATGATTGTCGATCTGGCGTGACATCGAACGACTTGGACGAATCCTCTCCCGAATGTCTTTTCTTTGAACATTTTTTGAATAAAAATATAATGTCGGAAATAGTGAACCAAACGAATACATTTTTTAACCATTCGTACAGTGCGGGAGACCTCGGACCGAAATCGCGGTCACACAATTGGACAGACACGTCAGTGCCGGAGTTGTATACATTTTTTGCCGTATCAATGCTGATGACTCGAAATAAGCACACGTCGATAGAGGAACATTGGAGTACCGATCCTTACCTGCATGCAGACATTTTTGGGAAAATAATAGCTAGAAATCGATACCAACTTATTTTACAAATGCTTCATTTTTCTGATCCTAGTGTGACCGCCTCAAATGATAGACTAGCTAAAATTAGATTACTGTTAGAACACACAAGAACAATTTTTAGGGAAACGATGATACCGTATCAGAATCTTTGCATAGATGAGAGCATAATCGTGTTTAAGGGTAGATTAATTTTTAAACAATTCATTCCTACCAAAAGACATCGATTTGGAATAAAAATGTTTGTGATGTGTGACGTAATGACAGGATATATTATTGACTTTATAATTTATTGTGGGGAAGGGACTGACATACAAGACAATGAAAATCTCGGTATTTCCGGTGCGGTAGTGACAACGCTAATGAAAGACTATATCGGGAAAGGTCACACCTTATGGTGTGATAACTGGTATTCGAGTCCGGCGCTCTTTAAATACCTTCACTCTCACAAAACGAATGCTTGCGGTACAGTGAGTAAAAATCGTAAAGATATGCCAGAGTTCAGCAAACTGAAAAAGGGAGATACCGAGGCTAAGTACAATAGTCCACTTTTGGCTCTGAAATGGCACGATAGGAGGGATGTTCACATGCTATCCACCCTCCACGATGCATCATTTGGACCAACGGGAAAAGTGAACTATAGAACTGGCGAAAACATTGAAAAACCAAAATGTGTTATAGATTATAACAAAAATATGGGTACGGTAGATAAGTCCGACATGATGCTTAGCAACTTGTCGTGTATGAGAAAATCGATCAAGTGGTATAAAAAGGTCGCATTCCACATGATCGACTTATATTTATTAAATGCTTTTTATTTATATAAATTTATTAAATCTGACAAAAAAACATTGGGCGATTTTCAACTCTGTGTAATAAAACAACTAGTGGACAAATATTGTGTGAGAATTTCAAATGCACCCCTGCCTAAGCCGACAGCGTCAACTAGCGATAATCCCGTACGATTATTGCCCAAAAGTGCAACGGGACATTTGCCAGAATACATTTTACCGACACAAAATACCGATAAGCCTAGAAGAAGATGTTTCGTATGCGGGAATTCTAAAAAAAATCCGAAAAAAACAAAACTCTCGCTATATGTGCCCAACGTGTGATGTTGCGTTATGTCTGTCACCTTGCTTTAAAATATATCACACATCTAAAGAATTTTAAAATAGGTTTATTATTGTATTTATTTTTTTTTTTAATATGTGAGTTCGTGTTAATTTATCAATAATATTCAATAAGTGAAGTGTTTGTGTAGTTTAAATATATTAAAAGGGTCCCCTTTATATTTGTTTACGACTCAACCCGAAGACATTAATATGTGATTTATCGATATGCACTTGAAAATTAGTAATGCTCGATTCGTGGGAACGTATGCACAAGTGTCGAAATATTACACACCGCGCAGAGCTCTAACTATTTGCTACAAAATGGCGACTGCGGTAAGTTCTTTCAAATTTGGATAGCATTCGTTTGTTCGAGTGTTTCTGATATTATAACTGATTTATTACGGTTTTTTAGTGTGTCGAAATTATCTTAATGGCTTTGGGTTCTCGACTGGAGCTGTGACATATTTTTTATTGCTTTTTTTAGTATAGAACAAAGACGATAATGAAATTCATGCGTAGTTATGGTGCGTCATACGATTTTTGAGGCAGGTGCCGGGTTAAACATGGTTTGTTCGCTGTACTGTGAATGCGATTATATGTATATTTTTATGATGTGTGATAAATACATAGGCCTCCTTTTCATACTATAATATTACCCTTTGTGAGCGAGTGAAAAGACGACAATTTGTGATAGACGGAATGCATTCTTCGCACTTGTTGTAAGTGATATTGTGCGGTGCGATAACGCTGGTATGCGAGCGGAGCAATAAATTATAACATAAGTGTAAACCAATGTTATTTAGATGTCTGTAATCTACTACGATCTATATTGAATATCAGTATTGAATTTTCAGTCTTGAAATACGGCGCTATAGAACGGGTGTGTTTTTACAAGTGAAATATATTTAAGTAATCGATATTTTATTTAATCTTTAAAAAATGGCTTCAGACAATTATGAAAGCGATGACGAAATATTTGCCGATAATTTGTCTGCCTATTCTGGTGAAGATTTACCAGAATTAGGCAGCGACAGTGATAGCGACAGCGATAGTGAAGAGTTCCCTCGCACGAGAAGGGTACCAGTGATACCGTTACAAATCAGTGATTCTGAAGACAGTGAAGTGGAGGAAGAGGAAGTCATGGAATGGTCTGAAATAGACGATTTAGATGAACGACGATGAGACGACCTTTAGATGAAGGTATTATACCGTGGCGGGGAAGACTTGTATTTAAAGTATATAATGCATCTAAGATAATAAAATACGGTATCCTAGTGCGCATGGTCAGCGAAGCCACTACGGGATACATCTGTAATATGCTCATTTACAGTGGGCAAGGAAGACCACTATTAGACACCATCCAATTGCTTCTTGGTCCGTATTTAAATTTGTGGCATCATGTCTATATGGACAATTATTATAATAGTGTAAAAACCAGTGAAGCACTTTTAGAAAATAAAATTAGGACGTGCGGAACAATGCGAATAAACCGAGGCTTCCCAGAATGTTTTAAACACGTCAATCTTAGTGCAGGACAGAGTATTTTCCGTCGGCGAAAGGATGTATTGTTACAACTCTGGAAATCAAAGAGAGATGTTCGAATGATTTCAACAATACATCCATCTACCATTTTAGAGAGTCACAACACCGATTGGAATACGAGACTACACATTTGGAAACCGCTATGTGTTATCGAATATAATAAATATATGAAAGGGGTTGACCGTGCGGATCAGTATCTCTCTTACTACTCGATCATACGAAGAACAAAAAAATGGACAAAGAGTTGTCATGTATTTGTTAAATTGTGCTTTTTTTTAAGTCTTTTAAAGTTTATAAAGTATTAAATCCGACCAAAAGGCTAACTTACAAACAGTTTTTACATAGTATAAGCAAATTTTGGATAGCCGACCATATCGTTGAAACCGACGCAATTTTGGAAGAAGCAGGGCCATCTACATCATGATTACCAAGAAGAGTGGGTAAAAGTGATCATCCTGGTAGGTTATCACTCGATATGAAGAAGCATCGAATGATAAAAATTGTTACAGATGGTAAAAAAAATACCCACAAAGACAGTGTCGAGTGTGTTCGGTGCACAAAAAGAAAAGTTTGACTAGTTATATGTGTACATTTTGTGACGTCCCCCTACACAGGGGTGAGTGTTTTCATAAATATCATACTTTATCCAAATATTAGAATAATAATTTTTGTGCGGGAATTTATTTATAGTGAATGGAATATTTTTTACGAAACCTTCCTGTAAATATGTGATTAGCACCATGTACTTATGTTATTTTAAACAATTTGTTTTAAAAAGAAACAGCACTGAGGAGCAATATATGGTGAGTGTGAATTCCAAATTTCATTTAAAAATAACTGATAGTTTGGAAGATAGAGCGATTTTTGTAAAATACGATTTTATTTCAATTGCCGCTGGTTTTCGCCCGCTGCGTGTACCTGTGAATTTGTACTGAGGCCCGCGCAAAATGTGTTAATTTAGTAAAAATCCAAATTACACTCAAAAAAGAACATAAGAAATTATTACAATATTTCAACCACTGTGGACTCAACTCAACATAAAACTTGTAATAATATGCGACACAATAAAAGCTATTATTTTCAATATTTTTAACGGCATTTTTAAGTGTTTCTAACATGACTAAAATAAAATTAGTGTCAGTGATTTATTTCTTTTCATAGGCGCACAACCACAATGATGCGTTTTTACGTCACAAACATGGCTGCGTAATTTTTCGGTACAAGGGACTATGGACGATTTTATTCAAGTATTCACAGCTAAATTCAACAATCGATTCTATTTTTTAGTGTGGCACTTCGAACCTTATGTATCTAGGCATGATAACAGTAATACCAGCTATTTTTAATTGCCGTATTTATCATAATACAGCGAAGCATAGCATTTAGAAAAATGGTACCGCAGAGAGGGCCCCTTTCATATTGAAACTGACGCGGCGGCCGGGTTAAGCACTAATTACTGAGTAATCAGACATCAGGTTAGATGGGTACCTACCAAGAATAAAAATTCATAAATAAGAATGTTGTTCCTTACGAAAATCTAATCTAGATTCATACAAATTCGCAGTAAAAACGGGTACCTATGTAGGTGTGTATTGTATTTAAAATAAAATTCTTTAATCTAATATATAAAAATTAATGTTTGTGTGTTTGTGTGTTTGTTTGTTCGTATTTAATGCGCAGCCATACCGTTCATCCGATTGCGATAAAACTTTGTAAACTTATTGCTTGCACTTGCGGGAAGAGTATAGGCTATACTAATATATAAAAATAAATGTCTGTCTGTCTGTATGTCTGTCTGTCTGTGTATCTGTCTGTCTGTGTATCTGTCCCGTATGCGTTCCTATACCATTCATCCGATTGCAATGAAATTTTGGTAAGTGGTTGCATGCACACCCATGAAGGTTTCTGAATCAGAAAAATCATCATCTTCTTCTTCATTATATTTTCTTTTATTCGTATGGTTCCTATACCATTCATCCGATTGCAATGAAATTTTGGTAAGTGGTTGCATGAACACCCATGAAGGTTTCTGAATTAGAAAAATCATCATCTTCTTCTTCTTCTTCAGTCTATCTTCTTTTATTCGTATGGTCCCTATACCATTCATCCGATTGCAATGAAACCTTCGTCAGTTGTTGTGGTAACACCCGCAATGGTTTTTGAATTAGTACAACCATCTTCTTCTTCTTCTTCTTTTATTCTATATTCTTCTATTCGTATGCGTTCCTATTCCATTCATCCGATTGCAATAAAATTTTCGTCAGTAATTGTGCCAACACCCGCGAAGGTTTCTGAATTAGTACAACCATCTTCTTCTTCTTTTACTTCTTCATTCTATCTTCTTTTATTCGTATGGTCCCTATACCATTCATCCGATTGCGATGAAACCTTCGTCAGTTGTTGTGGTAACACCCGCAATGGTTTTTGAATTAGTACAACTATCTTCTTCTTCTTCTATTCGTATGCGTTTCTATTTCATTCATCCGATTGCAATAAAATTTTTGTCAGTAATTGTGCCAACACCCGCGAAGGTTTCTGAATTAGTACAACCATCTTCTTCTTCTATTCTATCTTCTATTCGTATGCGTTCCTATACCATTCATCCGATTGCAATGAAATTTTGATCAAGTGTTGTGCTCACGCCGCAAAGGTTTCTGAGTTGTTACAACTATTTTCTTTTTCTTCTGTTTGTATGCGTTCTTATACCATTCATCCGATGCGATGAAATTTTGAACAGTTGTTGTGAGCACGCCCGCGAAGAGTTCTGAATTAGTACAACCATCTTCTTCTATTCGTATGCGTTCCTATACCATTCATCCGATTGCAATGAAAATTAGATTATGTGTTGTGTTCACGCCCGCAAAGGTTTCTGAATTGATACAACCATTTTCATCTTATTTCTCTTCTATTCTATCTTCTTCTATTCGTATGCGTTCTTATACCATTCATCCAATTGCGATGAAATTTTGACCAGTTGTTGTGCGCAAGCCCGCGAAGGTTTCTAAGTTTGTTCCATCCAATTTCGGTTTTTTTACTGCATATTAATAACATTAATAACATTTGCATATTTTGGATTCAATTTTAATTTAGTGGTCTTTTGTTTGACATTTACTCAATCGTCTTCTTCTTCTTCTATTCGTATGCGTTCCTATACCATTGATCCGATTGCAATGAAACTTTGGTGAGTTGTCGTGCGCACGCCTGCGAAGGTTTCTGAATTAGTACAACCATCATCTTCTTCTTCTATTCGAATGCCTACTTACACCATTCATCCGATTGCAATGAAACTTTGGTGAGTTGTCGTGCGCATGCCCACGAAGATTTCTGAATTAGAAAATCATCTTCTACTTCTATTCGTATGCGTTCCTATACCATTCATCCGATTGCAATGACATTTTGATCAAGTGTTGTGCCCTTGCCTGCAAAGGTTTCTGAATTAGTAAAATCATCTTTTTCTTCTTCTATTTGTATGCATTCTTATGCCATTCATCCGATTATGATGAAATTTTGACCAGTTGTTGTGCACACGCCCGCAAAGGTTTCTGAATTAGTACAACCATCTTTTTCTTCTTATATTTGTATGCGTTCTTATGCCATTCATCCGATTGTGATGAAATTTTGACCAGTTGTTGTGCGCACGCCCGCGAAGGTTTTTGAATTAGTACAACCATCTTCTTCTTCTTCTATTCGTATGCGTTTCTATACCATTAATCCGATTGCAATGAAACTTTGGTGAGTTGTCATGCGCATGCCCACGAAGATTTCTGAATTAGAAAATCATCTTCTTCTACTATTCGTATGCGTTCCTATACCATTCATCCGATTGCGATGAAACTTTTGTCAGTTGTGTGCGCACACCTACGAAGGTTTCTAAATTATTATTATATAGTTTGTTTGTCCCATCCAATTTTGATTTTTTTTTACTACATATTAATAACATTAATAACGTTTTCATATTTTGGATTCGATTTTAATTTAGTGTTCTTATGTTTGACCTTTACTCCTATTAGAATTATTTTCATATTGCCATATTGTATTACACAGATATTTTAATAATAAAAAAAATAATTACCTCTTATTATTTTTCAAATATCTAAGATAAATATAACCACGAAGCGACCCTGTGCGAAGCCGGGTACTTCAGCTAGTATTCTATAAACAATAAGAAAAATGTGAAGTGAACTCATCATTAAGTCAATTAGTGAACTAGGTAGCCCTGTCAAACAAAGGGTCACTGTGTATTCATTATTGCCAGTTTAATCTAAACATTCAGTTATCAACATAAATTTTAAAAGAAAAGAAACTCATTGTTTATTAAAATATGTATTAATTACGTAATTCTGTCAGTTATAAAAAATGTCACAAGTTAGTTACTAAATAATTACGAAATTTCGTGAATAAATGTTTTTTTTCCACTGAAAACCATTTAATGGCTATGTGCTAAGATTACCTTGTAAAACAACATGTTTGTCATATTAATAAAATAATGGATTCTGAATTTATGAATGATAAGTAAATGAACATTGATTGACATCCACTGCAATAATATTGATGCTTGGATAAGTCATTTGTGTCATAGTATATTAGGAGTTTTTGGGTATTTCCACAACCTAAACTTTGGGTTTTGCCTCCCATCAGTAAATTTGCAGGTGTTTGCCTACTTAATTGCAGTCATTAAATTTATTACTTCCCAAGAAAATAGGTATTTTACTATTATTTATTTCGATTTATATGGATAAAAATGGCCTTTGCGACCAAATTCCATTTCGAATTACGAAATAACGAATATTTCGATTTATAATGAACTTTTTGTATGAAAAATGATTCTTGGGCGTTAAAATTGATGAAAAATTCGAAAAATGGCGAAATTCGAATTATCGAGGTTCTACTGTATAGTCGAACTCGGTTATTACGATCACAGATATAGCGAGATCTCAGATGTAACAAGGAAACATTCGTTGACATTTATGATTTTCTCCATACATTTATTCACTTTTATAATGAGCTACTTATCGGATATACCGAACAAAAATATCATCAAAAACTTTCTTAAAACTGTTGATGTGTCGATCGTTTAAAAACATTTACAACCCTAAGCAATAAAATCTGACAGTAGACTGGTGCCGCCGGGATCGGATTACGTTTATGACACTAGTTAAGTGTCTAATTGTACCTAATTGTGTGTTTTCACTGACAAAATTGAAAAATTATTCACGCATATGGTTGAAATTTCATGTAAAAAATTCAAGCGGATGTCAGTAGGTACCTACCAGCGTTCATTACAATAAACAACTTCTTTTGTAGTTCATGAATGCCATGCTTGTTTTGGGGAAAAATTTTAATTGTGTATTCTTGTTTGAATTGCGACTTTTTGTGTTATGTGACTGCTCATTTAAAAATACCTATTCTCTGATATAACGAGTAACACTTATAACGAGCAAATTCAGTCGGTCCCATCTTTATCATAATAACCAAGTTCGACTGTATGTAAACCCAGTGGCGTCCCTAGACAGAATGCCGTCCCTAGGCAGCGCGACAATGCCGCCCCATTTTTTATACAGTATTTTTTATCATCCTTTTATGACTCCAATATCTAAGAAATGTGTTGTATGGAGACATTACTAACAAAATATATATCACTAAAACATACAAATTAAATTTAGATATAAAAAGAGAATAAATATAATATCTTCTTGGTCGTGCACTCATGGCTGAGGATCGATACCGCATTTAAATTTCACCATCGTGCCAATTTTTTGAATAATAAAATGCCCAATTCTTGTCAATTTTTTTTTTTAAATTTTAAATAATTTTAAGTAAATAAATAAGTAAAATTTTTTATTTCACTATAATAATGTCAACATAAATTTTACTAATATTTTTATAAATGCGATTAAAAATTAATAAACGTAAAAAATCAAATGTTTAAAATAAATTTAAAGGATAATAAGGCTTCAAAATTATATAAATAGATTATCTACAATGTTTAAGGAATATCCAGGATCATGCTTTGAAAATACCATAAAAGCTCCATTTTGACCTACGCGGCGCATTTACCCCCTTAAGAAATAAATACCTAAAGTAAATGAATTAAGTGTTTTTTTGACTGAAATCTAATGCTAATAACAAACCAATGAAAAATTATGAAAATTAAGTAATAACATAATGAAAGTAAAGAAAGATTAACAAATACTAATTAAACACCCTCTGTATCACTTCCGACATCAGGTTCTGCATTCCTATTAATAACGCTGGTTGAGCTCGGCAGAGATTGGTACCAGTGGTAGAATTCTCGTGGTGTCATACCTTTTTCACATAATACCATTAAATCTTTATGCTTTTGTGAACTTATTGATTGAGACTTATACGCCTTTGACAATTCATTCGGAAAGGTTGGAGCACGATTCCGAAGAGCAATATTAATTTGTAAATATTCGTCGGAATGGCCATATCGATATTTCATAATTGAAGGACTATTTTTTTCAAATCTTAAGCATTTCACCTTCAACCAGTTAACTTTTTGTCCAGCCGTGTTCCTGGTTTTGTTTTTTAATATTTGTTTGGACAGGGACCTAAATCATAAAAATCGTTGTATTTTAGTTCTTTTGAGGTATACGTTGTCGCAGTTATCTTATTGCGATTAGATTGAGCAGCTGAAATTTTTTTTATCCAGTCATGCATCGTATACACGCTCATGAATCTCTTCTGTTTCGCAATGGCACTGTGCATACCGTCACATTCCATCATTGAATGTCCGGATTCTAAAAACTTTTGCTCCAATACTTCAATATTGTCTGAGCTCTACACCATCAAAAGGGCCAAAATATTTTGATTGTGGTTCTGGTCACCACACGTGTCACTAAAAATGGACGCTTCTTTTATATCGCTAGAACTATACGAACATGTACCAATCTCTATGCTACCACGCTTGCCATTTACCTCATGCCAAGCATAACAGAAAGCACTATTAGGCGGAGCTCCTTCATAAATTGTCAAATTGTAGCAACAGAGTTCTCTGCTGTAATACAGAGATGAGACATCGCTACTTGGAATCTGTAAAACACTCTGCAAGTCAAAGGTTACTGTTTCAAAAGTGTTTTCTCTTTGGTGAGTTTTGTTTGTTTTAATTTAGACCAAAGCGATCTTATTATAACAAGCTAAAGTAAACTATTCCTGTTTGGTTATTTTTGCATATTTCAGACAAGTATTAGAAGTTTTTAAATGACTAAATCAGTAAAACTCACCATCCACAGTATACACTTTTGCTTGTATATTTATAACAAAGGATTTATTTTTTTATAGAGTCTATAATCTTTATTCACCTATAATGACTTGTTTTCATCATCAGTCATTTAGTGAAAAACAAATAATTCGGATTTAAGTAACATTTTACTAACTAATGTACCGTGGTGACTTTTGCATCTTAAAGAACATAATTTTACGCTTTTAACTTACGCTGCAGCAAAAATTGGTTTTCACTGTTGTCTGTGACCAAGCGAGTGCGAGTGCCCATTGTAACATGTTTACGTGCCCAGCGCGGTGTACGGGTTAAGTGAATCTCTTTGTGGTGTGTTCTGAGAAAATTAATTTTCAATCATCGGGCTTCCCTCAGCTCCTTCCGCTCTTCTCGGGTCCCGGTCATTCGTTGCTCTACATCAGCGGCCAAGGATGGAGGCAGTCTTAAGATCCGACATAAATACGAATTGAAAGTACAAATTGCAGACGATTAGTTTTTAAAAATCAATTCAACCCTGCCTAACCGAACTGTAATACAGTAGAACCTCGGTAATTCGAAATCCAAGGGACCCTGAAAATTTGATTTCGAATTAGCAAAATTCACTATAAATTGAAATTTTTGAAAAAAGGCGTGAAAACTCCAAATGTCTCAAATGCAATTTTGGTAGGCAAAATTAGAGTGGAATTTAGTATTGAAATTCTTTGTGTTTATTTGTGCAAACGCCAAATTAATCACAATATCAACAATACCTATTAAAATGAATTATAAAACATTTAATGAAATGATAACTTGTTTGTGTATTTTACATTGATAGGTTAAGTTACATACAAAACACGTCAAATATAATAAAAACACTAACCCCTATAAGTTACTGTTTGCACAGAAGAAATTCTGATTAAAAAAATCAACAAAAAATAATCACGAGAGAAAAAGATACCTATAATTACCACAAGACATTTTACTTTTAGTACTTTTGACATTGCAAGGCAAAACAAAGTGGCAATCTATTTACCTTTTTGTCATTACCATAGACATCAGTACCATAGACTAATATTACATTATTGTGTATTGCCAGTCGTGATAATATTTTTAATGGGACAAACAATAAAACACTAAATTCATTGAAAGTAGGTAATTAAACAAACCCGCAATAATTTTATATGAGCACATTGTTCAACATGACAATAGGTATAGTTACATAGGTGCACAATAAAACACTTCAAATAAGACACTAATTAAAATACTAAAAAAAAATACTAATTAAAATACTAAAATAAATCACTTAAGGGCGGATGTGCTCAGCATGGGTCAAAATGGAGCTTTTTTCTATTTTCAAAGCATGATCGTAGACATACGAGGGTGGGTCAATAATTCCTTAGAAAAAAGCATTCAAACAGTTTTTTTTTTTTTTTTTTTTTTTTTTTTTTTCTCAACATAATCTCCTTGGAGCTCAATACACTTGGTTAGACGTTTCTCAATTTTTTTTAAACCGTCAGAAAAATAAGTTTTCGGAAGGTCATCAAAATAAGCATTTGTCCGATCGATGACTTCTTCATTTGAAAAAAAACGTTGTCCACTTAGCCATTTTTTTAAGTTTGGGAAAAGGAAAAAGTCACTGGGGGCTAAATCTGGCGAATACGGTGGGTGGTCGACCAATTCGAACTTCAATTCTTCAATTTTAGCCATTGATCGTAAACATGTGTGAACACGGGCATTGTCCTGATGAAAGAGCATTTTTTTCCTGTTTAAATGAGGCCGTTTTTCTTCAATTTTGTTTTTTAGCTGGTCCAATAAAGATGCATAATAATCCCCTGTTATTGTTTTTCCTTTTTCCAAATAGTCAACGAAAATAATTCCACGTGCATCCCAAAATACAGTAGCCATAACCTTACCAGCTGATTTTACGGTTTTCGCCTTCTTTGGACATGGTTCGCCTTTCGCAATCCACTGCTTTGACTGTTCTTTCGTCTCGGGAGTATAGTGGTGTATCCATGTTTCATCTACAGTCACAAAGCGACGAAAAAATTCATCCGGATTGCGTTGCATGAGCGACAACAGGGCTTTATTGGCCACCACCCTATTGCGTTTATTGTCGACTGTGAGCAAACGCGGCACCCATCTTGCAGAAATTTTTTTCATGCCCAATTTGTCATGTAAAATAGAAATGACGCTACCTTTTGAGATCCCTGTAACCTCAATTATCTCACTCAACTTTAATCTTTGGTCACTTAACACCATATCGTGGATTTTATTGATCATTTCTGGTGTAGTCACCTCTACAGGACGTCCTGAGCGTGGTTCATCCTTTGTTGATGTACGACCACGTTTAAATTCATTTAACCAGTTATAAATAGTTGCAAGTGAAGGAGCAGATGTGCCGGGAACTAAATCCAACTCATTTTTTATTTCCTTTGCTGTTAACCCTTTTATATTAAAATGTTTAATAACAGCTCTAAACTCAATTTTCTCCATTTTTTGTAAACAAGCAAATTTTTTTTTTAAATGTACGAGAAACACACAACAACCCGACCAATCTGATTGAAACTTCGCAGCATACTGAATCGGTAGTGCCGCTGCATGAAAACAAACCGCTTACAGTACTAGTCGCGCCACCTGTCGGCTTTTCTAAGGACTTATTGACCCACCCTCGTACCTTAAACGTTGTAGATAATCTATTTGTATAATTTTGAAGCCTTATTATCCTTTATTTCCTTTTGATTGTACTGTCTCTTTTTATTGTATGTGATGCTTCGCTTCTGAATCCTACCATTACGTTGTTACCTCGGCGAAGCTTACTTACGTCGTTCACGTAAATGGAAAAAGAAAACAAACTAATTTGACTGCAGAGTAATTTATCTTTATAAATCGGAATGCGAAAAAATACGAACTCACCAAAAGTAGCAGGATGAAAACAAAAAAGGGTCTCTGGAACTTAACCTATGGGGCATAAGTAATTTTCATAGGTTAACGTTTTATATGCGAAAAGTTTTAGGAACTTGAGTATGATAGTATGCAGATTTGTATAATGTATGTAGCTAGTAACTTGTACTTCATTTTGTAAGTATTATTTTTTTTAATATAAAGAATAGTGTACTGCTCTTAACATCATCATAATATAAAAAGTAGTGGTCATAGTATAGGTATTTAATAACAGAATACGTCAGTGGCGAAGACTCCATACTAGGTGATTATTTAAAGCCTGCCTTCTTAAGAAATATAAATTTAAATATTTAACCTAAAAACATTAAAAGGTAAAAAAAATAACCAATAGAGCCACCCGTCTCTAAGTTTTGAACTAAGAATTTACATACACACAAATTAATTCAAATCTTTTAAACCTTTTACTACCATATAAACACAGACTTAGTATGTAAGTATTATAATTTATAGTAATTTAATGATGTACCGTTTAAAAAAAAAAGATTTTTTTTTCGGTTAGGTACATGTTCAAACACGTGCGTTAACATGATCTTACTCCCTACTTTAATTTTAGATTGGTCAATTTATGGCTACGGCCGTATGTTGTAGGTTAACCACTGGGGGATGACAAAAGAAATGGCGTATTTCAAAAAAACACTACCTTATTCTTAGGTCAATAATTATTATAAAGCAAATCATCATTCGTAGGATGTTTATCACACATGAATGGTCAAAAGACATAGCTTATAATTAGTATCTTTAGAATTATCTTCAAATGTGTTAATCTTGCCGATTTTTTGAATAATAAAATGCCTAATTCTTGTCAAATTTGGGATCACAGAGATTATCAATATAATTTTTTATCGTAAATATTTTACTAAAATTATCTCGTCATAAATTATACTAATGGTTTTATAAATGCGTTTAAAAATTAATAAATGTAAAAAATCTTAACACCACTGCACAGTTATGTACCGAAATATGACTATATTCTAAAACATTAGAACGAGAGGTTTAAAAGAATACTATTTTATGTAATAAAAATACTTTATGCAGTCATCAAATGCTTAAAATAAATATAAAGGATAAGGCTTCAAAATTATATAAATAGATTATCTACAACGTTTAAGGTATGTCCAGGATCATGCTTTGAAAATAGAACAAAAGCTCCATTTTGACCTACGCTGAGCATGTCCCCCTTAAAGTAGTCCACAATTTTTCCTTGTCTCTTTTTACAATTTAATTCACTTTCCCTTATCAAATGTCTAGATATTTAGTCATAACAATCTAATATATTTTGCGGCATATTTGATGTTCCCGACATGACGTGCATCTGCATGATGTCAAGGGCGTTAGATAATTCAACTTTTTAGGGGAGAGGCAAAGGAGGTGTTTCATCGGCATCGCCTTCATCTTCCGAAATTGCATCATCCACTACGTCATCACTAGGGCCCGGATTTATATGCTAGTGCATGTTTTGTTAGGGTGTATGCAGAGCTATGAGAGTTGCACAGAAATCCGTTTTGAAAGTCGCAGAATCCAAAAATAAATTTCTATTGTGCATATAAATGCATATTTGAGACGTTAGAGCGTATTTGAGACATTAGTGCATATTTCATAAATAAATGCATATTTTAGAGCTTTTGAATGTATAATTTTAGTTTTTTTTTAAATATTTTATTGAAATATAACTAAGTTAGGAAGGAAGATAATTTAGATGCACTTGCATTTTTAATGTCATCTCCGAGCTGTGGATTTATCAGTGGAAAAGTGAAGTCAACTCGGGCACTATTATTTAAAATTTGCCCAAGTGGAGGTTGAGAGGTAGTTTTCCGCATATAAACAAAATACTGACGGATACCTATACGGAAAAATTTAATGCCAGAGCATAATATTGAAAAAAATAATGTAATTTTTTTTCAGGCAAAAAACAGAAAATAGTATTTAGGAATAGTTAAGTGTGTCGTTTTTGTTTTTTAAGCTATGTTTGGTTTACATTGAATTTATTATTCAATTATTTGTAGGTACATGTGAAAAAACTATTTTGAAAATTGTAATTGATTAACTTTATATTCTTTGTTTGTGTTTTTTGTTCTGATATCGTATTATGTTGAAAAATTATTAACTAGTTATTCGATTTTTTGTCAGTAATATTGGGTAAAGTGGGTATTTACAATTTTTTCCCACAAAAAATGTCAATTTTTAACTGCATATTTCTTCGGTTTTAGTGCATATTTTGTTGATTTTAAATGCATACGTGCATGCATATAACCATGTTTTTTGTTGCATACAAATCCGGGCCCTAGTCATCACGTTCACGCTCCGCTGCAACTGACGCGGTCCCTGTGTCATGCACAGCAGATGTCACCAATCTGTCGTCGCACGAAACGAAATCACTAAAATTAGCTGGGTTTAATAAGACATTTTCCGGTATCGAGTCCTCCTCGAGGAATCGGATCGACCGGGTGGCACAATATTCCCGATTTTTTAAAACAATTCGAAATTGTCTCTCTGGTGACTGATTGCCAGGTGGTCGACATTGGCACTTAAAACTATTTATTATGCCCTGGTCGAGTGGCTGTAAAATACTAGTGGTATTCGGAAGCAAAAATAAAAACTGTACATTTGGCGTATTTAGCTCGGGCACAAAGTGAGCTGTACAGTTGTCGAGCAGTAATAAAATTTTCCGATTCAATGTGGCCATCTTTCTCTGTAGTCGTATCACGAATAATTTAAAAATTTCCCTTGTCATCCACGTTTTTCCATTGTACTTATAGTGTATTGATAAACTAGCCATATTAACACCTTTAAAACATCTCGGTTGCTTGTATTTGCCAATTATGGTTAATTTCGTCTTTTTCGGATCCGTCTATGTTTGTTCAGAAAACAACTGTCAGTCTCTCCTTACTTCTTTTGCCTCCGTGGCATTTTTCGCCTTTTATAGCCAACGTCCGGTCTGGTAACAAATTATAAAAAACACTCGACTCATCCATATTATATATGTCTCTTGGCTGATATCCATCAATGACATGTTTGTTGGTCTGCAACCAATTTGAGACCTCTGTCTCGTCGACCTTCTGAGCCACACACAGCCAAACATACAATGTTGAAACATTTTTTAAATCGAGTCAACCAACCGGATGACGCTTTAAAATCGACAATATTCATATGATTGGCTAACGATTTCGCCTTTTCAACTAATAACGGGCCCGATATCGGAATATTAGCCGACCGTATATTTGAAAAATATTCAACTAGCTTTGACTCTAATTCTTCATGACTCGCGTGTCGCAATCGAAAATTATCACCATTCATCTTGAATTGATGAAATGCCATTTCTACCTTTTCCCGATTTTTCAAGATGGTGGACAACGATGAGTTCGGATGCCGTATATAATTGCCATCTTTCCTTTGCTGTCAACTTTATTGTCGACATCACGAATCAAATTCATTATCACGAATCAAATTCATTTTTTCGGCGATCGTAAGAGCCTTATTAACTACATCAGCCATTGTTACAAATATAAAATAAAAAATACGAGAAAAACACAGTCACAAGAACGCCAGTCCGAAACACTATCGATAAACAAATGTCGTAAATGAGAACACACGAGAAAAACACTAGTCACAAAAACGCCAGTCCGAAACATTATCGATAAATAAATGTCGTAAATAAGTAAAATACGAGAAAAACGCCAGTCCGAAACACTAAACAATAAACACAGGTATACAATATAAAAAAATGTCTGTAGCCACATTAAAAACAACGAGACTAACTGCTAATATAAATACACGGGTATTACGAATACACACGTTTATTTGTTCTCTATTGTATCGATAATTTTGTATGATAATATTATGTACTGAACGCGGTGCGCGGCTGTGAGTTGATAACGAATGAAACGAACACGGCTGATGCTCAGCTGTGTGTGAATGTTACTCACGCTATAACCGTAGATGTATAATAATAATAATTAATCGCCGATTCGCCCACAGCTGGCGGGAATATGTATGAATTTAAACAAAAATAAACTTCAATTTATACGAATAATAATAATTGCTTGTGCGGACCAAAATTCATTTCAAATTACGAAATAACGAATATGATTTATAACAAACTTTTTGTATGAAATTTTGGGTAAAAATCGAGAAAATATTCATTTTAGAGCGAATTTCGATTTGGCGTTCGAAATACCAAGGTTTTACTGTAATTCAGTCTACCGTACGAGTGGAAATGTAAATTTACTATTGTCTAATCTCATATTTTGCGTGTCCGCTTTCAGAATGCCTCGGGAGTATGACGGCGCCGGATATTCATCGTGCACCGCATCGTCGGAGAAGAGGAGACAACAGGAGTCAAGAGCTGATGTCTTATTGATCATCGCAAAGTTTGTGTTTAAATATTCCAAGGTTTGGCGTGCACGGTGAACGGACCGACCGACACCGAACTTTGTCTGAGCGCAACGTCTAAAGCGTTTGAGAATGATCCGCGTAACGATTTCAATTCACCTCAACCTTATCCATTGTAATAATGAAATCGGCTATCTTGGATTTCTACCCTTCACTGTGGACGCCGACCTGATCGTTATTATGTCAAATGCATTTAACTGTGTCCTTCACAAATTTTCGATTTGTGTTGACAAATTTAGTATGTATGTAGCAGGGTAGGTATATAAGATGGGCGTGGGCCCGCTCGTGCGAATCGACCGAATGATAACTTATCGATAGATTTGACAGCATGGGTGTTCAATGTTTTCACTATAATTGATTGACTGATTCAACGCAGTGTCACAGTGACTATGGTAAATTTCGTGTAATCTACACCCAAACGGATATAGACCACATTTTCTGAATACATTTTTGATGGTTTCGTCCATATTGAGGTTGCTCGAAATGTCTTTAAGTGGTTTGAACACGCTGACACTACCGGATGCATCATGTGCATCGTGTTTGGAGGGAGTGCATATAGAATTATTTGTCGCTCGCTGCAAAATTTGCTCAATTCTAATGTTAAATGGGATTTGTGACCGTCGACAAAAAGAATAACTGGTCTTAATCTTATTTCCATCAAGCCATATATCCACACCGTTGGCCACATATTCAAAAAATGTCTCTCTTTTCATCCATTTAGACTCCGTCTAACCCATAAACCAATTTGTCGGCATGCTGTTAACAATATCTTTAGGTGGCCTCAAATACGGAAATACAACCATCGGTGGTAACATTTTACCATCGGCGGAAAACACTTTAAGAACTGTTATGGTTTCTTTTTCGTTTCCGGATTGGACCTGATGAATGTTTTTGTACCTTTCGAGGCAATCACCTTGCCTGTCTTTGGTCATAAACAGAAACTGGTTTTGTCTCCATTCAGAATTCGAAACGGGTCTTCCATCCTACTAATAAAAAGTATCACCATAGTGTGTATGTTACTGCCTTCTTCCTTGGAAGGGCAGTAATGGCTGTTATTTTACACATGTGAGTCTGGACAAAGACCGTTGATTTTGTAGTACAAGCTTATATAAAATATATGCTTTAGCGCGTTCTGTAAAACACTGAGGAAACAAAATTGAAATTCCGTAAATATAATTACCTACCTTCCTTCAGCAGGCACCCTTTACTACTTACTGGTAGGCATGTGGATATACTATGTACATGGGCGTGAAGCGGTTTCTGGTTGTGGGGAGATGGATTCCTTTACATTTATTATCTAATTACTCACTAGGACGTTTTAGCTGGTTGCACGGCTGAAAATGCTGAGATGAGAGGTCCAAGAGGAGAGAAGGCTATTTGATAACCAACTGGCGTATAAGTAATATTCCATTCATCTAAATTATTTGTAATTTTTTCATTCCTGGACGGCGGGCTCGGATTGAACTCCCCTAATTGTGTGATAATGTAAAATAAGAAACAAATTGATTCTTTTGATAATTTGAGGTATAAAAAAGACATTTGTATTCCAAACTTGGTCAAAGGCTTTCGCAATATCTAAGAACAAGCCAACCGTGTGCCTGTGGTGGTTGAAACCGTCTGTTATGTATTCTGTTGCACGTAGCAGTCGGTAATTAGTAGCGTGACCTGCTCGTATGGTACGAGGTTTTTCTCATAAATGGTGATTTGAAGTCTGGAGTTTATGATTCTCTCTAAGATTTGGCTCATCATAGGGAGCAGGCTAATAGCCAGTGATCGGGGTGGGTGTGATCTTTACTTTGTTTTGGTAAGAGGTGATGTCATTAGTTTCCAGTCATCTGGAAAATATTGGAGTTCTAAGCGGGCGTTAACCCTTTGATTAGTGAGTTAATTATCTAGCATACGGGCATTTTCGCCAAAGTTTGTACATGTTTGAAATTTGGGTTATATTATTTTTTCACTCAAATTAACCATTTTTATATAGCTAGCAGATTCCTTGTTCTATTGCTGAATTGGTGATACAATATTTATATCATTTTTTTTATGACATTGGGCATAATAAGTTTCCGTTCCGTGACTACGAAACTAAGCTTATAAAACATGAATGAGACCTTTTTTATCACTTAAAAGAGCTCTATTAGTTAAAAAAAACCATACACTTAAAAATAAAAGTACAAATAGTCAAAAAATATTATTGAATTTTATTTCTTGGGCACATTTCGTTCCACTCCGTTACCCTATGTCTATAATGGCAGAGCATTTTTCCTTTAGTATTTGAAAAAACCAATCAATGTTCGTTCTGCTATTTTTTTAAAGACAGTAATCACTTTTACTAAATTTTATTGGAAAAATATATATGTTTCGTTATTTAATAATCAAATGAAAATTAGTTAACGTTCAACTTTTTTGGGGACATTTTCGGAATGGAACGAAATGGTAACGGAGTGTAATTTGTAAAGCTAAAGTTACATGTTACCATAAAAACAAATTTTTGTTTTATGAAATTTATTTGAATTTTTTGATAGTCAGATATATATTCAACGTGCGTCACAATAACAAAACAAATCAAACTTAATCACTAAAATAGACATATTTTATAATAAATTTCACAATACTAGTAAAATAAGGTAGGTAATAATTTTGACACACTATAGATTACCATAACTTTTATTTGGCATTTATATTATTTGTAACTCAGATAAAAAATATTTTAAAGCAAATTAACAATATATGAAAAAAATTAAATCAGCAAGGGATTCGGACGCGAGTTTCTAGCGCGGCACGGAGTATATAACTTTTACGAAAATAATTACAGTCGAACTCAGTTATTACGATCTTGGACATAGCGAGATCTCGGATGTAATAAGGAAACATTTGTTGACATTTGGTTTATGATTTTCGCAATACATTTAATTTATTCACTGTTATAACGAGCAACTTATCGGATATACCGAGCTAAAATACTGTTATGTGTCGATCGTTTTAAAACATTTCGACCCTAAGCAATAAAATCCGATTGGACAGGATGCCGCCGGGGTCGGATTACGTTTATGACACTAATGAAGTGTCTAAGTACCTACCTTATTGGTGTTTCGCCGACAATAATAAAAAAGTATCCACTCATATGGTTGAAAAATCCAAGGTTTGTGAAGTTCGTAGGTACCTACCAGAGTTCATTACAATAAACAACTTCTTTTGTAGTTTATGAATGCCATGCTCGTTTCGGGGATTTTTACGATGGTTTCCAAATTCTTTATTTTCGACTTTTTGTGTAATGTGACATGCTCATTTAAAAATACCTATTCTCTGATATAACGAGTAACGCTTATAACAAGCAAATTCAGTCGGTCCCATCTTCCTCGTAATAACCAAGTTCGACTGTATGTTGTCTTGAAATTTACTTGTATTCATCAACATAAAATCTAGCTATACAGGTTGATTGTAATCAAGACGTACTTTTCTGACATTTCGCGAATACCTACAGTTCCAGGTATTAAATCTAATAGGGTACACATTTCTATTAAACGTGACAAAAAAAATACTTTTTCACACATTTTTATAAATTTCTATGCCTAAAATGTATGGAGAAGTTTTTAAATTTTGGTGGCGTATAACAGAAAGAGTATGACAGAGCCAGTGCTTGTCTCGCAATTATTTCAGTCTGGTGTTTTTTTCTTTTCCTTCTGTTGTTTTTGTATCTCTCCATACTTTTATCTGCGCTAGTTTTGCGTATTCAGACATATCACATACTTTTTTAATCTTTTTTATATAGTCAGGTTATTTTCTATATTTTTTAATGAAAATATTTTTGTTTTTCATACGAACAGACAAAATAAAACTTTTTATAATCTATGAAGAACTAAACACACAATGTAAACCCAACTTTATGCATTCCATTTCGTTACTTTTACATTGGACATATACGTTACCACCAATATAGTTTCGGAGTGGAAGTAACGGATTCTGTTTTAGAAGTGGTTGAAGCCAAAATTTAGCTTAGTTTTATTGTTAAACCTGCGATATGTTTTATTATATCTGTAGTATGAAAGATAAGATCCATATGTATAGTATGTGAAATAGAAATATGTGATTTCTTACCTTACAAATCGTGGTAACAGTAGTGGAACTTCTTAAATGACCAACTCAGAAAGCAACCTGTTCCGATAGCGATACCGACACACACCGACAATTTAAATTGTAAATGGCGATCAGTGTGTTGCTACATTAATGTAGCAACAAAAGTGTTGCTACATTAAAAAAATACATATTTATAGTGGAAATTTTTCGCCTTCATGCTAAAATCATGGTAACGGAATGTAAAATTCCACTTTTTCAAATATCCTGGGACACACTTTAAACGTGATTTTTTCAATATTGGTCAAAATTTACGGAAAAACTGTATATTTTCCAAAAATATATAATGTAAGCTGTTGAAGACACTACGAATTTAATTTTACACACTCAAAATTAATGACGAAATCAGACTTTGTTTATTTGAATTTAGGAGTGGGACATGGTAAAAACACACTACCTTTCGATCTAAATAATCAATTAAAAATGTATACAGGTCAGACAGTTGTATTTAACTGATCGAATAAAGTAAATTAATAAATTTGCATGTTAAAAATACATAACTTTCCAATATTCTATAATATAATAACTATGAAAAAATCAATCAAAGTCATGGGACATGCCAAAAATGCAATGTACAAACTTTGGCGAAAATGCCCATACACATACACATCTTGGGAGTGAGTTAATTTAGAATATTTTTTTATTATGTACCTACTATTACTTTTTTTATTACACAATACATTATAGCAGTGCTTCCCAACCAGTGTAGAGCGACAGCACAGTATAGTAAAAGCAAGGTCAGTTGTTCTCAACATTTTATAAAATATATATTTTTATAAAACTATAATACTACTTGGATAGTGAATTATAGTCAAATAAATTCAGTAGTTCTCAACATTTCATAAAAAGTTTTTTTCTAAATAATTTTACCTCAGACTTTCTTCGAATGATTATTATTACACCTATTATATTATCTTGATTGCATAATAAATTTAATTTTTTATAATTATTATTATAATACTATTCTTATTTTGGTTGGACAGTAAAATATTGTAAAATAAATTCGGTGGTTCTAAAGATTTTATAAAAATATATTTTTTTCTAAATTCACCTGATAAGTTTTGTTCCAGCGATTGTTATTCTACTATAATTTATTATTTTGATTATATAGTAGACTATAGCAAACCAGCGGCTCTCATTTTTTTTGTACTTATAAGAAATTTCATTTTTTTCAAATGATTAGATATTATTATACTGTTCTTATTTTGATTGAATAGTAATATAATTAAATAAATTTAGCGGTTCTCAACATTTTATAACAAGAAATCTTTTTCTCGTATTGTGTAATAAAAATAGTAAAAAATAGATATAAAATGACAAAATCACAAAATAAATAATATCGAATAATTATTATTATCGCGATCCAATTTCAATGCATGCAATCCGACTCCTAAACGACTTCTAAAATTTTGAACACAGCCGTTTCCAATTTGAGCCTGGAATCTTCGACAGGAATTCAAAATGTTTTTCAAAAGAGCATACAAGGGGATGTAGGAATTTTACGGAAATAGATTTTGTTCGTAATATTTGTGTTTATTTACGTATTTTTTTCTCACTAGAAACGAATATTTATTTTATAATAACATTTAAAAATTGATGATAAGTGTATTTGTGTATGTCTGTAAATAATAATTAACATCGAAATTATAAACTTTGCGTAGAAAATTTCGAATGAAATGGTGTCTATACGGATCACTATACTAATCAAATCTACTATAAATAATCTGTCAAAGCTAGTATGCCTTTTTTGGTAAATGCCTATCATTCGTTGGCAGGCGCTTTGCGATTTTTAAGTCGCTTGATTAAGTATTCAACGTCTCGAGTTTAGGCTGGGATTATCGGAGGTGATGGCTTGTCATGGACTATAGCGCTGGCTCTACTGATGGTAGAGTTAACGTGTCGTCTGAGTGATTATTTGTGTAATCTAACTCGTTGGGGGTAAATTGATTTTGGAGGCTATCCACAGATACCTCAAGTTTTTCCTCTGTGGGAGGATTTCCCCAGAAGGGATTACTGCCCTTTTCTAGATCTCTTAGAGTTTGTTATTCAATTTTTTCTCTACGTGATCTGCGTTTAGATTTCTAACGTCTTTCCTCAGTTTTTTAAACTGAGCGTCAAACGATTTCATGAGGCTGTAGAAGCTCTCGGCATATCTTCCGACCTCGCTCCGGACCGAAGGATGGCGGCCAGCTGCCGCTTTAGCACGAGGAAGCGGAATGCTTCCTGCTCGAGTCCTGGATTATTCTTTGCAATAATAGGAATTACATATTCATGTCATACAGAAATCGTCTCTCCGCCGGGATCTTTCACCCTGTTCTCTACGATTCTTCATTTATGGAATTCCAAAAAATGAACAATGTCCTCTGGAATCACTATAAATGGGTCGCAACCGTCCAATCTCGTCCTCCACATATATTCGTAAGACTGGAGCAATATTCTTTTTATTACCCCATTTCACTGATCCCCGCATTCGCTCCGCCTTGTGGGTGTGAGCTCGTGTTATAGGGTCGACGAAATCACGATGGTCAAATATTTCCTTATCGCCTACGTACAAAAGCATGAGTCACAAGTGTATTGATTTTAGGACATTTGCTAAAAATATATTTATGATTGACTGTCGAGTGTTGAAAATACTTACTTATATACTTTGGTGTATGACCGTCATAAATCACTAAAAATAGGCCTTATTTTTGGAATAAGGGTAGCCGCTGACCGATTACAATAAGTGTGGGCGCACTGCCACTGATAATGTTGGGAGCCTATGCTCGATCCGATGATGGAAATTTAATTCGCGGCCTGCGGTTTTTTTCAAAGTCACGGTTCGCAGTATCTCATAGCAGACACGTCAAGAGCAGATGTGATCGAACAGAAATTTCCGTTGAGATCAATCGGTGTTGTGGTAGCGTCACTTGAGCTTGTCTTTGTTTTCCATCATGTCTTGGTGAAATTCTTGAATCTGTCGCTCGATGCTTGTCTCAATTTCGGTATTCTCCATTTCGTTTTCTGGGATCTCTTCGGGGTCGGTTGTCGGGGTGCCAGTGTCGTCTACTTCCAGGGACTCTGGCTTTGGGTGGTCTGATCGGTGTAGTAGGTGATCCGGTCGGTGTGGGTGGGACTGCGGCGTCGGCAGTGCTATGCTCATCGTCCTATGTCTTGCCATCCTCTTGTGCTGTGTTGTCCAGGCGGTGCGTGGAGTTCTCAGGGGGTAATTCGTCGGTTCGCATTTCGCGTTTCGTCTTCTGCCTGTAGATCCGGTCGTTGCATCCGACTGTTTTGATCGAGTAAGTCGTTGAGAAATTGTAGAATTTCCTCCGACTTGTGTGTGTTCTGGTGTTGGTGATGCTGGTGTCGTGGTCTGTTGTAGTGGGTGAGTTGCTCGACTTGATCTTGGCGGGTGGAATATCTAGCGCATTGTTGATGACCTCTGCTGATGTTTCGTCTTGGTAGCTCGATCTGTATTCTGTGGTAAAGTGCTTGTTTCAGGTTGAAGATTTGCTTCCCTCTGTCGTTGTCCAGGAGTTTGACCAGGACAAGAGGCATCGGATGTTGATTCCTGCCCCGGGTCATCCTCCGGACGCTGATGATCGGGAAGCCTTTGTGCGTTACGTCGTCTGCGATGTCTTCAGTGTTGATGCCTATCGGGAAGCCTCTTATGACTATATTTAGGCGATTGTCTTCATTCCATCTGGATGAGGGAGGGTCTGCTTCCTTGACTGGCGTCGTGATTGTTGGTGATCGGTGGGTGGATTTCTGGCTCTGATTGGTACATGTGTATGTAGTACTTTGCGGCGTGTTCTTTGTTGTGTTGCTACTGGTGTGTGTGCGGGTGGATGGTTCGACGTGAAGTGATGTTATGGCTTCGTCCTGATAGGCAGTCAGCAGTAGGATGTGTAGCGTCAGGAAGTCTCGGAGCCTGGTCGGTCTGGAGTTTCCCAGTCTGGTTAATTCGGACTGTGTCTGCTCCATGGTGTTTCCAGGCAGTTTGGTCTTTTTTGGTACTTGCGGTGTTGAAAGTAATTTGGTAATTTGTTAGTATGTCTCTGGAATCAGGGAATCAGTGTTCAGCGGATTATCGGAAGTAGATAATTCGGCAGATGGAATTAGATCTGGACAGGTATCGGAGCGCTTAGTCAGTCCGCAAGTGTGACTTTTCCGTACGTGTCACGAATTGAACACAGGGCATGCGTCGTCGGCCCACAAATCAGTTTGAAAATGGCCGCCATTTTGTAATGAAAATACTAGCGCATTGATTTCTGTTCAACACCCCACCCCAGCAGCTTCGTATTTTTTCGGTAAGATTTGGGTCGTTTGTCCAGTTGCTTCTCAATAAATATATTTATTTATGTCTATGTTAAGAATAGTTGATCATATTGGATGCATATTAGTATTGAAATATTACGATTTTTTGCAAAATGTCGACTGAAATGAAGACAATGTTGCGTGTGCGGTCACTATTGACAGTTGAGTCCATATAATATGTGTGATGGTGACAGTTGGTAATCAGGATGACAGGATGATAAAATGACGAACGCACCAATTAATAGATGCAATGGTCCAAAGAGTTTTATTGGTTATTGTTTACGTTAATTCAAGTTTACAGACACAATCACAATTTACAATACAAAGGAACACAATTAAGTTTTATAGTTTATAACTACATACACATTTAAGATTAAAGGTTGGTCACTAAACAATTATAAAATTATTTATTTTATTTTATTTTCTGTAATTATTTTTTGACGTAGCCTGTGGGTCATTTGAAGGGATTAAGTTGGTAGAGCACGTCAGTGTGCGGTCACTGTTGACAGTTTAGGCTACACTATAATTTATAGAAAGTTATCCAATAATATGCTTCGTTTCAAATTTTCATTGTTAATACTATCAACTGAGGGTACTTGATGAAATTTGAATTTAAGTTAGTCAGTTATTATTAGTTGGCCGCCGGAATCTTCCAAGACATCTCTCACAAGGATATTTTGAAAACTTTTCCGATCCCAAATATTTTGAGTAAAACTGAAATATATTTATGATAGTATACTATATTCACAATAAAATATAACTATACACAGCTGCCTAAGCTGCTTTTTTATTTTTAAAATAATTCTAGAAGTCAGCCGTGCGAATTGCAAATTTGAGGTTATGTACTTTCCGCTTGGCAATAGAATGATGAAACAAGTACTCTATCACAATATATTTGTAAAAAATATAATGTAAATCGATAAATAAATGCATACTAAATACTTATGTACATACCTTTTTTCACAACACATAATATAAATGGCAACAAAATGACTTGCAAAGTCAAGTGTCACTTGCGAATTCGTCGAGTCGCGACCGCAAACGCGCAATGGCTGATACATCGACCAATCATTGAAATAGTGTCTTGCGAGCGATTGACGTACACTTCATATTAGATGGTTTATTTCATAACCAGAGAACGTTCTCGACAACGTCTTGACGCACTAAGGTTGATATTTCCATATTTAGTGTATGACTTATAGCTCATAAATGAGGTGGTCGAGAAATGAACCGTTTTCGACCTTTCCCTTTAAAGGGTTAACCTCGTTCTCTACCGTCGCGTGCGGCGGACTTCGACTCCGCCCCTCGAGGTCGCGGTGTTATACTGAGGGAGAAGTGCACGCACTTTTTAAAGTTTTATTATCGAAACAAATAAAGTTTAGAGAAAGAGAAAAAAAATAACGAATGAGTTCATAACCTGAAACAACCAACTGCAGTCTTTAAGAGGTAATGTCAAACCACCCACGACCCTGCATCTTACCCCTAGTCTCATGCCCCGGAGCCTTGCCTGGGTGCCTCGTTCTCGTTGTCCATGTTATTTGTAGGCTGGTCTTTAGGGTCGGCGGACTCATTCCGGAGGAAGGAGTCCCTGGTTTTCGACCTTGTCTTATGTTTTTTTTTTTTATTATTATTGGGGGTTGGTCCGGCGTCAGCGGCTTGATAGGGCCCCGGAGCGGATTCTCCCCTTCGCCGTATTCAGTTGTTGTTTTCTGGTCTTTAGCAGTTCTCTTGGCTGCTTTGGCCTCGTTTTTCAGAAACTCATGCTGTTCCTTTCTCCTTTCCTTTGCTTCCTCGTTTTCAAAGTGGTATTTGACAGAGGACTTGGCTTTGGCCGCCGCCGAAGCAGCCGCGCGTTTGGCGCTTTTGGTCTCGGTCGCCTCGTGTTCAGGGCGATCAGTTGTCTTGCAGCGGGCGACATCGTTCGCTAGCATCGCGTATTGCTTGCATCTCCGCCGATATTGCAGCGTTTCTGGCTTTGGCTGCCGCTCTGCTCGACTCGCGCGCATGCTAGATTCTTTGGTCCGTGTTTCAAGACGGGTTCTGTGAGTGCCCAAAACAAACCCACCGCCGACCGGGACGCGTCCCGTACTGTCGGCCATGTTTGGATTCCTTTTAAGTGGAACAAGTTTGTTTTTATTCTGAAAAATCTGAATATAAAGTTTATTCAGAAACGGATGTCATCATCATCAGCCGGGTTCTATCCACTGCTGGATGAAGGCCTCCCCAAGCTTTCTCCAACTCTCGGTCCTGCGTCGTTCGCTGCCACGTATTTCCGCCGAACTTGATGAAACGGATGTAATAGTATGCATACCACATACGCTTCAATTTTGCTAACATCTTTACAGTATCGGCATGGATGCTTGTGTGATCCCATTTTCCGTCAAATTGTTTTCTGCAAATTGTACACTTTATATTTTTAGTTGACATGTTATTTATAATTCCTTCTGAGTAAACGATGAGTATCAAATGACAATATTACTTTTTGCCCGAAGTAATGAGCTCATTCCTTATCGTTCCGATACGATCTTTGGATCCGCTGGATGAGTTGGTCCATGGCAGACTCATTAGTTTTGCCTTATTGGTTCAATAACTCTTGGTCCGGTTGAGTTGACATCTTCCATCGTCATTAGGTGTTTTTGTAGACCCTGTACAGAATGCGTAAGTGGCAGGTTGTTTAAATTTATGACAAATCCCTATATGCTCTTCCAACGTTGCATATGTAATTATATGATATACGTATTTTCCCCCCAGAATAAGGCGAAGTTCCTTCGGATTATTTCGTTTTAAGACTTCTTTAATTGCTGTTTGCGGGCCATGGGCTTCCTGATCTTGCAAGTCTTTCGAGGCTACATTACACGCTTCAATCGTTGGGTAGAATGGGACGCGTCCCGTACTGTCGGCCATGTTTGGATTCCTTTTAAGTGGAACAAGTTTGTTTTTATTCTGAAAAATCTGAATATAAAGTTTATTCAGAAACGGATGTCATCATCATCAGCCGGGGTCAATCCACTGCTGGATGAAGGCCTCCCCAAGCTTTCTCCAACTCTCGGTCCTGCGTCGTTCGCTGCCACGTATTTCCGCCGAACTTGATGAAACGGATGTAATAGTATGCATACCACATACGCTTCAATTTAGCTAACATCTTAACAGAATCGGCATGGATGCTTGTGTGATCCCATTTTCCGTCAAATTGTTTTCTGCAAATTGTACACTTTATATTTTTAGTTGACATGTTATTTATAATTCCTTCTGAGTAAACGATGAGTATCAAATGACAATATTACTTTTTGCCCGAAGTAATGAGCTCATTCCTTATCGTTCCGATACGATCTTTGGATCCGCTGGATGAGTTGGTCCATGGCAGACTCATTAGTTTTGCCTTATTGGTTCAATAACTCTTGGTCCGGTTGAGTTGACATCTTCCATCGTCATTACGTGTTTTTGTAGACCCTGTACAGAATGCGTAAGTGGCAGGTTGTTTAAATTTATGACAAATCCCTATATGCTCTTCCAACGTTGCATATGTAATTATATGATATACGTATTTTCCCCCCAGAATAAGGCGAAGTTCCTTCGGATTATTTCGTTTTAAGACTTCTTTAATTGCTGTTTGCGGGCCATGGGCTTCCTGATCTTGCAAGTCTTTCGAGGCTACATTACACGCTTCAATCGTTGGGTAGAATGGGACGCGTCCCGTACTGTCGGCCATGTTTGGATTCCTTTTAAGTGGAACAAGTTTGTTTTTATTCTGAAAAATCTGAATATAAAGTTTATTCAGAAACGGATGTCATCATCATCAGCCGGGGTCAATCCACTGCTGGATGAAGGCCTCCCCAAGCTTTCTCCAACTCTCGGTCCTGCGTCGTTCGCTGCCACGTATTTCCGCCGAACTTGATGAAACGGATGTAATAGTATGCATACCACATACGCTTCAATTTAGCTAACATCTTAACAGAATCGGCATGGATGCTTGTGTGATCCCATTTTCCGTCAAATTGTTTTCTGCAAATTGTACACTTTATATTTTTAGTTGACATGTTATTTATAATTCCTTCTGAGTAAACGATGAGTATCAAATGACAATATTACTTTTTGCCCGAAGTAATGAGCTCATTCCTTATCGTTCCGATACGATCTTTGGATCCGCTGGATGAGTTGGTCCATGGCAGACTCATTAGTTTTGCCTTATTGGTTCAATAACTCTTGGTCCGGTTGAGTTGACATCTTCCATCGTCATTAGGTGTTTTTGTAGACCCTGTACAGAATGCGTAAGTGGCAGGTTGTTTAAATTTATGACAAATCCCTATATGCTCTTCCAACGTTGCATATGTAATTATATGATATACGTATTTTCCCCCCAGAATAAGGCGAAGTTCCTTCGGATTATTTCGTTTTAAGACTTCTTTAATTGCTGTTTGCGGGCCATGGGCTTCCTGATCTTGCAAGTCTTTCGAGGCTACATTACACGCTTCAATCGTTGGGTAGAATGGGACGCGTCCCGTACTGTCGGCCATGTTTGGATTCCTTTTAAGTGGAACAAGTTTGTTTTTATTCTGAAAAATCTGAATATAAAGTTTATTCAGAAACGGATGTCATCATCATCAGCCGGGGTCAATCCACTGCTGGATGAAGGCCTCCCCAAGCTTTCTCCAACTCTCGGTCCTGCGTCGTTCGCTGCCACGTATTTCCGCCGAACTTGATGAAACGGATGTAATAGTATGCATACCACATACGCTTCAATTTAGCTAACATCTTAACAGAATCGGCATGGATGCTTGTGTGATCCCATTTTCCGTCAAATTGTTTTCTGCAAATTGTACACTTTATATTTTTAGTTGACATGTTATTTATAATTCCTTCTGAGTAAACGATGAGTATCAAATGACAATATTACTTTTTGCCCGAAGTAATGAGCTCATTCCTTATCGTTCCGATACGATCTTTGGATCCGCTGGATGAGTTGGTCCATGGCAGACTCATTAGTTTTGCCTTATTGGTTCAATAACTCTTGGTCCGGTTGAGTTGACATCTTCCATCGTCATTAGGTGTTTTTGTAGACCCTGTACAGAATGCGTAAGTGGCAGGTTGTTTAAATTTATGACAAATCCCTATATGCTCTTCCAACGTTGCATATGTAATTATATGATATACGTATTTTCCCCCCAGAATAAGGCGAAGTTCCTTCGGATTATTTCGTTTTAAGACTTCTTTAATTGCTGTTTGCGGGCCATGGGCTTCCTGATCTTGCAAGTCTTTCGAGGCTACATTACACGCTTCAATCGTTGGGTAGAATGGGACGCGTCCCGTACTGTCGGCCATGTTTGGATTCCTTTTAAGTGGAACAAGTTTGTTTTTATTCTGAAAAATCTGAATATAAAGTTTATTCAGAAACGGATGTCATCATCATCAGCCGGGGTCAATCCACTGCTGGATGAAGGCCTCCCCAAGCTTTCTCCAACTCTCGGTCCTGCGTCGTTCGCTGCCACGTATTTCCGCCGAACTTGATGAAACGGATGTAATAGTATGCATACCACATACGCTTCAATTTTGCTAACATCTTTACAGTATCGGCATGGATGCTTGTGTGATCCCATTTTCCGTCAAATTGTTTTCTGCAAATTGTACACTTTATATTTTTAGTTGACATGTTATTTATAATTCCTTCTGAGTAAACGATGAGTATCAAATGACAATATTACTTTTTGCCCGAAGTAATGAGCTCATTCCTTATCGTTCCGATACGATCTTTGGATCCGCTGGATGAGTTGGTCCATGGCAGACTCATTAGTTTTGCCTTATTGGTTCAATAACTCTTGGTCCGGTTGAGTTGACATCTTCCATCGTCATTAGGTGTTTTTGTAGACCCTGTACAGAATGCGTAAGTGGCAGGTTGTTTAAATTTATGACAAATCCCTATATGCTCTTCCAACGTTGCATATGTAATTATATGATATACGTATTTTCCCCCCAGAATAAGGCGAAGTTCCTTCGGATTATTTCGTTTTAAGACTTCTTTAATTGCTGTTTGCGGGCCATGGGCTTCCTGATCTTGCAAGTCTTTCGAGGCTACATTATACGCTTCAATCGTTGGGTAGAATATCATGACCTTACATCCTTTATCTAATTCTGTCCTATCCTATTCTAGGCTATTCCCTCTTTCCCTTTCGGGAACTTGTTAATAACAGAATCTCCCATTTCTGGCAGTTAACAGTCTAGTATGGATTTGTCTCTTACCTCTGTTATCAAGAGTCCGCATACCTAGTATGTAGATGGATATATTGTGGCTGTGATTGCGATTCTGGGTATCTTCAACAGTTGAGCTATTGACTCTACCGCTAGCACTTCCAAGCTATACCTTTAGTTTATCTCATCCATTACAAGTAAATCTACTTGCACATCTTCCATGGTCGTGAGGAAGTGTCCGTAAGTTGTATATTGTATGACAACAGTCCCAGTGTCTCTAAACAATCCAATCAACATAACAATCAACACAATGAAACACAAAGTACGATATTAAATCATCAGTGACAACTCATCGTCACGACTAATTTGTTATGCTTAGGTCTACAAAACTGTTCAGAAAACAGGCCCAAATCGGTAAATGTTAACTAAAACTAAGAATCTATTAAGTAATACTAATTATTATATTTTAAAAACTAACCTCAAAACTGCTTAAGACATCGAAGGCATTTTCTTGTTTTATAGAATAAATGTTCGCGTCTGGACCGTTACCACACGAATGCTGGTCATTTGTTTGAGCTTCGAGTTCAGCTGGTTCACGTTTTATATCCATTTTACGTCTTCAATTAAAACCATACCATTCATTATATAGTTTAAATAAATGGGTGCAACTAAAATTGTATGTCGCCGTATAATATGATAAGTACTACATACAATTTATTTTACTAAAATAAGCACGACGTAAATTACCATAAGTGATAGATACAATATTTTTTTTCAGTTTTTTTCGACGTAAAATATGGTAAATATTACATACAATAATAGTTACACGCAAAGAAACGACGTAGACAATGGTAAGTATAACTTACGATACTTTTTGTTGTCGTACGAGAAAAAGATTAGAAAAATTAACTTACCTTGAATCCTAAAGTCACAAGTTTCCCTGGGTAGAATTTATTTCGTCCATTGTTGTTTTACTATTATTATCCGTTTCTATAATATTATACGCTGTACTATTAATTGTCCCATCTGGCCTAATCACACATCTTTGTGCACGCATAGATTTTCTATCAATTTTTGTATTCTTGACACTAAAGTCCTGTAGGGGCGGGTATATTGCGCAATATTTATTGACATTGTCTAGATCTCTTCATTATGGTATTTAATATTTACCAAACCATACAAAAATACAATATAACCGAAAGTTCACAGTGGTAGCGGTGTGTCACCTCCCGTCCGAAGTGAAGTATCGTAATTAGCAGTAACAATACACCCGCGCGGCAAGATCTCCGTGCGTTTCCCGCGTATAATGTTGCTAAATACGTTACCATACTTCACGTCGGAAAAATTTCAAGAAATTTGAAACTTGAAAATCGCACTTATAATACGAATTTTGAAATTCTGTAAATGGCATCATATGTAATACATACTATGGATACGAAAAATGAAAAAAAGTGTAAAACGCCATTTTGTTAGTTACAATATTATACGTAGGAGGTGTCGATATTGTTGTTTTTATTTAATAAAACGCAATTTTTATGTAGTACTTATTCCACTTTTAATCAAGAGATTAGGACCGGTTTCGTCCGCCTCAGAGGAACATTTTCAACATAAAACATTACATAAAAATTGCATTTTATTAAATAAAAACAACAATACAATGCAGTTGAATTGACAATTAACAAAATAAAAGAAATTTTAAAGATAATGAAACAGTTATATCACAAAAAAAATCAATCAATATTTTATAGGCTTAAATAAAAAAATAAGATTCCAGTATTTAAATTTACATTATGGTGTCATTAAAATTTATTGAAATCGTATTACTGAATCAATTTGCAGTTCCAACCTTATATGTAGGGGGTGTCAATATATGTATTCGAATCCTGTTTCAAACAATGAAAACTGCCCCAAACTAGTTCATTAATTACGAGTATATTATGACAACTCGGCATCTCAATTGATAATTTGGAACATCTCGCAATAAAATTGAATACTATTACTTCACCCTGTCACGCCCGAGTGTTTGAGCATACGGCAAGTGCACTTACCTCCGTCCGTTGCCACTTCACGCGTCTCCCGCTATGTGAGACCTGCAGCGCGTGCGTATATTGCTTTTGTAGCACCGCTGCAGGTTGAGAGAGGGGTCGGCGACGGAACCCTTGAGGGACCGACTGAAAATGGAGCATTCTACAGTCATCGTAATTAAGGCTCTGTGCTTTACCATTTTAAAGTATCGGTGTATTCATTACATTAATCATGCTGAAACTTTTAATACACTATTAAACTACTACTAATAAACTAATGATACACAACCAGAATGTTGTGAGATGTTCCAAATAATTGTACATGTTCTATAAAGAATACAATTATCTGTCTTGTATAAATATAGTTTAGTTTTATTAAATAATGATTCATTGGAAGTGTCTAATTTTGTATGTCTAATAAAAATAAATTAAAAGCTGTTTGACATATTAATTCTTGTTTTATTTTTGATGTGTTAACAATTGATTATAAGATAAATCTGATGTAATATTTCACCACCGTAACGCTTCTTTCACATTATACGGTTTTGACTGTACGGAGAAAAAATTGAGTGGCGACTTTCTTTTAGTGGCATGAAGAAGAAAATGACCCTTTTCACATTACACGGCGACGCTTAAAAACCGAAACGTCGCCAGATATAGCAGCCGTCCATTGCCACTGTAAGCACTGCGGCCATACGGTCACCGCTGACTCAGTGGTGTACGTGACCTAATGCACGCTTTCATATTCGACGGCTTTAAATCGAACGGTCAGTCGATTCATAATAACTAAACAACACCACAAACCGAGCTTGTGACGGAAAAAACCATGCATAAACCGTATAGTGAGAAAAGAGCATGAACTTGTTGCTGATTCGGAATGTTAATGTTCGATTTTTTGCCGTACTTGTACATATAATGTGAAGGAGGGTCAGGATGTACAGGAGTCAGAACCTTTTCATTGCTATGTTTTTAAAATCCCAATGAGAAATGCTACGATTTATAATAAGTGTTGATAAAAACATATGGTATTATTGTTAAACACATTTGATCAGCGATTTCCAAACTGGTAGGCACGAAATGTTTAACACAATTAATGTAGCCACAAGTTTGCAGTTTGCAAAAGCATAGTTTATAAAACAGCCGCTAGTTATAAACTACACAAAAAAAACAGTCTTATAAAAGGTTGTTTGCAAACCTGTCTGAAAATTAGGAGACTAATTTTATAATACCTCACTTCTATACTATTGTGAAGCGCGCTGGCTATCTCGTGAAAAAATGAAAAAAAGGGTCAAATCATAATCTCAATATTTGAAGCAAATTTGTTTAGGAACGATAATTTTGTAGTTAAACTTGTCTATTTGGTTGATATTTAAAAAAAAAACTGAGTGAATAAATCAATTCAAGGACCACTAATGCATTCACTGATATAAAAAGACAAAAGTGAAGGCATTCATAAAAAGTTGGAGCTTTGGAAATTAAAATTACAAAAAAATAAGTTCGCCATGTTTTCACTTTTAAACGATTTCTGCGCCAGTTATATTGAAGCAAACAAAAATCTATTTACTGAGTTCGTTCTTGGTTAGTTTGCTAATGCACTTTTCACATAATTTAATTAATAGTGCTGCTTTGTTTCAGGGATATTGAATATTTTAAATATGTGGTTGAAAGATGCTGGTCCGGGGGCCCGGTTCAGGATGTGGGGCCCATGATAGAATCCATTTGTCAATGAACGATGATGAATTTTGATTGACTACTATTACAATTGATTGTGCTAATAACAAGCACATTCGTCGCATGAAAAACAAATTAATTTAAAAATGAAAACTTGTTTTTTTTTTCCATTTCATTTTTGTATTTAAGTACATTGTTCACTATTTAAGGAGGCTAGTAACATAAAGTTTGGAAACCACTGCCTTAGATATTGATTGTGGGACATCGATGATTATTTTAACACCGAGCGTAATAGAGATTTGATAACAACTCGCGATTGCCTGAACACTTGCCAATTGAGGGTAGGTGAAACTACATTCCCTGTTCACATAATATATTGGGGTTAAGAAACGACTTGTTAAAAATAGGTTTTTTGCATTATTGAATATATTGACCTAGCGACGAAAACTGAAAATTCTTAAAAATATACTTAGCTACTAAAAACGTTCGAAACGATATCTCGTATCTGCTATAAAACTGATAATAACTTGCAAATGGATCATTTTGCTTGCTGCCAGCCACCTGTCAGATGCATGTAAGTAATCCTCATACTACATACATATTTATTCACTAAAGATTAGTGTTTCTCACGCGCGGCCCTAGTGCTTTACAAAATATTTATTAAATTGTCGATTTTTCCTGCATTTCATAAAAAACAAATATCAAAGCCAGTTGACAGATGTAAACTTAGAAGCAGCCATGCGGCTTGCATTGGAAAAAAGGAGTATTTCCATTTGCATTATTTTTAAATAAATAGATATATACTGAAATGTTCAAATGTCTTTTATTAAATGGACTTGTCTATAAATAAATTGATCCATTTTTTTAGTAAATAATATTTAGCTTTAATTCTTTCAACCACAACAAAAGTGAAATTTGTGTGCGGCCACTGAACTTTTCCATAGAACTGTCAATGTAAATTGTGCGGCCACAGTTAAATTTCACGTGAGAACCACTGCTATAGATCAATGCTCCGCAGCCGGTGTGCCGCGGTGCATTGCTCCCAAAAAAAACACAAATAATTTTGTATTTTATACAATACTTAGGTACTTAATATCCAAATTAGAGTACATGGCTGGTAATATATTTGAGCATATGCATGAACTTAATAAAACAATGCAAGGTCAGAATGAAAATATATTGACGTGCTCCGATAAATAATTAGAAGGAGTTAAGACAAGGATCTCTACAAATGTACCAAAGAACCTACCTGAGTACCAGACCACCATTGAAAACAAGCAATTAATTTTGGATCAACCAGATAAGTAAGATAAACAGATAACAAATTTGTTCTAATCAATGACATTAATATGTACGAAGCATCTGGAAAATAAAATGACACTCACTTTGTGTCGGGTCTGCCGGATGGCGAAATTCATATTTTAATATCGGTAGCCTACGCTCAAATGAACATTCTGCCAAGCGGTCTGGCGACACCGCTGGGTCTGCCCATACAAAATTTCTGACTGTCGGGTTTCGACTCCGCCGTTATTATTGTGTTACAAAATGCCAATGTGCCTAGTTAAAAATTGTAAAAAAAATCTACTAAACTCTCCAAGAAAGATGGGATAACACTTTTCATGTGTTAGTATTATTTATTATTGATAAAATACCATTTTAAGATACATATTGATGAATGTTTATTCAATGCAATTGAATGACAGAAACCATTGGACAGACGCCTGTGATCGCTGGGCTCACTTGCGTCTAATCTCCGAGAAGTCGTAAGTAACCTAGAATCTGTTTCTAACGTAATGAGTAATGACACTAATGCGCCATTACAATAAAGGTTATATTACTATAAATTCTTGAAGCTTGTATCGCATAATGGAAATGGATACGTCATATGGTCACGTGACGTCTACCTATACATCTGTGAATGACTTTCGTGCACAATTTCTCGTGCGCGCCTATATGAAGTGAGATGTCCATTTAATATGTCATTGGTTCTAATAGTAAAAAAAGTAGCCTGGTGCTATACTTCACTGCCATTAATAGTACAATTATTTATTATTATTGTGTCAATACTCGACAAATAACTATTCTTAACCGGACAACTAAGCATAATTCAAGTGGATGTATTAATAAATACAAAAAATCGCTACCATTACAATCAATACCATTAATTTTACTTCGAACACTATTAGAAAAACGCTATTTTAAAGTATCACATTGTCTTTAACCTTAGCGATAGGTAGGGGGAGCGCCGCCGATTCTGGCCTGGGATCCTCCTGTATAAATTGTTTTACGTGTGGTGTGCTGTGGAATTCTGGGAAGACCTTTAGTGTGCCGTGGGTGAGAAAAGGTTGCGGAGCACTGCAATAGATGACAAAAACACTGATTTGTTATATCAAACACTAAAGGCCGGTGCAGATTAGTTGAGTAGTTTAGTCAAGTGGCGAGTGATTTAGTTACCACTAAATGATTTAGTAACTGAAAAATGTTCGAACACAGCACATTAGTGAGTGAATGAACACAAAAAGAACAGAGCACAACGTAACAAAGCAAAAATAAATAATTAACGATTTTTTATTCAACAAATAATTTAATTAAACATTAAAACATGGTGGATAATATTATACTATATTAAATTTTAAGACATTGATTTATTGGCAGATAAAACCAGACAAAAAGAATTTATTTTAAGATGCATGCAACCAATAACATCTAGAAAAGAAAAATGAAGGTACATCAAGAAGGAAGGCTAATCACACATATTTCTTCGATGTTTGTTGTAAAAATATTCGAGTTTGCAAACAGTTTTTCTTGGCCAATTTATATATCAGCGGTAACACTATTAGTACATATTGCACTAAAGAAGGTAAAAGATGGTTTTCTCAAAACTGATATGAGAGGTACTGCTCCGAGCTACAAAAAGACAAGCAACAATCTCAATAATGATGTTGAAGACCATATAAGAAGTTTTTAAAGAATTGAGTCTCACTATTGCCATGCAAGAACCGAACGGGAATACATGTACTATTAAATATCAATATGATGTATAATAATTTATATAAAGAAAAATGTTTGAACGGCGGCCAGCAGTATGTTAATCAACCGATTTACAGTCTTATATTTAATACGAAACTAAATATTTCGTTCTTCAAACCGAAAAAGGATCTCTGTTCATTCTGTGTAACATATGAAAAGAACAGTTCCGATGATGATAAATTAAAAAGGAAGGAAAAGTACGAAACACATGTAAGAAAAATGTCCAACTTGCTCAGAAAAAGATAGCTCTTGAATGAAACGATATCGATAAGTTAAATAAAATAATAAAAAGCTACCCAAAACAGGTAATTTTTTTTCTTTAAATGACTAAAGACAAATGTAAATGGCAGCAGGTAAAAGCAATCCAGGTTAATAAGGAAGAATCTTGTATGATTAAGTACCTACAAAACATCATACTCAGAAGAAGAATCTGCGTGTCAATTCCAGGTAACAAAGTGAAGGACCTTCTCTCCTTATGTAAAAATAGGGCTCTTCCTGAGAAATATCACAATTTTTTTCAAGCCTTAAAAAGTTGTAGCCAGATAGTCGCAGATGAAAATAATGACGGTGTTTTAATTTAGTTTTCACGGTCAATTGTATTCCTAAATATTACTTTCAATAAAGAATTTTTGTAAAAAACCAATTTGTTTTATCATACAGCGTAGGTATACCTCGTAAAAGACTGTAACATTGTGGATTTTCATATTATGCTCCGCCTTGGAGTGGAAATGGTGATTTACTTTATACCTACTATCTTATTCTACTAGTAATTGGTCATTCTCATTCATTGCTCATTCATGTTGTCGAAAATGCTCTCTATAATATACTTATTCAGTCTTTCGCCATCACAAAAGTAATAATTAGCAGTATCAAGAACATAAATAAAACCACAACGTTTGGTTGTAATTAGTGAAATTATATTGTCAAGTACCTACCCACTCATTATGCTACAATTTTTAAAAATGTAAAGAATATAGCACTGTTTAATTGTTTCATCCTGACAGGTTTCAAAATTTAAAAAAAATACTCTTTTACAAATCGCGAGGATCAAACTGAGAGAATTTTAGGCTAAAATCTGGAAATGTATTTGGTATCACTGTATTTGGAAAAGATAATTAAAATGAACATTGAATGGTTCCATCTATAAGGTACCGAGATACTTATTTAGGAAACAAGTAACTGATATTGTTTGTTTGGCTCAAGATAAAGCCAACATTGTTTTTCAATCGTAATATTGAAAACATCTAGTAAATAGATAATAAATGTTAATAAAAATGTCTATATCAAAGTTTCAACTTTATTTAAAACTTTGTCAATTTAATTGTTTTTTTTTCTGTAAATATTTTTCATAATTTTATGTAGACAATGGTGGGCCAGCGAGCTCTTCCGGCTACAGTGAGGCTAGAGTTATGCTGATGTAAATTAATTTTAATTTAAGCATTAAAATAAGAGACATCTCAGCAAACAACGCAAATATATTTCACTGATTCTGATATATTATGTTATTAATTACTTTCGATTGAAAACTAGAACTTTAACAAAAAAAAACAAAACATAATAATTATAACTCATATCCAGTTGAAACATTTTTTTAAAGCTTGTCTTTTTGAGAGAGGTCTTTTTATTATTGAAATTGTATTGTCTTCCTATCACAATAAATTAGTGCCATTAATTCAACTTAGTTACTTGAATCTAATTCCATACTAAATTAAGAAACAGATAATTTTTTTCTCCAATTCAAATGCCTAACTGTAACAACCAGCGCTCGAAATGGAAAAGTTTACGAACCGGAGCGCTCGACAAATTTTCTGAAGATATTTACATAGTCATCAAATCGTATGTGTATTTTATAAAAATAAGTGTCAGATTTTCTATTCTATGGCCTATCTAGCTCAGATAATCAACATATTTTTTCCACGAGACGGAGCGATAATTTTACAAATTTCACGAGCCGGAACGGCGCTCCGGTGCGTTCCGTTCCATTTCGAGCCCAGGTAACAACATGATAATTTCATATTTTTCACAAAGACTTCTTGGATAAATACTGCACAACATTACATGTCTTATGCTAAACTTAAAAGAATTTTGATTTCACATTTATATCTTTCACCTCATTGCCGTACATAATTGGCACAAAATATACCTTTTCAATATAATTATACTTACGCATTTTTTTAATCCTCGCCCAATCCAAAACTGTAGTTCTAATTAAATCATTCGTAAATAAAGAATAAATTTAGGATCTTGGCTGCTTCCCGTTACCTTTTCCTCTCCCCTCTCTGAACGCAAGGTTCGTCCACTACCTGAGCCTCAAGGATGCTGTATCTATTTCTACAAAGTCCAACCACTACAGCTTAGGTCAACCGATACACCCTTTTTCTTTTTGATTCGTAAGCATAAGAAGAAGAGCTCGCACTCACTACAACAGCCAGCTACCGCAACACGTCGCAACTGCTGGTGCATGGATATAATCACACGGAGTCCTCGTGGTGTGAATATCATCTGGGTATGAAGAGAAAGGAAGCAGGTTAAGGAACTAAAAAGGTGAGGTATGTTATGCTCAGGGAGGATTAATATTCGTTAAAAAACATCTATTGCAGCGGCTAGCCATCGTAGTGGGCACAAGCTCTAAATATCTAGATAACTATCAGTGAATTGATTACAGTATTGCAAGTAGCATGAGACATTTTCATAAATATGAGACTCATTGGGAGAGTGCATTAGACTGCAGATCAAAAGATCAGTGGTTCGAGCCTGGCAACTGTTTCACTTTTTGAGACAGCTGTTCCACTTTTTCATTACATATCAAGTTGGATTTAGTGTATCGGTGTTTTTACGGTACTACATGAAAAAAATTGATTGTGTTGGCTGGACTTCGCCACATGATATATAAGAATGCTCGGTCAAGCAATTAGAGAGTGTCAGCGCTGGATCATCCGGGGTGGATGAAGTTTTTGAAGGACGCCAAGACTCGCCAACAGTTGTAGTGCCATAAGTGTTGGTGATATGCAGTGACGTCCCTAGACAGAATGCCGCCCCTGGGCAGCGCCATAATTCCGTCCCATTTTTGTATACAATATTTTTTATCATCCGTATTCATGTAGTTTCTGGTCACCGAGGACGTCGAACGGCAACAGAAGTAAACTAGACATCGCAAGCCCGACAAAAAATTACAGTCCTGTTAACCCTTTTATATTAATTAATGCATTTTGTTTCCAACCAGTGAGCTGATTTTTTAAAGGAAAGATATTTTCGTTATGAAGTACTCAGTTTAGACAGCTATTTCTATATATACCAAATGATTCTCCTCGATTTGCCGCCCTTCGAGTAACTGCCGCCCCCAAGCGACGCTCAATCTTCCTTACCCCTCGGGACGTCACTGGTGATATGTATAAAGTTTAACTTCAAAATTCATTGGTTTGAGAAAAATTTCTATAGCTGTAGAGAAAGTCTTTGGACATCCTACAATTATTCAAATTTAATAAATAAAATATCAAACAGAACATGGAGAGCATTGTTAGTTTTAAATATCTGGGGATCGGGATTCACATCATGGGAGATGGTACTTTGCATAGAAAACTCCTTATTCAAATGAAAATGGCTCACAATGGATTTGAGCACAGCTCCGGTTCCGCCCCCATCTCATAGAAAAGATTATAAAATATCATTTTTTATCGTAAATATTTCACTATATCGTCACCGTTCAGGCAAAAGTCACCAACCCTAAAAACATAGTTTTGAGATATCGCAATTTGAAAGTTTGAAAATGCAGGAAAAATCAGATTTTAATGTTTTTAAGGTTTTATCTACATTAAATTATTTTCTCATGTCTTAATAATTTTTTTAATGTAATTTTACTTTTTGATGCTAATTAAAACATCTGGAAGGTTTTGAAGGAGGCAAGGTAGCTCAATTATGGTTTGTTGACTTTTGCTTGTTAATAATCTGAACAATGTTAGCCAAAAGAAGGATCAGTAAAACTCACCATCCATAGTATAGTGACTTTTGCTTGTATATTTATAACGAAGGATTTATTTTTTTTATATAGTCAATAATGTCTATTCACCTATAATGACTTTTGCTTGTTAAGATTTTATCGAAGGTCATTTAGTGAAAAACAAATAATTCGAATTTAAGCAAAATTTTACTAACTAATGTACCGTGGTGAGTTTTGTATCTTAAAGAACATAATTTTACGCTTCGGGTGACATACTCAACTCAAAATTGCCATTTTCAGGGTTGGTGACTTTTGCCTGAACGGTGACGATATAATGTAAACATTAATTTTACTAATGGTTTTATAAATGCATTTAAAAATTAATAAATCTAAAAAATCTTAATGTACTGAATGTACTGAAATATGACTATATTCTAAAACATTAGATCGAGAGGTTTAAAAGAATACTATTTTATGTAATAAAAATACTTTATGCAGTCATGAAATGTTTAAAATAAACATAAAGGATAATAAGGCTTCAAAATGATGTAAATAGATTATCTACAACGTTTAAGGAATGTTTAGGGTTATGCTCTGAAAATACCATAAAAGCTCCATTTTGACCTACGTGGCGCACGTGCGCAGTTAAGTTTAAATTAAAAAAATAATATGGTTTCATTTTTTTCATGTCTTTCATTACTTTCCTGTAAATTACAATAAACATTTCAATGTAAAAATGTGTTTTATTGTTTAACAGACATTTTAAAAAGTACCTATACCTTCTAAAATATGCTGGCATAGATATAACACCGCCATGTAAGTATTGCAACGTTGATGAATAAAACTATTGGTGGCCATCATGTAAAATCAAAACATAATAAAAATTGATTTAATAGCTGAATATTAATAAGTAAATGATTATTTACCTTAAGGTATTTTGCTTTCAGGGATTCATAGATAGCAGCACATGTTTCAGGTATAATTTTAGACAGTGCTTGCTTTGAAATAACCGAGGAATATTGTAGGTAGGCTAGATATCGTAATGTTACTTTTAACCTTTCATCTGCACTTATTGCTCTTCTCATTACAGTGTCGTACTCGGTGTTACCATTTTCAACAATTTTTCATACTTTATTCATGCGTAATTAATTCCGATAATCCTCTGGCTCTGCTTCCAGTTCGTTTATAAAATTCACATGGCTGTAAATTGCCCTCTGTTGTAATGATGGTTTCACCCAGATTCTTTGACGTTTTCGTTTTTTAAACTTATTTAAATAAATGTAACACGTGACACCCGCTAAACACAACAATTCGTCGTCCATGGCTCGAGACGATTAAGTGGCTTGTGTCAAGATGCTCGAAGCGCTTTGCGTCTTGTCGAGCTGATCGAACGTGTGGAAGCAACGATGAGCATGCTTCCAAGTCAACATGCTCGATTGAGCAAAGCCGTCGAGCAAGAACGTGCGTGAGTACTGGGCTTAATGAACGCTGGTAGGTACCTACGGACTTCACAAACCTTGGATTTTTCAACCATGTGCGTGGATATTTTTTTATTATTGTCGGCGAAAACAACAATTAGGCACTTAACTAGTGTCATAAATGTGATCCGTCCCCGGCGGCATCCTGTCCGATCGGATTTTATTGCTTAGGGTCGAAATGTTTATAAACGATCGACACATTAACAATATTTTGGCTCGGTATATCTGATAAGTTGCTCGTTGTAACAGTGAATAAACATAGGGAGAAAATCATAAACCAAATGTCAACGAATGTTTCCTCATTACATCTGAGATCTCGCTATGTCCGAGATCGTAATAACCGAGTTCGACTACTTGAAATTGAATATTGTGCTTGAATTTTATTAAAATAATGTCTCAAATGGAGCATAATATGAATTTAAATATTTACAAAAAAATTATGATGATTACGAACAAATGAAGCAAAAAATATTCTTCTTGAAATCATAAAACTAGTATAATTTGGTTTTTGATCACTAAAATACTCCTTTTGGATTTCATGCTATGAAAGTCAATCCACCTGAGACATAGCTGTATCCCCCATGGTGAAGCTATGCAACCTAGAATACACGATTAACGGGCTGCATAACAATTCGTTTCACTACAATTTGAAAATGAATCAAAGAAAACCAAAATTTTGCGTACAGACAAAGTAAATAAGAGAGCAGTCAGCGATGTATTACGATGGGAACTGCACCATACACTTTGGCTTAAGAGTGTTACCTCAACTGTAGAATCTGTATGGCCTTTCGTTCCAACAGAAAAGTATCCAAAATGAAGGCATTGTTTTGTTCTACCTACTTGAGTGAATCAACGTTTTCCACTATGAAGGTGGTTAAAAGTAAATATAGAAACAGAGTCACAGATGTACATCTTGATAATTGCATTCGCATGGGAGTGACAAGGTACTCACCGAGAATTGAAAAAATTTTGGAGGAAAGTCAACACAATTCTTTCCACTAATTATTTTTACTTTTACTCACACGTATTTCAAGATATTTTTCAATTATTATTTTGTTTATAACTAAATACTTACTTAAATTATGCATTTTATGTTTTATTGGAAGTCCGATGTCCTAATTTATTTTAAGTAATATGATAGTATTATGACTATTATGTATGGTACGATAAAGGACGATGATAAAAAATTATGAAGGAATATGAATCAGTAGCTCACCAGATAATTTCAATTTCTAAAAGTAGTTCATATCCTTATTGAGTTTGGAGACCACTGATCTAGAGTCACCACCTTTAGTTAATAAATTGAATTTTTACGAAATGTTTTTTAATTTATTAAATTATTTTCTTTCATGTTTTTCTCTTAGTCGTCTTACGCTGACCATCTCAATCAATAAATCTGATGCAGGTAATCACGTCAAAGTATTCAAGGGATCCATTGCTGATTTAGATACGATACAGATTAGTGATGAACCCAAAAATAGTAGTGGGCAGGCAGAAAATAATTTTCTTCCCATCACTTCAGTTTTTTCCTCTTATCCAGTTGAATTGTCAAATTTAGTTAAAAGGAACCATCTATAGACACAGATACTCTTTTCCCATAGAATAAATAATTATGTAATGCTGAATTTTTGTTAAATTAATTGATGTAAGTAATGCTTATCTTTGAAAAATTACGTCACAGTTAACTGTTATGATAATGGCAACATTTTTTTGACTGATAATGTTGGGTGATGACATTTCTCAAAGCTTTGTGAACTGATGTTCAAACAACCATTTTCCTTTAATAAATTTAAGCGCATTTTATAAAAATTAAAAACATTTATTTAAATGTTTTTTTATTGAAAACTAGCTGACCCGGCGAACTTCGTACCGCCTCAGAATCAATATACTTGTGTTAACTTATTAGCTGAATTATATTCAGTTTTTTATTAAGTTAAAATGAATACTCAAAATGAATAAGTTCAATAAATGTGCAAAAATCAAATCAAAATGAAAAGTATTTTAATTACATTTAACTGTACACACTGTACACCCACGATGACTGCGTAGATTAAGCGCCTGTCTATAGTGTCGAGGGTCCCAGGTTTGAATCCTGGGTCTGGCAAGTTCACATATTGTTTTTCAATTTGTGGATTAGTCAGAGTATTGTCCTAATACGTTGAGCAAGTGGCTGACATCCATTTTTCGTAAAAATAAAATCTGTTAATACAAACCTCCACTTCGTGGAGTCCCATATGATCCTATTAGGATTGGACATGGTCAAAAGAAAAAAAAAGAATGTAATTCACGTGGCAGCAAGGCTTTGTTGAAGCGAATCGAAATGATTCGCTTAGCATTGTTGCACTACTTTCTGTTAAACTATTTGCTGGATGGGTTGCACTCAGGTCGATTCCCTTCATTGAAGCACCTTGTGATATACGACATTTTTCGTTTTGTTGTCAGGAGCGAAAACAAATAAAGCAGATAGTTTTCCGACACATGAGTATTTTACGTACAATTGACCGTGAGAGAAACATTCATTTTATAGATTCAGGCCACAAACACTCAAGGATTGGCCTTGTAATTTGTTGATCGTCTTGCCGAATGCAAGACAAATTGGAAATTTAATTCGTTTAAACTCGAATGGCATATCGGTTGGGATCATCGAAATTCTCGGAATGAGAACTTCCTCACCTTTGATTATTCCTTTGATTATCGTCGCGTGAATCAAATTGCCCATGAGTTTTCTCACCACCAAACGCGTTCCGTTACATAGTTTTGGTTGGTTCAGATTTCAAAACATGATGACTACCGAGCCAACCCTCAGTTGTAAATTGTGCGGTGGCAAGCCAGGCAGATCCAATGAGTTAAAAATTCAGTTAGTTAGTTGGTTGCTTCGTTTTCATTTGTTACACAGTCGATAGATTTGAAGGAATGCAGTGGACCAACGATTTGATTTTGAATTGTGAAGTTCAAGTGATCCACATCTTTGTTCTTTGCCGCAAGAATGCTCGTTCACTCAACCAATTGTTGACACGAAATTGCAAAAATTCAGCGGAAACGAAATCAATCCGTTTGATTCGTCGACAGGAACACGGCCGTTACCGATAGTCAGAAATTGCTTAGAGAAATCTTCGGCATATGGATCGTTTAGCAATGTAACTCGCATGTTTGTCGTCAGCTGAAGGTTCTTCACATAGCGCCACAGAGTCAATGATTTGAGGCAAGCATTTATTTTATCGGCAGCGGTCGATCTTGGAATGACTGGTAGTTTTTGGCAGAAATCGCCAGATAGTAGAATCATTGCGCCACCAAAACATCTCTCACAATGCGCGTTTGTGCGCCATTCTAAATTCATTCCAGGTGATGATTTTACTTGCTACCAAAACTGTGGCCATTGCTGAATGTTTCGCAATATTGCATATCGGTTTTTCAGTCGTTTAAAGGTTTAACGGCAATTTCAACGCTGAATGAGCCGTTCGGCATCCTTTTAGCAACGTGGCCGCTATCCCGGAAGAAGCAACTGCTACAGCAATTTCGGATCTCGCACGAACAGTGGCCAAAATCAATGACATGAGGAATGTCTTCGCAGTTCCACTGGGCGCATCGAGGAAAAATAAGCCACCATTTCCATCATCAATTGCCTTCATTAACGTATCGTGCACTACCTTCTGTTGGGGGTTCAACATTAGTACATTCGTTCGAACTAATTAGTTCAATGCATCTCGATCATTTTCATGTTCACGTTCCAATTCTAGATTGAAAGCGTAATTCACTCCACGATGTGGCATTGGCATTCCTAACTTGACTAACAAACTGCCGCACATGAGGTAACACATGTCTTCGATCAAAAGGAAAACCTGGGTATGTATCTCCTTATTCACCTCGAGATCAGGATTCCCTGAAATGACACAAATTCGATGTAAAATGTCTTCTGACATGTCATCCTTGTAGTTTTTCTACAGTTCAGGTGGATTCGATGGGAAGCATGTCGAAATAATGATAGCAAATAATGTGCGTATCTGACTTGGAGATGCAGAAACAAATGCTTTAGCGATTGTGATGTCCCAATGAGTATCATTTTCAAGCAAATTGAGCTTTTGACATGCAGCACGAAATGTTGGGCACACTACACCATTGACAGTTCGAAGTGATTCAAATGATGTCGGCCCACGAACATTTACCAGCAACAACCGCAAGTAGAATCATTCGCCATTCTTAATGGATGATTCTTAATGGATGGATGATCAGAAACCGCAGAGAATACGCCAAATTGCTTCATTGCAGCTCACATATCGACCAACTTGATAGTGCGTGATTTCATCGTTGGTATTGGGAGCTTGAACGCCAAAAACTACAATATCGATATCGACAATACAATATCAATAAACGCCTTTGCTGACATATTTGCAGATGTATTTGATGGATTTCACTGAATTGCAAAACTCTACGTTGCAATGCGCCTTGAATGCTTTGGAAAAAAGTGGCGAATACGAAACAATCCAAGTGTTGTCGACCACGATATCGTTTCACTTCATTTTCGTTGTGATAGTTCTACCGTTATCATTGGGTGATCGACGCCGATACAGTGGATAACCATCATTGGCAGTGATAGTCTCCGCCGTTAAACTTCATGGATAACGCTTGGAACACTTGCCGTCGACCATGCACGCTGATTGGGGGGGGGGGGGTTGATGGCGCCACACTGTCCATGAATCATTTAAGTAATTACAACATCATGCAGGTCTGGATCGGTTTCGGGATCAGGAATCTCGGCACATATGATGTCATCTTTTTGGTCTGGTAGAATTCTTTCGACTAACCAAATAAGAATGTGTGCATGCGGCAAGCTTCGTTTTTGTCATTCAATCGAATACATCCAGCATCGAGTTTCCCAAAGACGCGATGCTTAACAATGTAGTTCATCAGCGACAGGATTTTTTGTTTGAAGACACGTGCCGATCACTTGACGTTTGTCCGGGGAGTAGCAGTTGAACAATTTCTATTCATTTCGGATTTCATGTAAAGGTGATGAATAGATCTGGACGACCGTAATGACGAACATATTTCATTGCATCTTGCGCATATTCATGCATATGACGTGGGCTGCCAATGTACATCGCCGATAGAATAGTCAATCGACCAACATTAGCTGCATCTCCTACGGTGCTGATTGCATCGCGTAAATGAATATACTCCTCCGATCGCAGTTTGGCTTGGTTCAACCGAATGAAAGTGAGGCGCTCCGTCTCAATTTTAAGCAATCGACGAAATCGCAGCAAATAGTTGTCAGCATTTTGACGAATCATCAAATGATTAACACTGGAAAATTAATCACATAATTCAAAATTACATAATGAAGCAGTTATCGATGCACACACAATCACAAATTTGATAACCTCACAAAGTGAACATCTTCGAAGGCAACTTACCGTTTGAAAATCACGATCGAAATAGCTATTTGCGCACCTAGCTGGTAATCAGCTCGATTATTCACGTAGATCGATTGTCGAATGAAGTTCGAAGGATGGATTTTGAAATTGGTAAGTAAATAATGAGCAATACCAGCAATGATATCATGTAATTTTATCCTTGGCTTTATTTTTGGATGCTGTCGAAGAAGTAAAAAAGATTCAGGCAGGACAACTTCCTCCAAAATTCACAACAACAGTCAATACAACAAAGTCTTTCGGGATTATCTGAGGCTGAACTGAATCAAATGTCAAACGATAGATAATGCACACAACGCCTTTCATTTGTTTCTTGTTTATTCTTTCTGTCATGTATCGTTGTATATGGATTTTTTGTGATTTTCTTTTATTTTCGAATGCGCGAGGTCATTTTTCAAAATGTCAAAATGTATGAGAAAATGAATTGTCTTCATAATGTATTTTTTCCGTGATTTATCCGATATTTTAATAGTTATTATGCTATTCGGGGCGGAGACAAATCTAACAAATCAAAGATCATAAAAATCGGTCCAGCCGTTCTCGAGTTATAAATGGTGTAACTAACCCGACTTTGTTTTATATATATAGATATCTGACTTATAATAAGTTTTTATTACCATTATTAATTTAATTAATCAAACTGATCTGAGAACCAGAAAAACCTTAAAAACTCATATTAGTGATATATGTACTACAATATAATATTATAGATTGTATGTAGGTATAGGAAATGAGTCACAAGGACTCTGACCGATTGTGATAGTGATTTGTTCAGAGAGATTAGATCAATTGTGTCTTTTGTTTCCGTTATAATATGTATAGTACTAGGGCGTACGGACGGAATCTGACGTCAGTTTTGAATCAAAGTAAGTACCGATTATTGGTACCTTGATTCAAACCACAAAAGCCGATAACCAAAATTAATGCAATTTGTTAAGTAAATCAGATGTTTGAATATTTGCCGATTTTGTTGTAATTAGGTAGGACACAGGTGGCTCAATGGTAAGGCGCATTGGCACAAATCTGATGGATGCAGGTTCGATTCCCGTCCGGTGTTATATTTTTTCAATGATTTTTTCTAATGGGTATAGGGGAGGTGATTTCCAATAATGCCTTGTTATTGTCCCATTTATCTTAAATTTAGCACACTAGTGTGTAGATCACGCAGCCTTTCATCACACTGAGAATGAAGAAGTGAGGTAAGACCTGGTTCGGCTACATGCTATAGATCAGGGGTAGGCACACTTTTATATTCTAGGATCGACTAGTTGATAAAATTATTTATGGCGATCGACTGATATAGCTTGTAATTATAACATGCGAGAACAATAAAAACCCATTTTTTTATAATTCAAATATGTATTTTGAAAACAGATATTTTATACATATAAAAATAACGATATAATATAAAATAATTACATCAATAATCGTACCACATCAAATTGCATCACACAGCCATGTATTTTAAAATGTAAATATCTGTCGAGGAAAACAGCTGCAGGCAACTTTTTTTACTATTCGAGCAAATTTGTGGTTTGTGTTTTTGTCACTTAACTGGTCGACCCGCTACGCAGGGCCCTTCTCAGGCTATAGCCCTGCCAGACCCTCCTTGCGGGAGCCATGCCTGCTGGTGTGTAATGCAATGATAACTGTTACAAATGGGTATTGCTTCCTAATTTTTACATAAAGTAATAAACTCAACATGATTCCCAACCATTGCAGGAGCTCCATCAGTCGTTACCGATACTAGTTTATAAATATATCTTCTCTTTTGGATCGTTCCATCATTGGTAAAACTGTTAATAATTCTTCTGAAGCAGACATGTCTTTAAAAACCAATCGAATTAAAATACATAGGTACCTTGTTGTGCAATATCCGTGAAATCTACCGATTCGTCAAATTGCAATGATAGGAATTTACATTTATTTTATTAATGCTTTCCTGTAGAATTTCTTCCAAGTTTAAGCTCATTACTTGTGTTCTTCGCATGACTGTATTTCTTGATAATGATATGTAAGAGAAGAGATAAGAACCAGTGGATTTTAAGAGCTGGAACGTCGAGTAGTTTTGACAGGTTTGAACAAGAAATAGTTAAATAATATATTATTACATCTGCAATCGACCAGAAATACCTTGGCGATCGACGCACTGGCCATCCCTGCTATAGATGTTTCGAGAGAATTTCAACCTAGCCTGCTTGTCCCTCAAGCCAACCGGATTGTGGCGTCCTGAAATGCCGCTATACAGAGGGTAAATGAGCTAAGGGATACTGGCATCACCTGGGAAGATGCAAGAAGGCTGGTGGGCGATATGAATTCTTGAAGGCGCAGTGTGATATCCATATGCTATAATTAAGGAGCGGATATGGTCAAAAGAAGAAATAAAGAATCGTGAGCATTTAAATTGAATCACCTTAATTAAGAATATCTAAAAATGCACCTTTTACCATCACCGACAATAACTTGGTTGCAGATGAAGCAGAGGTTTCCGAAGAGCATGTAGTAATGCGTCTCGCAGTACGCCAAGCCTTTCTTCTCGTAGTGGCGATGGTCATGGAAGGGCTTCTCGCAATTGGCGCAAACAAAGTGCTGCAATCAGATCAAACCAAAGATGTTCAAGTAAAACCCCTTTTTATGTGGATAAAATCTTCAGATTCGAAAATAAACCTATACAAATGGTTACGTTACCATGGCTAATAATAATTACAATCTGCAAGTCATTATGAAGGACAGCTTTTATTGTAGCAAACTTAAAAAATCAGATTATGGCAGGTTTGCTTTCTGATTGTTAATGTTCAGTATTTTGTGCCATTTGGAGACCTTGGTTCATTTAAAGAGTATTTTTCTGAATCCATAGACGTATTTAACTCAAAACTGCCTACATCTGCTCATCAGCAGAGATTTTGCCTGACCACCGCATAGAATCACAAATAACAGTATGTACACAGATAAGTAATCATAGCAAGACATCAACAGCAGACCGCCATTTTCGTTTCTATTTACGTGTACAGTGGTGAAGAGTGGAGGTAGACAGTGGAGTTCCGACAAATATAGTGTACACTAAACTTTGTCAGTCGTACTTCTTTGTTTTCATTGAACTAAGTATACAAATTGCAGATGGTGTTGGATAGTTTATAAAATTCAATTAAGCACTGCCTAACCAAACCATAATAGATGAAATATCTAAAATCATGAATGCCACTGACATATACACGTATTCAGTGCTGCCTGATTTATGTTCATGGTATAATTATTATATATTGGTCTAAAAAAGTTGTCTATTGTTATGACAGACTATAAGTAAGCATGCGAGATAAAACAAGAAAATAAATGCAAATTTGTAAGAGTCACACCTCAACATGCCAATGCTTTCCGAGAGCGGCGACCACTCTCTCCTCGATGGGTCTCTTGCAAGCTCCACAAATGGGAATGCTCATCTTATCATGGCAGCGGAGGCAGTACAGCTCATTCTGATCGGGAAAAAAATATATCATTATAATTATTGGCCGTTTGCAGCAATGCCGACATCTGATAAAACACACAAGAAGCAAAGAGTACAATAATATACTAACACCAAAGAAACAATAGATGCATGACTTGTCGATAAAGTAGTAAACAGCAAAACCCACTTATCAGTGACAGCTTACCAATTTATTTCGCTCACTAGTCATACTGTCGTGAATAGACCTATTCCAAATGCTCTTTTTTATTCCTTTACACCAGTGCTCTGCAACCGGTGTGCCGCAAGACGATGCTAAGTGTGCTGCCAAGCATTGGTTCAAAAAAAAAAAAATACAAATAATTTTGTATATTGTACAACGCCGAAATTTTATAGAAGCGCTTATGCTATTTTCTGGATTTTGGTTAATAAAGCATATCCTCGTATTTCTGACAAGGCTACTGAACTAAGGCTAAAAACTTTTACGTTCATTGAAACAAGCTCAGGTATCATATTAATTAGTTATTTTATTGATAATACAATATATGGGAATATGTACATTTGGTTCTTCGTCGTGTGTTATGTAGGTATATATTTTTTTAAATTATTTATCAAATAAGTATGTAACCTGGGAAAATTGGGTAATTCTGGGAAGACCTTTAGTGTTCCGTGGGTGAGAAAAGCTTGCGGAGCACTGCTTTACACTATAAATTGTATCAGTGCAAAAATAAATATAATTTCTTCAGTGTTTTTATTAAAACATTAAATCTTCCGAAATTATTTTGTGAATAAATTTAAACTGACAACTTTAAATCTTTACTTTCAAAAGCTTGCATATAATAAATCCTCAAAAGCAACCTTCAACAAAGCTCAGTAGAAATGGTATGGAGCCACTGTTTTCATATATATAAACTGTATCACTAAATTGATCAAATTGGTTCTAAACAAATTTAAGACATACATATTATAGCAATCTGTTTTGAAACTGTTATCGACTGTTGAAGTCTATTTAAAATATCGTCACTGTTCTGGCAGAAGACACTAATTCGAAAAAATGACATATTGAGTTAGTTATACCAGAATGTTCCTTATTTCAAACTTTACCGTCTGGAAAAACACACTAATTTTTAAAAAATATACATTTACTTAAAAACAGTTTTGTGCAAACGCACTAAATGAAAAATTTCGAATTGTTGCCTGGAAGTAACAACTACTTGAGTTAGTGTTTTCTGCCATAACCATTTTTGCTTTTCACCTTATACTGGCAAGCGACTTAGTGTCTATATTCTCTACATTCTACAACAATATGATCTGAGAGATTGACAGAGCTTGATTAGCAATTATAAATATTGCTTTTAATCATCATAGTCCTTTTATTTATTCATTTATTATTTTATAATCAAAATCGACAACAAGCCACTGATGTATAAAATACATTAACAAGATTATTTACATGTAGTCCATGTGCGTTACCTAACAACCCGTATACATAATCAGAGAGACATACTTTCTTCTGTGATTTGTTTACTTGAGATGATAGTATACACGAAAGGTTATGGTACCAGGTCGGGAAGTGGTCGTGACTTTCAATCCTCACCTCCGTAACTTGGTACTTGGTGAGAATCCCGCGCGTACATCGGATTCGTTGGAATCATATAAAGTTTGTTTTACAATTTGTCTACCTGAGACGATAGTATACACGAAAAGATATAGCACCATGCCAAGGAGTCGACGTGGCTCTCACTCCTCACATCCTCGATGGGCACAGCGAGCGCACCTCTGATTTACCTGCACAATATGATATACATACATGGTCTATTTTGTAATTCGTCTACCTTAGACGATAGCAAGTAATACACGAAAAGTCACGGTAGCAGCATCGGAAGTAGTCGTGAATCCAACTTCTCACTACTTAACTTGTAACTACAATTACACTGTGTGAGCATCTTAGTTTCGTATGTATATGAGAGACGCAGTATGACTTTGTATATTATTTAAAGCTGGCCATTGTCAAGAATATAGGCATGGTGCCATTGTATCCAGCCAGTGTATTGGTTACTTTGGTGTCAGCATCATTCTTCTTCTTCATGGTAGGAACCTCATGGCCGAAGATCGTGACTCGTATGGGCTCCACCCCTCTGTATACCGAAATTCGTGTTCGAATTAACTACGAATTCAATATGTGCTTCTACTAACAAAGCTCACGTGACTCTTCTAACATGAAAGACGCAGTTGTGTCATTTGTGATATATCTACCCGAGGAAATAGGAAACCAGGTCATGTTTCCAGTCATAGAAGTGGTCATGCCTTTCACGAATCACCACCTAACTTGACTACATGCACATGGTTAATTTTCTATTAAGCCACTGCTGAAACACTTTTTCATAATAATTATGAGATGCAATTTATTTCATGTTTCGTCTGCAAGAGCCATATGCAGTAACTCAGTTGATAATTTTTGGGACAACAAGGTGTCTGTAGGTGGATGTGTATTCGATGAAATTGTTTGCAAAATGAAGCTGGGCTGCAAAACTTTTTTTGACCGACTGAATAATGTCTTCAAAAATGACCCGTGCCTTAAGTGCAAAATGTTAAACCAGTGAGTGCTTCCCGTGATCACAAGTGAGTGTGAAACACGGACCCTAAGCAAAGGAGAGACCCAGAAACTTATAGTAGCACAGCGTGGTATAGAGAGGTGCATGTTGGGCATAACGCAAAATGACAAAAAGCGGAATGATTGTATAAGAAAACAGACAACGGTTTTTGATGTAATAGTGTTCTCTAAAAACCACAAATCGAAATGGGCTGGATACATAGCTCGAAAAAGGGACAACCGATAGACAATTGCAGTCATCCAGTGGTACCCAAGAGGTACAAAACGTCCGCAAAATAGACCTAGAGGCCGTTAGATCGATGAAATGGTCAAGTACTACGGAATTACGTGGCAACGCAATCACAGAACCGAGAGAAGTGGAATCAGCTTGGAGAGGGCTTCATCCAGCAGTGCATTGATTCAGACTGATGATGATGACTCTAACGATGCTACTTTTCCACCAATGATAGTTACTCTGAAATTCCCTCTATTAATATGTCTTCTACTTGTCATTATTTACACATGTACCTACTTATAATCTCTACGCTCGATAAGAATATACTATGCAGTATGTATCTATCTCATTTTTATGTATAAAAATACCTAGATAATTTTTCGTACTAAAATTTTTCCTTAAAACTATGACAATGGCTTTAGAATATTCTGCATTTTTCTCCTGGCAGAAAACACTAAATAACACTTAGTGTAATCAGTGCCGCTGAAAAAGACAAAATGTGTTCTGGCAAAAAACACTAATTCGTTTTTTATATACAAATAAGAAAATAAACATAAAAAAAGAAAATTTTACTTTATTTTTTACTTTAACCTTCTTAATAAATAAAGTCTTTATTTTAAAGTCATCATTTTTACGATTACTTAATAAACTCACATGATAGACCATTTCAAACATTTTAAAAACTTCAAAGTCAAATTACTCGAAACTAGTATTCTCCAATTAGTGTGTTCTGCCAGAACAGAGACGATATATGGAACTACACAGAAGACAATCTTATCTTTAAGTGCATTTAGGTACTCTTATGCCGCAATTACTTTTCAATTAATTAATAACAATTACACGTCACATACTGACACATGCTGTGCTAGTCGACGGTTTCGTCATTCCGCAAAATATCACTATTTCTATACATTCAATGATGGAGAGCGCCAACTCTAATGTATTAGTATTTAAAAAATTTATTCATTGTTCATGCCAATTTCTATTAATTTTAACAGTTTCTAAGTGTGTGTACGTTAAAATTACTTGCAATATTGTATTCATAGATATTTTGAACATAACCCAACCCGCAGACCATAGGTAATACACAATATTCTTATATAAAATACAAAAAACCACGTGAGCCCAACATGTATAGGCATGTAAAAAATGATAAAAAACGTTCATTGAGACATGCGGGTGTCGACGTAGCGCGGTACGAGTGAGGTGACCTCATTGTTGTTCTGGTGATTTCGGCAGATTTGACGTGACAATATTCGTTGCTTGCGCCAGTCTGAGAACATTTTAAATACCAAGAAAAACGACATTACATACTTTTTTCCTGTAGCGGCAGCATACTGTGACAGCACATAACATTATCAGAACGTATTTGAACGTTTACTGTTTGACATAGACAATGAGTTGTATTGGGTTGGACATAACCATGTCATTGGCAGCGTACCCTGGACGGCTCTTGACTTCCCTGGCAGTGTGGTCGAGCTCCACATTGCAGGTGGTGCAGGTGAAGTGGTAGCCATGCTGCACTTCGCCTCGGAAGCGGAGAGGGTCTCCGTCGATGATGCCACTGGAAAACATCTGAACATGAGATTGAACGGTTCATGGTAGAAGCATTCCATTGAATAATAACCTCATCCATACCAAGGCTGGGATACGAAGCTGTAAATTTTGATTGTAGTGCTTAGTGTAAAAATGTAATAGATTAAATAATTTGAACGAAATATTCAATCGCAAATCTTCATTTACTGCAGACAGGTTACCGCATTGCATTTGAAGATAATCAATCACTGGTACTACTATTGTAATTCGCAATTCAGTGTCTCGGCCTTTAGAGTTGACTTAATTAATATATAGTAAAACGTCGTTAATACGAATTCCACTGGACCGAAAATCAAAAATACGAAATATAAGAAATGTATGGAGCAAAAATATCCAAATTAAAAAAAAATGATTTTCATTAATTTCGTTTACGATCATAGATGTGCTTACCAAATTTCCGATACAATTCTTTCAAAATAAAATCTGTGCAAATACCATGTGTCATTAATCTATTAATTGAAGTAATATAGGTAGGTAATTACCAGCATGTGTTGGTTCTCTAGTAAAACTATGTGAAAATCCAATAAACAATCAACAATTAAATACCTACAGGCCTGAAAAATGTGAGATATTGTTTTTCTTTGAGTGGAGTGCAGTTGTGCCTGTCATCACATACCCCGCTGTGTGTGTTAATGGGCCATAAAATGTCAGGATTATTTGTATTACCTTAAGGGGGGACATGCTCGTCGAAGGTCAAAATTGAGTTTTTATTGTATTTTCAAACCATGATCCTGGACACTCCTTAAACGTTGTAGATAATCTATTTATATAATTTTGAAGCCTTATTATCCTTTATAGTTATTTTAAACATTTGATGACTGCATAAATTATTTTTGTTACATAAAATAGTATTCTTTTAAGCCTCTCGCTCTAATGTTTTAGAATATAGTCATATTTCGGTACATAACTGTGGAGTGGTGTTAAGATTTTTTGCATTTATTAATTTTTAAACGCATTTATAAAACCATTAGTATAATTTATTACAAGATAATTTTTGTAAAATATTCACGATAAAAAATTATATTGATAATCTCTGTGATCCCAAATTTGACAAGAATTAGGCATTTTATTATTCGAAAAATCGGCAATATTAACACAGTTGAAGATGATTCTGAAGATACTTATTATAAGCTATGTCTTTGACCATTCAAGTGTGATAAACATCCTACGAATAATGATTTTTTTATAATAATTATTGACCTAAGAATAAGGTAGTGTTTTTTTGAAATACGCCATTTCTTTTGCCATTCCCCAGTGGTTAAGCTACAACATACGGCCGTAGCCATAAATTAACAAACTATAATTAAAGTAGGGAGTAAAATGATATTGACGCGCGTGTTTGAACATGTACCGTTTCAAAAAAAAAAAAAAATTCGGTTAGGTATGTAGTGTATTAGTATGTTAATTACTGACTCGACGGCCGGCAATTGCCACAGGGCCAATTATACAAATATTACGGACTTCAAATATGATTGACGCATCACAGTTATATGCAAAAATACAGAAAAGTATTCTTTCAAAGTCTCAATAGTACGGGTCAGTTTCATAAAATAATATAACATTTCTACAAAATTATAATTGTATGTAAGACAAAGGGTGCCAGAAAATGAGTCATAAAGAAAAATAATTTGTCTCGTAAATTTGTTTTACTGACGGTAGAAATTTTCAAGGATGTTTTATAAATCGTGCCCCCTCCTTGTCATTGTATGGAGCTATTTGACAGGTTGTGATAATTGGTGAACGTCAAAAATGCTCTGCGCTGTATAGTTTGTATTATTTCCGGCAGGTTGGCCACTATCTTATGCTGCGCATGCGCATATGCCATGCGAGTTCCATCAATTGCGTGACAATTCAGAGCCGCTGAACTTTTTCATTTCATGCATGCAAGCTTGCACGATAATACATACTGAGAGCAGTAAATCCATGCACGTGTAAACGAGGGCTGGGTTTTAATTCCTCAAACAAATGTGGTAGGCACTGTTACACCCCCGTATGGTCCCCATTTGGGGATGTCTCTGTGTATTTGGAGAGGCCCGAGTCGGTATCAAATCCAACAAATAGTAAAGCGCTGATTACGAAAATAAATAATAATAATAGAGCCGAGCCGGCAATGCCGTAGATTATGACCGTTGAAAATATTGCAACATCGCCGTTTTTCGACAACGCTTTCGTTGAAAGTAAAACACAAGATGGCGGGCAGAACGCTGCCAACAGCCAAATCGCAAACGCGTACATTTCGTCCTCCGTAAAATAAATTATTAAAAATGTAACTATTATATAATATTAACTTAAATATATCTTGCTGTTTCCAAAACAATTCCGGTGTGTTATTTGTTCACCTCCAAATCCCGAATCCAGACGAAAAACCATACTAAAAATAAAAATGACAGCTTGTTTCTCACTTTCGAAAATGGAGGGAAATGATAGTACCTAACATACAAGACTCGATATAGAAATTGCACTGTATCAGATATTTAGACAAGGGGAGGAAAATACTTACTTACGACAATATACGAACCGGAAGACGTTTTAATTCATCGTGAATAGTATCCCTCAAACTTAAACGGAATAATATTATGTTAAAATGTCCAAGAATTTGACAGGACGGCGTCTGACAGGGTAAAATATGTAAGTAATATAATATGTAATGTACCAAAACAACGTACATAACTTCAATAGATGGTCAATTAAACGTACAAAACACAATAACTAACCTGTACGTTTGCAATGCTCATAATGATGTCTTGTCTTTTAGTTATGAAATGATTTGGTCTCCAGGGTGGATGTCATGTCATTCAATCTGACGAGACATGTTCTGCAAATCTTTTGGCATATTAAATTATCTAGACATACCGACATTTTGCCGTTTTAATTATAGTGTATCTTTCCATTTCTTGTACAAATTCTAGTAAAGTAAGTTGGTGGAAGGTGGAACGAAAAGTCATAATACATGCAGTGTTGCCATATTTTCAAAGTGGAATTATAGTACTTTGCCCCCAAAATTATAGTATTTCGGCCAAAAATATAGTACGCATTGAATGACCAATACTTTTCAAAAAATTCCGTGTTAAAAGAATTATAAGACCTTTTTTTAGTCAGAATACGGATGTAAAGTAATTAACGTCTCGTTTTTTTAGACGAAATTCAAATAAAACGTGATTAATGTCGCCTTTTTTTTTTTTTTAGACAAAAGGACTTTTGACAAAAAAACGCTAACCGATGAATTCAAGATATTTCATTTTAAACCAAATTCAAGCAAGCAATTCAAGGTTTTTTACGAATTTTTTTCCAGGTTCTCCTAATTTTCTTATATTCCAAAATTATAGTCCTTTGCACCAATTTATGGTACAGATATATCGGAATTGTAGTAATTTTTACGTATTTTTTTCCGATATTCAAAATTATAGTATTTTGGGCGTACTATACCTGTTTTATATCGTACATAGTACGCGGGCCAAAATTATAGTACAGATACTATAATTATAGTACGGTTGGCAACACTGGATTATTGCCAGTTCCATAGACTAATATATTATTGATTACAGCCATAGATCAGTGTTGCCATCTTTTTGTCACCGAATAGTAGGCGGCAGTAAGTTATAGTATTTCTTCAACAATATAGTACGCGTTGTCTTCAACTGTTGAAAATGGAGACTCAAATTAACAAAATACGGAGAATTTGAGAAATTCCGAGTCCCTTTTTAATGTATGTAAGTACATACCTCTTTCGACCAAAAATACTTACCTGCGAATTCAAGAAAGTCCATTTTAAATCAGTCGAGAGCTTTTTATTACCTCTTTCGAGAAACTTTTTTTTTTCGGCTCACTATAAATTGTTCTACGAAATTATAGTAATTTACACCAATTTATAGTACGTACGGAAATATCGAAATTTTATTTTTTTTGGAGTCTTTTTTCATGTAAAATTGCATTTTTAAGATAAAAATACATTTTTCCAAATTTAAAGTATTTTGGGCGTACACACTGTTAAATAATTTAAAACGGTACTTACTGTACTGACTTGTAACAAAACTTATAGTAGAAGCTTTAGGTAGATCCATCAAATTCTTTTAGCCCTTTAGGTCTTTTTCAGGCGTCGGCCTATAGCGTCATGGGTCCCAGGTTCGAATCCTGGGTCTGGCAAGTACACATCATATTGTTTTTCAATTTGTGTGTGAGTTAGAGCAGCGGTTTCCAAACTTTACATTACTAAGCCTCCCTTTAAAAAATCTAATCTTGGCGCCTCCCCCCCTTTATTTCATTATATACATTCTTAAACAGTGAAATATGCAAAATTAAAACTTACTAAATTAAAAAAATACTTGGTTTACTATATATAATATATTCATTTTTAAATTAATTTATTTTTCATGCGATGGATGTGGTTGTTTATTAGCACAAAGTGTTTTTTTCTACTAAACGGGCTCGTTGTAATATATTATGGATTTCATTGCATCTAATGCAGATGATGTTACGAATTATTGTAACAGTACCTACTTGCATTGCTTATCTTGACTAAGTATTATAATATTATTCTTCACTTCGATTCAATCAAAAATGAACTAAGGTTTTTGTTTCCCAATAGCCATTTTTATTATTCAGGAAATACACTACAAATAATAATTATAAAATTAAATTCTACATGTAAATTATCATCAATCGCATATATCACACAATCACATCAAAATTATATCACACAGACACATAATATATTATAATACAATTATTGTATCATAACATTTTTTTATTCAACGAATAATTCACTAAATTTAGGAATGTAAGTAAGTAACATTCTTTATATAGAACATATATAATTATGTAACATTATTTTTTCGTGTGAAAAAAAAATCGGCCACCCATCCAAGTACTATCCGTGCCATATATTGCTTAACTCAATGCTTACGGGCCCTTTTAATTAATTTTGTAATTAACGTGTTAATTTGCATTTGAAAAGTAATTAGCAAAAACACAATTTTGTGCGGACCGTAAACATTGGGTTAACCTCGGTGATCGGACGAGAACGTTCAACCACTCGGCTGGTAACATTCTGCGTACCTCTATGCACACAATGTCAATATCATGGCCAGGGATAAGAAATTATACATGTCAAAATGTTAATACTCTGTAACCGAAACAGCGCCGCAAGCGACTTTTTTTTACTAATATAACAATTTTGTGGTGTGTGCTCATCTCATTTAACTGGTCGATCCGCAACGCCGGGCCCCCAGGCTGGAGCTCTGTCAGCCCTCCCTCTTGTGAGGGCCATGTACAATAGTATTGAAATTACGTATAATTAAATTAGTCTCCATATTTCTTTATACAGGTATATAACTATAACATACAACTAGCAACCGTTTTATGAACTATGCACTTGTAACTGCAAACCTGTAACTACATTATTGTGTTAAACTTTTCGCGCCTCCCAGTTTGGAAATCACTAAGTTAGAGTGTGAACCTAATAATTTGAGCAAGTGGCTGCCACCTATTTCTCGTAAAAACAAAATCTGTTTATCCAAACCTCCATTCTACGGAGGGCCCATAATATAATCCTATTAGGATCGGACAGGGTCGGGTAAAAATAACTTTTTAATATCGAACATAGTACGCGGACCGAAATTATAGTATAAATACTATAGATATAGTACGGTTGGCAACACTCTCACGGAGAAGACAGTTTAGTGTTGCTATCAAGGTAACCAATAAATATTTTTTGGTTAAGGCGAAGTCTTTGGCTCAATTTACGATAAAATTTACGATAAAACGCCATCCAAAGGCATCTACAATGAATTTCTAAAAATGTGTTACTAAAAACTTTGGTCGATCGCAACCAGATGGCAATAAAATAAAAAATTAAGTGTAGCCACATATTAAAAATCATAAGCTTGAGAGAAATGCATTTACATTTATTATATACTAGCTGACCCGGCGAACTTCGTACCGCCTCAGAATCACTAATCTTGTGTTAACTTATTAGCTGAATTAAAATACTCAAAATGAATTAAGTTCAATAGATGTGCAAAAATCAAATCAAAATGAAATAGATTACATAGTTTTGGTTGGTTCAGATTTCGAAGCATGATACCTACCAAGTCAATCTTCAGTTGTAAATTGTGCGGTGGCAAGCCAGGCAGATCCAATAAGTTTAAAAATTCAGTTGGATAGTTGGTTGCTTCGTCTTCGTTTATTACACAGTCGATAGATTTGAAGGAATGCATTGGACCAACGATTTGATTTTGAATTGTGAAGTTTAAGACGTGATCCACATCTTTGTTCTTTGCCGCAAAAATTGCTCGTTCACTCAATCAATTGTGATTTTTGTGGTTAGCAATGACGTTCGGGAACACTTTGTTGATGAGGTCATCCTTCGCTGAGACGAAATTTCAAAAATTCAGCGGAATCGAAATCAATCCGTTCGATTCGTCGACAGGAACACGGCAGTTACCGATAGTCAGCAATTGCTTTTCGGCAGATGGATCGTTTAGCAATGCAACTCGCATGTTTGTCGTCAGCTGAAGTTTCTTCACATAGCGCCACAGAGTCTATGATTTGAGGCAAGCGTTCATTTCATCGGCAGCGGTCGATCTTGGAATGACTGGTAGTGTTTGGCGGAAATTGCCAGATAGTAGAATCATTGCGCCACCAAAACATCTTGAGTAATTACGCAGATCTTTCATAGTTCGATTGAGTGCTGCCAATGCGCATTTGTGCGCCATTGTGCATTCATCCCAGGTGATGTTTTTACTTGCTACCAAAACTTTGGCCATTGCTGAGTGTTTCGCATTACTGCTTGTCGGTGTTTCAGTCGTTTGAAGGTTTAACGGAAATTTCAACGCTGAATGAGCCGTTCGGCATCCTTCTAACAACGTGGCCGCTATCCCAGAAGAAGCAACTGCTACAGATCTCGCACAAACAGTGGCCAAAATCAATGACATGAGAAATGTCTTCCCAGTTCCACCAGGCGCATGGAGGAAAAATAAACCACCATTTCCATCATCAATTGCCTTCATTAACGTATCGTACACTTCCTTCTGTTGGGGGTTCAACATTGGTACATTCGATCGAACCTATAGGTTCAATGCATCTCGATCATATTCACGTTCACGTTCCAATTCTCGATTAAAAGCGTCATTCATTCCACGATGTGGCGTTGGAATTCCTAACTTGACTGAGAAACTGCCGCACATGAGATAACACATGTATTCGATCAAAAGCAAAGCCTGGTTATGTATCTCCTCATTCACTTTGAGATCGGGATTCATGGATGGGAAGCATGTCGAAATAATGATAGCAAATAATGTGCGTATCTGACTTGGAGATGCAGAAACAATTGCTACAGCGATTTTCATATCCCAATGAATATCGTTTTCAAGCAAATTGAGCTGTTGACATGCAGCACAAAATGTTGGACACACTACACCATTGACAGTTCGAAGTGATTCAAATTATGTCGGCTTACGAACATTTACTATCAACAACCGCAAGTGGAAGCATTCGTCATACTTCGGATGAACTGTGTAAATGCGACCAAGAGCATCATTAGAATGCACATCCGGATGATCAGGAATCGCATCGCCTTGCTTACGACGTTGAAATTTCTTCGGTGAAGCGTTCCAAGTGTAATAACGTGGCGTCTCAGAGTAGAACAACGTTCGTGCAAACGAATCGCTTTGACAAATTGAAAAGAAACTGTTCATTGTGGTCGCTGGAGGTGTTACAGCACGTTGAGCAACATTCGATGCATTAAAATAAACTCGTTGACCATTCTCCAGATGCACCGTCAAATGTACACCAGTGGGATGACGTTCATGAATGGGGAATGCGAAAATACGCCAAATCGCTTCATTGCAGCTCACATATCGACAAACTTGATAGTGCGTGATTTCATCGTTGGTATTGGGAGTTTGAACGCCAAAAACCACAATATCGCTGCCTTTGGTGACATATTTGCAGATGTATTTGATGTACTTTACTGAATTGCAATACTCATGTATCAGAGATGGCGGTGTATACGGATTTTTTTTGTGATTTTCTTACTACGAACAAAAAAAAAATCATCGAAATCAGTCAATCAGTTAATCATCAAAAAAGCCATTCCATACGAAATCTATAAGAAAATGAATGTTCTTCATAATTTCTTTTTCTGTGAATTTTTCCGATGTTTTAATAATTATTCTGCTATTCAGGGCAGAGACAAATCCAACAAATTAAAGATCATAAAAATCGGTCAAGCCGTTTTTGAGTTATAAAATAAATGGTGTAATTAACCCGACTTTGTTTTATATAGATAGATAGATTAGATCTTCTGGCTCGCGGCATTGTAAATAACACTGGAAAATTAATCACACAATTCAAAATTACATAATGAAGCAATTATCGATACGCAAAATTTCATAACCTTAGAAAGTGAACATTTTAGAAGGCAACTTATCGTTTGAAAATCACGATCAAGATCGCTATTTGTCTATAACAAAGTCTTTCGGTATTATCTGAGGCTGAACTGAATCAACTGTCAAAAACGCCATGTTCATACTTTCTTTTGTTTCTTGTTTATTGTTTCTGTCATGTATCAGAGATGGCGTTGTATACGGATTTAAATTTTTGTGATTTTCTTTTGTTTTCGTATTCGCGAGATCCATCGTTTAAATCCATTGATATCAGTCAAAAGCCGTTCGATACAAAATGTATGAAAATTAATTTTAATTATAATTTTCTTTTCCGTGAATTTTTCCGATGTTTTAATAGTTATTCTGCTATTCGGGGCTGAGACAAATTTAACAAATCAAAGATCGTAAAAATCGGTCCTGCTGTTCTCGAGTTATAAATGGTGTAACTAACTCGACTTTCTTTTATATATATAGATTTACTTACCTATGTAAAAATATGTACAATAATTAATATTCACCCCATAATATATTTACAATTCTGACATGTCTATTTGATTTGATTTAAAGTGTTTATGATTTTTTCATTTTGTTTACTGTAGTTTTTATCACACTGGCAATAAAATGGTAAGCTGTCCAGTCAATGAACCAGATTTTTTACGTTGTCAATACTAATATAAATATGTTTCTACAGTAAAGTTCATTTATAGTAGTAAATGAACATTTAAGTTCAAATGTTTTTTAAGATTGAGTTTAATCTTGAACAATTGAAAATTACATCAAATTTCTAGAGGTGGAACATAAAAAGGATATTAAATATATAGCAAAACAAATGCCATTCGACTTATTATTAAACATAACAAGGAATATACAGTCGAACTTGGTTATTACGAGGAAGATGTGCCCGCTATGTGCTGGTAGGTAAAGTCTTTGCCTTAAGGGGAGACATGCTCAGCGTAGGTCAAAATGGAGTTTTATGCTATTTTCAAAGCATGATCCTGGACATTCTTTAAACGTTATAGATAATCTATTTATATAATTTTGAAGTCTTTTTATCCTTTATATGTATTTTAAACATTTGATGACTGCATAAAGTTTTTTGGCAAAGTGATTTTCGAAATATATTTTTACGCCACACATGCCTATCCAACAACAAAATGGCGTCCAACGAAATGTCAAATCAATCATCCTTCTCAGTTTTTCGTGATGACTGTGTTGAAGACAAGGATTATGTGCCAAATTTAGTTGACTCTGAATCTTAATGTAAGTATTTATTAATTACAATAGGTAGTCTTTTTTTCAATAATTCATTATTAGTGTCTAATAAATCAATTTTATTTAAATGTTGTATAGGAATGTTTGGCTTTCAAATGTTACAGTAGGTACCTGTGCATACCTCTACATAACTTTTTTTAGATGATTTTGATTCAGCATAGAAAAATAAATAATGTGAACTTAGTTCACAGCACAAGTGGTAAGTTTTAAAAGACCTGGAGAAGGAAGTCATGATGATTTTTAACGCCTGGAATAGTATTCCTGACTCATATAGCGTTTGCTGTTCTTTCCCTCTTCGGTTCTACATATTCATGCTAATAACATTTTTCAAGCATGAGCCTTATAAAGAGTAACTTGGCAAGTCATCTTATTGATGCCTGGAATCGTGCCTAAAATTAAAAACAACAACATACAAACCTGACTTACCCAAATTTTTCAAGGGGTGCAAGGCTTTTGTTCACATTAAGTATGTCAGCCATTGTCATGATTTAATTTTATGGATACCCTTAGATACAATTATTAAATTTTTATCAATATAAGATCATTATCAGGTATAAAATTGAGTTTTCTTCAGTATACCTATTGTTTAATTAAGACTTAAAACTTTTATTAAGGTTAATTAAGTTAATAAACAGTGCACCTACCTACATGGCTCCCACATGCTGAACCGGGCCCCCAGGGTAGGATCTTTGGCGGGCCCCGCTACCTATCGCTAAGGATAAAGGGAGTGTGACGCTCTACAGTAGTGTTTTCCAAAATGGTATACGTGGTAAAATTAATGTGTATATTTAGTGTTTTTTTGCATATTTCAATACATCCATTTGAATCATGGAGTTGTTGAGTATCGATACACAATTAAAAATTTTATCGTTTAACCACATAATTTTAAATAATAACATTATTGAAGGAAGCAGGTGACTTTTTTTACTATTAAAGCAAATTTGTGATGTGTATTTATCACACTTATCTGGTGGACTCGCCTCGCCGGACCCCTCATGAGCCCGGACCCCCAGGCTAGAGCCCTGTCAGACCCCCCCTTGTGGGGGCCATGCCTACCTATATAGTTTAAGTTTAAAAAAATTGGTTCTCTAAAGAAATCTCAATCGTTGTATTGTTGATATTTGGCTCTTTTGACTAATGAGTTTGCCGACCACTGGGTTAAACGATAAAAATTGTGTATCGATACTCGACAACTCCATGATTGAAATGGATGTATTAAAATATGCAAAAAAAACAGATTAATTTTATTGCGTATGTACACCATCTGGAAAACGTTACTGTGAGCGTCACACTACTTTTATTCTTAGCGGTAGGTAGGGGGGCCCGCCAAAGATCCTAGCCTGGGGGCCCGGTTTAGGATGTGGGGCCATGATTCTAATACTGGTCTTATGGTTAACAATTCACACATGCATTCATTCTGGACTCGTAATGAGTCTGGGAGCTCACACCTTGGTGATTGGTTCCAAGGTGGGTTTCGCTGCACAGGGGAGCCTACGTGCCTACAACCCTGAGAAAGAGATCTCATGCTGTAAGAGGTCTCCAGTCTCCAACTTCAGAATTTACACTTTAAGAATACACGATAACTGAATGCGGGCCACAGGGGATGATTGCATGTCATATTAGTAATATTATAATATCTTCATCACCAGTGACGTCCTGTGAGCAGGGACGGCTCTTGTGTAGGAGCAAAGGGTGCACTGATCTTCCAAATTATTATGTAATAATATGTACGCATCCACGTATTTCTGGCGTATTTTTGACCGGCCGCTGAGCTGGATGCATACATGTATGTCTTTCATAGTTTTGTTGAATGTTCGAAAGAGGACCTGTACTGCCCGCCCGTAGACGTTTATGTTGCATGCTGCCGATATGTAAGCTCAATGAACGTACAATTTTTACCTTCCTTTGTGTAGTGTTCTCCCTACGAGTGCTTCTAAGCATAACCGACAGATGTCACGTTTATAATATCGTTGTACGTACGTATGAAGTAAGTAAAAGTTTCCCGCGTAGTATTTAAAAATACTATGTATATTATTATTTCATACGTTATGACGTTATGAGTTAAATGCTCCGTTGTATGATGCGCCATATTAATATTGAATCAATCAAAATATCGATTAGAGTAATATTGTGATCATTAAGTTAGGTACAGCAATATAAATGTAAATCTACAGCAAAGTAAGTAAGTAACATAATACAATATAATATTATACTATCACCGGCCTTCTTCGCGCTTAGGCGGAGATGGCAGACCGTGATAATTTTATGGCCAAAGAAGCGGGGGTGGGAGACAGAAACGCACGGTGTATGCTGTTGAGGCTGGTTTATTTTATCGTAGTTAGTTATTTGCAGGGTATTTTAATATTCGGTTATGGGTAATGTCGATTTGGCGGGCTGCAGACGCGTCGTCGCTGGCTGGAGATGCTGGCTGTTCCGCGTCCGAGGCAAGAGAGTCAGGGCTTGCGGTCCTTTTTCTGGTTGAGCTGGAGATGCTTGTGGCTGGCTTTGCGAGAACCGCGAAGAGTGGACGTAGGCTGTGGTGTTATGGGAAAGTTGATAGTTCGGTCCGCCCTTTGAGGTGGTCTCCTGTGGGAGACTTCCATCTGGTATCAATATCTACTTATACTTACTATTATTTTTGACGTTGAATGTCTTTCATATCAGTCGTATTTGGAGTGCAATTCTAGAGTTGAGGTGTACAAAAGTAGTAGAAAATTTTTAACACAAGTGATATCCCGTTGGAAAATTAACTATGCCTAGTATTTATAAAAATTTACAGCGCGTATATGAGAATAATGTGGGATGACAAATGAGGATTTTGCTGCTTTTTCTCAATGGCACATATCTCAACATTTAATTTAATTTTTTCTTTTGTTTTTAAACGAAGAAGAGCTGAAAATCCACTCTCGCAGAGATATATAAACACAAATGGAACTAAAACTTGAAAGGCAAGCAACGTCACATTTGGGTATGAATAGGGTGAATCATATAGCTATTGGCCGGTTAAGGATTTTTTTGACTTTGGCTGGTTATAACTTTCTTGATATTTAACATTTTTGAAGTTTCAGAATGGAATTGTACTGATCAATGCTTTGCAGTTTCATTTTGTTTAATACATACTTCATTACTTTGGCCATTTTTTGATTATTACGGTTTATCTAGATGGAGAGCAAAAATACAGTAATTGGCCACTTTTTTATAGCTATTGGCCCCCCCTTTCTATAGTTATTGGCCACTTCAAATCTGATCAAAATGTGTGCTTAAAAGTGCTAACACATCCTTTGCTTATTAACAATTCAGAGTAAATAAAGAAAACCATGAGAATTTTATAGAACAAATATATTGAATTGAAAAAAACATAGACGAAATATGAAAAAATACAAAAAAATTATATGGTCAGTAATTCATAAGAGAATCTAGTTTTTAGTAATCTCTATTACGAAACAAGTTAAGCATCTCTTCTGTATCCATCAAGTCAGAATCTTTTGATAGATTCTCTCTGGTCGATATGTCCAAATCATGGCAGATACATCACTTGGTACCACATAACACAAGTGTCTAATTCTGGGGCATGTTCTTTATGATGTAGTAAAATATTGCCACAATTATTGATAGAAAAACGTTTGAAATTTTGGAGCTTTTTTCACCGCCTATCTGGTGTGTACCATTCTCAAATTGTTGTATTCTCTTTTCACCAACAACCTCTTTGAAAAAATCAAAGGGTATAGTTTTGACTTCATTTATATATCAATGTTAGAATTTTGGTTAGCTAAAATTCGTTTTGCTAATCATTTTGTATAATCAACAGCGTTTGCATTGAAGGGAAAGAGGGCACATGCCTGAAACCATTAATTAGATATTCCGGCTTAATTTTATTAACAACTTGTTCGAAACAAAATTGTTTTTGGAGACCACTCATGGACAGCCTTCTTCCACATTTTCTTCACCGGTCCAAAAACTGATACATCTGCTAGTTGAAGTACTCTCGTTGCATTACGATATAATGCAATTACGTCGATTTGTAATGTGTTACATAATATTACAGTTAGTTCGTACGTCATATGCGTTTTGTGTACATCGACGAATAAAATTACTGGAATCTGGAACTGGCAATCGAGTGTCGCCATATTTTGCTGATAATGTAAATAATACAAAAAATGCGTTCTTTTGTCTTTCCTTTACCAATTGCATACACGTGAACTTGCTTCACACGTTCTTTCGACTATTTGCATGACATTTTAAAACAAGATTTCAACCAACCTATCCCTGGCTTATTACTGTTAAAAGGGTTCGGTCGTGGATTTTTCATTAAAAAAGTTACACGCTATTCACAATATCGTCTTCTTTCTGGGAAATCCTTTGTTTCCCTGGTCGCATATATTATTATCCATTCTGCAAGATCACATTCTTCTTCTTCTTTGGTTAATTATGGATGGGGTCCATATTCAGGTCGACTTGTAGGATTTTTCATTTTGAATCGCAAAGTAGCTCGGGGAATGCAATATTTTTTCGCGGTAGCTCTCACAGATATTATTATCTTTAATTTCTTCATGAGCTTTATCTAACTGCTGGCTACTATATAGGGTTTTTTTGACATCATGTACAATCTGCAAAAAAAATACAGTAGTTGGCATATTATGACGAACATAGTAATTGGCCACCCGGCTAATAACTGTTCATTGGTGTCACAATTATACGAAAAAAATATGGACTAGCTAATTTTCATAGCTCTATCAGAATATGTAAAAAAAATCGTATTTATTTTTATTTTTCTAAAACACAGTTATTGGCATAATTGGCCAACTACTGTAAAACACGCTTTTTCGGATACAGTTATTAGCCACCCTTGAAAAGTGACATTAATTGCTGCAAATGTCAAAAACAATTAGATGCATGGTTTCCATGCAATGCAGGTCAATAGAATATCTTGTAAAAAACACACATATATGCTGGGATATAGAGTTTTTTAAGTATTTCAAAAGCAGCTTACCTTGAGGATTTCCTAAGAAATGACACACAAATTCAGACTTTTAGGTTTGACAGCCAAGAAAACACTAGCACCTTCTGGTGGTAACTTCTGAAATATGGCATACTAAGAAGAGGGGGGGGAGCTGCGAAAATGCGATAATATTCGTTGCCTTTCCATGAAGTTTCAGGTTTAGTCTATTTTGATGTTCTAATATATCTGCAAGATATTATACTCTTTTCAACCAAACTTTGTTGTTAAAGTATACCAAAAGGTCATATTTCCCTTGCACTTCCAGGAACAACTTGATTTCATCTTTCAATTCAAAGACACGATTCACAACATTTCCTTTCGACAACCAGCATACTGCAGTGTAGAAAAGAAGAACCTCGTGATCATAATCCATGTATTTGCACAGTTCTTTAAAGAGACGGGTGTTAAGAGCTCCAGATTTGATGTAATTTACGATTTTTATCAGCGAATCAAGTACCTCATGCAGAGGAGTTAGGCCTCAAACAATAGAGGCATTTCACCATTACTCCCAAACTCTCAACACATATTTCAACCAACTGTGACAGAATAGCGTACCTAGTAAGATATCCAGGGTTCCAGGGGCTAGCTCAGGTGTCGATCAAACCCCGGATTCACTAAATAAAAAAATTAAACGATTGAAATAGAAATAAAACAAGGTCTTTCGTGCTCGTAACGTGGTCTCGTTATATTTTTTATTTTTAGTTTCACAAATTTATATTTGGGCTTTTACAGTTGTAGTCGTCAGGTCCGTATGGTTCATAGATAAGATTCGCAAGAGTCGAACAAAATTATTCCTGCTAAACAGCGCCATCTCTGAGCTGTACCTGAACTACTTTAGAAAAAGCCCGCCAATTTTGAAAATATATTTTAATTAAAAATTGGATTATAAAATAACATACACTCAATTATTATCGAAGTTATATATTTTTAGTTTTCGTACTTATTTCTACAGTCATATTTAAATTGAGTATGTCATAAAGACAAACCCGATATTAAATATAATTGTGGAAAAGTAAGAAAAATTAAAATATATAATTACATAATAATTAAGTGTATGTTATTTTATAATTCAAAGTCTTCAAGTAAATAATAGCAGTGAAAATAATAAAAGACGATTATTTAAATTACTTCATATATTATATTCTTCACATACATAAATTGGAACATCTCAGACACAAACCTATTGAAAACATATTCATAATATTATGTAGGTATTATACAAATAATATGGATAGTATTTATGTCGGGTTGAACAGGCAAACAGCTTGTAACTCTTTTGATGCATCAGCTGTAGCGCGTAGTCGAGTCAGGTCCATTTGGATGTGTTGAGAAGATGCATGAACGGCCGCATTCTTGAACTCCTTGTTACTAGATAAAAATGTAAACAAATAATAATAACTCACTTCGTAAGAAAGGTGATCATGGTAAATACTAAGAGAAGAAAAAGCGAGATTTGAAAACGCAAGTACTAAACGATTAAAGAATACGTATAAACTATTCGCCGGTACGTACGTATTACATTAAATAAAATGCACAAATTAATGATGCAATCGCTAAACCGTAGACATTATAAAAAAGGCCATCTTTACCTATCTTAATGTTTTTGAAATTCCACAGCTTAGTGACCAAAACCGGCCAATGCCGCCCTCTGAATTGGATCTGACTAAAGGCTGCCCGGACCATTTTCTTGAACTCCTTGTTACTAGAAAATATGTAAACAAATAATAATAACTCACTTCGTAAGAAAGGTGATCATGGTAAATACTAAGAGAAGAAAAAGCGAGACTTGAAAACGCAAGTACTAAACGATTAAAGAATACGTAAAAACTAATCGCCAGTACGTACATATTACATTAAATTCTTTTTTCTTTTTCTTTCGACCACGTCCGATCCTAATGGGATCATATGGGCCTCTACAGAGTAGAGGTTTGTATTGACAGATTTTGTTTTTTTTACGAGAAATGGATGTCAGCCACTTGCTCAACCTATTAGGTCCATACCCTGACACACACAAATTGAAAAACAATATGTGTACTTGCCAGACCCAGGATTCGAACCTGGGACCCATGGCGTTATAGTCCAACGCTTAAGCCGCGCGGCCACCGTGGACGTTACATTAAATAAAATGTACAAATTAATGATTCTATCGCTAAAACGTAGACATTATAAAAAAGGCCATCTTTACTTATCTTAATGTTTTTGAAATTCCACAGCTGTGTTGAATGAATTCTGCATACTCTCATTTACTCCTATTATACTCTGGTTTGCATAAGAGTTTAAGTTTTCTATTCGCGATTAAACGGATCCATTGCCATCGTTGATGATCTGCCTTCGGTAGGATGTAACAAGGCACACCCTTCACCTCACAGCCAGGCACCCAACAACTTCGAGGCATCTGAAATTTTTGGAATGACAATAGTTTCATCATGTAGGTAACCTATAATTGGTTTGAAGTACACTTTTCATGGACTATTTTTTTATGACATAACATAACGAATAAAAGAGAATGATTACATAATTTATTAACATGCTTCAAACTACAGTTACATGTGATAACTCAATGAATTTTTTTGGTTTAGTGAACTCTAATGCTTGATTGATTTCTTAATATTAAGATAACAATTACTGGCTATCGTTTTTATATCAGGACAAATTAATGCATATAAGATGATGTTTCGTATTTGTAAGAATAGAATATCAGTCTGGAAGTCTATTGGTTTATATTCGTAAAATTATTACAATAGTCAGTATGCCAAATGGTTTGTCATGTAAGTATCTTATCTATAATATAAGTATAATAAACACAATGCCAAAATACATACCGATATAATATTAATTCAGGGCAGTCGAATACTATAATCACAGATAACTATAATAACACAATTTGATTGATTGTATTGATAAGTAATATGTAGATATTATAAGATGTTTTAGAGCTGAAATAGTGAAAACGTATCGTATCTTTGAGTGAAATGACAGTTTGACGCAGTGTTGCCATATTTTGAAAGTGGAATTATAGTACAAAGCCTCCAAAATTATAGTATTTGGGGATAAGATATAGTACGCGTTGTCATCTGTTGAAAATGAAAATTTTCCCAATTTTTTACAGTCGACTCGTTTTTATTAGGTGAAATATTTCGTCGCGGGCCGCAGGTTCCCAATTTTTCATGGTCGGCTTGGCCGCAAATTTACAAATTTCCGAAGACCACTCGATTGCGAAATGGCAAGTGCAAAATTATAGTACTTTTATGTAAAATTATAGTACGATTTTCAAAATTATAGTATTTTGGGCGTACTATACCTATTTTATATCGTACATAGTACGCGGACCAAAATTATAGTACAAATACTATAATTATAGTACGGTTGGCAACACTGAATACATGACATATTTATTTTCACGGAGTTGCCATACGTGTGCTTGAAAAAATAATAATCAATTTATTCCCATGTATTTATAAAAACTTTTTCTTAATTTTTTTTTCATCGTATGACCCCTCCAAATATACCAGTATCTACTTGTAAGTTTTATTCTAAATGTCATGTTGTGAACGTACTGAATTAATAATTTGTTGTGTACTCAACGTGTCTTTTTTAAATAAATAAAATAATTTATTGCCAGTGAAAGTATACCTATACATACATTATTCGAATTTGACTTTGAAGTCCTTGGAGATACGGTTTGCTCTTTCTTCTTCGCATGAGGTTATATTCTACTAATTTATTTTCCTTTTTCTTGTCGTTGGTCATTCCTCCCTTTTTATTTACTGGTGATACCCGCGCGTCCATTTTTTATGTAGGGGGTTTGGGACCCTTTTGTCTTCATTATGATATGGCTCAAGGAACCAGGTAGAAGTTACCTGGACTTCCAAGTCAACATGAATAATAAGAGTTTTATTGATAGGTAAAACTCCTTTCATTATTCGAATTTGACTTTGAAGTCCTTGAGATATCTGTTTGTTATCACCTGGTGTTGGGTATGCCAAATTCCTGTAGGCATGTGACAATGATTCATTGACGCGGTATAGTTGAATATAGAAGTTAATGGGTTCTTTTCCCCTTCTGATGGTGGTGTGTCCATCGTTCTCTGGTAGTTGTAGTGAAATGTCGACTCACTACGCCAGTTACCTCTCTTTAAGATGTCATCTATTTGGTATATTTACAGTTTAAGGAAGCCACCACTGAGCGGACACTGCCTGGTGGTTCTTGTACCCCTGCTTCCAACAGTACTGACCTTATCCAATTCCCTATAACTCTCCTAGTGGCTGGTTTTGGTGGTCATCTTGAAGATATAAATAATTCTGAAATAACCCCACCATCCTCTCTCCTTGGGTTTTACATGCAGCCGAGTTTCCGTAACCAGAATACTGGGTCGATGTTTTGACATGTGGATGCGCTTAGCTTGCAATTCGATTGACAATGCTTGGCGGTATCTGTCTTTGCGCCAAACATTGGCCATACAATTATGTGGTCACCTTTATCCACTAATCCATTGTCTACTATTTATTACTGAGTAGTGTGAGGTCATGAACCCTTCGTCCCGATGCGAGAAGCAGCCGAGTAGGTAGCTGTCCTGCGAGACGTTTCGAATAGGTTGTACTCTACCGGTGCTGTTTTCTTAAAATGATGTAGCACTACTTCTACTATCTACACATCTTGCTTGTGTAGCAGTAGAGATGGAAACACCGGCGACATTTGAAAATTTGAGCAAAAAACCATGGCAACTAAAATCAACGACCTTATCGCAACAAACGCGACACGAATTATTAATATTTTTACTGTCATTAGTTACTTATCAATCAATATAAAGACATTGAACATTACAACGATTATTCTAACCTTGTATAACAATAATCTCCTATATATTATTATGAGATTTTGGAAAATGCACTAACAGCCCATTTAAGCGACATTTTATTGTTATTTTTACATCTTCACTTCGAAATGTGCGCTACCAATTGAATTGAACACATTTCAGAAATTTTACATGTACGTGACGTTTATATCCGATATTTTCTTACACACCGTATACAATCGCCATATTTACTCTTTACGCCTCACAGAATGACGTCTTCGTCGCTTAAGACCTTCTAATCCTTTATTTGACAAACGATTTCGATTATTTTTATTCAAATATCGTAATGTAGGCATTGGCGCACTTTTTCCGGTGAAAAAACCAAAATCTTGGTACAATCACTACGTATAATATCTTCTGACAGCGGCGTACGCCACTGTCCGCCATTTCATAGATAACATAATATTCCAAATTTGATTTTTTTGAATACTTCTTTGTGGCTGTTACGCACTATTTTTTTATTGAATAATTACCTAGGCTACTAATTTCCATAGATCACAATATAGTCATATTAAACTAACAAAGTTGCCATTGCAAACAATGAAAGTAATTAATACGAATTGTTATAGTTATCAAAATGAGTCATATTATTATTGTATAATATCTACCTATTTTTATCGTCCATATCATCATCAATCTTGACCTATTCACTGCTGGATGAAGGCCTCCTCAGCCTTATTCGACTTCTTACTTACACATGAATTGTTATATTTATCAAAATCAGTGATATTATATTATTATCTACCTATCTATATATAATGCCATTATTATCACGAGCCTCAATAAATCCACTGCTGGATGAAGGTCTCTCTACGTTGATTGTATGCTTGAGAGTATTGAATTTCTAATGTTATTTATCTACATATTCATATCGTCTTCATAATAATCATCATCATCAAGCAGGATCAATCCACTGCTGGATGAAGATTCCGCAACCTGATTCTACTACTATTAGTTCAACGAATTTGTGATAATATACATATTTCTATCCATCTTATCATCATCGACTTGAACCAATCTACTGTTGGATAATGGTGTCCCTAGCCCGAATCTACTCCTTTCTGTCATATGAATTGCTGTATTTATAAAAATCGGTGTTACTATATTTATCTACATATTCATAATGTCATTATCATCATCATCAACCAGGATCAATCCTCTGCTTAATAAAGACCTCCATAGACTGATTCTACTCCTTTTTGTCATATGAATTGCTGTATTTATCAAAATCGGTGATATTATATTTATCTACATATTCATATCGTCATCATCATCATCACATCGACCTGAACTAATACACTGCTTAATAAAGACCTCCCTAGCCTGATTCTACTCCTTTCTGTCTTATGAATTTCTGTATTTGTCAAAATCGGTGATAATATATTTATCTACATATTCATATCATCATCATTATCATCACATCGACCAGAACTAATACACTGCTTAATAAAGACCTCCCTAGCCTGATTCTACTCCTTTCTGTCATATGAATTTCTGTATTTGTCAAAATCGGTGTTAATATATTTATCTACATATTCATATCATCATCGACCTGAACCAATCCACTGCTTAATAAATACCTCCCTAGCCTGATTCTGAGTTCTGTATTATCAAAATCGGTGATATTACATTTATCTACATATTCATATCGTCATCATCATCAACCAGGATCAATTCACTGCTGGATGAAGAGTTCCGCAACCTGAAATCGGTGATATTATTTGTATCTACATATTCATATCGTCATTATCATCATCATCGACCTGAACCAATCCACTGCTTTTAATAAAGACCTCGCTAGCCTGATTCTACTCCTTTCTGTCATATGAATTTCTGTATTTATCAAAATCGGTGATATTATATTTATTTACATATTCATATCGTCATCATCATCATCATCATCGACCTGAACCAATCCACTACTTAAAGACCTCCTTAGCCTGATTCTACTCCTTTCTGTCATATGAATTTCTGTATTTATCAAAATCGGTGATATTACATTTATCTACATATTCATATCGTCATCATCATCAACCAGGATCAATTCACTGCTGGATGAAGAGTTCCGCAACCTGATTCTACCACTATATTATACCTATTTCTATCGTCCTTATCATCATTGACCTGAACCCATCTACTGCTGGATAAAGGCCTCCCATGCCTGATTCTACTCCTTTCTGTCATTTGAATTGCTGTATTTATCAAAATCGGTGATATTTTATTATATATATTTATATTTCCATTATCATTATGAGCCTGAATCAATCCACCGGTGGATGAAGGCCTCTCTAAGTTGTTTGAATTTCTGTCGGTCATATGAATTGCTATATTTATCAAAATTGCTGATATTATATTTACTTATTCATAATATCGTCATTATCATCATCAACCAAGATTAATCCACTGCTGGATGAAGGTTATCCCAACCTAATTCTACTCTTCTTGGTCATATAAATTGCAATATTTTTTTAAATTTGTGATTTTATATACCTACCCATTTATATCGTCATCAACCTGTATCAATCCACTGCTGGATGAAGGCCTTTTTAAGATGATTCCACATCTTTAGGTCTTATAAATTCCTATTCTTATCAGATATAACATGTATTGCTTCATTATTTATCAACATTTGTCTCGATATGAATGTCCCACACCGGGAAACTATATTGTTTAAGGTTAATTTTTAAAACAATACTTATATGATTTTTAAAATATTATTCTATGGCTCCAAGCATTTATTTTTTATAGACAATGAAACAAAATAATGTTTAAATTTATTTTTTATGCTGCTTACCTTTTTCTATTATGTAAATGGGACCCGAAAGAGATTAATATTTGCGTTATATTGGATCGCTATTTATGATAATCACGATGGAGATGTATAATTATTTGACATATTTAAATGCACATACCTACACATATATACCTACTATATGCTAACAATCCCCGGAGACCCGGAAAAGGCTGCCAACAGATGACCATTGCTACATATAACGCAAGAACATTGTCCAGCGATGCCAAACTTGTAGAGTTTCAAGAAGAGCTCCGGAATATCCACTGGGATGTTGTCGGACTCAGCGAAGTAAGGCGTAAAGGTGAGAGTATTATTACTTTACAAAGCGGACATGTGCTGTACTCCAAAGGAACCGATGAAGGACGCACGAGCGGTGTTGGATTTGTTGTCAACAAAGCCTGGAGGGACCGCATAGTCGAGTTCAACTGCATTTCTGACAGGGTCGCAAGCGTGATACTTAAAATCAATGCTAGGTACCGGATTCAGATTTTGCAAGTATATGCTCCGACACAGAGCTATCCTGATGAAAAAGTGGAAGAGTTTTACGAGGAAATAACATCCTTGAAAAATAAAAGTAAATGCCACTTCAACATCATAATGGGAGATTTCAATGCACGTATTGGATCATACCAAAGAGATGACGTAGCGGTCGGACATTTCGGACATGGCTCAAGGGATGGTAGAGGGGACATGCTTGTGGAGTTTGCTGAAACCAACAATATTCCTTTTTTCAACATAAACCTACACGTAAATGGACGTGGAGAAGCCCGACAGGAAGGACCAGCGAAATCGATTACATCCTCACTGACAGAAAATATACATTTTTAAACTGTAAGGTGATCAATCAGTTTAACACCGGCAGTGATCACCGGATGGTGAGATGTAAGATAAGATTGAACGTCAAATCAGAAAGATCCAAACTGCAGAAGAAGTCAAATGCTCGCGTATACCTGCAGAACAATACTGAATTCCAAAATGAACTCAAAAATGCACTATCGGCTTTCTTAGATGAGAACGAAACCGTTTCCCTATCCAACGCAGAGGATATAACGAATATTATTCTACAATGTGCAGAAAAAACAGGCGTAAAAAGCTCAGAAGTTACACCTTCCACCAAGCTTTCGAAGGCAACATTGAATCTTATGGAGCAGAGAAGGAAAACCAAGAGCGATAGACAGGCACAAAACGATATGGAGTTTTCATCACTTTGCAAAACCCTCCGAAGGAAGATTAGAGAAGACCTTCGTAAATTCAATGTAAACCTCATACAAGCAATTGTGAAAGCAGGCAGAAGTTTAAACAAAAACAAGCAATGCTTGTCGATAGGAAAACGTCAAATCACAGCACTAAAAGCAAAAGATGGTTCTATCGTCAGAAATTGGGAACACTTGTTAAGCCGAGTTGAAGAGTTCTACAGCGATCTCTACAGTGATGACACTGACAATACGACTATAGACTTAGATCTTCAGAGAAATGGAAATTCGGAAGACCATACTCCCGAAATTACATCCTGGGAAGTAACCCATGCTTTAAATTACATGAAAAGTGGGAAAGCCCCCGGGGAAGACGGTTTAACGATAGATATCCTCAAAAAAGCAGGAAAGGATGCAAATGAAGTACTTGCACAATTGTTCACAGCCTGCATATGCAAAGAGGATGTCCCAGAGGTATGAAAAAATGCCAGCATTGTCATTCTTCACAAAAAAGGTGACAGAGAAGACCTAACAAATTATCGTCCAATAAGTCTACTCCCTATTCTCTACAAGACGTTCACAAAAATTCTCTCAAACCGTCTGCAAAATGTACTAGACGAGAACCAACCGAGAGAACAAGCCGGATTTAGAGGAGGATACAGCACTATGGACCATATCCAAGTCGTCAGAGAAATCATAGAGTGGTACCAGGAATACAAACTGCCACTATGCATGGGTTTTATAGACTATGAGAAGGCGTTTGATTCGATAAAGAAATGTTCAATACTCGACGCACTCAGAAAACAAGGAATCCCTGGACGCTATATAAATATTTTCAATAATATATACAGTAGCGCAACAGCATCTGTAAATCTCCATAAACCATCGCGCAGATTTCCTATCAGCAAAGGAGTCCGACAAGGTGATACAATCTCACCTAAACTATTTACAGCTACCCTTGAAGACTTATTCAGGCAACTTGACTGGAATGACAAAGGGATCCCCATAAATGGAGAATACCTGAGTCATCTGCGCTTTGCCGATGACATAATAATTTTCTCGCAAGACTCAGAAGACCTCCAAAGCAGAATGCAGGAACTCGCTGAAGTAAGCAACAAAGTAGGTTTTAAAATAAATGTAACAAAGACGAAAGTCATGTTCAACTGCTTTGCAGGCCAAAAAGAGATCCTCATCAATGGCACTCAGCTCGAACAGGTGAAAAGCTACATCTATCTGGGACAACAAGTATCTATAGATGGATGTATATTTGATGAAATTGTTCGCAGAGTAAAGCTAGGCTGGAGTGCTTTTGGCCGCCTGAATAATGTCTTCAAAAGTGACCTTCCACTGTGCCTAAAGCGCAAAGTGTTCAACCAGTGTGTGCTTCCCGTGATGACATATGCGTGTGAAACATGGACCCTAAGTAAAAGAGAGATCCAGAAACTTAGAGTAGCACAACGTGGTATGGAGAGGTGCATGCTGGGCATAACGCGAAAGGACAAAAAGAGGAATGAGTGGATAAGGAAGCAGACAAGGGTTTGCGATGTAATAGAGTTTATTAAAAGCCTTAAATGGAGATGGGCTGGACACATAGCTCGAAGAAGAGACAATCGTTGGACAAATCTAGTCATCCAGTGGTATCCAAGAAGTACAAAACGTCCACAAGGTAGACCTAGAGGCCGCTGGATCGATGAAATGATAAAGTTCTGCGGAAGTACGTGGCAACGCAATGCACAGGACCGAGAGAAGTGGAAGCAACTTGAAGAGGCCTTTATCCAGCAGTGGATAGATTCAGGCTGATGATGATGATGATGACCTACACATATATTGTATTAAAATTAAAATGACAGTGGTAGCAATCGGCGATTGTCAGCTGTTCTGCTAGGCTTAGCAGCCTGAAATGGTGTCAGGTGATACTGAGAAGGCCAGACTTTAGAATAGACTACGCACATGACTCCAAATTTGTATTGGCGGTGACGACATGCAGATCGTAAAACTGACAAATCAGATAAATTTTCAATTGTCTGACGTGAATGAAAATCCATCCCGAAGGGAAAACTATGGCGCCATCTATACACACTTTACAATTATTATATTAAAATCCAACACCAAATCACTATGACGAAAAGCTGTCTGCAAGACCTAGCGAGGCAGACTGGCGAGAGCCAGCTGGCTTAGCTAGTCTCCTTTATATTATTATCCTAAGAGATTTTGGAAAATTCACTAACAGCTCATTTAAGCGACATTGTATTGTTATTTTTACAACTTCACTTCAAAATGTGCGCTACCGATTCATCTACCGTTTGAATTGACCACATTTCAGAAATTTTCAATGATTTTACAGGTACGTGACGTTTATATCCGATATTTTCTTACATACCGTATACGATTCGCCATATTTCATTTAACGTACAGCAGAATGACGTCTTCGTCGCTTAAGACCTTCTCATCCTTTAATTGACAAACGGAATCGATTATTTTTATTCAAATATCGTAATGTAGGCATTGGCGCACTTTTTTGAGGTGAAAAACCATAATTTTGGTACAATTCACTACGTATAATATCTTCTGACAGCGGCGTGCGCCACTGTCCGCCGTTTCATAGATAACGTTGACACCCCGGAAGTCCGGGTAGGGAGGGGAGTCGGGGCCGCACAACCCGATCCGACCTCCGCGCTCAACTCTCCAGTCGACCGGGCGTCAATTAGCCAACAGTTTACCACCGCCAAGTCCACAAAGTGGTTAAAAACCCTCACAGGCCATTTGCATGTCTTCATCGCAGTCCTGTAATAAGCAATCATCCGATTGCAAAGATCAATGGCACCCATCGACATATTGTAGTGCTTTACAATGGCCGGCTGAGTGACATTGATCTTCCTCTTGACTTCCTTTGACCATCGCATGCAGGTACCAACAGGAGTACTGCCGACCGCAGTGGAAAGTAATAACACGGATTTATTATCTTTCCACTTGACTACACAGACTTTGTCATCCTGCCGAACCTTCTCATCCCAATCTCTCCTCTGCATTGCCTTATCGTTTTTTAATTTCTTTATCACATCGCCGATTCTATTACTTCTGACAGTTCCAGTTAAGAATATTTTGTCTTGAAGTAACGAATCGGCGAGCTTTAAGCTGGTGAAAAAACGATCAGTATAGACAATGCAGGAGGAGTCATTGGGGAGAGTCCGGCAGAGTAACTTGACCACACTTGCGCCCAGACCGAACTGCTTCATATCTCCATCCGATACCGTTCCCTTCCCTACATATATATGGAAATCTAACACCAATCCATCTCTGGCAGCGAGAACAAAATTTTTAAGGCCTACAGGATTTGGCTTGTTAGGCACAAATTGCCTGTGTTCAACAGCGGCCAGTGAACGGTATCATTTGCTCGTCGATGGAGTTATGAGCAGGTCTGGGCAAAGTATGGCATTTTTTTAGAACCTCACTCAAAAAGGGACTAATCTTCCAAAGTTTGTCTGTGCAGCCCGTGCGGTCAGCAGTATTATCTGCAAAATGCAAATGATTCCGCAGTTCGAAGTACCGGTCTCTGGGCATTGCTTGATTAATGATTGGAATGCTTAGATCATAACACCAGTACATTCGAGTCTGCGAAAACCTCAATGTACCCATCATAATCTGGATGCCGGTGAATACGATCAATTCTTTCGAATTCGTATTCACCGACCGCAAGTCCCTTTTTTGTGCCGAATATAAATTCGTCTGCTCAGCTATTTTCTCGAAGAGAGCGAGGTTGAAGTACTCGATAAAGGAGCTGAGGACATTGTCAGCAACATGCCCTCTCGCCAACAAATCTTCCTCCAATTCCGGACCAGCATTCGGCATACTGAAACAATAGGAAAAAAATATTATTACATAATTCATATTTCAATTCAAGTATTTAGCAGTAAAAATACGAATAATGATGGGCAATAATATGTTTTGATTGTAATTGTAAACCTACCATTTTGTAAGCCAGGGAAGAACCCTGGATTGTGATGTCGAAGGTTTTAGAACAATCTCATCCTGAAGCTCCAATACCTCATCCTCTTGGTTTGATTCTTCAGGCTGAACATTGTCGTCCGTTCCCACCTGAAGAATGTATATGTCGTCGCTGTTGTCTGAATCGTAACCGTCACCGACTTCGAAGTCATTGTCGTCCAATATTTCGTCGACTTCATCAGCATTAAAAGATTTATCTAAATGTAAACAAAAAAACATAACCTCATTACATTTAGATACTCATGTCAAACTTATCACTGTGTAGACCTGAACGCAACACACGTGGATAACGTTTTCAATTTACGATTATGTTGTATTAAAAACACGGACACGTGTTTGAAAGCACATAAAACATGACTACAATTCATTGTGAAGCTCAACAAATTATTAATTCAAAGCAAAAACAAGTATTTATATTTAAATAAAGGTACTTACAAGTGAGAGGTACGCGTTCAGCGGCCATTTTTCAATAGTGTAGATTGGAGTGTTTTCAAAGTTGAAATGAATCTTAATTTTGAAATGTAAGTGCTCGTCCGTGGTGGTTAGGCGGGCGCGGGGCGGCGGCGGGGCGGGCAACTCAAACGTATGAACACGTCTCGACGTGTCCGTAGACAATGCGCGGGGACGGGTGTTCGCGCGTGTTGTTTTGGCGCGTCTAGCTCAACGCAGGCAAGATCGTACATGCGGCGGGCTCTTCCCATACTGCGCGCATAGAGGTGTCCGCACTGAATGGACGGGCACCGACGCGGGAAACGAGCGAGTTGCGGGTGTCTCAAACCATCATGAGCTTACCGCGTGCGTCTGGTGTATTTATGGTATTATTTTCACAAAGCATAGATAGTGCGAAGTGATGTAAAGTAGGTATACGTTTTATAACGTTGCACTTTTCACTACACTGATACGCTTCTTTGCCTTATTACGTCGCATAAAATTATATCAAATATATATAAAAATTATATATTCACTTGTATTAATATAATATGTAGTACTAAATAAATATATATTATGTAAAAATAATATCTTTAAATTTCAATAATTCTTAACGCACATATAATATTGTATACTTATTTTACTTATAGTTATAAAGGTAGGTACATAAAAAAATGTTTTTTTTTGTCTATAATTAATTATTCAATATTCTTTCTCATTTATCTCTTTATCTAATTTCTCTGTATTTAAATTTTAATATGATTAACTATAATTATTATAATTTATATGGAAACTTTGCTTGTTGCAATATCTTTTTCTAGTCTATTTTATACATATTTGTAGTCTATGTAACTGTTTGTTTTCCTTAATAAAAAAATATAAACATAATAAAAATAAAATATATTAAGTAGGTACATCATTTCCACCCTAGAGCCGGGGTGCAAAGTTATGAAGCGTACATTCTACACCTACATTCACACCATATGAACCGAAAAGTCTTTTTTAAACTTTAACTTACATATTATCCAATATATAATCAAATTATAAAATCGACCAAGGGTACTTGATGGAATTTGAATTTAAATTCATAAATATAAATTTACCAAATAAACAGGAATTAACTGTATCAGATGACAGTGTATATTCACCATTGGTGGTGTTTGAAGATGCCAAAAGGCGATAGTCGGATCGCAAAAAATTACTCAAAAAGAATAGATAAAAACTTAGATCAATTAGAATATACCTAATCAAATATTTTCTCATGTTACTCTTTTTCGAAAAACTTGTCTGGTTGTTCCCGCAGTTTCTTGTAAGTATAAGTTATAAAATTCTTCTGCTAAATTAGTGCTTTCCATATTGATTTCATTGGCCCCATATTTTGGTGCAAAGTTTTGCCATTTCAAATAGGAGTTTTCCAGTAAAAACTTTTCTGTGTTTATGGTTTCCTATCCCTGATTTGACGCTGAACACGACTGGACGCGCGCGGGCTACTACGGACACTCTACCCGTGCCCGTCCCCGCGCCAGTTCCGCGTCGAAGACGCCCCATGACTACGGCCAAGCGCTAATGGGCTAGTGTCTTGCCCTAGCGGTGAAAAATTGTATTACCTATACCATAGAAGTGAACTATGGTTCAAGTATTACTTAAAATCGCAAGTAAAAATTATTTATGGTGACTCCACGTACGTTGATATCTGGACGCAAGAGGGTATTTGTGAAGGCTTCATTTGGATAATCATTGTATGTACTAATCTTGCTTGAATCTTTAGGATTTTTTACAAAGCTAGTCATGTAGTATAAATCATTTATTTTATTAGCCACTGCTATAAGGTTTCTGGTTTTTTTTATCAAAGATTTCGGCGTTTGAATCACGCGCTTCTATTGTGCAATTCTGTGTTATTTTTGAAAAACTTAACAGATTTTTCTTTAAGCCTTCTACAAAATAGACGTTTTTTAGTTCTACTAGCTCAACATTGTTATTGTCTTTGAAGTAACTTACAATATTTCCCACTTTTGTTGCTCGCAACTTTTTTCCGTCGGGTAGGTTTACGTCGATTGGTTCTTTAAGCTCAACGCAACTTGAATAGAACTTATCGCTTTTCACTAGGTGATCTGTGCACCCGCTATCGAGTAGCCACTTTATTTCACTCTCACTTGTTTCTTCACTGTTTACACTGAGTTTATGATGATTAACTTGAAGAGCCCACGTGTTCAAGTTTTGTTGTTGTTGCTGCTGCTGCTCGATGCTTGAAAACTGGTACTGGTTTCGCTGTTGACCTCTGCCTCGGCTGCCGCCTCGCTGGTATCTTGTGCCTCTGCCTCTCTGATATCCAAATTTCTCGTAATTGTTTTTGTTCGTCGGCTGTTGTGATGTATTGCCGCTGTTTCTGGTGCTGGGCCCATATCCCTGCTGTACATTGTCGGTTTGATTTGCGAACCAACACTGTTGCTTTTTGTGTCCTGGCTTATTACATACATAGCACAGGCCTTTTGTTTTTGTTTTCATATTGAACGTGCTGACATTCGTCTTTTGTGGATTTTCGTTGTTTGTTAGACTTTTTTCTTTGATTTTTGATTTGACATATTCCACGGTTTGTCTTTCCGTCGGAACTATGTCGATGAAATCACCAATCGCACTGTAGCTTGAAGGTAGTGCTTTAATTAAATATCTTATCTGTTCTTCTTGATGAAGTGTACCTCCTGCATTGACATATTCATTGCAGGTTTTTTCGAAGTCCAAGAAGAAATCATCTACTGTTGCATAATTCTTCATTTTAATTTCTTCGATTTTTGACCTACAGATTATCTGCATCGGCGTTGATTTTGTTGAGTGGATTTCATCTAGTTTTTTTAGCATTTTCAAAGTCGTGTCGCAGTTCTTAATAAATTCCAACTGGCTATCAGAAACTGTACTAATTAGAATGGTTTTCGCTTTTAAATCGAGTTTTTTCCATTCCGCATATTTTTCCGTTACTTCCATTGCTCGGATTGCTGGCGCTTGACACTCGTTGAATTCTAGAATGTTCAGCAACCTATATTTCCAGCTGTTGTAATTCCTTCCGTCGACGATTGGTATACTTACCTCAGTGATCTTCGTTAGATTAGCCATTTTCGTAATAATAATTTTATTTATTATTTATTTATTTTTCTTTTTTATTGAATTATTTCGCAACCTTACGCCACCACTGTGTTTCACTTGACCTTCGCGGCCGGTTTTCTAAACCGTTGTGATCGCACTTTTATTATTGTTACCGGGAACCCGCGGTACACGATTCACGGAGCACTGGTTTTACGTTTTAAACCACGTTGCACTAGTTTTATATTTCAACCACGTTCTGCTACCATGTTGAGAATAACGGATCGTTTAGAGGATGTTAAATTATCAACATAGTTTTATTTATATGATTAACTTTATTATTATCAACTTCATGAATAATAATATACAGAGTAATAGATTACATTTTGTTATGCGACCGTTACAATAGACCTTCGAGTACACACTGTTGTCACGCCGGACACCCAAGTGAACATAGAACTGTAATTAGTATTAATTAGTGTTTAGCATTGGCGGACAGCTAGTGCCATAGTTAAACGTATTAATAATATTCTTAAATTATTACTTATAATATTTAGTTATGTTATTATATTAGACGGCTATATATCAACAATAACACTTGGTTGTTTAGCGGGGTTTTGTTTTGTTTCCTGTTTCATGATGAGCCCCTGTTTTGTGTTCTTGAGGCTGGGAGCTTGAAACAGGAATGAAACGGGAAAGAAATGTATGATAGGTATAGGAATGATATTAGTTTTCTTTATTTTTTTTTGTGTCATTTAAATTGTATGAAGAATGTATAGTAATAGTATATATAAAATCTGTTAGGTATAAGTTTACATATTTAGTTATAATAAATATGTGCAAGGTGCATATATTAATATAGTAATATTATCGTACATATTCATTATAATATATTAAAGTTTTCAAAATCGGGGAGGGAAATTTCAAATAAACGGCATGCCTCGTAATTGGACGATAGCTAGGCCAATCGAGACAGGACTTTTTAGTCGGTAAGAAAAGGGAAACAATGCGGCTTCCGGTGTGTGAACCCCGTGGCGGCCGTGGCAGAGAGTGAGATCATGGTGAGATCTACCTATAAACTAGACGGTTGCCAAACGCTCTGCTACCAAATTAACTGTATACACGAGTATATTCGTCACCAAAGTACAGTTTCATTGATAGTTTATATTGGCGTACAGTTTTACGTTAGAATATTCAACAATCGCGGTTTTTAGGAGTGCATTCATTTTGTTGGATAACTCTAAAGAGTGAGGTTAGGTCAGCGCTCGGTTTTCTCGAATGTTAGCTGAACCCGGAGTTTGATGTGAAGTGTTGCCAGTTTAAAAAAAAATCATAATTTTCCAAAATTATTAGGTAGTGAATAAGTTAATCCACTTTATTTTATATACCTACAAGGGAAACATATTATGAGTTTTTTTTTGAACTTTTATTTTATTGGCTATCGGTTTCCAAAGCTTCTTCGTGACGGCTCCGTGCTCTTTGTAATAATAATTATATAATATCGGCGACAGCTAAGTTTGAATTATGTGAACTTTGATAAATTGTGAACAATTGTGAATTTGGACATTGACTTGACTTTGTGTAACTAAATAATAATTAATTCTGTGTATCAATAAACAACCCTTTGACTATAATTTAACTAAAACTTGTTAATCAAGTGTGAATGTGGACAATATAAGCACTTACTTAATTTTTGACGAGCTAAAATGATCATAGACACTAAAACGCTCTTGTCACATATGTGCCTAATCGTCATAATGTATATTTGAACCTTTAGTGAATAATTAATAACTAACACATACGTATTGGTTCTAAAGAAAAAAAGTTGTAAAATCTCATTGCCACCTCCGCAGCACATTTACCAACATATTATTGAATGGCTTCTATATATTCGATTAATTATATTTAATTGAATAATAAGAAAATATACTAAACCAGAGGCACTCCAAGTGGGGCCCTAAATTTAATTGCCGACTTTACCGTGAAGTTAGACAATTTAACTATAGTTAAACCAGTTGCTCTCTGATAGTGGCCCTAACTTGTTGTAGTTTGTAACTACCAAAAAATAATTGAGAAAGTAATGTTAAGGTGTACTTGTGTTGAATAAATAATAACTCGAAAAATTCTGGGCGTTTTATTACTAGAAATAAAATAAAACTGTTACACACCCACACATAATCAACGAGAACGATTAAAAAAAATAACAAGTTACTAAAAAAAGTGGAAAGAATAATAATTTTAATTTTGTACTATCGAGGGGTGATAAACACCACCACCTGAGCTACCGACACCCCCCAGATATGTCAGTACCTACTATAATTTCGTAATAGAATAATAATTAGCGACCCCTGAAATAAATTTCCTCAAAAGAGGATACTTATATCGTCGGTATACTGCCAAATCTTGGTACCTAAGTCTCTAAATCATGTTATGGAGTTAATCCATTGCCGATGGCGCTGAGTAATCGCAGTTTGATATGCCCTACAAAATCAAGCATAATGCTAATTTCTTTTTGCTTTATTTATTTAGATGAATTGAAGTATTAACTGTTTTCCCTGCATGTTAAAAAACGTAAAAATTAAATTAATCATAGTTACAAAAAAAATGTATTTTGTAAGGTGAGGTGGGACTTACAAACCTTTGGCACTTTTGGCAGAAATTAATCAGCTCTTTTGACAGTTATCTGTGTAATAGTATTGTGTTAGGATTGAAGAAAGGAAAGGTGTACTTAAAGGTAAAAGAAATAAATTTGAAAGCAATTTTATATTATCAATGATCAATTTCAATGAATTTATAAATATTTTAATGGACATACAGCAGTTCATATTACAAATAGGTACACATAATATAAGTAATACTTAATTTCGAAATTTATTATACTTAGGTACTTAGTAAACTGTCACAGGAATTAAATTATTTTCAACAGTACCTATACAGTGGAAAAATCAGGAAAATAATAAAATTATCTATCTAATAAAAGAAATAAGTAGGTAAGTACATGAACTAATAAAGAGAAAAAACCTAAAATAAATGGTATTAATTAATCTGGGTACACCACAATAACATACAAATTTCTATGACATATTATTAATTAAGTAGGTAAATGAATTAATTTATGAATGGACAATCAATAGTTGATTTTAAAAACATTCATAATACCTACAAGACACTCTTAACATACCTAGACATATTGATATCAATTAGAAAAAAATACAAAGAAATTTATAATAAGTACTTACAAAAGTTAACAGTGTAAAAATTGAGAACCTTAGATTATAGAAAAATGATATAATAAAAATATACAAACGTATATTGAAATGACACAAATGAATAAAGAGATATTGAAAAAAAGTATTGAATCGTTACCTACTTCAAAGTATCGACCCTTTTATGACGTCCATAGCCACGAGACACTGACAGTTTGGCACGATACCTACAAATTATTATTGCTTTAAATACATAATATGGATGTGAAACGCGAACCGGAAGTATTCAAAGCTGATGCAGAAGGACGGTGTTGTTTTGAAGTACCAATATTGCATTCAAACAGTCCAGAAGTCAACATTTATAATATAAAGCAAGAAAATACCTACGATGCAGGCTGTACTTTTGAGGTTAGTTTTACAAATCTGATGTATCGTGTCGTTTCGGTTGGGTGGTTTTGTTGATTATTTGGACAATGATTAAAACGAATAAGTATACTAACTTGTCTAATAGCCTGACGAAAAAACGAGTGTGTGGTGAAATCCAATGTCAAACGACACCATTACTCAAAAGTTAACTTGGCAACACTTGATAATCACTTCTAATGTAGGCACCTATTTTATTCGTACGCATCTACTCTATAGACAAGGCGACTATCGAGGGTAGTTTACATAGTAATGTAAGTATTGATATATGTATCAATAATAATTTTTACAATACCTACCAAAGTTAACCGTGTGAACTGTCAAAAAGTGCTATTTTTTACCTGCACCCCTCTAGGCTGTGTTAATTTTTTGAGTTAGACAGTTTAGTCACCTAACTTGTAACAATAATTGTTATAATAGGTACCTCAATACAAACATATGATAAACTACCGTCATTAGCCGCCTTGTGTATAGAATAGACCCACTGCTTATTGTTAAAGTATCGCATGCATTGATTTATTACTGATGCAAACGAAACACTTAGACAGTACTTTGAAATGTTTTCGCTGTATCAATCTAATATAATAATATATTATTTGACATTATAATATAATATTATATTATAATACATTATATGTGTACTTGCGCCCTTTCTTTTTATCATCATGATGGATTTCATAATGCGTAAGACGGTTTGCCCCGACAGTGGGATACGCCTACATCATGATGACACAAGCGATCTATGCGAAGAAAGACTGTGCGACCTGGAGTATGCAGACGACGCAGTCGTGTTTGACTCGACGATCGAGAGGTTGGAGGTGACCGTTAACAGGCAAGCCGCGAACTCGATGCGTGTGGGTCTTCATCTGAATGCCGCTAAGACCAAATCCATGTGCAGTGCTGCTTGCATCGACGCCGACACTCCTCTGCGGGTTTCTGGTCTGCCCGTCGAGCTGGTGTCCAGATTCAAGTACTTGGGTGCCACGGTTGCCGATGATGGTGGTATTTCTAGTGAGCTTGGAATCCGCATGGGTGTGGCAGGCTCTGCGTTCAACCAACTTGGAGTCGCATGGAGGTCAAGGCTGTATTCTGTGAGGACCAAATGTCGTTTGTTTAACGCGTGCGTGCTACCTGTGCTCCTGTATGGCTGTGAGACATGGCATCTTACTAAGCTTCAAGAGTCTCGGCTTTTGAGCTTTGAGAATCGATGTCTCCGCAGAATCTTAGGGGTACATTGGTACGACCGCGTTACAAATATCCGAGTTCGTGAGCAGACACAACAGCCTTCGGTGATTGAAGTTATCACGAAGAGACGATTCACGTGGCTGGGACATGTATTCCGGATGCCGCCAAAGAGTGCGGCACTTCGTACCCTTGTGGCACAGCCTCAAGGGTTCCGTCGCCGTGGCCGGCCCTCCCTCACCCTGCAGCGATGCTACAAAAGAGACCTACGTGCTGCAGGTCTGACATGGCGGGAGGCACAGGAGTTGGCGATGGACCGAGGGAAGTGGCGCCAACTTGTGCTTGCCCTATGCCCCAATGTTGGGACGTGACAGGGTGAAAGAAGAAGAAGATAATATTATTATGTTTTAATGTAAGTGTATAATTATTTTCCTTTTGACAACTTTTTTCAAGGCATGCTCGCCTTTCATTCTCTTGAATCTCATCGGTCACTTCTGCTCTTAAAGCATTTTCCCTGCTGTCACTTGATATAGTTTCCAATCCCAATATTCTTGAAAATTTGAATTTGTATGCAGCCGTCAATTTTTATGCACCCATTTTGAATGAACGCTGCTTCCTCATGCCAGACTCACCAGGCACCAATAACGTGGGCTATGCGGCTGGCTGGTATGGGTTGGAATTAAAAAAAACAATTATTGCAAGTGCATTACTTGCAATTATTGTTTTTTAAATTCTATTTTATTGCTTAATTTGTATTTTTTTCAATTAGGTATTGTTGTTTTTTTAAACTTTATTCCTTTTCTTTTCAACTATTTTTTGCTTTGTTTTTTTTCTCTACTAATTTGATTAATCTTTATTTCTTATTCTAAATGTCATGTCGTGAACGTCTTGAATTATTAATTTGTTATGTGTACAGCGCGTCTTTTGTCACTAAATAAATAAATTATTGTTTGACACTGAATATATTATTTGACTATGTGACGTGTCACTTAGTTTTCTTGTTGGCTACATTTTTAGTCATTTTAAGGCAGTTCCAGTCAAGGAAGATGGTGGACTAATAAAAAATAGCCTCTAATCACTTGATCTACAATGCTACAGGAGGACACATGGCTTGGGGACTTTGTGTTTATATGTTAAACACCATAGCAAGACACTTTTCCGTAAAAATGTGCTATATATTATACATCAAGTCCTGAATTAGACCTCGGGTCTGTAAAAACTGAGATTGATTCTCACACAGTTGATTTCAAGGACGAATTTGTTGAAGACACAATATGCCAAATCAATTATGTGGATCCACAACCCGGTTGCTCATATTCGGAAGGCAAGGCAGTTCATCAGGTGGATACCTATAATTTATTATTATTATTTTGTAATTGAGGTTCTCATCTGGCATCCGCAGCACATGGACGGGTTTAATTGATTTTTAAAAACTAACCAATTCCATCTGTCGTTCAATAAAAACTACTTCGTATTAATACCTTTTAGAACTCATGTGGGTGTGTTGGGAGTCCTTCATTCGGATACTTTTTTGTATGGGAGAGAGGCATAAAATATAATATAAATTCCTGATATAGCATTAGAGACCGTTTTATGGAGAAGGGTTTTATTTGGTAATAGTATTACTAACAAAGTTTAATGTGCACTTTTTATGGCGGATCTTAACATTCTACCTCCACCCTTCGCTACTACGATATGGTTATATTCCTGCAGCGCGCAGAGCATTTTGACGTTTACCAATTTTCACATCAAATAGCAACATAAAATGACAACAAAGTGTCTCGCTTACGCTGGAAGAATGGAATTGGCGAGACAGTCACCACTTTTACGTGTAAACTGTTATTATCGCGATATTTCAATTTATACACTGTTGGTGCCATGAGAACCCTTGCACATGTACAAGCGATATCATAGATAAAACGTTTCCACAATATGTCAAAATAATAGTAGGTATGCACGATTTTTTACTAAAAGCGTAGAAGTGGACAGCGATAATGTTTGTCTTTTGTCGAGTCTTCAAATAAACTTGATGCGAAGCTAAAATTGAACAAAAATAATTGATGATTGGCCAGTATTATTGCTATATCGAAATTATGACTAATTTAAAATGACAAAAGCAATAAGACTACAACTAAAATGTAGTCTATATTATTAGGTTTTCGAGTTTTACTTTTTTTCAGTTCAGCGAAGCATGATGGCGAGACCTACAGGTGATTTTTCAAAGATTAACGTGTTTGCGAATCTGTAAAGCTTCTTATCTCTAACTCCGATGCTTTTTTTTCCATTGTGCTCTTATTTTATTCATTCCCTCTATATAAATTGAAGAATTTAAGGACGAGGATAAATCCCTTTGCACCTTTAATTCCACTATCAGGATTATAATAAAAAATCTTCCGAATTATTTTTAGGTTATCGCAATGAGCAGTGTCATATTGTCAGAAGATGTCGATCACATTTCTCCGGTGAGGCTGCCAGAAGTACAAGCTACATAACATGACAAACAGATCAACGAACGAGTCATTAAAAATAACCGCGAATATAATGCAAGGTTAACAACCAGCGATGTCATCTGTCGCAATGGTAAAAGTTTTATTCAATCAAGTTGATAAACGTTCTACGAATAATGATTGCTTTATAATAATAATTGACCTAAGAATAAGGTAGTGTTTTTTTTAAATACGCCATTTCTTTTGTCATTCCCCAGTGGTTAAGCTACAACATATGGCCGTAGCATTTATAAAACCAACAGTATAATTTATATCGACATTATTATAGTGAAATATTTACGATAAAAAATTATATTGATAATCTCTGTGATCCCAAGTTTGACAAGAATTAGGCATTTTATTATTCAAAAAATGAACACATTTGAAGATAATTCTAAAGATACTAATTATAAGCTATGTCTTTGACCATTCAAGTTTGATAAACATCCTACGAATAATGATTGCTTTATAATAATAATTGACCTAAGAATACGCCATTTCTTTTGTCATTCCCCAGTGGTTAAGCTACAACATATGGCCGTAGCCATAAATTGACAAACTAAAATTGAAGTAGGGAATAAGATCATGTTAACGCGCGTGTTTGAACATGTACCTAACCGATATTTTAAAAAAAAATTTTAAACGGTACATGTTCAAACACGCACGTTAACATGATCTTACTCCCCCCACATCCACAATAATTAGAAATACAAACTGGCTATAGCTCATACAGAGATATTTCAACAAGCAAAGAATCCATATTATATGTGTTCACAATAAATTATTGAAATTAAGGGGGGACATGCTCGTCGAAGGTCAAAATTGCGTTTTTATTGTATTTTCAAACCATGATCCTGGACACTCCTTAAACGTTGTAGATAATCTATTTATATAATTTTGAAGCCTTATTATCCTTTATAGTTATTTTAAACATTTGATGACTGCATAAAGTATTTTTGTTACATAAAATAGTATTCTTTTAGACCTCTCGCTCTAATGTTTTAGAATATAGTCATATTTCGGTACATAACTGTGCAGTGGTGTTAAGATTTTTTACATTTATTAATTTTTAAACGCATTTATAAAACCATTAGCATAATTTATTACGAGATAATTTTTGTAAAATATTCACGATAAAAAATTATATTGATAATCTCTGTGATCCCAAATTTGTCAAGAATTAGGCATTTTATTATTCAAAAAATCGGCAAGATTAACACATTTGAAGATGATTCTAAAGATATTTATTATAAGCTATGTCTTTGACCATTCAAGTGTGATAAACATCTTATGAATAATGATTGCTTTATAATAATTATTGACCTAGGAATAAGGTAGTGTTTTTTTGAAATACGCCATTTCTTTTGTCATTCCTCAGTGGTTAAGCTACAACATACGGCCGTAGCCATAAATTGACAAACTATAATTGAAGTAGGGAGTAAAATGATATTGACGCGCGTGTTTGAACATGTACCGTTTAAATTTTTTTTTTTTTAAATTCGGTTGGGTACATGTTCAAACACGCGCGTTAACATAATTTTACTCCCTACTTTAATTATAGTTTGTCAATTTATGGCTACGGCCGTATGTTGTAGCTTAACCACTAGGGAATGACAAAAGAAATGGCGTATTTCAAAAAAACACTACCTTATTCCTAGGTCAATAATTATTATAAAGCAATCATTATTCATAAGATGTTTATCACACTTGAATGGTCAAAGACATAGCTTATAATAAATATCTTTAGAATCATCTTAAAATGTGTTAATCTTGCCGATTTTTTGAATAATAAAATGCCTAATTCTTGTCAAATTTGGGATCACAGAGATTATCAATATAATTTTTTATCGTGAATATTTTACAAAAATTATCTCGTAATAAATTATGCTAATGGTTTTATAAATGCGTTTAAAAATTAATAAATGTAAAAAATCTTAACACCACTGCACAGTTATGTACCGAAATATGACTATATTCTAAAACATTAGAGCGAGAGGTCTAAAAGAATACTATTTTATGTAACAAAAATACTTTATGCAGTCATCAAATGTTTAAAATAACTATAAAGGATAATAAGGCTTCAAAATTATATAAATAGATTATCTACAACGTTTAAGGAGTGTCCAGGATCATGGTTTGAAAATACAATAAAAACTCAATTTTGACCTTCGACGAGCATGTCCCCCCTTAATACATTATGAGTAGGTAAATTCCTACCTCAATTAAGATAGAACAGATAAAGAGTATAATAAGGAAAGCAAACATCCAATATTTGAATATTCCATTAGTCAACAGTTTTATTATACACAGTTTTGGAGATAGCGCATTTAAAAGAAGCAGGTGAATTATAAATAAATATAATTAATGTATCAACGGTGAATAAATTAATAATATCACAATTCAAACAGCGCCGGATAAAGGAGTTTCGTGTAAAATTAGTCACTATGACTGACATCGTTCAATATTTGGTTTCGCGTCAATCTTGACGGACAATAAAAATTTCTATCTTTGGAGTAGTGTTATGGAACGGCGGGATCAACTTCATATGAACACAAATTAAGCCCAATCAAGAATTATTCATCAAAACATATTATAAAGTCCACCTAGTTGTATATTTTATCTAAACTGTAAACACGTAGGTGAAAATGGAGCTTTTATGGTAATTTCAGAGTATAATCCTGGACGTTCCTTAAACGTTGTAGATAATCTATTTATATAATTTTGAAGCCTTATTATCCTTGATATTATTATTTTAAGCATTTGACAACTGCATAAAGTATTTTTATTACATAAAATAGTATTATTTTAAACCTCTCGATCTAATGTTTTAGAATATAGTCATATTTCAATACATCTATGTGTGTTAAGATTTTTTAGTTTTATTAATTTTTAAAAGCATTTATAAAACCATTAGTAAAATTAATGTTAACATTAAATGGTGAAATATTTAGTTTTGACAGAAAATATGGCATAGTTAGAGAAACGCCAAACGAGAGAAAACGATGCAATAGGCTTCATGCAAGAACAGTCGGAAATAACTATAACAAAATTTACTTTATGTAATACGTGATCTGAATTTGGCAAAGACCGAAATCTATGACCAGTGCTGCATGCATTGATAGCATTGACACCGATACTCCTAGGCGGGTTTCCGATCTGCCAGTTGCCAATGATGGCAGTCTTTTTAGAAAAAATGGAATCGGCATGGGTGTGGCGGGCTGCATTTAGCCAACTTGCGAGTCACATCGAGGTCAAGGCTATATTCTTTGACACTAAATGTTGTTTGTACAACGCGTGCGTGCTGCCTGTGCCCCTGTGTGGCTGTGAGACGTGGCATCTTACTAAGCTTCATATATCTCGGATTCTGAACTTTTTAATGAGCGACAGGGCTTAGAGTTTTCACTACACATGCATCATTTAATATAATTTATAATAATTGAAGCACCATGAATATTCATAGGGGAAAATAATGTAATTACATCTATACAGACAGATGTATAATTTTATGGGTATTTAACGGCCCACGTGCTCGTCGTAGGTCAAAATTGAGTTTTTATTGTATTTTCAAACCATGATCCTGGACACTCCTTAAACATTGTAGATAATCTATTTATATAATTTTGAAGCCTTATTATCCTTTATAATTATTTTAAACATTTGATGACTGCATAAAGTGTTTTTGTTACATAAAATAGTATTCTTTTAAACCTCTCGCTCTAATGTTTTAGAATATAGTCATATTTCGGTACATAACTGTGCAGTGGTGTTAAGATTTTTTACATTTATTAATTTTTTAACGCATTTATAAAACCATTAGTATAATTTATTACGAGATAATTTTTGTAAAATATTCACGATAAAAAATTATATTGATAATCTCTGTGATCCCAAATTTGACAAGAATTAGGCATTTTATTATTCAAAAAATCGGCAAGATTAACACATTTGAAGATGATTCTAAAGATACTTATTATAAGCTATGTCTTTGGCCATTCAAGTGTGATAAACATCTTATGAATAATGATTGCTTTTTAATAATTATTGACCTAAGAATAAGGTAGTGTTTTTTTGAAATACGCCATTTCTTTTGTCATTCCCCAGTGGTTAATCTACAACAGGGGCGGGCAAACTTTTTGGATGGAGGGCCAAATTCAAGAATTAAAAATGAGCGGCGGGCCGCAAGTAAAATACCATTTTTAGATATACACTATTTATTATCACGAAAAATAAACATTACAAAAAAATTAATGAGAAGAATGAAAGTGTTGTACATTTTTTCAAATTCAGGTGTTAATTTTGTGGTTGATATTTTCAAAACTGCTTGTAAATGGGCATCGGAGATATTTGATCGTAAAGAATTTTTATTGAGGTTCATGATCGAAAATGTTTGTTCACATATCGTCGTTGCGCCTGCAAAATCCGACAAACATTTTTTTGCGAAAATTGGTATTTTACGCTATGTGATAGAACAACACACAGCGGATAGGCCTGTAAAACCCGTTTTCTAATATCAAAGCTAGTTTAGAAAAATTCAAAACAAGCTATGTATTTTCATTTAAAAAATGGCTTCAAAATACTCTATGAAGAGTCCGTTCACATATCGCATTTTAAACTAAAGGAAAAAAACTTACTATTGCGCCTGTTAATGACACATACCGGAGTTTGCGTGCCGAGTCTTGCTTCAAAACGCGCGTTTTATGGTCAGTCTTGTTGTGATTTGCAGCCAGGGAACTCATATCTTTTCTGTGCTTGCAGCACTAGTGCATTATAGTTGATTATTTACGTTCGCCGAAAAATAATATTTAAGCTATAAAAACAGTGTGAATTTACACAGAAACGAAAAAAAATGACAAGTCTAAGTTTGAAAAATTACAATCCCTAAAGTTATCTATGCATCGAGATTATCATTTCTTTTACGATAATCTCAAATACTAATTTTGTTAATAACTTAGGTACCTACCTACTTACCTTTTTTTATTTTTTAAAAATATAACAATAGCTATAAGAATAAATAAGAATAAAGTTTAGTTTACTAGTAGGTAGGCATTATGACTGTTTATTAATAGGCATTATTAAGAGGTTGATTTGTTTTGTTAAAATGTTAAGATGATTATTATGTATCTTGTGTTGCTTAAGAATATTACTTGGTTTGTAATACTAGTTACCATTTTTTTCTTATTTCGATAAATAAAACGTCATTTGTCAAATTTGTTTAATTATTTATCCATCCTACTCTGAACACATATTTTTATTCCCCCTTCACTTGATAATTACTTATTTATATGTCAAATTTTGGTTGGGAAGATAAAGGTTTGTTCAAAACAGACTATTGGCTTTGTTAAAGATGTTTTACGCATAAAGTCAAACATCATTAAATTATGGAATTATCATTGTAAAAACCCGGTGTAAAATGCGCTGTCTAAAATACACGTACTTACAATCCGCTAAGTGCTGCCCCAACCACAAAGCGGATTAAAAGACCCAAATAAAATCAGCTATGTGTCTTTCAGCCACAAAAAAAAATATTACGACCAAAGTGCTAAATATTGTATTATAAAATATCATTTATACTGAATCCGAAGTAGGGATCTAATTTTCGGTTTACTTACTTTGAAAAAAACGTGAGTCATTGTTGAATAAATCAGTTTTTTCCTTCTCCTGAACAGTTGTGTTTTTTTACATAGCGGATTTTGCAAGCGCGGCGACGATATATAGGTTGATCCAAAAACAACGAACATTTTTCTTGCATAATCTTTAAGTTGTTCGAATTTTTCTGAATTAAGGGCATTGTAAAATTTGGATATATCTTCACGACGATGCAATTCTCTTAAATCAGTGTCACACTGCAGACCAATAATCTCAAGTTGTAGTAGCTCTGTCAGTACACTATCAATATCTATTGAAAATGGATCGCGTACTATTGCTAAACTTGTCTCAATTTTTCGGAAGTCACCAAATCTTTGTAAAAAATCGTCATTCAGAGCTTTAATAATTTTACCATATTCTTCAAATTTATATTCTGGTATATTCAGCAACTTCAAAGTTGGAAAGTGGTCCACGTTCTTATTCGATATTTATCGAAGGAACAACTTGAGTTTTAATTGAAATCCATTTAAACTCTTCACCATATCGTGGGCATATATTTTTTTTCCTTACAACGCAGAGTTAAAATTATTTAAATGTGTCACGATGTTCAACATAGAAAATAGTGGTTACATAGTGTGAGACGAGACGCAAGGAAGACGTACTGAGATAATACATTAACGAAACAACAAATTCTTCAAATTTTATTCTATTGTCAATCTTTTTTAAAAAATATATAAAAAAGTTATTCGTAATCAGAAGTACAATTAATGATGGCGGGCCGCAAAAAAATACCCGGCGGGCCACATGCGGCCCGCGGGCCGCAGTTTGCCCTCCCCTGATCTACAACATACGGCCGTAGCCATAAATTGACAAACTATAATTGAAGTAGGGAGTAAAATGATATTGACACGCGTGAGACCCAGCGACTTCATAGCAAATATTTCAAATAAAATTTCTTCGAAAAAATGTTACTTTTTTCAGCTTAATACGCACTTGTTTCGGAAAATTTAATAATAAGACCTCCTGTTTTATGTTACGTACATCTATAGTCATTTCTGAATTTTGCACCATTTCGTGTTGAAATTCATTGGCCGTACAGTTTGTACGAATGATGGATCGGTTCATATTATTGAACGTATTTGAACTCGTGCCAGCTTGTAGACTTTCATTGGTATAGTGTGTTTCTGTTAATTGTTTTTGAAAATCATTAAGTGCATGGCTGTAATGACTAACAAAAATATTTGATACCTAGCTAATTTACGAGTATAAATCTTCGATCAGCATTGTCTTGCGGAGATGTTTTTGCCGACATTTCTGATTATCTTGGCAAATATCGTGGCACACGAGTAATAATTGAGCCCTTCTCTGGAAAAATAGCATTATCCTTATTCTTAATTTTGAGATATTAATGATTTAAACTCTAATACTCCTAATGCCATCTGTTGTCGAAATTAGTCATCAATAATAGTGTGTTGTGCTGTTGTATACATTCTTTAGTATTTTAAAGCTAAAAGTCTAATGTTCCTATTTCTTTATTTTTCAGGTATTTGAAACCCGGGGATGGGTGAAATGGAATCGGGGGGGATTCTCTCCGATTGAATGCTGAGATGTACCCAAGGGGGTGAAAGTTCCATACAGCGAACGTGACCACCTAATACATCAGAAATACTCAGTTTTCAGAATAGATGGCAGCACGGTCACACACGAAGTCGCATGACACAAGGCCATTTCAATGACCAATCAGAGCTCACCCATGGCTCATCCAAGCACGCGAGCTGTCAAATACTGTTTTGTTACTAATATCATGTCAATTCGAATAGATGACACCAAAGACTAGAGATGCTAATCGGATAAAAAATATCAATTTTTTATCAATACGTTATAATAATTAGTATTGGTGATTTAATTATATCAATTAATTATCGAATTGAATCGTATTGTGAACGTATTGTGTTATTTTTATTTGTCTATAATAATTGTATTTCCTATTGTCGTTATGTTTTATTTTTAAATTAAAATGATATTTTAGAAAGGAATGTGACAGCAGCAAAATATTGACAAAATAACATTGATGTGCCAATATTATGAGCCCATCTCTATCTCTTTTTTGAATCTAAACTCTTTTTAGTGACAACCAATCAGCTTATAGAATGAAAAATTCAAATCATGTCGTCGTCATGGCAAAATAATTGTTTACCGCCATGTTTGTTGAAACAGCGAAATTCGTATTTGCAATATTTTCGTACGGATTGTTATAACTATACTCGGATATTTAGTTATAATATTATTATAACATTAACAACGCCTCTCAAAAGAAGCATACAATATATTAAACTAAGGATTTCCTATAATAATTATTGGTTAGTCTAATTTATTAATCCTAATAATATTATGTTTATGCCAAAGTTTTTTCGTTTAGACTTGGTATCTAAATAGTGATATTCCAGCGATATTTATTTTATATTATTTACACACTAATAATTAACGCGTTCGTAAATTCATCGTTCAGTCTATGATTTTAGTAAATAATTACTAAACGATCGAACACCTAACAATTTTTAACTTTTGCAAAATTCACAAAGAAAGCAAGATAGCCAACGCCTAAAAATTGGAATGTACATTATTATTAGGCTCGAAAATTTTCTTAATCCTTGTAAATTAGGTTACATATTATTTAGGAATATGATTAATCGTTCCTTTTACACGAGCAATAAAATACGAGTATGCTAAGGTGAATAGATATTCAATTAAATTAATATGTTAAGAGTTTGCTTATCCAGCAGAAGGAAAAATTATATGACGTTTCATATATTTTTTATAGTCGATCATTTTATGTTTTACGGTGGAAAAGTATAATCATTTGAATATTAATTACATGTAACATCGACAATAAAATAATATTTACTCAGTATTATTACTATTTCAGTATCTTAAAATGGTTATGATCTGTGGTATCCCTGGTTGTACAACAAGGAGTGAAATTTGCCATAAACTCCCTGTAAAAACTGATGAACAGAGAAAATGGGTCCATTTAATGGCAAACGTTAAATTACAAAATGTTGCGCCAGGACAGATTCCAACGTCTGTCGGAGTATGTCGGCTTCATTTTTTACCGCATGACTTCAATGGCAAGAGACTGAGGACTGGAGCATGTCCATCACAAAATTTAAGACCGACGCTTCAAAAAAATGACACCAATATCAACCTCAGTCAAGACGTTGACGATATTGAAAATGAAGTGGCTTTAAATATTGATGATAGTGACACATATTGTGGTCAGGTAAAATATAGCAAGAGTCCTACAGTATCGAATAACATCAGGACACTCCCCTACAGCCCTTTCCCTTTGCCAGTCACTTCTTTTGCCAAAAGTAGGCGAATCTCCGTATTTTAAACCATACTCGAGATAAAGTTGAATAATATAATTTTTAGTATAGATACATACCTCTTTCAAGGATATTATTTCATGTAGGTGTTACTATCATTACTTACTAAAAACAATTCAAAATAATATCACGTAAGTACTTGTATAATTAAAAATAAAAATATACAAAAAATAATTTTTATATTATCGATTATCATAATATTGACAATTTTATTTTACAGAACGGACGGCGAAAAATCAAATTGAACATACAGAATGCAATGCGACCAAGATGAAATACCGTCGGCAATGTATTGCATTAAAAAAGTACATTAGACGACGCAATAGCAGCAATGTTTCCTTTGCCCGACGCCTAACAAGTGCCAAACAATTTATGAAATCAAAAATTTTCAATCTAGTCACGAAGGATATGACACGATTGCAACAAAATTTTTTCAAATTGCAGCTTAAATCTTCTAAAGTAAAACTAAAAGGGCGACGTTTTAGTGACGATGATAAAGTTTTAGCCCTTTCGCTGTACAAGCAAAGCGGCAGAGCATACAAATTCCTTTCTAAAATTTTTACACTTTCTACAATTCGCACTTTGCAATCTTTGTTATCTAAAATACCAATTTGTACCGGTGTCTCGGGCGTCATTATGTCTAACCTTAAGGAAATGGCTAGACGTATGAAACGCAAACATAAATATTTCACATTAATTTGGGACGAGATGTGTTTGGATCCTCACCTAGATTATAACAGGAAAACCGACTTGATCGAAGGTTTTGAAAATTGCCGACCACGTCCTCGTTTTTATGATTCGTAGTTTGGTTAATAATCGCAAACAACCGATAGCGTACTATTACAGTCAATCTACCACCAAGTCAGTACAATTGACACGATGTATCAAGGAAGTTTACAAAGCTTTACATTCCACAGGTTTGTACTCAATGAAGACACTGCTATACTTAATTTAAGTACTAAACTAATATTTTTTTAATACGTAGGTATTTAGAATGAAAAATAAGTTAGCTTTATAGGGTTTCCATGGAAATAAGCCGAACCAAATGGTTTATGACGGTCTCACCTTACGCCGAAACCGTTTATTGCCGTAATAAAACTTGTGGAGTGTTCACCCACTTAGCTTCGGATTTGTATATACGGGCGCCGCCGTGTTCCATTATGCTCTATGCAAATAACGGTGTTTGTACATGCGCGCCTATTTGAAACAAGTATTCCTTATATTAAAACAGAAAAATATTTTTTCTCTATGGTCAGTTTTTGATGTCTATGGGCACTTAACTGTCAAATAAATGACAATTTCTCACATTTTGCCGCTAGATATCCCTAGTGGTCCATATATTTTGAACTCGCTATTACATTTACTTTCATATTACATATTTCTTTTATTTTTCGATTAATACTACATTATGGCCGGATAATCCGAATGCCGAATAAACGTTATTGAATAAATAATCATTACAATATAAACAAATGAAAGTAAATGGTTATCGTGATAGTATACCTACCTACCATATAATTATTATGCATAAATCGATTCCAGCATAATCATGTGAATTGAGTTGTTCAAAATATTATATTACTTGTATTTATTTGATTTCATGAATCTGCGTCTGATGTGTATTTACTAACGAGACTCTTAAATTTGAAAGCATCGCCTCTTTTACGAAATTTGCGGCATTGTAGATTAGCTTTATCTACGAAAGCAAAGTTTACTACCTATAAATAAAGCATTCATGATTGAATAAAATGAAGCACCAATTATAGAATCAATTGTAAAATAGATAGTACCATTAGACAATAATCAAAATAATACACTGAATCATAATGAAATACGGAAGAAAACAAGTACCTATGACAATTATCAACAAACGCGGGCTGTCAGTTGCGATCTGTCAAAAATGAACTCTGCCGAATTTAGCAATCGGTTCGCTAAACTTATGGTAGAGGGGCATTAGGTGTTCGGGTTCGGCGAGATGCTTATGTACTAAATTTGGATGAACGCAATTATACGGGCGTATTATATATCAGGCGTAAAATCGCATTCGAAAATTTTGGATGAACACCCTATTAGTTTTGTTTTTGACATCGTTATTTGAAGTTTATAAAGGTTGGGATACTTTAATCAATTATTAGGTGAAATTCTTATATTATTATTTACGTTTTACATTGTAAGGATTAAACTATGTAACTAATATCTAATTAATTTTAACGCAAATAAGCTATTATGATATTATATTGAAGTAATAGAAATTCTTTTACACTATTTTTAACAAGGAGAAGATATTTTACTTGCTTTATAAAATGATATTATGTATTTACAGGATTAAAAATAGTTGCCGTTGTATGTGATCAAAGTTCCACAAATACAGCTGCTTTGAATAAGTTGAGGGAGGATACAAACCATTTGAGATCCGGAACAGGCTACGAAAGTAAGTATTTATTATCTTCATACGATTAAATTGAACGTAGGTATATTTATTTTATAAGTATGTAAATTTTCTTAGAAACTAAACATCTTAGACCTGTTTGTTAAGAAAAATAATATTAGGTAAGTACGTGGTACGAGTACCTATGTTTATATTTTGACTCTGGTATTACCCTAGAAATAATTCCTGGCGTAGAATTTGTTTCTATATTTGATGTCCCTCACCTACTAAAAGGCATCAGAAATAATTTAACGACAAAAGATCTAGAGTATCTAGAAGACGTAGTTAAAAGATATGCGTCGTGGGAACATATAAAACAATTGTATGAAATGGATGCAGAATATATTGGAAACGAGAGACTAATTCCAAAAATCAATGAAACTCACATATATCCAATGACCAATGTCATTGCATATATCCATCAAAAATGATAAAAATGAAAGTGTCTACCTGTGCCCAGATATTGAGTCAAAAAGTTGGTAGTGCACTAGTACACAGTGCCAGAAACAGTAAGTATTTGTTTTAATGAAATATTAATTCAGAATAGGTATTCTCGATTTTTGGAAATCCATTTGAACTGTTTGGTACCATAAAATAATATTGAATACATGTAATTTGCTGGTATCACAAAGATCTTTTCCACCAGACAATAGCTGTTAGCATTAATTGTTGGCAAAGCTTCCAATTGATGGCTCTTCTCAAAAGTAGCGTTTTTAATAAGTTATACGTCAAACCCTTATTTAAGATCCGATTGCGAATGTTCATACTAATAAGTACATGGCAAGTGCTTATCCATACAAGTAGATATCTCGATACTAAACTATGACAAAACTGATAAATCTTCAATAATTTATATAATTTGTGCAAATGCAATCTGGCTCCGGGTATAGATTTTACCTTGGTACATTCTTTACAGTAAGTCGGCTTTATGATTGTGTATTTGAATGTCCTAATTTGATATTATTGATCGAATATTATCTACACCAAATTCTGCACGTTTGCTTAATTAAAATGTAAATGTCGTAATATTTATTGTCTAGACGTTACAAATTATTATTTTTTTTCGTTCCAGGAGTAATAATGACGAATGGAGAAGTAATCCCCCCGGATGCCCTGTATACGGGCAAGAATTTACTATTTTTGCACGACCTTTTTGATTTTGTAAATGGAACCACAATAACTGCAATTTCACATTCGAAGGCAAAAAAAATTTGCATATCAGAATCATCATTTCACAAATCATTTTGGTTAGAGTGTATTAAAAAATAAAAAACATGGTATTTGTGGACAAATTTAAGAATCCTGTTAATAATGTGCCATTCATTAAAAATTGGATCAAGGCTTTGGAAGGGATCATGAAACTCTGGGATATAGTATATCAGGACGGGTTTGAGTTTTTAGCTCCTCGCAATTTAAACCAAGATTCATTGGAAAATTTTTTTGGCTTCATAAGAAGCCACGGCGGTCGCAATATTAATCCAACACCTTTTCAGTTCTCCGGATCATTTAAAAGCCTTTTAATTAGCAACATGATGTCGAGATCCTCAATCGGTAATAACTGCGAAAATGATGGCGCCGTCGGTCTATTTGATAATTTATTGAAATTCTTTGGAAAAATTCATGTTGACAATGATATAAGTTCTCCTGACGCTAAAATATACACAAATAGTACGCAAAATTATAAATATGTCTTGTATAAATTGTGCGCAATCATTATTAACTGACCCTGCCAGAATGCATAGTTTTGTTTTAGCCCAACAATACACCGATTATAGTGGTTTAAAAAAAGTGTCGATAGATATGGCTCGCTGTTTTGATAGAACGGGATCTTTGATTAAAAAATATTTGTCAGTCAATGCCTTTACATGTAATATAAAAAAGAAAATAAGTGTTGAAATTAAAAATCAAATTGACTTATCCAATTTTTCGTGCCCGCTACATAAAAATGACACTATTGATAAATACATCAAATATATGCTTTCATTTCAAATTAATATGTTTTGCAATACCACGAACAAAATTTTGAATGGAAAATTATTTTATAAAGGGCATAATAATGTTTACTTGCGAGCACTGGAGAAATCCAACAGAAAAATCAAAAGGAAGCCAATGGTATTTCTTTCATGAAACTTTATTTCTATCGATGCAGCTACCTATATCGATATTTATCTTTATCATCGATCAAACAATACAGCCATTTAAATATAATAAATAATTTCTAGTTTTATTCAACTCCTTGTAGGCTCGTTATTTTTATTTCAACAATTATGTACAGACCTACCTGTTTGCAATGTCCTTAATACATATTATATTTTATACCTTTTCAATCTAAATTTATTAATAATATTATTGTTGAATACATCAAATGCATATTGTCTGTCTTATGATTATATTATAACATTATGTATTATAATAATTAATATGTATTAAAAGCATTTTATCTTATCATTCAGTTTGCTTGTTGTAAATAAATTATTATTTTCTCTGTCATTATTTATAAGTGTGTCAATCACACTAACACCATCGAAAAATGATTTCGTCGTGTCCGCAATGCAAAAAGAATAATAATATGTCCTTCCTGTACCTATATATTTGCTATTTTACATGAAATAATTTTCTCTTATTTTAATATGCATTTTAAAACACACGTCATGAGCTTTTTAACATATTTATAGTTAAGTACGTATTCCCATTTATTTTATACCTAGTTGTTACTAGTAATGTTAAATATTTACAATATCTGTTTAAAAAAAACATTTGCATACACATCACCATTGTTTAAATAACATTTGTCAGTATTAATGTGAGCCAAACATATTATCTTTTGAAGAAGTCATTTTAAGATTAGTAATATACATAAACTTTATTTTAGTCTTATTATGATTTTTTGGTTATATTTTTTATTTATTTCGTTGTCTGTTATGATAGATAAAAATACATAATTCACGTTTGCCTCGTGAAATTTCATGTTATATTTTTCAATACCATCAAAGTGTTATTAACATTTAATTCATTTTTTTTTGTTAGAAGAATCACTATTGTCAAAAAGTTGATATACATACTTACCTATTATTATAAAATTGTATTACTTACCTTTATTACAAAATGTCTTGGTTTCATTATTATTAAGTAATATAATTGCAATAAATTGTATCTGATTGAAAACTGCGCGTTTCATTTTTCGATCCGAATTAATATTTTAAAATTATAATTATAAATACTTTTTTGGGTTCGGATCTATGGTTCTGTCATAGTCAAAACTTCGAGTCAGGCCAATAGATGGTGCTAATTATAAGGGGCATCTTCTTGTATGGAACTTACGAATCTATATATATATATATATACGTCTGTTATCTATGGATGTACCTGCCTGTTGTCATAATTTATTTATTTTATTATATTTCAAAACTTACAATTTACTACTAGGTACTTACTATTCATGTGATATTAATATAGTATTAGATATCTAGTTTTTTTAGTCAATTTTGAATTACCTTGCCATTAAATATGTGATAAAATCTTGACTGTCGATGGTAGATAAATAAATATATAGTATGAAACTTATTTACTGTGATTGAATGTCCCGTTTTAGTAGACATTGTTTATGAAGTACAAACACCTAATAAAGTATTTTCTTATTATGTATCCAATCCATTACCAATTCCTAGAATGATGCCTTATCTGTTATATTGTTGTTATATTAAAAACTCTAATAAACTTTTGCAATTATTTTCTGCCTTTTTATTTCACATTCCATTTCCCCTTTGATATACATATTCTTTAAATATTGACTGTCAATTGTGGCGTCTGATTATAAAAACCGATAATTCAATAACAGATATTCACGGTTTTTTGTTATCGTAATGAATTTTTGGGTCTCCGCTGCGTGTTCTTCCTCCTCTCTTGAGAAAGGGCTCTTCAACGAGCCCAAAACGTCGGTAAAAGAAGGAGGACGAACATGCGGTTGAAACTCAAATCTATTATGATCAATAATAGTGGTAAATGATGTTTTTCTGTGTCAAGTGTAACTGATTGGTTTTAACATTAGTTTTTTCTTTTATTTTCAAACTAGGACAGTATGCCCATTTTTATTAACTGATGAAGGCCTTTTTGCAATAAATACAAGACAAATATATTTATATCATTTTAAATAATTGGTTTCTATAAATCGTTTTTAAATATTTTTTCATAATGTGAATTTGCACATGTTTTGTTAGGTTTTAATCGATATGACGTGTGACTTATAGGTTTTTGTTATTAGACGCCTGATTTCTTGATGAAAAAATATTGTAGTACTTAATTGAAATAAAACACAATATTTGAACCATACCATTTAACATAAACGAAACCGGTCGTCACGATTATTAAATTATGGGAAATCAGTATCGCATAATATTATTGTGCTTTATTTTAATTACTAAGTATACAATATTCACCAAAATCTACTACACAAATACATCATTACATGACAAGAGTCCACAGAGCACTGAAGGCCGGTTCGAACTGGTCAAGTAATTTTGTATCTAAACATGTATAAACAGACAAATTTGGTCGAGTAATTTAGTAAAATCATCTAGTCGAGTCGATCCATTTTTTCGGTCGAGTAAAGAGTACGAGACAAGCCTGAACACATTATCTTTAGTAAGATTCATTAGTTGTCGTAGAATTTCTTCCTCCCATTCTTCTAATATATGAAGTTATTAACTTATTTTTTTTTTAATTATACAAATTTCAATAAAAAGAATATTTATTCTTAAACTTTGTGAGTAATTCGTAGAATTCATTATTTATTTTTGCTTTGTTACGTTGTGCTTTGTTCATTTTGACACGTCACTCACTGATGTACTGTGTTCGGACACTTTTCATTTACTAAATAATTTTGTGGTAACTGAATCACTCGCCACTCGACCAGTCTGAACCGGCCTTGAGAGGCTATTTAAAAAGATTCAAACTGAGAGATGACGACTGCTCTCCATGTGTGAACACTTCTTAATTAGGGTGGCATGTTATTAACGATTGCCCGATATTAAAAAAGGCCTTAGAGTCTTTCATAAACCTCACGAAATACTAAATAACAAAATATCGAATACTGGCAGGCATGCCACACAGTTTTTTAGAGTCTGGAACAAAAAAATACAAGAAATTTTGGTCATGGTCCAGATGATTCGGCTGTCGAGGAACCTTAGTTGCAGGGTAAGTATCATCACTACAACCTTTGGCGGGTTTTAGCCTTCTTCAAAAACTTCCTCCATTCTGGACGATCACGCGCCGACACCCTCCATTTGTGGTGTCCGTATTTTCCTTTTCTTGATAAACATTATTTTCGTCTTAATATGAAGCCCTTACTTTCAAAAGCGGCTAAAACGGTTTTTCAAGTATTTTGAGTTGGATATATATTTTGTAAAATATATTTGTCTACCACAGTATGGTCTGAGTTTTAATTTCAAAACTCGGCTAAATACGTTGATATTGATAATTAAAAATCTACCTTAGTTTCAAAATCGGCTAAAATAGTAGTAAAAGATAGATAAATTGAAATAATAAATATTGCATAAAACCGTTTTAGCCGCATTTGAAAGTAAGCGCTTCATATCTGAGAAGGTTAGTTTTGCATCTTCTCCCCACGAGTTTACTTTTTGGAGCACACTGTTGGTTTTTGATTCCAGTTCCTCTGTGTCTTTTTCTGTATCGCCAGCAAAGGCTTGCATGTGTGTATTCTGTGGTAAGATTATTGTTAGTAGACTGTCTAAAGCAATGTTGCATAGTGTTGGGCCACAAGTTGAGCCTTGGATGCAACCTTGGGTTTGATCCTGTTTTATTTCTTCGCCTGCATACTTAAGTACTACTTCCCTTTCTTGTAGATAACTCCTGAACAGTTTGTATAAATTAGGTGGTGTTGAATTTATTGCGAAGGCGTTTTTTACATGTGGCCACCATCCATTATCAAATGCGAATCTTTCAATTCGAGATGTGTTGTGATTATATGTACGGCTTTGTTTAGTGCGTATTCTGTTGGTGTCTGAGGGGTAAAGCCAAACCGTTTCGCACTTAGTTTGTCTTTTGCAAGATGCCAGTGCACTCTTTGAATGGCTAGTTTTTCAAACACTATTCTGAAAACGGGAAGGAGGCCGATAGGCCTGTATAATTTTGTGTCCATAGCATCTTTTCCAAGCTTAAGAACGGCCTTAAGGGCACACATGCTTACCTAGAGTTTCTGTTTTTTCATTTAAAGTTGAACTATGACATTGAATACTAGGTATGATTTTTAAAGTGAAAGTGATATTATGTTACATCTCTTTTACGCATGCTAATATGATTAAAAAGTTTTTCTTTCTCTTTCTGTCACATTCGAATTTGATTACCAAAGTTTAAACATTTACTATGCGTATTAGCTGACGTGCTTCGTCGTTTACAAATTATAACATGAATTTAAAAAATATATGTATTTATAATATTAAATATATTTTATAATGTACACAGATTTTTTTAACAACTATATTATATATACTTTTATTTATTTGTCGCATATTCAAAATGTTCTTGCTATATTAAAATCTTTTTTTTAGCCGGCCAAGTAAATCCGTATTTTTGGCCATAGACTAATAGAAAAAACTCTCTGCTGTCAGATTATGTTGATAGCAAATTCAAAATTGCAAGATACCTAACGAAGGAATTGTGTTTTATATCAGGAATAAGAAACACTATCTGTAAGTACAATATTATGTTATTTATTACTGTAGTAGTATTCTGTGTGTTTTGCATATATTATTCAAGTGTTAATTTATTGTTTTCTTAGTCTACACATACTTTCAATGTTTCATAATTCCGACTACTTTTTTTGAGGTTAGTTGCGTGGTTAGTTTAGAGGTTATTGCGAGAATGCCTGTGATTTCATATTTATTTGTTTGATATAATCTAAGGCGTTCTAGTTGTTATTAAACATGTTACCTACCTGATTACTTTATTTTAGTTAATCAATCTTTTTTGATGCTTTGTATTATCACTAATCCGTTTTAATTACCATTCTTCAAACAGTCGCACACTATAAAAGATTAAAAATCACACTATTAACAGTTCATATGTTATGTTTTTTGCAGATGGAGAAAATGTCTACCGAGATCTTTGCTTGTCGACGGTTTCATATGAATAAGATGGAATGAAATAAATCTTTTAATTAATAATGAAATAAATCCGACTTTCGGCGTAGGATTCGAACATGGCGTGATTCATATAATATTATTTATGACGTAGACCATCAAGCATATATACCCATTTTATAGATTTAATAGTACAATTACAAAAGGTAAATATAAAGTGACTAATGTTTGTAACCTATAGCTATATCTATCTCGCATACATATTTAAAAAATAAAACAATTTTATAATTACATTTTTGCACTAAATTTATTATCGATAATGATATAAAAGTTGCTAAATTGATTCATAATATTATAAAATATAATATAATTTTGCATATCAGTTACTTGTATCATATCAGGTATGTCATTTGGTAGAGCTTACTCTCCAAGTCTTTTCTTTTTCATCCTCAATATCACTTTGATATTAGAAACATTGTCTTTCTAACACCATTTCAAAGACTTTAAGTTTTCTAGATGCTGTATATTAATTCTTCTCTTCGGCTATATCTGCATCTTAGTTGCAGCATATGGATACAATGCGGCGCCTCCAAGAATCTCTGTCACTCTAGTTTTTTTGCATCGTTCCAGGTCATACTAGCAGCCCGTTACTCCGCCAGATATGCTATATAGATAGTATTTAGCGGCCATCCAGGACGCCGGAATCCGGTTGGCTTGAAGAACAGGCAAACCAGATTGGGATTCTCTTCAGGCACTCGCAGCACGTGGCCGGGCCAGGTACAAAGTTGCGTATTCACTCTCAACGTGATGCGAGGCTATTTGGTGCGTTCTTTTATCTCCCGTTACTTCTAAAATTACCGCACACCCAGTATCCGTCGTAAACATCTGTTCTCGAAGCTCAGTATACGGTTGCTCGGAGCCTTTGTAAAGTGCCATGACATAAAAACTAGTAAGATATTTAAAATAGCTGCTAGAATGAATACATTGTTGAAAGGAAATGAAAACTGATAATATGATATATTAATTAATTTGTCCATCTGAAGTTGTAGATATCAGTTAATAATTATGTGTTATACCAGTAATTAAATGCTGACTTCAAATGAAAATTGACAATTAAATATTGAAATAATATATTACCAGTTTTGATTTTTTTAAGTACTATACTATATCCATGGTTCATATTACAATGTCATAGTAAAACTTAAAAGAATAAAATATGTCGTAAGACGAAATCAATCTTGGGGTTTTAATATAAGTTAAATAAATAGTACACAGCTAATTTGTTATTACTTTGAATACATGCCATGTCTTTACATCAATAAAAAACAGAAAAACAATTTAATAATGTATAAATATTTATATAAGACTTAACAACGTCTAGTTAGACATCTAGTTAGACACGATGACCTCCATTTAATTTCCTCTTATTTTAAAATTCACCAAGATATATCCTAATAAGTAGGTAAGTATATTACATTTGTACATATAATAAGTAAATCAAGTACTTAACATAAATAATTATACTGTAAAATTAAATTACAATTGAAGCAGTATATATGGACCCCACAGAGTAATTAACAATATAATAATTTATATAATTATATCGGGTATATACTATATTGACACATTTTAATGAAGTCTATTTTTCTTGGTACCTACGTTCAATGATAAATGTTGTTTTATATTGTAACATAAACAATGGTAATATGCATTGATCTTTCTGATTTTTAAACTGTGATATCTATTTTATATATCTATTGATTTCTATGTGTATTATTGATACATTATTTATTTCAAATACAATAATTTCAAAACTAACAGTAAATAATATATAGAAAGCGTCATGTTGTTTAGTTGGAAAATCTACTAGGAAATTCCATCCAATCCAAATTCAATTTTTACCAGGTGGGTACTTGTAGGTCAGTTATTTTTGGAATAAAATGAATCCCTTAAAAAATATGAAATAAGAATAGAATGATAAATATTTGTGAAAATTTACCAAATCAACATGTTTAACGTGAATATTTTCACACTAAAATGATAAATATTGTTAAGAAAATATACACAAACAGTTCATTCAGAAGTTATGACGTTTAAAAGATCCCGCGAGTTAACTCGTGCGTGGCACTGATCAGTTATGAGGTGATATCAGTTATAATCATTTATGAGGAATGGTTATAAGCCATTGGCACAACCAATTTGGTTTTTGACCTTGAGAACAAAATGTACTTTTTACACGGAACCAAAACTCACGGCTGCAGAGACGAATGCTTATACAAAATATGGCACAGTGGAATCGCCAGCAAGATCTGCAGGTATCATTATTTAGATGTAAGTATACATATTATTTTGAATTTCATAAAATTACACTCGTTCTGGGTGTCTCGTAACAGTAAACTATATTAGTAAATTAGATATATCTTGATGAACTATAAAATAGTGATGTAATATAGACTTGTTGAAAATATATTAAGCATAATAAAATTTAAAATAAAAATTTAGAAATTCAGCCTTTCTGGTTCTCTAATATTCATAGATCTACTGGTTCTGGGATCTACTATTTCTGGCAGTAGACAATTCATATAAAAGTGATATATCTTTTTTTCAATCTTTTCAATCCAAAATGTCTCGTCTTTTTTGATTAATTCTATTTTAACAGGAAAATTATGTCCCGTCCAAACTCCAAATAAACAGACATCTTTCTTAGTAATATGAAGCTGCCCCTGAATCTGGAAGTACCAATCGTGATTTTTATCTATTACCATATTCCTGTCTTTATCTACTTTCCAAAATTTAATTTTTTTCTGTACAATAGCTTCATCTGCACTTATTCCAGCAGCTGAGAAAGGACATTTTATTTCAATAATTGTATCATCATCGCTGATGCCATCTGGCGTTGCACCGATAAAATCATACACATCATCGATAAACAATCCACATCTCTCAATCTTAATCCGTTCTTGTACACTAAGCTGTTGTAAAGCTATTGATTCATTTTCTTTACCATATTTTACCGCTTTCACGTTGGCTAATGATTGGCTATATAATAAACGTTTTACCAAAGGCCCAAATTTTGTATTTTCTCGCCGCTTACACACCTTACCAAAAACAGAGGCAGTAAGAAGGTTTCGTCGCCTTTCTAGCCATTCTGCACATTCAGATTGTAATACGGTGCGTCTTTCTATATCCCTCCTCTCATAGTTTGTCAGTTTGAGTTTTTTCAAAAAAGTTTCTTTTAACAATTGATATTGATTTTTGTCCATATCAGGTTTTTGGCAACTCTCTCCATAATCTGGATTAGATAAAGGAACAGTATGTATTGGTTTTCGCCAAGATTTTCCTATTTTTTTTTTATTTATTTTCAACCTTCTTGATTCTAAGCGATTTATGAAGGCTTTTGGGCTATTTTTATAAACTTGTTTTTGAATTGTGCAATGTAACTTATTTGTATTAAATGCGATTACCGCCGCTGCACATCGTCCCATGTACGATTGTCTTTGAGAGTAGTTAATTCTCTTGCCGCCTACAAATTTTGCAATCATGTTATTAAAAGATTCTGAAATATTAGTAGAAAAATTATAAATTAAACTTTTTGAATTTAGTACCAAACGAGAATTATATATCATTAATTGAGAAAATAGACTGCATTCTTTTAATGCTGGTACATAATTTACATCAAGCATGTCCTCTGTATTTGGTTCATTTGTACAAAAATATGGTAGACAAGAAGTATGGTCTCCAAAAACATGGTGCGGTCCATTAAATAAATCTTTTTTCAGAGCGATAACCTTTTCTTCGAAAGTACTATCTTGTAGTTTTCTATACTTGATTGCACCTATGACGGCTTTCCGCAGACGTCTTTTTCTTGACGCAATGATTTTTCTTACATTCAAGGGATATCTTGTGTCTTTGGTTAATGCCTCTATTTTGCCACAATAATTTCTAATTAAATGGTTTTTACATTCAACTTTCTCGACAGTTACATTCGGATAAGGGTGACAATCAAGAATTTTTTTGTATGTGCTGGAATCTCCATCAGCAATCAATTTTGAATAAATCAATCCATGTGTATTAATAGATTCTTTAAAGCCTTCTAATATTGCTGTAGATTCCATTCCACCTGACGGACCGGTATAATTTAAAAAGCATTTATGTTGTTGAGCAGGGATATTTTTATTTTTAGCTTTGGCGCACAAATCGCAATATTTATTTTTCACTGACATGTACAAAATCTTTCCGGTTCTTTGACCAATGATCGTGGCAGCGCCAGATGCTGCGGAATAATTGCATCTGTATGAACGTTTCGACCAACAGCCGTCTGCAACAACTGATATCATGGGAATACCAGAAGAATCGACGTCACCATTTTCGATTGCAAGTTGTCGCTCTTCTTTCGCAGCGTTTTCCATACTCTTATTTTTGGTTTCTTCAAACCACTCGTACACCTTCTGTTGACTCTTTCTGTATGTTCTTGCTGTAATCGATGGTACGTCAATTGCTGAACACATTTCTTCCAGATTTGAAAATCCACTGCCGATACTGATTATACTGGATACAAATGCGTCACACAGATTCATTTTGTTTTTGTTCATTTCAGTGGTATATAATTTTAATTTTTTACCACAAAGTTTACATTGAATAAAAAATGTACTACTAAAGTTATCCCGATTTTCCCCAAAAATTTCTAAATCTGATAAATTACAATTAAATGGAGAATCATGGTGGCTAATTAATTGAAGTTGTTGGAAAAAATATGAAAAGTCTATAATTCTACGGCCTTCTACACGGAATTTAGGGCTTGAATCTTCAATTTCATTTTCTATAATAAATTCTTCGTGTTCGTGTTCAAATGTGGGATGAAATTCTGGTTCAGGTAGTATTCTTTGAGGATTTCCATGCTCAGGCATAGTCTTCGGCAATATATCAATACTATAATACATTCAAAAATATTAGTTTAGTAGATAGTTAACAGAAAACAAAATGTATAGCTGCTATTAATTATTGTACCAGATTATAATTTTTGTCACAGACACACTAATTTCGAATAAGACATGGCACAAACATAATATAAAAATAATATAAGTACAAATGATCATTATACTTAATTGTGTGTATTAATAAGTAATACGCAAAACTTCCTTTTGCAAGATAAATAAATATTGTGAACCAAAATTTTCTGTGAAATGTGGTTTTTTCAACTATGTATAATTATGTCAAATTATAAAATAATAATTTCAAACCTTTGTGTTTTTAATGTATTAATATTTCCATCTTTTCTCCTACGTCTTTTTTTGGAACTTCCAGCCATCGGATAGTGAGTTCGTGGCATTTTTTGTAAGTACAATCGATATAAATAATTGTGATAATATTGTTAGGTACCTATGTCAAAAACCGAGGATGAAAATTTCGCATTCCCGCTGAAATAAATGACGTTCATAGTATTGCCAGGCTAAACTTTCGAAATTAAAGTTAGTTTTTTAAAAAAAAATTACATTGGAAAATATTATGTAAGTACAGGCATCCATTATTATGTTATTTGATGAAAGTATTCTTTAAAATCATCTGTATTATTATAATCTCGTAAATTCATAATTTAGTAAAAGTTAAATTTTCTGTAATATAAACATCAGTAGGTACCTAACCTATGTTGATTCATAATTTTGGCTAAGTAAAAAATATAGATATTTTTACTTCGCGATGTGTTTGGGGTGTTCTAAATTATGTAAGTATGTTTAATAACAAATGTGAAATTCGTAAAACCTCATGTGTATTATTTATTAAATAAAAATAGTAAAACTAATAGTAGATACAAATGGTGAAAAACTTCATTCTCTTATTTACTAAAATATCAATTCAATAATATTTTAGTAGATATGGCAATACTGGACGACCCGATATATGTCACTGAAATAAAATAAAATCTATCACAATTTATAAAATACATACCTACTACAATCATAATTATTTTGAATGTAGAGGGAGATAGTTATAGAAAGGGACAGAAAACTGATTGCTATGTTGCAATATTAGGCAAAATAGATTGCAACAGTGTTAAAAATTATAATGTATGATTTAGTATGACATAACGTAGAATTGACGCAAATACAAATTTCTTCAGATTTTTTTTTGTTTTGTCCTCAAATGTCAAAATATGTTTTCCTTTTGAATAATATGTTCGAATTTGTGTTTGTTTCGCCTATTTTTGTGTTCAATTTGTAGCATTCACTTTTATAAACATATTTTTGTACAATACTTGTGTGTTGGCGTATTTTTTTGGTCATATAAAGTTAAAATAATACCAGCTAAAGATTCCATACATCATACACTAATTCGCAGGTGGGTCTGGCGGATATCAAGATGGTCGAATATTTCGTGGAAACAGTTGTTTTAAAAAGGTCTCTATTTAGTATTATAAATTTATAACTAACAAGATATTTCATCATTTATTCAATGATTAATGATAAACCTTCTGATACGTAGCTTTATATTATTTCGTATGTCTATAATTGTAGCATATTTAAATAACAAAATGTCCACTCGCTTCCATTAGATTTAGAACCAATAGAAACTGCAAATATTATAATTATACTGAATATATTTTACTACATTATGTTTTATAACATTACAACTATCTATAATAAATCGTTTGAGATAATAATTAAGGGAAAAATTTGTCATCATCACAGCCTATTAATGTCACAAAAATATGGCTTCGTTCTCAATTATCACGTTTCACGGTTTCAAAGAATATTATTTTACGTCATAAAAATACTTTATGTAGTTATCAAATGTTTTACATAAATATTTGACGATGAATAAGCTTCATAATGATATAAATAGTTTTTCTACAAATCTTACGTACTATTCAGGCTTAACCTCTGAAAATACCAGAAAATAGCTGACATGGAACACCTTCCCCCTTAATGATGGCTATTTTCCAGAATTTTTGGGAACGAATGTCAGACATTTAATTTATAGTAACAGTATTTCTTCTGGGAAGTTTTTTAAGAAATTTCAGCAGATATCTAATGTGAGGTTGTCGTGTCCGGGTGCCTTTTTTTGGGGTCATGTTCTGAAAAACGGACTGTATCTCAGTGAGTGTGAATTAGATATCGTCCTCACTGCCCGGAATATGGTTGTCCGATATGTTGTATCTGTAGCTGGATCATCGTACGGGAAGAATTTTTCCATTAGGGCTTTTGCAGAGTCTTGCGGTTGAGTGCTTTACTCCCCCTGTGGTAAGTGTTGATTGTATGTTTCTGGCATTTGTTCTTTTTGTTATTTTATATAGTGAAGTAACACCTCCAGTAAGCGCAGTAACCGGATATTGACCTCACCTCGGTCAATATTCTTTTTATCTCGACTAGCTCGAGTTGCGGTACTTTCGGAGTGGTGTTAGAATTGTTTTTTCGTTGTGAAGAAAGTGGAGTTTAATTTTGGAATATATATTAGTTATTTTAGGTAAACGCCTCAGAATACGATTTTAATCCGGTAGGTATGTGCGGGACAGGTAGTATCTAAATAAAACTCCTAATTTTTATTTGGGTGTATTGACTGGTAGGTTGGTATTTATTTACTTTGTTATTTGTCTGTTTTTAGGGTTATAATAAATTTCAATTTGTTTAAATTATCTCTAAATTTATTTTATTCTTATTTATAATTAATACAGAGCAAGGTCTGTTTGGTTTCACAAAAGGACGCTGACTCCCGGCTACAGGGTTCTTCGACAACGATCCGAATCCGAACCCAAGCCGACTTACGAAAGACCTCCCGTGATTGGCCAAATTCAATCAGGCGACTTTTTGAATTGTCGAACCAGGAGGTAGCTTTCAGCGACGGCGCCTGACGAGTTTAGAATTACGTAATGCGCGGCAAAATTATAATATTTGAATTTACATACCATACACCAGGGGTGGGCAAACTGCGGCCCGCGGGCCGCATGTGGCCCGCCGGGTATTTTTTTGCGGCCCGCCATCATTAATTGTACTTTTGATTACGAATAACTTTTTTATATATTTTTTAAAAAATATTGACAATAGATTAAAATTTGAAGAATTTGTTGTTTTGTAAATGTATTATCTCAGTACGTCTTCCTTGCATCTCGTCTACACTATGTAACCACTATTTTCTACGTTGAACATCGTGACACATTTAAATACTTTTAACTCCGCGTTGGAAGGAAACAAAATATATGCCCATGATATGGTAAAAAGTGTGAATGGATTTCAATTAAAACTCAAGTTATTCCTTCGACAAATATCGAATAACAACGTGGACCACTTTCCAACTTTGAAGTTGCTGAATATACCAGAATATAAATTTGAAGAATATGGTAAAATTATTAAAGCTCTGAATGACAATTTTTCACAAAGATTTTTTGGTGAGCTACAACTTGCGATTATTGATCTGCAGTGTGACACTGATTTAAGAGAATTGCATCGTCGTGAAGAAATCTCCAATTTTTATAATGCCCTTAATTCAGACAAATTCGACCAACTTAAAGATTATGCAAGAAAAATGTTCGTTATTTTTGGATCAACCTATATATGTGAACAAACATTTTCGATCATGGACCTCAATAAAAATCCTTGACAGTCAAATATCTCCGATGCCCATTTACAAGCAGTTTTGAGAATATCAACTACAAAATTAACACCTGAATTAAAAAAAAAAAAATTTTCTTCTCATTAATTTCATTACTTACAACATTTTCACAACAACATTAAAACAGTTTCATTCTTCTCATTAATTTTTTGTAATGTTTATTTTTCGTGATAATAAATAGTGTATATCTAAAAATGATATTTTACTTGCGGCCCGCCGCTCATTTTGAATTCTTGAATTTGGCCCTCCATCCAAAAAGTTTGCCCCCCCCTGCTATACACTCTTAATAATAATTCCCTTATGGCTTGCATGTCAATTGCTCAGCATGATCCATTCGTCTCTTACATACTTTACTAGGTACTAAGCACATATTTATAACCAGTTTCTTTATTAAATCTTATACCTAAACATTTTATTTCTTACACTAGTACATATTTTATATAAAACAAAGCAATTTATTATCTTCTTAAACTATTGATAGCATACAGCGTCTTTCGTACTTTAATGTTACCTTTGTGTTTACTTTTCATCTTACTTTTTCATGTTACTTCCACATACCGGACGAAGGACTTTAAATGGGGATAAAACATTAAGGCAGTTGAGCAAGGAATTTGATGAGGTGTTTTATTAAACCGTTTATAGAGATCAGGGTTACGGTTCAGCTCACTTGTATTTAATAGTTATTCAGTACAAGGGGAAGCCTCTCTAAAATAGGGATGTAACAGTGACCATACTGTCATCGGCGTCCGAGATTCATAAAATAATTTGGCGCTTATAATTTTTGCTTCCTCAACGGTTGTTTTATATGCTTCTCTTTAGTCAATATTGTCGGTGAGCTTTTGTGGGCGCATGATGTCGCTTGAGTACTGTAATTTCCGTTTTGATCTGAGAGTCATTCTTTTCGTATTTGTTAATTCAGCGTTCCACCAGATTGGATTTTTCCTGATTACATGTGGCGTTTTTTTTGGGAGTATTTTATGGCATGTGATAGAGATTGCTGAGGTTATCTACTGCAGTGTCGAGTTCAGAAGTTGTGTGTATGTTTTCAAGGTACTGTTTATCTATGTTGAGTTCGCTCATGTTTTGCCTTGTCAATTCGGTTTTTTTTTCTTCTCCAGTCTGTTTTCTCATTTAAATGAGTGTTGAGTCATTCACGAGTGATAGTGTGCTAGTTGTATTGTTCCAAGTAAAAGTGATTTTGTGTGTTGTGTTTGGTGATGAGATAGTAATGTCGATGTGAGATTTTAAGTGTTTCCCGCTCCGCCAGAAGTTGGAACTGGTCCTTCATCACATACGTGCCACCCAATGTTGGCTCGTGTCCGGAAACTTGTACGTATGCAGTTCGCCGTATCACACTTCACCATGAAATGTTGTATCGGAAATATATGGCCGTATATTAAAGACCATCTAACTTCTTTGGGTCGTATAGTAGTGACATAAAATTCATCTCAAAATAAAACACGATTCTTGTCAGTTTATACTTTACAGGAAGCCAGCAGCAAAAAATTTTTGAAAATAGCCGATATACTGGATTATTTGTTAAGGTTATTTTTATTATTAGTTATAGGGTTAGGAAATCGCGGGAAAGAAAAACATAAATGCGGGTATTAAATGTACTGATATACATCGGGACTGAAAAAAATACACGCAATTGCCGGGAAAACGTGAATTCCGGGCATGTAAAAACGAGGTTATACTGTATATGTAAACCGTTAAAATTGGTGAAAGTATGATAATAATATAGCAGTGGTGAAAGGATGGAGGTAGGCTGTTAAGATCTGACATAACTAGTGCACACTAAATTTTGTTAGTCATACATATTTGTTATAAAAACAGCATTATCGCGATAACGCTGTTTTTTCGTAAATCAATTTGAATTACACGACATATACTTATGCATGCACTCACCAAATATTACTTTGATATTCTAACAATAGGTGGCAGTAGACAGTCCAAACTGACCACGCGTTACACGCTGTTTATCCGTATATCATATCTATGATGTACATGACATACAGTCCAACCAACATATCCGAATAATGGTCAAAAATGGAACTACTAGAACCCATATTGAATACACCATTCCAATATCAGATTCTGTCCAGTTGCGAGCCTCGATTGGGTAGTTTTCGACTGTGGTTCCCCCATAAATTCTTCAGATAAGTTTGCGGCACTGTACACAAATCGTAAATGTAAGTAAATGGATGACATTTTCTCTTGTTTGCCTTTTGTGAAGGCAAGAAAGCGCCGATTAGTTAAGAAATATATTGGAATTTATCCCAATGTTGTTGGAAATGGACCTCCTAATGAAGACATCACTTCAAGTGACTCACTTTAAAACTAAAGTTAAAGAATTTTACCATAAAAATCAGAGTTGTACGATTATTTTATGTTATACGGAAAAACAGCATTAAATTTGTTACCATACATTTTATTATAAACATGGTGGTCTATCCGATAAAGTTTTTTTGTTTAATAAGCCGTGTTCTCAATTACTCAAACTAGTTTTATTCATCAGAATTAAATATTTTCGATAACGGGTATATCCACAACAACCAACTAAAATGTTTAACTGCCAATATCTCTGAACGCTGTTTTCAGGATAACGCTCGTTTTCCGTATATGGGCTCAATTAATGATTAATATGTGAAGGAAAATAAAATACAAAGCTTATTATTAAAAATTAATTTAATTTAAAATGAGTTTGACTCACTCGACTTATAAACGAAAATGCAAAATAGAAGACGTATGTAATTTCCATAAATGGACATAGATTAATAAGATTTTTAGGTAGTTGAAATATGTATAATAATATTAACTGTACATTAGGTACACTGCCCTACATATAAAGAGGAGTACAAAACACATACATTGTTTTCATGTTACACCTAAGCCAACATGTAATTAATATTGCAGTATACACACTACTCACTATTTTTTTGAATAAGTATTTTGTATGAAAACTTTTATTTTTAACCACAACTTATTGTGAACGATTTTTGGATGTTTTTGTTTTAGAGTATTGCACTCATTTTTTTTGGAGGTTTCTTGTTCGCTATGTGATTTTTGAAAAATGATTTAATATTTTTTTTGAGATTTTGGAATCCGTCGGACCATCTAACAAATCTTCTAAGTCAATTTCCATGTCATTCATAGCTTTTCCTTTAAATCCTGAAGCCGTGAAGCCTGAACAATAAAAGCTTAGAGATTTTGACCGTTTGGTATACGTCATCCGGCAGTTGATATTGATCGACTATGCACTCCCGTGGTATGACCCATAGATGTAGCCAACTGCTCTGTATCATTTTCGCTCATGTTGAAAATTTATGTCAATGTAGCCAAATGCTTTCTTGGATTAGTTGATGTTAAAGCTTCGGGATGTTTTGCTAACTTTTGTAAGACTTTATATCCAAAAATACATGTTTCAAAAAGTGTTTTGTTCTGAAATAAAATTAGTCCTTAGACTGATAAGTAAATTAATATGATCTTGAACGTCCAGACTGAATAGGACCAGAATACCTCGACCCCTCTTTCTTCGTATCACTATACGTTTGAACCTTAATTAGAATTTTTTCTGGTCACCTCAGATTTTTCATGGATGTGTATTGGCAATCTTTCCTGTTCTCCTGGACGCCTTCTATTTACATAATAGAAGCACATGGCAAAATACAGTTTCACGTAATTCGTAATATGCCATTTCAATAGTTTTTGATACTTGAAGTTGCAATACAGCTTCGTTGGCCTTTTTTGTTAAATATTCTTTTAATAATCCAAGATCACTGGACAAAGGCACGAGTGTAGCTATCAATGTTTCTGTGAGAACCACGCAGTGTCAGCAGAATCCATGACATATGAATCGCTTTCAAATTAATGTTACTTATTTAATTATTGTTAAGTACATACTTCTTTGTATATATCTTCACACAATCGAATTACTACTACTCAGTAAGCACTTTGTTTACTTCACCTATATTTATTAAACGTTTATTATATTTTCTCACCAAATTGCTGAGATACTGAGGTAAGCATTTTCCATCGTGACAGGTTCAATAAAACGCTGACGGGAGGAAACAAGCCAGTCTCTCCGTAATATTCACTCGATAAACTTGTATCTTGCGCTTAATGCCTCGAAAAATGATATCTACCTCTCTGTTATATTGTACCATTGTATAACTGTAAACTGTATCTGTCAAATAAACTCGCCATCTCTATCATGTATGCATATTTAAATCAGTTGCAGCTTGATTAGAAATATCAAATTCTAATTAGCTATCAAAAGATGTATCATAGATTTTAAAATAGATTCTGCTTCCGCAGATTGAATGGTTGCATAAAAATCTGTTTTTTTAATGCATATGAAATCGCGATATCGCAGCATTGTTTCAAAGAGTTTGATATGTTCATTGCAAATGTAGGACTCATGTAAACATCTTTAATGGCGTCATACTTTGCAATTATTTTGGTGGCTTCAATAAACAAATCAATATTTGGGATGTAATGCTGAGTTCGTAGTGAAATTTCCTTTTTTCCTCAATAAAGTTATCAGATGTTTCCTCTCTTTTGAATTAACCGAAAGTGAGTATATTTTTTGGACTTCGACCATCAAGGGGTGATTTCTTTTGATGTGTCTGGAAAAATTTAGCACTGATGTTTCACAGAAAAAACAGAAATCTTTTGGTGAGAAATTTTGTCTGAGAATTCTTTTAGTTTATTAGCAGTCGCTAACTGGAGGCTTTTTGGTGACGATCGTGTTTCATCGTCTCGTCGTTGATCATCAGTTTGGTCTCTTATCGGAGATACCAGTCTAACATCTTCGATTTCAGCTGATATTGATTGTTCTGGTAAAGTCTCCTAAAAATAAAATACGAGTATTTTATCAGAATTTTTTCCACTAAAAAATAAGATGATTTTAGACAAAAAGAACATTTTATATACAACGTTTTAAAATTTTCTGTTGAATTATTATGCTCAAACTTGTACTTGATATGAAGTAAATAAAAAACAAACAAATATAGAATACTGAAATGTCATTTAGACATTTCATTTTGAGTTCCATAGTAACGCACGTATATATTAATAATTTAGTTGCTAGGACTACCCACTTAGCAACCAATAATAGTGGATTGGATTACGGATTTCTTCCGAAATAACTTTACATACAAAACAGAATTAACTGAAAATTAATTCAATTCTACTTAAAGATGGCTAAAAGTATTAAAAGAATGCATTGGCATTGTGTTCTGATATATTCTAAAAGTTTCAAATGTCTAGCTAGTCGGGACGTTAGTTAAAAATCGATCGCAAGATTTGTACTGGATAAACAACCACCGGACAAATAAGAATACGAGCAAATAAAAATGTTGTAAAAATAGATTGTGACGCATGACGCATTTTTTTTAAAATTTCATAATATCTGGCTGCTAAAATAGAAGTTTTCTTACAATGCACTCTTTGAAGTACACTCTTTCGGTAAAGTCAGTTTTTCGAATGAAATTTGTATGACTAGTCTGTAGGTTTTAAGCATTTATATTTTTACTGGTGTGTTGTTATTTTTACGTAAAACTTTTGAAATACAGTAAACTCTAAATTTATTATCCAGGGTCACATTGACTGAATTTTGGATTAAAATTTCAACATATCTATACTGTATATTTTAAAGTTTATTGGTGTGCTAATAATCTGTCTCACTAAAAACTCGTTAACGGCAATGACATTGCATTGAAGATTTTTTGGTAATTTTTAGGTTAACACAAATATTTTCAGCTTTCGTTCATGACCTATGAATATTAATTAAAGTTTCCATACATTACCATAGAATTTTGTTGTTTAGTTACCAAAGTTACTAATCATTAAAAGAATATAAACATTACAGCATGACTATTGTTTGATTTTCAAAATTTTGTACACACAATAGCGAAATTGAAACTGGAAAATTACGAATACGTCATCGAATAGAAGTCGCGACATCAGCTGTTTACTTATAACACAAAGGAGATGGGCAAATTGCACTAAATGTTTAATAAAAATAATTGCTTTTGGGTAGCGGTATCATTGAACTTCTTAGGAGTTTATAATTTATGTTTTAAAACCCAAAGTTTTTTACATTTTTTTATTGAGATTTTCCAGTGTTTTTTAAAAATTGTCCTTACCAACCTACCCTCCATAATCGAGTCTCAACTGTAATTATTTTCGAATATTTATCAATCAGTACGTAAATTTAGCTATATTGATGTAATACATAATATGAATACGTGTATTAATTAAGGCGCTAAGTACCAAAAAGTAGTTTTGCTTGTGGCTACAAAATACTGATTTGTCAAATAAAATTGTATGAAGCAGACATTTTGAAAAATGTAGTTTCACAGTATGAAGCAATCTTGGCAGCTTCTATAATTTTAAAACTTAAATTTATTTTCAATTTCCACAGTACATAGCTTTGAAATTGCCATTTCCGGTCACGGTGTAAGTACCACGCAAAGAATCTTATTTTAGGGTCTAAGTACCAGCTCAGGGACGCTAGTGGGATCTAAGTACACACTGATGACATTTTCAATAGAGATGGGTACAATATTATAAATTAAAAAAATAAGATTTTTCGATACTTTTGTTTTATCAATTCAATTATGTATTTACCTAGTCCTAACACAATCATTCTGGGTTTTATTTCAGCAATGTGCATATGACCCTAGAGACTATAGATCAGTGGTTTCCACGTTTCCGCGATGAATGTGCTTGTTTAGTGGTCAATCCAAATTTATCATGTTCATTGACAAATGGATTCTATCATGGGCGGCCTGAAGCGGGCCTCGAGATCAAGATCTTTCAACCACAATTTTTACAATTAGTAGAATAATGTTAAAAGTGGATTATCAAACTATTCTAGAATAGATTTTTGTTTGTTTCAATATATTATATCTGGCATAGAAATAATTTAAATGTGGATACATGGCGAACTTTTTTTTTTGTAATTTTGATTTCCAAAGCTCCAAATTTTTATGAATGCCTTCACTTTGTCTTTTAAAATCAGTGAATGCATTTGTAGTCCTTGCATTGATTTATTCACCTGCTTATTTTAATTTCAACCAAATACAACAAAATCGTATTTATCGTAATCGTATTATCGTTCCTAAACAAACTTGCGTCAAATTTCAACATTATGATTTGATCTTTTATTCAGACTTCATTTTTTCACGAGATAGCCAGCGCACTACACAATAGTGTAGAAGTGACGTATTATAAAGTTTGTCAATCAGGTTTGCAAACAACCTTTTATAGGACTGTTTTTTTTGTATGGTTTATAACTAGCGACCGTTTTATAAACTATGCATTTGCAAACTTCATACTTGTGGCTGCAATATTTTTTTCTTAAATTTTAAATAAATTCAACATCTACATATTCAAATAAATATTTGTCACGTCACTTTCACTGTATGACAATATGGATTCTGGTTTTAAGTGAATTGTGTTAAACTTTTCGCGCCTCCCTTAGCAACACCCCGCGCCTCCCAGTTTGGAAATCGCTGCTATAGAGTATCATAAATCAAGTACGTACAACTTTACTCAAATGTCCGCCTTTCTCCTTATGTGGTATAAGGCATAAAGCCCACCAAAAAAGCGTTCGGTGCGCTCACTACTGAGTAGGCCCCCTCCCACCCGCGCATTACCCTTCACCAATGTTATAAGGGGCTCAAGGAGCACAAAATAATTATTATTATCAGCGTCTCTCATAACAAAGCAATAAAAATATTATTAAAATTCTCGGGGCATGCAATTAATATCGGACACGCAATAACTAAACAAAGAGTTCATTGTTCTTAAATAATGGCTTCTCGCCTGTCTTATCGACGACGCTTCGAGGGGCGTGATTTTGCTTGCCGTGTTCAATGAATGGACTACGTTGTATTTTCGTTAAATCGTATCGCTGAGAAGCCAAAAAACGATGACTCATGGGGCAGGCGGGCACAAGGCGTCGTCAAATCCAGTGTGCGCTGGCGTATTTGATTACGTTGTATTTTCAATGATTTACACGCCACTTGTGAAATTTTGCGTGAGAGCCCCACTCGCTCCGTTAAGTGGGTTTTACGCCTAAGAGATAACGTTATTATTATTATAATATAGTGCAGGATCCCATAGATTTTTCGTAAACATAAAATGCGGAAAGCATTCTGACAATTGGGATAGGGTTACAAAGATATATAATGTCATGTTATTCACGTACCTATATGTGCAACCTACACTGTTTCTGGATTGACCATTATACCTACTAAAACTAATGCCATATGCATATATGGTAAAGAAATCAATCTGGGTGATTCTATACAAAAATATTACTAAATAAAATAGTTTAAGCCAAGGAGGATCCTAAGAATCGATGATTTTGAACACATTGCACTACCCGCTATTTTTATTTTTTCAAATGGGACGAACCGTTCTACCACCATGCCGATGGCATGGTACAATTATTGCATTTGCAATCAATCTCTGATTCGGTCTTGGTTTTATTGAAGAATTCAGAACAATTTTTGGTGGGTTATAAGAAAAAAAATTAAAACCACAATAAAAAAAAAAATACTTGTAATATCGCCTGGCAACATCGATATTATATATCTTTGTGACCCCGAGAACCTATCCCAATTGTCAGAACGCGTTCCGCATATTATGTATACGAAACGTCTATGGAATCCTGGACTAATAGTAAAAATAAGACAAACACGGCTTTGTCTAAGTCTGCATTAAATAGGCCGGCCATAATAAAATACTTGTTATGTTATGTCGTTATGTATGCAGTGATTCCCATTATTCTTTACCTGTAAACAATACCCGGCCTGTGTCCATATTATAAACATCTACTGGTGATAAAACTGATAAATTATCAATAATTATTTTGAACTTTGTTTTGTATTAAGTAGGTACATATGTGAGTCAGTCAATATCATACTTTGAAATGTTTTAATTTAAATAGTAGTACACATTTTTTTATTTGATACCATACAACTTAGCAATCATGAAATAATTAATATAAAATATGTTCTTAATTAATTATAGGATGTGTATTTCCCATTTAATTCAATAAGGCATTATTAATTATTATTATTATATTCTATAAATTATTGAAGAAGTAGGTACAATGTGTTTTATATATATATATAACTAGCTGAAGTAGCCGGCTTCGCACAGGGTCGCTTCGTGGTTCTAGTTATCTTAGATATTTAAAAAATAGTAAGAGGTAATTTACAATATGGTAATATGAAAATAATTCTAATAGGAGTAAAGGTCAAACAAAAGAACACTAAATTAAAATCAAATCCAAAATATGAAAACGTTATTAATGTTAATAATATGAAGTAAAAAAAAAAAAAAATTGGATGGAACAAACAAACAACAAACTTTGTATTTTATTTAATACTAATTTAGAAACCTGCAACTGACAAAAGTTTTATTGCAATCCGATGAATGGAATAGGAACGCATACGAATAGAAGAATATAGAAGATGGTTGTACTAATTCAGAAACCTTTGCGGGTGTTACCACAACAACTGACGAAGGTTTCATCGCAATCGGATGAATGGTATAGGAACCATACGAATAAAAGAAGATATAATGAGGAAAAAGAAGAAGAAGATGGTTTTTATAATTCAGAAACCTTTGCGGCTGTGCGTACAACAACTGACGAAAGTTTTGTGGCAATCGGATGAATGGTATAGGGACCATACGAATAAAAGAAGATATAATGAGGAAGAAGATGGTTGTACTAATTCAGAAACCTTTGCGGGTGTTACCACAACAACTGACGAAGGTTTCATCGCAATCGGATGAATGGTATAGGAACCATACGAATAAAAGAAGATATAATGAGGAAGAAGAAGATGGTTTTTATAATTCAGAAACCTTTGCGGGTATGCGTACAACAACTGACGAAAGTTTTGTGGCAATCGGATGAATTGTATAGGAACCATACGAATAAAAGAAAATAGAATGAAGGAGAAGAAGAAGATGATGATTTTTCTAATTCAGAAACCTTTGCGGGCGTGAGAACAACACTTGATCGTAATTTCATTGCAATGGATGAATGGTATAGGAACGCATACGAATAGAAGAAGAAGAAGAAGATGGTTGTACTAATTCAGAAACCTTCGCGGGCGTCCGCACAACAACTGGTCAAAAATTCATCGCAATCGGATGAATGCTATAAGAACGCATACGAATAGAAGAAGAAGAAGATGGTTGTACTAATTCAGAAACCTTCACGGGCGTGCGCACAACAACTGGTCAAAATTTCATTGCAATCGGATGATTGGTATAGGAACGCATACGAATAGAAGAAGGTATAATGAAGAAGAAGAAGAAGAAGAATAACAGACATACAGATAGAATAAAAGAAGAAGAAGAAAATTGTTGTACTAATTCAGAAACCTTTGCGGGTGTTGGCACAATTACTGACGAAAATTTTATTGCAATCGGATGAATGGAATAGGAACGCATACGAATAAAAGAATATAGAATAGAAGAAGAAGAAGAAGAGGATGGTTGTACTAATTCAGAAACCTTTGCGGGTGTTACCACAATAACTGACGAAGGTTTCATCGCAATCGGATGAATGGTATAGGGACCATACGAATAAAAGAATATAGTATAGAAGAAGAAGAAGAAGATGGTTGTACTAATTCAGAAACTTTTGCGGGTGTTATCACAACAACTAACAAAGGTTTCATCGCAATCGGATGAATTCTATAGGAACCATACGAATAAAAGAAGGTATAATGAAATAGAAGAAGAAGAATAACAGACAGACAGACAGACATTAATTTTTATATATAAGATATAGCCTATACTCTTCGCGCAAGTGCAAGCAATAAGTTGACAAAGTTTTATCGCATTCGGATGAACGGAATGGCAGCGCATAATATACGAACAAACAAACAAACACATATTGATTTTTATACATTAGATATACTTAATATTCTGAATTTCAAACCAAGAAGAAAAATATATTTAAAAAAAAGTTGCTTAATATCGATATTATAACATTATAACGATACGCATTGAACATCACTAGCGCTTTCTTGACAAATTAGCAGATTGTGTAAAACAATTATAAAAATGTACTTACCTCATAATTTCGAGGTTTTATGGCTGGAATCGCTTTACTATTAATTGTGGAGTACTCCTGGCCACTAGTTTTTAGTTTTTTTTTTACATTTTAGACACTTCCATCATCTTTTTGGCGACGTTTTTTAACAGAAGTCGTGAGTGTCAACACACCGTTTTCAGCCATTTCATATGGAATGCCGTTGAACGCTGCAGTGGTACTTACACCCTTACATATAAAACTCGCCAATGGACTTACATCGTCGCTAGATTTAAATATTTTATTGTATTTTTTTGACTTGCTTAAGGCGCTTAGATCATAGTTAATAGTATTGGCGTTGGTATGTAGAACTGTTTTCTATAAAAATGTCAGTTTTGAAAATGTTGGTACTTAGCGCTTTAATTAATACACGTATTCATATGAATTATATTTTACTATAACTATCAATATTATTGTCTTTTATGGAGTGTTCATAGGTGTCAATATTTGATAATATACTACTTACTTCAGTCCAGCTGCTTTCTGGTATATAATCACTGCCGAAATCAAAAGAAGGCTCCGCAGATGAAATTACCTATAAAAATAGTGAAATAGTTTAAAAACTAAAATATGTAAATCCAATCAGATCGAATAATGACTATAACCTATAACTAAATTCAGCGCTTGCTGAATTGGAAAAATAAAACTGTCTAGATAAAGGTACTGCGAAACAATTACATATTAGCTATAATATTCAGTATTTGACTCACATTATTGTTATCAAGTGAAGTTGATATCTTCGCTGCATCTGGAAATGAGGTATTCGAAGTAATTGGGCAATCTTGTAGTAGTATTTTTCCCGAATCGAGACTTAATATCGTAATAGCTTCCTTTGCGTTACGTAATTGTGTTGTGTTTTCATCTTTTTCATCAAAATCATACATTTTCACTGGCACAGGAGATAAAGCATTTTCCTGCGGACATTTGCGTTTTTCGTATTCTGAAATATAAAAATATATAATTAATTCATTTTCAGTGATTATGATTGATTTTAATAAATTTAGTTAACTTTATTTTTAAATTTAAATTTAATTTATTTAAATAATGTAAAGATCGATCACAACCTCATCACTGGAAAAAATGGTCTCTTTTGCGATTTGAAGAAAAGCGTTTGGTGTTTTTGTATCTCCTTCATTTCTGGTAAATACAATTTCCGAAGCGGAAGTCTCAGGTTGAATTGTGGTTGTATTTATCACATCTTCCACATCGACATGTAAATCAACATTTGTGTGAAATTCCGAAGAACAATTTCCGTCTGCGTACTCCTGCAATACAATAAAAATGGTTGATTAATTCGCTTAAAAATATTTTGAATTAATTAAAATAATAAGTCAACAGGAGTTTATATGGGCAGTGCCTTTGCGTTTATCTCAGGTTTTTTCATGTTATACTTCTTTTGCGACGGTAGTGAAATTGTTGACATGAAATGTCATCCTTTTCGGGAGCCTTTGACTGCTCCTCCGCTGACAACTCCGAGTGATTAATTTTTAAATGTTTCAAGACCCAAGACGTAAGATGTGTTGTGTTTATGAGTCTACAAGAACTGAATGACAACTGAAGTGACGAGTAAGATCATGTTATCGCGCGTGTTTGAACATGTGCCGAACTGAAAAAACTGATTTTTTTCGGTCCTATTTCTTGTTCAGCCAAAAAAACAGTTTTTTCGGTATTCGGTTCAAAGCCCTGATTTGGACAGCTATTTTATGTTCTATATCCACTTGTTAAATATTCGCGTATCGTACCATCCAGGAACCGTGCCTGATTACCACACTGATGTAGCAGAATGGCGTATAACCAATTTGATGTCATGACGAAACACTTACAAAATGGTGTATTACATAGGTATAAATAATATTTGTATCACATTTTGAGACGTAATTAATTATACAAGGTTTAGCCGTCTCATGTGATATGCAATGGTGATACGATATGTGGATATCGGCTATTATACCTATTTTGATAGTTCGCCATAAATCAATAGCAATCATTAATTAAATGAGCGCTCGGCAAATGTAAAAGGTAACGCTAGCAATAAAAAGTATTATCTAAAGTAGTAGAATAGTGGAACATCACACTGAACGTCTAAACATGCGTATTTGTAAATTCACTATTAATATTGTATTGAGAATATAATAATTTATCGCTTCTAAAAGCAACACGTTTGAACTTTGTCGCTTAAGCGTCAAACACATTATCATCACGTTATGCGCTGTCACAGTAAGCTGCCGCTACAGGAAAAATACGTATAATGTTGTTTTTCTTGGTATTTAAAATGTTATCAGACTGATGCTCCCATCCCATAGCACATGTTGATCCTTTAAACGAACATTGTCAGCCAGCAAAATCTGCCGAAATCGCCAGAACAACAATGAGGTCACCTCCCGCGTACCGCGCTACATCGTCAACCACATGACTCAATGAAGGTTTTTTATTATTTTCTACATGCTTACACATTTTCGACTCCAAAACGCGTGCTCTTTGTTTTTATTTTTTTCTCTATAGATTTTCTATCAAATTATTATCTATGTCTGGTGTTTACGTCCATTATCTATGATCTGCTGGTTCGATTCTGTTCAAAATATTATCTACGGATGCAATATCACAAATAATTTTAATGTAAAATTAACTGAAATTACCATAAATGAGTCGTATAGTATCAAAAGTAGAACTGTCGCATATATGTCGAAATTGAACTAAGTATGCCACATTATTCTTCGGATCATAATGTATGACTAGCAATATAATATTCGAATTAAAATCATATCTGTGTGGTATAAAATCGTGAAAGAAAATAGGGCTTGGTATCAAAGTTAGAACTGTTCACGTCCTTGGAAACACAAGTAGAACTGTTCGGTTTCGACCAATCACAGAGTTGCCCTAAGTGACGTCACAATATGGCCGCTCATACATATCGTTCAGTTGTGACTGTTGACATACCGTGTTTAAAGTTGAGTTTTTTATGGTTTTTTTTACCAAGACATATAAATACTGATGGCTAGTCCCCTCATGGAGTACCAACCAACACCAGTAATAATAAACAAAGGTCGCAAGAGAAGCAGAAATCCTGAAAAATGACAGGCAAAAATCGACAAAGTTGGCAGGTCAGTGCGTGTAAAATCCATAGGCGTACCTACATCAAATGTTTTGAAAATATTACTTAGTAAATATTTTAATTTTACTTTATTTATCCAAGTTTAAACTATTTCAAAAACATAGTGCTAATTCTTTTTCATCCTCGGACGAATGAAACCTCAGTTGAAAATTTTCCTATAAGGATAAACCGCTCCTGATTCAATAGTACAATTGTTTTTATGAAATTTTATTTATATTATTAAAACTAGATTAAAACAATGTCCCCCCTCTCCACCAAAAAGAATAGTTTCTATAATTATTTGGATTGTTTTTGTTCACTTTTCGTTTGTGTTCTTAAATCTTTTATTTATTTTCTGTGAACTGCTTATTTCATTCCTTTTTTCTTATCGATGACATATTAAGTTCCGAGTCCAAAAGAAATATGAAGCGTTCAAAACGTTAGGGGAATGTTTTAGTCCACGTAGAGAATTTATATCCATCAGACTATGGGAAACTAAGGAATATTATACAAGAAAAATAATAACATTGATAGGATTCATCCATTTACAGTTGCAAAAAGGTTGCCAAGTGAAAGTTGAATAAATTATTAACTAAGCATTATGGGCCACAATGGTAAACTTTACATAGGTACCCTCCAATTCGATAAAAAAAAACATTTGATGAAAATAACTCCCGGAATAATTTACGAGATTCTGGGGACGTGAACTTAGGTGAAATACAAAGATGACATTCTAAATGAACTTATAGTATAGATTTTATTCCGTTATTATTCTTAATACCTAATACATTGGAAAATATGTCATACAATAATATCTCTGTCTCCCTGTATGTTTATTTTTTTAATACCCACAATATTTAATCAATTTAAAATTAAAGTATTATAAATTTTATGTAGGTACCTATTAAAATTGAAATCAATAAATAAAAAAATACATTATTTTTATTATAATGATGTACTGCACTCGTAAATTTGAACTACTTCTTAGTGACGTCATCCACAATTGTTTGGGATCAAAAACAGAACGTTACACAACCTTGGTAACAAAGACAGAACAGTATACTATGTGAGTATCAAATGTAGCACTCTTCACTTTTAAAACATGTATATTTCATTATTTACAACAATCAGAATTCTGACATACATAAATTCTGTTGTGTATTTCTAATTTCTAAAAGTAGAAAAATATTTTATGCTTTTATAAAACTCAAAAATCCAACAAAGTGTTTTTTGTCATTTTCTCGAAACAATGAATAGTGCACAGTTCTACATATGATTCTATACGACTCAAATAATGAATAATAATTCAAAATTTTCTGCGAAATGACGAAACCATAGACTAAATTTGTCACCACGCCAGCATGTGACGTGATCATAATATAATCACAGCATTAAGTGGGGTTTGTGAATTTTGTACTTTACGCCTATGCTATAATAAACTGCTTTGCTAGTCGTCCGGTTCATAAAGTCGACGATTTTCATATAAGTAATATGTATTAGGACCACGCAGCCTCTCATCACGCTGAGAGTGAAGAGGATTTGGTTATTATTTAATTAAAAAATCATATTAGTCATTTAATGTGAATAAAAATATCGGAATGGCATCTGAGTGATTAGTTATTATTTGTGGTGTTTACCAACACAAACATAGACCCTTCTAAACCAACCCATCCCGCACCACACTCGGTCTTAATCGAGCGTATCAAGAGGCTGTACGTTTGATGTGAAGCATCAGCAGTTTTTAACATGTATATATTTTACTGCTGGCCACGAAAGCATCCCACTTTCGCTGCCAGGTTTTCTGACACCGCATCCAGAGTCATTAGACGTATTGTCCGCTTCCTCAAAGATACTTTTTCAGTATGAAGGTTTCGAGGCGGGGCACGGTGAAAGTCACCAACAACGGCCTTTTCAACTTTGAGGAGTTTTGTGAATACACTGCGTACCTATATGTGCAGGTCAAGAGGAAGGATTCCGGCCAGGATAGAGAGCGCGTCCGTGGAAGTTGTGCGGTAGGCCTTTGTGATAGATAACAGCGCACTGCACTACCCACTTAAAATGATATTCCTAATTTTGACACTCTTGTGGATATGACCGGAGCTGCCGAATCTTCACTTGGACACTGCAAGCCAAAGCCTCCCGGACAGTCACCGTGGTGGACGCAGCATGTGTCGGACCTGCGTGCGCTTTTTAGGAAGGCACGCAAAGCCCATCAACACGCGCACCGATCCAAGCAGCCACCTGCCTCTATTTTGCTTCTTGCAGCCATGCATGGCTTCAAGGCAAGCCAAGAAAGACCACTGGCGGAACTTTGTGACCATTTAGGGGAGTTCGGACCCCTGGGGTCCTCTAGACTACACTATGAAGTTGGGAAGACCTAACAGCGTCATGTGCGGCATCGAGAAACCAGAAGGTGGACCCACCAGTACGGAATTTGATACGGCTACGACCCTACTCGAGGCGCTTATTCCCCTGGATGATGAGTCTGCTCTTCCGAATTCATACGGACCACTCATCGTTTCCATCCGAGCAGGAGATCAATTTCATCATCCGTGCGTTAAAAGCTGGCAAGGCACCGGGCCCGGACTGCATTGACAACATAGTATGTTACTATGTAACAACATAGTATTACTATAAAACATGTAAATAACAAATCTAATATCTTCAGGTGCACACACGGAAAAATTGTTTGGGGGGGTCCATTTTGAAAAAAAATATTGGGTATTGATTTCTAAGGAGATGGGAGGGGACGGACTTAACAAAATCTAGCAGGTACCACTGACTTTCACATTTACCCCGTCTACTACGTATAGCATCTTGTCACTTCAACTGTGGACCCCTGGACATTTCTCATACCCAGATACTCCGCACTTTGAGTGTAATGATAAATACCTGGCCTGCAGGTATACCTAATAGTACACATCTGCGAAAAGCGAATGCGCATGCCTAGCGGCCATCACTATTACAATCGCTACCGTATGGTTGTGTCGTCCGCGCTGTTTTGTCTTTGAGCCAACCTGTTGAGAAGGCTCTTCGGCAGCTAAATCACCCGGATCATGATCCTCAGTCACGAGGTCCTAACAAAATGGAAGGAATAATCTTCCGCTCACATGAATAATTTGTATTTCGGACCATAACCCCTCCCCCCTCGTGATGCGCACCTGAATATCTTGAAAATATTAATAATTATCCCATAGTGCAATTAAGTTGTCGATTTTTAAAAATCTTAACGATGAATATAAGCAGAAGGAGAAAGATTGTTTACTCAGTTTACTGTATCTACTGAAAAGTATTAAAAACTGTCTATGTTCAACAGCTCCACGGTGGCCGAGTGGCTTACGCGTCGGCTTATACTTATAATGTCATGGGTCCCAGGTTTGAACGCAGAGTCTGACAAATACGCATAATGTTTTTTAATTTGTATTTGAGTACGAACCTAATATTATATTGAGCGAGTGGTTAATATCCATTTCTAGTAAAAACAAAAATCTGTTAATACAAAACCACCACTCTGTGAGGTCCATTTATAATCTTATTAGGATCGGACATGATTTAATAAAATAATAATATATTCAACAATATTTCAAGAGAAGAGCTAAAAATGAAATTGGAGCTGAAACCGGGAACTCCTGAAAACCTCTAAATTACTTTAAACTGGAACCCATAATTTTGGATATTAACGGAATGCTTTAAAAATCTCGGGAATCCGATATTTAATATTACATCATAATAGTATTAAGATTAGCCATCGTTTCCTCAGTTTAAAAAAATGACAACTATTATGTTATAGGTACATATCATTCCACCGTAGAAAACTTTTAACAAAAGTATTCTTTACTAAAACTGTTGGGCCCCGGCAGGGTGAACGTGTTCGGCGAAGCGTTGAGCGGCGTGCGCAACTCAAACGTAAAACTGTAAAATCAAAGAAAGATATTGTCTACGAACATTTTCGTTTGAGTTTGAGTTGCGCATGCCGCTCAACATGCCCACCCTGGCCGTACACTTAGGGTGGCGACAAATAAATTGTGATGTCGACGTATAGCGTGTGATCCACCCGGTAAGGATATCTTAAAAAATTACATATAGGATATATGAATTTTCATAAAACATGAACAATATACATACTTACTTACCTATAACTTGGTAGGAATAAAGTAAGCTTATTGATTTTTAAATGATACGGAAAGAGGATCTTTGGTTTGATGGAACCGAACCACATTTAATATAGGTATCCACATAAATCGAACGCGAAACATGAAATTAAAAAAAAAAATGGGGGTTCAACAGCTCTGGTCAAAAGCGACTAAATGGACTGACGACGGTAACTATACTTAATTTTTCAGAAACTTTTGTTATGTATTGTTTAAATTTAAATAAATAATAATATGAAATACGTAGGTACCATAATATTATGTAACTAAAACGAGAATAATTGTATATTTTCCTTCCCATAGTTTTTGCAAATGGGCCTCAATAACACCGGGTGTCCGGGCAGACATTTTCTCTGAAAGGACTAGGTATGGTAAGTAGGTACACATTATGTCAAAACAAAATAAAATTTGCCAGACATTAAAATAATGTAGAATCCATATTGTTTATTTAGACACTATTCGCGAAAAAATATAGTATTCAAGTGGACAGGAACCTGAAACCCTTTTCGCGTAGGTGTTTTAATATTGTATTATTTTATGACAGCTGACAAACGTAGGTACAAAATAAAAAGTTTATAAAAGTTTTGACACTTCAAAGAAATTTAACTTTCAACCAGCGGGATTTTTCTAATGTTGAGATATCGAAGAATTCCGATACCTGTCAAATGACATTATTACTATCAGATGTCTCTTAATTTACTCATATTGTGTATTATCGACATTCATGTTCTCGGAATATTTTCAAAGCAGAGCATTTTATTAACCGCGCTAAATCACAAAATAAATGTATGTTTTTACCTTTAAATGATTCTTCACTGATTGGCAGTGTTGTGATAATAACAGTACAGCTTAACTATCATAAATTTGACAACTCAACTGTTTACAATGAGATATTTCTTATCACCAGTCAACACAATATCGAACGAAGAATCGAATGAAAACAAACTATCAAACTGACAAAATTAATGACAACTCAGTGTTCAGTGCTGCCAGATACGATTAGTAAAATTCTCAACTTTATAATAATAGTAAATCAATGAAAAATAGTATCTTCGCAATTTCTCATCTAAAAATTTTTGATTTATGTCTACCAATCTTTTTGAGGTACCTACCTTTAAATAACAAACATTTTACCTACCTAAAATTGTTAGCCAGCATTTTTCCAATTTCTTTGCATTTTTCCCATTAAATATTATTAAGTACTTTTTAAGTCTTAACTAACGTATAGAATATATTTCTGAATCCTAGTTTTAATTTTAGCTTCATTTTCCAAACATCGAGTTTTCTAAAAATAAATAATATCTTAATTATATCGGATATTAGTATAGGCATAATCACAATATAAAAAAAATAGTGGGAAGATGTAATACAACATTTGATTAATACTTAATTTTGTCTGAATCATAAATAACAATATTTTTGAATCGTAATTTTACAATTTCGTTAGATAGAGACCATTAGTCCAAATTTATTATATTTTACTACTTGCCACCCTATCACTTTGAGCGGGATTCATTTACAGGTTTATAAATTCACACCTCCACCTTTTAATTTACTTTGTATTTAATCTGGGATTAATATTCGATATTGAAATGGATAAACCTGATCCAAAAAAAGAAGCTGAAGGTAAAAAATATTCATATGTATAATTTTTCATGAACGATTTCCGTGTAATTAGTTTTTTTCTATGGACAGAGCTCACCCACATGATAATACAATTTTGATCTGTCTGAAAAACTATTCACAAATTATGGTTTATTTAATTATTTTAATTTCTCCAAATGAACCTAAGAATTGATTGAGTTTCTACTATCAAACAATGTTAATGCCAGTATTCTACAAATGGACTTCGATGGCTTTATTCTATATTGTCATAATTTCATATATTATTTTGTCTCATTTACAGAAAAAATTGGAAATGCATCGGAATTTCAGGAAACGTAAGTACTGGCTTCAATAATTTTACATTGTGATTGAAATAGAAAATATATTTATCCATTGAAATCCCCCTGGATCTAGGTATAATAACATATATCCCGAATATGAAAATTTGACTAATTATTTAAATTCCAAACAATATATTATTACTATATTATATTATACCTGTAGCTGTTGAAAAAATCATCTCGTGTAGAGATAGTGCCTAAATATATGAAAGTTATTGCAAAAAGGATCACTAATTTTCAGATAAACTCTGATATGAAATTACCTTTCTTACATTTTTGGCATACGAAAACTGACTTGCGTTAACATGTTTCTTGCTGCAGCGATATTTATTAGGAAATCACAAAGGGCTCCGCTTGGAAGAAGATTAAACATCTTTGGATGTGTCAGTTTAAATCATTCTATATTACTTAGTATCGGATAGTATTCATAAAATAAAAAATTAAATGAAAATCTTTAAATCTCCGACATGCAACCTCTGATGTAAGTACATATTATTATAGAGACAGTAGTCTCTTTTTTCTCTTGATTTGCCATTCCTAAGCAGTACATGACCTGCGTATCACTTTATTAACCTATTTGTTGTTCAGAATACATCATTTTGAAAAACCTCAAACATGCATATTATAAATAATTCTAGATGAAAAGTTCATCTAAGTGGAAAATGAGCTCACATCTTTCATTGTCCGGATGAGTTATCTAATACCCCGTTTACATGTATTGTGCATAGATTTACTGCTGACAGTACATATTATCACGGCCATAACAAAAAAATGCACGTGTAAACACGCATTATCGTGCAAGTTGCAAGATTGCATGCATGAATCAAAGTTCAGAAGCTTCTGAATTTCATGCAACATCTGGACTGTGCGATGTCTGCGCCTGCGCAGTAGAATGGTAGTGGTGACTGTTGAAAAAAATAAACTACGCTGCGCAGAGGCTCATTTTGACGTCTATCAATGTTCACGACCTATCAAAAAGCACCATACAAAGACTATATCACGGCTCACTTATTCTTGAAGAATGAGATTGTCGAGACATTCAGCATTTCTATGTGTAAACAGTTATTATAGCGCCTGTACACATGCATGAATTTACTGGCAACAATGGTATGTATTTTAAACTATCGTGACAATAACTGTTTACACGTAAAAGTGCTGACGGCCTCTCCAATCTCATTTTTCAAGAGTGAGCGTGACGCAATGTTATCATTTTATGGTACTATTCGACAGGTAGTGAAAATCGGTTAACCTCAAAATTTGTTCATACAGACCTACAAACTTATCTGGAGAATGGCCAAAAATGAAACTACGAACTACCATATGACGCCATATTGAAAAACGTTTAAAAAAAGATTAAACTGCACACTATTGGTGCTAGAAAATCCATGCACGTGTACAGGCGCTATTATTCTTTGAACTATAGATGATTCATGTGAACAACTATTAATCACGACTCTATCTGAGGTGGTTTAAATTTAAATATGATAAATGATATTACTATCTTAATTAGAGTTAGCGTCCGGTGTTAACCTTTAACGGTTAAGAACATCCATGACAGGTATGATTGTAGCATAGCTCCACCAAACAGTTTTGGGTAGCAGATGATACATTGAAGATTGCCCTAAGGGTGAATCACAATTGTCACTGTTTGCCACTTTGAATGCCGGTTAGTTGTTTTTTATTTTAAAAAAAAATGGTAGTTTTCAGAACAAATCACAGATGTCAGAGTCTTACTGAATTCGTAATATGGCTCAGTCGCGTCTGGCACTGATAAATACTGTTGATGTCCAAGTAATTTGGAAAGAAAAAACTACATATTTAAGAAATATGGGTCAGTCCTGTCCGGTCCTGAGCCAGCCAATTGTTGCCAGTAGTCGCCTACCGACTTTCCAATACCTATGATGGACTGAAAATTTAATTGTTGTTTTATTTTTATTCTTTACAGCTTAACAGAAGATGTTCCACAAGATGTTCCGCAAGATGTTCCACAAGATGTTCCACAAGAGTATGATTACGCTGTATTTGCAGCCATCCTTGATGTTGCAGGAAAACTTTCTCCTCCACCATCTCCAGTCATGACCACCGATGAACTCCTTGACATTCTCTCGGGTGATGACTGCAACGTACCAGCTCACCAGAGCGATCAGGCCTCTCAAGAAAAGGTGCCAGATCGACAGGATCAAAGTTCCAACGAAAATCCTCACCTCATTCCCGTCGAGTAATATTTTACCACATATTATCCATTATATTTCCTCAGTTCATGCCAGTTGCCTATTTTCCATCCAATACCTATGTTGTGCTGAAAAGTAAAAAATTGTTGCTAGTAGTTGCCTATCGACTTTTCAATATCTGTGATAGACTGAAATTTAATTGTTGTTTTATTTTTATTCTCTACAGTTTACCACAAGATGTTCCGCAAGAGTTTGATTATGCTGCATTTGCAGCCGTATTCGGTGATGCGGGAGAACCTTCTCCTCCACCATCTGTAAACCTAGAAGATCGTTCTCCAGTCATGACCACTGATGAACTCATTGACATTCTCTTGGATGAAGACTAGAGAGCGGATTATTTTAGGACATATGCACTTCAAATCATTCACAAACGAACTATTAATTTTAATCTTCATAAGTGCAAATATTTAAATAAGAAATACAATGTAAACCAAACACAACTTTAAACTTAACTTTGACATAACTAGGTATTCCTAAATACTATTTACTATTTTTTAGTCGGAAACAAAAAAATTACTAGAGTATCAACTGGAATATCAAAATAATCTAATTAGTAAATTCCAATTATTGTCTGAAGTTATAGAAATATATAAAATAAAAAAAATAAAAAAGCCTTTTTATTTCTTACAAACAAAAAAAGTAAATGACAGTGAATTGACTATATCTAATGTAAGTTATTTATTATATATAATAACCCAAGAGATTATATCTATCATGTATATATATCTATCTATCTATGATTTTTTTAATATTTTATCTATGATATTTTTATATTTTTTTTATAATACATATTGATACTGGCCTTTCTCCGTCGAGGAGAATGGTGAAGGCTGTATCACTAGCAGGCCAGAAGCGGGGTGGGATGAGAGAAACGCACATGTATGCTGTTACTTAATATTAATAAATAATGTTTATATATTAAAAGTGCTATGTAACGTTTATAATATTCGTATATATTTTTGTATTTGTAACCTAAATAATATTTTTAATGCTAAGATACTAGTTTCTTTGATTTGTAAGAACCTCTCTTTGGGTGAAGGCCTCCTCCAAAGAAAGAAGTCCCACTGGACTCTGTCTTTGGCTTAAAATGCTTTGGATAAAAAGTATCAATTTCTTTTTCTTTCGCTATTTCTGTGGGTGCGTATACTTGTATTCATTTCCTTGTATTTTTAAATTCAATAGTGCTACTCTATCTGTTATACCTATGAAGTTTACTATGTTATTCTTGTGCTTTTTATGTATTAAGAATCCGACGCCATACATTCCAGGTGTAAGTCCTATGTGACATAGAATATGATTGCCATATTCCTCTATCTTTGTTCCTTGACGTCTCACTTCAGATAATCCGATTATGTCGGATTTTATATCTTTTATTGCCCCTCTCAATTCTATTAAGCGTACATATTATGACAGTGATCTTATATTGTAGATTAGTTTGTAGAGCTTGGTTATTGAGATACATGTAAGGTTTGTTAGCGTCATTTTATTTTTCTTGGAGGGTTTTGGTCGTGATCTTCCTCGGTGACCAGCCCTATTGGAAGATGGTTTTTGTTTTTTGTTATGTGTTCATCTATGAGATCTTCGTGGGAAGGGTGGGTTGGTTGCTATGTGTTCTTGTCTTTGTTGTCTTGGTTGTTTGTTTTAATGTTGGTATTTTTGTTGACTAAGAAGTTCAGCATACCCGGTTATGGGGCTCCTTCTGATAAGCTACTTGATCTTCGAAACGATGTCTGTGGTTGAAGCGTTCTGTTCTTTTTGGTGGGTTGAATGTTTCTATCGTTCCGTAGTAGGGGATTATTTTTAGGTGATGTGGGAAGTGGTCTCTTATTGCTAGGTTTTACTATGATCCAGTGGCGCACCCAGGATTTAATATTGGGGGGGCCCAAGGAAGAGAATGTAAATCTGTCTCATAGGCTCTTTTACTTCTTCTTTAAATTATTTATACATATTTTCATAATATACGGCGGTATATTTGTACAAAGTTTCTCCTAGTTTTTATTAAATTGGAGGCATAACGGCGGTAACCGTTGAGCATGTCATCAGTGACTGGCGGATTGGAAGTGACTAACAGCCACCACACTGGACATGTGCGCCTAGTATGCTAAAATATTACTCAAATATTGTCGGCTGTGCTACCCACTTCGTCTAGAGCAGTGGTCGGCAAGCCGCCGCTCGCGAGCCACATGTGGCTCTTTGTCCCCTTGGGTGTGGCTTGCCACAAATGACCACGTATGGGCTAAAACAGTGAAAGATAGAACAGTCAAAATGTCTTTGAATATAACCAACCAGCGAGTCAAAGATCTTAAATTGGTTTCAGCTTTATCAATAGCAGTTAACGAGTGACCAATCATACAGCACAAGTTTCACGTTTTGTAGGATTTATTTTATATACAGGTCCTAAAGAAGAACTTATAGTATTATTGCCACTCAAATGTCAAACACGTGGAGAAGATATTGCAAATGCTGTAATTGAGTGTATGGAAAAACACCATATTCCACTCGATAAAATTCTGTCAATTTCAACAGACGGGGTATGACAGTAGGACTGGCGTAAGAAAAGGGATTGTTGCTATTTTGAAAGAAAAAAAAATCACGAGATACTTGCTTACCATTTCATCATTCGTCAAGAAGAGCTTTGTGTGCAGACATTTGCAAGATATGGAATTTGTGAATAAGATTATCACCTCTATTATAGATAAAGCTTATGGATAAAGAATTATGGAGCTCTAAATTTGAACATCTCTGTGCCGATATGGACATATTGGAGAAAAAAAAATATGAACATGTTTCACAGTACAAGTTTAGTAGTATACTTTGAAAGACCTGGAGAAGGAAGATATGATGATTTTTAATACTTGGAATAGTATTCCTGACTCATATGATCAGTTGAAAAAACTAGCGTTTGCTGTTCTTTCCCTTTCCGGTTCTATATATTCATGCGAACAATCTTTTTCAAGCATGCAACAACCCCTTTTCTTACACTGGTCATACTTAACTGTTGTTGTTGTTGTTATCTGTTGAAATTGACACAATTTTATCAAGTGGAATATAATGTTTTTCCATACACTCAATTGCAGCATTTGCAATATCTTCTATACCCTGTTTGACATTTGAGTGGTATCCAAGTTCTTCCTTAGGACCTGTAGATGGAATAAATCGTACAAAACGTGATACTTGTGCTGTATCATTTATGTCACAAGACTCGAAAGCTGAAACCAATTTAAGATTTTTATCCCGTACGTGGTCATTTGTGGCAGAGCCACACCCAAGGGGCCAAAGAGCCACATGTGGCTCGCGAGCCGCGGTTTTCCGACCACTGACCTACACCATGACCCCCACATATTGAAACGGGCCCTCAGGCTAGGATATTTTTTGGGCCTCCTACCTACCGCTAAGATTAAAGGCAGTGTGAAATACTACATTAACGTTTTTCAATTTATGTTTTAGTTAAAATTAAGGGTACTTATACAGTGAATTATTGGCAATTTTTAATACATTAACTTTAATAATGGAGCTGTCAAGTATCGACACATAATAATCAGAAAATATATTGCACAATTATATAATTTAAAATGTTCATGGTCATAAAGTATAATAGCGCCGCAGACGACTTTTTTTTACTATTAAAGCTAATTTATGATGTGTGTTTATCTCACTTATCTGGTCAACCCAACACGCCGGGCACCCCACAGCCCGGGCCTCCAGGCTAGAGCCCTGTCAGCCCTCCCCAGCCATGACCTACACCAATCCGGAATTCGGGTGGACTCAGAGATTTTTTTGACGGTTCCATTAAAGATTGGTTTTTAAAAAAACCCGACATTAGTGTTTCGAAATTTTTGTGTTGGAAATTAAAATCTAAGAAATTTTTCTGAAAGTGGTGATGGAGAATAATTATAAATCATTTTTTTGCCATGTTTTTATTTGTCTAAGCCCAAGGTATAGTTTATTGGCTTTCAATTTCAATGTTTAAAATCATTCATTTTCATGTTCGGGGTGCCAGGGCCCCTTGCCCCACCTCCCTGGGTGCGCCACTGCTATGATCAGTATATCATATTTTATTCTGACTGTATTGCCTTTCTCTTTCTCTAGGATCATTTGCTATCGTAATTCTTTTCTTTTATCTAAAATGTACTGTGGATAGTCCTCCATCATATAATATTGAGTGCCTTTCAGCGCTCCCTTTTGTTTAAATATGTTTATCCTGAGACCGAGAGTAGTGAAAGTTATAGAAATAAAACCGTTAATAATTTAATTTGTTATGTAGATTGTGATGAAAATAATATGAGAATCTAATATCTGTGTGCGAAAGGAAGAGGCGATAAGTCGGTACTTTTCAGGAGAGGCAAAACAAGATTTGCGTTTTTGAGAATATTCTTAAAATTGTAATTAAACCGAAAATAATCATTTTTGGATATTTTTTTTTGCACTTGTCTATTAAAATTGATATACTATGGTATAAATATATGAGATTTTCAAAAGTTATGGATTTTACTATATTTTTTTGACATATCCCTTTCTTCCTTTCGTATTTTTTTAACCAAGAATATAAATTGAAAACTTATCTCTTTTGACATGTAGGTACAAAATGTGTGATTTTATTATTGTCTTATCATTTAGTGACAGTTTAAATTATTTTTCCCCTCTAGACGAAGCTAATGCATTATTATAATGTCAATCATGTAATCTGGCATTTATTATTGCAGGTGTAATAATATGTAATAGTTTAGTACTTTCATAGGATATAGGTAGCTGGATGAAGGTTATTGTTTAATAAAAAAATAGTTTTATTTTAATACATTTATATTTGAAACAATATGTACAAATTTGATAGATAGTTAAAAATAAAACCAAAGGACATATTATTTTATTTTAATACATTTACATAGTAAATCTTCTTCTTCTTCTTTCGCCCTGTCACGACCCAGCGTTGGGGTATAAGGCAAGCACAAGTTCGCGCCACTTCCCTCGATCCATCCTCTTGCGGCATTACATATTTGACAGCAGTTAGAAATAATACCTAGAACATATGATTTTATTTTATTACGTTTATATAGTAAATAATTGTAACATATTTGACACAGTTAGAAATAATACTTAAGTACATACATAAAAATACTACTTGTCAAGTCTTTCATGAAAATTATCCGGATTCATATACGGTACATTTATTTGGGATTGACAAGCAAAACTCATGACAGTCTTTATCGATTAAACATGTAGAATACCGAGATCTTTTTTCTTCTCCTTATTAATTTGCACTGGACCACTGTAACATTTAGGAGGTTCAAGGATAACATTATTTGCCTTACCTCGGCGACTAAAAGATATTGACTGGAATTGTTGCAAAGCATCCGGGCTATTTTCAAAGAGGATGTTATTAGCCTAGGCACTTTTTTTTTTAAATTGAAACCACTTCACCTGCTGAATGGACCCTTCAAGAGACTGGCAAAATCTAAAAACATGTCGTTGTACATTACTTTGACTACAATATTATTATCTTTTTTCGCAATTTCTAACTAGATTGTACCAGTCTCTCGAACTTTTATTAAGTAGAAGTGCTTGTGTATTGGTCGATGTACTCGCAGCATGTCTGTAATCAAAAAACGGTTTAGTTATTAAAAATATACTACGAAATCTTTTGTCTATCAATTGCTAATAAAGGGTGTTTTTTTTAGAGGTATAGAACTTTGAAATGGAATAAAATAAAGATGAATTTTTATATTGACATGAAATTTACTTTATTCGAAAGATGCTCTTCTGGCATTATAATTTAAATATGACTTCTGGCATATGACCGCCACGGCTGGCTCGGACGTAGTCTAATCTGGAGGTCCAATTTTCGATGACTTTTTCCAACATTTGTGGCCGTATATCGGCAATAATGCGGCGAATGTTGTCCTCCAAGTGGTCAATCGTTTCGGGCTTATCGGCGTAGACTAGCGACTTCACATATCCCCACAGAAAATAGTCAAGCGGCGTTAAATCGCACGATCTTGGAGGCCAATTCACGGGTCCGAAACGTGAAACTATGCGGTTACCAAACGTTTCCTTCAATAAATCAATTGTGGCACGAGCTGTGTGACATGTTGCGCCGTCTTGTTAAAACCACAGCTCCTGCACATCACGGTTGTTCAATTGATGAACGAAAAAGTCAGTAATCATGGCTCTATAGCGGTCACCATTGACTGTAACGTTCTGGCCAGCATCGTTTTTAAAGAAGTACGGACCAATTATTCCACCAGCCCATAAAGCACACCAAACAGTCAATTTTTCTGGATGTAACGGTATCTCAACATACACTTGAGGATTATCATCACTCCAAATACGGCAGTTTTGTTTATTGACGTATCCATTCAACCAAAAGTGAGCTTCATCGCTAAACAAAATTCGCTTATGAAAATCGGGATCAACGGCAATCTTGTTTTAAAATAAATTTTCACAATTTGGAAGCGTTGTTCAGGCGTCAGTCTATTCATGTTGAAATGCCAAACCAAACTAAACATAAATCACTTAACAGCTGACAAAATGGCCGCCAATTAAAAAAGTGCTGCCAGCTTAAAGTTCTATACCTCTAAAAAAAACACCCTTTACAACGCCTCGCATATTATAGAACTGAATAAACGTTGTGTAGATACGTTTATCTAAAATTAATACCTTGATTGTTAATACAATCATGTACAAGGGCTCGTGTCGGGGTCAATATGTTCGCAGCTTGAATAACTGCAATCATAAAAAGGTTTTGTTATAATAAACACACTAAGATATCATTTTTCTATTGATAGTGAATACAAATCTTCGCAACTTAAACAATTGAATAATCCTCGAGTAGTCTTGATATTTCTCTAAAATAGCATAATTGTTGAATACCATTAACTTTACCTTCAATATTATCTTCTGAATCAGAAAATGGCATCATGGCTTCTATTTCTTGGGCTACTTTCCACTGTTCTTCTCTCCGAGAAGCATTCATTATAATATCATAATTAGTAGCCAATTCAGTACCTGCAATAACACATACATAATCAATAGTAAATAAAAATATATCGACACCTCCTACGTAGAGTATTGTAACTTCAAAATCGCAACTTTACAGGAGAGCGGTTTAAAGATACAAAAGCTTGGTGTAAGTCGACCTTTTGAATGTTTTGCACCAAATTTGGGAGGTCAATTGTAAATTATAAATAGATTTGTTTTGCATCAAAGGATATCTAATATTTTCTGTGGTTAATCATAAAATGCAGTTACAATATTATAGTGCGGAAAAGAATTTGATCCAAATATTGTATAAACCACATACAATAGTTTACGGCGGAACCTCTTACATGCATTTAGTTGTATGTGATACTTATCATAATTTACGTCGTCATGGTTTTGGTGAAATATATTGTATATGTTAGATACAATCCTTCACCTAGGATTTTTTGCATATTTAAAATCATAATCCGGTAATAACAATAATTAAAAGTTATGGTATGGTTCGTCAGATAGGTAGGTTGGAAAAAATACTCTATATAAAATTGCTTTTATTGTCATTTAATAAAACATTAAATAAATTTAAGACTTTCATGACATGATAAAAATTAAACATACAGAAAAAAACAGAGAAGAAATTATTTCAAACAAAAATCCAATTCAAGGAAGTATGTAAATATTGAAATAAAATCAAAAGCTAAAAAGAAAAATTACAATCACTTAAAACCAACATTTTGGGTTAAATAATATATCAAATATCAAAGGAAAATCAGACAAGAGAATAACAATGGGTGATTAAGTGGAAGGGTGCACTTCAGGTTAAAATATAAGTGAAACTGAAAAAGAAATCATTCTGCAACTATATTTTTAGTTTGGAATTAATTTTCAATTATATGATGCGAAAAAAGAAGCATGCACAATTTAAAACATACAACCGAAAAGAGATTTTTTACACTCACATAATAATTATTAAGCTGATTTTATTTTCATCCTACAAAACACAATTTGCTATAGGTGTTCGTATTTACAAATAATAAAATCAATCTTCTTCAGAAACTGCTGGTGGAATTTCAGTGGTAGGTATTAACAGGTATAAAATTACTGAAAAACTCAAGATAACGCTCAGGAATGATTCCATTGCTGCACATATGCAGTAAATCATCTGTCTTAGCTTTTGGAATTGGCAATATTTGTGAATAAAGAACCTTTACCGAAAATGAAGTTTCTCGTTGCGTGTGCTATGTGTTACTTTTCACGACCATGGTCGAGTAGACAGTGCTGGACAAGCCGCACTTGTAATTAATCTTAAACGGATCATTGTGATTTACATTAATTTGTATTAGTCCATATATGATAATTTAATGGAGCTCTGAAATCAAACATACTACGTGATTGATCTCTACCACATCCTCAGGTTTTCCTTCTTGTTTTGTCCATCCAACTAAACAGTACCATTCTGGAGGTGCAAAAATTTGTTTGTTCGTCGAACATATTTCAATCAGGGCTTGAACGCAGTCCTCTTCATTTTGCGTACGTCCCCTTTCCAAAAATGTGTGCTTTACATTAACATTGTATTTATGGACCAAATACAATCATGTTAAAGTCATAAACAATGCGATTTCTGTTCTGGCCTATATTGTTAGAGCAAAACCTGAATTCTTTTGCTTATAGACCACAATAAGTAAGCAACTTGAGTCCTCATTTGCACCTCGTTTGCCTTCAGCTTCCTGCTATATGTATCATGTAGCTACCTTTTGTGTAAATTGAAAAACTGTGAAATTTCAAACTGATAATTTACTTTTATAATAAAATGTACTTACTCAAATTTCCGTGAAGGGCATTCAAAATTTTTTGGAAGTCAAAATTCGCAGATACAATTTTGCCGTGTAATGATTGAACATCATTTTTATCAAATAATCTTAACTGACGAGCAAGGTTCTTGCCATAAACTGGGAGTTGCTCCGTGGATGCTACTCGGACTTGTAAGTTTTTGAAAATGTGACATTGGTCATACTGGTCCTTTTTAGGGACATAGTGACACAACACAAATTAAAATTTTCATTGATTATAAATAATAATTGATACTGCCTTTCTGTTTGAGCTTTATGTGTGTATATTATGGGCTCATACCATTCATTATATAGTTTAAATAAATGGGTAAAATCCAGGTCGCCATCTAAGTAAAGTTTGCTTGATCGCTGTCGAACATAATCTGATTCGACCGGTTGGATGGACTTATCATGGTCGGAAACACTGGTATTCATATCTTCAGTAAATACAACATTTCAATTTTTGTGTTGACTTCGTTGATCAGGTGTTAAAACGGCGGTTTCATTATCCACCTTGTCCAAAGCTGTGAATACGAATTGGTCACAAATAGAGAATGTAGCTAGAAACTTTTTTTGCAGACCTTAACCAGCTCCATGTTATTTTCATTTTGATATTTCGTCAGATGATATTTAATGGTAAAACTTCGCCTTTACTGAGTTTCAGTAAAAACTCTGCGTTGCTTTTCATTTATCGCTAATTTAGCAACATATTACCACTTTTATTTCGATCACCCGAAACCTTAACCATTATAATTGAGGTTTTTTAAAAAAAAAATGATTATAAAGCATTATAAATCTCATAGTTTATGATAACAGTACCTCTTGAGGTGATTTTTCACAAAAATAGCTCTATATTTTATAATATATCCAATTACTTTTACTGTTAATCTTTTCGAGAGAATGTAGTCTGTTTGTATCAGCAACGCTGGCACTAGTCTCATCATCGTCACAAATAATGTCTAAAAGTTCCATTATCATATTTTAATCAGCACTTGAAGGCAGTGATGACTCTGTAAAAAGCAAAACAACTAAATAAACATGAATTTATAGAAGTTTTCACGCGTATAATGTTGCAACTAAATTTGTATGTCGCCGTATAATATGATAAGTACTACATACAATTTATTTTACTAAAATAAGCACGACGTAAATTATTATAAGTGATAGATACAATATTTTTTTTCAGTTTTTTCCGACGTAAAATATGGTAAATATTACATACAATAATAGTTACAAGTAAAGAAACGACGTAGACAATGGTAAGTATAACTTACGATACATTTTGTTGTCGTACGAGAAAAAGATTAAAAATATTAACTTACCTTGAATCCTAAAGTCACAGTTTCCCTGGGTAGAATTTATTTCGTCCATTGTTGTTTTACTATTATTATCCGTTTCTATAATATTATACGCTGTACTATTAATTGTCCCATCTGGCCTAATCACACATTTTTGTGCACGCATAGATTTTCTATCAATTTTTGTATTCTTGACACTAAAGTCCTGTAGGGGCGGATATATTGCGCAATATTTATTGACATTGTCTAGATCTCTTCATTATGGTATTTAATATTTACCAAACCATACAAAAATACAATATAACCGAAAGTTCACAGTGGTAGCGGTGTGTCACCTCCCGTCCGAAGTGAAGTATCGTAATTAGCAGTAACAATACACCCGCGCGGCAAGATCTCCGCGCGTTTCCCGCGTATAGTATTGCTAAATACGTTACCATACTTCACGTCGGAAAAATTTCAAGAAATTTGAGATACAATAATATGCAATGCTTGAAAATCGCACTTATAATACGAATTTTGAAATTCTGTAAATTGCATCATATGTAATACATACTATGGATACGAAAAATGAAAAAAAGTGAAAAACGTCATTTTGTTAGTTACAATAGTATACGTAGGAGGTGTCGATATAAAGCAATCTTCCCCGAAATACTGTTACACAAGTGCTTAAAAAATCAATTCCTTTCACCCATTGCATGTCGTTTACTACTAATGGAATATAAGAATGTAATTTAAAACAATATAATAATGCTAAATTATTATCTCCTGAATCAGAAAATGTCATCGTAGCTTCTATTTCTTGGGCTACTTTCGGCTGTTCTTCAGTAAGAATACTGGTCCGAGAAGCATTCGTATATTATAATTAGTAGCCAATTCAGTAACTGCAATAACACAAACATAATCAATAGTAAACAAAGATAAATATACCTAAAATAATCTTCCTTGTAATACTATCACTTCAAAAATCAATTCATTATGACTGTACTAATGGAAGATGATAATGTAATTTGAAACTATAAAATAATGCTAATGATAATATGTGCAGCACTGTTGAGTAAATTGAAATATTCGTTGAAATAGTTGTTTTGCTTCGAAGCTCTGTCAGCTTGGCCTAATAGAATCTCTGACTTGCTTATGTGCCGAATTGTAGGATACCGATCGCATCCTTTGGGAGTGTTCCCATATGTCGGTTGAAAGGGAAGAGCTTCTCAAGTCGGTTCGACCCTCAGTTGGACCGGCCGGCCATTGCGACTTGGTATCTGTGGGGGAAAATTTGTCAGCTTTTAAAAAGTTTGCGGCGTTTTACGGCAAGCGAGAAGGTCGGAGGTCCACAGTTTGGAAATCTTCATCGGAGAACTTCGCCTTATAACGTAGATAACCAGCGCCATCTTAAGATATAAATAAAAAAAGGTGTGCCATCAATATTCTTTTTTCGAGCCACAAAAGGAGCTGAAGATGATGCATACAAAGAGCAATAATTGTTTATATCATTTAACTCCATGTTAATAACTTTAAAAGGCTTGTTTCTTTTACATGTCCCTACAAACTGAACCCAATCCCACGGAGTAAAAACTATCTGCATACCGTTCAGCATCTTTTTTGATGTTCTGTTATAGAGTGGTTAGTGTCGATCTCCATGTGTGTATGGCCTCGTAATAGGAATTTGTGATTTATGATTTTCAGCGTAGGAATGGTTTTCAGAAACCAGGTATATGAAAAAACAATCATGATATTCCTATTTTGGCCAGGGCAATTAATTATCATACCAAATCGTCAGCTCTTCAATATTAGCTAAAACATTGCTAGATGCCCATTTCATCAAGCAGCAGCCGATTTTATTGCCACCCCTTCCACATTTTATTTCATCCACATCAGTGTTGTGCTATGGCGATAAAGTATGGTGAAACAGGTTGGTAATCAATTTGCGGCAAAATCTGTACGTTAACATTATATTATATGGGTACGTTGTAATGACCAACGTAAACCCTCCGTGATGCCCTGCATTTTTTTTTATCACGTCGCCATTTCTCGTGAGTTTTCGGCTGTTATCGGCATGCTTCATTCAGTTCTACGAGGAAGCCAAATCGTTGCCTATCTCTACTTTTAATACATATATGGTGTTGTGTCTCACTCACCACTTACATCATCGTAAATTGTAAAATTCGGAATCTACAATTTTCTCAGATAGAAACTATATGAAGTAGGTAAACATTTCTCCAAGTCAACTATTATTACTTTCATACTGGTAAATTTTTCTTTTGCAAGAGTTTTATCGAGCTTATTTAATTGCAGCTGCTTCCTGTATGTGGTCTTCCAAAAGGTGTCTTTGAATTTCTTTTTCTTCAAAAGAAATATTAACATCTTTAAGACTCACCGTTGGTTTAATTGAAAATCCATTTTGAATAGATATATGGCGATAGAGCCACAATTTTGGGTTCATTCATGTGGTTATATTCTTTGAAGAATAAATCAAACATTTTTGTAATACTTATTTATGTATAACTAGCTATATCACCCGGCGCTTTCCGGGAGTTACGTAAAATGCAAAGGATTGAATTTAAAAAAGTAAAAAAATATAATATTTTAAATTTTAATTTTTTTGTACATTTTTTGCATTTAAATATCTTAAAAAGTACTACAAATTCAGTTAATTATTATAAAACTGTCCCCAGTTAAAACTGAAATTCGAGACCCCTTCCACGCACTCCGGCTTTGATGCGTCCCCGGGGTGCAACGAGTTAAAAATGAAATTCGGGACCCCGACCACGCACCCTGGCTCTGATCCCACTTGATACAATTATTGTCCGTGAGTGAAGCATTCCGATCTATGCGTAACACGTCGCCCGCGCCAACCTGCCGGTGATTAATTTGAATAACACAATTATTTGCATCTAACTTTGCCATTTGATCTCCGATCAAGCTGAAATTAACGCCAATATTTTTTAAATGTACACATTCCAGCAACATTTTAGATAAAAAACGGGGGTTGCACCATTAACTTCCGCGTTTCAAGACCTTGTACGCGGCGACTTTTTTTCCGCAAAAACCGTAAATTTGTCTCCGGGGTGCAACAGGTTAAATCTGAAATTTGAGACCCCGATAAAACATGCTTTTTAACAAAATGCCATCAAAATTTCATTTTTGGTCAAAAGTGGAGTTTGCTAGTATGCAGATTCTCATTCACTTGGCCATTCGTTATAATTAACATGCTATTTAAATGTGCTAATTAAAAAGTGATTATCTGGTCAGCAGTCAATGTATTAACTTAAGAACTTTATGTCGTAATATAAAAACTATATTATTTTACTTAGGATTGCAAAATTTATTTTTGTCATCTCTTTCAGGGTTTCAGAGGTTTTGGAAGTTGGATGTTGGTCCGAGTGCTTGCTTTTGCGCCGAACGTCATTGGACCCAAGGTGTCCGGAGCTAGAATCGTCCGTCTTCTCAGCAGGAAGCCCCTCACTGAGTCGGATTCTCGCATTATCGATGATCCAGCATGGTAACTCTCATATTTTTATTATATCAGAAAAAGATACTTCTATTTGTGTGGACATCAGTATGGCTAAAACTCTTATTCACTGATAACTCTTTATAGACAAAAATAAAATCTTTATCAACTATTACCGATCCACTGTTGGATGAAGGTCTGACTTTCTCCTAATCCCAGCAAATTACAAAATAAGCCGTCAGATATCAATTTAGCATGGTGCCAATATTACATTGGCACGGAAAGCATCTCATCATTGAATTAAAGCCTCCAATGATAAAATTTTAATTTTACAGCACTATAACTACAAAAATAAAAGTAGCGGAGGTTTGTGACGTATTAAAGTCTTGAAATGAGGCATGTTACATTGAGATTACATGAGATATTTTTTTATGTTGGTGGTATACAGTGTTGCCAACTGTCATTGACAAAAACATGCTAGACGGGGTATGAAAACAAGCTATTTGGCAGAAAAAACGCTAGATTTTGTGAAAATACCACTTTTTGCCTATTAAAAAGGGGGGGAAAATTTAAAAAAAATCGGTATACAGGTAAAAATAACTAATTATAATTCACAGAAACTCATTTCAAAATTGACAAAAAATAATTAATTTGTCTAACAAATATTATACTACTAATTGTAATACCAGAGAGTGGTATTACTTATCGTGGGTTACACGATAAGTAATCCAAAATTGGACTGAATTTTGGAAATCACCATGGCCTCCACAAAGGGGGCACTGACAGGCCTCTAGCCTGGGGAATTGACCAGATAGGTGAGATAAACGCACATCACAAATTTGCCCTAATCGTAAAAAAAATCGCCTGCAATTTCCTTCGGGCGTATTAACATTTTCATAAATGTGGTTGTGTAATTAATTGCATTTTTTGGTTAATGTTTGTTGATACACTGAATACCCTTAATTTTACCTCGAACACCAAAAACGCTACTATAGAGCGTCACACTGCCTTTAACCTTAGTGGACGGGGGGGCCGCTTCAGGATGTGGGGGCCATGGAGCAGGTAATTGTATATTATAATTGATATAACATAATATTATGCTTCACCTAACTGGGTTCCGCGAGCAGTGCAGTATATAATATATCAGTTTATTATAAATTTGCTTGCATGTGTCCATTCCAAAAATAAATTCAAATGTCCAACACAATATAATCTATTATAATTATATTACATTCTAATTAAAGCCAGTTAAATTAATATAAATTTGGGTTTAATGAAGTTCATCTCGCCGTTCCATAGCAGTACCTATTAATAATTAAAAATATCGACAGTAATTAACGTGATTAGAAAATAATTAAATAACAATCACCATGGAAAACACCAAAAATGTCAATGAAAATATCGATAGTGATCGTTTCGATACAGGTGACGAGGAAGATTTGTATGCATTTGATAGTATTGATTTTGAGCGAAGAAAGTGAAGAAGATAGTTTGATCGGGTGGGCCGTTGATTATCATAATGATACAGATAGTGAAAGTTAAGAAAACACGTTATCATCCCGCCCAAAATAAGGAGAAGTGGATATCTCAGCGATGATAGTGATGAAGAAGATATAAGACCTTCAACACCCATTAATCTTACCACATCATGTAACTCAACGAAAACATGGTAGGTTCTCATTGTCTACTACCATTTCACCTCAAAAAATAGAGTAGTTGGGCCGAATATAGCAACAAATTGTTTGGAGCCCATAGACTATTTTCAGTTGGGTTAACAAACCGGCACTTCATGTGAGCGGATGCTTTGAAAAACCATTCTGATCAGTGCACGTTACATTGGTTTAATGTTTAAATCGCAAACCATTTTTATTGTTATAACATTTAAAATAAACATCACTAATTAAGTACATTGTAAATATTATGTGTTTAACATTGTGTACAGTGATCAAAACTAGTGGAATAGCATGTTTATATTTTCTACCCAAAGGTACGCCCCTTTAACATAAGTAACCTATACTCAAATTAATACCAGACGTCATCTTATTACAGCCAATTAATAGTTTGCGTGCGAACGAAATTGCAATGAGTCGCAGGATAATTAAAAAGAAACCGCTCTGAGAATTGAAGTACCATTTACGGTTATGTTACCTGTGTTCTGAACTATTTACATAATATATGGGTAATTAATATATGAATATACAACATATTAAAAGCATACGTATTACTTTTAGTAAATTTAAGTCCAATAAAGTATTTTTTTGCGAATCGTATCAAAAACCCATTTCGTCAGTAATGGTTATACGAATTGTCAAACACGGTGACCAAAATCTATTGATTTTTTTTTTAAATATCAAATTTTAAAAAATGATTTTTTCTTGTATATTCAGGTACAACAGACAAATTCATTGACATTTTTCACTCGCTGGATAAGTATTAAGTTATCATTTAACATACATCACAAGTTTTCTACTTTAAACTTCTACATGTCCCGAATTTTGATCAGAGAAGTTTATTAAATATATTATGTAGGAATTTTGACCATCTGGGAGGATCGAATTTAAAAGAAAAAGGTGTACAATTTGATATAAGTTGATAAGTGATATCAGTATTAGTAGATTATTTTAAATTAATAGATTGTTATATACCTCATTTCCTGGGTTGCATTCGGAATGAGAGAGACTAGGTTGAGGGTAAGCATCATTGCTTTGCCTTACATCCTCTTGAAAAATCTCATTCTCTGAGTCAATTAGCTCGAAATCAGTCTCCGATTTTAAATTGGAAGGGTATTTTGAAGCGATCTAAAAAAATACATTAATTTTATAAATATAAAAGCATATCAGTGTCTTCTTCTGAAAATATAATAATAGTGTATCGTAAAATTGTGTATGTAAAATAGTGACATAGTGTATCAAAATATTTTTGCCTTCTATTAAAAAGCTACACCTCAATAGAGATGTCAAAAAAATCGATTGTTTTCGACCAAATAATACTTTTGTTAAACAAAAATCAACAAAAACATACCTACCATAAAGATAGTCAAGAAAAAAATGCACCAAACCAGAAAAATCTGTGATCGCATAGTCATTTCGTTAGTACAGAAATATATTGTCATAATCCTTACACAGTTATATTAACTAGGTATATCGACTAAGCGAATTTTCGCTACCCTGCGTACCATTACTTGTGCTTATTTTAGTTTGTACTCCACAATATAACTCACAACACTTTAAGAGCATGAATAAATTAATCACTGACATTTTCAAATACTGTGTTAATGTTAACAAATAATTATGTTATGTGTCATCTGTCTGTAACGCATGGCAACAGCACAGCACACAAACACCTGTCTGCGTATTACACATTGAAAGTTTCGAGCGCATCTACAAAAAATTTAATTGGTGACAATGATACCCGGTATACAGTAATAGCAGGGCTTTTTTGTAATGTAACGCGGTGGAACGGCGTTCTGCCTCCTTTTTTCATAGTATTTTTAAAGTTTCAAAAGCAATTAGACAAAACAATGTTCGCGCTCACATAGTACAAGTTAATTTTCCTGAATCATCTCATATGAAAAGACAAATATATCTGGAAAACTATCGCGTTTGATGTGTGCATTGAATTCTATTACCATTTCTTCAAGTGAATGTGAACGCAAATTTTCGCAAATGAATCTAATTATTACACCAATAAGAGTTTCGTTGAAGACCAAAACAGTCTCGGTCTTATGTTCATCAAACTCGTCGGACCACCTTTAACACTTTTTGGTCCTTCAAAATACATTTATCGGTGGTTACTCAGTGGAAGACATTTGGCCATAAACTACAACTAAGAAAAGGAATTAAGACGATTTGCCAGACGAAAATTGGACTGACCTTTGGAAATCACCATGGCCCCCACAAAGGGCGGACTGACAGGGCTCTAGCCTGAGGAATTGACAAGATACGTGAGAAAAACGCACATCACAAATTTGCTCTAATCATAAAAAGAAATCGCATGCGGGGCTAAATTCCTTCAGGCGTATTAACGTTATAAAATATGTGGTTGTGAAATTGCATGTTTGTTGATACACTGAATACCCTTAATTTTACCTCTAACACCATTTGAAAAACGCTACTATAGAACGCCACACTGCCTTTAATCTTAGTGATATGTAGGGGGGCCACCAAAGATCTTGGACTGGGGGCCCGCTTAAGGATGTGGGGGCCATGGAAATCACTATATACTTTATTCAAATATATGATGTTTTTACGACTTTAGTTGTTTATTTGTGTATCATGTTTGTTTGTTTACTTTTTATGCGCTTCGTGGCATAGGAAAAGGAGCTTTAAATAAAAATATAAAATGCTTCGGTAGGTACCTTCATATTGAACACAAGACCAGTAATTCGGTGCTTTCCACACATTAAACAATAATACCAAATACCTGACATGAAACATTGCTCCTAAATAATAAATATGCAGAACAAAACATCGCTGTAGATACGCACAGCACCGTGATTGATAATATGTAACACATTTATGAGACACAGTTAATGAATGTCATTAAAAAATACCAAATATACTAAATAACAGGAGTCCTTTTCGCAAATCTAGTACCTATCCTAAAACAAAGCACCGATGAAGCTAAAATCTAAACATTGATATATTATGTACCGTTTTGTTCGTTACGATAAATTAATATACAACATATTCTTACAAAATACGCTGTATTCAATGTTATCATAATAACCGAGCCAAAAAGACATGATCACTTACAAGCACGATGTATGTATATTACACAATATTGTATAACCTGATTTATTGGCTCGCATTTTGAATATGAGCAGCCAGGTTGCGGATCACTGTCTTCAACAAATTCTTCTTTGAAATCAACTCGCAGAGGATCAATCTCAGTTTTAACATTGACAAGGCTGGTTACAGGGCTCTGAAACACAAGACATAAGGTATTTTATAATACGTGTTTACACCTATATTATTATGTGTTGAGTACAAACACATGGTTTATCACGGTTTGATACTGTTTATCTATTATTAATAAACGTGCAACAGCTGTCTTCAGATGAATGAAAGTAGTTAGCCTGCAGCCATAGGGACGCAGGACCTATAGGTAGGTAGGTACCTACTTGGTCAAACAATCGTTATTACTTAAGTGTCAACACAACGGTGTATAAGTATTATTGGATGTTTCAGTTAGTAAAGTCCAATATGTCACGCAACTGTTTTATTTGCATCAGTAAGAAACCACTTCAACTTAGAATAAACATTTTTTTACAATGATTAACAAGTTTGGAAAACCTAACCTCAATAGTGCTGTTGACATCGTACGCATTCTCCTGCTTTAATGCTTTATAGAAATGTTTGTAAGCGGATTGTTTGGATGGATTATTGGCACATCAAACCATTTCTGCACTTCCCCATCATCTTCATAAGCATCTAGTTCACGTTTTATATCCATTTTACGAAGTTTAAGTGAAGCAAAAATGTCACAAGACTCGGTAAGTAGTTTGACAGCTGACGTGACAATAGACAATTGATTAAACTTGATTCATCTCTCGGCCATAGACAAAACGTCTGCATTGTCACTGCTACAACTTTACAGACGAAACTTATCTATAGAATGGCCAAAAATGGAACTAGGTACTAACAATACGACGCCTTTAAAAATTTAATTCGAATGTCAGATTTTATCCAGCTACGAGTCTTGATCGGGTTGTTTTCGACAATGGCTCTCCCATCCCATTCTTATAAGTTTGTAGATCTGAATGCTGTTGTAGAATCTGAAAAAAAATCATTACCGACAACAGCTACATCATAGATAATTTTTTATGGTATTAGGTACTTACGTTAGTAGAAAATAGATCATACCATTTTATGCGTCCCATAAATTATTTAAACAAATAAGTCGGCTTATGGCGATGTTGTTAACAGATATTTCAGGCGTTTGTTATATTGTGACATGTTACACTCCACTCATAAATGATGTCGAATTAAAATATAAAAAGTTTTTCAACTGAAAAAGTTTGACGGTTCAAGCAACCACAAATAGGTTTGCTTTAATAGGTATATTACCAACCTTAAGTTTACGAATAATTATTTTACTTTTAAAGTTGGTAAAAGTGTTGTTACAATGATGGATCTACAAATAAGTGTCTGCCCACACCTCTACTCACATAAGGTCAATATATTATAATGACGACGTTATAATAATATTATTATCTTTCGAAATATTATTTTTCGAAATCGCTCACCTACTTACATAGTACCTAGGTACCTACTTAGTGTATTGTTAGTCAAAATGATCAAAAGTATATGATTGCTTTCGGCTGCTCAGGTGAACAGAATACTTTTCATTAGGTACATAAATCTATCAACGAGCAAAAAACTCGTTTAACATGTGTAAATCCGAACGAATTTCACTGACTGAACACTTGATGCTCAACAAAAATGGGTCAATTATCAAAAATTTTACATTCTAGATCCAATCCCGTCATTTTGGACATAAGTGGACTAGGAAGAAGATTATAACGGGAAGGCGGCTGTGGAGTTGTACCAAAGGAAGTTTAGTTTTGTATTTAATTTTTATAATATTGCGAAAGTGGCAACACGGTTAACTATTTTTGTCTATGGCGAAATGCCTACGCCACGTCACGTCTGTTACGTTCTTATCTATGGTTGCGTTCTGTGTGCCACGGTCAACTTGATGAACAATTGCATGCATAAAATGGATATTAAACGCGAACGAGAAGACTCCGAACCTTTTGCAGAAGGGAAACAAAGGTTTGAGGTACCTGTGGATCATGATCCAAACAGCCAACTGCTTACCTACATAAAGCAAAAAGACACCGACGAGGCTAGATACACTTTTGAGGTTAGTTTTTCATAGCGGATTGTTGTATGTCGTAGTATTGTTTGTTTTAAGATGTGTGTCGTCAGACGTAATAATCAGTGTACCTATGTATTGTGTGTAATAAAAACCGCGTGCAAATGCGACACAGTTCCGAGCGGCCTACGTCACCCGTATAACCCCGGTTAATTTTGCTGCCAACACTGTCCCTGTACTTTTAACTATGAGTTTTCGTAACAATTGATACCACACCTAACATTGTCATTGTTATTGATTGCCCACAAACAAGGCGTTTATTTTCATAAACGAAACTAATACATAATACATTCCTGTTCTCGACAGTGCAACAAATGATAATAAAAGTTTTATTATTGGCGGCGACGATTTTGAAACTGGATTCATTTGTTTTTCTAGGGCCGGTTTTCACAAACACTAATAATACAGCGACGAATTGAATCGTCAGATCATTTATTTTTGAATGGACATTGAGTATTCTTATTCAAAAGGTTAATAGCCATTGATTGGTCGACATAATTGAGTACCTATCGACAAGTTTCCTCCAATTATTATATTAATAATATTAAGTATTTTGTTTTATTTCAAATTAATTTATAGGTACTAGTTATGAATAATTGACATTAACAATTAAATTGTTATCGTAGATTAGTACCTATTGTTTGCTAGTTTATTTTGTTTAGTAGGTAGATAACGACAGACACCATGTCCACATTGCAGAGTGTACGAGCTGATACCCTTCAAGTATGTGGTCGAGCTACACACGTATGACTTATAACACAATATTTTGTTTTTCAGAATATTGTTTCAGACCCGAAACTAATAACATTGAAGTCAGACACTCCGCTAATTGACATCAAGACTGAGTTTATTGAAGACGTAAAATCCCCAATAAATTATGAAGTTCAGCAACAGGATGGGTCTTATTCGGAGCGAGTTCATCGGGTAGGTACTTTTATTTTAAATACTGACCAGTGTTGCCATCTTTTTCTATGTTGACTATAGTACAAAAGGGTAAAAATTATAGTATTTCAGAAAAAAATATATTACAGAAACATTTTTCGTCTCGAATCCTTCAAAATTATAGTATTGTACTATAATTATAGTACGGTTGGCAACACTGATATTGACAGAAATACTGATCGTCTAAGGCAGTGCTCCGCAACCGGTGTGCCGTAAAACGATGCAAGGTGTGCCGCGGAGCAATGGTTCAAAAAAAAAAAAACACAAATAATTTTGTATATTATACAATATTTACTTAATAGCCAAATTTGCGTACATGGCTGGTAATACATTTGAGCACCTGCATGAACTTAATAAAATAATGCAAGGTCAGAATGAAAATATATGAACGGGATCTGATAAATTAGAAGGAGTTAAGACAAGTATCTCTACAAATGTACCAATGGACCTACCAGACCACCAATGAAAACTAGCAATTAATTTTGGATCCGTCTCAAAAAAATTTAAGTAACTTTGCTTCAAAAGAAATTTCATGGTTACTTTCATACAATCAATACGACTGAATCCGAAACCCTTTTGCAACCAATGACGAATATTCTATGGAAGCGCTTTCCCTATAAATTCGAGAGTAATTTTTTAATTGAGAAACAAAACTGAACTTCGCCGATGTTCCATTGGCTATTTTCTGAATTTCGGTTTATACAGAAAATCCTCGTATTTTTGACAAGGCTATCACAGTTCAGCTGCTATTTTCTACGACATATCTAGGTGAGCAAAGTTTTTCAACTCAAGTTATAATTAAAAATAATATACAGTCTTGCTTGAAGGGTCTTGACCAAGAACTTCGGGTTGCTCTTTCAAATATCTAGTCAAAATATATTAAACTTTTACGTTCATTCGAACAAGATCACATTAATTAGTTATTTTATTGATAATACAAATACATGGGAATATGTACATTTGGTTCTTCATTTTGAGTTATGTATATTTAATTATTTATCAAATAAAAAACATAACATAAGTATGTAATGTAATTTTGGTGCACGTCCCCCACAAGGTGGGGGGGGCTCTAGCCTGAGGGCCCAGGCTCAGGGGGGCGGCGTGGCAAGTCAAGCAGATAAGTGAGATAAACACAAATTACAATTTTGCTCTAATAGCGAAAAAGTCGCCTGCGGCGCTGTTTCACTTCGCTGATATTATTATTTTTAAAACATGCAATTGTGGGATACAATAATTTATTATTATTTTGTCAATACTCGACAAATAATTATTCTTAACCGACAACTAGCCATAATTCAAGTGGATATATTAATAAATACAAAAAATTGCTAAACATTGAATAAATACAATTAATTTTACCTTGAACACCATTTGAAAAACGCTATTTTAAAGTATCACACTGTCTTCAACATTAGCGATAGGTAGGGGTGGAGGCGCCGAAGATTCTAGCCTGGGTTCCATGTTTTCGTATATAAATTGTTTTACGCGTGGTGTGCCGTGGAATTCGGGGAAGAACTTTAGTGTGCCGTGGGTGAGAAAAGGTTTCGGAGCACTGGTCTATGGGATGGAATGAACTGACAACACTCGAATACATGAAAAATCAGTAATGCCAGTGACGACAAAATCTTCGAATACTAATTTATTTCTTTCGACCATGTCCGATCTTAATAGGATGATAATATTGTGCCGCCAAAAAGTAGAGGTTTGTATTAACAGATTTTTTTACGAGAAATGGATGTTGCCACGTGCTCAACCTATGAGGTCCATACTCTAAGACTACAAACAGGAGCAGAAAATAATATTATTTGCCAGACCCAGGATTCGTACCTGGACAGTGGCGCACCCAGGATTTAATATTGGGGGCGGGGCCCAAGGAGGAGAATGTCAATTGGACGTTGTTATGCAGTAACCAGTTAAGCGACACTTTTGTGTTTTTGCGTTTTTCGGTTTAACGACAATATGAATATGTTTTCTACGTTTTGCAAAAAAGATCGTGGTCAAATTCGGTCTATATTGCCATCTATGAGACTTTTAAAAAATGTGTTAATTAATTAATGGACAATTCCGTTTTGCAGTAAACAGTTATCCACCAAACAACATGGCCGCTATTGTCAAAGTGTGATGTCATGCGTTGTGGTTTTTTGTAGTTTTTAACAATATCTGCCTAGTTGTCATCGCCCCACTCACTTAAATTCATTATAGTTATTGTTTTCTTAAGCTACAGTGGAAATACAAGGCTAAGGTAAGCTGAATTGATCAATAAAAAAGGGTTTTTTAGGATGTGTCACTTTCAGCCTTCAATAAACTGATTATTGCAAAAATTATTTTCACACTTTTATGGTGCATAATCAGTTGCTTAACTGATTATTGCGAAATGTGATTCACGTTTTTCATTTTATTTGGTGTTTAACTGGTAGTTGCAAAATGATTTATCGAAATATTTGGTTGATACATAAATATTGCCTTAGCAATAAAACAACTGTCTTTAATAATTTATTAGTGTATAATAAGGAATTTTTATATAAATATAATTTTATTTATATGTAAATGGGGATTATTGATGCTAATATATTTTTTTCTATATTGTAAAAAAATACATAATTTTATAATAAATATTCCATATTCATATTGTTTTTTTAATAAGCACAACCAAATTCGTAAATAATTGATATGTTAATGGAAAAGCAGTTAAGTCACACTTTTGGTGCTTAGTGGGTTACTGCAAAACTATTATTTTTTTTTTTTGGAACGATTACAATTTTTCAATAACCATTTACCTAATATATTATAAGCAACGGATCATATTATTAAAAAAGTCTTTATACAATCACAAGGTTTGTTTTCAAGTAATAATTTACAAAAAAAAATATAGCTCTATTCATTATCTTGACTAAATGGTGTACGTTTTAACTTCAAATGCTTATAACTCAAAACTTCATTTTGGTGGATAACTGGTTACTGCATAACACCGTCCAATTGAGTCGCTTAGAATCATAACTCACATATTGCAATTTTGTCGTTTTTTAGTTAAATATGCCAAGTGATTCTAAATGAATTAATCTATATACCGAAAAATAGTTCAGTATTAAAAGTCAATTTAAACCATGTGAAAATCGTTGACAAAGTTCATTGTTGGTGTAATATGTCGTATATTTCAAAGAATAGAGTTTTGTCACCAACGTCTTCCTAACCAATCGGGGAGCTCTATTTCTCATAGTATGCTGTATGTCTGCAACCTAAGGAGTATTAGGTATATATATTTAAAAAAAAAGTTATTCGACTCTCTCACTCATTAATATTCTAGGGAGTTCAATACTGTTCTTCTAATTACAAAAAATAGTGCTCTGTTGGTTTTTAGCGATTATCTCAAAACTTGATTTTTGGAATATCGATGGTGCAGATCACAAACCTTCTATGTCAAATTTTTCGATTTTGACTTTATGGTATCAAAAAATCAACAAAAATTTAACGGATCTGTTGAACTTTACCTCCTATGTCAAAGAGAAATATAGCCCAGTTTATTGATCTTTTAACTAAAACTCCTATGTCATGTTCATCGTATTATGCTGCACAAACCTCCTACACGACGTGAAGTTGCTGCACATTGCTTCTATATCAGTTCATTGTATCTGTTCATTGTAAGCTATCAGTGATCTCTTCTATCAGAGAGTCTTCTATCAGAGAGTCTTCTATATCAGTTCTATATCTATCAGAGAGTCTTCTATATCAGTTCATTGTAAGCTATCAGTGAAGTTTTACAAGCAAAACTGTATACAAAAAGATTTATTAGAGATAAATGGGTTTTAGGTCTACGTTTTTGATAATATAAACCCAAATAATGAGTTCCTGAAGTAGAAAGATCATGCAATTAGCATTGTAAACAAATAAAAATCAAGAATTTTTGGTATGTATAAACCTATACTTTCAGATTCTGTTCAAGATAATGAAAATATTCTATCGACTGAGATAATAGGAAGGCATATCAATGATGTAAAGAGAAACAAAAGCAAAGTGCATGGAAACGAAATATATCTGCAAATAATAGAGTGAAAGAACAGGAATATCCGAACCGAGTTAAAGACAATATCAGTAAAAAAAACATACTGTAAAAATAAAAACAAACGAAAGCTTGGTCCACGTTGCATCTCACAAGCATGTGTTTCAAGAAACCCGGGAATTTCGACCACTTTTGGTTGGATGTGTCATGGCCACAGAGAAAAGCATACGTTTCTTTACTAATAGATTGTATAGACCCCAATCAGAAGCTATGTAAGAACTCTGGAGGTGAATAGAAGGGAGTATATCTATCACTACCACTTAAAGATAAACGAGGAAAAAAAGAAGTTTGCCGATAAATGTTCTGTAATACTTTCGCCATATGAGTTTAGAGTGCTAGAAATTGGGCTAAGAATGCCATTCACGGGTACCAAAGCCAGCAATGCAAGGACAATGAGCGAAATATTGATACTAAAAAAAGATATCCTGCAGAATTTATCGATTCACTACCAAGAATGAAGTCACGTCATTACTGCCGTAGGGATCCATTAAGACTCTTTCTTGAACCAATGTTTCGTTAGAAAATGGGTCTTTATCGAGTTTACAAAGATAGATTTAATGAAACATCAAATTCATAAGGCATTCTCACAGTGTACATTTGATGAAGTTCACTTATAAGAAGACTTAGAAGTTCCGACATTTACACCTCTTGATTAATCACCTAACGAACCTCATTAAATTAGAAATCAGTCCATTTAAATATTGAGCGATGGGTGCGTGTATCGAAATAAGAACAATATTCTTGCAAAGTTAATGCACTCCTCGAATTGGCAGTAAAATATCAATTCGAGATTACCTACTCAAAAATACTTGGAGGTTGGGCACACGTAAATGGAAGGAGATTCTTTACATGCTGCAATCGAAAGAAAATTGAAGAACAGGGAAATTTATCTGCCATCTGATTATGCAGTGGCTACATGAAAAGCCATAAATATGTCATTTCTTTATAGAGTGCACTATGTAACTCATGATGTTTTACCTAACTATAATGTTGCATTGATTCAATACAATTCATTATAATAAATTCAATACAATGCAGTTCCACCATGAATTATTGACAGTTAATAAAAAAAAAAGTAACTATAATGTACTAGTGACTTCGGTACACATTGGTAAGACCAGAAACAAGAAAGGGGATCCAATTGTTAACGTTGTGTGTCACTTGGCTTACATTCCAAATGGGAAAATCCAGTACACAATTAATTTTAGTCATGATCTTAAAGAGCTACCGAGACGACCGAAGATCATAACAGTTCCAATATTGTTTATCCAAGATTACACGGTTCAAGTAAAAATATCGGCCAACAAGTTCAAGCACCTTCAAGAACTAAAATGTGTTATTCCAAGGGACTGTCACCATTTTTATGACTCTTTCCCACATTTATAATTTAAATATGTTAGAATTTAAAAAAAAAAGCTTCATACATAACTATGTTGGGTTTGATTCTGTTTTGTTTATGTTTGGTTATTTATAAACATGTACATTAGTTAAATATACATACTTTTTTATTTATTAATTAATTATCCAGCCATTCAATATTTAACTGCTATGTCACGCAAACTGTTTTATTACTTTTTAAATAAAACTAATTTACTTTTCTCATAAAACGTAATGTAAAGGAAAACCTCCTTTGTCAAATATTTCAACAAATCTGAGTGCACAATACCTCTATGTCATGATAAATGTAATACGGTTTATATTAGTTATAAATAAAGTTATACAATCATTAAAAAACACAAAAACATTAGACTTTGGATATTTTTTTTTTAAATAAAAGTCTTGCATTATCAAATAAATCAGTTTAAACCTTCCCCTGTAAAATCCCATTTTTTGACTAAGAAGGTTTGTGATCTGCACCATCGATATGTGAGTTATGATTCTAAGCGACTCAATTAGTCCTATAGGCTCTTTATTTTCTTCACAGCTTAATTTCTCGTTTATCGGTCTTTTGTCTATTGCATTCGGTGTACCTACATCATGGTCCCCACATCCTGAAGCGCGCCCTCAGGCTAGGATATTTGGGATCTACCTACCGCTAAGATTAAAGGCAGTGTGAAACACTACATTAACGTTTTTTAAATTGTGTTTTAGTTCAAATTAAGGGTACTTATACAGTGAATTATTGGTGATTTTTAATACATCTACTTTAAGAATAAAGCTGTCGAGTATTGACACATAATAATCAAAAAGTATATTGCACGATTATATAAGTTATTGAAAATGTTTATGACCATAAAGTATAATAGCGCCGCAGGCAACTTTGTTACTATTAAAGCTAATTTATGATGAGGGTTTATCTCACTTATCTGGTCAACCCGACACGCCGGGCCCCCCACAGCCCATGCCTCCAGACTAGAGCCCTGTCAGCCCTCCCCAGCCGTGACCTACACCACTCCGGAATTCGGGTGGACACCGAGAATTTTTTGACAGTTCGATTAGGGATTGGGTTTCTAAAAAAACCTGACATTAGTGTTTCGAAATTTTTGTGTTAGAAATTAAAATCTAAGAAATTTTTCTAAAAAGGGTGCTAAAGAATTATTACAAATAATTTTTTTGCCGTGTTTTTATTTGTCTAAGCCCAAAGGTATAGTTTATTGGCTTTCAATTTCAATGTTTAATATCATTCTGATAATTTTCATTTTTGGGGGGTGCCAGGGCCCCTTAGGTGCGCCACTGTACCTGAACCCACGATATTATAGGCCGCTGCTTAAGCCGCTTGGCCATCGTGGGCCCAATACTAATACCTAATACAATAATTAAGTGTTCATGATTTCGATATAAATTTTTGCTTTTTATATACTTAATGGTTTTCATAGTTTTCTCGTGTTCTGCAACAATTTAAAAACTACTATATCAATATTTATTAGGTGTACTTCTAAGCACACTGCGTAATGTAGTCGGATTGCAGTGGAGGAGTGATAACGCGGAGAAAGACAATTCATCACCACTTGCTTAAGTGATCAGATAACAAACTATAACTGCTCAAGTCTAACCGTCGTATATCCCATTGATTTACCATCTGTCTTGATTTTACAACGTGAATAAATGTAAAGGGATGTTTTATTAATAATAATAAAACGAACTGCTTGATCACCGTTCAATGTCTCAGTCCTACAAACATTTTGTTTGCTATGGTTTTTATCTGCCATCGTTTTGGCCATTCCGAATCCCATGTACACGACGTACTTACCCCTCAGTTGTCACTCTTTCCTTACAACATGCTGTACTTACACCTTACTCATGCTTCTTCATGCGGTGGCTGCAGGCGGAATAAAAACCCGCACGTGATGTCCGTTATAGAACAATCTCCTACCAGATTTTCCAATACCGATAGTAGGCTGCAACCTTATCACAATACCGATTTGTTTTATTTTAAAATGTATTGTCACTAAACAATCTGATATTAATTTTCAGGGAGTTGATTTTAAAGAGGAGTATGTTGAAGACACAATAATCCAAAGCATTCATGAGGTTCCAAAACTCGGTTACTCTTATTCGGAATGCACACCAGTAAGTCAGGTAGGTACACAATATTCTTAGAAATTTGAACAGTGTATGTACGTACTATATGGAGGAGTTTATGTCAGAGGGTTTGTTGCGACTTTGAAAGCACGCATCGGGGCAATGTAATAAAAGCCTTTTTTTTTCACAAGAGATATTCGGAAATTTGTAGATGATATGGGTTCTTCCACAAAGTGAAAGTTGAAGTAATAATTGTCAATATGTCACGTGCACTTTGTTATTATTAGGTATCTACTGTTTTATTATTTGGCTGAACTACGGAGTCGGTGAATGTATATACAAGATATTTTTTATCCTTTTCGCACGAAGTACGTTATGGTAACTTCCGCAAACGTTAAAATGTATGTCATTATTTCACCAACTGTAAACTGTAGTCTTATTTCATGAACATAATTATGACTGACAAAGTTTAATGAACTATTTTTATGTCGTATGTTAATAGCCTACCTCCACCATTCGCCACTGGGCCCCGATTACTATTATTTGATACAAATAGATGGGAGACTGGTGTTTTATTATGAATCCCTATAAGGTCAAGTGAATACATGTAGCCAGATTACGTATAAGTGATATCTTTAATTCTTACGCATACCTTAGAAATGGGCATCGGATAATAATATATGTAGTGTTAAAGACATAAGCAATCGTCTGAAATTATATATTTAGGATCCATGCGTATATACTTCAAATAAATATACTGATATAACTTTTCAACACACCCATTCTTCCTCTAAATTCTACCTTCTCTGTATTTTGAAAATCTTACATATCTTTAACGGCCCACATGCGCAGTTTGTTTATCATATTTGAATGTTCAAAGACATAGCTTATAATCAGTATGCGTTTAGAAATTAATAAATCTAAAAATTATTAACACCACTGGACATAAATGTTCCGAAATATGACTATATACTAAAACATTAGAGCGAGAGGTTTAAAAAAATACTATTTCATGTAATAAAAATACTTTATGCAGTCATCAAATATTTAAAATAAATATAAAGGATAATAAGGCTTCAAAATTATATATATATATATATATAGTTTATCTACAACGTTTACGGAATATTCAGGATCATGCTTAAAAAATAGCATAAAATCTCCATTTTTAACTCTGATATACTTTAATTTTTTCTTTATTTTCAAATACTCCATGTTCTTTTAGTTGATTCCTGCAACCACTGCCATGATATGTTCCGCTAGTCTCGGATTGCCAGAGAGGATCTTAGAAGAACAGGAGCCATACGATGAAATACAGATTGACTATCAAGACATTAAAAAAGAATTGGGAGTATATGAAACTATCACGAATATAGGCAGTCGCACTGCTAAACGTAAGCACACACAATCTAAAGTGACAGACCCCAAATTATTAGTAGCCGTAATAAAGTTAGAAAAAAAATCGTTCAATAACGAAAATTTTGCGTGCAGTTTTTGTTTTGATTTTTTTGCATCGTTATCTCTATTGAAACTTCACAAAACGTGTCATAAAAAATCAATAGCGGATAAAATGAAAAATTTTGAAAGCATTCGATATGATGTCAAGAATCTAAATATAATAAATCATTCTGAAGAAAAGCCTTTTAAATGCGATCAATGTGTCTACTCATGTAAACGATCTAGTAACATGAAAGTACACAAAATGACACATTCTGGTGAAAAACCATTTACATGTGCCCAATGTAATTACTCTTGTACATATTCTAGTAAGATGAAGGTACACAAAATGACACATTCTGGTGAAAAGCCATTTAACTGTGACCAATGTAATTATTCGTGTATACAACCTAATTACATGAAAAAACACAAAATGACTCATTCTGGTGAAAAGCCTTTTAAATGTGACCAATGCAATCACTCATCTATTACATCTGGTCAGATGAAAAAGCATAAAATGACTCATTCTGGTGAAAAGGCTTTTAAATGTGACCAATGCAATTACTCATCTATTACATCTAATCAGATGAAAATACACAAAATGACTCATTCTGGTGAAAGGCCATTTCAATGTGACCAGTGTAATTACTCATGTATACAATCTCGTAATATGAAATTACACAAAATGTCTCATTCTGGTGAAAAACCATTTAAATGTGACCAATGTGGTTACTCTTGTATTCGATCTAATTATATGAAAATTCACAAAATGACACATTCTGGTGAAAAACCATTTACATGTGCCCAATGTAATTACTCTTGTACAGATTCTAGTAATATGAAGGTACACAAAATGACACATTCTGGTGAAAAGCCATTTAACTGTGACCAATGTAATTATTCGTGTATACAACCTAATTACATGAAAAAACACAAAATGACTCATTCTGGTGAAAAGCCTTTTAAATGTGACCAATGCAATCACTCATCTATTACATCTGGTCAGATGAAAAAGCATAAAATGACTCATTCTGGTGAAAAGGCTTTTAAATGTGACCAATGCAATTACTCATCTATTACATCTAATCAGATGAAAATACACAAAATGACTCATTCTAGTGAAAGGCCATTTCAATGTGACCAGTGTAATTACTCATGTATACAATCTCGTAATATGAAATCACACAAAATGTCTCATTCTGGTGAAAAACCATTTAAATGTGACCAATGTGGTTACTCTTGTATTCGATCTAATAATATGAAAATTCACAAAATGACACATTCTGGTAAAAAACCATTTACATGTGACCATTGTGATTACTCTTGTATACAATTTGGTGCTATGAAAAAACACAATATGAATCATTCTGGTGAAAGGCCATTTAAATGTGACCAATGTAATTACTGTAGTAAAACATCTGAAAACATGAAAAATCACAAAATGACTCATTCTGGTGAAAAGCCATTTAAATGTGACCAATGTGATTACTCTTGTATACATTCTAGTGCTATGCGTAATCACAAAATGACTCATTCTGGTGAAAAACCATTTAAATGTGACCAATGTGATTACTCTTGTATACAATCTAGTGTTATGAGTAATCACAAAATGACTCATTCTGGTAAAAAACCATTTAAATGTGACCGATGTGACTACTCTTGTATAACATCTGGTGCTATGAAAAAACACAAAATAACTCATTCTGGTGAAAGCCATTTAAATGTGGCCAGTGTAAGTACTAACATAGAGCAACATGAAAACACACAAAATGACTCATTGTGGTAAAAAGCCATGTAAATGAGGTCAGTTTACGTACTCGTGTATAACATCCACCAACATGAAAACACACAAAATGACTTATTCTGGTGAAAAGCCATTTAAATGTGGTTAATGCGTTTTCTCGTGTATAACATCCAACAACATGAAAAATCAGATACATTCGGGCTGAAAAGCTATTTAAATGTAGGCAGTGTAAGTGCTCGTCTATAACATCCACCAACATGACAACACACAAAATGACTCATTCTGGTGAAAAGCCATTTAAATGTGGTCAATGCGATTTCTCGTGTACAACATCTAGCGGAATAAAAATAAACAAAATGATACATTCAAGTAGAAAGCCATTTAAATGTGGTCAGTGTAAGTACTCGTGTATAACATCCAGCAACATGAAAACACAAATAGATTGTGTGTGTGGTCGATGCGATTTCTCGTGTACAACATCTAACGGAATGAAAAAACACAATGATGCATTCTGGTAAAGCCATTTAAATGTTATCTATCCGATTACTCGTGTATAGTGTCTAGCGGGATAAGTAGACACAACATGATACATTCTGGTGAGAAGCCATTTAAATTTGGCCAATGTGTGTACATGTGTATAACATCAAGTGCAATGAAAAAACACAAAATGACTCATTCTTGTAAAAAATCATTTAAATGTGACCAATACAATTACTCAACCATAGCATCCAATAATTTGAAAACACACAATAATTTCACAACAATTATTTATTGTGGTGAAAGGCATTTAGTGTGTCCAATGTAATTACGCATGTATACAATCTAGTGCGATGAAAATACGCAAAATGGCACACTCTGTTGAAATCTATTAAAATGCGATCAAATTTTACTACACGACATGTAACCATCTATAACATACTATGGAATTACACAAAATGACGCACAGTGCGGAAACCCCATTAAAGTGTTTACAATGTGATTACTCTTGTATAATACATACTACGAGTAATATAACCAAATGATCCATTCTTGTGAAAAGCCATTTAACTGTGACCGATGTGATAACACATTGACAGTCTGGTCACATGAAAAGACACAAAAAGAATCATTCTTTTGACATATTTCCATTATATACATTGTAGTGTCAAAATTAAAATTTATTTTTAACTTCTCAGTCTTTTGATGTACAATTATTTTAGTTATTAACAGTTTTAATTTTAAATCTTCAATACGTGCCTATGTGAAAACAATATAATGATTTTATTTAAAATATGTTTGGTTTTAAGAGCGATGATGAGCTAAGAGAATGATGTCGTTTGTCCTCTGGGTTTCGAGATATTTGGACCCTGGGGACCGTCTTATTGCAAAACGGTGGCTGCAATTGCTTGAAACAGGTTACATCTGAGTACCTGAGTACGTTTCTACTAAAAAATAGTTTCTTGTATTTGCAAATTTTTATAGCATGCAACACGCGCTCTGGAAACTGTAATTATAACTTACTAATATTCCTTGTTGACGTGTCGGAAATGAATTAATGTTCTCTCGTTTCTGTTTGCTTCGATGTTCGAACGTGTTTGACTAACGGTGCTGCCGCGCAGAAGGTACGATCGGGAAGTAGTCACAATGTAATCTTAAATTATCGAATAAAAGTTTTGTACATTTAAATAGAATCTTGCGTGATGTCTACGTACGTGATAGGTATTATGTTAACTTCAAAAGAAAGTAGTTCAATAAATAGTTTTTCGAAAATTTCTTATGTCTTTTATTTGCTATTCATAATTAATTGCGTAGTGATATAATTTTGTATTTCTAATAAAAGCAATAATTATTGTTAATAGAAAACTTCACCGCCGATAATGGATATAATTATTTTTTTTTTATTTACTTTACCATCGTTTTATTAAAATCCAACACCTCAAATACATTATTGTCTTTAGGACACCACGCTGTCTGCAAGACCTAGCGCTAAAACTGGCTCTGCTAGTTTATTAATAATTAATATTACACTAACCCACGGTGGCCACGAGGCATAAGCGTTGGACTATAAAGCCGTGGGTCCCAGGTTCGAATCCTGGGTCTGGCAAGTACACATATTGTTTTTCAATTTGTGTGTCTCAGGGTATGGACCTAATAGGTTGAGCAAGTGGCTGACATCCGATTTTCGTAAAAAACAAAATCTGTCAATACAAACCTCCACTCTGTGGAGGCCCATATGATCCTATCAGGATCGGACATGGTCGAAAAAAAAAATTAATTAATTGCGCGGCTTTAGCGTTGGAATATCACGCCATGGGTCCCAGGTTCGAATCCTGGGTCTGGCAAGTACACATATTGTTTTTCAATTTGTGTGTGAGTCAGGGTATGGACCTAATAGGTTGAGCAAGTGGCTGACATCCATTTTTCGTAAAAAACAAAATCTGTCAATACAAACCTCCACTCTGTGGAGGCCCATATGATCCTATCAGAATCGGACATGGTCGAAAAACAAATTAATTAATTGCGCGGCTTTAGCGTTGGAATATCACGCCATGGGTCCCAGGTTCGAATCCTGGGTCTGGCAAGTACACATATTGTTTTTCAATTTGTGTGTGAGTCAGGGTATGGACCTAATAGGTTGAGCAAGTGGCTGACATCCATTTCTCATAAAAATCCAAATCTGTTAATACAAACCTCTACTCTGTGGAGGCCCATATGATCCTATTAGGGTCAAATATGGTCAGAAAAAAAATAAAATTAATGTTACGTACATACAAAATTATGACTTAATTCATAATTATCAGCCTGAATCTAGCCACTGCTGTATGAAGGCCTCTCCAAGCTGGTTCCACCTATCTTGGTCCTGTGTGTTGCGTTGCCACGTACTTCTGCAGATCTTTATCATTTCATCGATTCAGCGGCCTCTCGGTCTACCTTGCGGACGTTTTGGATATCACTGGATGACTTAATTTGTCCAACTATTGTCCTTTTTCGATTATTAACCTGCATTTATTTCAAGCTTCTGTGACCTATTTATTCAATTGGGTAAGTGGTTATGAAATACTATTTTTTTTTCTATCATTGTTCTTGTTTTTGTCACCCACGATGGCTGAGCGGCTTAAGCGTCGGCCTATGATGTCGTGAGTCCCAGGTTTGAATCCTGGGTCTAGCAAGTACACATATTGTTTGTCAATTTGTGTTTGGAGTATGGACTTAATAGGTTGAGCAAGTAGCTAAAATCCATTTCTCGTAAAAACAAAATCTGTTAATACGACCTCTATTCTGTAGAGGCCTATAGTAGTATTCTGTGGAGGCCCAAGTAGTAGTATTTTTAAAATTATGTACTTATATTATAATTGTGACAATATTTTTTTGAAATTCTACTTTTTAGACACAACGGGCTCCCATCAGAAAGATTGATATTTTGAGGCAAAAAAAAATATTTAAGATCATAACGATTAAGAATAAAAGGTGATTTTGAAAGGCATGCGCGCGTCGAAAAGTTTGAACAAAGTTCGTTGAACTATTTCCGGCGCCAAGCGGGCACGCTTTTTAACGTGAAGCAGGAGCAACAATCGGTCTCTCAGTTTCTGGCGTACGAACGATCAACATCACTCAGTTTCTGGCGTACGAACGATCAACATCTCTCTCGGTATCTGGCCTCCGGCCGAAGGACGTCTCTCTCGGTCTATGGCATCCGACGGAAGAACATGGCCCTATAACCCTGACGACACGCGATAGAGGATCTCCCTTCGAATCCGCTTTGGAAGGAATCGAGGACGAAAGGAACTGAGGTTATTTTAACTTGGTATTTATTTTAATCATTTACGTAACGGTCCACCGAACTAGCACATTATTTATCTGTGATATAAATTAACTAAATTATTTTATGGCAGGCGCTCGTTAACAATTAATTAATCATACACTTTTATACTTTCATTTTCGCCTGCTTGTTATATTTATTTACCTCAATTATACCTTTGTTAAAATTTAATACCCGCGTTTTTATTTAATAACCTTTTTATTGTCTCTATGCAATTCATAGAGTGGCGCTCAAACTAATATATTCTTATTGTATTTTAATTATTATACTATTACAGTATTAACCGAATGACAAAAGCAGCCGACAGGTAACTGAGGCTTTGGAGGCATGTCAACCCCCACGACCCTATCCGGCATCTCATTGCTCTACCGCATTCCTATCCCATCCCATCCTCTATCCCATATCTACTTTCCACATACCCAGGCGCACCTGCCTTCGTTCATAATTCCCATCCTATCCTTCTTTCATACAATCCTACTCACACTCCAACTACTTTTTTTATAAAATATATCCACGTTTTAGGATGCATTCATTAACATTTTTTTTTAAATTATTATTTTCAGGGTTTTAGAGCCATGTTCTTCCATCGGATTCCTTGCCTGAGAGGGACGTCCTTCGGCCGGAGGCCAGATACCGAGAGAGATGTTGACGTTCGGACGCCAGAAACTGTGAGACCGATTGTTGCTCCTGCCTCACGTTAAAAAGCGTTCCCGCTTGGCGCCAGAAATAGTTCAACGAACTTTGTACAAACTTTTCGACGCGCGCATGCGTCCTTATGTAGTCTTTTTGCGTCGAGTTGCCAGCATAAAAAAGTGGCCATGTAAATAACATGACATTATAGAATAGGATGTGAAGGTGGGTAGGATTTATGATATGGATAGGATGGGAATTATGAAGGAAGGCTGGTGCGCCTGGATATTGGAAAAGTGGATATGGGATAGAGGATAACATATTATTTCTTGATTAAAGTCGCTCTTTCCTCATTTTGGTGCCATGTTTGTCGAAAAATGAATAAGTTATTATACTATTATTGTTACAAACTTTATGGTTTAATGTAACGAAATGAAAGAGTGAAGTATTATACTAGTGAGACTATCGATACGAGCAAGTAACGTTATACCGAGTAAGCTCTTCCCACTATACCTAATGATACGAACATAAATTGTCAGCCCTCCGTGGGTAACCCCCAGGTGGAGTAGTTGGCGACGCAACCATTTTGATCTGACCCTCATAGTCAAATCTGTCACTAGGTAAAAGACGATGACCCTTGACAAAGCTAAACATAATTAAATATGTACAAAAGTCCAACAGCTCAGCTTGACGGATCTAACGACCCCTCAAGGTGAGCTGTAGAAGGAATAAGTCGGTCACAGACCATGCACATATAGGTGACAAAACAATCTAGGTAAAAACTACAATAATAATAAATAAATACTTAATTTAAAGTTCTACTTTAATATGTAAAAATGTTTAGCAGGTATAGATTAGTAATAAACAGGGTTAAAATTATTGTAACGTAATATAATGGATTTGATAAATATTAAAGCGAGGGATGTAGACGGGCGTTACAGGTGACTGTTAATTAAGGTATTTTAAGATGAATTATAAGTTAAATATTGTTTATGTTATCGGTAGAAAGACGTACCTATCTATATATTTAATTTAATTTAGAGTCCGGAAATAATAATTCTCTTTACACAAATAATTGAATATTATGTACCTACCTAACTATATTGTTAATAGTTTCTGCAAATTAACGAGCGCTCCGGCTTGTAAAATGTTCCATTTCGTGTACTGTAAACTTGTAAAACAATGTAAAGACTAGAGCATTTTATCGTCACAGGGTTTTTTATTCTAAACAATAATTTAAATTATATATAAGTATGTATATTACATATTATCACCGGCCTACTTCGCGCTTAAACGAAGATGGCAGACCGTGATAAGCAATTAATGATATGTCAAGAACGGAAGTCAATGATGCTGATGGCCACAGCAGTAGGTGTACGGCTTGGCTGGATCGTAGGTACGCCGCTGGCTCGAGGGTGATGCGCGAATAGTCAAAAAATGGCGGTCGCGGCGGTGTTGTGCTGTGGTAACAGTGTTGCACAGTGACAACATTGTTGACCTGCATATTCAGGTCAGCGGCGCTTCAATATTGCTCCTCAGGGGCGAGGAGGCCGACGTTGGTGATTTTCACCTCGTCCCCCCCCCTCGGCTAGCTGGCGAAGGAGTAGCATTATTGAGGCGCAGAATTAGACTCATGTCGCTCAATGCGGCCATTAAGACCTGGCAGCGAAAGTGGGACGAATCGACCAAGGGCCGGCACACATATACGTTTTTTCCAGACATACAGTGGCGAATGGAGATAACCAAATATCTGACTCCAGACCATTACACCAGTCAATTTGTGACTGGTCATGGTGGATTCGCTGGCAAGCTCTTCGAGCTTGGACTTGCAAGCCGTCCGACATGTCCATGCGGAGGGAAAATACAAGATGCCAACCACATCTTATGGGAGTGTCTGAGTATGTGCTCCGAACGGGAGGAAATGCTCAGGCCAGTCCAACCAGCTGTTGGACCCATCGGCCCATCCGACCTGGTTGCTACTAAGGCCAATTATCTTGCTTTCAAAAAATTTGCGGCGTCTTACTACGGGCGTGTAGATCTCTTCACATAAATTTTGCTGCCTGTATGATTAGCTTCGTTCTTTAATTTAAAAAACAAGTAGGTTCATTTTCTTTTTAGTAATTTCCATGTGCTTTTTCTCTCCCTGGCACTTTGCTTTAGAGTAAACTCAGTAAACTCAGTCAGAGCTCACTTTGAGCGTAGCAATCTAAGTCTTGGGCATCTTCTCCCAGGACACTCCCAGGCCAATTCTTAGATGCTTCACATCACCAATTGATGGGTCCCGTGATACTCTCGATTAAGACCGAGGGTGGTACGGGGCGGGTTTGGTGGAGGGACTTTAACTTCAATGTAGGACGTCAGAGGCCAGAAGAATTTGCCGGCGGGCGCGGGTGCTGTTCGTCGTCGGGCTGCGATAGACGGACTTCTTTGTTGTTCTGTCTGGCTCTCCCTCTAACGGTGGCGCTGTCTTTAGCGGCCGTTTTAGACAGACCGCGTCTCTGTTTTTTGGCGGGAGCGCGGACGAATTTGAAATTCAAAAATTTCAGTGGAGGTAGGCTCCGCTTCCTGAGGGGCGCGAGAGCTGTGAAGAGTGGACGTAGGCTATGGTGTTTTGCAAAAGTTGATGGTTCGGTCCGCCCTTTGAGGTGGTCTCCTGTGGGAGACCTTCATCTGGTATCAATATATATGGCTCTCCTTGAAAATTTGGCTCTTCTCACTTGACAAACTGCCAATCCCTGACTTAAACCATTTAACTAAATCTCGGATTGGAAAGCCGTACGTTAGATAGCTTCGTCAGATAGTAAAAATTAGTTTATAATTTCTTCCTCAAAAACGTGGTTATATTTGATTGGACCATTTTCATAATTCAGGGTAGGGGAAGTTGTGACAGCTAGAGGCCTGCAAAGGGATGGTATTGAGATATTAAACTCATAAATTTTCCTACTTCCCGTAAGCCGAATTATTGTTACCATTGTACGCCATTTTAAAGCTATAATCAGCTTGCGTTTATTCCACACCTGTCCGCTTGTAAAATTTCACCCGTACGGAAATTAGTTGTTAAAGAATTTGTTAGTCTATGTATTGAGACCTATAAGAAAAAAACCCCAGTACGCCAATGTTCATTGGGAAATCTTGCAAAGAAAATTGCTCCATATGGTAATACTACGCGATTCTTTAACTTTTCATAAAGCATGAAACACAGATAGATTTTCTATCCCTTTCAAGCTATTTTCTATCACCTCATGGTCCTATAAAATAAACTTTTATTAAACTGGATGTAGTTACGAGGGTGGGTCAATAATTCCTTAGAAAAAAGCATTAAAACAGTTTTTTTTTTTTTTTTTTTTATTTCTCAACATAATCTCCTTGGAGCTCAATACACTTTGTTAGACGTTTCTCAATTTTTTTTAAACCGTCAGAAAAATAAGTTTTCGGAAGGTCCTCAAAATAAGCATTTGTCCGATCGATGACTTCTTCATTTGAAAAAAAACGTTGTCCACTTACCCATTTTTTAAGTTTGGGAAAAGGAAAAAGTCACTGGGGGCTAAATCTGGCGAATACGGTGGGTGGTCGACCAATTCGAGCTTCAATTCTTCAATTTTAGCCATTGATCGTAAACATGTGTGAACACGGGCATTGTCCTGATGAAAGAGGATTTTTTTCCTGTTTAAATGAGGCTGTTTTTCTTCAATTTTGTTTTTAGCTGGTCCAATAAAGATGCATAATAATCCCCTGTTATTGTTTTTCCTTTTTCCAAATAGTCAACGAAAATAATTCCACGTGCATCCCAAAATACAGTAGCCATAACCTTACCAGCTGATTTTACGGTTTTCGCCTTCTTTGGACATGGTTCGCCTTTCGTAATCCACTGCTTTGACTGTTCTTTCGTCTCGGGAGTATAGTGGTGTATCCATGTTTCATCTACAGTCACAAAGCGACGAAAAAATTCATCCGGATTGCGTTGCATGAGCGACAACAGGGCTTTAGAGGCCACCACCCTATTGCGTTTATTGTCGACTGTGAGCAAACGCGGCACCCATCTTGCAGAAATTTTTTTCATGCCCAATTTGTCATGTAAAATAGAAATGACGCTACCTTTTGAGATCCCTGTAACCTCAATTATCTCACTCAATTTTAATCTTCGGTCACTTAACACCATATCGTGGATTATATTGATCATTTCTGGGGTAGTCACCTCTACAGGACGTCCTGAGCGTGGTTCATCCTTTGTTGATGTACGACCACGTTTAAATTCATTTAACCAGTTATAAATAGTTGCAAGTGAAGGAGCAGATATGCCGTGAACTAAATCCAACTCATTTTTTATTTCCTTTGCTGTTAACCCTTTTATATTAAAATGTTTAATAACAGCTCTAAACTCAATTTTCTCCATTTTTTGTAAACAAGCAAATTTTTTTTTAAATGTACGAGAAACACACAACAACCCGACCAATCTGATTGAAACTTCGCAGCATACTGAATCGGTAGTGCCGCTGCATGAAAACAAACCGCTTACAGTACTAGTCGCGCCACCTGTCGGCTTTTCTAAGGACTTATTGACCCACCCTCGTATTATTGGCTATACTAACAATACGTTATATTATGTGACGTTTAGTGGAAAAACTATTTATAGTTTCCCTAAGTTTATATAACTATAATAATATAATAAATTATGATAATAAAATTGTGAACATATTATGTGAACTTTTGACGAAGCTAATAAAGTTAGAAAATACAAATTGGAGTTTTCATTCAGAACTATTAGTGGTGGTACTACTACGCTCCACCTACTTACATACTTCTGGCTTCCATAAGCGAGCTAAGCCGCCAATCTGGAAACGTCATTGTGACATCCAACGTCATTATGGCGACCAATACTAGAACCTGGTGACGTCAACGGTTAAGAAACTAAGCAGCAGTGGCAAAGGGTGGAGGTAGGCTCTTAAGATCCGCCATAAATAGTGCATATTAAACATTGCCAGTCATACGTATTTGTTTTCATTGAAATAAGACTATACTAATTTACAGATAGTGTAGGTTAATTTTTAAAATTTAATTAAACCTTGCGAAACCAAGCCATAATAAATAATAGTAAAAAAATACTTGTCTATCTATAAAATATCTAAAAATATTTTTTTTAAATTTTAATTTATGCAATAATCATACACAACTATAGATATTTCGTCCCCTTATTGCAGAACTAGCCTAACTGATTATTTGTGATTTTTTTTTATTTGACTGAAAAATTGAATTTTTTGATTCTCTATTTGGAGTCAGAACAGGCTTATCTGAATTATCAATATAAAAAAAAATTATCAGCTTAGATCATTCCAAGCCTAAATTCAATCTTAAAAATATTTTCGAACTAAATTAACCTAACTGACGTTGAGCTAGTTTTTCACGAAAAAGTACCTACACCAAGGCCTGAACAAAAACGATGCATGAGTGCGAGTGAGAAAGTATTCGGCACCCTTACAATCTCTGCGACACGCGCTAGAGTAAGATAAAAGGTCTACTAGCTACAAGCCAGTTTCCAAAAGTATCGCCATCAAATCGGGGCGAAACGCTTCACATAGCGTCGATAACTTGCGAACTCGTGTTGCTAAAATTGATATTTTTCGTGGTAAATATTTTTGGTTAATTAAGTAGAAAAGATGGTTCTGTGTGTTGTCTTAAAATGTGGTAGCCGTACTGATAAGCAAGAAGATGGTATTACGTTTCATAAGTAAGTTGATACATGTTCGTGATAATTTATTTGTATTTTATTATATATTTTAATATCAGTGACCTAGTGTTTCTTTAAAATAACTTAAATTATGGATATCTTTATCTAATGGTTGCATTTTGACCGCTTAAAAATACTATATAACGTAAAAAAATAGAAAATTATATTTTAATTCTGAGCGTCTAGTGCGAGCACTTTGGGCGAGCACTAGCAAAATGGTCTATGGTCTCGAACATTTGTAGACGAATGCGTTCGCTCGCTCACAAACCAAACGCAAGCCACGCGGCTTCATTTAGCAATGCAACGGGTGGTGTCTAGATGTATCTATAGTGTAAGACCTACACCAAAAGCATGTTCGACAACATTTCTTCCTCTAGAAAGCCTGTAGTTGAAAATTCTCATTGAACCTTGACATTTATGTGCATATTATGGTTTCATTATATGTGGTTGAAGAGGAAACGCATCATCAGCGACAAAGACATAAGGAACTTTAATATTTCTACCAACAAGAGGTGTTTGTTGTAAACTGTTTGCTTGCTCTTGAATGTAACTTGAAATTCGACTAGCTCAAAAAACTCCACCATCAGAAATTCTGCCATTTCCACCAACGGAAGCTATGATAAATTTATAGTGTACATCAACAATCGCCATTAAAACAACACTATGCTGTCCTTTATAATTGAAATAATCACTTCCACTTTTCTTGAGGGCTTGAATAACAACATGTTTGCTGTCTATAGCACCCAAGCAATGGGGAAAGTTCCATTTTAATTGAAAATTTTTGCTGACAGTCTTACATGCTTCTGGTGTTGATGGTGCCTACAAAAACATCAAAATAATTATTTGTAACGGTTCAACTACTGCTACAACCTATTTATTATAATTTCTATTTTTAGGACGATGCTTCCACAAATAGAAACGAATTAAACGATAAATTATACATAACAACTGGAGAACAAGCTGAAGGATCGTCCTCAGTTACGAAACCAGAATATGAAAGGGCGGATAATACAAGAAAGGCCAACAAAAAACCAGGAAAGAGGACACTGGACGATCGTGATGCCTTATTAATGCAAAAATCCACACACATACTCTCTCAGGATGATGATGACAATGATATTTTCGGCATTTTACTGCATCACAAATTAGAACGACGAAATCTGAATATTTAAGAAAAAAGATGAAAAGAAAAATAACGCTGGCGATGTTAGAGGTAACTGAAGAGGAAGAGGAAATGATACGAGCAGGAATGTATTCCTCTTCATCCTTACCATCACCGTGCGTAACGGATAGTACACTGTCGAATGAGGTTGATATTCAGATTGAATATCAACCTCATTCAATAGTGCACTATATTGAAAACGAAACTGACAGCTGCGAAACTGAACCTACCGACATTCAATTTCAAATATTTTTGCACCGGCTAGTGATTTGTAGATGGAATTTATTTGATTATAAAAATAATAAATTATATTTAATCAACGGTAATATTATTATAAATTGACTTTCTAATTAAATACATATATATTGATAGGTTTCTTAAAAATACAGTTGTGGTCAACCAAATAATTCTATACGTTTGAGTTAATAACCAAATAACTATGTACTTAAATAACTTATTACAAGCGCCCTAAGTAATTTTGTTTTATCATATTTAAATCCAAATTTACGGCGCTTTTATTATAGTACCATATCATGTAGTTCTCTATTGAGACTATTATATTGTATACTATATCATTTTAACACAAGTTTTTCAAAAACATTAGAACAATGATTAATCTTTGGGTGGGAATTAATCGTACATTGCTTTGTATTTTATTATTAATTTCAATTGTGTTTCAATAGTGTTTTTACTGTTTCCTCGTCTTTTTGTTAATCTTTAAGTATTTTCAACCACTTTATTTTCATCTTACTATTTTTATTTCTAGGTTTTGTGTTTACTTTTCAGGAAATCTATTATAATTTTTCAAGATATTTTATTATATATTAGGTACTCCCATCCGTGCACCTAAAACACACTTTCAATAATAATTATTGATTAAATATTGTTATTTGCTAAAATGCAATACCAACAGGTAAGGCAGTAAAGGCAGACACGTTCAAGTTGATAAATTAAAACGTAAATGCCTAAACAGTTGAAGAGACTGAGGTCTACCTGGAAGTTATTAGAGTACATACATTACTGTCAGCTTTAATTTAATTCCTGTAATCCAAGTTTATCGACCGAGCACGGCAAGAAGGCAATCCCAAAAATTAAGCTTAGCTGTCAGTCATGTTTAACGCAGTAATATAAATTGTCACCTTGAAACTTGAAAAAGGTAAGTACAGTAGAGTCTAGTTTAGTCTAGTCTCAGTTTTTAGAGTCCCATCCTTAGATTATGTCCCATCGTTTCTCAATTCAACTAATTCCTCTCAAATTTATAGAGAAAGCGCTTCTATAGAATTTTCGGCATCGGTTGCGAAAGGGTTTCGAATCCAGTCGGATTGATTGTATGAATGTAATGATGAAATTTCTTTTGCAGCAAAGTTAATTGTTTTTGAGATGGATCCAAAATTAATTGCTTGTTTTTAATGGTGGTCTGGTAGGTCCTTTGATACATTTGTAGAGATCCTTGTCTTAACTCCTAGTTTATCAGAGCACGTCAATATATTATTTTCATTCTGACTGCATTGTTTTATTAAGTTCATGCAGGTGCTAAAATATATTAACGTACATATATATATATGTACGCAAATTTGGTTATTAAGTAATTATCGTATAATATACAAAATTATTTGTTTTTTTTGCAAGCAATGCACCGCGACACACCTACCAACGTCTAGCGGCGGGCCGGTGTGCTATAGAGCTACAACTCTCATGACAGTGTTAAACAGAGTATGATTCTCTCAGTTCCGATGGCATCCTAGTTATTTTCGTGGAGCGTATGTGGCATAGGTGCTGGTGCATTATGGCTCATCCATCAATATTGACCACGGCACTGGGTGTGTAGAAAATGATAGGTATTAAGAAATGAAAAAAATATCGACGTTATCGTGACATTGTTACCATAGAATACTTCAATGTAGTTACTAGGTGCTGGGAAAATTCTAGGGAGAACAATAATTATCCACTATAATTGCTTAAGCAGGGATGTGGTAAATAGACGGATAAATTTGTATTAAATAGTATTTCCAGTACCCTAAGCATGAAAATGAAAGGCGCACCGCATGTGACAAATGATTTTGACGTATGATAGGCAACGACAACAAACTTAATATACCTATATTCATAGACAAAATATGACAAAATACTATTTATTATTATAATTAAATAATTATTAATTTTAAATGATTCATACGCTGTCATTCGAGACGATAAGGATAATAACTACATATAATTTTGTTTATTAGTTGTCTTATTATTAAACGTACTTAAAATAAAATTGGGATTATTCGCTATTGACTCTGAAGTCCCTTGAGATGTTGATCGTATTTTTGCCTTGTGTTCTTCTGCGCTGGCCCCTTTTTACCCCCTTTTCTTCTCGATTATTTACCTCTCTGGTTGTTCATCTTGTTTTTTACCGGCTGGCAGGACTGACGCTTGTATTGTGGCGTGCTTTGTCTTTGGTATTCAATTGTGTGATTGTATTGCTTTCGTTCGAAGCGAGAAAATTTTGTCAAACGTTAAACTGTGAAATTTGTGCAATAATGGAGCGTAATGAAGCCAACAACGTCGCGGAGGGACTAGCGATGGAGACCGACTCGAATGAATCGGAATTGCTGTTGGACGATCCAGTGCGTGAATTGAGGGCAACAGTAATGTCTCTTGACAATAAGGTATCACAGATTTTTTCAATCTTGACCCAACAGGGCCTGCCTGCAGCGGTGCCTACTCCGCAGAGGCCGACGGTAAATATCGACTCTCCGGTAAGTTTTTTACGGCCGCCCGCAAGGCCTGAGACAGCGGAAAAACCCAACAGGATTCCGTTGCCTGTTTTTAGCGTCATAGTTCAGGAGCCTGCTTTTCCGACGCCAGACAAAGCTCGGGTAGCGGAACTTACCAGGCTCCAACTGTTCGACACAGATAATTGGGCGGGGGTTCGCTACGCTGAAACCCAAAAACAATATTTGGCGGCCCCGTCTTTCGTTGAATTGGGACTCAACGATGAGTTACGCCCCTACGACCATTCATCGCAAACAATACATTTAATGGAGCGTACGATTGCCGGCCTCCAAAATGCGATGCTCGCTCAAAAAGAGTGTATTCGGGACGCGTTGCAGCGAGTGGTCGACTCTGTCAGCGACCACACTATCGGTACGGTTCTTTTTGAGACGGTCGTAAAGGAGTTCGGGCCCTCTTCAGCACTCAACAAAGTGTCTGAAGACGTCACCCGAATCCTTTGTGGAAAGCGGGCAGAGTTAGTTCAGACGAGGCGGAAGAAAATCCTCTCCGGTATAAGAGACACCTTCACCCGAGAGGCTCTTAACAAGATCCCACCTAGCGCCGAACACATCTTCAATAAAGATAAACTGGCGGTATTCCTAGAGAGAGGTGGGGGTCGTGAGAAGGTCTTCGATCAGACCACCAAAGTGGTTGACCAGGTCAGGGAGAGTCAACCTAGCACTTCGTCAGGTGGACGCAAGGACACCTTTCGGAGGCAGGGATATACGAGGAGGATACCAGACCAGGTTAGGGGTGGCCTGCCGAGAGGCCCACGCCCATCCAACCGAGGTTTTCCCAGAGATAACCGAGGTGGTGCAAGGGGCACTTACCCAAGACGCAGGTGACCGGGTCTCCCTCACCACGTTCAAAGGGGGACGCCTCCAGCATTTCCAGGAAATCTGGCAGGCCAAGGGTGCACCACCACCATTATTAAAAATAATAACGGGAACCCGTATTCCGTTTATAAAGAAACCCCCTCTAATAATGCCTTCCGTGCAATTCCAGAAGGATTTCCAAACGCGACAATCGCCAGAGATCACTTCACAAATCGCGGAACTGAAGGAATCGGGAGTATTGGAATTGGCAGAACCATCTCCAAGCTTCCTCTCAACCCTGTTCCTAGTAAGGAAGCAAGACGGCAGTCAACGACCCGTCTTCAACCTAAAACGCCTAAACGGTTTCCTACAACCAAGGCCGTTCAAACTGTTCCACCACTTCAAGGTCCCAACATTCCTGCAAAGGGAAGACTGGTTAGTAAAAATAGACCTAAGCCAAGCGTACCTACATGCAGTGGCGCACCCAGGATTTAATATTGGGGGGGGCCCAAGGAGGAGAATGTAAATTTGTCCCATAGGCTCTTTTTCTTCTTCACAGCCTAATTTCTCGTTGTCTATTGCACTCGGTGTACCTACCTACACCTCAGACTAGGATATTTGGCGCCCCTCCTACCTACCGCTAAGATTAAAGGTATTGTGAAACACTACATTAACGTTTTTCAAATTGTGTTTTAGTTCAAATTAAGGGTAATTATACAGTGAATTATTGGCGATTTTCGATACATCCACTTTAATAATAGAGCTGTCGAGTATCGACACATAATAATCAAAAAATATATTGCACAATTATATAAGTAATTGAAAATGTTCATGGGCATGAAGTATAATAGCGCCGCAGGCGAATTTTTTTTACTATTAAAGCTAATTTATGATGTGTGTTTATCTCACATATCTCGTCAACCCGACACGCCGGGCCCCACACAGCCCGGGCCCCCAGGCTAGAGCCCTGTCAGCCCTCCCCAGCCATGACCTATACCACTCCGGAATTCGGGTGGACACAGAGAATTTTTTGATAGTTCCATTAGGGATTGGGTTTCTAAAAAAACCTGACATTAGTGTTTCGAAATTTTTGTGTTAGAAATTAAAATCTAAGAAATTGTTCTAAAAAGGGTGCTGGAGAATTACAAATCATTTTTTTGCCAGTGTTTTTATTTGTCTAAGCCCAAAGGTTTATTGGCTTTCAATTTCAATGGTTAAAATCATTCTGATAATTTTGCTGGGTGTTTTGGGGGGTGTCAGGGGCCAGGGCCCCTTGTCCCCCCCTGGGTGCGCCACTATAACCACCTCACTTCGGTGTGAAAAAGCAAACATTCATACTTAGCTTCCATAGAAATGCAAATTTTTTTTTAAAAATGCCTGTTTTTAAAGGTCTGGATTTGATGAAATTTACCATATTGGTCTAGTACAGGTTTTAGCACTGCGGTAATGTTTTCGAAACTATAGATTCCCTGTGTAAATAAAACAGTACGTAGATATAATGTTAGGGTTTCTTGTCTTTGCGAGGGTAACAAATCCTTTAAATGAGCCTAACATTGACGGAGCACCATCCATACAAATTCCTCCATGATATTTTAGATTGTTCTAAATATGAAGAAAAAGAATCAAAAACATCTTGTCATGTCGTACGCTTGGTGAGTTTTTTGCAGCATAGATATTGATCCACTATTTTGTTTTCATTTATGAAACGAAAACCTGTGAGGCCAACGGTAGACGCGTGCGATCGATTCGGCAACATCGAAATCACATTAGATCTTTCATCGGCTTTCATAATTTCACGAAGGACTTTTTCGGTTTTCGCTATTTTGCGGATTTTTCTGCTTTTATCATTATTTTCGCGGTGCACTTGCAACAAGCCAGCGGTGCACCGGTTAAGAGCCACTGGTCTAGAGCCACAATATTTATGCTGAATTCCACCGAAAAAAATGTTTTTTTTTTTAAATTTACACCACCATCGACTGTGGTGGGCATGGCCCCCACATCATGAATGTTTGGTGGACCCTATTACCTATCACCAGGGTTAAGGGGAATGTGATGTTCTACAGTAGTGTTCCCTAATGGTATTCCGTGGATTTATCTATATTGTTAAATAATTCCCTTGAATTCTTGATTTGTCGGACCTCATATCATAATATTATCGATCGTTATCATACTATGAACCACTGGTCGCGACCCCCTCTTGTGGTAGTCAAGTATCATTCGACCCTTCGATATTGGATAAATAACCATTTTTATTTTTCTAGAAACACTAAAAATAATTGTAATATAAAATGATACACGTGAATTATTATCATGTTGTTACGTATATCATATTTTCATCATACTTCATATTTTTTATGTTAATTTTGATGAAGTAGTATAGCGGCACATGCGATTTTTTTTTATAATATAATAAATTTCTGGTGTGTGTTTATCTCACAATTAGACGAGGCGCCACGCCGGGCCCTCTTAAGCCCGGGCCCCCAGGCTGTAGCCCTGTCAGCCCATGGTGGTAGCCTGGTGGGTGTAGTCGTACTTTTTGCCGAATTTTTATCGTCGATTTTGGGTTTTTTAATAGTGAAGTTCCAAAATATTAATTGAAAATGGAAAAAAAAAGTATTATTGCATTTAACTTATAGGTACACAAACCTACCCAACAGAACACAGCCTAATTTCTCGTTTATCGGACTTTTGTCTATTGCACTCGGTGTACACCACTCCGGAATTCGGGTGGACACCGAGATTTTTTTGATATTTCCATTAGAGATTGAGTTTCTAAAAAAACCCGACATTAGTGTTTCGAAATTTTTGTGTTAGAAATTAAAATCTAAGAAATTTTTCTAGAGGGTGCTGGAGAATTTCAAATCATTTTTTTGCCGTGTTTTTATTTGTCTAATCTATTGGTTTTCAATTTCAATGTTTTTGGGGGGGGCCAAGGCCCCTTGCCCCCCCCCCCTGGGTGCGCTACTGCCTACATGTACCTATAGCTATACAACATCGCCGATTTCTTCGGCTAGTTTACCAAGGAGAACTCCTTCAATTCACGTGCCTTCCATTCGGACTGTCGGCAGCACCAAGACTGTTTGCCTCGTTAACAAACTGGGTGGCCGAACACCTCCGGGGAAAGGGTATGAGAATCGTCACTTACTTAGACGACTTTCTGATGGCAAATCAGTCCAGAGAGATTCTCCTGTCGCAACTGATTTATATGATAGATTTCATGCAAGCTCTAGGCTGGATAATCAACAAGAAAAAATCTTGTCTGATTCCAAGCCAACAGCGGGAGTTCTTGGGTATCACGTGGGATACTCACAACAATCGGAAATATCTATCAACAGAGAAGTGCACATCACTTCGTCACCACCTGCAATTGCAGATCCAAAAAGGCAGTTGGTCGCTCAGGCAGGCCCAACGCCTCCTCGGGCGACTCAACTATGCAACCTTCGTCACTCCACAGGGGAGGTTGCATTGCCGACGTCTACAACGTACGAGCGCTCAATTATCGAGGAGCCACCCTCACAAATCAGCATCGATTCCTCCACAAGCTCGAGAGGACATCATGTGGTGGATTCGAGCGGTGGGCTCCTCAGGAAAGATTCACAGGGCAACCTACAATCACTTCCTCACCACAGACGCAGCCGATTCAGGCTGGGGAGCGCAGTTAGACGAGTACCACCTATCAGGTACATGGACAAAACGCCAATCCACGTGGCACTCCAACCGAAAAGAGCTGTTTGCGGTACTTTCAGCCATACAACTCCGGGAACAAACGCTCAGGGGATCAGAATTACTCCTACAAACCGACAACAAAACAGTGGTGGCCTACATCAACAACGAAGGGGGCACAAAGTCCGCAAGCCTACTAAGTCTTTGCCGACAGATCCTGGAAATCGCCAACCAGGCCAGTATATCATTGACTGCACAATACCTTCCAGGAAAATACAACTGCGTGGCAGACCATCTCTCACGCAGCAAAATTATCCCAGAATGGCACCTAGTTATGGCGGCTACAGCTCCCCTATTTCAAAGATGGGGACTCCCAGACGTAGACCTGTTCGCGTCCAACACAGCCCATGTTGTCGCAACCTATGTCTCACGAAATCCGAACGATGCTCTTGCACTGTTCCACGATGCCTTCAGTCGACAGTGGGACTTCAAACTAGCCTGGATATTCCCGCCACCGAATCTAATTCCACAAGTATTGGCACACCTGAACATGGCAAGGGGAAAATATTTACTAGTGGCCCCATGGTGGAAGAAGTGTTTTTGGAGCGCAGACCTACAGCAGAGATCACTGGAACCCCCCTACCCGATCCCGCACTTGGAGTCATTTCTAGTGGATACAGTGACAAACCATCCACCTCCACAAGTCCGGGACCTATCACTCCAGTTATGGATAATTTTGGATGGGCAGAGTTAGTTTCTAGCTGGTCGGTAGAGGACAGATCACTTCTCACTTCTGGCTGGCGACCATCCACTTTGAAGACTTATAGACCGGCATGGGACAAATGGAAGACATGGTGCATGGCCAACACGATAAGCTATAATACCCCCGAGCCGATTGAAGTGGCTAGATACCTGGGTCACTTATACAATAAGGAAGGTCTTTCATATAACACTATTCTTGTACATAAGTCAGCCATAGCTACCTTTTGCAAACCTATGATCAGTAAAGACATCAGCAGTAACATAGTAGTGCGTCATATGTTAAAAGCCATATCCACCCGCAAGACTAGACCTACAAAACCACCGATTTGGGATCCTAGAATAATCGTGGACTACCTCAAGAAAACAACACCACTAGTATACAACCTATATGAGGTTTCACGCAGAACAGCTATACTATTATTACTAGCATCGGGACGACGGGTTCATGACCTTACCCTACTCAGTATAGCGGATAATGGCCTAGTCGATAATGGCGACCATATAATTCTATGGCCAGTGTTTGGTTCCAAGACGGACACATCAAGGCACCGCCAATCTGGATGGAAATTAAGCGCTTCCAGTTGCCAAAACATCGATCCAGTTTTTTGGCTACGAAAACTTATCTGCGTTTCCAATGAGAGAAGAGAAGAGGGTGGTAATATTCCGGCATTATTTATCTCGTCAAGAGGCCCCCCAAAACCTGCGACTCGAGCAGTCATTGGAAATTGGGTGAAGTCAGTACTCGCTGATGCAGGGGTACAGGAATCACCAGGCAGTACTCGATCAGCAGTCGCCTCTCTAAATTGGTTAGAGAACTACCCCATAGATGACATCCTGCAGAGAGGTAATTGGCGCCAAGAAGCTACTTTTAAGACATTTTACCAGAGACCGATAGACACACAGACTTCTACAGCGGGGGAACAAAATATGTTGACCTCTCTATTCAGCCCGGTACACTGAGCCTAAAAGCAAGGAGATGTTATACTTGATTCTCATGTTAGGTTCATCCACCTTATCTTGCAGGATCTATCTTTCTTTACCAGGTGATAACAAACAGATATCTCAAGGGACTTCAGAGTCAATAGCGAATAATGAAAGGAGTTTTACCTAACATTAAAACTCTTATTATTCTTGTTGACTCTGAAGTCCATAGAACACCTACCTGGTTTCCTTGAGACATATCAAATTGAATACCAAAGACAAAGCACGCCACAATACAAGCGTCAGTCCTGCCAGCCGGTAAAAAACAAGATGAACAACCAGAGAGGTAAATAATCGAGAAGAAAAGGGGGTAAAAAGGGGCCAGCGCAGAAGAACACAAGGCAAAAATACGATCAACATCTCAAGGGACTTCAGAGTCAACAAGAATAATAAGAGTTTTAATGGTAGGTAAAACTCTTTTCATTTTTAAAGTAACCAGCGTTGGATATAAGGCTTGCTCGTCATAAATTAATGCATAACGAAACATTTATGAACGCACGAGGTCTAAAGATACAGTGAATGCCGTCAATAATTTGTAAGATAAATAACAATAAATGGTATAATATTATTATATTGTGACATTGGAGTGGTGAAAACAGTTTTTGGTGACAGCTATGACTGTTGCGAATGGCTTTGCAAAGTATATTTTGACGACGCACCAATAAAAATATATACCTACAGGTGCTTTCCAAATTGAAGCACAAAGATGTTGATTATCATGGATCAGTATAAATGGAAAACAGGTAGATAGGGGCCGTATTGGCTGTTATGCGAAACTCTTTTGATCAGACCATCCATGCGGATGCGGTTGTTTTTGTTCTGGATATTTTGACGGGGTACTTAGTGAAAATGGAAAAATGCGAATTTTTTGCGAAGCCTTCCCCAAACCAAAGCGAATATTCGCAGCGAATTCGCAACGCCCTCGCTATCGCTGTCGCTACCGCTTGGATTTGATGCGAATTTCGCGTTTGGCCCCACACCAAAGCGTCAGCGACGCAGCCATAGACTAAATAATTTTATTTACGCGCCAGATTTAAAATTGTAAATATTATTAATATTTTACGCCAATTATTCTATAATTTTTATGAATTAAATATAAAAAATACACGTACACTATAGCGCTTTCAGAATTGCTACGACTTTTACCCACTTTGCGTAAAGTGTATTTTAATTATCTGAAACAAGGTGGCAGCATTGGATGCAGCCATAGACTAAATACATATACGAATGTCAAAGTGACAGTTGTGTGTTGACAAAATGTACACGTCGTCTGAATGCTTATTACACGCTGAAGATATAATGAGATGGCGTGCGACAAATTACATCGACATTTAATATAACCTTACTTTATGACAGGGCAAGATTGCCATGGCTCATAGGTAAGATAGATTTACTCAGTTTCATAACTGCACATATTATAAATAAGCATTTACCATGAAGGGTTAACAGGATTTGAAGGTAATATGCTATTGAAATAACATGTCTCCGTTATTTGAATTGTAGGTTTTGACTATTTTGCGTTTCTACGCAGAGGGAGCGTACCAAAAACGGGTAGGCCAAGTCTTCTGCGCAATGAGCCAGGCATCAGTAAGCAGATGCATAGGAAACGTGTCCGATGCTATAATAGCAGTGCTTAGTAATACTTACATACAGTCGCCATACAGCGCTGACAGTCTTTAGTGTTGTGTTGATACCCTCTGATCAATTTATACAATATTACAATGTACATGTCATGTAACTAGAGTAACTGCGCATAGACACAACAAGTAAATTACCTACTCAATAAGAATTTAACGGGAATATTATTTTGTGTCGGTAAAAATATTTTTTAATTTCAGACTTCAAGAAAGGGCAGGTTTCCCGAAAATCATTGGGTGCATTAACTGCACCCATGTGCGAATATACCCGTCATACTTGGAGACTTTCAAAAATGAGCGCAGAAAATTTTCTGTAAATGTGAAATTCGTAATAAAATCTATGTTGTTTCTGATACATTCATATTCATTACGTATAATATCATAACATGACATTTATTTTTATGCAGGTATCTGACATGGACATTCTGGCAGTGAGTGCCAGATTTCCTTTGAGTGTTTATGACCAATTCATATTTAGTGGATCGTTGGTAAAAACCTGAAATGAAACATCTACAGAACGACAAGAATTGGGAATTTTGTTTTATTAGGGAAGTATGTTAAACTTTACTTTACTATGGCAGTACCAGTAACAAATATTTTTGTTTGGTTTATATTCATCCGTATTTTGTATAGGTACTTCAAAGGAATCAAAATTTTGCATAGGTATGAATATGATATTTAATGAAACAGTTTTTTAATTATTTAAATCCTGATTTCTAATATTTTTACAACTTTCAGTCGAAAACTTATTCAAATTAACAGACTGTGTATATTGAAATCATTCTAGTGCCACCATAGGCCAGCCAGACTCACTACACGGCTGCCCGCTGTTTGACCAGGGATGTGATTGAGTGTTTTTGGATAATGGACCACACCAGATCGCATAGCTACAGCAACAAGTGCAAGACCAACCGTGGCTATACATACAGTATACATGTATATATTAAATATAATTTATGTATATTTATTTATGGCTTATACACCGAAACAAAATATGTCACTTAACTGTACTTGAATATTTTTGCAGGATCATTCAATAAAAAATACTTGGTTTAGGTTAAGAAAGTTTTAATAATCATTTTTGCACAGAATACAAGAAAAATATTTATATAATTATTAGAATTACAATGAGCTTTAAAAGTAACACGATATTGTAATAAAATGGACAAATATGAAAAAAAATAACAATAAATTGTATATAGATAGGTAGACAGGGTTCAGATGATTCTGGCAGTGCAGGCGACTCATTTAGGTGTCAGTATTGTTACTTTCAAATGACAATAACACCGTTCCAATGTGATTCGGTCGTGCCAGAAGACTCTGTCCTTCCTCTATTTAGTAACCGGGCGTTTTACAACTTTAAATGAAAATTAAGTGGGTATATAGATAGTATATTTTTTCTAGTACAATATTATTTAATTAGGTGACTTTTTATTTCTTTATTACTTGAAATGGTGTTTATATGGTAGATGGATTATAATGGTTTTGAAATATAGTTATTTTTGTTAATTCTACTTTAACTGAGTCATTTACCTTGACAGCTGTTTCGGCACATAAACTCATTTTCGGAACATTCAACAATAATTTGTGATTATAAAAGAGCTACAGGTCACGTAGCAAATTAAATACGCTTAGTTAAATAATAAATACGTACCAAATATTTTACAAAATACACCACATACATCCATCGAATATGGTATATAAAATACAGATTCAAGTATCAAATAATTCTTGGATAAATAGATGTTTATGTAAGTATATGTTTTTTTAAATACTTACATGATACTGTGTTGTATAACATTTAAATTTATATTTTTGATTTTGATTTACATACTTAAATGTACCTACATAAATTTGTAATGTACAGTAGGTACTTAATTACATTTTTAACATTAGGAAATTACCATTATTCGATTCTATCCACCCGCCATGTCTATAATCACCCCAACGCTGGATAGAAAGAGACATCACACAAAATTGGCTGTTTGATAATAAATGGTAGTTGAAAAATATTTTAGAGTATGATTATGTCCATAGAAACAGGTTTTAAGTCATTCATATTTGTCCGAATAATGTGTAGCAGAAAAATAGAAATTTTAAAAAGGGTCTATTCAGTATTCACCCCATTCTACGGCAAACATTTTTCTTAATAAAAATAGGTACATCAATAGAGGAATCATAAAATGGACCTTGGCCCTCGCCCACGCCTTATTCATCCTTGTATATTATATTATCACACTTAATGTTTTGGAAAATTCATTAACATTGTGCACAAATGCCACTTTTGTTGATTGACACTTCACTTAGTTGATCTCTTTGTTCACGTGAAGTACAATAAAAGTATGTAGCAGCGAAGAACTAGAGACCAAAAATAGTAGAAGGAGCTAGAAGAGGCTTTCATCTAGCAGTGGAATGACCCCGACTGATGTTTATGATGAAATATTATTTTATTCCTGTTAATGCCGGGGGTTTCATTTTTAATTTCTTCTGGTGCTTTGTACCTACGTTGAAAGGTTGAAGATCTTTGCTAAAATTAAATTCATCACAAAGCATTAGTATATCTCCAACATCATTCAGGTAGGTATCCATGATGATAATATAATATTATGTACTTAGAGGAGGTACCTGACCTTTATATTTACATGCACATAAAATTATTAATCTTATTGCCTAATGCAGACCAAGATATACCTACCTACATAATATTACATGAACGGAAGTTTAAGAACATCTCAATTAAGTTTAAAATGTTTGTAGGTATACAAATTAATGTGAAACAGAAAACATTGGTTATGTTAGGTAGGTACATGGAACATGTAGATATTATCTTGGTTCGCGGTCGGCACTGGGCAAAACCAGTTTATTAGCTCAATATACCTATACATAATGAAGGAAATATATACCTAGTAGGTATATAGGTACATAATATCGTTTTTGTGATTGAGGTCTCTTGAGATCAAAAAACAAACACAACCTAGGTATGTCCTACTGTAAATAACCCGATAGTAAGTAGTATGTAAGGTTTTTGGTCTAAAACCTTACAAAATACCACAATGACGACATGGAGTACCTACTTATCTACCTATATGTATATTATATCTTTAGCTACAATAGAAATGCTATGCTGCATAATGTTAGATGCAAAAAAATAATCTTAAAGACTACCTATCTAACCTAAAAAAATATTATCAACGAATATAAAATGGGTATTTACGTGACCGATACCGAATATGATTGAAGTAGGTATTGTAAATGATACCTAATTATAACATTATTGATATGACTGCTCGAAAGTCGAAACCAAAACGTCAAACGATCGCAATAAGTTAGAACTGTCAGTGCACTAACAATCAAAGTTATAAAGTTTCTGTTATTAAAGGCTGTGCATGACGCAAATTAATAATATGTATTTTTTAAATATCGGGACCTTAGATTAAAGTTATTTATTTATAATAGCGTATTCATCCTGTCAAAAAACTTTACATACTTTGGTTAGACAAAGATACCTACATAATATTATTATGACGACTTTCATACCATTTTCAACAATTTCCCTGCCAATTTCATCCCATATCTTATCTTTCTTTCTTATGTTTTGTAGTCACTGTCAGAGAAATCATAAAGGATTGGATATTTCCGGACCAACTCGATCAGCTGCTCAATGTCTTCGCCATTTTGATTTTACTAATTCCCTTGGCGGCCTTGGCGAAATTGTCCGCCGCGAATAAATTCGCTGTCGACAGAGTTCCCGAAAATCGCAGCGAATATTCGCTGCAAATTCGCACTCAAGACGCAAGGCGGTCGCGCAAGCGTGCTCTGTCCCGTAAGCCAATACGAGCTTGATTGGCGAATAATTCGCTGCGAATATTCGCCGCGAATATTCGCTTTGGTTTGGGGGAGGCTTGAAGCGTCGTCGATGCAATGGGCGAGAAGCCATTATTTAAGAACAGCGAACTCTTTGTTTAGTTATTGCGTGTCCGATTTTAATTACAAGCCCCGAGAAATTTAATAATATTTTTATTGCTTTGTTATGACTGTTATGAGAGACGCTGATAATAATAATTATTTTGTGCTGCTTGAGCCCCTTATTACATAGGTGAAGGGTAATGCGCGGGTGGGAGGGGGCCTACTCAGTAGTGAGCGCGTCGAGCGCTTGTTTGGTGGGCTTTATGCCTTATGGTTCAAATACACTATATGACGATCGGTCACATATATGTCGAAAAACCCGTTTCTTATGTTGGCGTCCTGTGTCATAGAGTGTAAATACGATGTCATAGACTGTCACATATATGTCAAACGATCTATGACGGCCTTCTATGTCATAGATTTTCGGCTCAGTGTAAACACCTCGGTAATTTTGTGTGACACTAGTTTATGTCTGTGACATCTATGCCGAACATGTTGTCATATATTATTGTTTATGGGTCATAGATCGCGCGGGAAGTGTTTTTCTGTCTTTGATTTCAAACGCCATCTTGACAATCTTGACTACTATACAACGAAACAATACCTAGTAAAAAATGGACAAAAGAACTCGCAAAATCGTGTTAGAGTGGACGGATGAAGTAATTATTAATTTAATCGGATTGGTGGAAGGTAATCCACTATTGTGGGACTGTACACTGACCGATTATAAAAACAGGGTGAAACGAAATGCTGCTTTGGTCCAAATCGTACAAGATTTGGGCCTTGAAAGCGGTTCTCAGTACTCGGTGGATGATGCCACGCGTAAATGGCAGAGTTTGCGGTGCCAGTATAAAGACTATAAAAATAAGGAAAAGGCGACAAAGAGTGGCCAAGGGACCAGCGACAGGTACCACGTTAGATGGAAGTTTTTCGGCCTCCTCAAGTTCCTTGACTGCGACTCGATAGCTGTCGCCACTACTTCAAATTTAGTAAGTATCGCAACGATTTTTATTAGACATTCCACATCGAGTTAAGTGTTTCTCTAGCGGCTAGCTATTCCAATTCAGATAACGAGCTCTCTTTGCAAAGTATTTATAGTATATTATTATTCTATGAAATGTATAAAGGTACCTATCCACACAAGTGTAGGTAGCCTTGAGGTACGTTCCTTCCTGAAACTTGGTATTATATTAGGCAGATGCTCTGAAATTAAACACAATATCCTATGATCATTCAGTGTCAGTTCTCTTTTCAATTGATGACTTGTTTAGGCTATTGAGCTAGGTAAAGATACTCTATTCCATATCGTTGTGATCTCAATTCTTGATTCCTGATGTTTTTTTCGTGTAGTAACAATTTTATTTCTTCTAAACATGAAGCAAAGCGTGTCAGTACGTTACCTCTGGAAAGCCAGCGAACTTCATTGTGCAGAAGTAAATCTAGGTACTCGCTATCCCATTCCAAGTCCCGGAGTACCTTAAATTGGTGATGATAGAGGGGTTTGGCCAAGATGCTGTTAGTTACTTTGATAATGAAATTCATTACTGTAACCATTTCTTCGGGAAATGTTAGGGCGCAAAGCGCTTCTCGATGTAAATATGAGTAGAGTAAAGAGTGGTAGAGTATGCTGTACATCTAAGTTTGTCTGGCGGCTCTATTTCATAAACTCATAAGTTATAAGGCTGCTTGAGATAAGGTGAAATTGGAGTTTATGTCTGAATAGCCGTAAGCGTCTATGCAAAGAGCCGCTTATTCCGACCCCTGGTCTAGGCTATGCCAATGTAAATCTGCTAGAAAATAATTTGTTTGAATTTAATAACATTTCATGTTCTATCAAACCTACATTTTGTACGAAGTCAGAACCTTTGTATGAATAACGTTGGTATTCAATTATAGGTCGTAATAATAATTTTATTCATATCATGGAAATCACCGGTGAGTCCACTGAGCATATTATCTATGCTCCTTTTAGATGTTTATGCATGGTCTACATCTACAAATTACAATACAGTAAACTTCCAGTCCAGCACCAAAAATTTACCTGTCGAATTGATGGGCAGTAGTTGGTTTAATTTTTGTCCACTCTACGGTACAAAAACATTTTTAAATAGGTTGTTTGAAAAAAAAAAACTCTTATTTTGTTAAATAAATATTTCAACTCAATAAATTCTACAGCTCTCTTCCTCTACTGTTGACAAAGCATGTTATAGGTATTATGTGATGGATGTAGACAACAATAAAACTGCATTATGTTTATGTTAATTCAATCCTTTTTGATTTTATTTTTGAAATTATACATAAATATACCTATTAATATAATAACTTAAACATATTAAGTATTTGAGTAAAATTTACTTTGCCAACAAAAATATTGTGTAAAAGAAAAATATACACTCATGTTATAAAGATAATATATCTACATTTGGAGCATTAAAACATTAATATATTTAAAAAACGAAAGACAAATTTACTTTTCCTAAAAAAATATTAAGAGAAATTATACCCACTCACCTTTGTTAAAAATATATATATTTGGAGCACTAAAACATGATATATTAAAAAAAATATATAACAATGTTACTTTGCCAAGAAAAAGACAAATTATACTCACATGTTATAAAATATACATTTAGAGCACTAAAACATAATATATTTTAAAAATAATAAATTTACTTTGCAAACAAAAATATTAAGTAAAAGAAAAATTATATCCATATGCTTAATATAAAAAAACATACATTTGGAGCACATAGATATTATATATTTAAAAAATAAACTACATACCTACATAATAGGTTAAAAATATATCTTACATGTTATAAAAATTCACATAAATTTTGAGTGCTAACACATAATAATGGTATTAAGTATATCCTTCGAGTAATTAAGCATAATTATATTGCCATGGCACTTCCCCATCAGTCACAAAATAATTTTTCAAAATTTCTCTCACTTCAGCGCCACTGCAACGGATTGTAATGGGAAAAATTGACTGCCATCTTCAGTCGCAACGTTTCGCCAATTCCCATCCACAACAGTTCCGTCGCAGTTATCAACATCTAAGTCCCCATTTGCCAGATAAAGGCGTTGGGAATTTGATGTCATTATAAAATTGTGCAGTGCACATGTGGCCAGTACAATTTTTTTGGTTTTTTCTGCTGTTAAAGAAATCGGCTTTCTAAAAACACGAAATCTCGCCGACAGAATCCCAAACGCATTTTCAACTATACGCCGAGCTCTTGACAAACGATAGTTGAAAATGCGCTCCAGACCATGTGCATTTCTGTGGGAGAATGACTTCATAATGTTTTCTCTCAATGAGAATGCATCATCTGCAACCATTACATAAGGCACCGGTGTAATACCATTTTGCAATGGTCGTGCACCCGGTATCTTTATTGAGTTGGTTTGTAATGCTGCAGCTAATGTGGACTCATTAAAAACACCCCCATCTGATGCCCGACCGTTACAACCGACATCAATATATGTAAATTTATAATTGGCGTCAACCATCGCCATTAAAATAATGCTGTGCGTGCCCTTATAATTGTAATATAGACTGCCACTTTTTGGTGGTGCGGTGAGCACAACATGCTTTCCGTCGATCGCGCCTATGCAGTGGGGAAAATTCCACTGCTTTTCAAAATCATTGGCATGCTGTAACCACTCATCTTCAGTATTAGGTACCTGCAAAAGAAAATAATTTTCTTACATTTATTTGTTTTATTTTTCAGCCATCGAGTACGGACTCATTCATCGACGAATCGTGTACGTCGACACCGGTCTCCTCAGCTCGGGGAAAAAAAAGATCGGGTACAGATTTCGACAGAGAAGCCATTCTAAAACAGGCCATCGACGTGATGCAAAAGCCACGGGATGATAACCAAATATTTTTTGATTATATGGCGATGCTGGCGAGGACGAAGCTTAGGCCGCATCTCTTGATTGAGTGTCATGAAAAGGTACAAAACGTCTTATCGGAAATGATGATTAAAAACCAGGCTGAAGCAGTAAATACTGATGACGTATTTGATCTATCGGATTGATTCAAATTCTATTTTTTTACTATTATCCGATTAATTACACTTTTACATTGTGTATGTTATGTTCATATCGTTGTGATTACTATAAGTTATAAATATAATGTGATGTATTTTCTAATAATCCATGTCTCTCCAGTGAATTAAAAGATTTCAGATCCCGATTAGTCTTTTAGGTGTAAAGCAGTATGCATCAGCCATAAATTTCATTTATAGTCCATGTTCTTCTTCTTATTTTAAACTGTGTAATAAAATTGTATTCTCTAAAATTATATTATTGTTTAATTTACCTTTAAATAATCATTCTTCAGGACATCATATATGGCGTCGCAGACCTCAGGTATAATACTGGATATTGTTGACTGGGGTACACGAAATAAGTACATCAAAGATTGGTAGGAATCACCTGGAAAATTGTTACACTACATTGTAATTATAGGTCAGTATTATTAATGTAACTGATAGCTTCTACCAGTTTTACCGCAAGGTTTGCAGAGAATGGGTAAAACTAAAGACAGCCGATCCTTACAGTACTTATTTCGGTTCCAATCACGATCCTCAGTCATAGGGTTACGACGAGAAAGAGATTGTTACAGCAATTTCCAATAAATAATTAGGTACTGAATGATTGATCGGCTATCAATATTAACTTGAGTAGAAAAGAGATCTTTATACCAAGACAAGGAATGACCAGAGACCGACAAAATAAAGATAATATTATGTACCTAGGAATGTATTTGATCAGACGGACCATACATAGTTAAAGGGATTTTTTAAAAGCTAGCTGACACGAGTTTTTAAGTAGGTAATTTTATAGTATTCCATATCGTTATTGTCGTTAAGGTGTTTTGAGACCCACGACCTAATTATTTTGGGGCTACGTTTGGTTTATGGTCACAAAAAACTATATGGACTACTATAAAATTACCGAGTGTTAAAATAAAAGTCAGTTGTGAAGCACGAGGTATATTTGAATTACGTGAATAGGCATGTTTTTCTTACCTGTGGCTAAGTAACGCAATGTTATTGCCAATCGCTCACCGGCCGTAATGGATTTACGCATATGGGTGTCTTTCTTTTTTATAATCGGCTCAACCTTTAACATCAATGTATCGAAATCTTACCAACATACCAACAATAAATATGCCACGATTGCCGCGGCAGTAGCTCCATCCGCCGCCATGATAATATCATATGGACAGGAACCAAATAGTTAAATAAATTTAAAATCTAACAAGCCTACTGATTTATATCGTTTTATATTATCTGTTTGACGTTTACGAAGGAGTAACAACCATAAAGTTTGTCAAGCGTCATGTTGGTAGTATTTATCAGTGGCAAATATGTGACACAATAGATTTTACGGCATCGTGTGTAAACGGATTGGCACATACAAGTGTCATAGAATCTATGCCCACGCCTCTGTCATAGATTTTTTTGACATATATCTGCTTATGTGTGAACGGAATGGCATAGATATGATCATAGACACGAAAACGCTCTTGTCACATATGTGCCCAATCGTCACATAGTCTATTTGAACCTTTATATTCAAATTCTAAATAGTCATGACTCATGAGTCTGGATCCAATTGGTAATGCAAGTGGCTAAACATCCATTTCTCATAAAAAAAATATTTTATATTTAAAATATTTTTTCCAATGAAAAACCATTATAGTGTAACAATAATTTAACCCTGATCATCCACAGATACGATTTCTAGTGCGCATGAATTACACAACTGATAAACATTCTACGAATAATGTTTGCTTTATAATAATTATTGACCTAAGAATAAGGTAGTATTATTTTGAAATACGCCATTTCTATTGGCATTTCCCAGTGGCTAATGAGATCCCCGGGGTTCCAGCGGCTAGCTCAGGAGTCCATCGAACCCCGGATTCACAAAAAAAAGGAACGATATATTGGTGTTTGTGGTTAAATAAAACACTAAGACTTTCTTGTGTGTAACTTGGTATTAGGTATATATTTTAATCTTGAGTTTGACAAGGTTATTTTGTAGTTTTTTACAGTTACAGTCGTCAGTCCGTATCGTTCTAAAACCGGACGCTCACTAATTTTTCTTTCTTTTTCTTTTTAAATTCCTCGTACCGACGCCATCCAGCAAAAAGGACTCTCGTGATTGGCCAAATTTTATCGCGTGATCTTTGATTCGGCGAATCACGAGCCTGACCCTGGCGCCGGCGCGCGAGGATTTCATGCACAATGCGCGGCAAAATTTAATATATTTAAATACTTATATTTAGTCTTAAAATTATCGCTTTCATCCATCATCATTTATACTTTTTAAATTAAAAAATACTTACGTGGTTGAGCAAGGAATCAGATTAGATGTTTTATGAAGCCGTTTCTAGAGGTCAGGGTTACGTTTCGACTTGAGCTACTAAATGATTATTTTACACCGGGAGAAGCCCGCCTGTAACAGGGGTGTATCATTCGCCCCATCTGGATTAAAGTCGAAAGGTACGCCCTGATCTCATCGGCCACCCATCCAATTCCTTGTTCATCCGTTAAATACATGGCATGATAACAGTTTATATAAAAAAAATTCAACTACAATCTAACTATTCTAACAAAAAAAAAAAAACAACTAACTTTACGTATTGTTTCTATATTTATTTTAATTACTATTTTCCTACTCAAAGCAATGCTCCTGAATAAGTCAGAGTTTGATTTATTTTCCTTTCTTATTATCATTTGTCTTAATTTATTATTATTTTATTTTTCTCCTGTAATGTCGTGCGTTTATTTTGTTTTCGTAATGGTTTTGTTATTCTTCTCGTTCTTTTATACTAGTCAGCGGAGGGGTCGTGGAGCTATAGTCTTCGACTCTTGGGCTGTCCATTTTTTTTGTATTCCGAGAGGCTACATTTGTAGACGTTTGGCCCTCGTTCGGAATTATTATTTTGTGTTACGTTTTTCTTCTTCTGGTGCAATAGGAGCGTATCTCGTTTGGCGTCGTCTGCCTTTGCAACCAGGGCGTGGTAGTGGCGTTACTATTGAGCCAGGCTCGTTCCGAGCAGCGGATATCTTTCTGTGGAAAGTTTTCCACTGATCTGCTGGTCTCTGGAGTATCACCTCATAGATGGACAGGTACTGTGTCTCCATCTGTTCCTATTACTGCGGGCAAGGCATCGTATAGCGGTACAACGGCCAGGCTCGTTGACGGCGGCACGGCTTTCTCACAGGTACTAGGATGAATTTTCACAATAAGTATCCTTTTCCCTTTCCTTTTTTTTATAGATGGTTACACTTCGGAGGTACCTCTTGTTGTTTCACGATATCTTTCAGGCGTCACGTCCCTAGTCTCTCCATGAACCTGCGCGAGAAAGGAGAGTGCGCACTCTCCACTCCATCAAGCTTTGGTATCATGAATTTTCGGCTACGCTGCCTTTGGATGCGCTTACTTCGAGAGGTGGCTCTCTTTGTGCTTCCAAATTGTCTTCATCTGTATTTATTCTTTTTCTTTCTTTAGTCATTTATTCGTTCATTAGACTTCCTGTACTTTAAATTTATTCGAATTTACTTTATTAATTATTACTCCTACCCCATACATTAAATAGCTACTAATTTTATATAAAATCTTCCCATTGTACTTATGGTACTTACTATCACTTTTAATATTTTACCCTAATACCCATAGTTATTTTGCAACATTGTATTGACTGTATAAATCACATTGATATTAAAAATTGAAATATTCCACCCTCTCATTATATTTATTTACTAGCAAAACCCGTTTTATTTAAAAAAATTGTTATTTCGTTTTACGCGCGTATGCGACTCGATTTTCTGCCGCGCGTCTCAAAGTTTCTAGTCCAGACGGTTTTTTATGTTTTTCGCTCCCGATCCCGGCGTTATCGCGTTTAGTCGACATGTCATCCGATTCCTTCTCGCCAAAGGCGCGCCGCACCGATTTGCGGGGCCTCTCACGTTTTATTATTAACATTTATTTTTCACATTATTTAATAATGAACGTTGGCAGCTTCGCTTTTTGTTCACACGATTATTACAATACATATCATCTATTTCTTTTTCAGTATTAAACAAAAATTATAAAAGTCCTGAAGGGTATTATAATACTGTATTTATATTTTTTTTTATAATGATATGCGAGGCGTTATCATTTATTTTAGATTTGAGGATTCTTTGGTAATCTCGCCAGTGTCGACTCCGAAAGAAATAGTTACGAATACTTTCACAAACGTACATCCTTTCACACATTATTATATATGTTTATATATATTTTTAAACAATATTTCTTATAACTAATCAGCTCGCCGAGCAAAGTTGATTCGTTGTATTTCGTCTTACCGACGTGGCGTTATAATTGGTTTTGAATTTAATATTTCCGAGCGTCGACGTACTCTTTTACCGCGCGGATTTACATTTACTCCACGCCACTGGCCGTTGTACGAATCGAAGGCGTGTATTTTTTTTTTTGTTACTTTTGCGGACGGCATTTCATTACGTAGGTATCTAAAATTATTCTAAATCAACTTTGCTTTGCGTTTGATGCATCCTTTATATACTAATAATAAAACTTAGTTTGTGCTTGACGAGAGTTCACACTTAAACATTCACTATTTCCACTAAATTCACGTCTTTTGCACCCGCTCCTTCGAAGATCCACGGTAGGGGGGCATCCACAGGATCCAGTGTCTTCTTCTTGCTCCAAGATGACCACCAGCTCGCGGCGCCTCCTCCATGTCTCTCTTCTTCTTCCATTTTACTTCCGGTCGGATACTCCGTACCATTTCGTGCAGGTGGCATTGTTGTGCCACCCGCCTGGCCTCACATTTCCAGGAGTTCTAGGGCGCTCATGGCCATGTCCTTGGTTTCCCTGGTACATGGTCCTAGGTATTTCAGGCGCCTGGAACTCGATAGTTACCAGTTGTTCTATGGTCTAGATGTAGAACACTTTAATTAGATTTTTAGAGCTGAGCAGGGTGTGATGTCGGGAAAACCATGCGTTTTCCGAGCCTCATGTTGCTTGGGCGCCATTGAGATCCCCGGGGTTCCAGCGGCTAGCTCAGGAGTCCATCGAACCCCGGATTCACAAAAAAAAGGAACGATATATTGGTGTTTGTGGTTAAATAAAACACTAAGACTTTCTTGTGTGTAACTTGGTATTAGGTATATATTTTAATCTTGAGTTTGACAAGGTTATTTTGTAGTTTTTTACAGTTACAGTCGTCAGTCCGTATCGTTCTAAAACCGGACGCTCACTAATTTTTCTTTCTTTTTCTTTTTAAATTCCTCGTACCGACGCCATCCAGCAAAAAGGACTCTCGTGATTGGCCAAATTTTATCGCGTGATCTTTGATTCGGCGAATCACGAGCCTGACCCTGGCGCCGGCGCGCGAGGATTTCATGCACAATGCGCGGCAAAATTTAATATATTTAAATACTTATATTTAGTCTTAAAATGATCGCTTTCATCCATCATCATTTATACTTTTTAAATTAAAAAATACTTACGTGGTTGAGCAAGGAATCAGATTAGATGTTTTATGAAGCCGTTTCTAGAGGTCAGGGTTACGTTTCGACTTGAGCTACTAAATGATTATTTTACACCGGGAGAAGCCCGCCTGTAACAGGGGTGTATCACTAAGCCACAACATACGACCGTAGAACCATAATCTAACCTAACCGATTTTTTTTTTTTTTTTAAATCGGTACACGTTCAAACACGGGCATTACCATGATCTTACTCCCTACTTCATTTGTCAATTTATGGCTACGGCCGTATGTTGTAGCTTAACCACTGGGAAATGCCAATAAATATGGCGTATTTCAAAAAATAGTACCTTATTCTTAGGTCAATAATTATTATAAAGCAAACATTATTCGTAGAATGTTTATCACATTTGAATGGTCAAAGACATAGCTTATAATTAGTATCTTTAGAATTATCTTCAAATGTGTTAATCGTGCCAATTTTTTAATAATAAAATGCCTAATTTTTGTTAAATTTGGGATCACAAAGATTATTAAATATATTTTTTTATCGTAAATATGTCACTATATAATGTTAACATTAATTTTACTAATGGTTTTGTAAATGCGTTTAAAAAATAATGAATCTAAAAAATATTAATACCACTGCACATGGATGTACCGAAATATGACTATATTCTAAAACATTAGAGCGAAAAGTTTAAAAAATACTATTTTATGTAATAAAAATACTTTATGCAGTCATCAAATGTTTAAAATAAATATAAAGGATAATAAGGCTTCAAAATTATATAAATAGATTATCTAAAACGTTTAAAGAATGTCCAGGATTATGCTCTGAATATACCTAATAGGTTGAGCAAATGGCTGACATCCATTTCTCCTAAAAACAAAATCTGTCAATACAAACCTCTACTCTGTGGAGGCCCATATGATCCTATTAGGATCGGACATGGTCGAAAGAAAAAAGAAAAAGAATACCATAAAAGCTCCATTTTTACCTATGCTGAGCATGTGGGCCGTTAAGTCTGTAAAGAAAACATGAAGAAATTATATGAACCTATAATTATGTCTGATTAATAAAATTACATACTTAATGTAAATATTATGATATAAATTTCATATATCACATGAGTATGAAATGAAATTTATGACGAAAAGAATAAAATCCTTTCTACATAAATTTTAAAAAGATCTCATTGCTCCATCTATCTAGTAATCATAATAGTAATTCAAGAATCTTGTCTATCCGCTTAATTCAGCAGGGTGAAAATTTTTCTCAGTTCAGTTCATTCAGTTGTCTTGTAATTTGTTTTCAGGGTTACAATCCAAGTCCAATAACAACACAGAGAATCGGGGATTGTGTGCGGAGAACTGTTACTAACTTGCACGAGAAACCGCGACCAGGCTACGCAGTTTGCACTTTCTGCATTTGTCCTGCCGCACTTTGGCCTCGAGCAGATGTATATCATTTTATCGAGGGGATTCAGAGAATGTATGTATATTTTATATCATATTTGTATAGGCGTACAGTTAAAAATATATTTTTTACTGGCCCTACAATCCGATGTGGATCTCGGCTGCCTCATGAAGAGGTCTCGAAGAGAATCGTTTGCTCAACCTATTGGGTCCACAGCTTAACAGTTGATATTCCTAAATAATACACGTGATTTAAGAATGTAACAGTCTTCATTGAAAATAGTTAACTTGGAACAGCCTCAGTAAAATACCCATTCGAAAAATCTTGGATCTTCTCAAGCTGACTCAGCTGGCATGCGATAAATCTAGGGTTGATTCCCATGTCATGTTCTAACATTTTTATCAATTAGGTTTGTTTCTGAACCTGTTTCGAGTTATGTATGGAAGATTGATGAATGTTTCATTGTTAAATCTTGTGTAACATCTTGAAGAAGCTATAATTTAATTTAAACTATTAAAAAGTACTAGTATGTCAGTACGAAAATTCGAAGAGATCCTTATGCTATCTATGAATCAAAATTTGTATATAATAGAATATGACCTGGTATTCACCACTTAAGAAAATTGCTTTACAATAATTGTTTTGTTCACCCATACGCACTTGTGACAGGCCGCTGCGGCTAGCCGGCATACAAAAAACGATATGCGGCTAGCCGCGATGCGGCCTGCCGCAAGTGCGTATGGGCACTAAGCTTTTTATCAAGTCATCATCATCAGCCGGGGTCGATCTACAGTTGGATGAAGGCCTCCCTTAGCTTCCTCCATTTTTCTCGGTCCATAATTCTTTACTGCCACATACATCCTTCTTCTTGGTCGTTCACTCATGGCTGAGGATCGTGACCACTTTTTAATTTTGCCATCCAACTTTATTGCCGAGTTTTTTCTTATTTTTTTATCAAGTATGAGGACTGAAATTTATGTTCTAGTCTATATTATTATAATGTTGTAATTATTATTGTTAATACTGTATGGTGGGCGAATTTAAATAATTCATGCAAAGCAAATGTACTTATAAATATATTAAGTTGTTTTATTGTATTCAACAATTATTCCTTCACTGGGCCTCCCAATGTTTCAAAAATGTCATAAAGGCTCAACCAAACAACTACGAGATAATAAAAATTCTTGGATCACTATACGCTAAATCTACCTTTCAATCTTAACGAGATGTAGCTCGTGCACATCTCAAGAAAGTCACTGATCAATTCCCAGATGACATCGAAGCTTGGATTTAATTAGAGCAGTCTGATTTGCAGTTATATCATCCCATTTTTTATTAATATACAAGACATAAACTTTCATTTTTAAAGATATAATAATTATGTATAACCATCTTAGTCATTTTGTCATCTGTCTTTGTTTCATCGTTGATACTAGATAGATCAATATACACTTCAGAGAAAGGTGTTTATTATCTGCATTGTGAAACTTGTAAAACAGTTTAGAGATTCACACAATTCACCAAGCACGTCTTTATAGCGAGCAGCAGCCATATTGTAGATCCAATTCATGGTCCGAAATATGTGTATCTATATGACAAGGGTGATCGACTAAATCTCATGGAGCAATTTGGGATAAAAAAAGTGTATTCCAAAAAAGTCTATGTGGATGTTAATCTGTAAAAGACTTGTTTTCGCAGGGTTTAATTGAATTTTAAAAACTAACCCAACACCATCTGTAAGTTGTCTTATTTCAATGAAAAAAATATGCATGACTGACAAAGTTTAATGTGCACTATTTATGGCAGTTCTTAACAGCCTACCTCCACCCTTCACCACTGCTATCTATGCCCCAAGGCTTTCTATTGAATGTGCTGCACAGCCATCTTATGGTTAAACAATCAATGAATTGTAAAAACAATAAATTGTTGACTACGTAGTATACGTTTATACAGCAAATATTTTAAGTAATATTCTGTTTATTTCTGTACACGTTTGCTTAATCTTATCAATGCTTTTTTGTTTGCAGTATGAGAATTGTTTGAACAAATTCCACGCTCACCATAATGTGGATGATTTGATTTACATGGCCCGAGCTGTGTCGTATGCGAATCGACTCCAGGAAGCCAATATAGCTTTGCTACGAGCCAGACGAGTTGGGCCTTGTAACGGCTCTCTACTCTACACCATGGTGCTCATCCTGAGAAGAATGTCCGCCCACGTTTTGATTGGTCACAGAAGTTTATTACTTTCAATACTTACCTATGTAACTACCTACCCACAGAAAATTGATTAATTTTTGTATCATAAATTTCATGATTTTTCCTTTATAACATTGATGATTTATTGTAATACATTTAGACCAAGCAAAGAAATTACACGTTACACCTCCTTACATTTTTAAGTTTAAGTCGACCACCCAGTTAAGTACCTCTTGGATTGATGATTGTTAATAGAAAGGTAGTTTAAAGTATTTTAATAAATAATTGATGTTTTATGATAAATGTTGAATTTCATTTTTTCACCCTTTCCTTTGCTCAGCTGTTATAAAATATTATTATATTCGCAGAGAGCATAATATTCATAGACTATAGATACATCTAGACGCCACCCGTTGCATTGCTAAATGAAGCTGCGTGCCATGCGTTTGGTTTGTGGGTGAGCGAACGCATTCGTCTACAAATGTTCGAGACCATAGACCATTTCGGTAGTGCTCGCACTAGACGCTCAGAATTAAAATATAATTTTCTATAATAATATACAAATAAATTATCACGAACATGTATCAACTTACCTATGAAGCGTAATACCATCTTTTTGCTTATCAGTACGGCTACCATATTTTAATACAACACATAAAACCATCTTTCCTGCTTAAATAACTAAAAATATTTACCAATGACTATGTTTAACACAAAAAATAGCAATTTAGCAACACGAGCTACGACGCTACGTGAAGCGATTTATCACAATTTGTCGGCGATACTTTTGGAAACTAACTCAAACATATGTAGACCTTTTATCGTGTCGCAGAGATTATAAGGGTGCCGAATACTTTCCCACTCGCACTCATGCATCGTTTTTGTTCAGGCCTTGATAATATTACTAATTGCACTTTTGGAGGAGTCCACACTGTACGGGGGCGGGACACTCTCGACTCCCCTTGCGACTCTTCAAACTAGAGTCACTCTGATAGTTGCCATATAAATTAACATCATGCATTCGCACTTCGGTGCAAGGTTGCACCACCAGTCTCGTGCGGCTCTGCTCGGGACAAAATGAGGGCTTAAATTCTTTGATCTGGCACACGTAAGGGTTATGTTAGCCGGCCGCGTATGACGTGGCTGCATATACATAACGGGAGCGGAGGTGGGAATTTTACACACCATGCTCTAAAGGGATCTTATAGAATATACTATATCACAATATTTGTGAGGGTGACATTCTTTATGAACATAAAACACAATTTTAAAACATATCTGCTCGATTAATGGAACCGCTGGAAGCTGAGTCCCATTGTATTCTTACCAAGCCGCAAAGGTCAACAATACTAGCATAATTTGTAAAAAGCTTCAGTCACATTACGGCTAGTTATTCCGTAATTGGATATAATACTGGTGACTAAATTGGTAAAGCGCATCGGCCAGAATTCAATGTATACAGGTTCGAATTCTGTCAGGTGTCATATTTTTTTAAGTACCAATGTTTCTGAGGTGTTTTCAAACAGTGCAAGTAGGTAGGTATATTGTTCTTGTCGGTTTATAGGAAGCCAGCGGCAAACAAATTTTGAAAATAGCTGATATACCTACTGGATTATTTGTTAGGTTAGGTTTTCATTTTTGTATTCATGAATTTTGCCAAAAGCAGCAATAAAAATTGGCGCGGTTCCCGCCTGGCTTTCTGTAAACTGACTTGCACCGGTATGTAAATCAGTGCCCCGCAACCTTTTCTCCACGACACACCACAGGTCTTCACAGAAGACAGTGACACACCGCATGTTAAACAATTTGTACACCAAAACATGGACCCCACATCCTGAAGGGGGACCCCAGACTAGGATATTTGCCCCCCCTACCTATCGCTAAGGTTAAAGACAGTGTGATACCCTAAAATAGAGTTTTTAAAATGGTGTTTGAGGTAAAATTAATGGTATTGAATGTTTGTATTTATTAATACATCCACTTGAATTATGGTTAGTTGTCTGGTTAAGAATATTTGTTTGTCGAATATTGACACAATAATAATAAATAATTATTGTAACCTACAATCGAATGTTTTAAATTATTAATACCAGCGTAGTAAAATAGCGCTGCAGTCAATTATTTTTAATATGTGAGCAAATTTGTAATTTGTGTTTATCTTACTCCTTGTCGGAAATCCAAGAATATTCTTTTTTAACCAAAATCCAGAAAATAGCCAATAGAACATCTGCAAAATTTAGTTTTTAGAGTCCCATCGTTTCTCAATTCAACTTCAACGAAAGCGCTTCTATAGAATTTTCGGCATTGGTTGCGAAAGGGTTTCGAATCCAGTCGTATTGATTGTATGAATGTAATGATGAAATTTCTTTTGCTGCAAAGTTAATTGTTTTTGAGACGGATCCAAAATTAATTGCTTGTTTTTAATGGTGGTCTGGTAGGTCCTTTGATACATTTGTAGAGATCCTTGTCTTAACTCCTAGTTTATCAGAGCACGTCAATATATTTTCATTCTGACTTTGCATTGTTTTATTAAGTTCATGCATGTGCTAAAATATATTAGCGAACATATATTTTTATATGTACGCAAATTTGGTTATTAAGTAATTATCGTATAATATACAAAATTATTTGTTTTTTTGCAAGCAATGCACCGCGACACACCTACCGTCTAGCGGCGCACCGGTGTGCTATAGAGCTACAAGTCTCATGACAGTGTTAAACAGAGTATGATTCTCTCAGTTCAGATGGCATCCTAGTTATTTTCAAGGAGCGTATGTGGCATAGGTGCTGGTGCATTATGGCTCATCCATCAATATTGACCACGGCACTGGGTGTGTAGAAAATGATGGGTATTAGGAAATGAAAAAAATATCGACGGTATCGTGACATTGTTACCATAGAATACTTCAATGTAGTTACTAGGTGCTGGGAAAATTCTAGGGAGAACAATAATTATCCACTATAACTGCTTAAGCAGGGATGTGGTAAATAGACGGATAAACTTGTATTAAATAGTATTTCCAGTACCCTAAACCTGAAAGGCGCATCACATGTGACAGAAGATTTTGACGTATGATAGGCAACCAGTGTTGCCAAGTCAAAATTTAAAATTTCAGTAGAATGTGACAAAAAAATTCAGTAGATTTGACAAAATATCAGTAGATTTCAGATTCTGAATACCAACTCATTGAATGACCAATTCTTTTCTGGATTTTCAAAAGATTACACGTAAAGTAATTAACGTCTCGTTTTTTTAGAGTAAAATACCGCGTAAGGTAATTAACGTCTCGTTTTTTTTAGAAAAAATTCAGAAAGTTCAAAAATAATTAGCGAGGGCTTCAAGAAATATTCCATTGCAAACTTATTTTCCAAATTTTCATTGCATTTCATTTCATTTCAGTGCATTAATCATGTCAAGTTTACTATTAACATAATCATGAATTTACTCACAAATATTATGGAAAACACAAATATTAGTAGATTTTAGAAAATGCAATAAGTATATCAGATAGGTATGATTTAAAAATAAGGAAAGAACTCACCTTGTGCAGATAACAAACGACCTTGATGCTACTTTAGAATATTATGGTCTTGTAATAATAATTATGAAATAAAATAACAATAATAAAACTATTCATCACCATCTATTTATTGTTTTATTTATTGTTTGTTTTCGTTATTATTGTTTTCTACACAAAATAATGTTAGTTTATAATACGATTTATCACTACACTTAAGTAGGCACCTAGTTATTTTTATATCACTGGTTTCACGATTACTACTAAGGACAATTTAAAATGTTTTCTGAATAACAAATGAATCACGAAAAATATTTTAAGAAGTTCAAAAATAATAGGTATCAATATTAACGAACTTGTATTAATAATTTTAATATTGCTATAACTGCTGCTATCGGAGAATGCTAGAATAAAACTGATGAAAATTAAGGGCACAGTAGAAACCATTTTCGACTGTCTAAACTCTAAACAATCTGATGAAAACAAAACTATAAAAAGTAGGTACTAGGTAGGTACCCAGTTGTTCCTTGTTCGAGTTTCGAGATCCCATTATTTGGTGTAATTAAAATAATTCCTAGTTATAGAAAGGAAATCTCTCCATTCGCGATGTTTTATTCAGTTTTATTTTCATTCTAAATATCATGAGAAAGTTTTAGTTATAGATATGCCACCATAAATTGTCCGGTTTTCGAATTTAGTACTAAGCTCACCACAGTATAAAAAATATTGAATGATATACCTATCAAAATCAGCATGTGGCGCTCTCACTAATCGGAAGACTTATAAATTGTTATATCATATAATTATGTACATTCACCTTTACTTGCTGAAAGGTTCTTGAGAAACCTGACCTAAAATTTTAAATTGCTATTCAGTAATTAATACCTAACCAAATTAAATGTTCAAATTTACTTTATGTACCTGAGCCGGATCCAAAAAGTATCAATCATTCGAACTTACGTGCATAAGAAAAATATTTGAAACCAGAAGAAAAAAGTTTTTTTGCGTTCTAAAAAAAATATTTGTGGACAAAAACCCTTTGTACTAACAATGATTGAAATGTTTGAATAATGTCTCTTGTTCTTCGGTTTCCTTCTTATCAGCTTATCACTTAACAATGATGCAATTGTTCATCCCCATTAAATTTTATTTTTGCTGGTCACACATAGCATAGCATTAAAATATAATGATTATTGAGTCATGTTACGTTATGGTGTGACGTTTTACGTAATAAATAATAATAGGTAGGTATTAATTTATTATTTTCTAAGCAATGATGATTTCAGTGGGTTAAAATGCCGGTATTGGGTAGCGTAACAATGCATCCTTTGTTAATTTAGAAGCGTGTATCCAAATCAACAAAGGCGTGCGTAAATCTTGTCAACTTTATTAATAAATTCACCATCGTTGACTTAAAAATATGGGAAATAGCCAAATATCAGTAGATTTCATGAATTTCGAAAAAAAATCAAAAATTCAGTATATTGGCAAAAAATATCAGTAGATCTACTGAAATTTCAGTAGACATGGCAACGCTGTAGGCAACGACAACAAACGTATACATATAATCATAGACAATATATGACAAAATACAAATATTTAATAACTATTAATTATACATGATTCATACGTTGTCAATCGAAACGATAAGGTGGATAATAACTACTTATAATTTTGTTTATTGGTTGTCTTATTATTAAACGTACTTAAAATTGGGATTTTTAAAGTAACTAGCGTTGGATATAAAGCTTGCTCGTCATAAATTAATGCATAACGAAACATTTATGAACGCACGAGGTCTAAAGATACAGTGAAAGCCATCAATAATTTGTAAGATAAATAACAATAAATAGTATAATATTATTATATTGTGACATTGGAGTGATGAAAACAGTTTTTGGTGACAGCTATAACTGTTGCGAATGGCTTTGCAAAGTATATTTTGACGACGCACCAATAAAAATATATACAGGTGCTTTCCAAATTGAAGCACGAAGATGTTGATTATCATCAATTAGTATTAATGGAAAACAGGTAGATAGGAGCCGTATTGGCTGTTTTGCGAAACTCTTTTGACCAGACCATCCATGCGGATGCGGTTGTTTTTGTTCGGGATATTTTGACAGGGTACTTAGTGAAAATGGTAAAATGCGAATTTTTCGCGTAATTTACATGGAAAAACAATGAAAGGAGTTTTACCTACCAATAAAACTCTTATTATTCATGTTGACTTTGAAGTCCTTGAGATAGGGTTTGCTCTTTCTTCTTCGCGTGAGGATATATTCTACTAATTTATTTTCCCTTTTCTTGTCGTTGGTCGTTCCTGTTTTTATTTACTGGTCATACCCGCGCGTAAATTTTTTATGTATGTAATTTGGGATTCTTTTGTCTTCATTATGATATGACTCAAGGAACCAGGTAGAAGTTACCTGGACTTCAAAGTCAACATGAATAATAAGAGTTTTATTGGTAGGTAAAACTCCTTTCATTATTCGAATTTGACTTTGAAGTCCTTGAGATATCTGTTTGTTATCACCTGGTGTTGGGTATGCCAAATTCCTGTATGTGACAATGATTCATTGACGAGGTAAAAGACCATCGTGACTTTCCATGCATATGGTTGAATAGAGAAGTTAATGGGTTCTTTTCCCCTTCTGATGGTGGTGTATCCATCGTTCTCTGGTAGTTGTCGTGAAAGGTTGACTCACTACGCCAGAATAATACTGGGTCGATGTTTGGCGGTATTTGTATTTGCGCCGAACATTGGCCATACAATTATGTAGTCACGTTTTTCCACCAATCCATTGTCTACTATTAGTAGTGTGAGGCCATGAACCCTTCGTCCCGATGCGAGAAGCAGCCGAGTAGGTAGCTGTCCTGCGAGAGGTTTCGAATAGGTTGTACTCCACCGGTGTTGTTTTCCTAAGATGATCTACCACTCGTCCTGGATCCCAAACCGGTGGTTTGACGGGTTTCGTTTTATGTACCGAAATTGCCTGTAACATATTGTGTTGTACTACCACGTTGATGCTGATATCTACAATGATAATCAGTTTGCAAAAAGTGGTTATGGCTGACTTATGCACCAGGATGGTGTTGTACGACAAACCCTCTTTGTTGTGCATGTTGCCTAGGTATCTGGCCAATTCCATTCGTTGAGGGCTATTATGATCCATTAGGTTCTTGTTACTCATGTCATTGTCTTCCATTTGTTCCAAGCTGGTTTGTAAGTTTTTAGAGTCTAAGGCCGCCATCTGAAAGTAAGGAGTGCCCTTTCTTCCACCATTCAATTTGATATTATTTCCACCCCACCCGAAATTAGCCATAGTTAAAGGAACAGGTCTTGGGTCCTTGGAGGTGGACGGTTGGTCTCCATACCTACTAGTGTCGTATGTAGGTGCGGCATTGTATAAGGAGGTACTATCGCCTTTTTTCGTAAGTCCACTCCCCAAAAGCATTATTTCCAGCTCGGTGCCACTAGTAAGTACTTCCCTTTTTCTGAGTTCAGTTGCGCTAGGACTCGTGAAATTAAGTTTGGTGGGGGAAATATTCACGCCAATCTGAAGTCATACACTCGGCTGAAGGCGTCGTGAAACAGCGCGCCACTGTCTGTAACGTCTCGTGACACATACGTTGCAATGACATGTGCTGTTTCGCTTGCGAATAAATCCACCTCGGGAACAGAAACAGGGGGGTGGTTGCGGTGTTGATGAGGTGCCATTCGGGAATGAGTTGTCTGCGGGAGAGATGATCTGCCACGCAGTTGTGTATAATGTAGTAAACATGATGTTGGCTAGACTGGTAAATACTAGTGTCTGTCGGCATAGGTTTAGGAGGGTGACAGATTTTGTGCCGCCCTCGTTGTTGATGTATGGCACCACTGTTTTGTTGTCTGTCTGCAGAAGCAGAACTGATCCTATGATTGATTGTACCTGAGATTGAATTGCAAACATTTCCTTCCTGTTGGAATGCCATGCCATGGTAACTGGTCTTGTTCCCACGTACCTGATAGGTGGTGTTCATTCAGTTGGGCTCCCTAGCCTGTGTCAGCTGCGTCTGTCATCAGGAAGTGATTGATGTGTGTCAACTCTGAGGAGCCTATCACCTGGAGCCACCACATGATGTCCTGTTAGGCCTGTGGTGGGATTGTCGTCTATTGGCGAGAATGGGACCTCGACAATATTAATGACTGGAGCTTTGTAGCCGTCGGCAATGCAACCTTCCTCGTGGAGGTAGGATGCGAAGTTAAGTCGCCCCAGAAGGGATTGAACATGTGTCTGCCTGAGGGACCAACTGCCTTTTTGTACCCGCGTTGTGTCAAATCTGAGGATCCTTTCGCTTAGGGCCACCACATGATGTCCTGTTGGGCCTGTGGTGGGATTGTCATCAATTAGCGAGGATGGGACCTCGGCCATATTGATGACTGGAGCGTTGTAGCCGTCGGCAATACAACCTTCCTCGTGGAGGTAGGATGTGAAGTTGAGTCGCCCCAGAAGGGATTGGATATGTGCCGGTCTGAGGGACCAACTGCCTTTTTGTACCTGCATTAGCAGATGGTGACGGAGTGCTACACAATTCTCCGGCGACAGGAACCTCCGCTTGGTGTGTGTGTCCTACGTGATGTCCAGGGACCCTCATTGTTGGCTTGGGTTCAGACAGGATCTTTTAATATTTATTAACCACCCTAAAGACTGTAGGAAGGTTATCCTGTATTCCACCTGAACCGAGACTGTTTCTCGTATTGGTTGGCTACTAAGAAGTCGTCTAGGTTAGTGAATATTCTCAGCCATTCTTTCGTAGGCGTTCGGCGACCCAATTGGTCAGGGATGCCAACATAATCGGAGCGGTTGGCAGCACGAACGGGAGTCACGTGAATTGTAGGAGCTCCCCTTGATAGGCTAGTCGAACAAATCGACGATGTTGAGAAGCAATTGGTACCTGGAGGGACGCCTGGCTTAGATCTATTATTACTAGCCAGTCTTCTGTTTACGGCTGCAACCTCGTAATGGTGAATTAGTTTGAATGGCTTTGGCTGTAGGAACGCATTCAAACGCTTTCGGTTGAAAACAGGGCATAGAGCCCCGTCTTTTTTCTTGATCAGGAACAGGGTTGAGAGAAAAACTGGGGGTTTGACCCGCTTCTTCTATAACCCCTGAGTTCTTTAAGTCCTCGATCTCGAGAGTGACCTCTGCTGATTGTTGCGTTTTAAAATCTTTCCGTAAAAGTAAAGAAGGACTTACCAATAGTGGTATCCGCACAAAAGGTATGCGGGCTACGGCCTTTAACTTTTTACCAAAGTTTGGGGGGGGTGGTACACTACGCCATCCAGACTCCACGAAAGTCTCTTAGGCGGTCCCCAATGTTATTGGTCGTCCAGATGCGGTCACCTTCGCTTAGAGTACGGATCCCTGGTGGAGCCCGTACCTCCGATGGAGAACTCCCTTCCCACAAGACGTCGCCCCTTGGGAGTACCCCGGCCATAATTTGAGTTCGAGGGCCTTCCGGGCTTTAAGCTCGGAGGAATCCTTGATAGTGCCTTCCGAGTGAAGGTATCCTTCCGGTAAGGATCTGAGTCATGTTCTCGCAAATTGTATTATGTGTTGTCCCCAAAACCCCCTTCGATTTTTTGGTACAGGCTCATCGCTGTTATGATTTTTTGAGGATTGGTTGCCCAATCCACTAACCCTTGCATACGCTTTCAGAAGCTGTCCCGATGGGAAAACATCGCATTCTGGAGGGCCGCGATGGTCCTCTTCGTCAGATGGTTAGCTGATGACGAGTGGTCGCACCGACGCAACTTGTCATTTAGATCTAACTCTACGACCGTAGGGGCAAGAATTGTTTTTTGGGCGTTGTGGCACTCCTTGCTGGTCCCCCTGCTGAAATAAGGTACGTAACGAGGATACCTCAAACATTAGCATCTTAATCGACGCTCGTACCTACGTTGAACTTTTCCTCCTGTAGCAGTTCTGCTTCGCCGTCTGTTGTCCATTGCTTTTAGAATATCCTCCTCACGGTAATTCAGATGTTGCGCCATAATCACTGATCACTTAACGTTCACTTAACTATCACTTAACGTTCGTCCAAGATAATTTTTTTGATAATTAGAAACGTCAAATCATAGGCTACATCTGAAACTGTCAAAAGGCAAATCCATAATGAAGACAAAAGAATCCCAAATTACATACATAAAAAATTTACGCGCGGGTATGACCAGTAAATAAAAACAGGAATGACCAACGACAAGAAAAGGGAAAATAAATTAGTAGAATATATCCTCACGCGAAGAAGAAAGTCAAATTCGAATAATAAAAAATATATGAAAAATCATATAATTAAATTACTCAAAGGTATGCATTTAAAAAATGTGGAAAAAAATGTTTGGTGTTAAAACTTGACGGCCACTCAAAATTAATTTTCTAGGTTAATATAAAAGATAAAAATTTGAAAAATCGTGTTAAAATTTTACATAAATATACATAATCGTATGGACTTAACAAAAATTTTTTAAAGCAAATTTATTTGTTCAAGTATCAAGTCACTGAATTTAGAGAACTAATATCTCTCACGATATAATCTCTAAAACAAAAAAAGCACGTGCACAAACGTAAGCTAATAATAGTCAAATTGATGACCTAATAAAAAATTAAAAAAGTTTGTTGGATGGTTCTACTTAACGTTCATCAAATATTTCATATCAAATAACTCACGCACTATATATGAAAAAAAATAAAAAAGTATGCAGGATTGCGCATTAGCTATGCGACAAGAGATTTTACTAAAATAAATATTTTTAAACCCACGCAGTCAGGTTTTGCATAGAAACTTAAAAATTAAATAGCGCGCTGAATACAGATGAAAAGACAAAAAAGAATCGTGCACTAACGTTAACTACCAACGCACTAGTGCTTACAATTTAAATTTTGAAAAAAATATAAGTTTAGTGACACAAGTATCCAGCATTTAGCTGGGTCACCCAAATTGAAATGCGAATAACCCCCTTAATGTGCGTGCACAAACGAAATAAACGCGTGCACAAACGTGCACTAACGATGCACAAACGAATGCACTCAAAAAAAGTTGAAATTTCAACATTGGGTGACCCAACGTTTAGCTGGAACACCCAATTTGAAATTGGAATTTTTCGGTTATTATAGGTGCACAAACGAAAAAAAATCGTGCACAAGCGTGCACTAACGATGCACAAACAAATGCACACAAAAAAAGTTGGAGTTTTAACATTGGGTGATCCAGGTAAATGGACCTGATATAATCTCGAAAACAAAAAAAGCACGTGCACAAACGTAAGCTAATAATAGGCAAATTGATGACCTAATAAAAAATTTAAAAAGTTTGTTGGATGGTTCTACTTAACGTTCATCAAATATTTCATATCGAATAACTCACGCATTATATGAGAAAAAAAATAAAAAAGTATGCAAGATTGCGCATTAGCTATGCGACAAGAGGTTTTACTAAAAGAAATATTTTTAAACCCACGCAGTCAGGTTTTGCATACAAACTTAAAAATTAAATAGCGCGCTGAATACAGATGAAAAGACAAAAAAGAATCGTGCACTAACGTTCACTACCAACGCACTAGTGTTTACAATTTAAATTTTGAAAAAAATATAAGTTTAGTGACACAAGTATCCAGCATTTAGCTGGGTCACCCAAATTGAAATGCAAATAACCCCCTTAATGTTCGTGCACAAACGAAGCACAAACGAATGCACTAAAAAAAAGTTGAAATTTCAACATTGGGTGACCCAACGTTTAGCTGGAACACCCAATTTGAAATTGGAATTTTTCGGTTATTATAGGTGCACAAACGTGCACTAACGATGCACAAACAAATGCACACAAAAAAGTTGGAGTTTTAACATTGGGTGATCCAGGTAAATGAACCTCCTGCTTTGGTGTGGGGCCAAACGCGAAATTCGCATCAAATCCAAGCGGTAGCGACAGCGACAGCGAGGGCGTTGCGAATTCGCTGCGAATATTCGCTTTGGTTTGGGGGAGGCTTAATATAAGAGATATTTTTTTTAAAAATCGTGCTAAATGTAAACATAAATATACCTAATCGGGTGCACTAAATAAAAAAGTTTTAAGGCAAATTTAGTGGTTCAAGTATCAAGTCACTAAATTTTAAAAAAATAATATCTCTCACGATATAATCGAGAAAACAAAAAAAGCATGTGCACAAACGTAAGCCAATAATAGACAAATTGATGACTTAATAAAAAGTTAAAAAAATTTGTTGGGAGGTTCATCAAATATTTCATATCGAATAACTCACGCACTATATGAGAAAAAAAAAATAAAAAAAGTATGCAGAATTGCGCACTAGCTATGCGACAAGAGATTTCACCACAAAATATTTTTTTAAACCCACCCAGTCAGGTTTTGCATACAAACTTGAAAATTAAATAGCGCGCTGAATATAGGTGAAAAACCAAAAAAAATCGTGCACTAACGTTCACTACTAACGCACAAATGTTTACAATTTAAATTTAAGGAAAAACACATGTTTAGTGACACAAGTATCCAGCATTTAGCTGGGTCACCCAAATTGAAATGCGAATAACCCCCTTAATATGCGTGCACAAACGTGCACTAACGATGCACAAACGAATGCACTCAAAAAAAGTTGAAATTTCAACATTGGGTGACCCAACGTTTAGTTGGAACACCCAATTTGAAATTGGAATTTTTCGGTTATTATAGGTGCACAAACGAAAAAAAATCGTGCACAAACGTGCACTAACGATGCACAAAGAAATGCACGCAAAAAAAGTTGGAGTTTTAACATTGGGTGTTCCAGGTAAATGGACCTCCACCTACCTATACACTTTACGCGAATTGGGTAAAAGTTGTAGCAATTCTGAAAGCGCTATATTATAGGTTCGTTTCTTTCAACCTGAACGAAACAAATCAAATTAAACCATAGACAATATACATACAAATTGTAGTTGAACGGAAATGGTTTGAGATTTGACGTTTGGTTCAGTGTATCATTGAAAATCAAACCGTTCTCGGACCATCAGAAATGGTTTGACATGAAACGTCAAACCAATTCGGACGATCCATAGACTAATGGCAATCTGTCGAAGTGTTGATAAGCATTATTCGGCATTTATATTATATCGTGAGGTGTTAGATATTTACACTATAGGAGTTCACTTGAATTATGTATATTATAGATTAATAATCAATACCTATTATTCATAAGTAACCATACGCGAACAAGACGCCGCTTTTGGTCTTATTATCTCAAAATCCAGCCATGTTTTCTATGTAAAGAGTTCGATTTAATATCATTAGTTACTATAATTATTATATAGGAATGATCTTTATATTACCTAACGAATTTAATATGTTCGATTGTCGTCTAAGTCACAATATCATACTGTCGACATGAACAAGTAGTCAATTATGAAAAGCTCTAATCAAAAGTAATTTTTAAAAACTCGTCATACCTATAAATTAACTAAATGGCTACCTATTCATGAATGTATATTTGTATATTTAAAATGAATGAATACGACAGTTTGTTAAATTTGTATTATTGTAAACCACGATAGGAGGTTAGAATTTAGAACAAGTTGACGTTTCAATAAATATGTTTCTGTTTTAGAGACTAATATATTATGAATTAATTTTAAGTACTGGCAACACTAATTAGTTGTCAGAAAAGCGTTTCCGTGGACATTCTACCAAACGGTTCCAAATCAAATAAATCCAACGTGCCATTTGATTCGTTCAGTTCAGGTTCAATGATACGAACTTATTGTAGGTACGTATATTTTTCATATTTAATTCATAAAAATTATAGAATTTTTGGCGTAAAATATTTATATTATTTAAAATTTTAAATCTGGAGCGGAATAAAAATTATTTAGTCTATGTTGTGTCGTTGTCGCATTGGTGTGATGCCAAACGGCCCAAACGCAAAATTCGCAACAAATGCAAGCGGTGGCGACAGCGATAGCGGCTGCGTTGCGAATTCGCGTTGGTTTGTGCGAGATTGTTAAATTAAATTAGAAAATAGGATGATGAAGATATGAGAATTACCAATTATTATATTGTATTTGAATCTGTAAAAATCTAAAAAGAGAACGTGCTATTTATCAAAAATTTTCCACCTTTCTTTATAATTATTTATGAATGTAAAATGTTTGCATTGATTATTGACTATTGTTGTTGTCTTTATCCTGCTTTATCTATGAATCCTGTTTTGGAAATGGAATGCACGCTACCATTTGGCGCCAATCGCCATTCCCTCTTCCCCTCGCATTGACGCATCATGTCATAACTCTAACAGTCATAACGCTGTCGGCTGTTGTAAGTAGGAGCAACCGTAGGACTTGTAGTTCGTGCTGTTTATAATAAAGTGCATCCATTCGTCTTCTATATAATCTGCATTCATTGCTGAATTATAGTGAACTGAAGAATAATAAAATATGTACGGTGGTCGGAATACGGCAGATGTCTCATTGTTCCTGCCCCTTCATAGCGATGAGTTTTCTAATCGCCGAAGCTGTTGGAGGGTAAGCTGTGTTTTTACATTCATACTTTCGCGTTGTTTTATGGGAAAATAGTAATATTTGAACTGTGATTACATTCGATGCATTATTTCATCCACCTGTCTCCCTTTTCAATAATGTCGTGGTTGGTTATGGGTAGCCATTTTTTCACATTGTCAACCGCTCGCATCGTCGATCATTTTGTCGTAGATATTGATGAAGGTCTTTTAGACATCAATTCAGTTCGTTCAGTCGCCGTTTCAGATTTGGTCAGTTCAGTTTTGAAATTACAGACGACTAGCTTGAAGGCTCGGATTAATTTCATCACTCTTTTTCCATAAGCATAAATAGTCATGACAAATCTCAATAAACTCTCATCACCAAGTCATTTACACGTCAGTATAACTGGCAATTCTAAATACTGATACAATAACTGTTGGTAAACCCATCCTCCCATGTCTCCGTCCTGTTGTGTATAAAATAGATTCGCTGTTTCAGTTTTTGCATTTGCCCAGAAACGAAGACTGAACGGACAACTAAACTAATCGTTTTAAATTACCTTAATTAAACTCCAACGTTGGATGCAAATAATGGTTGCAATGGCCGATCATTCCCAATTAAGAAATGTCACTTTAGATCGTTAACTGGAGTCATGGTCAAAATAGAATATTTAATATTTTCGCTTACAAGTCAATCGGAGATGAGTGATGGTTAGGCCAACAATTACCGTGTGTTGTCAGTAATCACCAACCCAATTATCTTCGAATGAGCGGTGAGTGACAATTTGGAACCATTCTATTTAACCCATGACTCGAGTGACTTTTCATGATCCGGGGATCCACCGCAGGAGGGCGATCATGACAGACGATTGGCATCAAAATCTGCCAATGTAATTTGGCCTCTTCGAATGCTAGATATATGTGATCCCACAAATACCTTAAGGCTTCGGCCACATATGCAGGTGCTTCGCTAGTCCTGAGCTAGATGCTATGCTTGTCTACTAAAAACACTACTGTCACATTGTAGGCTACGTGCTTAGGTACAAATTCATTTGACATTTGGGAGCGCTCAAGTCAACAACGATATGTCACTCTCAAAACTAACCAGAAAGCTACTTTTCACAGAGAATTTAAGTTTAAAATTTCGAAAGTCTCAAATTCGAACTTGTTGGATGCATTCATCCCATGCGTCATTATTCATAACCTCAAAATATATGGTGTTTGACATTTCTCATACTGAAGAAACATCCGCCACTTTGCAAAATCCATAGATAATGGCAAGATCACTAGGTGACACAATAAAAATAACCAACACGCTTGTACGCCGGGAGACTCATTAGGTGACTCATAATCACGTAGGGAAGCGTGCAGTGTGGTCGTTGCGATAGAATAGTGCGCGTTCGTTCACTAGGATATGTCACCTACCACGTAGCCACCAAGTAAGGCACCTGCCTGTGTGAAGCCCTAAGGTTTTGCGTGTTGAATGTACCTATTCAATTGAATTTCTCATAATTGTGATATGGTCGAACCAGGATTGTGTTGCGTTCAATATGCCAGTTGCCACTCGGAATTCATTATTACCTATTGCAAATAATTCAGATAACTTTCCAAAAAAGTACAAGAGTAATTTATCGAATTCCAAAATGAAGCCATGGCCAACATTTTGAATTTTAAATCAGCCATGGACTCAAAACATTTTTGAATCAATTAATAAACAATATTTTCAAATTGTACCTATTCACTAATTATCCAGTGTACTTCTATCATAAAGAAATACATAATATATATATCGTCTTTGTTCTGGCAGAACACACTAACTGGAAAATATTAGTTTTGAGTAATTTGACTTTGAAGTTGTTAAAATGTTTGAAATGGTATATCATGTGAGTTTATTAAGTAATCGTAAAAAGGATGACTTTAAAATAAAGACTGTTTATTTATTAAGAAGGTTTCCAGACGGTAAAGTTTGAAATAAGGAACATTTTGGTATAACTAACTCAATATGTAATTTTTTCGAATTAGTGTCTTCTGCCAGAACAGTGATGATATTATATATAAGTATTGAGTATTCAATAATTCAGCATTACATAGATAGCATTTGTTATTTCCTAATGAAATCCATCCAGATCGAGGTATATAATATACTTAGGACATGAGTATCTAATATATACTAAGTATGTAATCTAATTCATAATCATATATGATTTTTTTTCTAGTACCTAATCTACTTGTATCTCCTGTTACTTCAATAAAAAATAGTAATTCCAGTTCTTATTTTTTTCAATATGCAAGTTGATAGTACTCATTCTTAACTCTATAGGTAGGTATTCAACCTATTTCCACAAGCAGTGTGCCATCTTTCTGCATTCATTTCCTTAAAATCCCATGTGATTATTACTAATGCAAAATATATATTTTTTATGGATATAAGTGGCTATTCCTGCTGAGTTGTCAATTTCAGTAGAGTAATTTAGGTGTCCAAACTTCTACTTTTCTAAGTGTGACTGCGGTATCAGTAGCAAAGGGTGGAGGTAGGCTGTTAGGATCCGCCACAAATAGTGTACACTAAACTTTGACAGTCATTCGTATTTGTAAAAAAACCTCTATTTTAGAATGATGTTTGTTCTCACACTGCCGCGGGCCAGCAGCCATGATATTTAACTAGATTCTAGCTCAGCAATTGGTTAATATACACACTTCCACTGCCTTCGCGGACATGGGTCACGGATCAAGAGTCTGTTTTTGATATTATGTATGGACTTTAAACTCTAAATACGGGAAAGATAGTCAACTTGAACGTAACTATAGTGCGGACCCGCCGAACATCCTGTCCTAGGGGTCCACTTAAGGATGTGGGGGCCATGACTGGTGTATACTATAATCGCAATATATTTTAACGTTATTATTGTTCTTCTTTTAATTGTTTCATTGGTGGAACCAGCTGTCCAGATTGCAAATGAGCTTAATTTATATAATTATAACAGTAATTTAATTTGCACCATCGGAGAGAGCAATAGCAAGTATGGGGGGGGGGGGGGGTGTTTCATAGAAAGGTAGACACCATTATTAATTATTTGTAAGACATTGGATTCATATTTTACATAGCGTCATCCTTCATATAAAAGTCAACTTCAGCAGAAACCTAGTTTTGAAATTTTTGAGAGAGACAAAGTTTATGATGATACATAATAGGTAATTTTCAAAACGCTTTCGATATAAAACTGAGATCCCAGTCTTGCCGGCAGCGAGCCTCCATTGAAATACATTAGCTAGATACTGGAGTTTCAGTCTCGTCTTTTTTGAATATTCACATGAGCGAATGGCCTAAATGCAATGACATTAATATGGACGAATCATCTGGAAAAGAAAATGACACTCACTTCATTATCGGGTCTGCCGAATGGCATAATCTGTTCTAACGCCATTACAATAAAGGTGATATTGCTATAAATTTCTCATGCCTTTTGTTGGGTCTGCCGAATGGTTCGGTTCGAACGGGTTCGCTCAAATGAACATTGACATTCGAAACACTGCTCTAACGCCATTACAATAAAGGTCATATTGCTTTAAATTCCCGATGCGTGATATCGCATAATGGAAATTGCGTTACGTCTACCTATACATACGAATGCGCGAATTTACTTGCTAGCTACGGTATTGAGTGCGTCGTCCATTAATAATGTCATTGCCTAAATGTTAATATACATTTTTTTTTGTCAATATTTTAGGATATACCAAACTCATTGAAAATGTCGGAACAATGTCAATTCCGCTGATGTTCACATAGTAGCCGATTATCATGAAAATGCCATTGCACAACATCCTGAAGATTCTGAGCTTCAGCCTCAACAGATTCTTCAACCCAATGTGCAATTTTCTGGTGTTTATTTCGAAGGTGTGTTTAGAAACTACAGATCCTCCCCAATGTTGATTAGTTTTTAAAAATCAATTAAACCCTGATTAACCAAACCATAATAGTTTTGGTATATTTTGGGCGATACGAAAAAATTGTGCACACTTTTTCATTCATACTTATTTGTTTTCGTTGGATTAAGAATACATTTTACACATATTGTTGGTATATCTTTTTAAATTCATTAAGCCCTGCCTAAACTAAACTAGTATGAATAGGTGAAAAATAATATTATTCTCTATATAATATATTCAAAGTTCTGTATGATTTAATTGCATCATTGTAGATATTTTATAGATAGTGGAGTATTTTTTGACTGTCATCTATTATGGCTTGGTTTTCGCAGGGTTTAATTGAATTTTAAAAACTAACCAGCACCATCTGATAATTGTAGTCTTAGGGCCGTATGTATGAGATTCCCAAATTCTTTATAAGCTATTTAACCGATTTTCCATCGAATAGCGTTTAACACTGTTTGTGACGTAAGCGATCTGACGTCACGCGCCATTAAAAATGGCTGCCTCAGCTGTAGCTTTCAAATGTCATTTTAATTTTGCATTCATTGCTACAAACGTTTGGTTGAGGCCCTTGTTCGTTTTGTAGATTCTGTAAAACATTTGCGAACTATACAAACAGTTTCTAGTCGTGCTGTTTACAAACAAAATAATACAATAATCATAATAATATAATGGTGATTGGATAATTATATTTATTTAGATTAAAAATATAGTACAATAACGGTCAAAACCCTAAAATACTACACATTAATTAGCGCATTTCAGGGAATAGGTTTAGGGACAACCATTCTTTGCTTTAGAAGTAGATCTGTGTTTACTCGGTGTGTTATGGAAGCTAATGGTGAAGAGTTTCTTGGATGACCTTGTATCGATGATGATAATGATGGCTAAATGACTTTCATACGAAATCGTAGGGTTTGCAAGTCTGATTTTCCATAACTATGAAGTATTCCAATCACAGTGAATATTTTCTTGCCTATAAGTTTGCATGTACAATGAGCAAACAATTTCATGTCCATGTCCAACAAGTCCATGTCCACAGTGGTCAAAGATCCTCACAGTTTACATGCTTGATGTCCTGTGAAAGCAAACACACCACTGTGAAGATTAATGCGGCTCATCGACTTGTAATCAGTATTTTACAACAGCTGACTGAGTGATGCATATCGTTCTTCGTCTTCTTTGAATCATAACACGTATTGGCCTGAAATAACGAATCGGTGAGGTTGAAGCTGGTAAAAAAGTCATATGTGTAGACGTACGAGGGCAGTTGTTGGGAAGCCAAAGTAACATCACAGCGCTAGCATTGAGATTGTATCGTATCTTCATCAGATAGGTAGGATTCACTTCCCCACAAGGAGAATAATTTATAAAGCAATTGGAGTCCAGCACCCAATAAACCATATATATCCATGAACTGAACTCTTCAGCTCAGCATCATTCGTCTTATTAGGCTCAGCGTACTGAAACAATCAATACTATGAATTAATCGATGCATTTATTCCTATTTATTAAGGGGGGACATGCTCGTCGAAGGTCAAAATTGAGTTTTTATTGTATTTTCAAACCATGATCCTGGACACTCCTTAAACGTTGTAGATAATCTATTTATATAATTTTGAAGCCTTATTATCCTTTATAGTTATTTTTAACATTTGATGACTGCATAAAGTATTTTTGTTACATTAAATAGTATTCTTTTAAACCTCTCGCTCTAATGTTTTAGAATATAGTCATATTTCGGTACATAACTGTGCAGTGGTGTTAAGATTTTTTACATTTATTAATTTTTAAACGCATTTATAAAACCATGAGCATAATTTATTACGAGATAATTTTTGTAAAATATTCACGATAAAAAATTATATTGATAATCTCTGTGATCCCAAATTTGACAAGAATTAGGCATTTTAATATTCAAAAAATCGGCAAGATTAACACATTTGAAGATGATTCTAAAGATACTTATTATAAGCTATGTCTTTGGCCATTCAAGTGTGGTAAACATCTTATGAATAATGATTGCTTTATAATAATTATTGACCTAAGAATAAGGTAGTGTTTTTTTGAAATACGCCATTTCTTTTGTCATTCCCCAGTGGTTAAGCTACAACCTACGGCCGTAGCCATAAATTGACAAACTATATTTGAAGTAGGGAGTAAAATGATATTAACGCGCGTGTTTGAACATGTACCGTTTAAAAAAAATAAAAAAAAAATCGGTTAGGTACATGTTCAAACACGCGCGTTAACATAATTTTACTTCCTACTTTAATTATAGTTTGTCAATTTATGGCTACGGCCGTATGTTGTAGCTTAACCACTAGGGAATGACAAAAGAAATGGCATATTTCAAAAAAACATTACCTTATTCTTAGGTCAATAATTATTATAAAGCAATCATTATTCATAAGATGTTTATCACACTTGAATGATCAAAAACATAGCTTATAATAAGTATCTTTAGAATTATCTTTAAATGTGTTAATCTTGCCGATTTTTTGAATAATAAAATGCCTAATTCTTGTCAAATTTGGGATCACAGAGATTATTAATATAATTTTTTATCGTGAATATTTTACAAAAATTATCTCGTAATAAATTAAGCTAATGGTTTAATAAATGCGTTTAAAAATTAATAAATGTAAAAAATCTTAACACCACTGCACAGTTATGTACCGAAATATGACTATATTCTAAAACATTAGAGCGAGAGGTTTAAAAGAATACTATTTAATGTAACAAAAATACTTTATGCAGTCATCAAATGTTAAAAATAACTATAAAGGATAATAAGGCTTCAAAATTATATAAATAGATTATCTACAACGTTTAAGGAGTGTCCAGGATCATGGTTTGAAAATACAATAAAAACTCAATTTCGACCTTCGACGAGCATGTCCCCCCTTAAGTATTCAACACCAGGAATATAAATACTAATGGCCAATAGTATTAATCACTAGGCATATTAAGTATATTAATTATACTGTCTATGGAATCCTCAATATGGAGATCACAAAGCTATTTCAAACTGTATCAATTTAATTGGTACCTACTTAATTGATTTTTTGGCAGTGCATGCACTTGCCTAATAAAATGATAAGTTTGATATTTATGACTAAATGATAAATTAATATAATATGTGCATTGATACCTTATGGTTTCATAAGCCAGGATAGATGGGACTATTAAGTATCAAGTAGGTAACGAAAAATAATTTAATCAGTGTTTTGGAGTAAAGCTAAAAAACGAATTTGATGATGTAAGTAGAAACATGTGTCTACTTTTAACTAAATAAGTACATCCCAAAAAGTATGTTTTTAAACCAAACGCAATCCTATGAGTAATCATATCAACATGTAAGTCATTTCCCATGACTTATTGAAATTATCAGAGTTGGTCTATGGCATAAACCAATATTAGGGTAGCGCAGTGTCCAACCAAACCTATACACGGGTTATCAGCATTTAATATATATATGTAAATATTTATATGAAGACCTTTAAGTGGCTTTAAGTGGTTATGTTAATTAATTTATCATAATTATGGATTCGCTTAGAAAGTCGTCCAATGATTCAAAAATAATGTTCAATTAACAAGGGTCCCAATAATAATACTTTTTGACACAAACTAAAACTAAAAATTAATATGTGACACCACTGGATTATTCAAACAACTTTAGCAAAAATTAATGTTTGGAATGCCCATTTTCAAATACTTTTCCTGGCGTAACGCATTACATCTCCAGCTAGCTGGATTTCTCAAATGCTTCATTGATTCTCTTGGTTGAGATTCCCTTACACTAACTAATGAAACATCCATTATTAATTAATAAAAACAATCAAATAGATGAAGCAAAATCATGACTTTTTCACTGTACACACGTGACCAGTTTGACACGATTGTATAGAGAATTTAAAGCACGTTTAAAATCAGAATTTGAATGACGGCGTCTGATTAGTCGGTTATGAAGAGACAATTTAGCGACTCGTTATTTTTTCAGAGAGCGCGCTTGGCGACTCACGTCAATATTTATTTTGATTTTTGACGAAATTGGAAGGAATTTGAAACTCTCAATTTGGAAAAGTAAGTAGATCTATCAATATAGCACATATTATGTACATTCATACATGTGATAAAATAGCTGATAAATTATTTAAAGTTCATAATAATTATTCATGTATAATTATTAAATTTATATGGTACCGTTCGCACACTTTCAGACACATTTACAATTTCAAAATTTTGAATTATTTATCGGGGAATGAAATTTTATAATACGAGCACCATGACACGTGAGATGTCACATTCGTGACGTCACTTAACAGCTAATTACGTTTGTACTCATGCATACAAACGTGCAGTATATAGCCTATAAGGTTTTTGGGAATCTCATGCATACGACCCTTATTTTAATGAAAACGAATACGTATGACTGACAAAGTTTAGTGTGCACTATTTATGATGGAACTTAACAGACTACCTCCACCCTTCACCACTAGTAGCTACCTATCTAAAACAAAATATCACCACCCTTAAAGTATTGTGAACAGGGACGCGTTAAAATATAAATGAAATGAAAATAGTTGAAATCATTATTTTATATTTATAATATGACAAATTATGTTATTTCTTATTATGATGTTTATTAATATGAACGAAAATTACCCCTCACATAGTATAGCGTAATGGCTTGGTTAATATTTTAGATAATTATGTACAATTCAGTGTAAAATGTAAATTCCTCAAGCCTGGGAGTTTTGCCACTACTAAACTATTATGGTTTGGTTGAGCAGGGTTTAATTGATTTTTAAAAACTAACCAATACCATCTGTAAATAATTGTAGTCTTAGTTCAATAAAAACAAATATGTATGACTAACAAAGCTTAATGTACACTATTTATGGCAGATCTTCTTAACAGCCAACCTCCACCCTTCGCTACTGAGATCTATGCCTTGTTGAATTTTAAGGAATCTTGTTAAAAAAAAAAATGAAAATTTCAGGTCCTACTAATGATAGACAGCGTACTGTTGTTGGTGCGTTCCAGCATGCGCGGGCTGGTTATAAAAAAATTGCTCGGGGTCATGATCACTTGCGACCCATCTCAGGAGGATATCAAGACTGGTTTCTCCTCGCATTGACCATCATCGACAGCCTTGACACGGCCTCACTAAAGGTAACATCCTATTTGTATATTTAAAATAGTTGTTTGAGTCTTTACCGATACTTAACAAAATACACTTGCTATTAGCACATCGCATCAGTATGAGTATGCCCAAAGTACTCGCAGTGGCGGGGCTGATTCGCATACAATAATACCACTCCAGTATGTGTTTAATTACAGCTATCAGTTCGCTTTCATTATGCTAAGGAGGTACATGAGTCCGCCAAGACAGTAAACAATTTAAAGGCAATCCTGTTTTTGAAACTTATGATCATATTATAATATTTCAGATATTCCTCTTTTCTTCGTTTCATTTCATGATGAGAATTGAATACAGTAAAACCTCGTTAATAAGAACACTGATAATTCAAAATTCGTCGTAATTTGAAATATTCACAAAAAAGAGTTTTAGATTTTCGGTTCCGTGGAATTCGTATTAACGGGGTTTTACTGTACTATGTACAACATTAATTTCATTTTACATTCACTTATTCTCATCCAGATTGATTTGGGCGAAAGGTTGTTACCAGCTTTTGAAACACCTTCAGGAATTCCATATTCCGATGTGAACTAGGCTACATGGCGGGCTCACTCTACAAAATGGTCACCTGACAGTTCCACATCTGAGGCTGCCACTATCCAGTTGGAGTTCCGAAATTTATCCAGATCTTCCAATGACCCCAAATTTGAGGTACCTAACATATACATAATATTTTAATTTTCTTGAACTCACATTTTAGCCGTTTATTTTGTGATGGGTTGGGTTGTGTGGAAAGGTTACAAAATTGCTTAGCTTATGAATTATTAAAACACAAAATATTTAATTTGATTTATAAATCAACTGTTGGAAACTAAGGACAGCCGTATTTACAGGCTTGAATTTTGTGTAATATTCAGTATGTTACTAAATCAATTTACTTGGCAGCCTGGCCTCTATATACAGAGTTTATACTACCAAGGCCTAAGAATTATATATTGTAAGTAAAATAAAAAAAATCCTACTTAAAAAGAAAAAAATATAGCACTAGAATGAGGGTTACCACAAATTGTTTCACTTTGAAATAGTCAACATCGACAATGATGAATATTTACATTAAAGAAATCTGGCAATAATTTTGAATGGACTAGATTTGAGGAAGTTGGAGTTTTGTGGAGAATAGTGGACGCAGGGATGTAGTCAAGGAACTAACCTATGTTGGCGTGGCTTTGGCGTTGGTTGAATTGTAACTGAATAATTTGTAATATGCCTTTTGACATAAATGATTGAAATGTTTGGTGGGAGTTTTACAATGATATTGGCGCAAACAAAATCTTTGAAAAATATTAGACTATATTTACACATTGAAAAAACACAAAATTTTCTTCTATATGGAAAATTTCAAATCAAGGCTCGAAACATGGAGCAATGTTGCATTATTTACATAAATTTTGTTTCCTTGCATTCTTTGTGTATATTTAAATTAAAACGCACAACATCGTCTAGTTGAGTTGCATTGGTTTTTTTTGTTGTTGACTGTATTTTACCCGATTAATGACGTTCGGTAACTCTAGCTGGCAATGGGGCCTTCTAATTCTGCTATGGTTCAGTCTTGTGCTCTCCTATCAACTGTTCCAGAACATGTATTTGAAAATCTCCAAAGCATTGCTTCTTGCCATATTTTTGTAGGTGGATGACATGGAACAATCAAGCCGGAACAAATCAATAAAATGACGAAAGACCTTTTTATGCAACTTGATTCCAATTCTGGCACATGTTTCAGAGAAAATGACTATGCCACTCCACCTATGTTTTTATTATAATATGTACTCCACTATACACTCAGGCTTTACAATCGGTTCTTTTGATTTATAATAAACTTTTCCTGCCGGCATTGTAATTCATATTTCGAGGGTATACTTGCAGAATGCATTAAGTGAGTTTTTGCTGTTTTTCTGTTTTAAATGCCAAAATTCTTAGAATTTTACGCTCTACGTTCTGGTAAAACGCACTAAGTCATAGGATATACTGGTAAGAAAATAGAAACTGCATTAAATCATATTGTTATGTTTTTATACTGACAGAAAGCATTATATGACCTATAATGCGTTCTGTGTGTACAAAATACAGGACTTGTAACATGGCATATGCATTAAGTGTGACATAATGCATTCTGTCAGTACAAATTTTGTCAATAGATGTCACCATAGGGCATAGGCCATACCTTTGCAATTTTAATTCATCTGTCTTTAGTGATTAGTGAAACAATACATTGAACCATTTGAAGAATTTATTAGAATGGCTTCGTCTCAAAGAGCAAAACATAATATATTAAAGATGTGTTGGATGTGTTCTTATGATCGCAAAAAAGATTACATTCTAAAAAATTTGGAGATTAAAATTCCCGTTGATAGAAAACCAAGGAATGAAAAAAGGAAATCCAGACAAAACTAAAGAGTTACTTATTTCTTTTTCAAGAGTGGACAAAAAGTCAGAGTCTGAATTTTTTTTTTAGAGTACTTTACACATTTCAAATAGATCAGTAATTAACGCATTTAAAGGACAAGAAGACGTGGGAGTACAGTTTACGTTACACGATCGTAGAGGTAAACATCCCCTTATTCACAAAACAAGCAATGAGAATTTAATCCATATAAAGTCTCACATAGAATCCTTCCCGTTTATGGAGAGTCACTACACGAGAAAGGACATAGGTATATATATAAGGTAATATTTAGACAGTAAATTAACAATTTGCAAAATGTATAGCCTGTGTAAAGACTATTGCACAGAAAAAGGCGTATCACCATTGACACAGATAACCTATCATAGAGTGTTCTGCAAAAATTATAATTTATCGTTTTTCAAACCAAAAAAGGACCAGTGCATATTTTGTAATAAATACAAAGTAAGTTGCCCCGAAGACAACATCATAATGGAAGGGGATTTTCAGAGTCATTTGAAAAGGAAAAATGAATGTCATTCTGAAAAAGAAAAAGATAAGGATATGTCCAATAATGATTCCTTATTCATGACTGTAACATACGATCTTCAGAGTGTGTTACATATACCATCCACAGAGGTTTCACTGCTCTATTATAAAAGAAAATTAAATATGTTTAACTTAACTATTTACGAAGGTCCAAAGCCGAATAAAGGATTTTGTTTGGCTTGGACCGAAATAAATGGAAAGCGAGGGAGTTGCGAAATAGGAAGTTGTCTCATGTGGTATCTCAAGCAGCTTCCATCGAGTGTAACTGAAATATCTTTCTTCTCCGATACATGCGGAGGCCATAATAGAAATTTGCAAGTATCTGCTCTTTTCTTGAATCTATGGAATGCGATTCTATGCATAGTGCCATAGAAAACAGGCAAAAGTTTGCGTCGATTTATTGTGCCAATGACTAAATGATTTTTGAATGTCTCGTTTCATTTCAAAAAAGAAACCATACGAAGCAAACGAGCTAAAATATACTGACTTTTATGACCTCAAATTTTTATCGAATCAGTTAATAAAAACTTGGCGTAAATTTGCTAAAAATGAAATGTCTTAAATATGAAAAGGAAAAACCATTTACCATTCAATATAAATATAATTTTAGTGATGTGTACGAAACAATAAACATTTTAAAAATTAGAAATGCTTCGCGTATCAACCAAATTTGTTTTGTAGAAATTGAAAACATTCCACAATTATAATATAAAAATCCATTAAAAATAAGTTTTGCCAAAAAAAAGGATTTGTGTGAAAAAAGTGTAATACTGGACATTTTTCATTGGTGGTTTCAACAATTATCTGCCGAGAATAACAGCCATCCAGACTTACTTCCGGAGCCCGATATAAATGATTCCGATGCCGAAAACGACAAATAATATTGAACATTCTTTTTTTTAATATTAATACTGATACTAATCTAATTGTTTTCATGAATAAGTGCAATGTGCAAGTGCAAGGAAATGCAAAGAATGTCAATCAGAATTAAGGCTAGTCGTAATATGTAGCATACTATCCAATCTGCATACCCTTCAGAGAAATGTTATTGTAGTTTACGGTAAATAATTTAATTTTAAAAAAATCTGTTTAAAAATTATTGTGATTTATATTATTTTCATTGTATTTTTTCTATATTTCTCTAATTTGAAATAAATAATGTTATTTTCATTAAAAATATTATTTTTATTTGTATTATTATGTACCAATCTAATCATTAACATAAAAAAATATAACAATAATGCATTGTCATTTATCTAATAATATGTCAAAGTTAGCGAATAGTTACTGACAGAATGCATTATGTCAGCGGTCACATTACATTTACATTTTTAAAAAAATATCCATACAACCTATCAACATCAAATCTTATGTTTTGTATGCCAAAAAGGTTATTCTTTATAATGTAGAAAAAAAATATATAAAACATAAAACATTCTACGTGGGAGAAAGCTTTGAAAAAAAAATTATGCTATTAATGCGATTATCTCAGAACTTGTTTTAATGACTTAATGCTTTCTGTCAGTATACCCTCGATTTTTTATGCAGTCACATCTTTTTTCATATGAAAGAACCATATCGTTTTCGTCATCACTCAGTTCGTCTACACTTCAAATCATAATCCGAATGCTGTATCAATATATAACTTGAAATCAATAAAGTACAAAATTAGCAGTAAATTCAATACAAATAATTTACTAAAACACTAATATTCAATGAAATGTTGTTCATTTACAACAAAACTAAATGCATCAAAGCAATCACATAAAGTTCTATTAGAATACAATGTGAAAAACTTGTGATACACATTAAAATAATACTGAGTGCTCGGCCGTAGTGATTTGGCGGGCGCGGCGGCGTCTTACGAAACTCAAACGTATAACCGTGTATATTTTGCCCCAAAAAAGACACTGTCTAGTGTCTACGAACATTACACACACGGTTATACGTTTTTCGCAAGATGCCCCCGCGGGACCACAACGTTCTTGCACTGAAGCACACATTTTCCGATAGAATTTGGTTATAGTAATTGTATATTCAAAACAAAATTAACACGTTCAACTGTGAAAATGTGGACAGAAATGTCCGCAAGTCGTTTGGAATTTCCTGATTTTGACAGCCCTGATTTCGTAGAATCAAAGTATCATGTCTAGTCTCTGTTTTACCATTGATTTGAATCAATTTTTCTTTCCAAATATTTTCGTAGAGTCACCAGCAACACCAAAATTGAGAAATGGTAGATTTGACAATTGAAAAGCCACGAAAATATGATGTGTTTCGTGCGTTACATGCATGTGTCTCACGATTTACTATGACGAGTCCCGTTTGTCATGGGCCTAAGAGGTCAATGAGATTTTATCTTGAATGTCTGTTTTACAGTTCTTATTTTTCTGCAGAAAGCCGCAGCGCAGGTCTCAATGGAGGTGCACAAGTTACAAAATACCCACTCGTGCCCATCTTGATCAGCCCCAGTACGGGGAAGTTTCTCTTTTACTCCACCATCGCATTAGACACCCGCGGCGATAGCTACTATGAATATCTTCTCAAACGGTGGTTGCGGACTGAAAAGACACTTGACTGGTATGTACTATGTTTTTTTTTTTTTTTTCTCTGCATATAAATAAGTGTAACATGTTTGCTTGTGTGTGTATATTAGCTACTGCCATTGAGAAATTACAAAATATGTCATTCATGCGTTGCTTGTTCATAATTTTCGTGTTCGTCAAGAAAGTATAACCTCCAGTCCAGTACAGTAACATAAATATTTACATATTGTTTATGATACATTTGAAAACATTTTACATTTTCAGACTTATGCTACTTTTTAAATTGTCATTGCCTTACATTGATATACTACTGGATGAATCATATGCTTCTTAAAGTGACGCCCGATTTTCAGCGACTCGGCCAGTGTTAAAACTTACTGTTTTAATATCAGCGGACTTAACTCGATATAAGCTCACTTAATATTTGTTTCGAAAACGACCTGGCAATAATTATGGGTGAGCCCGATCTAGCTTGCATCTTACTCTAACTAATAGTCAGCGCATGACGAATTGCTCTGTCCGCTCAGACATGAATTTTTGGTAGCTTGCAAACTTTGGGTTGCAGATACCCTTAGGGTCACTATTCCAAGAACGCAAATTTAGTTTTACAGCCAGGGCAATACGGGTGAAATTCGGGAATCCATGTTAACGGTCTTAACGCATTATACCTACAAGGAAATATTATAAGACGATATTCGTAATATCTTTTGTGGTACATTTTTAAAATGACACTTGTATGGGAACTCCTCATCTAGTAGTATATCAATGTTGCCTTACAACCTGGTTCAATCCAGTTGCTAGATGGAAACCTCTCCAAATTAATTCCATTGCTCTTTGGCCTGTGTATGGCTACATTATTTATCACAATGATTCTGTGATATTGTCATTTTCATCTTCAGGCTGAATCTATTTTCTGATAAAGGCATCCCTTAGCTGATTCTTTTCCTGTCAGTCTGTGTATTTGGTTATTTATAAAAAAAAATGTGATATATATTCTTATCCATCTCATCAACATGAATTTATTGCAAGATATAGGCCTCGCCAACATAATTTTCCTCTCGGCCCCGTGAAGCAATAGCGTTGCTATATTCAATAATCGGCGTATGCTGACTAAATTCTTTTATTTGAATAGTACAACACAATCAAACTATCATTAACAATATTAAATTATTGTCTACGATTAGTCTAATTATTGCCTGCGATGTCTCTAGAATTATGAATTATTTATTATTAATTGCTACTATTTGACGGAATATATTTTTCCATTGAATATCTTCCATTTTTGGCATATGTTTTTTTTTTTATTTACATCACATTTTTGTCTAACGCGAGTTATATGAAGGCGGTATAATGGATGTTTGAATATTATTTAAGTTTAGGAACTATTCCATTTGAATATAATTCTACGATAGTTCGTAGTGCTCGGAAAGTTCACATAAACACATGCCATATTGTAAACAATGTCGATGTGTGAATAAAGAGAGGAGACGAAGAGAGAATATAGCAGTTTTCTGTTTAACTATTTGATTGCGCGCACAATATACTTGATTTGTTAGTACATATTTGGCCATATGCGATTAGCTGAGCGGGTCAATCTTTGAAATTTTGCGTTTGCCTGTAATATTGCTTCTTACCATTTCAGTCTGCGCGATGATTATTTGGTTACTGTCGAAGGGATTCAAGAATTTCTTGTCAGGCATACCTCACCTAATAAATTGCTATTTGTAGGAGAACTAGTCTCAGGTGGAAAATCAGAAAAGGTAAATGGAATTCTATATTCTACTCTCTACACCGTACTAGTCTTCTATAATGAGAATTATCAGTACCTCGGAGGCAAACGGATGCAACTGCCATATTCCCAATTGTTTAGGAGAGCCATAAAACAATTTATATTTTAGATAAATGTATAACTTCTAAGAGAATGTCAGAAATCACTAATTTAATACCGAACCTATGACTTTTTTGAAGGTATAAACTGTTTAAATATCAGTTGTCATTTAAACACAATGCTTTCGTCTATTATGAAGAGATTTTTGTTAGGCAACATCGAGTCTGGACAAATTTTTGCAGTGGTCAAGAAGTGTTCTAAACTATTTCACACGGGTTCATTGACAGTGTAATGAAGCATCTGCAAAATCAGCCGATGACGACTTCTGACCATCGTTCGACAAAAAAATTTAATTCAATAGGTCATTGCTCCAACGTTCTTCTATTATAAGACAGCAATTTCTGGTCATGAATTTTTTTGACCATATCGTCGGTATAGTGGTAAAAGGTGTTAAGTCAAAAAACCTTGTTTTGAGGTATTCGTCTTTTTCTAAATTCAAGAAATTGAAACCTCTATTTAAATAGTTTAAACATTTTTACCTAAACTTGCTACTTTATGATATTTGGTAATCATTTATGAATTCGATTTGAGTATTGTCAAGGCTTTTTTATAGTAATAATAATTATTTTTTTGAGTTTATTTACAAAATGGTGAATTAACGTTTTTGCCACAACGATTTTTGAGTCAATAGAATAGTCAAACATAAAATGTTGTAGTTGAGTAGTAATCCATTGGACTCTAATAATAATAGAAACTGGCCAATTTAAAATAAAATTAAAATTAAAACAGAAATAATATTAGGTAGTTGGATACTATTAGGTAATAATATTAGGTAGGTATAGAAGTAATTTGATATTTTTGTATGTAAGATTAGTAATAATCTTGTTTCAAATTATGATACTTTTCATCTTTATTAAATTATTAAACATAAATTTGTGTAGCTAAGTACTAGGTAAAAATAATAAAAAAGATACATCTTTATATAATTTATTTATCAGAACATTGGATTAGAGGTGGATAAACAGTATGGGGATGATGATTACACAAAAATAATTTATGAAAACAATTAAAATTAACATTCACCCTGTAAAATTAATTAAGAAAACTTAAAATATAATTTAGAGATCATTATTTCCGCTTCATCATAGCCAACCTCGAAGGGTTCGAGAACAGTATTTAATTTATTTATTAGAAACATCGGATAACAGGTGTATAAACAGTATGGAGATTTAAAAAAGAAATTCGGCAAATACTTTCTTTTAATTCATTTTGATAAAAGTGGTATGATTATGAGTCCTTGCGCAGTTTGCCGTCAGCAATTCGTACCCTTTGGGTTTTGGAGCAGCACTGTCTGCATTCCTTAAAATAAAATCCCCTTTGCGCTCGAAGCTCTTTCTTCGTCTTCTTTGGCCATATCCGCCCCTTAATTGGAGCATATTGACACCACGCGGCGCCTCCAAGAATCCTTGTCGCTCGCCAGTCTTTTTGCTCCGTTCCAGGTCAAACCAGCATCCTATAGAGCATCTATAGAGTAAACACTCTATAGATAGTATTTAGCGGCCTTCCAGGACGCCGGAGTTAGGTCGGCTTGAAGAACAGGCAAGCCAAGTTGAGGTTCTCTTCTGGCATCCGCAGCACGTGGCCGAGCCAGGTCCAATGTCGCCTCTTCACTCTCAGCGTGATGAGAAGCCGTTTGGTGCATTCTCTTATCTCCTCGATCCTAAAGTCATACCACCGCATACCCAGTATTCATCACAAACATCTGTTTTCGAAGCTCAGTATACGGTTGCTCTGAGCCTTCGTAAGGTGCCGTGATTCGCTACCGTAAAGCAGCACCGTCAGAATGCAAGCGTCAAGTTGGCGGCATTTGGTTTTGACCGAGTACAATCGTGAGTCCCAGACATTATTAATATTGTCTCCATCCACAACATCACTTTGGTGTGCATCATCTAAAATATAAATAAAACATATACATATTTTTTCAGACTTATACGCGGCGTAAATGTGAACTCTGCCATTCTTGGTGGTATTGGCTTGTGTGTCTCTGATAATTACCTTAGGAATCGAGGGCATGCGTTGTTTGTTCTCCCACGGTGCAGAACTAACCTGCCATTAGTAATGCCAATTGGGAGGGCAGTAACCATGCTTAATGAAATCGCTTCGGATATTGATATATTCCACTTACGTGAGGGTGAATTTAGGTGGACGTTGTTTTATAAGTTTTTAAGATAGGGTTTATCAAAGTTCACTCTGTGTGCTTCCATCTACTTTTTATTTTGTTACTTATTTAATTTATTTTCTTATTTTATTACTTTTTCTCTGTATTTTTATTTTTTTTTAATTATTAACACTTATTTTATGTCATGTCGTGAACGCTTTGAATTTATAATTTGTTATGTTCATTATATGTAAAATAAATAAATTTGATTTGATTTGAATATACGTTAGTAAGGATGTCTTTCCGATTACATAAAAATACGCCATAGAAACGTGATATCAGTACACAAATAATTAATAATTGTGGAGCAAACTTCATTTTGAGGTTATGTTGAATTAAGTTGCTTACCTTTTACATGCTCCCTTATTTTATTCTGTTGCCCATACAGAAACATAATATTTCCAATCTTAAATTATACACGTCGATAAAAACGATTATACAATAGATTACAAGCACAATCGTAGAAAATATGAGATATATAAATACGCGCGAAACGTCAACATTCAGAACCAACTGTCAAATGGTTGCAAGCTGTGTGTGGCATAGACAATAAGTCAATATAAATAACGGACAAGTGACTAGAAGCTTGAAGCCAAATAACGTTAAGTCATCTTATTGTTATTTGCCACTATGAAGTATGAAAGAAAGTGACTTAATACGTATTGAATTCTTTAAATTATGTCACAACTACATGGACTTTGGCGGAGCTTGTTTTTTCAGATGATGGAGCGTGTTAAACTTTATAATTCTGCATTCATAACTCAAATCAGCCAATTTTTGACTTATCGTCTTCTGCCACTATACCGACGATATGATCCTAGGAAGAACATTTTTGTTTTTACGAGAAATGGGTGTTGGCCACTTGCTCACCTTTTAGGTCCATACTCTGACTCCAAACACATGCTGAAAAACAGTATGTGTATTTGCCAGACCCACGACATTGTACACTGACACGTTAACCGCTCAGCCATCATGCAATAATGAAACAGCATAAAACAATTTTGTCCATTACATTTCTATTCATTTTAAATATGTGAAAAACCTCATTTCCATTTAATTCTCATTCAAATTTACTCTAGGGTTCTTCTTCCGTCATGTTCACGCTACAGTTATAGATTTTCATATTGTTCTTGGTCCTAATTCTTCAGTTTGTATTTGATTAATTGCCCTTTAAACTGCGAAGTCCTGCGTGTCCCTAGGTGGCAGCTTTTCGTCGGGCACCACTGAGAAGGCTGTGTAGGATTGATTATCTCTCGCCCCACCTCGCCATTCTTTCCACCGCAGGCAGCACCAAAATCTCCTCGGATGACCAAAGGATGCTATTCCTAGATTTTGATCGTGATTGTACCAGTGTATGTCAATTCGTGGTTCAACATAATAACACAGAGTTTCAAAATCGTGCACAATTGGTACAAAGGGTCCTACGGAAAATAGTTTAGATGTAGCCACTAGTGTCTCATGCGTAGAAGTGGAAGCCTCACCCGTAGTCATGGTCAACATCGGAAAGTGTCATAATCGTCCTGTTCTCTCAGCGCTGTTTCTCTTTTGATCAGTTATATTTCATAATCGGAATCCAAGAATTCTATGGTTTCTTGGACTCACTTATCGGATTCCATAGCATGTTTGGATATTTTGATAGCACATATAGACATTTGCACAAAAAATTAACACTAAATATTTCTCTACCTACACAATGATTCACACGAACAATATCAGTTCTTAAAAAAATAGATCATATATTATCTTCGGTGGAGGTTTGCATTAACAGATTTTTGTTTTTACGAGAAATGGATGTTAGCCACTTACTCGACTCATTAGGTTTATACTCTGATTCCAATCACAGATTTAAAAACAATATGTGCATTTGCCAGACCCAGGATTCAAACCTAGGACCAACGACATAAGCTAACGCGTATGTCACTTTGCCATCGTGGGCGATAAGATTATATAAATAATAATCGATCTGTCAATAATTTTGAAATCATCTTTATTCTAAATTTATTATTGAACATGATTGATTGATTAGTACTACGTAATCACATTTTACCATTTTTTTTTTTAACCCTTTATAGTAGGGCATAGGTCAAAAACGGTTTATTTATCGACCACCTCATTTATGAGCTATAAGTCATACACTTAATGTGGAAATATCAACCTTAGTACTTCAAGACGTTGTCGCGAACATTCTCTGGTTACGAAATAAGAATTCTCTAATCCCATCTCCATCTAATATGAAGTGTACGTCAATCGCTCGTAAAACATTATTTCAACAATTGGTCGATGTATCGGCCATTGCGCGTTTGCGGTCGCGACTCGACGAATTCGCGAGTGGCACTTGACTTTGCAAGTCATTTTGTTCCCATTTATATTATAAGTTGTGAAAAAAGGTATGCACATAATTATTTAATATGCATTTATTTATCGATTTACATTATATTTTTTTCGAATATATTGTGATGGAGTACTTGTTTCATCATTCTATTGCCAAGCGGGAAGTACATAACCTCAAATTTGCAATTCGCACGGCTAACTTTAGAATTATTTTAAACATAAAAAAGCGGCTTAGGCAGTTGTGTATAGTTATATTTTATTGTGAATATAGTATACTATCATAAATATATTTAATTTTTACTCAGAATATTTGGGATCGGAAAAGTTCTCAAAATATCTGAGAAGAAATGGTGTTTTTTTGTTAGTTGTGACATCAATTGAATGCTAAAGTACTCAATTACTATCAATATCGCAACTTTCATGGGGTTGTATTGTATTATATTTGACTGTAGAAGTAACACATCATCAGCCGGGGTAGACGCAACCGCTAGATGAAGGCCTCCCCCATCATACTCCATTTTTCGCGGTCATTTTGTAATATGTTAATGTTGTAGGTCGGTAGGTACTGTTACGATAATATGTTTTATTTTTTTCAGTTCATTATAAATAAATCTAAGAAAAAGAGCTGTCTATGTGCTTCTAGTACGGCTAGATAAGCAAAACTCATATCTTATTTTTGTAAGCAATGTAACGTACCGTTTTTGCATACCATGTTTTGAAAAGTATTACGTAAATGGGTATAAAAAAAATAAAAATTGAAATGTAACTTTTCTTATGACTAAATAAATAATATTTACAACCATTATTTATTTGTTTTATTCGAAAAAAATTCATCATAAAATCAATAAAAAAAAAACCATAAATTATAGTTTTTACTAATATCTGATAGATGTTTTTAATTTTTATATTGAAATTGTTTTAAGATATTAAATATCTGATGCAAAATGATGGAGATCGGTTTGAAATGAAGAAAAAAATGCTTTGCCCTATAAAGGGTTAAAAGTAGAGGTGAGTTGGAAATACTGTCACCAGTTTGTGTACTGAAGTTTCGGATGAAACTACCCATACTACAACTGTCATTGTTCTCCCTTTCTCCTCTGTTGTAAAGTTGGTATAGTGAAGGACAGAAATGGTCACATGTTCGTTTTATAGTACCTATACTATTTGAGTCCGCCTTAGTTTTAGTTTTAAGAGTTTTAGTTTCAGTTGAGTATGAGACTTTATCGAGTTCCGGAGTTCGTCGCATGGTATGAGGTCTCGCCGTCCGCTAGCTAGTTCGTAGTCTTGCTACGTATGAAATCATCACCGCGGCGTCGCGACTCGCGAATGTTTAGTAATAAATACTATGGAATTAGTTTTAGTTTCAGTTGAGTATGACATTTATATCGAGTTGACGTCAGTCGCAAGCCGGAATAGCGGATTCTGATAACGCTAACTGACTACGCGTTTATCTGGTTTTGTCACGTCGAGTTTCTCGATTTTTTAGTGTTATAATTGGAACTTATAAACATAAACTGAATTCAAATTGTATGCGTGATTGTATAAATGGATAATAATTATATTATACTTAATAAATAATTTGTGTAAAAATGGCTACTAAAAGGTTAAGTTTCGTGTGGAATCGTTCCAAAGAAATAGTTACAAATTATGCCATCTGTAATGTTTGTAAAATAAAAAATTCATACAAGTCAATGTCAAATTTGAAGAAACTTTTACAGCGCAAGCACCCAACTATTCATATTGAATTTGCCAGGCAAAATATAGCTCCACCTGTAAATGAAACCAGTGCTTTTAATGCTCCAGTATTTTCTACTGAAACAGGAGTGACTAGTGCCATAGTTCCAGCTATACCTGTCTCGAAAATGGGACTTTCCGAAAAGCGGATGTATTTTTAACGATTCTATTATAGCCGATATTTCAAATACTAGTAAGTATTTTGGAACAAGTTTTAACTGGTAGTAAGTATACTTAGTCTTCAAAATCGACCAGTTTTCCCACCTCTAGTTACAAGGATTTATGTGGGTACAATGCATAAAATATCTATGTACCGAAATAATTGCACCTATTTACGGAATTGCGCAGCGCATTCAAAGTTTTTATAAAAGCTGAAAGATAACAGAACGGTATCGATAACTGGACATTATAATATTATTACTTCACTATTCCAAACAGAGATAAAGTCACTTATTTATTTTTGGACAACATCAATATGGGTTGAGTCTTATGCTATATTATTTTGATAATATTGACAAAAATCGAAAAACATCAGTAAAAAGGTAATAAGTAAAAACAAGTTTGGAGAACAAATTTCGTCTTTATTGCTTAACGAGTAACGAAAATACATAGCGTAAAAACTTATTTGTTATCTATATGTTGGTCGCGGTCTATGAACAAGCCCATGGCCTCCACAAGGGGGGGCTGACAGGGCTCTAGCTTGGGGGCCCGGCGTGGTGGGTCGACCATATGAACGAGTTCAACGCACATATAATAGGCGCGCTATTTTCTTTCAAGATTATTAATATTTTTAAATATGAGGTTGTGCGATGCAATTTTTGATTGTTTTGTGTTGATATGTATATGTCGACAACTCCATAATTCAAATTATAATATTAATGTATTAAAATAATCGCTGAAAATACACTGAATTCCCATAATTTCATCTCAAACTATTTGGAAAACACTACTGTTGAGTGTCACACTGCCTTTAACCTGAGCGATAGGTAGGGAGACCACCAAAGATCCTGGCCTGGGGGCCCGCTTCAGGATGAGGGGGCCATGCACAAGCCTCTCACTGTCATCTCACATGACGTAGAGGTTAACGGTTAATCTAGTTAAATGTAGTCTTGGTTCTACAATTGCGAATACTGCCCAAAAGAAATGTGTCGAAAATTGTTCAGACTAGGTGACTCATAAAAGATGCTGGTGATCAATTGGTGATCTGTATTTCAATGGCTTCCTTTATAGATATTCTCGCTTCTTGATATGCATATTCCTAATTTTTTAACGTCAATGTCAACACTCAGTTTTTACGCTGGGTAATGGTAGTATGCATAGTATCGATGCAAAATTATGCGCATAGCATCCTGGGAAGAGGCTCCTATGACTGATTGTTTATGATGTGCTCGAATGCTAATTTAGGTGATCTTATTACTACTTCAATTAAGTCCAAATGAGAAGCCTTTTTCCTCATGGTAATTAGGTCATAGCATTTGATCAACCCAACTAAAAATCAGACATAGTTGAGTGTGTAGCTTATCCTTTTCAACCGACACGGTCGATCGGTTGGTTGATCTGAAAACTTATTCATGGACTGTATAATATGTAATATGTGTCGCTAGATTTCAAAATCAGCCCATAATAAATGAATAGAAAAACAGCTTTTTGTTTTCTCAAATACACAGTCACAAGGGTGAACGTTTATATTATTTCGAGTATAGAATATTTAAAATGAATAAATTCCACATTTTGATAATGCAGAAATGTTAGAAAGCAGTAGAGTTCTTCAGCAATTCACAAAAAAGTAAAAAATACCTAAAGGTGGACTTGGCTGATTTTGAAATGTAGCGACACATATATGGTAGAATTAATTATATGTTTTATGGAGTTGCGTCCTTCTGCTTCGAAGGGGTCATGACAGTTGCATCCATTGCATTGAGACTATTTTCATTATTATAGGAATTAGAAGATTAAAATTTTTATCAATAATTATTATAGAAAATGGTTTTACCTCAACTATTCTATCAATATTCATTTTTATATGAAAATTGAGTTTCATCCTTCTGCTTCCGAGGTACCGATATATATTTGCATAGTTAATGTAGCTTTTCACTCATTGAATTAAAATAAAAATTTGGGTGATTTACAAACAACTATCAAATAGCACTTGAGGAGGAATGGTTTTTACCAGTTGATTATTACCAATTTTGGGATTGCCATCCTAAAGGAAAGTCTTTACCTACCAGAGGCACCTTATATATTAATGGCACCCAACTCGAGCAAGTCAGCAGCTACGTCTATCTCGGACAGCAGATGTCCATAGATGGAAGCATGCACGATGAAATTGCTCGAAGAACAAAGCTGAGATGGAGTGCTTTCGGACGTCTGAATAGTATCTTCAAGAGTGACCTACCATTATGTCTTAAGCGTAGGGTGTTCAACCAATGTGTGCTCACGTATGGCTGCGAGACGTGAACCCTCAACACGAGAAATGTCCAAAGGCTAAGAGTCGCACAGCGAGGTATGGAGAGTTGTATGTTGGGCATCACGTGAAAGGACCGTAAGAGAAACGAATGGATTAGGAAGCAGACAGGAGTACGCGATGTAATAGACATTGCCAAACAGCTGAAATTGAGATGGGCGGGGCGGGGCATATTGCTAGCCGAAAGGATGGCTACTGGACAAATGCCGTCATCCAGTGGTACCCAAGAGGCACGAAATGGTCACAGGGTCGCCCTAAAAGCCGCTGGATTGACGAACTGGTAAAGTTTGGTAAAAATACGTGGAAGCGAACGACACAAGACGTAGAGAGTTGGAGTAAGCTTGGGGAGGCCTTCATCCAGCAGTGGATTGACCCCGGCTGATGATGATATTTTTATAAAAATCGATGTTTTTTAACAATGAATAAAAAAAAATGTGAGATAAACTGAGAAAAAGATTTCTTGTTATAAAATGTTGAGAACCGCTAAATTTATTTCATTATATTTCTATCCAATCAAAATAAGAACAGTATAATACTATCTAATCATTCGAAAAAAAAATGGAACCGCAGGTTTGCTATAGTCTACTATATAATTGAAATAATTATAGTAGAATAACAATCGCTGGAACAAAATATATGAGGTGAATTTAGAAAAAAATATCTTTTTATAAAATCTTAAGAACCACTGAATTTATTTTACAATATTTTACTATCCAACCAGAAGTCTGACGTAAAATTATTTAAAAAAAAAAACTTTTTATGAAATGTGGAGAACCACTGAATTTATTTGACTATAATTTACTATCCAAGTAGTAATATAGTTTTATAAAAATATATATTTTTACTTACTCAACTGACCTTGCTTTTTACTATACTATACTGTCGCTACACTGGTTGGGAAACACTGCTATAATGTATTGTGTAATAAAAATAGTAATAGTACATAATGAAAAAATATTCTAAAAACTTATAAATCACAGTATAACCTCGTTTTTACGTGCCCGGAATTCATGTTTTCCCGGCAATTGCGTGTAATTTTTTCAGTCCTGATGTATTTCAGTACATTTAATACCCGCATTTACGTTTTTCTTTCCTGCGATTTACGTCGGAAATATTCAAAATATGCAAGTTACGCACGCTTGACAATGATTGGGTCGTGACATTCGAACGGTGTAAGGTGTTTGGAGGGAAAACTCCGTGTCTTGAGAGCGGCGCACGGTGATTGGTCGGCGAGCGACGCTGTGATTGGCCCGAGTTCGGCGCATAACAAGTTGATTGGTCCATTGGTCGCCATCTTTTCTTTTGGCATCGTGTTTGTGTTTTGTATACAGTCCGTCTGTCATTATTTTGTCATCAGTCTTGCAAGTTACAAGTTTGCGGTTTATTTATTTCATATTGCTTTCGGTTCGATTATTATTCATTTTTACATCCTCATTCTTTCAAACACATAATGTCTAACCAAAGGAAAGCTTTGTCAGTGCAAGAGAAAAGGAACATTCTCTCGAAAAAATTTAATAAACACGTTGGCTCACGCGTTTCACTGGCCCGATATTTAGGAATACCCATTACTACTTTGATCACAATCATCAAAAACCGTGAATCTATTGAAAAAAGCACTATTCAATGTGGACCTGGGGCGAAAAAACTTATGTACATCAGAGCGTCGAAGTACGAAAAAATGAAGGAGATTTTAAAAGAATGGTTCGTCAGTGCGCGGGCCAGTAATATTCCCGTCGGCAGTACAATCATTCGTGAAAAGGCGCTGCGCATCGCGAATCGACTAAATATTAAAGGACTTACTGCATCAAATGGATGGATAGATCGTTTTAAGAAGAGGCACAAGGTGGTCTACAGATCAATTTGCAGAGATTCGCAAAGTGTTGATTTGGACATTGCTAAAGATTGGAAGCCTACAGATGTGCCTACATTAATTGCAGACTACGCTCCCAGAGATATTTTCAAAGCCAATGAGACTGGGTTGTTCTTCAACGTTCTACCTTGTAAGACTTTCAGCTTCAAGGGTGAAGCCTGTCATGGAGGAAAATTAAGCAAGGTTCGTCTCACTGTTCTCTTGATTACAAATTCAGATGGCAGTGAAAAGCTTCCCCCGTTAGTGATTGGGAAGTCTGTAAAACCCCGCTGCTTCAAAAATATCAGGACATTGCCGACAAAATATGCAGCCAATAAGAAAGCCTAGATGACATCAATCTTATTTGAAAAGCAGCTTACTTCATTGCTTTGATGGGAGTAAAACATCGAAAAATATTGCTATTCCTCGATAGGTGCCCAGCTCACCCCACAAACTTGACTTTGAGCAACATTCAGTTGGCATTTTTTCCTCCTAACTGTACAAGTGAACTGCAACCCCTGGATTTAGGGATAATTCAGGCATTCAAGCACAATAGAAGAAACTTGGTACAGGAGTTATTGTGTCAGTTAGAACTAGGTGAGGACCCCAACAAATTTAAGATATCCATTTTAGATGCAATGCATTATACTGTTAAGGCATGGGGTGAAATAACCGACTCTACCATCAAGAATTGCTTTCGGAAAGCTGGGATATACAAGGAGCAGGATAAAGACGCACCCAGTACCCAAGAAAATATCCAGTGTGATGCTATAGAAGGCTGGTAAAGGATTTCAGACCAACCCCTGGAGGATTATGTAAACCTTGACTCCAATGTTATGACATCGGACTTGATGGAAGTTGATGACATTGTTGACAGTCATTTAACACCAGCAGACTTGTCTGCTGAAAAACTGTTTGATGAAGAAGAAATCTTCAAAATTAACTCACTCCCAAGATGTGTGCTAAATAATTAACTCACTTATCAAAGGGTTAATAAACTTTGTCAGTCATACGTATTTGTTTTCATTGAACTAAGTCAACAATTTACTGACGATGTTGATTAGTTTTTTAAAATTCAAAGAACCACTGCGAAAACAAAGTCATTATAGATAATATTCGAAAAATAATCATCTTATCTATAAAATATCCAAAATTATGTATGGTTTATACATAATTTTCGATATTGCAGAATGAATTAAGGGGCATATTTTTTTTAGTATGTCATCAGTATGATTGAGACAGTATCGAGAATTTTCCATTCAGAATTGGATTTCAGACGGTTTTCACAAGATTTTATTAAGTGTTTCTTCCTTTCATCTTGTAAAATGTAAGTCTTCGGTTCATCTCATGAAATCTAGGGATCTTATAAAAACATTTGACATGTCGCGAAGGCTAATGTTTTAATTTATCAAATTTATTTATTTTACATATAATGAACATATCAAATTATAAATTCAAAGCGTTCACGACATTGCATAAAATAAGTGTTCGTAATTTTTAAAAATAAAAATACAGAGAAATGTGAGTTAATAATACAATAAGAAATAAAATAAAATAACAAAAGTAAATGGAAGCACACACAGTGAACTTTGATAGACCCTATCTTAAAAACATATTAAACAACGTACACCTAAATTCACCCTCACGTAAGTGGAATATATCAATATCGGAAGCGATTTCAATAAACATGGTTATTGCCATCCCAATTGGCATTACTAATGGCAGGTTAGTTCTGCACCTTGGGAGAAACAAACAACGGATGCCCTCGATTCCTAAGGTAATTATCAAAGACACACAAGCCAACACCACATAGAATGGCAGAGTTCACATTTATGCCGTGTATAAGTCTGAAAAAATATGTGGCTAAATAAAGATCTCTTCAAAATTTTAAGTTACAGTATGTAATAGGGTGTTCATCCAAAATTTTCGAATGCGATTTTACGCCAGATATATAATACGCCCGTATAATTGCGTTCATCCAAATTTAGTACATAAGCATCTCGCCGAACCCGAACACCTAATGCCCCTCTACCATAAGTTTAGCGAAACCGATTGCTAAATTCGGCAGAGTCCATTTTTGACAGATCGCAACTGACAGCCCGCGTTTGTTGATAATTGTCATAGGTTCTTGTTTTCTTCCGTATTTCATTATGATTCAGTGTATTATTTTGATTATTGTCTAATGGTACTATCTATTTTACAATTGATTCTATAATTGGTGCTTATTTTATTCAATCATGAATGCTTTATTTATAGGTAGTAAACTTTGCTTTCGTAGATAAAGCTAATCTACAATGCCGCAAATTTCGTAAAAGAGGCGACGCTTTCAAATTTAAGAGTCTCGTTAGTAAATACACATCAGACGCAGATTCATTAAATCAAATAAATACAAGTAATATAATATTTTGAACAACTCAATTCACATGATTATGCTGGAATCGATTTATGCATAATAATTATATGGTAGGTAGGTATACTATCACGATAACCATTTACTTTCATTTGTTTATATTGTAATGATTATTTATTCAATAACGTTTATTCGGCATTCGGATTATCCGGCCATAATGTAGTATTAATCGAAAAATAAAAGAAATATGTAATATGAAAGTAAATGTAATAGCGAGTTCAAAATATATGGACCACTGGGATATCTAGCGGCAAAATGTGAGAAATTGTCATTTATTTGACAGTTAAGTGCCCATAGACATCAAAAACTGACCATAGAGAAAAAATATTTTTCTGTTTTAATATAAGGAATACTTGTTTCAAATAGGCGCGCATGTACAAACACCGTTATTTGAATAGAGCATAATGGAACACGGCGGCGCCCGTATATACAAATCCGAAGCTAAGTGGGTGAACCAAGGCCTGAACAAAAACGATGCATGAGTGCGAGTGAGAAAGTATTCGGCACCCTTATAATCTCTGCGACACGCGCTAGAGTAAGATAAAAGGTCTACATATTTTTGAGTCAGTTTCCAAAAGTATCGCTGGCAAATCGTGGTGAATCGCTTCACGTAGCATCGATAATCTGCGAGTTCGTGTTGCTAAATTTGCTATTTTTTGTGTTAAACATAAAGTCAGTGGTATATATTTTTAGTTAATTAAGTAGGAAAGGTGGTTCTGCGTGTTGTATTAAAATATGGTAGCCGTACTGATAAGCAAGAAGATTGTATTACGTTTCATAGGTAAGTTGATACATGTTCGTGACAATTTATTTGTATTTTATTATTTATTTTAATATCAGTGACCTAGTGTTTCTTTAAAATAACTTAAATTATGGATATCTTTACCTAATGGTTGCATTTTGACCGCTTAAAAATACTATATAACGTAAAAAAAATAGAAAATTATATTTTAATTCTGAGCGTCTAGTGCGAGCACTTTGGGCGAGCACCAGCGAAATGGTCTATGGTCTCGAACATTTGTAGGCGAATGTGTTCGCTCGCCCACAAACCAATCGCGCGGCACGTAGCTTCATTTTGCAATGCAACGGGTGGCGTCTAGATGTATCTATAGTCTATGGGGTGAACACTCGACAAGTTTTATTACGGCAATAAACGGTTTCGGCGTAAGGTGAGACCGTCATAAACCATTCGGTTCGGCTTATTTCCATGGAAACCCTATAAGTATACCTAAGAGAAAATCAGTCTAATAGAGTCGCCACAGATAATATCCATACAGCCAAAAGTAAAAATTTCTTTTGGATTTTCTCCACCATAAGTACTTCAACTGATGCGGGGCCCAAACAATAGACTCACTCTCAAGTCTGCTTCTAACTAAGGAGTTATAGAGAATTTATAGTACCGTAACATCCGAAAAGACCCGGGAAGTACGCAGACAAAGCCCAACATCTTTAGTGCCTTTTTACTAATGGTACCTATATGACCACTCGACGTCAGTCTACTGTCAAATGTAATTCCAAGATCTCTTACAGATGATATTCGTGAGAGAAATTTTCCATGCATCGAATACTGGAAAAACAATATTTGTGAGGCTTTGCATGGAACGATAAAACATTGAAGTCCAGTTTGTTACGCCTGCCCCAATCTAATATATTATCTATATCAAGTTGGAGTTGACGACAATCGTCCAAGGTGACAACTTCCATGAAGAGTTTCAAGTCATCGGCAAACAACAAAAACATAGCATTTTTAATTACCAATGCTGTCATTTATAAAAATCGTGAACAGCAATAGTCCCAAATTTGAGCCTTGAGGCACACCAAAAAATGATTCAAATGTCTGTGACTGATAAAGGCCGTATGATACGAATTGTTGATGATTCTTAAAATAACTATCGAATAACCTGAGAAATCGATCAGACAAGATAAGTTGGAGTTTTTCCATATGAATATCGTGATCGAGTCTCAAATGAATTCGAGAAATCATTGTAAGAACAGTCAACCTTGCAGCCTCTATATAGTACTGACGACACAATCAGTAAATACCATCTGGTTTGTTTCCGTTGAACGGCCTGCTCTAAATCCATGCTGCTCATTCATTATATATGACTCAATCCTTAGAGAAATCATGCTGTGCATCATCATCTCAAGAACTTTTGCTGGTGCAGAGAGAACAGCTACCGGCCTATATTTTTCTACTGATGACTCTACCACTTATGAATTGGAGTAACCTTCGACATCTTCCGTGTTTCCGGAAAGATACCTGTCTCCATTGTCAGGTTAAATATATAAGCAAGTGGGCCCTTGACAAAGTCAATACAACTTTAAAAAAAAAAACGTTGGACATTATCCGGTCCCAAAGAGCATGTATTTTTAAGTTTTTTAATAAATCTAAGCACGTCACCCTCATCAATTAGGAAGATGACAACAGATTGGGCACCGCATCACGCATGATCGTTTTTTTGACGTTGAGACGACATCCAGATTCGGAATACTACTTGCGTAGATGGACCTGAAATGATCAGCAAATGCTTCCAGGCTGTATGATAGTAGTGTTTGACTATAATGTCTCCAATAATCTCCCGAGAAAACCACTTCGGATACCGTCTTCCACCTTGAAAAACATTTATTAAACACATTATATTATTATTATTCGACCATGTCCAATCCTAATAGGATCATATGGACCTCCACAGAGTAGAGGTTTGTATTAACAGATTTTGTTTTTTACGAGAAATGGATGTCAGCCACTTGCTCAACCTATTAGGTCCATACCCTGACTCGCACACAAATTGAAAAACAATATGTGGTCTTGCCAGACTCAAGATTCGAACCTGGGACCCACGGCGTGATAGTCCAATGCTTATACCGCACGGCCACCGTGGGTGTCATACATTATAAAAGCCTAAGCTATATACTAAACAAGGACTATAGATATCTAATGGATTTAAGTTTTGTACTATTCCTATCTAGTGCATTATAATATAAGGTAGGGGTTTTTTTTACCGACACTTCAACTATTCATAATTATTTGTTAAACATTTTTTTTATTGACTGGATGGTAGGTGATAAAGTTTTTACTTACATTATTGTATTGATTTATTATATAAGTTAGAGTTAATTGTTTTCTTTGTCAGTGTATATTTGCCTTTAGGTGATTGTACATAGTATAGTGCCTGAAGATGCCAAAAGGCGAACCCCGGGTCGCAAAAAACGACTCAAATGGAATAGTACAAAACTGAAATCCATCAGAATTTTAATTCAAAATCCATCAAGTATCGCAAGGACTTTAATTACTCCTTTTTAGACCGAGAAAAGACCTGTGTGCTCTCTGCACAAAATATAACGCAATGAAGGACGGTGACGAGAAGAAACAGTTTGAGCAAAATGACACCGAACATAAAATGGAGGGAGAGAGAAGCCAACACAATAAAGCTATGGACAAAGAAAGGGCAACTCGAGAAAACACTTTCGCAACAGTAACCTTTGACCTGTAGATTGTTTTACAAATTCCAAGCAGCGATGTCTCATCTCTGTATTACAGCAGAAAACTCTGTTGCTACATTTTGAAAATTTATGAAGGAGCTCCGCCTAATAATGCTTTCTGTTATGCTTGGCATGACATAAATGGCGAGTGTGGTAGAATAGAGATTGGTACATGCTTGTATAGTTATCAAACTAACTTGCCAAGCAATATAAAAAAAGTTTAGTGACACGTGCGGTGGCCAGAACCGCAATCAAAGTATGTTGGCTCTTTTGATGTACGTGGTCCAAAACTCTAACAAAATATTGTAGTATTGAAGCAAAAGTTTTTAGAATCCTTACATTCAATGATGGAATGTGACAGTATGCCCAGTGCCATTACCAATCTCTGCCGAGCTCAACCAGCATTATTGATAGGAATGCAGAACCTGATGTCGGAATTGATGCAGAGGAGTAGTAGTTTTTAATTATTATTTGTTAATCTTTCATTATGTTATTACTTAATTTTCATAACTTTAATTGGTTCGTTATTAGCATTAGATTTCATTAAAAAAAACACTTAATTCATTTACTTTAGGTATTTATACCATGTTAAAAGATTATTTCATTCAATAAAACTTATTATTTACCGCATTATCTTTATTATTACTTATATCACTACCTTTCACTATCCTTCTTTGGCTAACATTGTTCAGATTATTAACAAGCTAAAGTCACCAAACCATAATTGAGCTACCTTGCCTCCATCAAAACCTTCCAGATGTTTTAATTAGCATCAAAAAGTAAAAGTACCTTAAAGAAATTGTTAATAAGACATAAGAAAATAATGTAAAAATGTAGATAAAACCTTAAAAACATGTGTTTTTTATGTTTATCTAAAAATCTGTTATTGCACAGCTCTCTATCCAAGTATCTTATTCTTTTGTATTCTGTGTACATGGTTGATTTAGTGTAGTCTTGGGTCCAGATATGATTAATTTCAATAAAATTTCTTCTTGTTTCAGAATCAACCGCCATAAGGCTGACTGATTTTTGCAGTGCTGATATGCTGAACGAGCAAAGTTTGTAGAAATAAACAAGTTTTATCATTATACTGATTCTTTTTCAAACCTCAAATAGCCATTGTAAAGTGTTTTTCTAATATAGTAAAACTCCGTTAATATGAAAATGATAAATTCAAAATACATCGTAAATCAAAGTTTTCTGCGTATGTGTTGCAACGGTTCCATGACAAAACAGAACAACGATAATTATAACTATGACCTTTCAGGTAAAATATTAATTTAATATTGAAATTGTTCTATTTCTATTATGTTGATGGATTTTTAATAGCACAGATTTTCAATACGCCATAATAAATCAAATTATATACCTAATTTCTGCATTCCTAATCGTTAGAAAGCTTCAGATAAACGGGACTTAACTCAGTGTGCCTGCAAGCTTAGAATATCTCATCTTAATCAATATCTATAATATGTTTAAAATGATTGGGTGACTAGGTACAACGAAATAATGACCTAACCTAACATAAATAGATTCCATAAAAATTGATGTTTCATTTTTCCCCTGGCTGTTCTGTTTTGTCCGGTTACCCTTGTGTTGTCAGTAATAAGATTTTGCTGTATGACTAATTATTGTAATTTGTGTGATTGATTTGAAATCAAAACGAATATGGCCAAGCTTACGAAAACAGCCTCACTAGGTTTGCTAGAGTGAAACAAGTGACGTGGCCGGCCCTGCGCAATGTAATAAAAACTTTCCACAGGCGCTGCAACGGATACCTGTGGCTGGTACATGGCACATCAAAAAAACCAATAATCATGTAAAAAATGCTATTAGAAATTTAAAAGGACACCGATATGGTAATGATCTAATTTCAAAATAAAAAACAATTGTATTCTATCAAATAATCGTTTTATGTAAAACGGTTCACAGTTTAATACAGTTACAGTAATTAAAACTTGGGTAAGGGCACACACCAACTTGCCTATGTTTATATTTCACTGTCAATTGAAAATTGAATGTGATGGGATGACTCACTAAAAATGACAATGGCCCAATGACTGTAATATATTTTATGAAAGAAAAATTGTCAAATTTCGTTTGCAATATAATATACATTTTGTAATTAGATTTTTTTTATATTTCGGTTCAATCGATTTTGAATTAACAGGGTTTTACTGTATTTAATAATTGTTCATATGTTATTAAAGTAAGTTTAAGTTAATGAAAGGATCAGAATATTTTTGTATCATTCATGCATTAAGTATTATACTTAAATTGTATATACCACTAAACATGTATTAAATCTGTAGTGGGCAGTGGCGGCTCCTCTAATACCAAGCAAGTCCTACGCACTTCCTGCATTTGTAAGACATCGCTCATTTTTCATCATTATTCATACGTGTTTCACTCACTCACGCGAAGTAGAACATGTAGCATTATTATGAATAATACTCCTTTCATGTGCGCAAAGCGATTCCGATCCAAATACGATCTTCAGTTTACATAGGATTACTCTGAGGTCATTATAGAACTACATAGACGGTGGTCCTATGTCCTGTAGTGGCGTTTATAGCAATTTTTACACAGTTTAGATAGTCACACGAAATTGATGGTTCTAGAAACAAAAAGGCAGTTCTTATTTTATAACAATGTTGGCAAGTTAATAAAAATGTCATATTATTATATTAGTATATAAACAATATTTGTAAGACCTTTTTTTAGAAACACCCATAAAAAAGATATGAGACATTTTTAATGAGTCACCAACATCTTACAAAAATAGAAACTGCCGTATTTGTTTCTAAAGCCCTCTAATACATTCAATATAATTAAAAAACACAACGACAATACTAGCCATAGTAGCTGAAAATTTAATTAGAACGGTACTATAAGAGAACAATCCTTTTTTAATAACATATACATACATTAGAAATAAATGGAGTTTGAATGAAGCATGATTTGCAATATAAATAGTACCCAGGTGATGCTAGTTCCTTTTATAATTTCATATAAATTTATAAAAATGAGAAAGATTCAAAAAAAAAAGTACTGCTTTACACTTTTAACAAAGTGACCTACCATGACCTCATACGTTTTTATAGTTGGCTGACTAATTGCATATGAAGCGGAAAGAACATTAATACATTCACTGCTGAGCATTCACATTATCCCTTAATTACCCCAATTTGATAACATGCTAATGACTTCTAATGGCCTTAGGCCAGGCGCGGTGTGTTAAATCACTCTCCATGTTTATTAACTATATACTATCAGAAACAGCAATCTCATATAATATGTAAACACTGAATACAATATTGATTCTTCGAGTATTTGACCATGAAATTTAAAAAATCCACATAATACGTACGATGCAGGTAACATCCGCTAAGTGTTTTTCTAATTTAAAACTTTTTTGAGAAATAGAATAAATAAACCGAGACAATTAATTTACCTTCTGAAGAAGTTAGGCATTTTAGCCATTTTAAACTAAGCTATCTTCTCTTTATAGAAGGTAAACCATTGCTCACTACCAAAAAATGCTATTCTGAAGAGTACCGGCCGCCACTGGTGCGCCATCAATATGAATCAATTGCCCATCCTCCTTTTTGTGCTTTGCTTTGTTTTCTTATATAAATTGATGACATCCGAGACAGAATTCTAATATTCCGTTTCCATTCATAAAAAAATACTGCAAAACAGTGACAATTATTTATAACAGTTCAAATATCTACATTAAAGTAACCTTAAAACAGCTGGTTTAGTAACTCTTTGAACAAAAAGTTATCTCTGTTATTTAATTGAACCAAAAAATAATAACTGCTTTATATTAACACGTTGTATAAGGGAAGTTCCTTAAAAGTTGTTCACTGCCGCGGGCACGAAATTAGAAAGGATTGCGTAATTGCAATGCGGAAGTGGGTAGTGCCAGTAAACTTCAAACTGTGGAACGCATACCAATAAAATGCAAGTTTTAACATCAAAATAATTTATAGAGGAGGAGAAAGGAAAGTATGTGATGCAATGACATTAATATGGACGAAGCATCAGGAAAAAAAATGACACTCACTTTTTTTGTCGGGTCTGCCGAATGGCATAATCTGTTCTAACGCCATTACAATAAAGGTGATATTGCTATAAATTCCTGAAACTTTTTGTCGGGTCTGCCGAATGGTTCGGTTTGAACAGGTTCGCTCAAATGAACATTGATACTAGAAACACTTTTCTAATGCCGTTATAATAAAGGTGATATTGCTATAAATTCCTGATGCGTGATATCGCATAATGGATATTGCGTGAAGTCTACATATGCACGTGCGAATGTCGTTAGGGCGAATTTACTTGCTAGCTACTGTACTGAGTGCGTCGTTAATAATTAATAATGTCATTGATGTGATGTCATAAAATATTTGCATGGGAGAAGGAGATGCTTCGGAGAAGCTTTTTCAACTGTAAATCATGAATAAAAATGTGATAGACACTCACCCAGTCAATGATGATATATACACTCGATATATTACGAAATTCACATTTTCTTTATATTGTTATACAGCTTTTTTTATGATACTTATGAAATTTATATGCCTTCTAATATTATAATAAGTTTTGTTAAACCTGTATATTCAATAATTTTTCTTTGTATGGTATGTTTGAAAACATTTACCAACATGAAGCGGAATTTTGCATTGTTTGCACATGAACGCAACGCACTTGGTTTTCGTATTTTTAGTTTCGCACAAACCCGACAATTATATCTCACAAAGTTTTTGGTTTTCTCACTAGTTATTTTTACTGATTCATGGTTTTTTAAAACGTCAGATAGTCTATTGTTTGGGTCGAAACTGGGAGTTCTCATCGTGGTAGAAATAGAAGGTGCATTTATTTCCAAATCATGTGTGCCTGATAGTGAGGGGCTGTGCGGTTTGTTCAGAAGATCGATCTTCAAGCCAGGTCTATGCGACTTGTAATAAGAACTCGTGAAAGCGAAAATTGTTGCATTTAATTTAAAAAAAATTAAAAAGCATTGAAGATGCCACAATTTATGTGATTTAAAGAGGCTTTCTTGGTCCTCTTTAATGATTTCCTATGTACAGGATTATAAGATAAATATTGATCTGCTAGATCAACACCATTCCTAAAACTATTGTAATCCACAACACATCTTGGTTTTCTGATGGGCAGCCCAGTTCTCTTGTCAGTTTTTCCAGTTTCCACTACATCCATCCAATCCAGACCGGACGTCTCTTTTCTTATTGGTTTTCCACATTTGAATGAGAACATCCCCTTTTCCTCGAAATATAGTTTCCTGGACATGAAGGCGAATATTTTCAGAATCGGCGGTATGCCACGATTTTTTCGATCTCATCGCATTTTTTGCAATCTGTGTGTATTTCCGCTTGCTACTGATGGTCGATCGTCGACTGTTTTGAGGTTTTGGAGTGTACTTGCTGTTAATAGAAGGTTAGCCCGATCAACAACCATTAACTTGGTTACCAATTGTTATTCCGCCTTCCCAATTATCTATGGCTCTTCTCATTATATGCTCTCCGTATATATTGAATAATTGGGGAGATAAAAAATCCTTAAAACGGTAGGTAGGTGAATATTTCAGTCTTCTTTCTTTTGGAAGGAATGAATTGTTTAAAAATTAATCTACCCTTAAACACGATTATGCTCTCATCTATGCAAAGATTCTGATGCGGTATCATTGTTTCCCTAAAAATTGTTCTTGTGTGTTCTAACAGTAATCTAATTTTAGCAAGTCTATCATTTGAGGCGGTCACACTAGGATCAGAAAAATTAAGCATTTATAAAATAAGTTGGTATTGATTTCTAGCCATTATTTTCCCAAAAATGTCTGCATGCAGGTAAGAATCGGTACTCCAATGTTCCTCTATCGACGTTTGCTTATTCCGAGTCATCAGCATTGATACTGCAAAAAATGTATACAACTCCGGCACTGACGTGTCTGTCCAATTGTGTGACCGCGATTTCGGTCCGAGGTCTGCTGCACTGTACGAATGGTTAAGAAATCTATTCGTTTGGTTCACTATTTCCGACATAATATCTGTACCTCCGAGGCAGACGGATGCAAGTGCCAAAACCCAATTGTTCAGGAGAGCCAAAAAACGATTTTTATTTTTAATGAATACTCATAACTTCCAAGAAAATATACATAGAATGATCATTATTTTTTGTATTGTAATTCAATTAAAGTACTTCTGGAATATGTTAGAAAGGAATAAATATAATACTATTTTATATCGAAAATAAAATAAAATAAAAAACATAGTATGGATTTGCATCCTTCTGCCTCTAAAGATATTTTGTCATTGTGGATTTGCATCTTTTTTACCTAGCCGAAAATAAGACAATTTATAAGTTTAAAAAATGTATAGGTATAAATAAAACAAAGCAAAACACATTTTTGAAATTTTTTTATGTAATAAAGTAAATTCAAATATTTTAAATGAAAATTAAAGTAAGTAATGTAATTACATATAAGCAATTATTATTATAACTTATTAACCAAAACCTAAGAAATAAAAAGAAAATTAATACCTGACATGAGTTAAAAAATAATTAAAATAGTTGATCAATCTAATAGGAAGCTAGTTACTTAATTATTGCTATCTTGATCTTCGCGCTGATCACGCCCACAGTCTGTTGTAGGATACTCGGAGGCATTGGGTTTATGTGGTAAATTTTTATAAAAAGAATGCAGGGATTGAGGGATCCATTCGAGCATTTTGCCCAAATCCATGAACTTAGCCGTGCTCAATGGAATGGGACTGCTGTTGAGTTGCGGTATCTGCGAAGCAGTCCTTAAAGCTACTCGCTTTCTTTGATGGAGATCCACCGCTTTAAAGTCACCCATAAATTTATTTTTGTATAGTAAAATCCCAGGCCTGTCTGATTGTGCTCGTAACCAAACAACCTGGGATATTATAAAAATTTCTCCAACCGTGTTTTTTTTTCGTGCAACAAATGGAGACTGGAGACCATTGTATAGGCCTGAGATATTTTTGAAATCTTCCAGGCCCATAGAATGAACAATATTTGGATTACTGGTCTTGCAGTATCTTATAAATTGTTCGCAATCATGGGGCAAAAAAATCTCCAGTGTTTTTGACTTTTTCTTCGCTCTTTCAATAAGTGAGTGGACAGTATCTACTTCCAAATGGGTGTGACCACGTAGTAAAAACTTATGGTTAATGATTTTTAGTTTTTTAATCTTTTGCAGGACAACCCACACATAAAACACCGCAATAGTTATATTCCGGTTTTGCCCTGCGCAGTTGTCGGACCATATAGTTATTTCTTCGACATCTTGGCCCATGTCATTCATTATCCATTTTAATAGACATGATGATACTTCATTAGCACCTCTAGCACCAATGGTCTCGTTCCACATACAACAAAACGATTTTTCATTTGTACTATCATAAATAGTTTCATTGAGAGCCCACAATTTGCGCAAATAAAATGATTGCGAATTTGTTAAATTTGGACACGGAAGACATTTTTGTATGTCTATCATCAATATGACTTCTGACGTGCTATATTTGCCCCTTACTTTATCCTCAGCTTTCAAGTCATAACGCATTTTTGATTCTGCAATATGATTATCTTTATCTTGCATGATTTTGTTTTTTTCTGTCTCATCTTCATTCTCAGCATTTTTAATTTTTATTATATAAGAATCGCAAGTATCACACGTGTCATTAGCTGGTGGATGAAAACCGATATTGTGATCTTCATTAAAAATCTTTCGGTAAAGCCATTCTTTGCCAATATTTGAAACATCGACATTATTTTTTTTGCAGTTGTCAACATACAATTCATACATTGATACTAAATTTAAATCTGCTTCTAAGAACTTTCTACTGCTTCTTTCACGCGAGTAATGACACTCGTACACAGGAAACAGTCGTATGTGGTTGTTTATCGATTCTTTAATACTGGCACTAGTCTTATTTGCTGGACAATGTCTTCCTCTTCCATCTGGATGCAGAACTGAACCGGGAGATAGCAATTTTTTGGACAGTGCTAGGGTAACCAATTTGTCAGACACAGTAAATGTATTTAAAAACATAACTTTGCAAACATTAACTCTGTTATTTAATTCACCGACTGCAAGGTGATAATGCCTAGTTTTATTTCTTATACCAGTTCTAGAGTTAGAAGTCGGGCGGCTTCGAGTAACTTCTTTAAGGTCAATAAGAGAAACTATAAATTGACGCCGTAGGTCCCAACTCTCGGTTTGCCAAAACCTCTTATGTATTTCGGTACGTTGTTGATTTGAAATGGAATTGCATTTTTTCTTGCATTGTCGATTGCAACGAGGCTTTAATAGTCTTGCGGGTATCAATTGGGAGGTTGTAGCCGATCTATATACCAAACCTTTTAGACGTTTGGTTTGGGCGTCGACTCTTTTCCATTGCACCTTTTTTGATACACGTTTTCTGCCTCGTGTTATCTCTTGTACATTAATATTTTCTTCAATTTGACAATTGACTTCATCTTCATCATTCTCCAATGTATTTTCTAATTCATGCATAGCATCAACTATGTAATTATGGATATCTTCGACCGATAATTCAGAGTCATACATAGCGTCAACTAATGATACGTTTAAATGCTCAGGATATGTTGAATGGCATGCCAAAGAATAACTATGATCCTCATGAGTATTGCCTATATGTGATGTTGATGGCACCGGTGATAAAGTAGAATGTAATTGATGCTCATTATCACTGGATGAACCATGATGATGTAATGTAGCAATATCAACTGTTGATAAATCTGAAACAAAGAAATAAATAATAATTAATTATCAATGTAATGTTTTGAACTATTTGTATCGATACAAGTTATCATTTTTATTTAGTAGAAACAAGTTAATGTATCCGAGATATTTCCATATCATTGCTATTTGAAAAGTTAAATTATTACAATACGTACCTATATACATAATCATTGTTTACTAATAATTGTATCTAGTTAAAAACAATTAAAACTAATCTTTTCAACGAATTCAGCGTAAACTAATGATAATTATCCAAATATCTTAGTAACTAATAACATGAATAATAATTGAGTTATAACTTACCTTTTTGTAATGGTATTTCTTTGACAGTCGATGCATTATTAACATATGCACTCTTTGCCATTTCTAAGATTTTAAATGCTCTCGAAGACATTATTACACGTAAAATATATTATATTTAATGTTATATACGGAGTTATTACAGAGAATAAAGAATTTATGCCACTATAAATAAAATAACAATAGAACGTAGAGTTGTTAGAATATTTATTCAGTATGACAAACGTCAAACACCGTATATTTTGAGGTTATGAATAATGGCGCATGAGCCGTAGTGTGCCCATAGACGAAAAAATATTGCGAGGCAGAAGGATGCAAATGGATTTGCATCTTTATGCATTCGTTCTAAAATCAAAATTATTTAGAATATTTAGATGCAACTCCACTAACATCCTTCTGCTTCTAAGGTAGGTATGGCATTTGCATCTTTATGTTTCTTATTATAGCAACTAGGACTTTCATCTCTCTGTCTCTTATAAATAAAGCCTTTAGCATGACGATTCTTACAAAATCTCATTTTCACCAAAAATGGAGTTGCATCCGTCTGCCTCTGAGGTACAGATATTTTTATTCAAAAAATGTTCAAAGAAAAGACATTCGGGAGAGGATACGTTCAAGTAGTTCGATGTCACGCCAGATCGACAATCATTGAATTCGCGAACTATTGGAATATACGGGCCAGTTCTCCACGACCGCAAAAATTCAATTGGCTCGTCAGAGTCCATATCGTTGACGTCATGATCAGTCTCATACTGCACTATAAAACTATGAAATGTTTTTAAATTGTTTAACTACAGTATTCTTTTCTTTCTTTTCTTTCGACCATGTCCGATCCTAATAGGATCATATGGGCGGGCCTCCACAGAGTGGAGGTTTGTATTGACAGATTTTTCTTTTTACGAGAAATGGATGTCAGCCACTTGCTCAACCTCATACACAAATTGAAAAACAATATGTGTACTTGCCAGACCCAGGATTCGAACCTGGGACCCTCGACTCTATAGGCCGGCATTTAAGCCACTCGGCCATCGTGGGTGTTTTAGGGAACAGTATTACTACAGTATTAGGGCACGCCAAATCACAGAAACCATTAAACTCACACAATAGTTATTGATGTCAGTAATAATTTTCACATTCACTAAAATGGGACACGGTAGACAGTACAAAAAGTATTTTAAAAATCGCGATAAAATAAAATCATACGAGATAAATACAATCCCGTGCAATGGCCTGTCTGTCGTGTAGTGCGCAGTCGCGGCGCGCAATTCAAACTGATTTCTATCGACCGGCGAAACTTGGCCATACGAATTGGTTCGAAACTTTAGTGATTATTTTATATTTAGAACCAATGGTTTTAAAATATGTCATAAGTGGCAGGAGGACAAATCAGCTCAAATTTACTTGAAAAAATCAGTCTCGTATGTTAAATATGGAAGCGGTGACATCGATTTATACCCATGCGAAATTTTCCCGATTTGTACAAGGTGTGTGACATCGGCGCCGGCCGGGTTAATTCAATCTGTTGCAAACAGAGGCATATATCTCACAATATTCAGGCCTAAAATTACGCGAGAAGACTTAAAAATAATTGGTCAATTTACTTTACTATTAGGCGGTTTGCCGGGTGAGACGCGGGTTGCTGTCTCTAACAAATCTCTTTGATATTAATAATTATTTATTATAGCTAAATTACACAGGTACTATCTCGAAATAAACAAAAAGAAAAAGTCAGGTTAAAATTATTTATTTCGAGACAGGGGTTGCGTCTCAGATCGGGTTTCTGCAGATGGCACTGATTTGCAGATTGATAGCGCGAGTTTCAAATGAGGCGGATACCCGGGAGGATGTACAATAAAAAGAAAAACGTAGAGACAGCCCAATACAAATTATTATAATATTACAGGCCTTATTCCTAGATAACACTATCCGGGGACTCTTATTTTTAAAGACACAAATAGTGATTAATCATTACAGTAATATCGCGTTATATCTACAGTACAATGGCGGTGGCTTAGGTCGTTAATACAATATCGATTAAACAAGAAACATACAATGAAACGAGAGAAATAATTAAGATCGAAATATTACCGACAATTAAATGGAATTTGAAGTAGAAATGATTAAAAATAAATGCACAGAGTACTTAGGGTTTTGTAGGGCGGAGCTGCTTGCCTCGGGACCTTCGGATGAAGGTGCTGTAGACCAGGTCTGGTCTGGAGATCGTCGAAGGGGAAAAGAGACTTCCTTTACTCGCGCAAGCTTATTTAAAGACTGTCCGGCATCCATGTTGTGGAAGAGATATTTGAATCACTGCCCATGTGGTCGCTACTCCCCGCTAGGGGTGGATGTCGGCCGCTTTTATTTCGGCGTGGGATTAGGGAGGGGTTTTAATTCTGCTGGAGGTATTTTGGGAGGTCCTCTAGGATGTTGTCCTCATGGCTTATTGATTGTCGGAGTGGTACCTTCGGTTATCATCCTCCTCGGCTTTAACTAGATGTGAAGATTGTTGGTTTTAGCAACCTCCACAAGCATGTCCCCTCTACCATCCCTTGAGCCATGTCTGATCGCTACGTCATCTCTGGTATGATCCAATACGTACATTGAAATCTCCCACTATGATGTTGAAGTGGCATTTACTTTTATTTTTCAAAGATGTTATTTCCTCGTAAAACACTTTTTCATCAGGATGGCTCTGTGTCGGAGAATATGCTTGCAAAATCTGAATTCGGTACCTAGCCATTGATTTTGATTATCACGCTTGCGACCCTGTCAGACATACAGTTGAATTCAACTATGCGGTCTTTCCAGGCTCCGTTAACCTTGAGCAATCCTTAATCTTTAGATTCGAAATATTCTGAAATGTATGTGAATATCCTGTCTCATATTTCTCTTGACTAAGGATGTGCAGTGTTATCAGTTTGTCTTTTTGATGCATTAACAATTTAATTATATTTTCTTGGGTGATATTTTTTACGCAAAATATTAAATGCTCGAGCTTATTATATTGAATAACTGGGGAGATAAAAATCCTTAAACGGTAGTGAGATACCCGGGGTTCCAGCGGCTAGCTCAGGTGTCCATCGAACCCCGGATTCACAAAAAAAAAAGTACGATATATTTGAGGGTGGAATTAAATAAAACCACGTCTGTCTCGTGTAACTTGGTATTAGCTTATATTTTACACTTTCTTTACATGTTTAGGTTTTTACAATTAGTTACGCAGGTCCGTACACGGTTTACAAAGGACGCTTACTAACTTTTTTTTTTTTTTTAAACTTCGCGTACCCACGCCATTCAGCAAAAAGGACTCTCGTGATTGGCCAAATTTTATCGCGTGATCCTTACGATTTGACGAATCACGAGGACCACCTCGGCGCAGGCGCGCGAAGACTTCAACGTTGCCGGCAAAATTTATTATATTTGAATACTTATATTTAGTCTTAAAATTATCGCTTTCATCCATCATCATTTATACTTTTTAAATTAAATTAAATTTATCTTAATTACACCTCCGCCCAATATGCGATTTTCACACACCGGACGAAGGCCTTTACTTATGAATAAAAAATACGTGGTTGAGCAAGGAATCAGATTAGATGTTTTATGAAGCCGTTTCTAGAGGTCAGGGTTACGTTTCGACTTATAGCTACTAAATGATTATTTTACACCGGGAGAAGCCCGCCTGTAACAGGGGTGTATCAGTAGGTAGGTGAATACTTCAGTCACCATTTCTAATTGTAAATGGCCAAAATGCATCGTTTGTCCTGACGGCAACATACCTAATTATTTCGAATGAAATGAATCGATAATCCATAAATATATTGGTATGGTAATATGGGCGAATGATTCCTACTTAAATGTGCCGCCCTTTGGTAACTTCCGCAACTAGGTATGCGGCATATTATGGTCTGCTAGCCCCCTTGGTACCCAACCAACGTACGAGTAGTATCATACCTAATAATCTATACAATTCTCATCGGCGACATCCTTTTGCTTTAGGTAGATATCGGGGTCCATGTATCTTCGCAGTCTTACAGCCTATGCATGCCTCTGCCCAGGAGTATATGTCTGTATTCATGCTTGACCAAGAGTATTTGCTTAAAATGGATTTCCGTGTTGCCCTGATTCCTGAATGTGATGTGTTGTTATGTATAGTATTGAATATTTTTCTCCCGAGTATTTTTGCTATGTATGGGCGAAGTTTGTCTGTCGATGTGTCACACCAAATGTTACAATCGTGCAACGGGATTGCTATTTGTTAGAATTCCAGTTTAATTGATATGAATTGGAATACAAAGTACTATCACTACTCTCCATTTTATGTAAATGTAGAGTACTCCACCGTATGTAAATGTGATGACACGGCTGATGGTGTTTTCTACGTTTTCTGGTCAGACGAAAACTTAGTACATCAATATCATGTTTATGTTTCACTTTTTTATTATGTTTTATTATTACCACTTTTGTGGAATTGATCCCGCCACTGAGATTTAAGGAACTTTCATTTTCTTTATGTGATTCGAACATTCTTCGGTTAGCATAATAGTTTCTTGAGAATTTGGTAAAAATTTACCTGTATCCTCATTTAGTTCTCTCCAGTCTGTTTATTTATTAAAATTACTTTTTCCCGTTGTTTCAAACGAGTCATCATGAAGCGTGGTCAACATACGCACATCCCTCCTATCGTGGCATTTAAGAGTCAATAGTGGGCTTTTTGATTTATCTCAAGTCTCTCCATCTTTCAACCCTTTAAAACTCAGCATCTCCTTCCGGATCTTCCTAACCGTGCCACAAGCATTGGTTTTATTACTGTGGAGATATTTAAAGAGAGCTGGGCTGGAGTACCAATTATCACATATAAGGTGTGACCTTTGCTGATATCATCTTTCAATAACGTGGTCACCACCGCACCAGAAATTCCCGAATTTTGGATTTTGGTCGTCCACTATAATATCTTTGCCTTCGCCACAATATATATTTATAATGAAATCGATTATATAACCGGTCATCACATCGCACAAAACAAACATTTATTCCAAAACGATGCTCTTTTGACGGTATAAACTGTTGTAAAGTTGAGTCTATTTTTGAAAACAATACTTTTGTCAATGCATAAGTTTTGGTGCGGGAGCATTGTCTCTAAAAATGTTGCGCGTGTACTCCAGAAGTAATCGTATTTTAACATACCCATTTGTGGTGGTCGCATTTGATTCACAAAAATGGAGCATCTGTAGGATCGGTTGGTACCGATCTCTGCCAACAGAGAGCCACTATTTTTGGATTCAATTTCACCTTACCTCAGTTTTTTTATTTTTTTTTATTTAATGGGTTTACAGTGTTGTGCAATGAGGCATATTCCGCTGAAAAAATGAAAGCCAAAACATGAAATGTTCATCTGTGTGATGATACCGCATTTTTCAAATTCCTAGTTGTAGCATCGTTTGAAATTTGTTTTTTTGCTAAATCATGTTTAACCGGGTTGAGTCTACGTGGGCGACAGAAAGGTAGGTGACCTTGTGTAGGATGCTGAGGTTGTTTGATGGGAAAATCGAATCTTCACAAAGCCAAAATACTTACCAAATGAATATTTCTATGCAAAACGTTTTGGTTGCATATTGCTGAATGCGATTCAGCATGAATTACTGATTAGTGGGTACACTTTCTGATCGATAGATTCGATGTTGTGACCCCTTTGCCGAAATATTGTAGTGGGCAGTACGACTTGGGCAACCTTCCCCTATTACTTTTAAAAAGACATTTTCTTTGAAAGTTTAAAAACATGATGATGGGATTAGTTACCAACTTTATAGATGGACTTGAGCAATCTTCCTAAACTATAGTTGCCAATATAAAGTCGTAATCATCAACAAGGATATAGATTTTTTTTACATCCTTCGATGGGCTTTCTAGGTACCTATTTAGAAAGTCAAATTTTTTAATGTTTGTTTGATCCAGAGCAATGAATGGGGGTTAGGGTGAATGGCTGAAACCACTCATTAAAAATTTGTATACTGTCAGACCTCGGATTGCGAGCATAATTTGTTCCAAATATGTGTATGTAATCCTAAGCACTCGTTTCATCATCATCATCAGGGGCGCGACAACCCGGTGTGGGTCGTGGCCTCCTCCAACAGCTCCCTCCACCTGTCCCTATCCAGTGTTTAGCACTTGTTTATCAAAGCAAATTTCCCCATTAGAAAGAAATAATGGAATCTCAGATGTGGAAATTTCGTTATCATGTCCAAAATGTATCCCCAAAGATCAACGGGATCACGTGTATAATGATGAACTACCCCTTGTATCAACTTAGATGGTTTGGGCTCAGGATGTCACACCTCCCTGATTTGGCGTATTTAGCTAAGCATACATGAAGAAACCTTGTTCATCAATTTTAGATTAGTTGTGGGGTATGACGCCGAAGTGGGACTTATGTGCCCAGTAAGTTAAAAAATAATTTAACATACTGGGCGCGTTACTTTACTAATTCGTTTATAATTAATAGCGCGTAAAGTCGCGTCGGGACTGTTTCTCTAGAATAATAAGATTACTCCGAATGCGTCATCATCCTGAGCGCATTTCTTAGAAATTCCACCCCCAAGCTCACTCATACAAGTGCGTCTAGTTGACTGTACCCGATTCGTTTTCGGCAGGGCAAAGTCAAACGCTCAGTTAGTTTGCCTTGATGGGCGTTTATTGCAATAAGGCGAGAGAAATACAGGGGTAAATTACACAGGTTATATAATGGCAATAGTATATCAAATATTTATTAACAAGTTCTTTGTCTTATAAAATTCAAATTCAAAGTTCGCGAAAAGACTTGAAAATAATATTGGTAAATTTATTTTACTATTGGTTTGCCGGGTGAGACGCGGGTTGCAGTCTCTCACAAATCTCTTTAATATTAATAATTATTTAGTTCGAGACAGGGATTGTGTCTCAGATAAATATGCCTCTATCGGGTTTCTGCAGATGGCACTGATTTGCAGATTGATAGCGCGAGTTTCAAATGAGGCGGATATCCGGGAGGATGTACAATAAAAAGAAAAACGTAGAGACAGCCCAATACAAATTATTATAATATTACAGACCTTATTCCTAGATAACACACACATCAGGGGACTCCAAAGAGATTGGACTCCTCCCCCAGAGGTAGCACACAAATGTCAGTGTGTACTCGTTTTGTGATAGAAAGCTCTACCTCTCTGAAATTAGGTACACTTTGCTGCAAATGGGCCATACTCGGACATAAAAACGCCCCACTGAGTATTTTTTTTTATCAACACAAGCTTACAACCAATTTATGATAAACGTATTTTCATTATAAAAAGTTCCCGCAATAAAAACTTTATTAGGATTCAGGGTAAGAAAAAATAATGCAAATGGATGTAAGTATTTTATTTTTAATAACACAAAAAACACAATAATATTATGAAAAATTATACACAAATCAGTTAATAGCAAATGGTTAAATATTGGAATAAGAAATATGGTCTTGTTTTTACATATTGTTCTATATAAAATAACATAGCATTTTTGTTTAGATAAAACGGTTAAATAAAAAACACAAATAATTACAGTTACAAACAAAAAAAAAGTATATTATATTACCTACCTATTTACACATGTGTATTTTGAAAATATTTTATGAAATAAAAATATAACATGGGTTCGTTTTTGACATATTGTGTATAAAATTACTTGGTTATATAAACCTATTAGACACAAAATACAGGTAGGTATGTTGAAAATTTGATTATATAGTTAATTACAATATTTTATCTATTTAACATAATATTATTATCAGAGAAGCCCTGCATATATAATATGAATTCATACAAAAAAATCGATTATTTAAAACGAAAATGGTTTGAAAAACTATTGATTCCTAAGTATAATTAATCTATTAAAATATTGTCTAATATGGTTGATTGGTTGCTCTGCATTTTTCGCTAAATAATGATATCTTATTTCTAAATATTTTTTTGAAACTAGTTTCATTAAATTTGTGACATGGTTTGTTAATGGCGAAGTATCATACATGTGATTATCTAATTCTCTAAAAATACAGTTGCTATTAACAAAATATTTTAAAAGTTTATTATTTAAATATTCTAAATTAAATTTTGGATGCATACGAATGCCTCCGCTTTGATGCAGGGCTTCTCTAAAGATTTTTTCACTGCGTGTACAAATGGAAATTACATCCATTGAGGGGTACACTAAGCCACCTCTATCTTTTGCAACGATCAACGGCTCCATGAGATTCTCCCTGACACCTGTGATCGCTGACAGACACTTTTCACACTTTAACATTTTCCGCAAATGCCTGACAACGAATCCGGCAATATATGTTACGACTTCGCCGACATAGTTGCTTATATAAATTGAATCAAGAATATCGTCAAAATCAATATCTCCGGAACTGGAATTTATGTCCCCATCATCGCATATTCTAGCCCTAGATGATGAAGAGTTGATTATGCTGTTGGGGTTGCTAGAGCAATTTAGAATTGATATGTGATCTAAAGGAATGCAATTACCGGTGAAAGAAGCCTTGAGTTCGGCATTAATCAATATTTTTTTATAAGCTGATCTAAATTGACGAACTGTTGGGTTGTTGTTATACCCACCTTGCGCACGTATTTGTCCAAAAAATATTTCTATGTGATCCTGCGAAAACTTATACATAGTTAAATAAGTTAAATTAGAAAGTTGTGAAGTTATTGTATTACGATATAAAAATTCTAAACTTTTTATACAACATTGAAATCCTAAGAAACCTGTTTTTTTGTTGCTATTAATGACCCTTTTCCCATTTCTAAATTTAAGACCTCCAATGTAGACATATACTTCAGAGAGAAATGAAGAAATAGCAGGGTAATTCTCAGAACATACAGGCTTTTTCCACTTCCCTGAACAATTATTATTACTTCTGGAATTAAATATATCAAAAAGTTTATTCATATGTCTAATGAATTTTACTGTCGGTTCACAATTAGCAAACTGGCAGCTCTAGTTGATAAGCACAGAATTATATAGCATCAGCTACAGAATCGCTGAACAACTGAACAGCCAATCGAACTTTCATTTTTTGTTTAGTGTATTCTACGTGCGTTTTTTTAAATTTATTTGCTAGATGAAGCCCCTCACTGCTTTGTAATATTTGTAAATTAACAATTAAATCCCATCTAATAAGTCCCCCATTTGAATCTATTATAAGTTTTCTATCCCCCAAAGCATTTCGAATAAGTTTAATCATATGACAAGGATCTAAAATAACAACTATTTTTTGGTTATCAAAAACAAAATATGGTACAAAATTTTCTTCATCGAAACAACAACCCAACTGTTTCGCCATTGTAATATTAGCAGGTGCACCATCAAACGTTAAAGATATTACATGTACATTGCATTCCTTTAAAATTTGAAGGCATTGTTTTACTAAAACTCCCTTCTGTTCCCCGGAAATCCCATCGATTGGAAAATATCCAAGTGGAAGTTTCCATGACTCGTTGACACAAACAACCATAAAAGTTAGTATCTCACGTGCAAGGGGTATTTGATCTCCTTCAAAATTAGCACCAAAGTTAACGTATCCCATTTCTTTATCACCAACTCGTTCTAACTGTTTTCTGACACTCATCTCATCCATTATCAGGGAACAAACAAGAGGATGAGTGCTATTATCAGATTTGAGCATAACAGCTTCGATCGACTCCTGTGTAAATCCTGGATCGCAATTAACTTGTCTATACCATTTTGAAAGTGTTTTTTCGTGCGGCAAACACGTGTTGAAAATTTGCCGTACATATCTATAAGCTGCAGGCGAATAATAATGTAATGTAATGGCAAATTTCCGAAGTTCCGCAGAATACTTTTTGTTAACCGGACTTTCTTGAGACTTGGTTAAGTATCTTATTAAAAAATCTTTGTTGGGATCGTTCATCGAAGACAACAATTCAATGCCTTGGGTGGATGTCGGCCGCTTTTATTTCGGCTTGGGATTAGGGAGGGGTTTTAATTCTGCTGGAAGTATTTTTGGAGGTCCTCTAGGGTGTTGTCCTCGTGGCTTATTGGTTGTCGGAGTGGTACCTTCGGTCATCGTCCTCCTCAGCTATTACTAGATTCGAAGATTGTTGGTTTTAGCAACCTCCACAAGCATGTCCTCTCCACCATCCCTTGAGCCATGTCCGACCGCTACGTCACATCTGGTATGATCTAATACGTGCATTGAAATCTCCTATTATGATGTTGAAGTGGTTATTTTTCAAAGCTGTTATTTCCTCGTAAAACACTTTTTCATCAGGATAGCTGTGTTAGAGCATATGCTTGCAAAGTCTGAATTCGGTACCCAGCATTGATTTTGATTATCACGCTTGCGACCCTGTCAGAAATACAGTTGAATTCAACTATGCGGTCTTTCCAAGCTCTGTTAACCTTGAGCAATCCTTAATCTTTAGATTCGAAATATTCTGACATTCTGAAATGTATATGAACATCCTGTCTAATATTTCTCTTGACTAAGGATGTGCAACTTTATCAGTTTGTCTTTTTGTTGCATTAGCAATTTTATTATGTTTTCTTGCGTGATATTTTTTACGCACAATATTAAATGCTCGAGCTTATCGTCGCTTAAGAAACAACACCGCGGAAGTCAATTAATTAAAATTTTCAGGGGAAACAAAAAACGTGTCAAAAAATTGAAAATTGATACCTTTTAACTTCATTTACGCCTACGGATTAACATTTAATTTCGAAAGTGCTTGGTTAAGTTGTTGCGGGACTAATGCAGTGTTTTCGCTCAGGATTTAGCATTTTTATGACATACGCTGTATTGCCTCTTATAATTTTAATAGTCACTACTACAAAAAAATGTGTTTATGGCTAAAAAAATGTTTGTGCGGAAAAATAAAATAAACAGATTGTTAAAGAATAGAAAAAAGACGGTGAATTCAACATAACACTTATAATCTTTAACACATAACAGGTTATCATTTACCATGTTATTAATAAAAGAAGTTATAAAACGAAACCTTTTTTTTCAAATTCAAACGCCACACATTTTAGTTAAATCTAAACATAAATCTTGCTTCCTCCACATTCATGCATTGCCTCATGCACATTCTTCGATTGTTGACATGCCCAACCACAAGACAGATAGGTAGCGTTCATAAATATTGTTAAAAAATAATGCAAAAGAGAAAAACTACATTTAGAAAGTATTACTATAGGTACATATGCACATAATAATTCACTCATGTGGTAATAAATCGTAAAAACTATGACAGTCAGAAGGCATCACATTTTTCAATTCCTGGAGGTGTTTCCATTTGGATTCTTTTATTGGCAAACGCCGATTGTACAGTTTAGGCAGATTAGTTTGCGGAAGTGCTGAGAAGGATTTTGATCTTCGAGGTAGGTCCATTAATTCATCTTCGTAATTCAATTTGTACTTAATGTAACCGTAAGCATCATATTGTAGAACCCTTAAGTCCACCACGGTAGGGTCGTTAACCATTCTTCCTGGTCTTATGAAATCATAAACGAATTTTCTTTTATCGGAATAATTATTAAAAAATTGTAATCTAATAGGTGAACGATGTATGGTTTAGGATTTTTTTTCGCCTCTTTGGTAATCGTCGCATATTGGCTAGACAACAAAATCTCTTTTTTTTTTAGCTTGCATTCTATAGTGCTGTGCACTGAATCGCACTCCATTTGCGTGTGCCCTTTTTCTAAATATTTTTGTGTTATCGTAATGCTATACCGCATCGCTAAATTTAGCAGAGCAATACTTAGTACCACGTTTCGATTCTGAAAACCACAACCATCTGAATATAAAATGACTGGAAGTACTCTTTTCTTAAGTTCTGTTTCTACACAATCTATTATACAGGTAACAAACACTGACGATACTAACGTCATACCAATAACAAGTTGCGTCATGGTTTTCTAAATTAAACATAGTGAAGTTGTGAACACAAAACTTAGTTTTAAAATAAAGAGTGCTGGCTTGAAGTTTTGGAACCAACCTCACGGCATGGAGATCTTGTGTGAAAACATGGCACTGGCCTAAGATGGCAAGTTTTTTGTCAGCATCTTTTTCGGACCTTGCGAGGTCTTTTCTTTTATTATGCTCACTCCAAACCATGTATGCGGTGTTGCCATGTTTGTGAGAGCAACATTCATCACACTCATCATTCTTTGGCCTAAACAAACTTAAATTTTGTTTGAGGAAATTATTGTCGAACAACCATCTACTAACTACTGTCCTCTGTCCATCAGTGTCGCATTCCTGTTTGTACAAGTCGTGCAGTTGCGACATACTTGTAATAATCGGCTCCAAATATAGCCTCGAAGTCGTTTGTCTACAATAATGAGACGGTAATTTCGGCAGTTTGTCAAAAAACTGCAGAAGGAACCCTGTTTCCGCTTTCTTTTTTGGAGACGTACGAGCATTTTTTGTCAAAGCAGATTTTGGTGTCATGCCATTTTCTGACTTACCAATCCAATATCTAAGAGTCCACTCTTTGGTTCCAAAAGTACTCAAAAACAGTTTTTGGCACACTTGTACTCTGGAGCCATTTGAGGTCAAAAAATATTGTCGACTGCCTTCTCGTCTTGAGTTTTCGCTTTTGCACTTTTTTTGTTTAATTTCAACACATTGCACGTGTGAGCACAAAAACGTTTTTCGTTGATCCCATTCCATTATAGACCAAAAAGAATTAAATATGGTTTTCCTTTTCTCTTCATCTATTTGATGGCACCCTCGAAACTTTGACTTGAAGCAACTATTGGATGTACACGGGGGGCCCATTTTTCTGACACTTCTCAGAGTATCATTTATCACCTGAAACTTATTTCCTGTTTTCTCTCCTCGCCTGTAGCCAAGATACTCTTTTCCTTCCATGCGTAGTTTCTTGTTTGTGTTTCTCTTCCAAATTTTAGGATCTTTATTGAGTTTACTTTTTCCTATTTTCTTGATGATCCCCATGGATATTGGGAATTGGCGTAGTAGTTGTCGACTGTGCAATATTAATTTGAAGGTCAACATTTTCGCAAGTATCAACCGTTGGTTGAACTTCTGGTAGCTCTTCATCAATAATCGTTTTTAAATTGAAGTCACACAAGTTAAAGCATGTTTTATTTATATTAGGGCATTTTTCTAAGATGTATGTCATTCGTTCAGCTTCTGTTAACAATTCGAATTCAATGAATCTTACACAGATGAATATTATATATGATCATAATATCCTTAAACGGTCTCTTCTTCTTGGTCGTACACTCATGGCTGAGGATCGTGACCACATTTGAATTTTGTCATCCTTTGAGCGACTAAGACTTTCCATCCTTCTCGATCTTCCGCTTCTCTCAGGGCAAAATGGATGGTGCCCCCAGTTAGCTCTATCGCTTGGTCGCTCCAGCGCGCAGACGCTCTTCCTCTGCATCCCCTTCCCTGGAGGCCACCTTCAACCACCAGTCTCCCCAGATTGTCCGGTCCGCGCCTGAAAATAGGTCCAAGAATTTGTCTCAGACATATTGTCGTTCCTTTATCTTCAGTCTCTGGATTATTGACTGGCTTGTTCGTCCTGTGATCCGTCCAAGAAATACGAAGCATTTGGCGCCAACGCCACAACTCACATCAATTGCCTTCAGGGTCCACGACTCGACTCTGTATAGAGATATCGAGAACAATAATGTTTGCACAAGCATCATTTTTGTGGCAATCGAAATTCCCAGTTCCTTCCACATAGTGGTAAGATGTGTCATCGCATTTTTTACAATCTGTGTGCGCCTTCTTATATTCGTTTGCTGGTCAATCGTTGACTGTTTCGAGGTTTTGGAGTGTACTTGCTGTTGGTAGAAGGTTAGCCCGATCAACAACCATTAACTTGGTGTTATTCCTATTAATAAGGAGGCCGTATTTGCGACTCTCTTCCTCTACGTGGTGTAGCAACTCTGTGAGTTCTCTTTCATCAGCAGCAATTAGTGTGGTGTTATCTGCGAATCTTAAGTTGCTTATTTTCTGGCTACCAATTGTTATTCCGCCTTCCCAATGATCTAGATAGATTCTCATATAGATCTCAATAGATTAAGATTTGGGCAGAAATAATTTAGTTGGCCGCTTTTAAAAATTTTGTAGGATAGTATTCTTCTCTGGCACTCCAATGAGAGTTATACCATAGACTAATAAATAAGTTAGTTGTACCATATTTTTCGTCTATGGTTATGCTGTACCTTGACAGATGACAGTTGACTTCTTCACCACTAGAAATCTATAGTATTTTTTCTATTATAATGAATGTATCCAAAAAATGGCTCCATGATACAATTTGGATTTTCCGAGCAGATTTCTTAAGAAATTCGTTTTAGTCGTCAGCTGGAACTGTTGGCTCTGGTCCAACAGAATTATTTTTATCAAATTAATGTTCATTACATACCTGTTTTTTCGATCTACACCTGGTCTAATGGCCAGAGTTGTGTTGTATAGTGGGTATTATAAAATATATTTTCCAACATTGTAATAAATAACAAGGCATACTTCAGTTTGTATAGTTTATTTTAGGTACCTATATTTTCGACATTAGAATAAATAAGGCAGACTTAAATTTACAAAAAAATACATTTATTATTTTTCTTAAAACAATCAAAATATTTTAACAAAGTCAATAGGGATACACAACATAACAATCCCATTCTAAGTAACGTAAAGCCTACACATTTACACAAATATGACTATATTTAAGGTCTCTTCACAATTACATGTAACACAATTAGAAAAAGTGAACTTACTTCGATGAGAATAATTAATATTTAAAAATACAGTGGGTAATTGAATCAAAAACACAAACTCAATGCAGTAGATTAAAATACAACATTGATCAAACTGACCTTTCAGCATGGTAAAACTGAGATATAAAGAAACAAAGTTTTTTGTTTTTTATATACAGATTCAGAGTTGCTGTGATTTGACAATGGCCACGATAACAATTAAAGGCAACGATAAGCATTTCATGATTATAAAAAAGACACAAAACACAGATACACAATCAATCACTAACAAAGTCTTTCAATTACAAACGACAACTAATTATCATAAAGAACCCACGATGATGATGAATGATAACTATTAGCATTCGACAATGATCGTAAAAAATACATACATACTCCTCAAATCGCGTATTCAGACATATCACATACTTTTTTAATCTTTTTTATATAGTCAGGTTATTTTCTATATTTTTTAATGAAAATATTTTTGTTTTTCATACGAACAGACAAAATAAAACTTTTTATAATCTATGAAGAACTAAACACACAATGTAAACCCAACTTTATGCATTCCATTTCGTTACTTTTACATTGGACATATACGTTATCACCAATATAGTTTCGGAGTGGAAGTAACGGATTCTGTTTTAGAAGTGGTTGAAGCCAAAATTTAGCTTAGTTTTATTGTTAAACCTGCGATATGTTTTATTATATCTGTAGTATGAAAGATAAGCTCCATATGTATAGTATGTGAAATAGAAATATGTGATTTCTTACCTTACAAATCGTGGTAACAGTAGTGGAACTTCTTAAATGACCAACTCAGAAAGCAACCTGTTCCGATAGCGATACCGACACACACCGACAATTTAAATTGTAAATGGCGATCAGTGTGTTGCTACATTAATGTAGCAACAAAAGTGTTGCTACATTAAAAAAATACATATTTATAGTGGAAATTTTTCGCCTTCATGCTAAAATCATGGTAACGGAATGTAAAATTCCACTTTTTCAAATATCCTGGGACACACTTTAAACGTGATTTTTTCAATATTGGTCAAAATTTACGGAAAAACTGTATATTTTCCAAAAATATATAATGTAAGCTGTTGAAGACACTACGAATTTAATTTTACACACTCAAAATTAATGACGAAATCAGACTTTGTTTATTTGAATTTAGGAGTGGGACATGGTAAAAACACACTACCTTTCGATCTAAATAATCAATTAAAAATGTATACAGGTCAGACAGTTGTATTTAACTGATCGAATAAAGTAAATTAATAAATTTGCATGTTAAAAATACATAACTTTCCAATATTCTATAATATAATAACTATGAAAAAATCAATCAAAGTCATGGGACATGCCAAAAATGCAATGTACAAACTTTGGCGAAAATGCCCATACACATCTTGGGAGTGAGTTAATTTAGAATATTTTTTTATTATGTACCTACTATTACACAATACATTATAGCAGTGCTTCCCAACCAGTGTAGAGCGACAGCACAGTATAGTAAAAGCAAGGTCAGTTGTTCTCAACATTTTATAAAATATATATTTTTATAAAACTATAATACTACTTGGATAGTGAATTATAGTCAAATAAATTCAGTAGTTCTCAACATTTCATAAAAAGTTTTTTTCTAAATAATTTTACCTCAGACTTTCTTCGAATGATTATTATTACACCTATTATATTATCTTGATTGCATAATAAATTTAATTTTTTATAATTATTATTATAATACTATTCTTATTTTGGTTGGACAGTAAAATATTGTAAAATAAATTCGGTGGTTCTAAAGATTTTATAAAAATATTTTTTTTTCTAAATTCACCTGATAAGTTTTGTTCCAGCGATTGTTATTCTACTATAATTTATTATTTTGATTATATAGTAGACTATAGCAAACCAGCGGCTCTCATTTTTTTTGTACTTATAAGAAATTTCATTTTTTTCAAATGATTAGATATTATTATACTGTTCTTATTTTGATTGAATAGTAATATAATTAAATAAATTTAGCGGTTCTCAACATTTTATAACAAGAAATCTTTTTCTCAGTTTATCTCACAATTTTTTTCATGCATTGTTATTTTTCCCTGCTAAGTAAAAATACAGTGTTTTTAATCGACTACAGGGTGGTAATATACTATAACTATATATTGATAACATAATAAAAACCAATTTTAGTAGTTCTAAACATTTTATAAAAAGATTTTTTTCAAATGGTTTTTCAATGATTTTTCCGATGGTAATTATCATATATAGGAATTATTTCGAATGCCTTATAAACTATATCGTAAATCAATCAGCGGTTCTCAACAATTCAAAAAAAGATTTTTTTTTCTAAATTTATCTCGCACTTTTCCCAATGGTAATTTGGTAAGTATTATAAAAATTATTTTTATTGTGTAATAAACTATAGCAAATCAATTGCAGTAGTTGTCAACATTTAATAAAAAGATTTTTCTATCTAAATTTATCTCACACTTTTTTGAATATTATTATGCTACTCTTGTTTTTCTTGCATAGTAAAATATAGTAAAACATATTTACTGCCTCTCAACATCAAAAAGAATATTTTTAAATTGCAATATATTGCAAAAGCAAGTAGGTATAGATAGATATAGTCTTATTATATAAACTTACTTGGGTAGGAACTTGAAATATAATTGAAAAATATATCACTCTGTTCAACAGTTTCTGTCTTGCATTTATCATTGTTATGCATTTATTGTTTACATTTTATCATAATTTTATTAGAGGAAATGACAGGAACAACTTTTTTATAATTGAAATTTAGCAGGGCAAAATAACAATCTATGAAAAAAATTGTGAGATAATCTGAGAAAAAGATTTCTCGTTATAACATGTTGAGATCCGCTAAATTTATTTCATTATATTACTATCCAATCAAAATAAGAACAGTATAATAATAATGGGAACCGCTGGTTTGCTGTAGTCTATAATATCACCCCAAGAAAGTGGTTGATTTCTGTTTATTTGTTTGAAATTTTTATTTGAATATTGTAGTGTTATAGATGATAGTAATTGTCCTTTTTTAATTTGAATACATTAAAATGTCTATGTATGAGTTTGGGTGAACAGGTCGAAATAATTTAAACAAACATTGACTGGTATTAGTTTTTATTTGTCACATTTATTTTATACATATATTTATATATTTTTATACATTTGCTTTTACTATAATTTGCTCTCGCGACACTGGTCGGGAAACACCGCTATAATGTATTGTGTAATAAAAATAGTAAAAAATAGATATAAAATGACAAAATCACAAAATAAATAATATCGAATAATTATTATTATCGCGATCCAATTTCAATGCATGCAATCCGACTCCTAAACGACTTCTAAAATTTTGAACACAGCCGTTTCCAATTTGAGCCTGGAATCTTCGACAGGAATTCAAAATGTTTTTCAAAAGAGCATACAAGGGGATGTAGGAATTTTACGGAAATAGATTTTGTTCGTAATATTTGTGTTTATTTACGTATTTTTTTCTCACTAGAAACGAATATTTATTTTATAATAACATTTAAAAATTGATGATAAGTGTATTTGTGTATGTCTGTAAATAATAATTAACATCGAAATTATAAACTTTGCGTAGAAAATTTCGAATGAAATGGTGTCTATACGGATCACTATACTAATCAAATCTACTATAAATAATCTGTCAAAGCTAGTATGCCTTTTTTGGTAAATGCCTATCATTCGTTGGCAGGCGCTTTGCGATTTTTAAGTCGCTTGATTAAGTATTCAACGTCTCGAGTTTAGGCTGGGATTATCGGAGGTGATGGCTTGTCATGGACTATAGCGCTGGCTCTACTGATGGTAGAGTTAACGTGTCGTCTGAGTGATTATTTGTGTAATCTAACTCGTTGGATTTTAGGACATTTGCTAAAAATATATTTATGATTGACTGTCGAGTGTTGGAAATACTTACTTATATACTTTGGTGTATGACCGTCATAAATCACTAAAAATAGGCCTTATTTTTGGAATAAGGGTAGCCGCTGACCGATTACAATAAGTGTGGGCGCACTGCCACTGATAATGTTGGGAGCCTATGCTCGATCCGATGATGGAAATTTAATTCGCGGCCTGCGGTTTTTTTCAAAGTCACGGTTCGCAGTATCTCATAGCAGACACGTCAAGAGCAGATGTGATCGAACAGAAATTTCCGTTGAGATCAATCGGTGTTGTGGTAGCGTCACTTGAGCTTGTCTTTGTTTTCCATCATGTCTTGGTGAAATTCTTGAATCTGTCGCTCGATGCTTGTCTCAATTTCGGTATTCTCCATTTCGTTTTCTGGGATCTCTTCGGGGTCGGTTGTCGGGGTGCCAGTGTCGTCTACTTCCAGGGACTCTGGCTTTGGGTGGTCTGATCGGTGTAGTAGGTGATCCGGTCGGTGTGGGTGGGACTGCGGCGTCGGCAGTGCTATGCTCATCGTCCTATGTCTTGCCATCCTCTTGTGCTGTGTTGTCCAGGCGGTGCGTGGAGTTCTCAGGGGGTAATTCGTCGGTTCGCATTTCGCGTTTCGTCTTCTGCCTGTAGATCCGGTCGTTGCATCCGACTGTTTTGATCGAGTAAGTCGTTGAGAAATTGTAGAATTTCCTCCGACTTGTGTGTGTTCTGGTGTTGGTGATGCTGGTGTCGTGGTCTGTTGTAGTGGGTGAGTTGCTCGACTTGATCTTGGCGGGTGGAATATCTAGCGCATTGTTGATGACCTCTGCTGATGTTTCGTCTTGGTAGCTCGATCTGTATTCTGTGGTAAAGTGCTTGTTTCAGGTTGAAGATTTGCTTCCCTCTGTCGTTGTCCAGGAGTTTGACCAGGACAAGAGGCATCGGATGTTGATTCCTGCCCCGGGTCATCCTCCGGACGCTGATGATCGGGAAGCCTTTGTGCGTTACGTCGTCTGCGATGTCTTCAGTGTTGATGCCTATCGGGAAGCCTCTTATGACTATATTTAGGCGATTGTCTTCATTCCATCTGGATGAGGGAGGGTCTGCTTCCTTGACTGGCGTCGTGATTGTTGGTGATCGGTGGGTGGATTTCTGGCTCTGATTGGTACATGTGTATGTAGTACTTTGCGGCGTGTTCTTTGTTGTGTTGCTACTGGTGTGTGTGCGGGTGGATGGTTCGACGTGAAGTGATGTTATGGCTTCGTCCTGATAGGCAGTCAGCAGTAGGATGTGTAGCGTCAGGAAGTCTCGGAGCCTGGTCGGTCTGGAGTTTCCCAGTCTGGTTAATTCGGACTGTGTCTGCTCCATGGTGTTTCCAGGCAGTTTGGTCTTTTTTGGTACTTGCGGTGTTGAAAGTAATTTGGTAATTTGTTAGTATGTCTCTGGAATCAGGGAATCAGTGTTCAGCGGATTATCGGAAGTAGATAATTCGGCAGATGGAATTAGATCTGGACAGGTATCGGAGCGCTTAGTCAGTCCGCAAGTGTGACTTTTCCGTACGTGTCACGAATTGAACACAGGGCATGCGTCGTCGGCCCACAAATCAGTTTGAAAATGGCCGCCATTTTGTAATGAAAATACTAGCGCATTGATTTCTGTTCAACACCCCACCCCAGCAGCTTCGTATTTTTTCGGTAAGATTTGGGTCGTTTGTCCAGTTGCTTCTCAATAAATATATTTATTTATGTCTATGTTAAGAATAGTTGATCATATTGGATGCATATTAGTATTGAAATATTACGATTTTTTGCAAAATGTCGACTGAAATGAAGACAATGTTGCGTGTGCGGTCACTATTGACAGTTGAGTCCATATAATATGTGTGATGGTGACAGTTGGTAATCAGGATGACAGGATGATAAAATGACGAACGCACCAATTAATAGATGCAATGGTCCAAAGAGTTTTATTGGTTATTGTTTACGTTAATTCAAGTTTACAGACACAATCACAATTTACAATACAAAGGAACACAATTAAGTTTTATAGTTTATAACTACATACACATTTAAGATTAAAGGTTGGTCACTAAACAATTATAAAAATATTTATTTTATTTTATTTTCTGTAATTATTTTTTGACGTAGCCTGTGGGTCATTTGAAGGGATTAAGTTGGTAGAGCACGTCAGTGTGCGGTCACTGTTGACAGTTTAGGCTACACTATAATTTATAGAAAGTTATCCAATAATATGCTTCGTTTCAAATTTTCATTGTTAATACTATCAACTGAGGGTACTTGATGAAATTTGAATTTAAGTTAGTCAGTTATTATTAGTTGGCCGCCGGAATCTTCCAAGACATCTCTCACAAGGATATTTTGAAAACTTTTCCGATCCCAAATATTTTGAGTAAAACTGAAATATATTTATGATATTATACTATATTCACAATAAAATATAACTATACACAGCTGCCTAAGCTGCTTTTTTATTTTTAAAATAATTCTAGAAGTCAGCCGTGCGAATTGCAAATTTGAGGTTATGTACTTTCCGTTTGGCAATAGAATGATGAAACAAGTACTCTATCACAATATATTTGTAAAAAATATAATGTAAATCGATAAATAAATGCATACTAAATACTTATGTACATACCTTTTTTCACAACACATAATATAAATGGCAACAAAATGACTTGCAAAGTCAAGTGTCACTTGCGAATTCGTCGAGTCGCGACCGCAAACGCGCAATGGCTGATACATCGACCAATCATTGAAATAGTGTCTTGCGAGCGATTGACGTACACTTCATATTAGATGGTTTATTTCATAACCAGAGAACGTTCTCGACAACGTCTTGACGCACTAAGGTTGATATTTCCATATTTAGTGTATGACTTATAGCTCATAAATGAGGTGGTCGAGAAATGAACCGTTTTCGACCTTTCCCTTTAAAGGGTTAACCTCGTTCTCTACCGTCGCGTGCGGCGGACTTCGACTCCGCCCCTCGAGGTCGCGGTGTTATACTGAGGGAGAAGTGCACGCACTTTTTAAAGTTTTATTATCGAAACAAATAAAGTTTAGAGAAAGAGAAAAAAAATAACGAATGAGTTCATAACCTGAAACAACCAACTGCAGTCTTTAAGAGGTAATGTCAAACCACCCACGACCCTGCATCTTACCCCTAGTCTCATGCCCCGGAGCCTTGCCTGGGTGCCTCGTTCTCGTTGTCCATGTTATTTGTAGGCTGGTCTTTAGGGTCGGCGGACTCATTCCGGAGGAAGGAGTCCCTGGTTTTCGACCTTGTCTTATGTTTTTTTTTTTTATTATTATTGGGGGTTGGTCCGGCGTCAGCGGCTTGATAGGGCCCCGGAGCGGATTCTCCCCTTCGCCGTATTCAGTTGTTGTTTTCTGGTCTTTAGCAGTTCTCTTGGCTGCTTTGGCCTCGTTTTTCAGAAACTCATGCTGTTCCTTTCTCCTTTCCTTTGCTTCCTCGTTTTCAAAGTGGTATTTGACAGAGGACTTGGCTTTGGCCGCCGCCGAAGCAGCCGCGCGTTTGGCGCTTTTGGTCTCGGTCGCCTCGTGTTCAGGGCGATCAGTTGTCTTGCAGCGGGCGACATCGTTCGCTAGCATCGCGTATTGCTTGCATCTCCGCCGATATTGCAGCGTTTCTGGCTTTGGCTGCCGCTCTGCTCGACTCGCGCGCATGCTAGATTCTTTGGTCCGTGTTTCAAGACGGGTTCTGTGAGTGCCCAAAACAAACCCACCGCCGACCGGGACGCGTCCCGTACTGTCGGCCATGTTTGGATTCCTTTTAAGTGGAACAAGTTTGTTTTTATTCTGAAAAATCTGAATATAAAGTTTATTCAGAAACGGATGTCATCATCATCAGCCGGGGTCAATCCACTGCTGGATGAAGGCCTCCCCAAGCTTTCTCCAACTCTCGGTCCTGCGTCGTTCGCTGCCACGTATTTCCGCCGAACTTGATGAAACGGATGTAATAGTATGCATACCACATACGCTTCAATTTAGCTAACATCTTTACAGAATCGGCATGGATGCTTGTGTGATCCCATTTTCCGTCAAATTGTTTTCTGCAAATTGTACACTTTATATTTTTAGTTGACATGTTATTTATAATTCCTTCTGAGTAAACGATGAGTATCAAATGACAATATTACTTTTTGCCCGAAGTAATGAGCTCATTCCTTATCGTTCCGATACGATCTTTGGATCCGCTGGATGAGTTGGTCCATGGCAGACTCATTAGTTTTGCCTTATTGGTTCAATAACTCTTGGTCCGGTTGAGTTGACATCTTCCATCGTCATTAGGTGTTTTTGTAGACCCTGTACAGAATGCGTAAGTGGCAGGTTGTTTAAATTTATGACAAATCCCTATATGCTCTTCCAACGTTGCATATGTAATTATATGATATACGTATTTTCCCCCCAGAATAAGGCGAAGTTCCTTCGGATTATTTCGTTTTAAGACTTCTTTAATTGCTGTTTGCGGGCCATGGGCTTCCTGATCTTGCAAGTCTTTCGAGGCTACATTACACGCTTCAATCGTTGGGAAGAATGGGACGCGTCCCGTACTGTCGGCCATGTTTGGATTCCTTTTAAGTGGAACAAGTTTGTTTTTATTCTGAAAAATCTGAATATAAAGTTTATTCAGAAACGGATGTCATCATCATCAGCCGGGGTCAATCCACTGCTGGATGAAGGCCTCCCCAAGCTTTCTCCAACTCTCGGTCCTGCGTCGTTCGCTGCCACGTATTTCCGCCGAACTTGATGAAACGGATGTAATAGTATGCATACCACATACGCTTCAATTTAGCTAACATCTTAACAGAATCGGCATGGATGCTTGTGTGATCCCATTTTCCGTCAAATTGTTTTCTGCAAATTGTACACTTTATATTTTTAGTTGACATGTTATTTATAATTCCTTCTGAGTAAACGATGAGTATCAAATGACAATATTACTTTTTGCCCGAAGTAATGAGCTCATTCCTTATCGTTCCGATACGATCTTTGGATCCGCTGGATGAGTTGGTCCATGGCAGACTCATTAGTTTTGCCTTATTGGTTCAATAACTCTTGGTCCGGTTGAGTTGACATCTTCCATCGTCATTAGGTGTTTTTGTAGACCCTGTACAGAATGCGTAAGTGGCAGGTTGTTTAAATTTATGACAAATCCCTATATGCTCTTCCAACGTTGCATATGTAATTATATGATATACGTATTTTCCCCCCAGAATAAGGCGAAGTTCCTTCGGATTATTTCGTTTTAAGACTTCTTTAATTGCTGTTTGCGGGCCATGGGCTTCCTGATCTTGCAAGTCTTTCGAGGCTACATTACACGCTTCAATCGTTGGGTAGAATGGGACGCGTCCCGTACTGTCGGCCATGTTTGGATTCCTTTTAAGTGGAACAAGTTTGTTTTTATTCTGAAAAATCTGAATATAAAGTTTATTCAGAAACGGATGTCATCATCATCAGCCGGGGTCAATCCACTGCTGGATGAAGGCCTCCCCAAGCTTTCTCCAACTCTCGGTCCTGCGTCGTTCGCTGCCACGTATTTCCGCCGAACTTGATGAAACGGATGTAATAGTATGCATACCACATACGCTTCAATTTTGCTAACATCTTTACAGTATCGGCATGGATGCTTGTGTGATCCCATTTTCCGTCAAATTGTTTTCTGCAAATTGTACACTTTATATTTTTAGTTGACATGTTATTTATAATTCCTTCTGAGTAAACGATGAGTATCAAATGACAATATTACTTTTTGCCCGAAGTAATGAGCTCATTCCTTATCGTTCCGATACGATCTTTGGATCCGCTGGATGAGTTGGTCCATGGCAGACTCATTAGTTTTGCCTTATTGGTTCAATAACTCTTGGTCCGGTTGAGTTGACATCTTCCATCGTCATTAGGTGTTTTTGTAGACCCTGTACAGAATGCGTAAGTGGCAGGTTGTTTAAATTTATGACAAATCCCTATATGCTCTTCCAACGTTGCATATGTAATTATATGATATACGTATTTTCCCCCCAGAATAAGGCGAAGTTCCTTCGGATTATTTCGTTTTAAGACTTCTTTAATTGCTGTTTGCGGGCCATGGGCTTCCTGATCTTGCAAGTCTTTCGAGGCTACATTACACGCTTCAATCGTTGGGTAGAATGGGACGCGTCCCGTACTGTCGGCCATGTTTGGATTCCTTTTAAGTGGAACAAGTTTGTTTTTATTCTGAAAAATCTGAATATAAAGTTTATTCAGAAACGGATGTCATCATCATCAGCCGGGGTCAATCCACTGCTGGATGAAGGCCTCCCCAAGCTTTCTCCAACTCTCGGTCCTGCGTCGTTCGCTGCTACGTATTTCCGCCGAACTTGATGAAACGGATGTAATAGTATGCATACCACATACGCTTCAATTTAGCTAACATCTTAACAGAATCGGCATGGATGCTTGTGTGATCCCATTTTCCGTCAAATTGTTTTCTGCAAATTGTACACTTTATATTTTTAGTTGACATGTTATTTATAATTCCTTCTGAGTAAACGATGAGTATCAAATGACAATATTACTTTTTGCCCGAAGTAATGAGCTCATTCCTTATCGTTCCGATACGATCTTTGGATCCGCTGGATGAGTTGGTCCATGGCAGACTCATTAGTTTTGCCTTATTGGTTCAATAACTCTTGGTCCGGTTGAGTTGACATCTTCCATCGTCATTAGGTGTTTTTGTAGACCCTGTACAGAATGCGTAAGTGGCAGGTTGTTTAAATTTATGACAAATCCCTATATGCTCTTCCAACGTTGCATATGTAATTATATGATATACGTATTTTCCCCCCAGAATAAGGCGAAGTTCCTTCGGATTATTTCGTTTTAAGACTTTTTTAATTGCTGTTTGCGGGCCATGGGCTTCCTGATCTTGCAAGTCTTTCGAGGCTACATTACACGCTTCAATCGTTGGGTAGAATGGGACGCGTCCCGTACTGTCGGCCATGTTTGGATTCCTTTTAAGTGGAACAAGTTTGTTTTTATTCTGAAAAATCTGAATATAAAGTTTATTCAGAAACGGATGTCATCATCATCAGCCGGGGTCAATCCACTGCTGGATGAAGGCCTCCCCAAGCTTTCTCCAACTCTCGGTCCTGCGTCGTTCGCTGCCACGTATTTCCGCCGAACTTGATGAAACGGATGTAATAGTATGCATACCACATACGCTTCAATTTAGCTAACATCTTAACAGAATCGGCATGGATGCTTGTGTGATCCCATTTTCCGTCAAATTGTTTTCTGCAAATTGTACACTTTATATTTTTAGTTGACATGTTATTTATAATTCCTTCTGAGTAAACGATGAGTATCAAATGACAATATTACTTTTTGCCCGAAGTAATGAGCTCATTCCTTATCGTTCCGATACGATCTTTGGATCCGCTGGATGAGTTGGTCCATGGCAGACTCATTAGTTTTGCCTTATTGGTTCAATAACTCTTGGTCCGGTTGAGTTGACATCTTCCATCGTCATTAGGTGTTTTTGTAGACCCTGTACAGAATGCGTAAGTGGCAGGTTGTTTAAATTTATGACAAATCCCTATATGCTCTTCCAACGTTGCATATGTAATTATATGATATACGTATTTTCCCCCCAGAATAAGGCGAAGTTCCTTCGGATTATTTCGTTTTAAGACTTCTTTAATTGCTGTTTGCGGGCCATGGGCTTCCTGATCTTGCAAGTCTTTCGAGGCTACATTACACGCTTCAATCGTTGGGTAGAATGGGACGCGTCCCGTACTGTCGGCCATGTTTGGATTCCTTTTAAGTGGAACAAGTTTGTTTTTATTCTGAAAAATCTGAATATAAAGTTTATTCAGAAACGGATGTCATCATCATCAGCCGGGGTCAATCCACTGCTGGATGAAGGCCTCCCCAAGCTTTCTCCAACTCTCGGTCCTGCGTCGTTCGCTGCCACGTATTTCCGCCGAACTTGATGAAACGGATGTAATAGTATGCATACCACATACGCTTCAATTTTGCTAACATCTTTACAGTATCAGCATGGATGCTTGTGTGATCCCATTTTCCGTCAAATTGTTTTCTGCAAATTGTACACTTTATATTTTTAGTTGACATGTTATTTATAATTCCTTCTGAGTAAACGATGAGTATCAAATGACAATATTACTTTTTGCCCGAAGTAATGAGCTCATTCCTTATCGTTCCGATACGATCTTTGGATCCGCTGGATGAGTTGGTCCATGGCAGACTCATTAGTTTTGCCTTATTGGTTCAATAACTCTTGGTCCGGTTGAGTTGACATCTTCCATCGTCATTAGGTGTTTTTGTAGACCCTGTACAGAATGCGTAAGTGGCAGGTTGTTTAAATTTATGACAAATCCCTATATGCTCTTCCAACGTTGCATATGTAATTATATGATATACGTATTTTCCCCCCAGAATAAGGCGAAGTTCCTTCGGATTATTTCGTTTTAAGACTTCTTTAATTGCTGTTTGCGGGCCATGGGCTTCCTGATCTTGCAAGTCTTTCGAGGCTACATTACACGCTTCAATCGTTGGGTAGAATGGGACGCGTCCCGTACTGTCGGCCATGTTTGGATTCCTTTTAAGTGGAACAAGTTTGTTTTTATTCTGAAAAATCTGAATATAAAGTTTATTCAGAAACGGATGTCATCATCATCAGCCGGGGTCAATCCACTGCTGGATGAAGGCCTCCCCAAGCTTTCTCCAACTCTCGGTCCTGCGTCGTTCGCTGCTACGTATTTCCGCCGAACTTGATGAAACGGATGTAATAGTATGCATACCACATACGCTTCAATTTAGCTAACATCTTAACAGAATCGGCATGGATGCTTGTGTGATCCCATTTTCCGTCAAATTGTTTTCTGCAAATTGTACACTTTATATTTTTAGTTGACATGTTATTTATAATTCCTTCTGAGTAAACGATGAGTATCAAATGACAATATTACTTTTTGCCCGAAGTAATGAGCTCATTCCTTATCGTTCCGATACGATCTTTGGATCCGCTGGATGAGTTGGTCCATGGCAGACTCATTAGTTTTGCCTTATTGGTTCAATAACTCTTGGTCCGGTTGAGTTGACATCTTCCATCGTCATTAGGTGTTTTTGTAGACCCTGTACAGAATGCGTAAGTGGCAGGTTGTTTAAATTTATGACAAATCCCTATATGCTCTTCCAACGTTGCATATGTAATTATATGATATACGTATTTTCCCCCCAGAATAAGGCGAAGTTCCTTCGGATTATTTCGTTTTAAGACTTTTTTAATTGCTGTTTGCGGGCCATGGGCTTCCTGATCTTGCAAGTCTTTCGAGGCTACATTACACGCTTCAATCGTTGGGTAGAATGGGACGCGTCCCGTACTGTCGGCCATGTTTGGATTCCTTTTAAGTGGAACAAGTTTGTTTTTATTCTGAAAAATCTGAATATAAAGTTTATTCAGAAACGGATGTCATCATCATCAGCCGGGGTCAATCCACTGCTGGATGAAGGCCTCCCCAAGCTTTCTCCAACTCTCGGTCCTGCGTCGTTCGCTGCCACGTATTTCCGCCGAACTTGATGAAACGGATGTAATAGTATGCATACCACATACGCTTCAATTTAGCTAACATCTTAACAGAATCGGCATGGATGCTTGTGTGATCCCATTTTCCGTCAAATTGTTTTCTGCAAATTGTACACTTTATATTTTTAGTTGACATGTTATTTATAATTCCTTCTGAGTAAACGATGAGTATCAAATGACAATATTACTTTTTGCCCGAAGTAATGAGCTCATTCCTTATCGTTCCGATACGATCTTTGGATCCGCTGGATGAGTTGGTCCATGGCAGACTCATTAGTTTTGCCTTATTGGTTCAATAACTCTTGGTCCGGTTGAGTTGACATCTTCCATCGTCATTAGGTGTTTTTGTAGACCCTGTACAGAATGCGTAAGTGGCAGGTTGTTTAAATTTATGACAAATCCCTATATGCTCTTCCAACGTTGCATATGTAATTATATGATATACGTATTTTCCCCCCAGAATAAGGCGAAGTTCCTTCGGATTATTTCGTTTTAAGACTTCTTTAATTGCTGTTTGCGGGCCATGGGCTTCCTGATCTTGCAAGTCTTTCGAGGCTACATTACACGCTTCAATCGTTGGGTAGAATGGGACGCGTCCCGTACTGTCGGCCATGTTTGGATTCCTTTTAAGTGGAACAAGTTTGTTTTTATTCTGAAAAATCTGAATATAAAGTTTATTCAGAAACGGATGTCATCATCATCAGCCGGGGTCAATCCACTGCTGGATGAAGGCCTCCCCAAGCTTTCTCCAACTCTCGGTCCTGCGTCGTTCGCTGCCACGTATTTCCGCCGAACTTGATGAAACGGATGTAATAGTATGCATACCACATACGCTTCAATTTAGCTAACATCTTAACAGAATCGGCATGGATGCTTGTGTGATCCCATTTTCCGTCAAATTGTTTTCTGCAAATTGTACACTTTATATTTTTAGTTGACATGTTATTTATAATTCCTTCTGAGTAAACGATGAGTATCAAATGACAATATTACTTTTTGCCCGAAGTAATGAGCTCATTCCTTATCGTTCCGATACGATCTTTGGATCCGCTGGATGAGTTGGTCCATGGCAGACTCATTAGTTTTGCCTTATTGGTTCAATAACTCTTGGTCCGGTTGAGTTGACATCTTCCATCGTCATTAGGTGTTTTTGTAGACCCTGTACAGAATGCGTAAGTGGCAGGTTGTTTAAATTTATGACAAATCCCTATATGCTCTTCCAACGTTGCATATGTAATTATATGATATACGTATTTTCCCCCCAGAATAAGGCGAAGTTCCTTCGGATTATTTCGTTTTAAGACTTTTTTAATTGCTGTTTGCGGGCCATGGGCTTCCTGATCTTGCAAGTCTTTCGAGGCTACATTACACGCTTCAATCGTTGGGTAGAATGGGACGCGTCCCGTACTGTCGGCCATGTTTGGATTCCTTTTAAGTGGAACAAGTTTGTTTTTATTCTGAAAAATCTGAATATAAAGTTTATTCAGAAACGGATGTCATCATCATCAGCCGGGGTCAATCCACTGCTGGATGAAGGCCTCCCCAAGCTTTCTCCAACTCTCGGTCCTGCGTCGTTCGCTGCCACGTATTTCCGCCGAACTTGATGAAACGGATGTAATAGTATGCATACCACATACGCTTCAATTTAGCTAACATCTTAACAGAATCGGCATGGATGCTTGTGTGATCCCATTTTCCGTCAAATTGTTTTCTGCAAATTGTACACTTTATATTTTTAGTTGACATGTTATTTATAATTCCTTCTGAGTAAACGATGAGTATCAAATGACAATATTACTTTTTGCCCGAAGTAATGAGCTCATTCCTTATCGTTCCGATACGATCTTTGGATCCGCTGGATGAGTTGGTCCATGGCAGACTCATTAGTTTTGCCTTATTGGTTCAATAACTCTTGGTCCGGTTGAGTTGACATCTTCCATCGTCATTAGGTGTTTTTGTAGACCCTGTACAGAATGCGTAAGTGGCAGGTTGTTTAAATTTATGACAAATCCCTATATGCTCTTCCAACGTTGCATATGTAATTATATGATATACGTATTTTCCCCCCAGAATAAGGCGAAGTTCCTTCGGATTATTTCGTTTTAAGACTTCTTTAATTGCTGTTTGCGGGCCATGGGCTTCCTGATCTTGCAAGTCTTTCGAGGCTACATTACACGCTTCAATCGTTGGGTAGAATGGGACGCGTCCCGTACTGTCGGCCATGTTTAGATTCCTTTTAAGTGGAACAAGTTTGTTTTTATTCTGAAAAATCTGAATATAAAGTTTATTCAGAAACGGATGTCATCATCATCAGCCGGGGTCAATCCACTGCTGGATGAAGGCCTCCCCAAGCTTTCTCCAACTCTCGGTCCTGCGTCGTTCGCTGCTACGTATTTCCGCCGAACTTGATGAAACGGATGTAATAGTATGCATACCACATACGCTTCAATTTAGCTAACATCTTAACAGAATCGGCATGGATGCTTGTGTGATCCCATTTTCCGTCAAATTGTTTTCTGCAAATTGTACACTTTATATTTTTAGTTGACATGTTATTTATAATTCCTTCTGAGTAAACGATGAGTATCAAATGACAATATTACTTTTTGCCCGAAGTAATGAGCTCATTCCTTATCGTTCCGATACGATCTTTGGATCCGCTGGATGAGTTGGTCCATGGCAGACTCATTAGTTTTGCCTTATTGGTTCAATAACTCTTGGTCCGGTTGAGTTGACATCTTCCATCGTCATTAGGTGTTTTTGTAGACCCTGTACAGAATGCGTAAGTGGCAGGTTGTTTAAATTTATGACAAATCCCTATATGCTCTTCCAACGTTGCATATGTAATTATATGATATACGTATTTTCCCCCCAGAATAAGGCGAAGTTCCTTCGGATTATTTCGTTTTAAGACTTTTTTAATTGCTGTTTGCGGGCCATGGGCTTCCTGATCTTGCAAGTCTTTCGAGGCTACATTACACGCTTCAATCGTTGGGTAGAATGGGACGCGTCCCGTACTGTCGGCCATGTTTGGATTCCTTTTAAGTGGAACAAGTTTGTTTTTATTCTGAAAAATCTGAATATAAAGTTTATTCAGAAACGGATGTCATCATCATCAGCCGGGGTCAATCCACTGCTGGATGAAGGCCTCCCCAAGCTTTCTCCAACTCTCGGTCCTGCGTCGTTCGCTGCCACGTATTTCCGCCGAACTTGATGAAACGGATGTAATAGTATGCATACCACATACGCTTCAATTTAGCTAACATCTTAACAGAATCGGCATGGATGCTTGTGTGATCCCATTTTCCGTCAAATTGTTTTCTGCAAATTGTACACTTTATATTTTTAGTTGACATGTTATTTATAATTCCTTCTGAGTAAACGATGAGTATCAAATGACAATATTACTTTTTGCCCGAAGTAATGAGCTCATTCCTTATCGTTCCGATACGATCTTTGGATCCGCTGGATGAGTTGGTCCATGGCAGACTCATTAGTTTTGCCTTATTGGTTCAATAACTCTTGGTCCGGTTGAGTTGACATCTTCCATCGTCATTAGGTGTTTTTGTAGACCCTGTACAGAATGCGTAAGTGGCAGGTTGTTTAAATTTATGACAAATCCCTATATGCTCTTCCAACGTTGCATATGTAATTATATGATATACGTATTTTCCCCCCAGAATAAGGCGAAGTTCCTTCGGATTATTTCGTTTTAAGACTTCTTTAATTGCTGTTTGCGGGCCATGGGCTTCCTGATCTTGCAAGTCTTTCGAGGCTACATTACACGCTTCAATCGTTGGGTAGAATGGGACGCGTCCCGTACTGTCGGCCATGTTTGGATTCCTTTTAAGTGGAACAAGTTTGTTTTTATTCTGAAAAATCTGAATATAAAGTTTATTCAGAAACGGATGTCATCATCATCAGCCGGGGTCAATCCACTGCTGGATGAAGGCCTCCCCAAGCTTTCTCCAACTCTCGGTCCTGCGTCGTTCGCTGCCACGTATTTCCGCCGAACTTGATGAAACGGATGTAATAGTATGCATACCACATACGCTTCAATTTTGCTAACATCTTTACAGTATCAGCATGGATGCTTGTGTGATCCCATTTTCCGTCAAATTGTTTTCTGCAAATTGTACACTTTATATTTTTAGTTGACATGTTATTTATAATTCCTTCTGAGTAAACGATGAGTATCAAATGACAATATTACTTTTTGCCCGAAGTAATGAGCTCATTCCTTATCGTTCCGATACGATCTTTGGATCCGCTGGATGAGTTGGTCCATGGCAGACTCATTAGTTTTGCCTTATTGGTTCAATAACTCTTGGTCCGGTTGAGTTGACATCTTCCATCGTCATTAGGTGTTTTTGTAGACCCTGTACAGAATGCGTAAGTGGCAGGTTGTTTAAATTTATGACAAATCCCTATATGCTCTTCCAACGTTGCATATGTAATTATATGATATACGTATTTTCCCCCCAGAATAAGGCGAAGTTCCTTCGGATTATTTCGTTTTAAGACTTCTTTAATTGCTGTTTGCGGGCCATGGGCTTCCTGATCTTGCAAGTCTTTCGAGGCTACATTACACGCTTCAATCGTTGGGTAGAATGGGACGCGTCCCGTACTGTCGGCCATGTTTGGATTCCTTTTAAGTGGAACAAGTTTGTTTTTATTCTGAAAAATCTGAATATAAAGTTTATTCAGAAACGGATGTCATCATCATCAGCCGGGGTCAATCCACTGCTGGATGAAGGCCTCCCCAAGCTTTCTCCAACTCTCGGTCCTGCGTCGTTCGCTGCTACGTATTTCCGCCGAACTTGATGAAACGGATGTAATAGTATGCATACCACATACGCTTCAATTTAGCTAACATCTTAACAGAATCGGCATGGATGCTTGTGTGATCCCATTTTCCGTCAAATTGTTTTCTGCAAATTGTACACTTTATATTTTTAGTTGACATGTTATTTATAATTCCTTCTGAGTAAACGATGAGTATCAAATGACAATATTACTTTTTGCCCGAAGTAATGAGCTCATTCCTTATCGTTCCGATACGATCTTTGGATCCGCTGGATGAGTTGGTCCATGGCAGACTCATTAGTTTTGCCTTATTGGTTCAATAACTCTTGGTCCGGTTGAGTTGACATCTTCCATCGTCATTAGGTGTTTTTGTAGACCCTGTACAGAATGCGTAAGTGGCAGGTTGTTTAAATTTATGACAAATCCCTATATGCTCTTCCAACGTTGCATATGTAATTATATGATATACGTATTTTCCCCCCAGAATAAGGCGAAGTTCCTTCGGATTATTTCGTTTTAAGACTTCTTTAATTGCTGTTTGCGGGCCATGGGCTTCCTGATCTTGCAAGTCTTTCGAGGCTACATTACACGCTTCAATCGTTGGGTAGAATGGGACGCGTCCCGTACTGTCGGCCATGTTTGGATTCCTTTTAAGTGGAACAAGTTTGTTTTTATTCTGAAAAATCTGAATATAAAGTTTATTCAGAAACGGATGTCATCATCATCAGCCGGGGTCAATCCACTGCTGGATGAAGGCCTCCCCAAGCTTTCTCCAACTCTCGGTCCTGCGTCGTTCGCTGCTACGTATTTCCGCCGAACTTGATGAAACGGATGTAATAGTATGCATACCACATACGCTTCAATTTAGCTAACATCTTAACAGAATCGGCATGGATGCTTGTGTGATCCCATTTTCCGTCAAATTGTTTTCTGCAAATTGTACACTTTATATTTTTAGTTGACATGTTATTTATAATTCCTTCTGAGTAAACGATGAGTATCAAATGACAATATTACTTTTTGCTCGAAGTAATGAGCTCATTCCTTATCGTTCCGATACGATCTTTGGATCCGCTGGATGAGTTGGTCCATGGCAGACTCATTAGTTTTGCCTTATTGGTTCAATAACTCTTGGTCCGGTTGAGTTGACATCTTCCATCGTCATTAGGTGTTTTTGTAGACCCTGTACAGAATGCGTAAGTGGCAGGTTGTTTAAATTTATGACAAATCCCTATATGCTCTTCCAACGTTGCATATGTAATTATATGATATACGTATTTTCCCCCCAGAATAAGGCGAAGTTCCTTCGGATTATTTCGTTTTAAGACTTCTTTAATTGCTGTTTGCGGGCCATGGGCTTCCTGATCTTGCAAGTCTTTCGAGGCTACATTACACGCTTCAATCGTTGGGTAGAATGGGACGCGTCCCGTACTGTCGGCCATGTTTGGATTCCTTTTAAGTGGAACAAGTTTGTTTTTATTCTGAAAAATCTGAATATAAAGTTTATTCAGAAACGGATGTCATCATCATCAGCCGGGGTCAATCCACTGCTGGATGAAGGCCTCCCCAAGCTTTCTCCAACTCTCGGTCCTGCGTCGTTCGCTGCTACGTATTTCCGCCGAACTTGATGAAACGGATGTAATAGTATGCATACCACATACGCTTCAATTTAGCTAACATCTTAACAGAATCGGCATGGATGCTTGTGTGATCCCATTTTCCGTCAAATTGTTTTCTGCAAATTGTACACTTTATATTTTTAGTTGACATGTTATTTATAATTCCTTCTGAGTAAACGATGAGTATCAAATGACAATATTACTTTTTGCCCGAAGTAATGAGCTCATTCCTTATCGTTCCGATACGATCTTTGGATCCGCTGGATGAGTTGGTCCATGGCAGACTCATTAGTTTTGCCTTATTGGTTCAATAACTCTTGGTCCGGTTGAGTTGACATCTTCCATCGTCATTAGGTGTTTTTGTAGACCCTGTACAGAATGCGTAAGTGGCAGGTTGTTTAAATTTATGACAAATCCCTATATGCTCTTCCAACGTTGCATATGTAATTATATGATATACGTATTTTCCCCCCAGAATAAGGCGAAGTTCCTTCGGATTATTTCGTTTTAAGACTTTTTTAATTGCTGTTTGCGGGCCATGGGCTTCCTGATCTTGCAAGTCTTTCGAGGCTACATTACACGCTTCAATCGTTGGGTAGAATGGGACGCGTCCCGTACTGTCGGCCATGTTTGGATTCCTTTTAAGTGGAACAAGTTTGTTTTTATTCTGAAAAATCTGAATATAAAGTTTATTCAGAAACGGATGTCATCATCATCAGCCGGGGTCAATCCACTGCTGGATGAAGGCCTCCCCAAGCTTTCTCCAACTCTCGGTCCTGCGTCGTTCGCTGCCACGTATTTCCGCCGAACTTGATGAAACGGATGTAATAGTATGCATACCACATACGCTTCAATTTAGCTAACATCTTAACAGAATCGGCATGGATGCTTGTGTGATCCCATTTTCCGTCAAATTGTTTTCTGCAAATTGTACACTTTATATTTTTAGTTGACATGTTATTTATAATTCCTTCTGAGTAAACGATGAGTATCAAATGACAATATTACTTTTTGCCCGAAGTAATGAGCTCATTCCTTATCGTTCCGATACGATCTTTGGATCCGCTGGATGAGTTGGTCCATGGCAGACTCATTAGTTTTGCCTTATTGGTTCAATAACTCTTGGTCCGGTTGAGTTGACATCTTCCATCGTCATTAGGTGTTTTTGTAGACCCTGTACAGAATGCGTAAGTGGCAGGTTGTTTAAATTTATGACAAATCCCTATATGCTCTTCCAACGTTGCATATGTAATTATATGATATACGTATTTTCCCCCCAGAATAAGGCGAAGTTCCTTCGGATTATTTCGTTTTAAGACTTCTTTAATTGCTGTTTGCGGGCCATGGGCTTCCTGATCTTGCAAGTCTTTCGAGGCTACATTACACGCTTCAATCGTTGGGTAGAATGGGACGCGTCCCGTACTGTCGGCCATGTTTGGATTCCTTTTAAGTGGAACAAGTTTGTTTTTATTCTGAAAAATCTGAATATAAAGTTTATTCAGAAACGGATGTCATCATCATCAGCCGGGGTCAATCCACTGCTGGATGAAGGCCTCCCCAAGCTTTCTCCAACTCTCGGTCCTGCGTCGTTCGCTGCCACGTATTTCCGCCGAACTTGATGAAACGGATGTAATAGTATGCATACCACATACGCTTCAATTTTGCTAACATCTTTACAGTATCAGCATGGATGCTTGTGTGATCCCATTTTCCGTCAAATTGTTTTCTGCAAATTGTACACTTTATATTTTTAGTTGACATGTTATTTATAATTCCTTCTGAGTAAACGATGAGTATCAAATGACAATATTACTTTTTGCCCGAAGTAATGAGCTCATTCCTTATCGTTCCGATACGATCTTTGGATCCGCTGGATGAGTTGGTCCATGGCAGACTCATTAGTTTTGCCTTATTGGTTCAATAACTCTTGGTCCGGTTGAGTTGACATCTTCCATCGTCATTAGGTGTTTTTGTAGACCCTGTACAGAATGCGTAAGTGGCAGGTTGTTTAAATTTATGACAAATCCCTATATGCTCTTCCAACGTTGCATATGTAATTATATGATATACGTATTTTCCCCCCAGAATAAGGCGAAGTTCCTTCGGATTATTTCGTTTTAAGACTTCTTTAATTGCTGTTTGCGGGCCATGGGCTTCCTGATCTTGCAAGTCTTTCGAGGCTACATTACACGCTTCAATCGTTGGGTAGAATGGGACGCGTCCCGTACTGTCGGCCATGTTTGGATTCCTTTTAAGTGGAACAAGTTTGTTTTTATTCTGAAAAATCTGAATATAAAGTTTATTCAGAAACGGATGTCATCATCATCAGCCGGGGTCAATCCACTGCTGGATGAAGGCCTCCCCAAGCTTTCTCCAACTCTCGGTCCTGCGTCGTTCGCTGCCACGTATTTCCGCCGAACTTGATGAAACGGATGTAATAGTATGCATACCACATACGCTTCAATTTTGCTAACATCTTTACAGTATCGGCATGGATGCTTGTGTGATCCCATTTTCCGTCAAATTGTTTTCTGCAAATTGTACACTTTATATTTTTAGTTGACATGTTATTTATAATTCCTTCTGAGTAAACGATGAGTATCAAATGACAATATTACTTTTTGCCCGAAGTAATGAGCTCATTCCTTATCGTTCCGATACGATCTTTGGATCCGCTGGATGAGTTGGTCCATGGCAGACTCATTAGTTTTGCCTTATTGGTTCAATAACTCTTGGTCCGGTTGAGTTGACATCTTCCATCGTCATTAGGTGTTTTTGTAGACCCTGTACAGAATGCGTAAGTGGCAGGTTGTTTAAATTTATGACAAATCCCTATATGCTCTTCCAACGTTGCATATGTAATTATATGATATACGTATTTTCCCCCCAGAATAAGGCGAAGTTCCTTCGGATTATTTCGTTTTAAGACTTCTTTAATTGCTGTTTGCGGGCCTTGGGCTTCCTGATCTTGCAAGTCTTTCGAGGCTACATTACACGCTTCAATCGTTGGGTAGAATGGGACGCGTCCCGTACTGTCGGCCATGTTTGGATTCCTTTTAAGTGGAACAAGTTTGTTTTTATTCTGAAAAATCTGAATATAAAGTTTATTCAGAAACGGATGTCATCATCATCAGCCGGGGTCAATCCACTGCTGGATGAAGGCCTCCCCAAGCTTTCTCCAACTCTCGGTCCTGCGTCGTTCGCTGCCACGTATTTCCGCCGAACTTGATGAAACGGATGTAATAGTATGCATACCACATACGCTTCAATTTAGCTAACATCTTAACAGAATCGGCATGGATGCTTGTGTGATCCCATTTTCCGTCAAATTGTTTTCTGCAAATTGTACACTTTATATTTTTAGTTGACATGTTATTTATAATTCCTTCTGGGTAAACGATGAGTATCAAATGACAATATTACTTTTTGCCCGAAGTAATGAGCTCATTCCTTATCGTTCCGATACGATCTTTGGATCCGCTGGATGAGTTGGTCCATGGCAGACTCATTAGTTTTGCCTTATTGGTTCAATAACTCTTGGTCCGGTTGAGTTGACATCTTCCATCGTCATTAGGTGTTTTTGTAGACCCTGTACAGAATGCGTAAGTGGCAGGTTGTTTAAATTTATGACAAATCCCTATATGCTCTTCCAACGTTGCATATGTAATTATATGATATACGTATTTTCCCCCCAGAATAAGGCGAAGTTCCTTCGGATTATTTCGTTTTAAGACTTCTTTAATTGCTGTTTGCGGGCCATGGGCTTCCTGATCTTGCAAGTCTTTCGAGGCTACATTACACGCTTCAATCGTTGGGTAGAATGGGACGCGTCCCGTACTGTCGGCCATGTTTGGATTCCTTTTAAGTGGAACAAGTTTGTTTTTATTCTGAAAAATCTGAATATAAAGTTTATTCAGAAACGGATGTCATCATCATCAGCCGGGGTCAATCCACTGCTGGATGAAGGCCTCCCCAAGCTTTCTCCAACTCTCGGTCCTGCGTCGTTCGCTGCCACGTATTTCCGCCGAACTTGATGAAACGGATGTAATAGTATGCATACCACATACGCTTCAATTTTGCTAACATCTTTACAGTATCGGCATGGATGCTTGTGTGATCCCATTTTCCGTCAAATTGTTTTCTGCAAATTGTACACTTTATATTTTTAGTTGACATGTTATTTATAATTCCTTCTGAGTAAACGATGAGTATCAAATGACAATATTACTTTTTGCCCGAAGTAATGAGCTCATTCCTTATCGTTCCGATACGATCTTTGGATCCGCTGGATGAGTTGGTCCATGGCAGACTCATTAGTTTTGCCTTATTGGTTCAATAACTCTTGGTCCGGTTGAGTTGACATCTTCCATCGTCATTAGGTGTTTTTGTAGACCCTGTACAGAATGCGTAAGTGGCAGGTTGTTTAAATTTATGACAAATCCCTATATGCTCTTCCAACGTTGCATATGTAATTATATGATATACGTATTTTCCCCCCAGAATAAGGCGAAGTTCCTTCGGATTATTTCGTTTTAAGACTTCTTTAATTGCTGTTTGCGGGCCATGGGCTTCCTGATCTTGCAAGTCTTTCGAGGCTACATTACACGCTTCAATCGTTGGGTAGAATGGGACGCGTCCCGTACTGTCGGCCATGTTTGGATTCCTTTTAAGTGGAACAAGTTTGTTTTTATTCTGAAAAATCTGAATATAAAGTTTATTCAGAAACGGATGTCATCATCATCAGCCGGGGTCAATCCACTGCTGGATGAAGGCCTCCCCAAGCTTTCTCCAACTCTCGGTCCTGCGTCGTTCGCTGCCACGTATTTCCGCCGAACTTGATGAAACGGATGTAATAGTATGCATACCACATACGCTTCAATTTTGCTAACATCTTTACAGTATCGGCATGGATGCTTGTGTGATCCCATTTTCCGTCAAATTGTTTTCTGCAAATTGTACACTTTATATTTTTAGTTGACATGTTATTTATAATTCCTTCTGAGTAAACGATGAGTATCAAATGACAATATTACTTTTTGCCCGAAGTAATGAGCTCATTCCTTATCGTTCCGATACGATCTTTGGATCCGCTGGATGAGTTGGTCCATGGCAGACTCATTAGTTTTGCCTTATTGGTTCAATAACTCTTGGTCCGGTTGAGTTGACATCTTCCATCGTCATTAGGTGTTTTTGTAGACCCTGTACAGAATGCGTAAGTGGCAGGTTGTTTAAATTTATGACAAATCCCTATATGCTCTTCCAACGTTGCATATGTAATTATATGATATACGTATTTTCCCCCCAGAATAAGGCGAAGTTCCTTCGGATTATTTCGTTTTAAGACTTCTTTAATTGCTGTTTGCGGGCCATGGGCTTCCTGATCTTGCAAGTCTTTCGAGGCTACATTACACGCTTCAATCGTTGGGTAGAATGGGACGCGTCCCGTACTGTCGGCCATGTTTGGATTCCTTTTAAGTGGAACAAGTTTGTTTTTATTCTGAAAAATCTGAATATAAAGTTTATTCAGAAACGGATGTCATCATCATCAGCCGGGGTCAATCCACTGCTGGATGAAGGCCTCCCCAAGCTTTCTCCAACTCTCGGTCCTGCGTCGTTCGCTGCCACGTATTTCCGCCGAACTTGATGAAACGGATGTAATAGTATGCATACCACATACGCTTCAATTTTGCTAACATCTTTACAGTATCGGCATGGATGCTTGTGTGATCCCATTTTCCGTCAAATTGTTTTCTGCAAATTGTACACTTTATATTTTTAGTTGACATGTTATTTATAATTCCTTCTGAGTAAACGATGAGTATCAAATGACAATATTACTTTTTGCCCGAAGTAATGAGCTCATTCCTTATCGTTCCGATACGATCTTTGGATCCGCTGGATGAGTTGGTCCATGGCAGACTCATTAGTTTTGCCTTATTGGTTCAATAACTCTTGGTCCGGTTGAGTTGACATCTTCCATCGTCATTAGGTGTTTTTGTAGACCCTGTACAGAATGCGTAAGTGGCAGGTTGTTTAAATTTATGACAAATCCCTATATGCTCTTCCAACGTTGCATATGTAATTATATGATATACGTATTTTCCCCCCAGAATAAGGCGAAGTTCCTTCGGATTATTTCGTTTTAAGACTTCTTTAATTGCTGTTTGCGGGCCATGGGCTTCCTGATCTTGCAAGTCTTTCGAGGCTACATTACACGCTTCAATCGTTGGGTAGAATGGGACGCGTCCCGTACTGTCGGCCATGTTTGGATTCCTTTTAAGTGGAACAAGTTTGTTTTTATTCTGAAAAATCTGAATATAAAGTTTATTCAGAAACGGATGTCATCATCATCAGCCGGGGTCAATCCACTGCTGGATGAAGGCCTCCCCAAGCTTTCTCCAACTCTCGGTCCTGCGTCGTTCGCTGCCACGTATTTCCGCCGAACATGATGAAACGGATGTAATAGTATGCATACCACATACGCTTCAATTTTGCTAACATCTTTACAGTATCGGCATGGATGCTTGTGTGATCCCATTTTCCGTCAAATTGTTTTCTGCAAATTGTACACTTTATATTTTTAGTTGACATGTTATTTATAATTCCTTCTGAGTAAACGATGAGTATCAAATGACAATATTACTTTTTGCCCGAAGTAATGAGCTCATTCCTTATCGTTCCGATACGATCTTTGGATCCGCTGGATGAGTTGGTCCATGGCAGACTCATTAGTTTTGCCTTATTGGTTCAATAACTCTTGGTCCGGTTGAGTTGACATCTTCCATCGTCATTAGGTGTTTTTGTAGACCCTGTACAGAATGCGTAAGTGGCAGGTTGTTTAAATTTATGACAAATCCCTATATGCTCTTCCAACGTTGCATATGTAATTATATGATATACGTATTTTCCCCCCAGAATAAGGCGAAGTTCCTTCGGATTATTTCGTTTTAAGACTTCTTTAATTGCTGTTTGCGGGCCATGGGCTTCCTGATCTTGCAAGTCTTTCGAGGCTACATTACACGCTTCAATCGTTGGGTAGAATGGGACGCGTCCCGTACTGTCGGCCATGTTTGGATTCCTTTTAAGTGGAACAAGTTTGTTTTTATTCTGAAAAATCTGAATATAAAGTTTATTCAGAAACGGATGTCATCATCATCAGCCGGGGTCAATCCACTGCTGGATGAAGGCCTCCCCAAGCTTTCTCCAACTCTCGGTCCTGCGTCGTTCGCTGCCACGTATTTCCGCCGAACTTGATGAAACGGATGTAATAGTATGCATACCACATACGCTTCAATTTTGCTAACATCTTTACAGTATCGGCATGGATGCTTGTGTGATCCCATTTTCCGTCAAATTGTTTTCTGCAAATTGTACACTTTATATTTTTAGTTGACATGTTATTTATAATTCCTTCTGAGTAAACGATGAGTATCAAATGACAATATTACTTTTTGCCCGAAGTAATGAGCTCATTCCTTATCGTTCCGATACGATCTTTGGATCCGCTGGATGAGTTGGTCCATGGCAGACTCATTAGTTTTGCCTTATTGGTTCAATAACTCTTGGTCCGGTTGAGTTGACATCTTCCATCGTCATTAGGTGTTTTTGTAGACCCTGTACAGAATGCGTAAGTGGCAGGTTGTTTAAATTTATGACAAATCCCTATATGCTCTTCCAACGTTGCATATGTAATTATATGATATACGTATTTTCCCCCCAGAATAAGGCGAAGTTCCTTCGGATTATTTCGTTTTAAGACTTCTTTAATTGCTGTTTGCGGGCCATGGGCTTCCTGATCTTGCAAGTCTTTCGAGGCTACATTACACGCTTCAATCGTTGGGTAGAATGGGACGCGTCCCGTACTGTCGGCCATGTTTGGATTCCTTTTAAGTGGAACAAGTTTGTTTTTATTCTGAAAAATCTGAATATAAAGTTTATTCAGAAACGGATGTCATCATCATCAGCCGGGGTCAATCCACTGCTGGATGAAGGCCTCCCCAAGCTTTCTCCAACTCTCGGTCCTGCGTCGTTCGCTGCCACGTATTTCCGCCGAACATGATGAAACGGATGTAATAGTATGCATACCACATACGCTTCAATTTTGCTAACATCTTTACAGTATCGGCATGGATGCTTGTGTGATCCCATTTTCCGTCAAATTGTTTTCTGCAAATTGTACACTTTATATTTTTAGTTGACATGTTATTTATAATTCCTTCTGAGTAAACGATGAGTATCAAATGACAATATTACTTTTTGCCCGAAGTAATGAGCTCATTCCTTATCGTTCCGATACGATCTTTGGATCCGCTGGATGAGTTGGTCCATGGCAGACTCATTAGTTTTGCCTTATTGGTTCAATAACTCTTGGTCCGGTTGAGTTGACATCTTCCATCGTCATTAGGTGTTTTTGTAGACCCTGTACAGAATGCGTAAGTGGCAGGTTGTTTAAATTTATGACAAATCCCTATATGCTCTTCCAACGTTGCATATGTAATTATATGATATACGTATTTTCCCCCCAGAATAAGGCGAAGTTCCTTCGGATTATTTCGTTTTAAGACTTCTTTAATTGCTGTTTGCGGGCCATGGGCTTCCTGATCTTGCAAGTCTTTCGAGGCTACATTACACGCTTCAATCGTTGGGTAGAATGGGACGCGTCCCGTACTGTCGGCCATGTTTGGATTCCTTTTAAGTGGAACAAGTTTGTTTTTATTCTGAAAAATCTGAATATAAAGTTTATTCAGAAACGGATGTCATCATCATCAGCCGGGGTCAATCCACTGCTGGATGAAGGCCTCCCCAAGCTTTCTCCAACTCTCGGTCCTGCGTCGTTCGCTGCCACGTATTTCCGCCGAACTTGATGAAACGGATGTAATAGTATGCATACCACATACGCTTCAATTTTGCTAACATCTTTACAGTATCGGCATGGATGCTTGTGTGATCCCATTTTCCGTCAAATTGTTTTCTGCAAATTGTACACTTTATATTTTTAGTTGACATGTTATTTATAATTCCTTCTGAGTAAACGATGAGTATCAAATGACAATATTACTTTTTGCCCGAAGTAATGAGCTCATTCCTTATCGTTCCGATACGATCTTTGGATCCGCTGGATGAGTTGGTCCATGGCAGACTCATTAGTTTTGCCTTATTGGTTCAATAACTCTTGGTCCGGTTGAGTTGACATCTTCCATCGTCATTAGGTGTTTTTGTAGACCCTGTACAGAATGCGTAAGTGGCAGGTTGTTTAAATTTATGACAAATCCCTATATGCTCTTCCAACGTTGCATATGTAGTTATATGATATACGTATTTTCCCCCCAGAATAAGGCGAAGTTCCTTCGGATTATTTCGTTTTAAGACTTCTTTAATTGCTGTTTGCGGGCCATGGGCTTCCTGATCTTGCAAGTCTTTCGAGGCTACATTACACGCTTCAATCGTTGGGTAGAATGGGACGCGTCCCGTACTGTCGGCCATGTTTGGATTCCTTTTAAGTGGAACAAGTTTGTTTTTATTCTGAAAAATCTGAATATAAAGTTTATTCAGAAACGGATGTCATCATCATCAGCCGGGGTCAATCCACTGCTGGATGAAGGCCTCCCCAAGCTTTCTCCAACTCTCGGTCCTGCGTCGTTCGCTGCCACGTATTTCCGCCGAACTTGATGAAACGGATGTAATAGTATGCATACCACATACGCTTCAATTTAGCTAACATCTTAACAGAATCGGCATGGATGCTTGTGTGATCCCATTTTCCGTCAAATTGTTTTCTGCAAATTGTACACTTTATATTTTTAGTTGACATGTTATTTATAATTCCTTCTGAGTAAACGATGAGTATCAAATGACAATATTACTTTTTGCCCGAAGTAATGAGCTCATTCCTTATCGTTCCGATACGATCTTTGGATCCGCTGGATGAGTTGGTCCATGGCAGACTCATTAGTTTTGCCTTATTGGTTCAATAACTCTTGGTCCGGTTGAGTTGACATCTTCCATCGTCATTAGGTGTTTTTGTAGACCCTGTACAGAATGCGTAAGTGGCAGGTTGTTTAAATTTATGACAAATCCCTATATGCTCTTCCAACGTTGCATATGTAATTATATGATATACGTATTTTCCCCCCAGAATAAGGCGAAGTTCCTTCGGATTATTTCGTTTTAAGACTTCTTTAATTGCTGTTTGCGGGCCATGGGCTTCCTGATCTTGCAAGTCTTTCGAGGCTACATTACACGCTTCAATCGTTGGGTAGAATGGGACGCGTCCCGTACTGTCGGCCATGTTTGGATTCCTTTTAAGTGGAACAAGTTTGTTTTTATTCTGAAAAATCTGAATATAAAGTTTATTCAGAAACGGATGTCATCATCATCAGCCGGGGTCAATCCACTGCTGGATGAAGGCCTCCCCAAGCTTTCTCCAACTCTCGGTCCTGCGTCGTTCGCTGCCACGTATTTCCGCCGAACTTGATGAAACGGATGTAATAGTATGCATACCACATACGCTTCAATTTTGCTAACATCTTTACAGTATCGGCATGGATGCTTGTGTGATCCCATTTTCCGTCAAATTGTTTTCTGCAAATTGTACACTTTATATTTTTAGTTGACATGTTATTTATAATTCCTTCTGAGTAAACGATGAGTATCAAATGACAATATTACTTTTTGCCCGAAGTAATGAGCTCATTCCTTATCGTTCCGATACGATCTTTGGATCCGCTGGATGAGTTGGTCCATGGCAGACTCATTAGTTTTGCCTTATTGGTTCAATAACTCTTGGTCCGGTTGAGTTGACATCTTCCATCGTCATTAGGTGTTTTTGTAGACCCTGTACAGAATGCGTAAGTGGCAGGTTGTTTAAATTTATGACAAATCCCTATATGCTCTTCCAACGTTGCATATGTAATTATATGATATACGTATTTTCCCCCCAGAATAAGGCGAAGTTCCTTCGGATTATTTCGTTTTAAGACTTCTTTAATTGCTGTTTGCGGGCCATGGGCTTCCTGATCTTGCAAGTCTTTCGAGGCTACATTACACGCTTCAATCGTTGGGTAGAATGGGACGCGTCCCGTACTGTCGGCCATGTTTGGATTCCTTTTAAGTGGAACAAGTTTGTTTTTATTCTGAAAAATCTGAATATAAAGTTTATTCAGAAACGGATGTCATCATCATCAGCCGGGGTCAATCCACTGCTGGATGAAGGCCTCCCCAAGCTTTCTCCAACTCTCGGTCCTGCGTCGTTCGCTGCCACGTATTTCCGCCGAACTTGATGAAACGGATGTAATAGTATGCATACCACATACGCTTCAATTTAGCTAACATCTTAACAGAATCGGCATGGATGCTTGTGTGATCCCATTTTCCGTCAAATTGTTTTCTGCAAATTGTACACTTTATATTTTTAGTTGACATGTTATTTATAATTCCTTCTGAGTAAACGATGAGTATCAAATGACAATATTACTTTTTGCCCGAAGTAATGAGCTCATTCCTTATCGTTCCGATACGATCTTTGGATCCGCTGGATGAGTTGGTCCATGGCAGACTCATTAGTTTTGCCTTATTGGTTCAATAACTCTTGGTCCGGTTGAGTTGACATCTTCCATCGTCATTAGGTGTTTTTGTAGACCCTGTACAGAATGCGTAAGTGGCAGGTTGTTTAAATTTATGACAAATCCCTATATGCTCTTCCAACGTTGCATATGTAATTATATGATATACGTATTTTCCCCCCAGAATAAGGCGAAGTTCCTTCGGATTATTTCGTTTTAAGACTTCTTTAATTGCTGTTTGCGGGCCATGGGCTTCCTGATCTTGCAAGTCTTTCGAGGCTACATTACACGCTTCAATCGTTGGGTAGAATGGGACGCGTCCCGTACTGTCGGCCATGTTTGGATTCCTTTTAAGTGGAACAAGTTTGTTTTTATTCTGAAAAATCTGAATATAAAGTTTATTCAGAAACGGATGTCATCATCATCAGCCGGGGTCAATCCACTGCTGGATGAAGGCCTCCCCAAGCTTTCTCCAACTCTCGGTCCTGCGTCGTTCGCTGCCACGTATTTCCGCCGAACTTGATGAAACGGATGTAATAGTATGCATACCACACACGCTTCAATTTTGCTAACATCTTTACAGTATCGGCATGGATGCTTGTGTGATCCCATTTTCCGTCAAATTGTTTTCTGCAAATTGTACACTTTATATTTTTAGTTGACATGTTATTTATAATTCCTTCTGAGTAAACGATGAGTATCAAATGACAATATTACTTTTTGCCCGAAGTAATGAGCTCATTCCTTATCGTTCCGATACGATCTTTGGATCCGCTGGATGAGTTGGTCCATGGCAGACTCATTAGTTTTGCCTTATTGGTTCAATAACTCTTGGTCCGGTTGAGTTGACATCTTCCATCGTCATTAGGTGTTTTTGTAGACCCTGTACAGAATGCGTAAGTGGCAGGTTGTTTAAATTTATGACAAATCCCTATATGCTCTTCCAACGTTGCATATGTAATTATATGATATACGTATTTTCCCCCCAGAATAAGGCGAAGTTCCTTCGGATTATTTCGTTTTAAGACTTCTTTAATTGCTGTTTGTGGGCCATGGGCTTCCTGATCTTGCAAGTCTTTCGAGGCTACATTACACGCTTCAATCGTTGGGTAGAATGGGACGCGTCCCGTACTGTCGGCCATGTTTGGATTCCTTTTAAGTGGAACAAGTTTGTTTTTATTCTGAAAAATCTGAATATAAAGTTTATTCAGAAACGGATGTCATCATCATCAGCCGGGGTCAATCCACTGCTGGATGAAGGCCTCCCCAAGCTTTCTCCAACTCTCGGTCCTGCGTCGTTCGCTGCCACGTATTTCCGCCGAACTTGATGAAACGGATGTAATAGTATGCATACCACATACGCTTCAATTTAGCTAACATCTTAACAGAATCGGCATGGATGCTTGTGTGATCCCATTTTCCGTCAAATTGTTTTCTGCAAATTGTACACTTTATATTTTTAGTTGACATGTTATTTATAATTCCTTCTGAGTAAACGATGAGTATCAAATGACAATATTACTTTTTGCCCGAAGTAATGAGCTCATTCCTTATCGTTCCGATACGATCTTTGGATCCGCTGGATGAGTTGGTCCATGGCAGACTCATTAGTTTTGCCTTATTGGTTCAATAACTCTTGGTCCGGTTGAGTTGACATCTTCCATCGTCATTAGGTGTTTTTGTAGACCCTGTACAGAATGCGTAAGTGGCAGGTTGTTTAAATTTATGACAAATCCCTATATGCTCTTCCAACGTTGCATATGTAATTATATGATATACGTATTTTCCCCCCAGAATAAGGCGAAGTTCCTTCGGATTATTTCGTTTTAAGACTTCTTTAATTGCTGTTTGCGGGCCATGGGCTTCCTGATCTTGCAAGTCTTTCGAGGCTACATTACACGCTTCAATCGTTGGGTAGAATGGGACGCGTCCCGTACTGTCGGCCATGTTTGGATTCCTTTTAAGTGGAACAAGTTTGTTTTTATTCTGAAAAATCTGAATATAAAGTTTATTCAGAAACGGATGTCATCATCATCAGCCGGGGTCAATCCACTGCTGGATGAAGGCCTCCCCAAGCTTTCTCCAACTCTCGGTCCTGCGTCGTTCGCTGCCACGTATTTCCGCCGAACTTGATGAAACGGATGTAATAGTATGCATACCACATACGCTTCAATTTAGCTAACATCTTAACAGAATCGGCATGGATGCTTGTGTGATCCCATTTTCCGTCAAATTGTTTTCTGCAAATTGTACACTTTATATTTTTAGTTGACATGTTATTTATAATTCCTTCTGAGTAAACGATGAGTATCAAATGACAATATTACTTTTTGCCCGAAGTAATGAGCTCATTCCTTATCGTTCCGATACGATCTTTGGATCCGCTGGATGAGTTGGTCCATGGCAGACTCATTAGTTTTGCCTTATTGGTTCAATAACTCTTGGTCCGGTTGAGTTGACATCTTCCATCGTCATTAGGTGTTTTTGTAGACCCTGTACAGAATGCGTAAGTGGCAGGTTGTTTAAATTTATGACAAATCCCTATATGCTCTTCCAACGTTGCATATGTAGTTATATGATATACGTATTTTCCCCCCAGAATAAGGCGAAGTTCCTTCGGATTATTTCGTTTTAAGACTTCTTTAATTGCTGTTTGCGGGCCATGGGCTTCCTGATCTTGCAAGTCTTTCGAGGCTACATTACACGCTTCAATCGTTGGGTAGAATGGGACGCGTCCCGTACTGTCGGCCATGTTTGGATTCCTTTTAAGTGGAACAAGTTTGTTTTTATTCTGAAAAATCTGAATATAAAGTTTATTCAGAAACGGATGTCATCATCATCAGCCGGGGTCAATCCACTGCTGGATGAAGGCCTCCCCAAGCTTTCTCCAACTCTCGGTCCTGCGTCGTTCGCTGCCACGTATTTCCGCCGAACTTGATGAAACGGATGTAATAGTATGCATACCACATACGCTTCAATTTAGCTAACATCTTAACAGAATCGGCATGGATGCTTGTGTGATCCCATTTTCCGTCAAATTGTTTTCTGCAAATTGTACACTTTATATTTTTAGTTGACATGTTATTTATAATTCCTTCTGAGTAAACGATGAGTATCAAATGACAATATTACTTTTTGCCCGAAGTAATGAGCTCATTCCTTATCGTTCCGATACGATCTTTGGATCCGCTGGATGAGTTGGTCCATGGCAGACTCATTAGTTTTGCCTTATTGGTTCAATAACTCTTGGTCCGGTTGAGTTGACATCTTCCATCGTCATTAGGTGTTTTTGTAGACCCTGTACAGAATGCGTAAGTGGCAGGTTGTTTAAATTTATGACAAATCCCTATATGCTCTTCCAACGTTGCATATGTAATTATATGATATACGTATTTTCCCCCCAGAATAAGGCGAAGTTCCTTCGGATTATTTCGTTTTAAGACTTCTTTAATTGCTGTTTGCGGGCCATGGGCTTCCTGATCTTGCAAGTCTTTCGAGGCTACATTATACGCTTCAATCGTTGGGTAGAATATCATGACCTTACATCCTTTATCTAATTCTGTCCTATCCTATTCTAGGCTATTCCCTCTTTCCCTTTCGGGAACTTGTTAATAACAGAATCTCCCATTTCTGGCAGTTAACAGTCTAGTATGGATTTGTCTCTTACCTCTGTTATCAAGAGTCCGCATACCTAGTATGTAGATGGATATATTGTGGCTGTGATTGCAATTCTGGGTATCTTCAACAGTTGAGCTATTGACTCTACCGCTAGCACTTCCAAGCTATACCTTTAGTTTATCTCATCCATTACAAGTAAATCTACTTGCACAACTTCCATGGTCGTGAGGAAGTGTCCGTAAGTTGTATATTGTATGACAACAGTCCCAGTGTCTCTAAACAATCCAATCAACATAACAATCAACACAATGAAACACAAAGTACGATATTAAATCATCAGTGACAACTCATCGTCACGACTAATTTGTTATGCTTAGGTCTACAAAACTGTTCAGAAAACAGGCTCAAATCGGTAAATGTTAACTAAAACTAAGAATCTATTAAGTAATACTAATTATTATATTTTAAAAACTAACCTCAAAACTGCTTAAGACATCGAAGGCAATTTCTTGTTTTATAGAATAAATGTTCGCGTCTGGACCGTTACCACACGAATGCTGGTCATTTGTTTGAGCTTCGAGTTCAGCTGGTTCACGTTTTATATCCATTTTACGTCTTCAATTAAAACCATACCATTCATTATATAGTTTAAATAAATGGGTGCAACTAAAATTGTATGTCGCCGTATAATATGATAAGTACTACATACAATTTATTTTACTAAAATAAGCACGACGTAAATTACCATAAGTGATAGATACAATATTTTTTTTCAGTTTTTTTCGACGTAAAATATGGTAAATATTACATACAATAATAGTTACACGCAAAGAAACGACGTAGACAATGGTAAGTATAACTTACGATACTTTTTGTTGTCGTACGAGAAAAAGATTAGAAAAATTAACTTACCTTGAATCCTAAAGTCACAAGTTTCCCTGGGTAGAATTTATTTCGTCCATTGTTGTTTTACTATTATTATCCGTTTCTATAATATTATAGGCTTTACTATTAATTGTCCCATCTGGCCTAATCACACATCTTTGTGCACGCATAGATTTTCTATCAATTTTTGTATTCTTGACACTAAAGTCCTGTAGGGGCGGGTATATTGCGCAATATTTATTGACATTGTCTAGATCTCTTCATTATGGTATTTAATATTTACCAAACCATACAAAAATACAATATAACCGAAAGTTCACAGTGGTAGCGGTGTGTCACCTCCCGTCCGAAGTGAAGTATCGTAATTAGCAGTAACAATACACCCGCGCGGCAAGATCTCCGTGCGTTTCCCGCGTATAATGTTGCTAAATACGTTACCATACTTCACGTCGGAAAAATTTCAAGAAATTTGAAACTTGAAAATCGCACTTATAATACGAATTTTGAAATTCTGTAAATGGCATCATATGTAATACATACTATGGATACGAAAAATGAAAAAAAGTGTAAAACGTCATTTTGTTAGTTACAATATTATACGTAGGAGGTGTCGATATTGTTGTTTTTATTTAATAAAACGCAATTTTTATGTAGTACTTATTCCACTTTTAATCAAGAGATTAGGACCGGTTTCGTCCGCCTCAGAGGAACATTTTCAACATTACATAAAAATTGCATTTTATTAAATAAAAACAACAATACAATGCAGTTGAATTGACAATTAACAAAATAAAAGAAATTTTAAAGATAATGAAACAGTTATATCACAAAAAAAATCAATCAATATTTTATAGGCTTAAATAAAAAAATAAGATTCCAGTATTTAAATTTACATTATGGTGTCATTAAAATTTATTGAAATCGTATTACTGAATCAATTTGCAGTTCCAACCTTATATGTAGGGGGTGTCAATATATGTATTCGAATCCTGTTTCAAACAATGAAAACTGCCCCAAACTAGTTCATTAATTACGAGTATATTATGACAACTCGGCATCTCAATTGATAATTTGGAACATCTCGCAATAAAATTGAATACTATTACTTCACCCTGTCACGCCCGAGTGTTTGAGCATACGGCAAGTGCACTTACCTCCGTCCGTTGCCACTTCACGCGTCTCCCGCTATGTGAGACCTGCAGCGCGTGCGTATATTGCTTTTGTAGCACCGCTGCAGGTTGAGAGAGGGGTCGGCGACGGAACCCTTGAGGGACCGACTGAAAATGGAGCATTCTACAGTCATCGTAATTAAGGCTCTGTGCTTTACCATTTTAAAGTATCGGTGTATTCATTACATTAATCATGCTGAAACTTTTAATACACTATTAAACTACTACTAATAAACTAATGATACACAACCAGAATGTTGTGAGATGTTCCAAATAATTGTACATGTTCTATAAAGAATACAATTATCTGTCTTGTATAAATATAGTTTAGTTTTATTAAATAATGATTCATTGGAAGTGTCTAATTTTGTATGTCTAATAAAAATAAATTAAAAGCTGTTTGACATATTAATTCTTGTTTTATTTTTGATGTGTTAACAATTGATTATAAGATAAATCTGATGTAATATTTCACCACCGTAACGCTTCTTTCACATTATACGGTTTTGACTGTACGGAGAAAAAATTGAGTGGCGACTTTCTTTTAGTGGCATGAAGAAGAAAATGACCCTTTTCACATTACACGGCGACGCTTAAAAACCGAAACGTCGCCAGATATAGCAGCCGTCCATTGCCACTGTAAGCACTGCGGCCATACGGTCACCGCTGACTCAGTGGTGTACGTGACCTAATGCACGCTTTCATATTCGACGGCTTTAAATCGAACGGTCAGTCGATTCATAATAACTAAACAACACCACAAACCGAGCTTGTGACGGAAAAAACCATGCATAAACCGTATAGTGAGAAAAGAGCATGAACTTGTTGCTGATTCGGAATGTTAATGTTCGATTTTTTGCCGTACTTGTACATATAATGTGAAGGAGGGTCAGGATGTACAGGAGTCAGAACCTTTTCATTGCTATGTTTTTAAAATCCCAATGAGAAATGCTACGATTTATAATAAGTGTTGATAAAAACATATGGTATTATTGTTAAACACATTTGATCAGCGATTTCCAAACTGGTAGGCACGAAATGTTTAACACAATTAATGTAGCCACAAGTTTGCAGTTTGCAAAAGCATAGTTTATAAAACAGCCGCTAGTTATAAACTACACAAAAAAAACAGTCCTATAAAAGGTTGTTTGCAAACCTGTCTGAAAATTAGGAGACTAATTTTATAATACCTCACTTCTATACTATTGTGAAGCGCGCTGGCTATCTCGTGAAAAAATGAAAAAAAGGGTCAAATCATAATCTCAATATTTGAAGCAAATTTGTTTAGGAACGATAATTTTGTAGTTAAACTTGTCTATTTGGTTGATATTTAAAAAAAAAACTGAGTGAATAAATCAATTCAAGGACCACTAATGCATTCACTGATATAAAAAGACAAAAGTGAAGGCATTCATAAAAAGTTGGAGCTTTGGAAATTAAAATTACAAAAAAATAAGTTCGCCATGTTTTCACTTTTAAACGATTTCTGCGCCAGTTATATTGAAGCAAACAAAAATCTATTTACTGAGTTCGTTCTTGGTTAGTTTGCTAATGCACTTTTCACATAATTTTATTAATAGTGCTGCTTTGTTTCAGGGATATTGAATATTTTAAATATGTGGTTGAAAGATGCTGGTCCGGGGGCCCGGTTCAGGATGTGGGGCCCATGATAGAATCCATTTGTCAATGAACGATGATGAATTTTGATTGACTACTATTACAATTGATTGTGCTAATAACAAGCACATTCGTCGCATGAAAAACAAATTAATTTAAAAATGAAAACTTGTTTTTTTTTTCCATTTCATTTTTGTATTTAAGTACATTGTTCACTATTTAAGGAGGCTAGTAACATAAAGTTTGGAAACCACTGCCTTAGATATTGATTGTGGGACATCGATGATTATTTTAACACCGAGCGTGATAGAGATTTGATAACAACTCGCGATTGCCTGAACACTTGCCAATTGAGGGTAGGTGAAACTACATTCCCTGTTCACATAATATATTGGGGTTAAGAAACGACTTGTTAAAAATAGGTTTTTTGCATTATTGAATATATTGACCTAGCGACGAAAACTGAAAATTCTTAAAAATATACTTAGCTACTAAAAACGTTCGAAACGATATCTCGTATCTGCTATAAAACTGATAATAACTTGCAAATGGATCATTTTGCTTGCTGCCAGCCACCTGTCAGATGCATGTAAGTAATCCTCATACTACATACATATTTATTCACTAAAGATTAGTGTTTCTCACGCGCGGCCCTAGTGCTTTACAAAATATTTATTAAATTGTCGATTTTTCCTGCATTTCATAAAAAACAAATATCAAAGCCAGTTGACAGATGTAAACTTAGAAGCAGCCATGCGGCTTGCATTGGAAAAAAGGAGTATTTCCATTTGCATTATTTTTAAATAAATAGATATATACTGAAATGTTCAAATGTCTTTTAAATTTTTAATTAATTAAAAATTTCTATTAAATGGACTTGTCTATAAATAAATTGATCCATTTTTTTAGTAAATAATATTTAGCTTTAATTCTTTCAACCACAACAAAAGTGAAATTTGTGTGCGGCCACTGAACTTTTCCATAGAACTGTCAATATAAATTGTGCGGCCACAGTTAAATTCCACGTGAGAACCACTGCTATAGATCAATGCTCCGCAGCCGGTGTGCCGCGGTGCATTGCTCCCAAAAAAAAAACACAAATAATTTTGTATTTTATACAATACTTAGGTACTTAATATCCAAATTAGAGTACATGGCTGGTAATATATTTGAGCATATGCATGAACTTAATAAAACAATGCAAGGTCAGAATGAAAATATATTGACGTGCTCCGATAAATAATTAGAAGGAGTTAAGACAAGGATCTCTACAAATGTACCAAAGAACCTACCTGAGTACCAGACCACCATTGAAAACAAGCAATTAATTTTGGATCAACCAGATAAGTAAGATAAACAGATAACAAATTTGTTCTAATCAATGACATTAATATGTACGAAGCATCTGGAAAATAAAATGACACTCACTTTGTGTCGGGTCTGCCGGATGGCGAAATTCATATTTTAATATCGGTATCCTACGCTCAAATGAACATTCTGCCAAGCGGTCTGGCGACACCGCTGGGTCTGCCCATACAAAATTTCTGACTGTCGGGTTTCGACTCCGCCGTTATTATTGTGTTACAAAATGCCAATGTGCCTAGTTAAAAATTGTAAAAAAAATCTACTAAACACTCCAAGAAAGATGGGATAACACTTTTCATGTGTTAGTATTATTTATTATTGATAAAATACCATTTTAAGATACATATTGATGAATGTTTATTCAATGCAATTGAATGACAAAAACCATTGGACAGACGCCTGTGATCGCTGGGCTCACTTGCGTCTAATCTCCGAGAAGTCGTAAGTAACCTAGAATCTGTTTCTAACGTAATGAGTAATGACACTAATGCGCCATTACAATAAAGGTTATATTACTATAAATTCTTGAAGCTTGTATCGCATAATGGAAATGGATACGTCATATGGTCACGTGACGTCTACCTATACATCTGTGAATGACTTTCGTGCACAATTTCTCGTGCGCGCCTATATGAAGTGAGATGTCCATTTAATATGTCATTGGTTCTAATAGTAAAAAAAGTAGCCTGGTGCTATACTTCACTGCCATTAATATTTTAAAACATACGATTTTGGGATAAGTACAATTATTTATTATTATTGTGTCAATACTCGACAAATAACTATTCTTAACCGGACAACTAAGCATAATTCAAGTGGATGTATTAATAAATACAAAAAATCTCTACCATTACAATCAATACCATTAATTTTACTTCGAACACTATTAGAAAAACGCTATTTTAAAGTATCACATTGTCTTTAACCTTAGCGATAGGTAGGGGGAGCGCCGACGATTCTGGCCTGGGATCCTCCTGTATAAATTGTTTTACGTGTGGTGTGCTGTGGAATTCTGGGAAGACCTTTAGTGTGCCGTGGGTGAGAAAAGGTTGCGGAGCACTGCAATAGATGACAAAAACACTGATTTGTTATATCAAACACTAAAGGCCGGTGCAGATTAGTTGAGTAGTTTAGTCAAGTGGCGAGTGATTTAGTTACCACTAAATGATTTAGTAACTGAAAAATGTTCGAACACAGCACATTAGTGAGTGAATGAACACAAAAAGAACAGAGCACAACGTAACAAAGCAAAAATAAATAATTAACGATTTTTTATTCAACAAATAATTTAATTAAACATTAAAACATGGTGGATAATATTATACTATATTAAATTTTAAGACATTGATTTATTGGCAGATAAAACCAGACAAAAAGAATTTATTTTAAGATGCATGCAACCAATAACATCTAGAAAAGAAAAATGAAGGTACATCAAGAAGGAAGGCTAATCACACATATTTCTTCGATGTTTGTTGTAAAAATATTCGAGTTTGCAAACAGTTTTTCTTGGCCAATTTATATATCAGCGGTAACACTATTAGTACATATTGCACTAAAGAAGGTAAAAGATGGTTTTCTCAAAACTGATATGAGAGGTACTGCTCCGAGCTACAAAAAGACAAGCAACAATCTCAATAATGATGTTGAAGACCATATAAGAAGTTTTTAAAGAATTGAGTCTCACTATTGCCATGCAAGAACCGACATATATCAATATGATGTATAATAATTTATATAAAGAAAAATGTTTGAACGGCGGCCAGCAGTATGTTAATCAACCGATTTACAGTCTTATATTTAATACGAAACTAAATATTTCGTTCTTCAAACCGAAAAAGGATCTCTGTTCATTCTGTGTAACATATGAAAAGAACAGTTCCGATGATGATAAATTAAAAAGGAAGGAAAAGTACGGAACACATGTAAGAAAAATGTCCAACTTGCTCAGAAAAAGATAGCCCTTGAAAGAAACGATATCGATAAGTTAAATAAAATAATAAAAAGCTACCCAAAACAGGTAATTTTTTTTCTTTAAATGACTAAAGACAAATGTAAATGGCAGCAGGTAAAAGCAATCCAGGTTAATAAGGAAGAATCTTGTATGATTAAGTACCTACAAAACATCATACTCAGAAGAAGAATCTGCGTGTCAATTCCAGGTAACAAAGTGAAGGACCTTCTCTCCTTATGTAAAAATAGGGCTCTTCCTGAGAAATATCACAATTTTTTTCAAGCCTTAAAAAGTTGTAGCCAGATAGTCGCAGATGAAAATAATGACGGTGTTTTAATTTAGTTTTCACGGTCAATTGTATTCCTAAATATTACTTTCAATAAAGAATTTTTGTAAAAAACCAATTTGTTTTATCATACAGCGTAGGTATACCTCGTAAAAGACTGTAACATTGTGGATTTTCATATTATGCTCCGCCTTGGAGTGGAAATGGTGATTTACTTTATACCTACTATCTTATTCTACTAGTAATTGGTCATTCTCATTCATTGCTCATTCATGTTGTCGAAAATGCTCTCTATAATATACTTATTCAGTCTTTCGCCATCACAAAAGTAATAATTAGCAGTATCAAGAACATAAATAAAACCACAACGTTTGGTTGTAATTAGTGAAATTATATTGTCAAGTACCTACCCACTCATTATGCTACAATTTTTAAAAATGTAAAGAATATAGCACTGTTTAATTGTTTCATCCTGACAGGTTTCAAAATTTAAAAAAAATACTCTTTTACAAATCGCGAGGATCAAACTGAGAGAATTTTAGGCTAAAATCTGGAAATGTATTTGGTATCACTGTATTTGGAAAAGATAATTAAAATGAACATTGAATGGTTCCATCTATAAGGTACCGAGATACTTATTTAGGAAACAAGTAACTGATATTGTTTGTTTGGCTCAAGATAAAGCCAACATTGTTTTTCAATCGTAATATTGAAAACATCTAGTAAATAGATAATAAATGTTAATAAAAATGTCTATATCAAAGTTTCAACTTTATTTAAAACTTTGTCAATTAAATTGTTTTTTTTTCTGTAAATATTTTTCATAATTTTATGTAGACAATGGTGGGCCAGCGAGCTCTTCCGGCTACAGTGAGGCTAGAGTTATGCTGATGTAAATTAATTTTAATTTAAGCATTAAAATAAGAGACATCTCAGCAAACAACGCAAATATATTTCACTGATTCTGATATATTATGTTATTAATTACTTTCGATTGAAAACTAGAACTTTAACAAAAAAAAACAAAACATAATAATTATAACTCATATCCAGTTGAAACATTTTTTTAAAGCTTGTCTTTTTGAGAGAGGTCTTTTTATTATTGAAATTGTATTGTCTTCCTATCACAATAAATTAGTGCCATTAATTCAACTTAGTTACTTGAATCTAATTCCATACTAAATTAAGAAACAGATAATTTTTTTCTCCAATTCAAATGCCTAACTGTAACAACCAGCGCTCGACAAATTTTCTGAAGATATTTACATAGTCATCAAATCGTATGTGTATTTTATAAAAATAAGTGTCAGATTTTCTATTCTATGGCCTATCTAGCTCAGATAATCAACATATTTTTTCCACGAGACGGAGCGATAATTTTACAAATTTCACGAGCCGGAACGGCGCTCCGGTGCGTTCCGTTCCATTTCGAGCCCAGGTAACAACATGATAATTTCATATTTTTCACAAAGACTTCTTGGATAAATACTGCACAACATTACATGTCTTATGCTAAACTTAAAAGAATTTTGATTTTACATTTATATCTTTCACCTCATTGCCGTACGTAATTGGCACAAAATATACCTTTTCAATATAATTATACTTACGCATTTTTTTAATCCTCACCCAATCCAAAACTGTAGTTCTAATTAAATCATTCGTAAATAAAGAATAAATTTAGGATCTTGGCTGCTTCCCGTTACCTTTTCCTCTCCCCTCTCTGAACGCAAGGTTCGTCCACTACCTGAGCCTCAAGGATGCTGTATCTATTTCTACAAAGTCCAACCACTACAGCTTAGGTCAACCGATACACCCTTTTTCTTTTTGATTCGTAAGCATAAGAAGAGCTCGCACTCACTACAACAGCCAGCTACCGCAACACGTCGCAACTGCTGGTGCATGGATATAATCACACGGAGTCCTCGTGGTGTGAATATCATCTGGGTATGATGAGAAAGGAAGCAGGTTAAGGAACTAAAAAGGTGAGGTATGTTATGCTCAGGGAGGATTAATATTCGTTAAAAAACATCTATTGCAGCGGCTAGCCATCGTATTATGTTTAACTATTGTGAACTCCGTACTTCACTTAAAAGAATCACATAATTATTGGTTTCAAATACAGGGACAGTTGTACATTGCGAAGAAGGAATACTGTGATTTAATTGTATATGCCGACAGTGGAATCGAAATCATACGACTTTTGCCAGATCCACAGTTTGAGACACGTGTTCTACCGCGTTTGATAAGTTTTTATAATGATTGCCTTCTTCCAGAATTAGCTGATAGCCGTATCCAACGGGGTATGAGAATTCGCGAACCTGAGTTTATATTAAATAATTTGCAAACTAAAGCGAAGAAAATAAAAAAGTAATTTATGTTGACTTCTGATATAATTCTCGCAATAAATATGTCATAGTTTTCCTTGACATTTGGACATGGAATTTCGCGTATCCATAAAACTGATAGACTACGTAGTGCGCTCTTAGAAATCACAAAGGCCTACCGAGCAACTTCAACGGACGCGCTTCCGGTCCTGGCCGCATTCTTCCACTTGACCTGCACATACAGGTCAGCGGTCCGTCAACGAAGCTCCTCAAAGGTGAGGAGGCCGTTGTTGGTGACTTTCACCTTGCCCCGCCTCCTCGGCATGTTGCTGAAAAAGTAACCTGACTATACGTCTATTGACGCTTGACGCGGCATAGAAGACCTGGCAGCGACGGTGGAATGAATCAACCAAGGGCCGGCACACATTTTAATTTTTTCCAGACATTAAATGGCGATTGGAGATAACCAAATATCTGACTCCTGACCATCACACCGATCAATTTGTGATTGGACACGGTGGGTTAGCTGGCAAGCTCTTTGAGCTTGGACTTGTAAGCCGTCCGACATGTCCATGCGGAGGGGTAATTCAGGATGCCAACCACATCCTCTGGGAATGTCTTAGAATGTGCTCCCGAACGGGAGGAGATGCTCAGGTCGGTCCAACCAGCTGTTGGGCCCATCGGGCCGTCCGACTTGGTTGCTACTAAGGCCAATTATCCTGCATTTAGCACAAGCTCTAAATATCTAGATAACTATCAGTGAATTGATTACAGTATTGCAAGTAGCATGAGACATTTTCATAAATATGAGACTCATTGGGAGAGTGCATTAGACTGCAGATCAAAAGATCAGTGGTTCGAGCCTGGCAACTGTTTCACTTTTTGAGACAGCTGTTCCACTTTTTCATTACATATCAAGTTGGATTTAGTGTATCGGTGTTTTTACGGTACTACATGAAAAAAATTGATTGTGTTGGCTGGACTTCGCCACATGATATATAAGAATGCTCGGTCAAGCAATTAGAGAGTGTCAGCGCTGGATCATCCGGGGTGGATGAAGTTTTTGAAGGACGCCAAGACTCGCCAACAGTTGTAGTGCCATAAGTGTTGGTGATATGCAGTGATGTCCCTAGACAGAATGCCGCCCCTGGGCAGCGCCATAATTCCGTCCCATTTTTGTATACAATATTTTTTATCATCCGTATTCATGTAGTTTCTGGTCACCGAGGACGTCGAACGGCAACAGAAGTAAACTAGACATCGCAAGCCCGACAAAAAATTACAGTCCTGTTAACCCTTTTATATTAATTAATGCATTTTGTTTCCAATCAGTGAGCTGATTTTTTAAAGGAAAGATATTTTCGTTATGAAGTACTCAGTTTAGACAGCTATTTCTATATATACCAAATGATTCTCCTCGATTTGCCGCCCTTCGAGTAACTGCCGCCCCCAAGCGACGCTCAATCTTCCTTACCCCTCGGGACGTCACTGGTGATATGTATAAAGTTTAACTTCAAAATTCATTGGTTTGAGAAAAATTTCTATAGCTGTAGAGAAAGTCTTTGGACATCCTACAATTATTCAAATTTAATAAATAAAATATCAAACAGAACATGGAGAGCATTGTTAGTTTTAAATATCTGGGGATCGGGATTCACATCATGGGAGATGGTACTTTGCATAGAAAACTCCCTATTCAAATGAAAATGGCTCACAATGGATTTGAGCACAGCTCCGGTTCCGCCCCCATCTCATAGAAAAGATTATAAAATATCATTTTTTATCGCAAATATTTCACTATATTATAATGTAAACATTAATTTTACTAATGGTTTTATAAATGCATTTAAAAATTAATAAATCTAAAAAATCCTAATGTACTGAATGTACTGAAATATGACTATATTCTAAAACATTAGATCGAGAGGTTTAAAAGAATACTATTTTATGTAATAAAAATACTTTATGCAGTCATGAAATGTTTAAAATAAACATAAAGGATAATAAGGCTTCAAAATGATGTAAATAGATTATCTACAACGTTTAAGGAATGTTTAGGGTTATGCTCTGAAAATACCATAAAAGCTCCATTTTGACCTACGTGGCGCACGTCCGCAGTTAAGTATAAATTAAAAAAATAATATGGTTTCATTTTTTTCATGTCTTTCATTACTTTCCTGTAAATGACAATAAACATTTCAATGTAAAAATGTGTTTTATTGTTTAACAGACATTTTAAAAAGTACCTATACCTTCTAAAATATGCTGGCATAGATATAACACCGTCATGTAAGTATTGCAACGTTGATGAATAAAACTATTGGTGGCCATCATGTAAAATCAAAACATAATAAAAATTGATTTAATAGCTGAATATTAATAAGTAAATGATTATTTACCTTAAGGTATTTTGCTTTCAGGGATTCATAGATAGCAGCACATGTTTCAGGTATAATTTTAGACAGTGCTTGCTTTGAAATAACCGAGGAATATTGTAGGTAGGCTAGATATCGTAATGTTACTTTTAACCTTTCATCTGCACTTATTGCTCTTCTCATTACAGTGTCGTACTCGGTGTTACCATTTTCAACAATTTTTAATACTTTATTCATGCATAATTAATTCCGATAATCCTCTGGCTCTGCTTCCAGTTCGTTTATAAAATTCACATGGCTGTAAATTGCCCTCTGTTGTAATGATGGTTTCACCCAGATTCTTTGACGTTTTCGTTTTTTAAACTTATTTAAATAAATGTAACACGTGACACCCGCTAAACACAACAATTCGTCGTCCATGGCTCGAGACGATTAAGTGGCTTGTGTCAAGATGCTCGAAGCGCTTTGCGTCTTGTCGAGCTGATCGAACGTGTGGAAGCAACGATGAGCATGCTTCCAAGTCAACATGCTCGATTGAGCAAAGCCGTCGAGCAAGAACGTGCGTGAGTACTGGGCTTAATGAACGCTGGTAGGTACCTACGGACTTCACAAACCTTGGATTTTTCAACCATGTGCGTGGATATTTTTTTATTATTGTCGGCGAAAACAACAATTAGGCACTTAACTAGTGTCATAAATGTGATCCGTCCCCGGCGGCATCCTGTCCGATCGGATTTTATTGCTTAGGGTCGAAATGTTTATAAACGATCGACACATTAACAATATTTTGGCTCGGTATATCTGATAAGTTGCTCGTTATAACAGTGAATAAACATAGGGAGAAAATCATAAACCAAATGTCAACGAATGTTTCCTCATTACATCTGAGATCTCGCTATGTCCGAGATCGTAATAACCGAGTTCGACTACTTGAAATTGAATATTGTGCTTGAATTTTATTAAAATAATGTCTCAAATGGAGCATAATATGAATTTAAATATTTACAAAAAAATTATGATGATTACGAACAAATGAAGCAAAAAATATTCTTCTTGAAATCATAAAACTAGTATAATTTGGTTTTTGATCACTAAAATACTCCTTTTGGATTTCATGCTATGAAAGTCAATCCACCTGAGACATAGCTGTATCCCCCATGGTGAAGCTATGCAACCTAGAATACACGATTAACGGGCTGCATAACAATTCGTTTCACTACAATTTGAAAATGAATCAAAGAAAACCAAAATTTTGCGTACAGACAAAGTAAATAAGAGAGCAGTCAGCGATGTATTACGATGGGAACTGCACCATACACTTTGGCTTAAGAGTGTTACCTCAACTGTAGAATCTGTATGGCCTTTCGTTCCAACAGAAAAGTATCCAAAATGAAGGCATTGTTTTGTTCTACCTACTTGAGTGAATCAACGTTTTCCACTATGAAGGTGGTTAAAAGTAAATATAGAAACAGAGTCACAGATGTACATCTTGATAATTGCATTCGCATGGGAGTGACAAGGTACTCACCGAGAATTGAAAAAAATTTGGAGGAAAGTCAACACAATTCTTTTCACTAATTATTTTTACTTTTACTCACACGTATTTCAAGATATTTTTCAATTATTATTTTGTTTATAACTAAATACTTAATTAAATTTTGCATTTTATGTTTTATTGGAAGTCCGATGTCCTAATTTATTTTAAGTAATATGATAGTATTATGACTATTATGTATGGTACGATAAAGGACGATGATAAAAAATTATGAAGGAATATGAATCAGTAGCTCACCAGATAATTTCAATTTCTAAAAGTAGCTCATATCCTTATTGAGTTTGGAGACCACTGATCTAGAGTCACCACCTTTAGTTAATAAATTGAATTTTTACAAAATGTTTTTTAATTTATTAAATTATTTTCTTTCATGTTTTTCTCTTAGTCGTCTTACGCTGACCATCTCAATCAATAAATCTGATGCAGGTAATCACGTCAAAGTATTCAAGGGATCCATTGCTGATTTAGATACGATACAGATTAGTGATGAACCCAAAAATAGTAGTGGGCAGGCAGAAAATAATTTTCTTCCCATCACTTCAGTTTTTTCCTCTTATCCAGTTGAATTGTCAAATTTAGTTAAAAGGAACCATCTATAGACACAGATACTCTTTTCCCATAGAATAAATAATTATGTAATGCTGAATTTTTGTTAAATTAATTGATGTAAGTAATGCTTATCTTTGAAAAATTACGTCACAGTTAACTGTTATGATAATGGCAACATTTTTTTGACTGATAATGTTGGGTGATGACATTTCTCAAAGCTTTGTGAACTGATGTTCAAACAACCATTTTCCTTTTATAAATTTAAGCGCATTTTATAAAAATTAAAAACATTTATTTAAATGTTTTTTTATTGAAAACTAGCTGACCCGGCGAACTTCGTACCGCCTCAGAATCAATATACTTGTGTTAACTTATTAGCTGAATTATATTCAGTTTTTTATTAAGTTAAAATGAATACTCAAAATGAATAAGTTCAATAAATGTGCAAAAATCAAATCAAAATGAAAAGTATTTTAATTACATTTAACTGTACACACTGTACACCCACGATGACTGCGTAGATTAAGCGCCTGTCTATAGTGTCGAGGGTCCCAGGTTCGAATCCTGGGTCTGGCAAGTTCACATATTGTTTTTCAATTTGTGGATTAGTCAGAGTATTGTCCTAATACGTTGAGCAAGTGGCTGACATCCATTTTTCGTAAAAATAAAATCTGTTAATACAAACCTCCACTTCGTGGAGTCCCATATGATCCTATTAGGATTGGACATGGTCAAAAGAAAAAAAAAGAATGTAATTCACGTGGCAGCAAGGCTTTGTTGAAGCGAATCGAAATGATTCGCTTAGCATTGTTGCACTACTTTCTGTTAAACTATTTGCTGGATGGGTTGCACTCAGGTCGATTCCCTTCATTGAAGCACCTTGTGATATACGACATTTTTCGTTTTGTTGTCAGGAGCGAAAACAAATAAAGCAGATAGTTTTCCGACACATGAGTATTTTACGTACAATTGTCCGTGAGAGAAACATTCATTTTATAGATTCAGGCCACAAACACTCAAGGATTGGCCTTGTAATTTGTTGATCGTCTTGCCGAATGCAAGACAAATTGGAAATTGAATTCGTTTAAACTCAAATGGCATATCGGTTGGGATCATCGAAATTCTCGGAATGAGAACTTCCTCACCTTTGATTATTCCTTTGATTATCGTCGCGTGAATCAAATTGCCCATGAGTTTTCTCACCACCAAACGCGTTCCGTTACATAGTTTTGGTTGGTTCAGATTTCAAAACATGATGACTACCGAGCCAACCCTCAGTTGTAAATTGTGCGGTGGCAAGCCAGGCAGATCCAATGAGTTAAAAATTCAGTTAGTTAGTTGGTTGCTTCGTTTTCATTTGTTACACAGTCGATAGATTTGAAGGAATGCAGTGGACCAACGATTTGATTTTGAATTGTGAAGTTCAAGTGATCCACATCTTTGTTCTTTGCCGCAAGAATGCTCGTTCACTCAACCAATTGTTGACACGAAATTGCAAAAATTCAGCGGAAACGAAATCAATCCGTTTGATTCGTCGACAGGAACACGGCCGTTACCGATAGTCAGAAATTGCTTAGAGAAATCTTCGGCATATGGATCGTTTAGCAATGTAACTCGCATGTTTGTCGTCAGCTGAAGGTTCTTCACATAGCGCCACAGAGTCAATGATTTGAGGCAAGCATTTATTTTATCGGCAGCGGTCGATCTTGGAATGACTGGTAGTTTTTGGCAGAAATCGCCAGATAGTAGAATCATTGCGCCTCCAAAACATCTCTCACAATGCGCGTTTGTGCGCCATTCTAAATTCATTCCAGGTGATGATTTTACTTGCTACCAAAACTGTGGCCATTGCTGAATGTTTCGCAATATTGCATATCGGTTTTTCAGTCGTTTAAAGGTTTAACGGCAATTTCAACGCTGAATGAGCCGTTCGGCATCCTTTTAGCAACGTGGCCGCTATCCCGGAAGAAGCAACTGCTACAGAAATTTCGGATCTCGCACGAACAGTGGCCAAAATCAATGACATGAGGAATGTCTTCGCAGTTCCACTGGGCGCATCGAGGAAAAATAAGCCACCATTTCCATCATCAATTGCCTTCATTAACGTATCGTGCACTACCTTCTGTTGGGGGTTCAACATTAGTACATTCGTTCGAACTAATTAGTTCAATGCATCTCGATCATTTTCATGTTCACGTTCCAATTCTAGATTGAAAGCGTAATTCACTCCACGATGTGGCATTGGCATTCCTAACTTGACTAACAAACTGCCGCACATGAGGTAACACATGTCTTCGATCAAAAGGAAAACCTGGGTATGTATCTCCTTATTCACCTCGAGATCAGGATTCCCTGAAATGACACAAATTCGATGTAAAATGTCTTCTGACATGTCATCCTTGTAGTTTTTCTACAGTTCAGGTGGATTCGATGGGAAGCATGTCGAAATAATGATAGCAAATAATGTGCGTATCTGACTTGGAGATGCAGAAACAAATGCTTTAGCGATTGTGATGTCCCAATGAGTATCATTTTCAAGCAAATTGAGCTTTTGACATGCAGCACGAAATGTTGGGCACACTACACCATTGACAGTTCGAAGTGACTCAAATGATGTCGGCCCACGAACATTTACCAGCAACAACCGCAAGTAGAATCATTCGCCATTCTTCGGATGAACTGTGTAAATGCGACCAAGAGCATCAGTAGAATGCACATCCGGATGATCAGGAACCGCATCGCCTTGCTTCCGACGTTGAAATTTCTTCGATGAAGCGTTCCAAGTGTAATAACGTGGCATCTTAGAGTAGAACAACGTTCGTGCAAACGGATCGCTTTGGCAAATCGAAAAGAAACTGGTCAATGTTGGCGCTGGAGATATTTCAGCACGTCGAGCAACATTCGATGCGTTGAAATAAACTTGTTGACCATTCTACAGATGCACCGCCAAATGTACAGCAGTGGGATGACGTTCATGAATGGGGAATGAGAGAATTCGCCAAATTGCTTCATTGCAGCTCACATATCGACCAACTTGATAATGCGTGATTTCATCGTTGTTATTGGGAGTTTGAACGCCAAAAACTACAATATCGCTGCCTTTGCTGACATATTTGCAGATGTATTTGATGGATTTCACTGAATTGCAAAATTTCACGTCAGAAATCTTCGGCAGACGGATCGTTTAGCAATGTAACTCGCATGTTTGTCGTCAGCTGAAGGTTCTTCACATAGCGCCACAGAGTCAATGATTTGAGGCAAGCATTTATTTCATCGGCAGCGGTCGATCTTGGAATGAATGGTAGTGTTTGGCAGAAATCGCCAGATAGTAGAATCATTGCGCCTCCAAAACATCTCTCACAATGCGCGTTTGTGCGCCATTCTAAATTCATCCCAGGTGATGATTTTACTTGCTACCAAAACTGTGGCCATTGCTGAATGTTTGATGAATATCGGTTTTTCAGTCGTTTGAAGGTTTAACGGCAATTTCAACGCTGAATGAACCGTTCGGCATTCTTTTAGCAACGGGGCCGCTATCCCGGAAGAAGCAACTGCTACAGCAATTTCGGATCTTGCACGAACAGTGGCCAAAATCAATGACATGAGGAATGTCTTCCCAGTTCCACTGGGCGCATCGAGGAAAAATAAGCCACCATTTCCATCATCAATTACCTTCATTAACGTATCGTGCACTACCTTCTGTTGGGGGTTCAACATTAGTACATTCGTTCGAACTAATTAGTTCAATGCATCTCGATCATTTTCACGTTCACGTTCCAATTCTAGATTGAAAGCGTAATTCATTCCACGATGTGGCATTGGCATTCCTAACTTGACTAACAAACTGCCGCACGTGAGGTAACACATGTCTTCGATCAAAAGGAAAACCTGGTTATGTATCTCCTTATTCACCTCGAGATCAGGATTCCCTGAAATGACACGAATTCAATGTAAAATGTCTTCTGACATGTCATCCTTGTAGTTTTTCTACAGTTCAGGTGGATTTGATGGTAAGCATGTCGAAATAATGATAGCAAATAATGTGCGTATCTGACTTGGAGATGCAGAAACAAATGCTTTAGCGATTGTCATGTCCCAATGAGTATTATTTTCAAACAAATTGAGCTTTTGACACGCAGCACGAAATGTTGGGCACACTACACCATCGACAGTTCGAAGTGATTCAAATGATGTCGGCCCACGAACATTTACCAGCAACAACCGCAAGTAGAATCATTCGCCATTCTTCGGATGAACTGTGTAAATGCGACCAAGAGCATCAGTAGAATGCACATCCGGATGATCAGAAACCGCAGAGAATACGCCAAATTGCTTCATTGCAGCTCACATATCGACCAACTTGATAGTGCGTGATTTCATCGTTGGTATTGGGAGCTTGAACGCCAAAAACTACAATATCGATATCGACAATACAATATCAATAAACGCATTTGCTGACATATTTGCAGATGTATTTGATGGATTTCACTGAATTGCAAAACTCTACGTTGCAATGCGCCTTGAATGCTTTGGAAAAAAGTGGCGAATACGAAACAATCCAAGTGTTGTCGACCACGATATCGTTTCACTTCATTTTCGTTGTGATAGTTCTACCGTTATCATTGGGTGATCGACGCCGATACAGTGGATAACCATCATTGGCAGTGATAGTCTCCGCCGTTAAACTTCATGGATAACGCTTGGAACACTTGCCGTCGACCATGCACGCTGATTGGGGGGGGGGTTGATGGCGCCACACTGTCCATGAATCATTTAAGTAATTACAACATCATGCAGGTCTGGATCGGTTTCGGGATCAGGAATCTCGGCACATATGATGTCATCTTTTTGGTCTGGTAGAATTCTTTCGACTAACCAAATAAGAATGTGTGCATGCGGCAAGCTTCGTTTTTGTCATTCAATCGAATACATCCAGCATCGAGTTTCCCAAAGACGCGATGCTTAACAATGTAGTTCATCAGCGACAGGATTTTTTGTTTGAAGACACGTGCCGATCACTTGACGTTTGTCCGGGGAGTAGCAGTTGAACAATTTCTATTCATTTCGGATTTCATGTAAAGGTGATGAATAGATCTGGACGACCGTAATGACGAACATATTTCATTGCATCTTGCGCATATTCATGCATATGACGTGGGCTGCCAATGTACATCGCCGATAGAATAGTCAATCGACCAACATTAGCTGCATCTCCTACGGTGCTGATTGCATCGCGTAAATGAATATACTCCTCCGATCGCAGTTTGGCTTGGTTCAACCGAATGAAAGTGAGGCGCTCCGTCTCAATTTTAAGCAATCGACGAAATCGCAGCAAATAGTTGTCAGCATTTTGACGAATCATCAAATGATTAACACTGGAAAATTAATCACATAATTCAAAATTACATAATGAAGCAGTTATCGATGCACACACAATCACAAATTTGATAACCTCACAAAGTGAACATCTTCGAAGGCAACTTACCGTTTGAAAATCACGATCGAAATAGCTATTTGCGCACCTAGCTGGTAATCAGCTCGATTATTCACGTAGATCGATTGTCGAATGAAGTTCGAAGGATGGACTTTGAAATTGGTAGGTAAATTATGAGCAATACCAGCAATGATATCATGTAATTTTATCCTTGGCTTTATTTTTGGATGCTGTCGAAGAAGTAAAAAAGATTCAGGCAGGACAACTTCCTCCAAAATTCACAACAACAGTCAATACAACAAAGTCTTTCGGGATTATCTGAAGCTGAACTGAATCAAATGTCAAAGGATAGATAATGCACACAACGCCTTTCATTTGTTTCTTGTTTATTCTTTCTGTCATGTATCGTTGTATATGGATTTTTTGTGATTTTCTTTTATTTCCGAATGCGCGAGGTCATTTTTCAAAATGTCAAAATGTATGAGAAAATGAATTGTCTTCATAATGTATTTTTTCCGTGATTTATCCGATATTTTAATAGTTATTATGCTATTCGGAGCGGAGACAAATCTAACAAATCAAAGATCATAAAAATCGGTCCAGCCGTTCTCGAGTTATAAATGGTGTAACTAACCCGACTTTGTTTTATATATATAGATATAGATATCTGACTTATAATAAGTTTTTATTACGCGCATTCGAAAATAAAAGAAAATCACAAAAAATTTAAATCCATATACAACGATACATGACAGAAAGAGTAAACAAGAAACAAACAAACAAATGAAAGGCGTTGTGTGCATTATCTATCCTTTGACAGTTGATTCAGTTTAGCTTCAGATAATCCCGAAAGACTCCGGCGAATTTTGGAGGAAGTTGTCCTGCCTGAATCTTTTTTACTTTTTCGACAGCGTCCAAAAATAAAGCCAAGGATAAAATTACATGATCCCATTGCTGGTATTGCTCATTATTTACCTACCAATTTCAAAAACCATCATTCGAACTTCATTCGACAATCGATCTACGTGAATAGTAGAGCCGATTACTTGCCGTGATTTTCAAACGGTAAGTTGCCTTCGAAGATGTTCATTTTGTGAGGTTATCAAATTTGTGATTGTGTGTGCATCGATAACTGCTTCGTAATTTTAAATTATGTGATTAATTTTTCAGTGTTTATCATTTGTTGATTCGTCATAATGCTGACAACTATTTGCTGCAATTTCGTCGATTGCTTAAAATCGAGACGGAGCGCCTCACTTTCATTCGGTTGAACCAAGCCAAACTGCGATCGGAGGAGTATATTCATTTACGCGATGCAATCAGGACCGTAGGAGATGCAGCTAATGTTGGTCGATTGACTATTCTATCGGCGATGTACATTGGCAGCCCACGTCATATGCATGAATATGCGCAAGATGCAATGACATATGTTCGTCATTACGGTCGTCCAGATCTATTCATCACCTTTACATGAAATCCGAAATGAATAGAAATTGTTCAACTGCTACTCCCCGGACAAACATCAAGTGATCGGCACGACATCACCGCACGTGTGTTTAAACAAAAAATCTTGTCGCTGATGAACTACATTGTTAATCATCGCGTCTTTGGGGATACTCGATGCTGGATGTATTCGATTGAATGACAAAAACGAAGCTTGCCGCATGCACACATTCTTATTTGGTGAGTCGAAAGAATTTGACCAGACCAAAAAGATGACATCATATGTGCCGAGATTCCTGATCCCGAAACCGATCCAGAACTGCATGATGTTGTAATTACTTACATGATTCATGGACAGTGTGGCGCCATCAACCCCCAATCACCATGCATGGTCGACGGCAAGTGTTCCAAGCGTTATCCATGAAGTTTAGCGGCGGAGACTATCACTGCCAATGATGGTTTTCCACTGTATCGGCGTCGATCACCCAATGATAACGGTAGAGCTATCACAACGAAAATAAAGTGAAACGATATCGTGGTCGACAATACTTGGATTGTTCCGTATTCGCCACTTTTTTTCCAAAATATTCAAGGTGCATTGCAACGTGGAGTTTTGCAATTCAGTGAAGTCCATCAAATACATCTGCAAATATGTCACCAAAGGCAGCGATATTGTAGTTTTTGGCGTTCAAACTCCCAATACCAACGATGAAATCACGCACTATCAAGTTGGTCGATATGTGAGCTGCAATGAAGCAATTTGGCGTATTCTCTCATTCCCCATTCATGAACGTCATCCCACTGCTGTACATTTGGCGGTGCATATGGAGAATGGTCAACAAGTTTATTTCAACGCATCGAATGTTGCTCAACGTGCTGAAATATCTCCAGCACCAACATTGACCAGTTTCTTTTCGATTTCCCAAAGCGATCCGTTTGCACGAACGTTTTTCTACTCTAAGATGCCACTTGGAACGCTTCATCGAAGAAATTTCAACGTCGGAAGCAAGGCGATGCGGTTCCTGATCATCCGGATGTGCATTCTACTGATGCTCTTGGTCGCATTTACACAGTTCATCCGAAGAATAGCGAATGATTCTACTTGCGGTTGTTGCTGGTAATTGTTCGTGGGCCGACATCATTTGAATCACTTCGAACTGTCAATGGTGTAGTGTGCCCAACATTTCGTGCTGCATGTCAAAAGCTCAATTTGCTTGAAAATGATACTCATTGGGACATGACAATCGCTAAAGCATTTGTTTCTGCATCTCCAATTCAGATACGCACATTATTTGCTATCATTATTTCAACATGCTTCCCATCAAATCCACCTGAGCTGTGGAACAAGTACAAGGATGACATGTCAGAAGACATTTTACATTGAATTCGTGTCAGTTCAGAGAATCCCAATCTCGAAGTGAATGAGGAAATATATAACCAGGCTTTGCTTTTGATCGAAGACATGTGTTATCTCATGTGCGGCAGTTTGTTAGTCAAGTTAGGAATGTCAACGCCTGATCGTGGAATGAATGACGCTTTTAATCGAGAATTGGAACGTGAACGTGAATATGATCAAGATGCATTGAACCTATCGGTTCGATCAAATGTACCAATGTTGAACCCCAAACAGAAAGAAGTGTACGATACGTTAATGAAGGCAATTGATGATGGAAATGGTGGTTTATTTTTCCTCGATGCGCCTGGTGGAACTGGGAAGACATTTCTCATGACATTGATTTTGGCCACTGTTCGTGCGAGATCCGAAATTTCTGTAGCAGTTGCTTCTTCTGGAATAGCGGCCACGTTGTTAGAAGGATGCCGAATGGCTCATTCAGTGTTGAAATTGCCGTTAAACCTTCAAATGACTGAAACACCGACAAGCAGTATTGCGAAACACTCAGCAATGGGCAAAAATTTAGTAGCAAGTAAAATCATCACCTGGGATGAATGCACAATGGCGCACAAATGCGCATTGGCAGCACTCAATCGAACTATGAAAGATCTGCGCAATTACTCAAGATGTTTTTGGTGGCGCAATGATTCTACTATCTGGCAATTTCTGCCAAACACTACCAGTCATTCCAAGATCGACCATTGCCAATGAAATGAACGCTTGCCTCAAATCATAGACTCTGTGGCGTTATGTGAAGAAACTTCGGCTGACGACGAACATGCGAGTTGCATTGCTAAACGATCCATCTGCCGACGATTTCTCTAAACAATTGCTGACTATTGGTAACTGCCGTGTTCCTGTCGACGAATCGAACGGATTGATTTCTTTTCCGCCGAATTTTTGAAATTTCGTCTCAGCGAAGTACGACCTCATCAACAAAGTGTTCCCGAACGTCATTGCTAACCACAAAAATCACAATTGGTTGAGTGAACGAGCAATTTTTGCGGCAAAGAACAAAGATGTGGATCATTAAACTCCACAATTCAAAATCAAATCGTTGGTCCAATGCATTCCTTCAAATCTATCGACTGTATAATAAACGAAGAAGAAGCAACCAACTATCCAACTGAATTTTTAAACTTATTGTACTGCCTGGCTTGCCACCGCACAATTTACAACTGAAGATAAACTTGGTAGTTATCATGCTTCGAAATCTGAACCAACCAAAACTATGTAATCTATTTCATTTTGATTTGATTTTTGCACATTTATTGAACTTAATTCATTTTCAGTATTTTAATTCAGCTAATAAGTTAACACAAGATTATTGATTCTGAGGCGGTACGAAGTTCGCTGGGTCAGCTAGTAGTAAATAATTGTAACATATTTGACACAGTTAGAAATAATACTTAAGTACATACATAAAAATACTACTTGTCAAGTCTTTCATGAAAATTATCCGGATTCATATACGGTACATTTATCTGGGATTGACAAGCAAAAGTCATGACAGTCTTTATCGATTAAACATGTAGAATACCGAGATCTTTTTTCTTCTCCTTATTAATTTGCACTGGACCACTGTAACATTTAGGAGGTTCAAGGATAACATTATTTGCCTTACCTCGGCGACTAAAAGATATTGACTGGAATTGTTGCAAAGCATCCGGGCTATTTTCAAAGAGGATGTTATTAGCCTAGACACTTTTTTTTAAAAATTGAAACCACTTCACCTGCTGAATGGACCCTTCAAGAGACTGGCAAAATCTAAAAACATGTCGTTGTACATTACTTTGACTACAATATTATTACCTTTTTTCGCAATTTCTAACTAGATTGTACCAGTCTCTCGAACTTTTATTAAGTAGAAGTGCTTGTGTATTGGTCGATGTACTCGCAGCATGTCTGTAATCAAAAAACGGTTTAGTTATTAAAAATATACTACGAAATCTTTTGTCTATCAATTGCTAATACAACGCCTCGCATATTAAAGAACTGAATAAACGTTGTGTAGATACATTTATCTAAAATTAATACCTTGATTGTTAATACAATCATGTACAAGGGCTCGTGTCGGGGTCAATATGTTCGCAGCTTGAATAACTGCAATCATAAAAAGGTTTTGTTTTAATAAACACACTAAGATATCATTTTTCTATTGATAGTGAATACAAATCTTCGCAACTTAAACAATTGAATAATCCTCGAGTAGTCTTGATATTTCTCTAAAGTAGCATAATTGTTGAATACCATTAACTTTACCTTCAATATTATCTTCTGAATCAGAAAATGGCATCATGGCTTCTATTTCTTGGGCTACTTTCCACTGTTCTTCTCTCCGAGAAGCATTCATTATAATATCATAATTAGTAGCCAATTCAGTACCTGCAATAACACATACACAATCAATAGTAAATAAAAATATATAAAGCAATCTTCCCCGAAATACTGTTACACAAGTGCTTAAAAAATCAATTCCTTTCACCCATTGCATGTCGTTTACTACTAATGGAATATAAGAATGTAATTTAAAACAATATAATAATGCTAAATTATTATCTCCTGAATCAGAAAATGTCATCGTAGCTTCTATTTCTTGGGCTACTTTCGGCTGTTCTTCAGTAAGAATACTGGTCCGAGAAGCATTCAGTATATTATAATTAGTAGCCAATTCAGTAACTGCAATAACACAAACATAATCAATAGTAAACAAAGATAAATATAGGTACCTAAAATAATCTTCCTTGTAATACTATCACTTCAAAAATCAATTCATTATGACTGTACTAATGGAAGATGATAATGTAATTTGAAACTATAAAATAATGCTAATGATAATATGTGCAGCACTGTTGAGTAAATTGAAATATTCGTTGAAATAGTTGTTTTGCTTCGAAGCTCTGTCAGCTTGGCCTAATAGAATCTCTGACTTGCTTATGTGCCGAATTGTAGGATACCGATCGCATCCTTTGGGAGTGTTCCCATATGTCGGTTGAAAGGGAAGAGCTTCTCAAGTCGGTTCGACCCTCAGTTGGACCGGCCGGCCATTGCGACTTGGTATCTGTGGGGGAAAATTTGTCAGCTTTTAAAAAGTTTGCGGCGTTTTACGGCAAGCGAGAAGGTCGGAGGTCCACAGTTTGGAAATCTTCATCGGAGAATTTCGCCTTATAACGTAGATAACCAGCGCCATCTTAAGATATAAATAAAAAAAGGTGTGCCATCAATATTCTTTTTTCGAGCCACAAAAGGAGCTGAAAATGATGCATACAAAGAGCAATAATTGTTTATATCATTTAACTCCATGTTAATAACTTTAAAAGGCTTGTTTCTTTTACATCTACAAACTGAACCCAATCCCACGGAGTAAAAACTATCTGCATACCGTTCAGCATCTTTTTTGATGTTCTGTTATAGAGTGGTCAGTGTCGATCTCCATGTGTGTATGGCCTCGTAATAGGAATTTGTGACTTATGATTTTCAGCGTAGGAATGGTTTTCAGAAACCAGGTATATGAAAAAACAATCATGATATTCCTATTTTGGCCAGGGCAATTAATTATCATACCAAATCGTCAGCTCTTCAATATTTGCTAAAACATTGCTAGATGCCCATTTCATCAAGCAGCAGCCGATTTTATTGCCACCCCTTCCACATTTTATTTCATCCACATCAGTGTTGTGCTATGGCGATAAAGTATGGTGAAACAGGTTGGTAATCAATTTGCGGCAAAATCTCTACGTTAAGGTGATGTCTCTAGGTAAAGTTGTTATCGAAAAATAGCTAGAAAAGTTTATTAATCGGTAAATATATATTCAAAAGTAATGAGAAAAATAAAATAAAAAATTAAGAAGTATCATGGAGTTCTATATACCAAAAATACGTGTCAAATTCGGTACATTTCTATCGGGTGGTAAGAATGAATGACATAAGATTTATTATCAAAATTACGATAAAAATGTACGTAAATCTATTACCCAGGGAAACGCTAAACGAAAATTGGAATTTATTATATCCTTATATCTTGTTTTTCAAATTTAAAAAACATCGATTTAGAGGTTAGAAAGCACGCAATTAAAATCGAAAAACCTCGGCTTAGACGCAATTTATCGCGAAAAAAGCTTAGCGTTTCTATTAAAAATATTATTTATTAATTTTTACGGCAGTAATTTGAATTTAATCTTGTATTTTTGTATATTAACGAATCGATAGAAATCGAAACAATAATAATTGCCCAAATTCAACCGATGTTTAGCTGTCCGGTGCTGCCACCGTGGAACTATTTCGAAACAATACACATATACAAAATACACACACATGCAACAACATGACATTGAAAATGAAACTCACACATAGACAAGACAAAATAACATTTTTCTGCTTCATTTTCGCTAGGATCAGTTTGTGGTAAAACTTCGACGCGAAATTGCCATATGAATAAAAATAACTTTATAATTAAAATTACAATATTTACTTAATATACGTAGGAACCTGCCTATATTCAAAATTTGAAACTGCGAATTATTTGCAATTAGTATTTGCTTAAATTAAAACTGTTTTTTATCATTATTTATGATAAAAATAATCAACAAAATAAACAAATCTCGCATTTTAACATATGGTAGCATTCGTGCTCTCGATCGAATACACAGACATCGAATATCGGGTTTATAACAATTCTTCTTTATTTTTTTGCCATTATTATATTGTTTGAAAACAGGAAGGAATCGACTCATCAGCATAGATAAGATACTTCTCATCAGTAACATTTTTGTCAAGTAAGTAAACTTTTCAGTGTATAATAAATAATATTATTATCGTACATCAAAATGACAAACTATGTCACGCAGTTTTGATTGTCAAACAAACATTCAAAAATTATTTAAAAGAGTTACATATACTGTATTTTCAATCACCATCATGCATTTATCATCAATATATATTATTTTAGGCGTATACTCATCGTTTTCGTAAAATTATAAATACTTTACGTCAGTTTGAGGTTATGTTTATGACAAATGTCATCGAGCATATCTTGTACGTTTTGTAAATTATCTAATAGATAGTGAATTTCTTTCATTCGCATAATATGATTGTAGAAAATCAAATATTTTATGTGCTTTCAAACACGTGTCCGTGTTTTTAATACAACATAATCGTAAATTGAAAACGTTATCTACAGTGATAAGTTTAACACGAGTATATGAATATAATGAGGATATGTTTTTTTGTTTACATATAGATAAATCTTTTAATACTGATGAACTCGACGAAATATTGGACGACAGTGACTGCGAAGTCGGCGACGGTTACGAGTCCGACAACAGCGACGACATTTACATTCGACATTTACAACCTTCGACATCACAATCCAGGGTTCTTCCCTGGCTCACAAAATGGTAGGTTTACAATTTTCTTAATAATATATTTATTGGTTTTATATACCATCCAGTCATACATTAGATTCATTCATGCTTTGGCATAAAAACAAGAATTCATTACATCTTGTACACATGATGTAGCGATTGTCTCGAATGAGGAGTTGATGGTTTGAATAGTAAACTTCAATCAAAACATATTATTGCCCATCATTATTTGTATTTTTACTGCTAAATACTTGAATTAATGAGGAAATATGGATTATGTAATAATATTTTTTCCTATTGTTTCAGTATGCCGAATGCTGGTCCGGAATTGGAGGAAGATTTGTTGGCGAGAGGGCATGTTGCTGACAATGTACTCAGCTCCTTTTTCGAATACTTCAGCCTCGCTCTCTTCGAAAAAATTGCTGAGCAGACAAATTTATATTCAGCACAAAAAAGGGACTTGTGGTCGGTGAATACGAATTCGAAATTCGTATTCACCGTCATCCAAATTATGATGGGTACATTAAGGTTTCCGCAGACTCGAATGTACTGGTGTTATGATCTAAGCATTCCAATCATTAATCAAGCAATGCCCAGAGACGGGTACTTCGAACTGCGGAATCACTTTCATTTTGCAGATAACACTGCTGACCGCACGGGCTGCACAGATAAACATTGGAAGATTGCCATAAAAAAGCCATAAATTGAGAAAAATGCCATACTTTGCCCAGACCTGCTCATAACTCCATCGATGAGCAAATGATGCCGTTCACTGGCCGCTGTAGACACAGGCAATTTGTGCTTAACAAGCCAAATCCTGTAGGCCTTAAAAATTTTGTTCTCGCGGCCAGAGATGGATTAGTGATAGATTTTCACATATATGTAGGGAAGGGAACGGTATCAGATGGAGATATGAAGCAGTTTGGTCTGGGCGCAAGTGTGGTCAAGTTACTCTGCCGGACTCCCCCCAATCCTCCTGCATTGTCTATACTGATCGTTTTTTCACTAGTTTGAAGCTCGCCGATTCGTTACTTCACGACAAAATGTTCTTAACTGGAACTGTCAGAAGTAATAGACTCGGCGATGTGATTAAGAAATTAAAAAAACGATAAGGCAATGCAGAGGGCCACACAGATCAGTGCCACTCAGCCGGCCATTGTAAAGCACTACAATATGTCGATGGGTGGCATTGATCTTTGCGATCGGATAATTACTTATTACAGGACTGCGATGAAGACATGCAAATGGCCTGTGAGGGTTTTTAACCACTTTGTGGACTTGGCGGTGGTAAACTGTTGGCTAATGTATATGCGGAATTGTAAACTAGAAAATGTACCCCGAAAGGATATTATGGGACTGTTGTCGTACTGAATCAGATTAGCGAAAGCTATTATTCGGTATGAAGATCGGGTAGCCAACATTTTAACACTGCCAGCACGAGGTCGGCCAAGAAACATGTCGACATCGCAGGTAGACACAGAGCCACCAGCTCGCAGGAGAACGGTTGTCCCCCAACCGATCGCTGAGGTATGTTTGGACAGCGTTGGCCACCATTCAGCATCCGTGTGCAGATACCCTGGATGCAAGTGCCGCACCAGGTATATTTGCATAAAATGCAATATATACGTGTGCACACAATTTTGCTTTGAGCTGTATCACACAGTATAGGATGCAGCTCAAAGCAATTTTAAAGTACATATTTAGGGTTTTATTTCATAATTTTAACTAATTTTAAGTGTAAATATATTTAATTATCCTATTTATAAGGTTTTTGTATTATTTTTATTGTGTAATGTTCTATTAAAATTGACCACTCCTATGAACAAGTTGTTTTCTTTACCTTCCCTAAGTTTATAGAGTAGGTAATATTCATCTGCAGTGTGACCTGGTATGTGCATATAGTATATTTTACTTTATAAAATAAAAATAAAAAATTTGTCAATAGACTAATACTTCTCTTCCATATTTTCATTCCTTTGGCCCTATATTGGCCTTTTGTATTCTAAATTTCTATTCAAAATGAAAAAAGAAGTTGGCAAGTATAAATTGATTTAAAACTTTTCTTTTAAATCATAAAAATGTCAATACGATATAATAAAATATTGTACTTATTTAAAAAAAAATATAATTATTTGAATAGGTATATATATATAATAATATTATAGTAGAATATATTCTTATAATATGTAAATGAATTTTTGTCTAGCGATTTTTTTCATCTGGCAAATTAATAATACTTGCAACATATTATGGTAACTTACTGCCATCTGGTTAGAATTGACCAAAGTTTTTAGTAACACATTTTTAGAAATTCATGGTAGATGCCTGTAGATGCCTTTAGATGGCGTTGAAGTCACATTTGATCGTAAATTGAGGCAAAGAATTCGCCTTAACATTATATTATATGGGTACGTTGTAATGACCAAAGTAAACCCTCCGTGATGCCCTGCATTTTTTTTTATCACGTCGCCATTTCTCGTGAGTTATCGGCTGTTATCGGCATGCTTCATTCAGTTTTATGAGGAAGCCAAATCGTTGCCTATCTCTACTTTTAATACATATATGGTGTTGTGTCTCACTCACCACTTACATCATCGTAAATTGTAAAATTCGGAGTCTACAATATTCTCAGATAGAAACTATATGAAGTAGGTAAACATTTCTCCAAGTCAACTATTATTACTTTCATACTGGTAAATTTTTCTTTTGCAAGAGTTTTATCGATCTTATTTAATTGCAGCTGCTTCCTGTATGTGGTCTTCCAAAAGGTGTCTTTGAATTTCTTTTTCTTCAAAAGAAATATGAACATCTTTAAGACTCACCGTAGGTTTAATTGAAAATCCATTTTGAATAGATATATGGCGATGGAGCCACAATTTTGGGTTCATTCAGAAGAATAAATCAAACATTTTTGTAATAATTATTTATGTATAACTAGCTATATCACTCGGCGCTTTCCGGGAGTTACGTAAAATGCAAAGGATTGAATTTAAATAAGTAAAAAAATATAATATTTTAAATTTTTATTTTTTTGTACATTTTTTGCATTTAAATATCTTAAAAAGTAGTACAAATTCAGTTAATTATTATAAATCTGTCCCCAGGGTGCAACGGGTTAAAACTGAAATTCGAGACCCCTTCCACGCACTCCGGCTTTGATGCGTCCCCGGGGTGCAACGAGTTAAAAATGAAATTCGGGACCCCGACCACGCACCCTGGCTCTGATCCCACTTGATACAATTATTGTCCGTGAGTGAAGCATTCCGATCTATGCGTAACACGTCGCCCGCGCCAACCTGCCGGTGATTAATTTGAATGACACAATTATTTACATCTAACTTTGCCATTTGATCTCCGATCAAGCTGAAATAAACGCCAATATTTTTTAAATGTACACATTCCAGCAACATTTTAGATAAAAAACGGGGGTTGCACCATTAACTTCCGCGTTTCAAGACCTTGTACGCGGCGACTTTTTTTCCGCAAAAACCGTAAAACTGTCTCCGGGGTGCAACAGGTTAAATCTGAAATTTGAGACCCCGATAAAACATGCTTTTTAACAAAATGCCATCAAAATTTCATTTTTGGTCAAAAGTGCAGTTTGCTAGTATGCAGATTCTCATTCACTTGGCCATTCGTTATAATTAACACGCTATTTAAATGTGCTAATTAAAAAGTGATTATCTGGTCAGCAGTCAATGTATTAACTTAAGAACTTTATGTCGTAATATAAAAACTATATTATTTTACTTAGGATTGCAAAATTTATTTCTGTCATCTCTTTCAGGGTTTCAGAGGTTTTGGAAGTTGGATGTTGGTCCGAGTGCTTGCTTTTGCGCCGAACGTCATTGGACCCAAGGTGTCCGGAGCTAGAATCGTCCGTCTTCTCAGCAGGAAGCCCCTCATTGAATCGGATTCTCGCATTATCGATGATCCAGCATGGTAACTCTCATATTTTTATTATATCAGAAAAAGATACTTCTATTTGTGTGGACATCAGTATGGCTAATACTCTTATTCACTGATAACTCTTTATAGACAAAAATAAAATCTTTATCAACTATTACCGATCCACTGTTGGATGAAGGTCTGACTTTCTCCTAATCCCAGCAAATTACAAAATAAGCCGTCATATATCAATTTAGCATGGTGCCAATATTACATTGGCACGGAAAGCATCTCATCATTGAATTAAAGCCTCCAATGATAAAATTTTAATTTTACAGCACTATAACTACAAAATAAAAGTAGCGGAGGTTTGTGACGTATTAAAGTCTTGAAATGAGGCATGTTACATTGAGATTACATGAGATATTTTTTTATGTTGGTGGTATACAGTGTTGCCAACTGTCATTGACAAAAAGATGCTAAACGGGGTATGAAAACAAGCTATTTGGCAGAAAAAACGCTAGATTTTGTGAAAATACCACTTTTTGCCTATTAAAAAGGAGGGGAAAAATTTAAAAAAAATCGGTATACAGGTAAAAATAACTAATTCTAATTCACAGAAACTCATTTCAAAATTGACAAAAAATAATTAATTTGTCTAACAAATATTATACTACTAATTGTAATACCAGAGAGTGGTATTACTTATCGTGGGTTACACGATAAGTAATCCAAAATTGGACTGAATTTTGGAAATCACCATGGCCTCCACAAAGGAGGCACTGACAGGGCTCTAGCCTGGGGAATTGACCAGATAGGTGAGATAAACGCACATCACAAATTTGCCCTAATCGTAAAAAAAATCGCCTGCAATTTCCTTCGGGCGTATTAACATTTTCATAAATGTGGTAGTGTAATTAATTGCATTTTTTGGTTAATGTTTGTTGATACACTGAATACCCTTAATTTTACCTCGAACACCAAAAACGCTACTATAGAGCGTCACACTGCCTTTAACCTTAGTGGAAGGGGGGCCGCTTCAGGATGTGGGGGCCATGGAACAGGTAGTTGTATATTATAATTGATATAACATAATATTATGCTTCACCCAACTGGGTTCTGCGAGCAGTGCAGTATATAATATATCAGTTTATTATAAATTTGTTTGCATTTGTCCATTCCAAAAATAAATTCAAATGTCCAACATAATATAATCTATTATAATTATATTACATTCTAATAAAGCCAGTTAAATTAATATAAATTTATGTTTAATGAAGTTCATCTCGCCGTTCCATAGCAGTACCTATTAATAATTAAAAATATCGACAGTAATTAACGTGATTAGAAAATAATTAAATAACAATCACCATGGAAAACACCAAAAATGTCAAAGAAAATATCGATAGTGATCGTTTCGATACAGGTGACGAGGAAGATTTGTATGCATTTGATAGTATTGATTTTGAGCGAAGAAAGTGAAGAAGATAGTTTGATCGGGTGGGCCGTTGATTATCATAATGATACAGATAGTGAAAGTTAAGAAAACACGTTATCATCCCGCCCAAAATAAGGAGAAGTGGATATCTCAGCGATGATAGTGATGAAGAAGATATAAGACCTTCAACACCCATTAATCTTACCACATCATGTAACTCAACGAAAACATGGTAGGTTCTCATTGTCTACTACCATTTCACCTCAAAAAATAGAGTAGTTGGGCCGAATATAGCAACAAATTGTTTGGAGCCCATAGACTATTTTCAGTTGGGTTAACAAACCGGCACTTCATGTGAGCGGATGCTTTGAAAAACCATTCTGATCAGTGCACGTTACATTGGTTTAATGTTTAAATCGCAAACCATTTTTATTGTTATAACATTTAAAATAAACATCACTAATTAAGTACATTGTAAATATCATGTGTTAAACATTGTGTACAGTGATCAAAACTAGTGGAATAGCATGTTTATATTTTCTACCCAAAGGTACGCCCCTTTAACATAAGTAACCTATACTCAAATTAATACCAGACGTCATCTTATTACAGCCAATTAATAGTTTGCGTGCGAACGAAATTGCAATGAGTCGCAGGATAAGTCGCAGGATAATTAAAAAGAAACCGCTCCGAGAATTGAAGTACCATTTACGGTTATGTTACCTGTGTTCTGAACTATTTACATAATATATGGGTAATTAATATATGACTATACAACATATTAAAAGCATACGTATTACTTTTAGTAAATTTAAGTCCAATAAAGTATTTTTTTGCGAATCGTATCAAAAACCCATTTCGTCAGTAATGGTTATACGAATTGTCAAACACGGTGACCAAAATCTATTGATTTTTTTTTTTAAATATCAAATTTAAAAAAATGATTTTTTCTTGCATATTCAGATACAACAGACAAATTCATTGACATTTTTCACTCGCTGGATAAGTATTAAGTTATCATTTAATATACATCACAAGTTTTCTACTTTAAACTTCTACAAGTCCCGAATTTTGATCAGAGAAGCTTATTAAATATATTATGTAGGAATTTTGACCATCTGGGAGGATCGAATTTAAAAGGAAAAGGTGTACAATTTGATATAAGTTGATAAGTGATATCAGTATTAGTAGATTATTTTAAATTAATAGATTGTTATATACCTCATTTCCTGGGTTGCATTCGGAATAAGAGCAACTAGGTTGAGGGTAAGCATCATTGCATTGCCTTACATCCTCTTGAAAAATCTCATTCTCTGAGTCAATTAGCTCGAAATCAGTCTCCGATTTTAAATTGGAAGGGTATTTTGAAGCGATCTAAAAAAATACATTAATTTTATAAATATAAAAGCATATCAGTGTCTTCTTCTGAAAATATAATAATAGTGTATCGAAAAATTGTGTATGTAAAATAGTGACATAGTGTATCAAAATATTTTTGCCTTCTATTAAAAAGTTACACCTCAATAGAGATGTCAAAAAAATCGATTGTTTTCGACCAATTAATACTTTTGTTAAACAAAAATCAACAAAAACATACCTACCATAAAGATAGTCAAGAAAGAAATGCACCAAGCCAGAAAAATCTGTGATCGCATAGTCATTTCGTTAGTACAGAAATATATTGTCATAATCCTTACACAGTTATATTAACTAGGTATATCGACTAAGCGAATTTTCGCTACCCTGCGTACCATTACTTGTGCTTATTTTAGTTTGTACTCCACAATATAACTCACAACACTTTAAGAGCATGAATAAATTAATCACTGACATTTTCAAATACTTAATAATATATTATACTTATATTATGTCATGTGTCATCTGTCTGTAACGCATGGCAACAGCATAGCACACAAACACCTGTCTGCGTATTACACATTGAAAGTTTCGAGCGCATCTACAAAAAATTTAATTGGTGACAATGATACCCGGTATACAGTAATAGCAGGGCTTTTTTGTAATGTAACGCGGTGGAACGGCGTTCTGGCTCCTTTTTTCATAGTATTTTTAAAGTTTCAAAAGCAATTAGACAAAACAATGTTCGCGCTCACATAGTACAAGTTAATTTTCCTGAATCATCTCATATGAAAAGACAAATATATCTGGAAAACTATCGCGTTTGATGTGTGCATTGAATTCTATTACCATTTCTTCAAGTGAATGTGAACGCAAATTTTCGCAAATGAATTTAATTATTACACCAATAAGAGTTTCGTTGAAGACCAAAACAGTCTCGTGTCTTATGTTCATCAAACTCGTCGGACCACCTTTGACACTTTTTGGTCCTCCAAAATACATTTATCGGTGGTTACTCAGTGGAAGACATTTGGCCATAAACTACAACTAAGAAAAGGAATTAAGACGATTTGCCAGACGAAAATTGGACTGACCTTTGGAAATCACCATGGCCCCCACAAAGGGCGGACTGACAGGGCTGTAGCCTGAGGAATTGACAAGATACGTGAGAAAAACGCACATCACAAATTTGCTCTAATCATAAAAAGAAATCGCTTGCGGGGCTAAATTCCTTCAGGCGTATTAACGTTAAACCACAAATAAAATATGTGGTTGTGAAATTGCATGTTTGTTAATACACTGAATACCCTTAATTTTACCTCCAACACCATTTGAAAAACGCTACTATAGAACGCCACACTACCTTTAATCTTAGTGATATGTAGGGGGGCCACCAAAGATCTTGGACTTGGGGCCCGCTTAAGGATGTGGGGGCCATGGAAATCACTATATACTTTATTCAAATATATGATGTTTTTACGACTTTAGTTGTTTATTTGTGTATCATGTTTGTTTGTTTACTTTTTATGCGCTTCGTGGCATAGGAAAAGGAGCTTTAAATAAAAATATAAAATGCTTCGGTAGGTACCTTCATATTGAACACAAGACCAGTAATTCGGTGCTTTCCACACATTAAACAATAATACCAAATACCTGACATGAAACATTGCTCCTAAATAATAAATATGCAGAACAAAACATCCCTGTAGATACGCACAGCACCGGGATTGATAATATGTAACACATTTATGAGACACAGTTAATGAATGTCATTAACAAAATACCAAATATACTAAATAACAGGAGTCCTTTTCGCAAATCTAGTACCTATCCTAAAACAAAGCACCGATGAAGCTAAAATCTAAACATTGATATATTATGTACCGTTTTGTTCGTTACGATAAATTTATATACAACATATTCTTACAAAATACGCTGTATTCAATGTTATCATAAGTTCGTATCATTGAACCTGAACTGAACGAATCAAATGGCACCGTTGGATTTATTTGATTTGGAACCGTTTGGTAGAATGTCCACGGAAACGCTTTTCTGACAACTAATTAGTGTTGCCAGTACTTAAAATTAATTCATATTAAATTAGTCTCTAAAACAGAAACATATTTGAAACGTGAACTTGTTATGAAATTCTAACCTCCTATCGTGGTCTACAATAATACAAATTTAACAAACTGTCGTATTCATTCATTTTAAATATACAAAATATAAAGAATGCTTCATAAATAGGTAGCCATTTAGTTAATTTATAAGATTTATAGGTATGACGAGTTTTTAAAAATTACTTTTGATTAGAGCTTTTCATAATTGACCACTTGTTCATGTCGACAGTATGATATTGTGACTTAGACGACAATCGAACATATTAAATTCCCTGGGTAATATAAAGATCATTCCGGGTTGATTTAACACAGTTTGTAGTTTAGAATCTCCGTTACAAAATATAAATAAAATGAAAATAAATTATAATTCAAGTGAACTCCTATGGTGTAAATATCTAACATATTAATATGAACACCTCACGATATATAAATGCCGAAATGCCAAAACACTTTGACAGATTGCCATTAGTCTATGGATCGTCCAAATTGGTTTGACGTTTCATGTCAAACCATTTCTGATGGTCCGAGAACGGTTTGATTTTCAATGATACACTGAACCAAACGTCAAATCTCAAACCATTTCCGGTCAACTACAATTTGTATGTATATTGTCTATGGTTTAATTTGATTTGTTTCGTTCATGTTGAAAGAAACGAACTTCATAATAACCGAGCCAAAAAGACATGATCACTTACAAGCACGATGTATGCATATTACACAATATTGTATAAGTATGTAAGCACCTGATTTATTGGCTCGCATTTTGAATATGAGCAGCCAGGTTGCGGATCACTGTCTTCAACAAATTCTTCTTTGAAATCAACTCGCAGAGGATCAATCTCAGTTTTAACATTGACAAGGCTGGTTACAGGGCTCTGAAACACAAGACATAAGGTATTTTATAATACGTGTTTACACCTATATTATTATGTGTCGAGTACAAACACATGGTTTATCACGGTTTGATACTGTTTATCTATTAATAATAAACGTGCAACAGCTGTCTTCAGATGAATGAAAGTAGTTAGCCTACAGCCATAGGGACGCAGGACCTATAGGTAGGTATGTACCTACATGGTCAAACAATCGTTATTACTTAAGTGTCAACACAACGGTGTATAAGTATTATTGGATGTTTCAGTTAGTAAAGTCCAATATGTCACGCAACTGTTTTATTTGCATCAGTAAGAAACCACTTCAACTTAGAATAAACATTTTTTTACAATGATTAACAAGTTTGGAAAACCTAACCTCAATAGTGCTGTTGACATCGTACGCATTCTCCTGCTTTAATGCTTTATAGAAATGTTTGTAAGCGGATTGTTTGGATGGATTATTGGCACATCAAACCATTTCTGCACTTCCCCATCATCTTCATAAGCATCTAGTTCACGTTTTATATCCATTTTACGAAGTTTAAGTGAAGCAAAAATGTCACAAGACTCGGTAAGTAGTTTGACAGCTGACGTGACAATAGATAATTGATTAAACTTGATTCATCTCTCGGCCATAGACAAAATGTCTGCATTGTCACTGCTACAACTTTACAGACGAGACTTATCTATAGAATGGCCAAAAATGGAACTAGGTACGATCAATACGACGCCTTTAAAAATTTAATTCGAATGTCAGATTTTATCCAGCTACGAGTCTTGATCGGGTTGTTTTCGACAATGGCTCTCCCATCCCATTCTTATAAGTTTGTAGATCTGAATGCTGTTGTAGAATCTGAAAAAAAATCATTACCGACAACAGCTACATCATAGATAATTTTTTATGGTATCAGGTACTTACGTTAGTAGAAAATAGATCATACCATTTTATGCGTCCCATAAATTATTTAAACAAATAAGTCGGCTTATGGCGATGTTGTTAACAGATATTTCAGGCGTTTGTTATATTGTGACATGTTACACTCCACTCATAAATGATGTCGAATTAAAATATAAAAAGATTTTCAACTGAAAAAGTTTGACGGTTCAAGCAACCACAAATAGGTTTACTTTAATAGGTATATTACCAACCTTAAGTTTACGAATAATTATTTTACTTTTAAAGTTGGTAAAAGTGTTGTTACAATGATGGATCTACAAATAAGTGTCTGCCCACACCGCTACTCACATAAGGTCAATATATTATAATGACGACGTTATAATAATATTATTATCTTTCGAGATATTATTTTTCGAAATCGCTCACCTACTTACATAGTACCTAGGTACCTACTTAATGTATTGTTAGTCAAAATGATCAAAAGTATAGGATTGCTTTCGGCTGCTCAGGTGAACAGAATACTTTTCATTAGGTACATAAATCTATCAACGAGCAAAAAACTCGTTTAACATGTGTAAATCCGAACAAATTTCACTGACTCGACACTTGATGCTCAACAAAAATGGGTCAATTATCAAAAATTTTACATTCTAGATCCAATCCCGTCATTTTGGACATAAGTGGACTAGAAAGAAGATTAGAATGGGAAGGCGGCTGTGGAGTTGTACCAAAGGAAGTTTAGTTTTGTATTTAATTTTTATAATATTGCGAAAGTGGCAACACGGTTAACTATTTTTGTCTATGGCGAAATGCCTACGCCACGTCACGTCTGTTACGTTCTTATCTATGGTTGCGTTCTGTGTGCCACGGTCAACTTGATGAACAATTGCATGCATAAAATGGATATTAAACGCGAACGAGAAGACTCCGAACCTTTTGCAGAAGGGAAACAAAGGTTTGAGGTACCTGTGGATCATGATCCAAACAGCCAACTGCTTACCTACATAAAGCAAAAGGACACCGACGAGGCTAGATACACTTTTGAGGTTAGTTTTTCATAACGGATTGTTGTATGTCGTAGTATTGTTTGTTTTAAGATGTGTGTCGTCAGACGTAATAATCAGTGTACCTATGTATTTTGTGTAATAAAAACCGCGTGCAAATGCGACACAGTTCCGAGCGGCCTACGTCACCCGTATAACCCCAGTTAATTTTGCTGCCAACACTGTCCCTGTACTTTTAACTATGAGTTTTCGTAGCAATCAGTGTTGCCATATTTTGAAAGTGGAATTATAGTACAGAGCCTCCAAAATTATAGTATTTGGAGATAAAATATAGTACGCGTTGTCATCTGTTGAAAATGAAAATTTTCCCAATTTTTCATAGTCGGCTCGTTTTTATTAGGAAAAATATTTCGCCGCGGGCCGCAGGTTCCCGATTTTTCATAGTCGGCTTGTTTTTTTTAGGAAAAATATTTCGTCGCGGGCCGCAGGTTCCCAATTTTTCATGGTCGGCTTGTTTTTTAGGAAAAATATTTCGTCGCGGGCCGCAGGTTCCCGATTTTTCATGGTCGGCTTGTTTTTTAGGAAAAATATTTCGTCGCGGGCCGCAGGTTCCCGATTTTTCGTGGTCGGCTTGTTGTTGTGAAAATTATAGTACGATTTTCAAAATTATAGTATTTTGGGCGTACTATACCTATTTTATATCGTACATAGTACGGTTGGCAACACTGGTAACAATTGATACCACACCTAACATTGTCATTGTTATTGATTGCCCACAAACAAGGCTTTTATTTTCATAAACGAAACTAATACATAATACATTCCATTGGGTCTATTCTATACTTATCGAACACTAAAGTAATAAATAGTATCAAACTTAGGGTAGGTTTGTATCAAAATATTAGCACTTATTGTAACAATTACACGAAGCTGGTTTTTATTATTGCAATAAGTGCGATATTTTAACAGCAGCAAGATAGGTGCTGTTAAAATATAGCACTTATTGTAACAATAAAAACCAGCTTCGTGTAATTGTTACAATAAGTGCTAATATTTTGATACAAACCTACCCTAAGTTTGATAATATTTATCACTTTATCACTTTAGCGGTCGATAAGTATAGAATAGACCCACTGTTCTCGACAGTGCAACAAATGATAATAAAAGTTTTATTATTGGCGGCGACGATTTTGAAACTGGATTCATTTGTTTTTCTAGGGCCGGTTTTCACAAACACTAATAACACAGCGACGAATTGAATCGTCAGATCATTTATTTTTGAATGGACATTGAGTATTCTTATTCAAAAGGTTAATAGCCATTGATTGGTCGACATAATTGAGTACCTATCGACAAGTTTCCTCCAATAATTATATTAATAATATTTTGTTTTATTTCAAATTAATTTATAGGTACTAGTTATGAATAATTGACATTAACAATTAAATTGTTATCGTAGATTAGTACCTATTGTTTGCTAGTTTATTTTGTTTAGTAGGTAGATAACGACAGACACCATGTCCACATTGCAGAGTGTACGAGCTGATATCCTTCAAGTATGTGGTCGAGCTACACACGTATGACTTATAACACAATATTTTGTTTTTCAGAATATTGTTTCAGACCCGAAACTAATAACATTGCAGTCAGACACTCCGCTAATTGACATCAAGACTGAGTTTATTGAAGACGTAAAATCCCCAATAAATTATGAAGATCAGCAACAGGATGGGTCTTATTCGGAGCGAGTTCATCGGGTAGGTACTTTTATTTTAAATACTGACCAGTGTTGCCATCTTTTTCTATGTTGACTATAGTACAAAAGGGTAAAAATTATAGTATTTCAGAAAAAAAATATATTACAGAAACATTTTTCGTCTCGAATCCTTCAAAATTATAGTATTGTACTATAATTATAGTACGGTTGGCAACACTGATATTGACAGAAATACTGATCGTCTAAGGCAGTGCTCCGCAACCGGTGTGCCGTAAGACGATGCAAGGTGTACCGCGGAGCAATGGTTCCAAAAAAAACACAAATAATTTTGTATATTATACAATATTTACTTAATAGCCAAATTTGCGTACATGGCTGGTAATACATTTGAGCACCTGCATGAACTTAATAAAATAATGCAAGGTCAGAATGAAAATATATGAACGGGATCTGATAAATTAGAAGGAGTTAAGACAAGTATCTCTACAAATGTACCAATGGACCTACCAGACCACCAATGAAAACTAGCAATTAATTTTGGATCCGTCTCAAAAAAATTTAAGTAACTTTGCTTCAAAAGAAATTTCATGGTTACTTTCATACAATCAATACGACTGAATCCGAAACCCTTTTGCAACCAATGACGAATATTCTATGGAAGCGCTTTCCCTATAAATTCGAGAGTAATTTTTTTAATTGAGAAACAAAACTGAACTTCGCCGATGTTCCATTGGCTATTTTCTGGATTTCGGTTTATAAAGAAAATCCTCGTATTTTTGACAAGGCTATCACAGTTCAGCTGCTATTTTCTACGACATATCTAGGTGAGCAAAGTTTTTCAACTCAAGTTATAATTAAAAATAATATACAGTCTTGCTTGAAGGGTCTTGACCAAGAACTTCGGGTTGCTCTTTCAAATATCTAGTCAAAATATATTAAACTTTTACGTTCATTGGAACAAGATCACATTAATTAGTTATTTTATTGATAATACAAATACATGGGAATATGTACATTTGGTTCTTCATTTTGAGTTATGTATATTTAATTATTTATCAAATAAAAAACATAACATAAGTATGTAATGTAATTTTGGTGCACGTCCCCCACAAGGTGGGGGGCTCTAGCCTGAGGGCCCAGGCTCAGGGGGGCGGCGTGGCAGGTCAAGCAGATAAGTGAGATAAGCGCTGTTTCACTTCGCTGATATTATTATTTTTAAAACATACAATTGTGGGATACAATAATTTATTATTATTTTGTCAATACTCGACAAATAATTATTCCTTACTGACAACTAGCCATAATTCAAGTGGATATATTAATAAATACAAAAAATCGCTAAACATAGAATAAATACAATTAATATTACCTCGAACACCATTTGAAAAACGCTATTTTAAAGTATCACACTGTCTTCAACATTAGCGATAGGTAGGGGTGGAGGCGCCGAAGATTCTAGCCTGGGTTCCATGTTTTCGTATATAAATTGTTTTACGCGTGGTGTGCCGTGGAATTCGGGGAAGAACTTTAGTGTGCCGTGGGTGAGAAAAGGTTGCGGAGCACTGGTCTAAGGGATGGAATGAACTGACAACACTCGAATACATGAAAAATCAGTAATGCCAGTGACGACAAAATCTTCGAATACTTATTTATTTCTTTCGACCATGTCCGATCTTAATAGGATGATAATATTGTGCCGCCAAAAAGTAGAGGTTTGTAATAACAGATTTTTTTACGAGAAATGGATGTTGCCACGTGCTCAACCTATGAGGTCCATACTCTAAGACTACAAACAGGAACAGAAAATAATATTATTTGCCAGACCCAGGATTCGTACCTGGACAGTGGCGCACCCAGGATTTAATATTGGGGGCGGGGCCCAAGGAGGAGAATGTCAATTGGACGATGTTATGCAGTAACCAGTTAAGCGACACTTTTGTGTTTTTGCGTTTTTCGGTTTAACGATAATATGAATACGTTTTCTACGTTTTGCAAAAAAGATCGTGGTCAAATTCGGTCTATATTGCCATCTATGAGACTTTTAAAAAATGTGTTAATTAATTAATGGACAATTCCGTTTTGCAGTAAACAGTTATCCACCAAACAACATGGCCGCTATTGTCAAACTGTGATGTCACGCGTTGTCGTTTTTTGCAGTTTTTAACAATATCTGCCCAGTTGTCATCGCCCCACTCACTTAAATTCATTATAGTTATTGTTTTTTTAAGCTACAGTGGAAATACAAGGCTAAGGTAAGCTGAATTGATCAATAAAAAAGGGTTTTTTAGGATGTGTCACTTTCAGCCTTCACTAAACTGATTATTGCAAAAATTATTTTCACACTTTTATGGTGCATAATCAGTTGCTTAACTGATTATTGCGAAATGTGATTCACGTTTTTCATTTTATTTGGTGTTTAACTGGTAGTTGCAAAATGATTTATCGAAATATTTGGTTGATACATAAATATTGCCGTAGCAATAAAACAACTGTCTTTAATAATTTATTAGTGTATAATAAGGAATTTTTATATAAATATAATTTTATTTATATGTAAATGGGGATTATTGATGCTAATATATTTTTTCTATATTGTAAAAAAATACATAATTTTGTAATAAATATTCCATATTCATATTGTTTTTTTAATAAGCACAACCAAATTCGTAAATAATTGATATGTTAATGGAAAAGCAGTTAAGTCACACTTTTGGTGCTTAGTGGGTTTTTTTTTTTTTTTTTTTTTTAATAATAACCATACCCTTGCTTTTTCGTACAAGGTGGTTGGGTGGGTTAGTTGCATTGATGTGGGGCTAATTAGGTGCCTCCATTTATATCTTTAATTTTCTTTATGGCCAGGATTAAATATTTTGTGTAGTGTTCTTGTGTTGTTCTATTGCTTAGTGCTTCGTGAGGCTTTTGGAGGTCAATTTCGTGATTATGTTGTCTACATCGAGTCCTGAGAGTCCATCGCTCCCTTTCTAGTATAGGGCAGTCATTGATGACATGCCACACAGTTTGAGATGTGTTGCCGTCACATGGACAACAGTCGTCATCCCTCAATTTAAATCTTTTTAGATAAGCTCGCACCGATCCGTGGCCTGTTAGTATCTGTGTGAGTTCGTGTGATATTTTTAAGTTCCTGGCAAGAGTGATGGCACAGTTTATGTTTGGAATAAATTTCTGCGTTATTGATCCTGTGGCGGATGTTGTGTATCTGTGGTTCCATAGCTCTATGGTATCTTCGTTTAGTTTTTGTTTTGCGTAACTCAGAGGGAAGTGTGTATAGGGTACAGGTCTTTTGTCTGTTGTGGCTTGTTTGGCGTATTTGTCAGCTTCCTCGTTTTCGGCTATCCCTGTGTGACTTCTTATCCAGAAGAATCTGGGGTTTGTTCCTATCATTCGAAGCTGTGTTGACAGTGTTAAAATGTCTCTTACAAGTGGGTGTGTCGATGATGGGTTTTGGAGAGCTACCAGACTGGATTGGCTATCTGAGAATATGTTTACATAGTCGTGTCTGTGGAACTTTAATCTTTTGAGTGTCCACTCGAGAGATTCTCTGATAGCAAATATTTCTGCTTGGAAAACAGTGCAGTAGCTTTCGAGCTTAAATTTTCGGGGTGTTATTAATGTTCCATTTTCGTAGGCTACAAAAGCTGCCCCTACTTTGTTATCGATTAGACTGCCATCTGTGTAGATCTCCAATCCTGTGATGTGGTATTTTGTTTTAGTGTCTTCGTCAACTGTTCCTATGTGTTCTATATTTTCTAGATGTCTGTTACCAGGATGTGGAAGTTGTGTGTAGTGTATTTTGTTTTCGTATGTTCTGTCTGTAGGTAAGTGTCGGGGAAGTATGTGGCTTGTTTTAACTTGGTATATTCCTGTAAGTTCTTGTATTTTTATATCTATTGGCGCTATTCCTGCCAGGGCTTGTGCTGACGTTAGCGATATTGTGCGATATCCCTTGCAAATTGATATTGCGAAAGGTCTTTGCGCGGAATTCAGTCTTTTTTGGATCGACTTTCTGTGAGTTGCTTTATTCCAGACCGATGCCGCGTAAGTTAAGGTTGGCTCCACAGCTCCATGATATATAATTTTTAAAACTTCAGGAGACGCCCCCCAAGTGGCTCTTGCTGTTTTTAAAAAGAATTTTCCCATTTGAGCTGCTTTCTTACATATGTAGTCGACGTGTTTCGCCCAATTGATGTTCCTGTCTAGTATTATGCCAAGAATTTTAAAGGAATCGACCAACTCTTTCGGTTTTCCTTTCCACTGGATTTCTGGTGTTCGTATTTTCCTTTTGTTGATAAACATTATATTTGTCTTAATATCTGAGAAGGTTAGTTTTACGTCTTCACCCCATGAGTTTACTTTTTGAAGCACGCTATTGGTTTTTAATTCCAGTTCGTCGGTGTCTTTTGCTGCTATCAATATTAACACATCGTCAGCAAAGGCTTGTATGTGTGTATTGTGGGGTAAGAGTATTGTTAATAGACTGTCTAAGGCGATATTCCATAGTGTTGGGCCACAAGTTGAGCCTTGGATGCAACCTTGGGTTTGGTCTTGTTTTATTTCTTCGTCTGCATACTTTAGTTTTACTTCCCTATCTTGTAGATAACTGCAAAACAGTTTGTACAAGTTAGGCGGTGTTGACTTGATTGCAAGGGCGTTTTTTATGTGTGGCCACCATGCGTTATCAAATGCACCTTGAATGTCTAGGGAAATTGCTATGAGTGATTCTTTCAATTCGAGATGCGTTGAGATTATGTGTACGGCTTTGTTTAGTGCGTGTTCTGTTGATGTTTGAGGGGTAAAGCCAAACTGTTTAGTGCTCAATTTGTTGTTTTTTGTAAGATGCCAGTGCACTCTCTGAATTGCTAGTTTTTCTAGCACTTTTCCGAAAACGGGAAGGAGGCCGATAGGCCTGTACGATTTTGTGTCCATAGCATCTTTCCCAGGCTTAGGAACGGCCTTAATGATCGCTATTTTCCAGGATTTCGGGAAGTGAACGAGTGTCAGACATTTATTGTATAGTAGTAGAATTTCTTCAGGGAAGTTTTTTGCAAAATTTTGGCAGATATCTAATGTGAGGTTGTCGTGTCCAGGTGCCTTTTTTGGAGTCATATTCTGTAAGGCGGATAGGATCTCAGTAAGTGTGAATTGGATATCATCCTCTCCGTCCGGAATATGGTTGTCTGATGTGTGTCTGATGTAGTGTTGAATCGGTGTATCTGTTGTTGGATCATCGTATGGAAAAAATTTTTCCATTAGGGCTTTTGCAGAGTCTTTTGCGGATGAGTGCTTTACTCCCTCTGTAGTAAGTGTCGATTGAATATTGCTGGCATTAGTTTTTTTTGTTATTTTGTATAGCGAAGACCATGCTGTCTTTGGCGTCTGAGATTCATAAAATAATTTAGCGCTTTTAATTTTTGCTTCCTCAATGGCTGTTTTGTATGCTTCTCTTTTGTCGATATAGTCAGTGAGCTTTTGTGGTCGCATGATGTCACTTGAGTTCTGTAATTTCCGTTTTGATCTGAGAGTTATTCTTTTCATTTTTGTTAATTCAGCGTTCCACCAGATTGGATTTTTCCTGATATCATGTTGCGTTTTTTGTGGGAGTATTTTATGGCATGCGATAGAGATTGCCGAGGTGACCGTTTCCACTGCAGTGTCGAGTGCAGGAGTTGTATGTATGTTTTCAAGGAACTGTTTATCTATGTTAAGCTCGGCCATGTTTTCCCTTGTCAATTCATTTATTTTTCTCCAGTCGGTTTTTTCATTTGTTATAAAAATGCGTGTTGAGTCGGTCATGGGTGAGAGTACGCTAATTGTATTGTTCCAAGTAAAGGTGATTGGGTTGTGGTCTGAGATGGGGTTGTGTTGGTCTTCTACTGTCCAGTTAGCAATTTTGTGTGTTGTGTTTGGTGAAGAGATAGTGATATCGATATGAGATTTTAAATGTTTCCCGTTCCGCCAGGTGCTGTAAGTTGGAACTGATCCTTCATTACATACGTGCCACCCAATGCTGGCTAGGCAACTGATGACCTCATCGCCTCTTTTGTCATTTTTCGGGCTCCCCCACCAGCTGCTTTTTGCATTGAAATCTCCTCCTATTATATATTCGCCTTTATCTTTTCCTAATTTTTCAATTTTTTGGAGTGTTACCAATGTTGAGGATGGTGGTGGTATATAAATTGATCCAATCGTTAGCTGCAAGGTTCCAGATTTCAAGGTTGCAAATGCATTGCACTGGTCAGATATGTCGCTTCTCCAAAGAAGGCGGAGGTTAGGATTGGAGACGATTATTACGGCTTTGCAGGGGTTTTCCGATGTTCCGTCGGCCTGATATATTGTTAGATTATGGGGAGATGTTACTCTGCCCGTATTTCCGACGTAAGGCTCTTAAAGAAGTAGTATATCATAGTATTTGGCCTGAGCTATTATGTGATCCATTGCTGAGCGGCATCGCTGAAGATTTTGTTGAAGAAAAATAATATTTTTGACTGCCTTATTCCTAGAAGTTTGATTTTTCTTTTGGTCTGATGTCCATTGGTCGACTCTTGCTATCTGGCTATGACCGATATTGGCGTGTACTAATTTTATTTTAGCAGCCATAATCAATTGAGTTGAGAGACTTTTTTAAATATGCTTCTTGTGCAGGGCATAGTTTTTCCCCTGTTTTGTGACTAGCGGGCTTCCCGTAGCGTGTAAAAGTTGCACATATTGGTGTTTTATTAGACTGTGGACACTCGGTAGATATGTGACCCTGTGATGCACAGTGGGAACAGACTTGAGGCTCTTTACAAAATTTGCTCGGATGTCCATACATGCAACATTGTGTGCACAATGTTATACCAGTAAAGTCACGCACTCTGTGTGACGACCATTCAAAATAGCACCGACCTTGTTCTATTAATAGGTGCCTTACTGCTGGTTGGACATAAAATACTCGGTGACATGTAGGGCCTTCTCGAGGTCCTGCAAGATGACTGCGGATGGTTGTTTTTGTGAACACTTCGGCAGGTAATTGTATTTCGCGGATTGATTGATGAATGCCTTGTAGGAAGTCTTCGTCCTCAACTTCCCGTGGTACGTCATAAATGATTATACGTGGCAGTCTTTTGGGTGGGATTTTTGCTTCCAGTTTGTTTGATTTGAAGCCTGGTGCGGCTGCTAGGCGTTCTGAGTCGGACTCTGTGGCAGTATTTATTACGACCCCACGATTCTTTACCAATCGTACGCCGGTAATTTTCACTCCTAACTCTTTGGGATTTATCGCTTCTTGTATGATGGCCTTTGTTGATGCGGAATCTTTTATTTTGTCATTTGTCGGGAAAACCAGTACTGCAGGCTTGGTCGGACGTACTGCAGCGCCTAGACGGGATATAGGTGGTGGAAATGTTTGTTTTACAGCACCTGCATATGATGAAGTGGAACTTTTAAAGGCTTTCATTTTTATGAGTTCCATTGCTTGTCGAACAGTTCCTTCATTCGTGGAAATTTGTTGTGCTAGAATTCTAGCAGATGCTGAATTTTCTGCTGATTCGGCAACTGTTGCGGCGAACAAATGCATCAGTGTATCCATCTTGTCTAGGATTATTGTTTTTTTGTTCCTTTAGGTTTTTAGCCGACAGAGCAGCCAGTGCTTCCTTGATGGAAATAAACAGCCCATTTGCTTGATTCAGCAGTTCAGTGGAATTTATTTTTGAGCATATCTTGGTACTGTTTGGTTCTGAATAAGTTGGTGTTCTCTTAAGAAGCGTACTGGGGGTGAATGGTGAGTCTTCCCTCGATGAAGAAGAGTCATCCTGGGTGTCGCTATTTATGAGTCGGCGTCGTGGAGAACGCCGCTTCTTCAGTTCGGTTTTTATGCGTATTCGAGTGTGAGACCTTTCTCAGTGAAGTTGATAACCCCTGTTGTTCGACTGCTACTGCTCATTAAGTATTAAATTATTGACATTTAATGAACCAACATTCACAACAGCACTAGCACTTAATTGCAGATTAACACTGATTACTTAATTACACTATCACGTAAGTAGTTTTGCTTGATGTTTGCACTGCGATATAAATTTTAGCTTTAAATTTATTCAATTGTCATTAGTTGTTAACAGTTATATTGGCACTATTAATTGGTAATGATAATGGTTCACTAACGAGGCGCGGTACAACACAATGTACGTCCTACTCGCTCAGCGTTTCGAACTTGATTCTCTTAGTGGGTTACTGCAAAACCATTTTTTTTTTTTGGAACGATTACAATTTTGAATAACCATTTACCTTATATATTATAAACAACAGATCATATTATTAAAAAAGTCTTTATACAATCACAAGGTTTGTTTTCAAGTAATAATTTACAAAAAAAAAATATAGCTCTATTCATTATCTTGACTAAATGGTGTACGTTTTAACTTCAAATGCTTATAACTCAAAACTTCATTTTGGTGGATAACTGGTTACTGCATAACACCGTCCAATTGAGTCGCTTAGAATCATAACTCACATATTCCAATTTTGTCGTTTTTTAGTTAAATATGCCAAGTGATTCTAAATGAATTAATCTATATACAGAAAAATAGTTGAGTATTAAAAGTCAATTTAAACCATGTGAAAATCGTTGACAAAGTTCATTGTTGGTGTAATATGTCGTATATTTCAAAGAATAGAGTTTTGTCACCAACGTCTTCCTAACCAATCGGGGAGCTCTATTTCTCATAGTATGCTGTATGTCTGCAACGTAAGGAGTATTAGGTATATATATTTAAAAAAAAAAGTTATTCGACTCTCTCACTCATTAATATTCTAGGGAGTTCAATACTGTTCTTCTAATTACAAAAAATAGTGCTCTGTTGGTTTTTAGCGATTATCTCAAAACTTGATTTTTGGAATATGTGAGTTATGATTCTAAGCGACTCAATTAGTCCTATAGGCTCTTTATTTTCTTCACAGCCTAATTTCTCATATATCGGTCTTTTGTCTATTGCATTCGGTGTACCTACATCATGGTCCCCACATCCTGAAGCGCGCCCTCAGGCTAGGATATTTGGGATCTACCTACCGCTAAGATTAAAGGCAGTGTGAAACACTACATTAACGTTTTTTAAATTGTGTTTTAGTTCAAATTAAGGGTACTTATACAGTGAATTATTGGTGATTTTTAATACATCTACTTTAAGAATAAAGCTGTCGAGCATTGACACATAATAATCAAAAAGTATATTGCACGATTATATAAGTTATTGAAAATGTTTATGACCATAAATTATAATAGCGCCGCAGGCAACTTTGTTACTATTAAAGCTAATTTATGATGAGGGTTTATCTCACTTATCTGGTCAACCCGACGCGCCGGGCCCCCCACAGCCCAGGCCTCCAGACTAGAGCCCTGTCAGCCCTCCCCAGCCATGACCTACACCACTCCGGAATTCGGGTGGACACCGAGAATTTTTTGACAGTTCGATTAGGGATTGGGTTTCTAAAAAAACCTGACATTAGTGTTTCGAAATTTTTGTGTTAGAAATTAAAATCTAATAAATTTTTCTAAAAAGGGTGCTAAAGAATTATTACAAATATTTTTTTTGCCGTGTTTTTATTTGTCTAAGCCCAAAGGTATAGTTTATTGGCTTTCAATTTCAATGTTTAATATCATTCTGATAATTTTCATTTTTGGGGGGTGCCAGGGCCCCTTGGGTGCGCCACTGTACCTGGACCCACGATATTATAGGCCGCTGCTTAAGCCGCTTGGCCATCGTGGGCCCAATACTAATACCTAATACAATAATTAAGTTTTCATGATTTCGATATAAATTTTTGCTTTTTATATACTTAATGGTTTTTATAGTTTTCTCGTGTTCTGCAACAATTTAAAAACTACTAGATCAATATTTATTAGGTGTACTTCTAAGCACACTGCGTAAAGTAGTCGGATTGCAGTGGAGGAGTGATAACGCGGAGAAAGACAATTCATCACCACTTGCTTAAGTGATCAGATAACAAACTATAACTGCTCAAGTCTAACCGTCGTATATCCCATTGATTTACCATCTGTCTTGATTTTACAACGTGAATAAATGTAAAGGAATGTTTTATTAATAATAATAAAACGAACTGCTTGATCACCGTTCAATGTCTCAGTCCTACAAACATTTTGTTTGCTATGGTTTTTATCTGCCATCGTTTTGGCCATTCCGAATCCCATGTACACGACGTACTTACCCCTCAGTTGTCACTCTTTCCTTACAACATGCTGTACTTACACCTTACTCATGCTTCTTCATGCGGTGGCTGCAGGCGGAATAAAAACCCGCACGTGATGTCTGTTATAGAACAATCTCCTACCAGATTTCCCAATACCGATAGTAGGCTGCAACCTTATCACAATACCGATTTGTTTTATTTTAAAATGTATTTGAAATAAATTATTATAGTTTCAGAAGGTCACTAAACAATCTGATATTAATTTTCAGGGAGTTGATTTTAAAGAGGAGTATGTTGAAGACACAATAATCCAAAGCATTCATGAGGTTCCAAAACCCGGTTACTCTTATTCGGAATGCACACCAGTAAGTCAGGTAGGTACACAATATTCTTAGAAATTTGAACAGTGTATGTACGTACTATATGGAGGAGTTTATGTCAGAGGGTTTGTTGCGACTTTGAAAGCACACATCGGGGCAATGTAATAAAAGCCTTTTTTTTCACAAGAGATATTCGGAAATTTGTAGATGATATGGGTTCTTCCACAAAGTGAAAGTTGAAGTAATAATTGTCAATATGTCACGTGCACTTTGTTATTATTAGGTATCTACTGTTTTATTAATTGGCTGAACTACGGAGTCGGTGAATGTATATACAAGATATTTTTTATCCTTTTCGCACGAAGTACGTTATGGTAACTTCCGCAAACGTTAAAATGTATGTAATTATTTCACCAACTGTAAACTGTAGTCTTATTTCATGAACATAATTATGACTGACAAAGTTTAATGAACTATTTTTATGTCGTATGTTAATAGCCTACCTCTACCATTCGCCACTGGGCCCCGATTACTATTATTTGATACAAATAGATGGGAGACTGGTGTTTTATTATGAATCCCTATAAGGTCAAGTGAATACATGTAGCCAGATTACGTATAAGTGATATCTTTAATTCTTACGCATACCTTAGAAATGGGCATCGGATAATAATATATGTAGTGTTAAAGACATAAGCAATCGTCTGAAATTATATATTTAGGATCCATGCGTATATACTTCAAATAAATATACTGATATAACTTTTCAACACACCCATTCTTCCTCTAAATTCTACCTTCTCTGTATTTTGAAAATCTTACATATCTTTAACGGCCCACATGCGCAGTTTGTTTATCATATTTGAATGTTCAAAGACATAGCTTATAATCAGTATGCGTTTAAAAATTAATAAATCTAAAAATTATTAACACCACTGGACATAAATGTTCCGAAATATGACTATATTCTAAAACATTAGAGCGAGAGGTTTAAAAGAATACTATTTCATGTAATAAAAATACTTTATGCAGTCATCAAATATTTAAAATAAATATAAATGATAATAAAGCTTCAAAATTATATATATATAGTTTATCTACAACGTTTACGGAATATTCAGGATCATGCTTAAAAAATAGCATAAAATCTCCTTTTTTAACTCTGATATACTTTAATTTTTTCTTTATTTTCAAATACTCCATGTTCTTTTAGTTGATTCCTGCAACCACTGCCATGATATGTTCCGCTAGTCTCGGATTGCCAGAGAGGATCTTAGAAGAACAGGAGCCATACGATGAAATACAGATTGACTATCAAGACATTAAAAAAGAATTGGGAGTATATGAAACTATCACGAATATAGGCAGTCGCACTGCTAAACGTAAGCACACACAATCTAAAGTCACAGACCCCAAATTATTAGTAGCCGTAATAAAGTTAGAAAAAAAATCGTTCAATAACGAAAATTTTGCGTGCAGTTTTTGTTTTGATTTTTTTGCATCGTTATCTCTATTGGAACTTCACAAAACGTGTCATAAAAAATCAATAGCGGATAAAATGAAAAATTTTGAAAGCATTCGATATGATGTCAAGAATCTAAATATAATAAATCATTCTGAAGAAAAGCCTTTTAAATGCGATCAATGTGTCTACTCATGTAAACGATCTAGTCACATGAAAGTACACAAAATGACACATTCTGCTGAAAAACCATTTACATGTGCCCAATGTGGTTACTCTTGTATTCGATCTTATGATATGAAAATTCACAAAATGACACATTCTGGTAAAAAACCATTTACATGTGACCATTGTGATTACTCTTGTATACAATCTGGTGCTATGAAAAAACACAATATGACTCATTCTGGTGAAAAGCCATTTAAATGTGACCAATGTAATTATTGTAGTAAAACATCTGAAAACATGAAAAATCACAAAATTACTCATTCTGGTGAAAAGCCATTTAAATGTGACCAATGTGATTACTCTTGTTTACAATCTAGTGCTATGAGTAATCACAAAATGACTCATTCTGGTGAAAAACCATTTAAATGTAACCAATGTGATTACTCTTGTATACAAGCTAGTGCGATGAAAATACACAAAATGACTCATTCTGGTGAAAGGCCATTTCAATGTGACCAGTGTAATTACTCATGTATACAATCTAATAATATGAAATCACACAAAATGTCTCATTCTGGTGAAAAACCATTTAAATGTGACCATTGTGATTACTCTTGTATACAATCTGGTGCTATGAAAAAACACAATATGACTCATTCTGGTGAAAAGCCATTTAAATGTGACCAATGTAATTACTGTAGTAAAACATCTGAAAACATGAAAAATCACAAAATGACTCATTCTGGTGAAAAGCCATTTAAATGTGACCAATGTGATTACTCTTGTATACAATCTGGTGCTATGAAAAAACACAATATGACTCATTCTGGTGAAAAGCCATTTAAATGTGACCAATGTAATTACTGTAGTAAAACATCTGAAAACATGAAAAATCACAAAATGACTCATTCTGGTGAAAAGCCATTTAAATGTGACCAATGTGATTACTCTTGTATACAATCTGGTGCTATGAAAAAACACAATATGACTCATTCTGGTGAAAAGCCATTTAAATGTGACCAATGTAATTACTGTAGTAAAACATCTGGAAACATGAAAAATCACAAAATGACTCATTCTGGTGAAAAGCCATTTAAATGTTACCAATGTGATTACTCTTGTATACAATCTAGTGCTATGAGTAATCACAAAATGACTCATTCTGGTGAAAAACCATTTAAATGTGACCATTCTGGTGAAAGCCATTTAAATGTGGCCAGTGTAAGTATTAACATAGAGCAACATGAAAACACACAAAATGACTCATTGTGGTAAAAAGCCATGTAAATGAGGTCAGTTTACGTACTCGTGTATAACATCCACCAACATGAAAACACACAAAATGACTTATTCTGGTGAAAAGCCATTTAAATGTGGTCAATGCGTTTTCTCGTGTATAACATCCAACAACATGGAAAATCAGATACATTCGGGCTGAAAAGCCATTTAAATGTGGGCAGTGTAAGTGCTCGTCTATAACATCCACCAACATGACAACACACAAAATGACTCATTCTGGTGAAAAGCCATTTAAATGTGGTCAATGCGATTTCTCGTGTACAACATCTAGCGGAATAAAAATACACAAAATGATACATTCAAGTAGAAAGCCATTTAAATGTGGTCAGTGTAAGTACTCGTGTATAACATCCAGCAACATGAAAACACAAATTGATTGTGTGTGTGGTCGATGCGATTTCTCGTGTACAACATCTAGCGGAATGAAAAAACACAATGATGCATTCTGGTAAAGCCATTTAAATGTGATCTATGCGATTACTCGTGTATAGTGTCTAGCGGGACAAGTAGACACAACATGATACATTCTGGTGAGAAGCCATTTAAATTTGGCCAATGTGTGTACATGTGTATAACATCAAGTGCAATGAAAAAACACAAAATGACTCATTCTTGTAAAAAATCATTTAAATGTGACCAATGCAATTACTCAACCATAGCATCCAATAATTTGAAAACACACAATAATTTCACAACAATTATTTATTGTGGTGAAAGGCATTTAGTGTGTCCAATGTAATTACGCATGTATACAATCTAGTGCGATGAAAATACGCAAAATGGCACACTCTGTTGAAATCTATTAAAATGGGATCAAATTTTACTACACGACATGTAACCATCTATAACATACTATGAAATTACACAAAATGACGCACAGTGGGGAAACCCCATTAAAGTGTTTACAATGTGATTACTCTTGTATAATACATACTAATATAACCAAATGATCCATTCTTGTGAAAAGCCATTTAACTGTGACCGATGTGATAACACATTGACAGTCTGGTCACATGAAAAGACACAAAAAGAATCATTCTTTTGACATATTTCCATTATATACATTGTAGTGTCAAAATTAAAATTTATTTTAAACTTCTCAGTCTTTTGATGTACAATTATTTTAGTTATTAACAGTTTTAATTTTAAATTTTTAATACGTGCCTATGTGAAAACAATATAATGATTTTATTTAAAATATGTTTGGTTTTAAGAGCGATGATGAGCTAAGAGAATGATGTCGTTTGTCCTCTGGGTTTCGAGATATTTGGACCTTGGGGACCGTCTTATTGCAAAACGGTGGCTGCAATTGCTTGAAACAGGTTACATCTGAGTACCTGAGTACGTTTCTACTAAAAAATAGTTTCTTGTATTTGCAAATTTTTATAGCATGCAACACGCGCTCTGGAAACTATAATTATAACTTACTCATATTCCTTGTTGACGTGTCGGAAATGAATTAATTTTCTCTCGTTTCTGTTTGCTTTGATGTTCGAACGTGTTTGACTAACGGTGCTGCCGCGAAGAAGGTACGATCGGGAAGTAGTCACAATGTAATCTTAAATTATCGAATAAAAGTTTTGTACATTTAAATAGAATCTTGCGTGATGTCTACGTACGTGATAGGTATTATGTTAACTTCAAAAGAAAGTAGTTTCAATAAATAGTTTTTCGAAAATTTCTTATGTCTTTTATTTGCTATTCATAATTAATTGCGTAGTGATATAATTTTGTATTTCTAATAAAAACAATAATTATTGTTAATAGAAAACTTCACCGCCGATAATGGATATAATTATTTTTTATTTATTTACTTTACCATCGTTTTATTAAAATCCAACACCTCAAATACATTATTGTCTTTAGGACGCCACGCTGTCTGCAAGACCTAGCGCTAAAACTGGCACTGCTAGTTTATTAATAATTAATATTACACTAACCCACGGTGGCCACGAGGCATAAGCGTTGGACTATAAAGCCGTGGGTCCCAGGTTCGAATCCTGGGTCTGGCAAGTACACATATTGTTTTTCAATTTGTGTGTCTCAGGGTATGGACCTAATAGGTTGAGCAAGTGGCTGACATCCGATTTTCGTAAAAAAAAAAATCTGTCAATACAAACCTCCACTCTGTGGAGGCCCATATGATCCTATCAGGATCGGACATGGTCGAAAAACAAATTAATTAATTGCGCGGCTTTAGCGTTGGAATATCACGCCATGGGTCCCAGGTTCGAATCCTGGGTCTGGCAAGTACACATATTGTTTCTCAATTTGTGTGTGAGTCAGGGTATGAACCTAATAGGTTGAGCAAGTGGCTGACATCCATTTCTCATAAAAAACCAAATCTGTTAATACAAACCTCTACTCTGTGGAGGCCCATATGATCCTATTAGGGTCAAATATGGTCAGAAAAAAAATAAAATTAATGTTACGTACATATAAAATTATGACTTAATTCATAATTATCAGCCTGAATCTAGCCACTGCTGTATGAAGGCCTCTCCAAGCTGGTTCCACCTATCTTGGTCCTGTGTGTTGCGTTGCCACGTACTTCTGCAGATCTTTATCATTTCATCGATTCAGCGGCCTCTCGGTCTACCTTGCGGACGTTTTGGATATCACTGGATGACTTAATTTGTCCAACTATTGTCTTTTTTCGATTATTAACCTGCATTTATTTCAAGCTTCTGTGACCTATTTATTCAATTGGGTAAGTGGTTATGAAATACTATTTTTTTTTCTATCATTGTTCTTGTTTTTGTCACCCACGATGGCTGAGCGGCTTAAGCGTCGGCCTATGATGTCGTGAGTCCCAGGTTTGAATCCTGGGTCTAGCAAGTTGTAACGTTTAAGAAACTGCAAGTTCTTCAATTGTTATTATAAATACTTACCTACATACAAGAGTGGTTCTCATATGTAATAAATGTACTTAAATGAGGATAATGACTATACCTATATCGGACTTATAACTTTATGATGCTGCTCGTGCCGACCTCGTTCTCACCTCCACCTGCCTTTGCCACCTTTCGGTGTAGAACATGAGATTCTTTCACTCAAAGGGCATGGATACGGCCACTATCCAGAGCAGCTAAACCCACGCCGGGAAGCATCTCCCATGGCGTGGATTCCCAGACTCATACAGAGTCTGGAGTAAGGTTTATGTGTTTCATCTAATCTAAAAGGTACCTCCGTCCACCAGGGTGGACGCCAGCAAGCTTTTCTTTGGAAGGGAAACAGCTGCAAAAGACCATGTGGTTGGTGGGACATTAGGTTGAAAATGAAAAGAATGATTAAGTTATATCGCTGTGACGCGGCAACATTTAATAGGTGAAATTGGTCCAGCGATAAGGTACAAAAGAATATAAAGAAATTACGTGGACGGAGACCCTCACACGAACATCCCCGTCACCAGCAGATAATATTAGCCTACACGACAAATGATAATGATGATGATTATGGATACATATTTACATGAAAGCGACATGCGGATGCATGTCGGATATGATAGAGTCCTCCTCTTTGGTGTTCCCTTCATCTGTCCATGGGTAATTTGCTACACACACGCACTTAACACTGTAGGGTACGGGATTATAACGTCTCCTATGTTGTTGTCCATGGCGGTCCGACATCTTGTAACCAAAACGTGAATACGCCACACGGCGGAGCGCCGTGCGGGCGATGCGCCCAGGAGAACGGTTGCCAGCAGAAAGAGAAAGATGTCTGTCCTTTGTCCGGCAGCTTGCCATTCCCCGCGCCCCTCCCACCTTCATCCGGTGCGGCCGTTGATTCCTTCCAGCCAGTGACATGAATGAGTGTTGCTAGTCAAAAGTCACAAGTTAGACTTTTGGTAACGAGTTTATCACGTTACAAAGTACACATATCGTTTGTCAATTTGTGTTTGTAGTATGGACTTAATAGGTTGAGCAAGTAGCTAAAATCCATTTCTCGTAAAAACAAAATCTGTTAATACGACCTCTATTCTGTAGAGGCCTATAGTAGTATTCTGTGGAGGCCCAAGTAGTAGTATTTTTAAAATTATGTACTTATATTATAATTGTGACAATATTTTTTTGAAATTCTACTTTTTAGACACAACGGGCTCCCATCAGAAAGATTGATATTTTGAGGCAAAAAAAAATATTTAAGATCATAACGATTAAGAATAAAAGGTGATTTTGAAAGGCATGCGCGCGTCGAAAAGTTTGAACAAAGTTCGTTGAACTATTTCCGGCGCCAAGCGGGCACGCTTTTTAACGTGAAGCAGGAGCAACAATCGGTCTCTCAGTTTCTGGCGTACGAACGATCAACATCGCTCTCAGTTTCTGGCGTACGAACGATCAACATCTCTCTCGGTATCTGGCCTCCGGCCGAAGGACGTCTCTCTCGGTCTATGGCATCCGACGGAAGAACATGGCCCTATAACCCTGACGACACGCGATGGAGGATCTCCCTTCGAATCCGCTTTGGAAGGAATCGAGGACGAAAGGAACTGAGGTTATTTTAACTTGGTATTTATTTTAATCATTTACGTAACGGTCCACCGAACTAGCACATTATTTATCTGTGATATAAATTAACTAAATTATTTTATGGCAGGCGCTCGTTAACAATTAATTAATCATACACTTTTATACTTTCATTTTCGCCTGCTTGTTATATTTATTTACCTCAATTATACCTTTGTTAAAATTTAATACCCGCGTTTTTATTTAATAACCTTTTTATTGTCTCTATGCAATTCATAGAGTGGCGCTCAAACTAATATATTCTTATTGTATTTTAATTATTATACTATTACAGTATTAACCGAATGACAAAAGCAGCCGACAGGTAACTGAGGCTTTGGAGGCATGTCAACCCCCACGACCCTATCCGGCATCTCATTGCTCTACCGCATTCCTATCCCATCCCATCCTCTATCCCATATCTACTTTCCACATACCCAGGCGCACCTGCCTTCGTTCATAATTCCCATCCTATCCTTCTTTCATACAATCCTACTCACACTCCAACTACTTTTTTTTATAAAATATATCCACGTTTTAGGATGCATTCATTAACATTTTTTTTTAAATTATTATTTTCAGGGTTTTAGAGCCATGTTCTTCCATCGGATTCCTTGCCTGAGAGGGACGTCCTTCGGCCGGAGGCCAGATACCGAGAGAGATGTTGACGTTCGGACGCCAGAAACTGTGAGACCGATTGTTGCTCCTGCCTCACGTTAAAAAGCGTTCCCGCTTGGCGCCAGAAATAGTTCAACGAACTTTGTACAAACTTTTCGACGCGCGCATGCGTCCTTATGTAGTCTTTTTGCGTCGAGTTGCCAGCATAAAAAAGTGGCCATGTAAATAACATGACATTATAGAATAGGATGTGAAGGTGGGTAGGATTTATGATATGGATAGGATGGGAATTATGAAGGAAGGCTGGTGCGCCTGGATATTGGAAAAGTGGATATGGGATAGAGGATAACATATTATTTCTTGATTAAAGTCGCTCTTTCCTCATTTTGGTGCCATGTTTGTCGAAAAATGAATAAGTTATTATACTATTATTGTTACAAACTTTATGGTTTAATGTAACGAAATGAAAGAGTGAAGTATTATACTAGTGAGACTATCGATACGAGCAAGTAACGTTATACCGAGTAAGCTCTTCCCACTATACCTAATGATACGAACATAAATTGTCAGCCCTCCGTGGGTAACCCCCAGGTGGAGTAGTTGGCGACGCAACCATTTTGATCTGACCCTCATAGTCAAATCTGTCACTAGGTAAAAGACGATGACCCTTGACAAAGCTAAACATAATTAAATATGTACAAAAGTCCAACAGCTCAGCTTGACGGATCTAACGACCCCTCAAGGTGAGCTGTAGAAGGAATAAGTCGGTCACAGACCATGCACATATAGGTGACAAAACAATCTAGGTAAAAACTACAATAATAATAAATAAATACTTAATTTAAAGTTCTACTTTAATATGTAAAAATGTTTAGCAGGTATAGATTAGTAATAAACAGGGTTAAAATTATTGTAACGTAATATAATGGATTTGATAAATATTAAAGCGAGGGATGTAGACGGGCGTTACAGGTGACTGTTAATTAAGGTATTTTAATATGAATTATAAGTTAAATATTGTTTATGTTATCGGTAGAAAGACGTACCTATCTATATATTTAATTTAATTTAGAGTCCGGAAATAATAATTCTCTTTACACAAATAATTGAATATTATGTACCTACCTAACTATATTGTTAATAGTTTCTGCAAATTAACGAGCGCTCCGGCTTGTAAAATGTTCCATTTCGTGTACTGTAAACTTGTAAAACAATGTAAAGACTAGAGCATTTTATCGTCACAGGGTTTTTTATTCTAAACAATAATTTAAATTATATATAAGTATGTATATTACATATTATCACCGGCCTACTTCGCGCTTAAACGAAGATGGCAGACCGTGATAATGTCATGGCGAAAGACGGGTGTGGGAGACAGAAAAGAACGGTGTATGCTGTTGATCCTGGTTTATTATTCACAGAAGATATGTTGTAAGTCAAGCAATTAATGATATGTCAAGAACGGAAGTCAATGATGTTGATGGCCACAGCAGTAGGTGTACGGCTTGGCTGGATCGTAGGTACGCCGCTGGCTCGAGGGTGATGCGCGAATAGTCAAAAAATGGCGGTCGCGGTGTTGTGCTGTGGTAACAGTGTTGCACAGTGACAACATTGTTGACCTGCATATTCAGGTCAGCGGCGCTTCAATATTGCTCCTCAGGGGCGAGGAGGCCGACGTTGGTGATTTTCACCTCGTCCCCCCCCCTCGGCTAGCTGGCGAAGGAGTAGCATTATTGAGGCGCAGAATTAGACTCATGTCGCTCAATGCGGCCATTAAGACCTGGCAGCGAAAGTGGGACGAATCGACCAAGGGCCGGCACACATATACGTTTTTTCCAGACATACAGTGGTGAATGGAGATAACCAAATATCTGACTCCAGACCATTACACCAGTCAATTTGTGACTGGTCATGGTGGATTCGCTGGCAAGCTCTTCGAGCTTGGACTTGCAAGCCGTCCGACATGTCCATGCGGAGGGGAAATACAAGATGCCAACCACATCTTATGGGAGTGTCTGAGTATGTGCTCCGAACGGGAGGAAATGCTCAGGTCGGTCCAACCAGCTGTTGGACCCATCGGCCCATCCGACCTGGTTGCTACTAAGGCCAATTATCTTGCTTTCAAAAAATTTGCGGCGTCTTACTACGGGCGTGAAGATCTCTTCACATAAATTTTGCTGCCTGTATGATTAGCTTCGTTCTTTAATTTAAAAAACAAGTAGGTTCATTTTCTTTTTAGTAATTTCCATGTGCTTTTTCTCTCCCTGGCACTTTGCTTTAGAGTAAACTCAGTAAACTCAGTCAGAGCTTCCTTTGAGCGTAGCAATCTAAGTCTTGGGCATCTTCTCCCAGGACACTCCCAGGCCAATTCTTAGATGCTTCACACCACCAATTGATGGGTCCCGTGATACTCTCGATTAAGACCAAGGGTGGTACGGGGCGGGTTTGGTGGAGGGACTTTAACTTCAATGTAGGACGTCAGAGGCCAGAAGAATTTGCCGGCGGGCGCAGGTGCTGTTCGTCGTCGGGCTGCGATAGACGGACTTCTTTGTTGATCTGTCTGGCTCTCCCTCTAACGGTGGCGCTGTCTTTAGCGGCCGTTTTAGACAGACCGCGTCTCTGTTTTTTGGCGGGAGCGCGGACGAATTTGAAATTCAAAAATTTCAGTGGAGGTAGGTTCCGCTTCTTGAGGGGTGCGAGAGCTGTGAAGAGTGGACGTAGGCTATGGTGTTTTGCAAAAGTTGATGGTTCGGTCCGCCCTTTGAGGTGGTCTCCTGTGGGAGACCTTCATCTGGTATCAATATATATGGCTCTCCTTGAAAATTTGGCTCTTCTCACTTGACAAACTGCCAATCCCTGACTTAAACCATTTAACTAAATCTCGGATTGGAAAGCCGTACGTTAGATAGCTTCGTCAGATAGTAAAAATTAGTTTATAATTTCTTCCTCAAAAACGTGGTTAAATTTGATTGGACCATTTTCATAATTCAGGGTAGGGGAAGTTGTGACAGCTAGAGGCCTGCAAAGGGATGGTATCGGGATATTAAACTCATAAATTTTCCTACTTCCCGTAAGCCGAATTATTGTTACCATTGTACGCCATTTTAAAGCTATAATCAGCTTGCGTTTAGTCCACACCTGTCCGCTTCTAAAATTTCACCCGTACGGAAATTAGTTGTTAAAGAATTTGTTAGTCTATGTATTGGGACCTATAAGAAAAAAACCCCAGTACGCCAATGTTCATTGGGAAATCGTGCAAAGAAAATTGCTCCATATGGTAATACTACGCGATTCTTTAACTTTTCATAAAGCATGAAACACAGATAGATTTTCTATCCCTTTCAAGCTATTTTCTATGACCTCATGGTCCTATAAAATAAACTTTTATTAAACTGGATGTAGTTATTATTGGCTATACTAACAATACGTTATAGTATGTGACGTTTAGCGGAAAAACCATTTATAGTTTCCCTAAGTTTATATAACTATAATAATATAATAAATTATGGTAATAAAATTGTGAACATATTATGTGAACTTTTGACGAAGCTAATAAAGTTAGAAAATACAAATTGGAGTTTTCATTCAGAACTATTAGTGGCGGTACTACTACGCTCCACCTACTTACATACTTCTGGCTTCCATAAGCGAGCTAAGCCGCCAATCTGGAAACGTCATTGTGGCATCCAACGTCATTATGGCGACCAATACTAGAACCTGGTGACGTCAACGGTTAAGAAACTAAGCAGCAGTGGCAAAGGGTGGAGGTAGGCTCTTAAGATCCGCCATAAATAGTGCATATTAAACATTGCCAGTCATACGTATTTGTTTTCATTGAAATAAGACTATACTAATTTACAGATAGTGTAGGTTAATTTTTAAAATTTAATTAAACCCTGCGAAACCAAGCCATAATAAATAATAGTAAAAAAATACTTGTCTATCTATAAAATATCTAAAAATATTTTTTTTAAATTTTAATTTATGCAATAATCATACACAACTATAGATATTTCGTCCCCTTATTGCAGAACTAGCCTAACTGATTATTTGTGATTTTTTTTTATTTGACTGAAAAATTCCATTTTTTGATTCTCTATTTGGAGTCAGAACAGGCTTATCTGAATTATCAATATAAAAAAAATTATCAGCTTAGATCATTCCAAGCCTAAATTCAATCTTAAAAATATTTTCGAACTAAATTAACCTAACTGACGTTGAGCTAGTTTTTCACGAAAAAGTACCTACACCAAGGCCTGAACACAAACGATGCATGAGTGCGAGTGAGAAAGTATTCGGCACCCTTACAATCTCTGCGACACGCGCTAGAGTAAGGTATCGCCATCAAATCGGGGCGAAACGCTTCACATAGCGTCGATAACTTGTGGTAAATATTTTTGGTTAATTAAGTAGAAAATATGGTTCTGTGTGTTGTCTTAAAATGTGGTAGCCGTACTGATAAGCAAGAAGATGGTATTACGTTTCATAAGTAAGTTGATACATGTTCGTGATAATTTATTTGTATTTTATTATATATTTTAATATCAGTGACCTAGTGTTTCTTTAAAATAACTTAAATTATGGATATCTTTATCTAATGGTTGCATTTTGACCGCTTAAAAATACTATATAACGTAAAAAAATTAAAAATTATATTTTAATTCGTCTAGTGCGAGCACTTTGGGCGAGCACTAGCAAAATGGTCTATGGTCTCGAACATTTGTAGACGAATGCGTTTGCTCGCTCATAAACCAAACGCAAGCCACGCGGCTTCATTTAGCAATGCAACGGGTGGTGTCTAGATGTATCTATAGTCTAAGACCTACACCAAAAGCATTTTCGACAACATTTCTTTCTCTAGAAAGCCTGTAGTTGAAAATTCTCATTGAACCTTGACATTTATGTGCATATTATGGTTTCATTATATGTGGTTGAAGAGGAAACGCATCATCAGCGACAAAGACATAAGGAACTTTAATATTTCTACCAACAAGAGGTGTTTCTTGTAAACTGTTTGCTTGCTCTTGAATGTAACTTGAAATTCGACTAGCTCAAAAAACTCCACCATCAGAAATTCTGCCATTTCCACCAACGGAAGCTATGATAAATTTATAGTGTACATCAACAATCGCCATTAAAACAACACTATGCTGTCCTTTATAATTGAAATAATCACTTCCACTTTTCTTGAGGGCTTGAATAACAACATGTTTGCTGTCAATAGCACCCAAGCAATGGGGAAAGTTCCATTTTAATTGAAAATTTTTGCTGACAGCCTTACATGCTTCTGGTGTTGATGGTGCCTACAAAAACATCAAAATAATTATTTGTAACGGTTCAATTACTGCTACAACCTATTTATTATAATTTCTATTTTTAGGACGATGCTTCCACAAATAGAAACGAATTAAACGATACATTATACATAACAACTGGAGAACAAGCTGAAGGATCGTCCTCAGTTACGAAACCAGAATATGAAAGGGCGGATAATACAAGAAAGGCCAACAAAAAACCAGGAAAGAGGACACTGGACGATCGTGATGCCTTATTAATGCAAAAATCCACACACATACTCTCTCAGGATGATGATGACAATGCCATTTTCGGCATTTTACTGCATCACAAATTAGAACGACGAAATCTGAATATTTAAGAAAAAAGATGAAAAGAAAAATAACGCTGGCGATGTTAGAGGTAACTGAAGAGGAAGAGGAAATGATACGAGCAGGAATGTATTCCTCTTCATCCTTACCATCACCGTGCGTAACGGATAGTACACTGTCGAATGAGGTTGATATTCAGATTGAATATCAACCTCATTCAATAGTGCACTATATTGAAAACGAAACTGACAGCTGCGAAACTGAACCTACCGACCATTCAATTTCAAATATTTTTGCACCGGCTAGTGATTTGTAGATGGAATTTATTTGATTATAAAAATAATAAATTATATTTAATCAAGGGTAATATTATTATAAATTGACTTTCTAATTAAATACATATATATTGATAGGTTTCTTAAAAATACAGTTGTGGTCAACCAAATAATTCTATCCGTTTGAGTTAATAACCAAATAACTTATTACAAGCGACCTAAGTAATTTTGTTTTATCATATTTAAATCCAAAATTACGGCGCTTTTATTATAGTACCATATCATGTAGTTCTCTATTGAGACTATTATATTGTATACTATATCATTTTAACACAAGTTTTTCAAAAACATTAGAACAATGATTAATCTTTGGGTGGGAATTAATCGTACCTACATTGCTTTGTATTTTATTATTAATTTCAATTGTGTTTCAATAGTGTTTTTACTGTTTCCTCGTCTTTTTGTTAATCTTTAAGTATTTTAAACCACTTTTTTTTCATCTTACTATTTTTATTTCTAGGTTTTGTGTTTACTTTTCAGGAAATCTATTATAATTTTTCAAGATATTTTATTATATATTAGGTACTACCATCCGTGCACCTAAAACACACTTTAAATAATATATATTGATTAAATATTGTTATTTGCTAAAATGCAATACCAACAGGTAAGGCAGTAAAAGCAGACACGTTCAAGTTGATAAATTAAAACGTAAATGCCTAAACAGTTGAAGAGACTGAGGTCTACCTGGAAGTTATTAGAGCACATACATTACTGTCAGCTTTAATTTAATTCCTGTAATCCAAGTTTATCGACCGAGCACAGCAAGAAGGCAATCCCAAAAATTAAGCTTAGCTGTCAGTCATGTTTAACGCAGTAATATAAATTGTCACCTTGAAACTTGAAAAAGGTAAGTACAGTAGAGTCTAGTTTAGTCTAGTCTCAGTTTTTAGAGTCCCATCCTTAGATTATGTCCCATCGTTTCTCAATTCAACTAATTCCTCTCAAATTTATAGAGAAAGCGCTTCTATAGAATTTTCGGCATCGGTTGCGAAAGGGTTTCGAATCCAGTCGGATTGATTGTATGAATGTAATGATGAAATTTCTTTTGCAGCAAAGTTAATTGTTTTTGAGATGGATCCAAAATTAATTGCTTGTTTTTAATGGTGGTCTGGTAGGTCCTTTGATACATTTGTAGAGATCCTTGTCTTAACTCCTTCTAGTTTATCAGAGCACGTCAATATATTATTTTCATTCTGACTGCATTGTTTTATTAAGTTCATGCAGGTGCTAAAATATATTAACGTACATATAATTATATATGTACGCAAATTTGGTTATTAAGTAATTATCGTATAATATACAAAATTATTTGTTTTTTTTTGCAAGCAATGCACTGCGACACACCTACCAACGTCTAGCGGCGGACCGGTGTGCTATAGAGCTACAACTCTCATGACAGTGTTAAACAGAGTATGATTCTCTCAGTTCCGATGGCATCCTAGTTATTTTCGTGGAGCGTATGTGACATAGGTGCTGGTGCATTATGGCTCATCCATCAATATTGACCACGGCACTGGGTGTGAAAATGATAGGTATTAAGAAATGAAAAAAATATCGACGTTATCGTGACATTGTTACCATAGAATACTTCAATGTAGTTACTAGGTGCTGGGAAAATTCTAGGGAGAACAATAATTATCCACTATAATTGCTTAAGCAGGGATGTGGTAAATAAACGGATAAATTTGTATTAAATAGTATTTCCAGTACCCTAAACATGAAAATGAAAGGCGCACCGCATGTGACAGATGATTATGACGTATGATAGGCAACGACAACAAACTTAATATACCTATATTCATAGACAAAATATGACAAAATACTATTTATTATTATTATTATAAAATAATTATTATTTATACATGATTCATACGCTGTCATTCGAGACGATAAGGATAATAACTACTATAAGGGTAGGTGTAGGTACTCCTTAATAAATATTATAAGGGTTCGTTGTATTCTTTGAAAGTATAACTATGGCAAAACCTGAACTCGTACCTACCTCACCACAATAGCTCACTGTACACTGATAGGGTTACGGGAAGCCGCTTATACCATTTTCAGTGTAAACAAGACTATTGCGTTGAGCAGGGTTCAGCAAGTATAGCTCACTGTGGTCTGATAGAGTTTACGGAAAGCCGTGTATATCTTTTTCAGAACCAAGCAAGACTAGTATGCTAAGTCAGGGCCAAGCTGGCCCAAGGTTCACTGATTTGTTCAAGGCCGTGTGGCGCCTTATATTCCCAACCGGGCGACCCTCTCCTCGCCGTCCAGCCGAGACGCCGGCGCGCGCAGATAGGGAACGCCTCGATGGGAGGCGCCGCGGTGCGAGGGAGAAAGTATTCGGTGCAAGCGAGAGGTCCCGCGCTACAATCTCCCCCTCTGGATCTGATAAGCGCCCCGCTGAAGATCCAGAATCTGTCTCTTGATGTTGGTTCTTAGTTGATCTTTTCTTCGGTTTTCCACGTCTGCGTCTAGGGGAAAGCTTGGAATTGAAGCCTTCCGATGCGTTGCTGGGTGCATGTGACGCATTCAGTACGGTGTCTCCCGGGTCTGGGTCAGGGTCTGGCCTACGTTTGTGGTCGGCATAATGCTTCCTGTTATCATGCTTATTGTCATGTACTACCCTAGTGCGTCTGAGACTTCCGATGAGTTGGAGTAGATTCGGCATTATCTCGGGTATAACATTCTCTGACTCCGTTATCGAGTAGTTTCTCTCTGTGTGTGTGAGTGGACAACCAGCATATTCTACCGGTTGCTCTTCCTTACCCTCCCCCTGGAGTGAAACAGCCCCTGATGTATTACTGTTTGCATCAGTTTTGAGCAGATATGAGGTTGTCTCGTTCACTTGGCGTTGTGGAGTACCGGTTATCGGGCTCAGGAGAATGTCCGGTCCGTATACTCCAAACTCTTCACTCGGTATTGGTTTCTCTGCTGAGAGGTCGGTGAGTTGAAGTAGATTCGACGCTATCTCGGGTATAACATTCTCTGACTCCGTTATCGAGTAGTTTCTCTCTGTGTGTGTGAGTGGACAACCAGCATATTCTACCGGTTGCTCTTCCTTACCCTCCCCCTGGAGTGAAACAGCCCCTGATGTATTACTGTTTGCATCAGTTTTGAGCAGATATGAGGTTGTCTCGTTCACTTGGCGTTGTGGAGTACTGGTTATCGGGCTCAGGAGAATGTCCGGTCCGTATACTCCAAACTCTTCACTCGGTATTGGTTTCTCTGTTGAGAAGTCGGCCATCGCCATCTGAGTGTCTGCAGTTGTTGGTCGGTAACGGGCCTCGGTGTCACATAGCCCTTGTGCATTAACTGCATAGAAACTTAGCTTTGTCGGTGATGATGGTTGCTGTTTTTGGCAACTCGGGCAGTTGGATCTCATTACGCCAGGTTTGCCGCATCCGTAATATGCAAACTTGTCGGCTATGCGTGTCTCAATGTTCTGTTCGGTTGGGTTACTGTTATGCTGTACCTTTGTCCGGCATGTATCAGCTTGATGTCCCTTCCTGTAGCACAACGAACAGAATGGAGCTGGCGTGTGGTGATTCTCATCTGGTTGCATCTTGTGTGATTTTTCTCTCAGCTTGTCCTCGATCTCTCGAGCCCTTTTGATGAGATCGTCGAAACTTTTGATAGTGTTTCGCGGCATTCCATCGCGAATCTTTATGTGCAATTGACCAAATATCATGTCAATCTGCACTGATTCCGCGTGTGCCGGGGCTGGGAGTTCTGCTAACAGAGCTCTTTTCTGGTTGATGAATATATCAGTCAGTTCGTTTGCTTTCTGACTGATCGTGCATAACTCTGTGTATACCTTGTACGCGTGCCTTTTGGGTGCAAAAGCGTGCCTAAGCCCCGCCATTGCATCCTCCCAGGAAGTGATGGTATCTTTCACTCCCATCCACCATGTAGCAGCATGTTTCTCCAATAGAAGCTGTAATCCAATCAGTGAATTATACTCGTTGATGTGTTCGATCGTCCTGAACACAGTCGCAGTTGCGATGAATGCTTCCACTTGGCTGCTATTATTGGTTCCATCGTATCTTGCTGTACACTGCGCAAAACTTCCATGTTTTGCGTCTTTTGTCAGCTCTTTTATCAAATCCTTAAACTGATCGCTTGTCAGATTTACGGACGCCATTTTCACTTTCAGCCCCACGTTGGGCGCCAATTTATAAGGGTAAAAGTAGGTACTTCCTTAATAAATATTATAAGGGTTCGTTGTATTCTTTGAAAGTATAACTATGGCAAAACCTGAACTCGTACCTACCTCACCACAATAGCTCACTGTACACTGATAGGGTTACGGGAAGCCGCTTATACCATTTTCAGTGTAAACAAGACTATTGCGTTGAGCAGGGTTCAGCAAGTATAGCTCACTGTGGTCTGATAGAGTTTACGGAAAGCCGTGTATATCTTTTTCAGAACCAAGCAAGACTAGTATGCTAAGTCAGGGCCAAGCTGGCCCAAGGTTCACTGATTTGTTCAAGGCCGTGTGGCGCCTTATATTCCCAACCGGGCGACCCTCTCCTCGCCGTCCAGCCGAGACGCCGGCGCGCGCAGATAGGGAACGCCTCGATGGGAGGCGCCGCGGTGCGAGGGAGAAAGTATTCGGTGCAAGCGAGAGGTCCCGCGCTACACTACTTATAATTTTGTTTATTGGTTGTCTTATTATTAAACGTACTTAAAATTGGGATTTTTAAAGTAACTAGCGTTGGATATAAGGCTTGCTCGTCATAAATTAATGCATTACGAAACATTTATGAACGCACGAGGTCTAAGGATACAGTGAATGCCGTCAATAATTTGTAAGATAAAATTAACAATAAATGGTATAATATTATTATATTGTGACATTGGAGTGGTGAGTAGTAAAAGGTGACAGCTTTGACTGTTGCGAATGGCTTTGCAAAGTATATTTTGACGACGCACCAATAAAAATATATACCTACAGGTGCTTTTCAAATTGAAGCACAAAGATGTTGATTATCATGGATTAGTATAAATGGAAAACAGGTAGATAGGGGCCGTATTGGCTGTTATGCGAAACTCTTTTGACCAGACCATCCACGCGGATGCGGTTGTTTTTGTTCGGGGTACTTAGTGAAAATGGAAAAATGCGAATTTTTTGCGTAATTTACATGAAAAAACAATAAAAAATATATGAAAAATCATATAATTAAATTACTCAAAGGTGTGCATTTAAAAAATGTCGGAAAAAATGTTTGGTCTTAAAACTTGACGGCCACTCAAATCTAATTACTAGCTTAATATAAGAGATAAAAATTTTAAAAATCCTGCTAAAAGTTTACATAAATTAATTTAATCGGATGCCCTAAACAAAAAAATTTTAAGGCAAATTTAATGGTTCAAGTATCAAGTCACTAAATTTTAAAAAATAATATCTCACGATATAATCGATAAAACAAAAAAAGCACGTGCACAAACGTAAGCCAATAATAGAAAAATTGATGACTTAATAAAAAGTTAAAAAAGTTTGTTGGGTGGTTCTACTTAACGTTAATTAAATATTTCATATAGAATAACTCGCGCACTATATGAGAAAAAAAATAAAAAAGTATCAAGAATTGCGCACTAGCTATGCAACAAGAGATTTAACTACAAAATATTTTTTTAAACCCACCCAGTCAGGTTTTGCATACAAACTTTAAAATTAAATAGCGCGCTGAATACAGGTGAAAAGACAAAAAAGAATCGTGCACTAACGTTCACTACCAACGCACTAGTTTTTACAATTTAAATTTTGAAGAAAATCCAAGTTTAGTGACACAAACATCCAGCATTCAGCTGGGTCACCCAAATTGAAATGCGAATAACCCCCTTAATATGCGTGCATAAACGAAAAAACGCATGCACAAACGAATGCACTCAAAAAAAGTTGAAATTTCAACATTGGGTGACCCAACGTTTAGCTGGAACACCCAATTTGAAATTGGAATTTTTTGGTTATTATGGTGCACAAACGAAAAAAAATCATGCACAAACGTGAACTAACGATGCACAAACAAATGCACACAAAAAAGTTGGAGTTTTAACATTGGGTGATCCAGGTAAATGGACCTCCAAAATACCGCGAACTAGGTAAGTATTATAATTTCTTGGACCGCGTGCTTTAATAATTCGAAGACAAAAAGGTGGCAACACTGTAATGATGTCTATGGTAGATTGGTAGTAGTCATTTTAGTCTATGACATTCTTAATTAACCTACAACCCAGCGCACACGTGGTCGTGAATCTATTGACGGATTTTGATATCAAATGCCGTATACAATGGAAGTGAAAACTGAAACAATCGATGAAATATCTGACGAAACAGCGGAAGTAATCAGCGACGGTGCATACCAATGGATTGACCCAAATCACTTCAAGATCAAAGGTCGATTTGACGTGTCAGTCAAACAGGAAAATATCGATGTCGACAGCAAAAGTGTCCCCTTAAAAGAGGTAAGTAGATTTCTAATTTGTTTAGGCGAGGGTATCCATAATTTTGTTAACAAATTTAATGCACAATCAATTTCTAAAAGTAAGCACGACTATTCTTCAAGGTTAACAACAATTGCCAGCATGGCCCCACAAAGGGGGGGCGACAAGGCTCTAGCCTGGGGGCCCGGACTCAGGAAGGGCCAGATAAATTCATATAAATACACATCACAAATCCTCTCTAATAGTAAAAAAAGTCGCCTACCGGTACTATTTTCCTTCGATCCTGTTATTATTTAAAATTATGTGTTTGTACGATACAATTTTTATTTATGTATACTCGACTATTCCATATTTCAAATGGATGTATTAAAATATTAAAAAAAAAACACTAAAAATATACACATTAATTTTACAGTGAACATAAGCTACTGTGGAGCGTCTCACTGCTTTTATCCTTAACGATAGGTAGGGAGGCCCGCCAAAGATCCTAGCCTGGGGGCCCGGTTCAGGATGTGGGAGCCATGATTGCCAGTATTCTCTTGTAGGACGATATTGTTTTATCAGGGTGGGAATTCGCACATCGTGTTAGTCATAATTGTTATAGGTACATAGTTTTCACATCAACTAAATAATACAAAGCAAAAGTGACGTAAGTAGGTACTTATCACATTTTAAAAATATAAGTGAACTTAATTTTGACAACTCGTCACATTAAAAAGGAGCAAATCGTCGCTTAAGAAACAACACCGTGGAAGTCAATTAATTAAAATTTTAAGGGGAAACAAAAAACGTCTCAAAAAATTGAAAATTGATACCTTTTAATTTATTTTTTTTTGTGTTTAGTTAAAAAAAACATTTTTTTTCACAAAAAAAATAAGTTAAAAGGTATCAATTTTCAATTTTTTGAGACGTTTTTTGTTTCCCCTGAAAATTTTAATTAATTGACGTCCGCGGTGTTGTTTCTTAAGCGACGAAATTCACAAAGCGACACGATATTTTAGATCTGTCAAATAAAGATATTATATTGTATACTGTAGAAATTGTCGTTTTAATAGCCACATATCAATAAAATAGAATATAACAGAATATGGATAGAATGTATTTTTGAAGACATACAAAATACCATTTAAGTAATATATCTGGGTATATAAGAATTTATAAAGATATATCATTAAATAAATAAATAATAAGAATAAGACTTTCGTCAAATTGATTATTTCTTTTTGATTGCTTATGCGTTTGTTCACAGTTTTATAAAGGTACATATCTACCTACTATTTACTATTATATCTGAATATTTTAGGTACAGAACTATGATAAATTAATATTTTAATTACTTATTTTAATCGCAGAGAAAAGCTGCTTTTGTCAACAATTCATTTCTACTCAAAAAATGACTATTCAAAATAAGAAACAAAAGCTTGGTGCATCTTGTAGTAGCAATTCTGGTAAAATTGGTGGACCGAAATCTATGACGTAATAAAAAAAAATCTATATGTGTGCTATGTCCTGTTAGTGATTTGTACAACATCATAATTTTTAATAGAATTTTGAAACACTATTTTTTCCTCCACAAAAGACTGCTCGGTACCTCCGACAGCCGTAAAAAATATTTGGGAAATTTTGGCACGCGTACGTGAAAAGATTCGCCAACCCTGGTAAATACGATGGTTTTTCCTTGAACTTTTACGAAATCAGTAAGTATTGTAAAAATAATATATAAACATGGACTAGGTATTTTTTTTAATCAAAGACAAATGACTGATTTTTCAAACGCTGTCTGTAGGTATCTTTTATTTTTATTAAGTGGTGAATAGAGATTTTATTGGCGACAATCTTTGCGAGTTACGACTATGTACGTCAAGTTGGACTGCCCACTTTTGAAATTCAAAATTTTGAAATAGCCAGTCGTTAGTGCTGCGTTAGTGCTGGTTAGTGCTGCAATATCATCGTTAGTGCTGTTGTATTAAAAAAGTTATAGGCAATTCAATGTGGGCAGTCCAACTTGACGTCAAGTTGGACTGCCCACTTTGTAAAAACAAATAAAATTCAAAATTCAAAATAGCCAATCGTTAGTGCTACATTAGTAATGGTTAGTGCTGCAAAAATTATCGTTATTGCCATTAAATTGCAAAAGTTATGGGCAAATCAAATTATAAAAAACGTCAAGTTGGACTGCCCACTTTTTAAAAACAAATAAAATTCCAAATCCAAAATAGCCAATCGTTAGTGCTACGCTAGTGTTGATTAGTGCTGTAAAAATTATCGTAATTTGCATTAAATTAAAAAAGTTATGGGCAAATCAAATTATGACAAGCGTCTAGTTGGAGTACCCACTTTTGAAAAACAAATAAAATTCAAAATCCAAAATAGCCAATCGTTAGTGCTACATTAGTATTGGTTAGTGCTGCAAAAATTATCGTTATTGCCATTAAATTGCAAAAGTTATGGGCAAATCAAATTTTAAAAAACGTCAAGTTGGACTGCCCACTTTTTAAAAACGAATAAAATTCCAAATCCAAAATAGCCAATCGTTAGTGCTACGTTAGTGTTGGTTAGTGCTGTAAAAATTATCGTAATTTGCATTAAATTAAAAAAGTTATGGGCAAATCAAATTATGACAAGCGTCTAGTTGGAGTACCCACTTTTGAAAAACAAATAAAATTCAAAATCCAAAATAACCAATCGTTAGTGCTACATTAGTATTGGTTAGTGCTGCAAAAATTATCGTTATTGCCATTAAATTGCAAAAGTTATGGGCAAATCAAATTTTAAAAAACGTCAAGTTGGACTGCCCACTTTTTAAAAACGCATAAAATTCCAAATCCAAAATAGCCAATCGTTAGTGCTACATTAGTATTGGTTAGTGCTGTAAAAATTACCGTTATTTCCATTAAATTAAAAAAGTTATGGGCAAATCAAATTATGACAAGCATCTAGTTGGAGTGCCCACTTTTGAAAAACAAAAAAAAATCAAAATCCAAAATAGCCAATCGTTAGTGCTACATTAGTATTGTTAGTGCTGCAAAAATTATTGTTATTTCTATTAAATTACAAAAGTTATGGGCAAATCAAATTATAAAAAAAGTCAAGTTGGACTGCCCACTTTTGAAAAACAAAAAAAATCAAAATCCAAAATAGCCAATCGTTAGTGCTACATTAGTATTGGTTAGTGCTGCAAAATTACCGTTATTTCCATTAAATTACCGTTATTTCCATTAAATTACAAAAGTTATGAGCAAATCATTTAGGTACTTACTAATTGTGCAGTTGAAGTTTTTATGTACTTACAGGTAAGTACCTAGCGCAATTGTTATAGTGAAAGAAAAAAGAGATTAGAATGGATAGGTACACATTTTTTGCCTGATTTCCCAAGGTAAACTCAATGATTTTAGTTCATAATTGAAGCCTGAAAATAATACAAGATAATGTTTGATAAGTTTTATGAGCGAATACAAGTAGGTGTGCACGGGCAACAGTGGATTGTATGAGGCGAATGGATGGTGTTTTGTTTGAAGCCTGCGAAGGCAGGTAGCAAAGTATTGTGTCCATGGCAGTGTTGCCAACCGTACTATAATTATAGTATTTGTACTATAATTTTGGCCCGCGTACTATGTACGATATAAAACATGTATAGTACGCCCAAAATACTATACTTTTGAATATCGGAAAAAATATATAAAAAGTACTAAAATTTCTATATTTTCGTTGGATAAATTGGTGCAAAGTACTATAATTTCGCAATATAAGCAGATTTGCAGCACATGGAAAAAAAATGCTCGAAAAACGTAAAAAAATCCCTTAACTTTGGTTTAAAATGAAATTTCTTGAATAGTTCGGCAAGCATTTTTGGTCGGAAGAGGTACCAAAATAAAAAGGGGTCTCCGAGTTTCTCAATATCTCTGTTATTTTTTTTTCTGAGAAACAAAAAACCTATACATTTCCAACAGATGCGTACTATATTTTTTCCCCAAATACTATTATTTTGGAGGCTCTGTACTATAATTCCACTTTGAAAAGATGGCAACACTGGTCCATGGCCTTTTCCGTTATTGCAGACTGCAGACACTGTTGCCAAAGATAGACATGTTCAGATACAGAATATATTGCCGATTATACAATTAATAATCGGCAGCACTAAATGGTAATAGTGTAAGTATTTATATTTTGTGTACTTACCTACTTTCGTGTGTTTAAATGGTACAATCAAGTTTCTCCGTAATGACATGCTAAAATAGGTAATTTGAAATAATGTTTTCACAGGAGTTTAAGATTTTTTAGCGCCCGTTGCATTAACCAAACATATTACATGGTACTTCATATACCTACCTACAACTGTTGTAGGTAGGTATGCAAACTTGTGCCTAAATAAAACGAATCATAATATTATAACATAGATACTTTTACTTAACTTAACTTAACTACCTACAAGCGGTTAAATACTGTCACTTAGGATATTATGACAGCACTTGATATATAACTGCATATTTTAATGTTTTCACGGAATCTTTATAAGTTTGGCCTCCAATAAATACAGAGTTTATATTTTAACTACCTAGCCTATTCATTCATATACGGCAAAAAAATATGCCGAAAAATAACACCGCATAGTTTCAATTTTGTATGACGAAGTTCAGCTTTGGCCGGGTTAAATTTTATACCTAGTCCAGTGTTACCATCTTTTCAAAGTGGAATTATAGTTCAGAGAACTAATATAGTACGCGTTGTCATAGTGTTGAATATGTATAGGTTTTTAGTTTCCCAGAAAAATATAACGGAGAATTTGAGAAACTCCGAGACCCCTTTTTATTTAGGTACCGCTTACGACCAAAAATGCTTACCGAAGAATTCAAGAAATTTCATTTTAAGCCAGTCAAGGGTTTTTTTACGTTTTTCGAGCAATTTTTTTCCAAGTACTCAAAATCTTCTTATATTGCGAAATTATAGTACTTTGCACCAATTTATCGAATGAAAATATCGAAATTTTAGTACTTTTTACATATTTTTTTCGATATTAAAAATTATAGTATTTTGGACGTACTATACCTGTTTTATATCGTACATAGTACGCGGGCCAAAATTATAGTACAAATACTATAATTATAGTACGGTTGGCAACACTGCCATGGACACAATACTTTGCTACCTGCCTTCGCTGGCTTCAAACAAAACACCATCCCTTCGCCTCATACAATCCACTGTTGCCCGTGCACACCTACTTGTATTCGCTCATAAAACTTATCAAACATTATCTTGTATTATTTTCAGGCTTCAATTATGAACTAAAATCATTGAGTTTACCTTGGGAAATCAGGCAAAAAATGTGTACCTATCCATTCTAATCTCTTTTTTCTTTCACTCTAACAATTGCGCTAGGTACTTACCTGTAAGTACATAAAAACTTCAACTGCACAATTAGTACCTAAATGATTTGCTCATAACTTTTGTAATTTAATGGAAATAACGGTAATTTTTGCAGCACTAACAATACTAATGTAGCACTAACGATTGGTTATTTTGGATTTTGAATTTTTTTTGTTTTTCAAAAGTGGGTACTCCAACTAGACGCTTGTCATAATTTGATTTGCCCATAACTTTTTTAATTTAATGGAAATTACGATAATTTTTACAGCACTAATCAACACTAACGTAGCACTAACGATTGGCTATTTTGGATTTGGAATTTTATTCGTTTTTAAAAAGTGGGCAGTCCAACTTGACGTTTTTTATAATTTGATTTGCCCATAACTTTTGCAATTTAATGGCAATAACGATAATTTTTGCAGCACTAACCATTACTAATGTAGCACTAACGATTGGCTATTTTGAATTTTGAATTTTATTTGTTTTTACAAAGTGGGCAGTCCAACTTGACGTCAAGTTGGACTGCCCACATTGAATTGCCTATAACTTTTTTAATACAACAGCACTAACGATGATATTGCAGCACTAACCAGCACTAACGCAGCACTAACGACTGGCTATTTCAAAATTTTGAATTTCAAAAGTGGGCAGTCCAACTTGACGTACATGTTACGACTTTCGTTTTGTGCGTACTATAAATTTGGTCCCATACCAGTGCTGCCAACCGTCATATAATTATAATTTTCGTCTGTGTACTATGTACGATAATAATAAAATACTATAAAAATGCTCAAACATCGCAAACGCAACATTGAGCTGCCGTTTGGGGGTGACCCTCTGGTCGTTTCTGTGTCCTTGGTCATCTCTGCTTGTGGATCTGTAATTATAACTGGGTAAAAGGGTTATTACGTAGGCGTCACTGAGGTTCTCTTGCCCTCAGGTATTTCTGTCGCCTTGTTTTCATACACGATTAGCGTGTCTTTCAGGGTCGTGGTTTCTGAAGTCGTATTGACTTTGTTGGCCTCATGTACTGGGCGAAAATTGAGTAGAAGGGTCAAACGCTCGGTTTGCTTGCCGCGATGGGCGTTTATTATACAATAAGGTGACGGAAATACAGGGTAAAAATTAGGTATAAAATTAATTAGTAAAAAAGGTATAATATAAATTAAATTAATACAAGTTAGTTATATTAGGGCATAGGCATGTTGAATATATATTTTCTAACTCTTAGTCTAACAAAATTGATAACATAATTTAATTCTATCGACACGGGTTATACAGAGCTCTGCTAGGGGCTACGGGGCCAAAGATGACCAGTATGACAACCACTGGTTGGACCTTTGGAGTCTTGACTACTTGCCAACCCTCGAGTATATCCTTTACCAGAGAAAGTGAAGCTTTCTGGTATTCTGTGATAACTTTTTGGCATAGGAAAGCGCTATGTTGCCCAAGTAAGCAACAGATGGCAGTAGTATCTACGAATAGATTTATATTAATGAAAACCGAGGATCGGAAAGCCGTCTAAAGGGTGTGTAGGGTTGTATTGGTTACTAAACCAACCTGGGCCAAGCTGAGACCAGTATATTTCTATATTTAAACGCTATCGTATACAGGAGAGCTTATCAATAATCTAAGCAATTAACTTATCACAGTGCGGGCGGTAGAAGAGACGCAGTCCCTCCCAGGGCTATACATCATTAGTTATCGTATTTATTACAACTAAATTATAGGGATCGCATGGAGAAATAAACATAAACAGAAAAGAAATCTAAAAATGAATAATTAATCGATCTTATTCCCGATAATATACAGAAATGCGTCTCGGGTGGACGCGATAGTGAAGCATCGGGGAGGTTTCCGATAGATGACAGTGGTTCGCAGACCAAAGCGGGATATTCAAATAATGCGAAAAAAGAAAAACGGAATATTAACAATATGGCACGATATCATGAAGAAGGTATAACCCAAAAATATAAATTATAGCGACAATATTACTACTCTTAACGGCCCACGTGCTCGTCGTAGGTCAAAATTGAGTTTTTATCGTATTTTCAAACCATGATCCTGGACACTCCTTAAACGTTGTAGATAATCTATTTATATAATTTTGAAGCCTTATTATCCTTTATAGTTATTTTAAACATTTGATGACTGCATAAAGTATTTTTGTTACATAAAATAGTATTCTTTTAAACCGCTCGCTCTAATGTTTTAGAATATAGTCATATTTCGGTACATAACTGTGCAGTGGTGTTAAGATTTTTTATATGTATTAATTTTTAAACGCATTTATAAAACCATTAGTATAATTTATTACGAGATATTTTTTGTAAAATATTCACGATAAAAAATTATATTGATAATCTCTGTGATCCCACATTTGACAAGAATTAGGCATTTTATTATTCAAAAAATCGGCAAGATTAACACATTTTAAGATGATTCTAAAGATACTTATTATAAGCTATGTTTTTGACCATTCAAGTGTGATAAACATCTTATGAATAATGATTGCTTTATAATAATTATTGACCTAAGAATAAGGTAGTGTTTTTTTGAAATACGCCATTTCTTTTGTCATTCCCCAGTAGTTAAGCTACAACATACGGCCGTAGCCATAAATTGACAAACTATAATTGAAGTAGGGAGTAAAATGATATTGACGCGCGTGTTTGAACATGTACCGTTTAAAAAAAAAATAAAAAAAATCGGTTAGGTAAATGTTCAAACACGCGCGTTAACATAATTTTACTCCCTACTTTAATTATAGTTTGTCAATTTATGGCTACGGCCGTATGTTGTAGCTTAACCACTGGGGAATGCCAAAAGAAATGGCGTATTTCAAAAAAACACTACCTTATTCTTAGGTCAATAATTATTATAAAGCAATCATTATTCAGAAGATGTTTATCAGACTTGAATGGTCTAAGACATAGCTTATAATAAGTATCTTTAGAATCATCTTCAAATGTGTTAATCTTGCCGATTTTTTGAATAATAAAATGCCTAATTCTTGTCAAATTTGGGATCACAGAGATTATCAATATAATTTTTTATCGTGAATATTTTACAAAAATTATCTCGTAATAAATTATACTAATGGTTTTATAAATGCGTTTAAAAATTAATAAATGTAAAAAATCTTAACACCACTGCACAGTTATGTACTGAAATATGACTATATTCTAAAACATTAGAGCGAGAGGTTTAAAAGAATACTATTTTATGTAACAAAAATACTTTATTATTTAAGCAAATGTTTAAAATCTCATAAAGGATAATAACGCTTCACAATTATATAAATAGATTATCTACAACGTTTAAGGAGTGTCCAGGATCATGGTTTGAAAATACAATAAAAATTCAATTTTGACCTTCGACGAGAATGTCCCCCCTTAATCCTAGGTAATATTAACAGGAAAATTTGTTCATAAACACACAACCATTAATAATTAATTAATAATGCGCTTTATTATTAGGTCGCGTTCGTATACCTATAATAATCGTAGACAAGCTTAATAAGGAGATCATGGTTTAATAAGAATTCTTTAAGATTAATCACTGGGTATTCATAAAGTGACCATACGTCCCCTTGTGAACGAGACCGTCCCGTTTTTAGGTAGGTAGCCTATTCCGTTGTCCACAAACACAGCTTTGGGACGCCAAAATGTCCCGTTTTCAGAAAGAGAGCAACCCACGGTAAAAATTTCAAAACATGGCGCGAAAAATAAAAAAAATCGATAGAAAAGCACCGGTAGAGCGGGTATTTTCTCTTATGAACAAGTTGTATTTATATTTTTATTAATATTTTTTATTAATTACGGTTTGGTACAGGCAAGGCTTAATTCATTTTGAAAAACTTACCCAGCCATCTGTGATATATTCTTAATTCAACGAAGACAAATTAGTATGACAGAAAGAGTGTGCACTATTTTGTCGGATGTCCCATGATATTGGAATGTCGTTCGGTGATTATACTTTCACCTGCAAAATTAAGTCATACATTGCTGATTGAAGAAAGAGCTCTGGGAGACCCTTTCTGGCTTATCTTAATGATGATACTGTTACTTAATATGTATAATGTTATTTTCAGAAGCGTGAAAACGGTCTGATGAATATTAAGTATGAGAATAATGATGAGGGAGAATTTGTTGAGAATGCAATCTACCAAGATAATGCTGAATTAACTCAACCTGGCTGCTCTAATCTAAAATACACGCCATCAAACCAGGTATGTTTAATTACAAATGTTTTTTTTTAAAGTCCAATGGAACTTCACATAATTGTAAAAGTTAAATTTAATTTTTTTTTTTTCAAAATATCGATACCTTCATGGCATTAACATTTGTAAATGATTTCGGGCATGTGGCCATCACAGCTATTCTCAATGAAGCAAATTTTAGGCTCCCAATTTTGACTACTTTTATTCGAGCACTGCTGGCTGTTTATCACGGAAAATGTTTGCTTCCAATACAATAAATGTTGCTGGTTTATCAGCATATACCAGTGACTTCACGAAACCTCACAGGAAATAATCCAGAGATGTCAAATCGCACAACCTTGTATGCCAAATAAAAAGTCCATTTCTCAAAATCAATTTATCGCCAAATCTTGATTTAAATAAGCGATGGTTGCGGTCACTGGATAGTACATCCTGTTGAAATCACCGTTTTCTGAATGGTTCCATATTTAAAATAAATTATTGATCATGGTTCGACAGGGATATGCATTCACTTTAACGTGAGCTTCGGCCCCATTTTTTGAATAAATGTGCGACGATGCTACCAGCGTGTAAACCGCACCAAACGATGCATTTTGTGGATGTAATGAATTCTAGGGAGTCTTCTGGATTGGTCTTTTTTCCGTGTGGGCAATCTTCTTTATTAACAAACCCGTTAAGCAAAAATGAGTCGAATCCATAGACTATAGATACATCTACACGCCATCCGTTGCATTGCTAAATGAAGCTACGTGCCGTGCGTTTGGTTTGTGGGCGAGCGAACGCATTCGCCTACAAATGTTCGAGACCATAGACCATTTCGCTAGTGCTCTTCCAAAGTGCTCGCACTAGACGCTCAGAATTAAAATATAATTTTCTATTTTTTTACGTTATATAGTATTTTTAAGCGGTCAAAATATTAAAATAAATAATAATATACAAATAAATTCTCACGAACATGTATCAACTTACCTATGAAACGTAATACCATCTTCTTGCTTATCAGTACGGCTACCATATTTTAATACAACACGCAGAACCACCTTTCCTATTTCATTAACTAAACATATTTACCACTGACTTTATGTTTAACACAAAAAATAGCAAATTTAGCAACATGAACTCGCAGATTATCGCAGAAACTAACTAAAAAATAGGTAGACATTTTATCTTACTCTAGCGCGTGTCGCAGAGATTATAAGGGTGCCGAATACTTTCTCACTCGCACTCATGCATCGTTTTTGTTCAGGCCTTGGTCAAATCGCTTTTCGCAATTTTGCGATAAAATGCAGTTATAAGTTGCGTAAATCGACAACAGCTTTTCTGAGTAAATTTGAATAATTTATTAGCGTTTTTCAAGCGCGGTTCTTTTCATGAAAATTTGCAGGGCTAGGTATACTGCCCCCATAAGCAAAAACACAGCTAATGGGAAAAAATGAAAAATTAAAGTAAGTATGAGGTGATATACTAGATAAAATTATGAACATAATGACATAACAAAATAAACAGAAAATCATTTATTTTAATATACAAATCATCATAATGTGTTTGTTACTTTTGCAAAAATGTTAGGCTTTTCGAAGCAACAAAACAGTAAACAATGATTCATAAGCAAAAACACAGCACATCTATCGATTTGCTGTGTTTTTTTGCTTAAAAACGCTGGCTTACTGTTTTTTTGTTTATTATTCTAGAATTTTTACACAAACGTAATACCGCATGTAACTGGTAATAGTGAGATAACCTCAAATTAATCATTCACTTATTTCATATCACCTTACATTTTTAACGATATTTTAAGATTCAAAGGTGATTAAGTTCGAAATTGGACTAAGAATCGTGAAAAAAAGATTCTCAACCTTGTTTTGGAGAGTATGCAATTGGATTTACTTGATCAAAATGCTGCGAAATCCAATGAAATTATAATGGCAAGTAAAATGTTAATGACTAGGTAATTATTTTTTAATTATTACATTTAAATATCATGTTAATTATATCTAATGGCCAACTACTGAAAACGCGCCAGTCCCGTTGTTAGCACTAAATTTGTTTTTTAATCATAATCCATCATAAAACACATTTCTAACTATCTGGTCTTATTCCTTATATTCCTTTTTTCCAATGCGAGCCGAATGGCTGCTTCCAAGTTTACATCTGTCAACTGGCTTCGATATTCGTTTTTTATGAAGTGCATTACACTGAATAATCTTTCACAGTATACAGTAGTAGGACAATATTAACTCATTTAGTGCTGACACTGCAACTGGCCATTAGATATAATTAACATGATATTTAAATGTGGTAATTAAATATTAATTAACAGGTCAGCAGTGATTGTTGCCAACTCTTTAAATTGACTTTATTCTCAGAAAAGGACTATTCCACATATGATCTCATGAGAAAAACACATTATGGATCATTTTTGAGGGAGGAAAGAAATTTAAGACAAGTCATGTGTATTCAACCAATTTTACAAATACCAAAAAACCACTGGTGTAGACCCTACGTGAAGGACAAGTATTGTCATTCCAATATTATTTAATAAATAAAATACCATTACATTAAAAAATAAGTATATCATTTTTCAAAAATATTCATTACAATTTAAATTATAAGCAAAAAAACATATTTACTGTTTTTTTCCTTATGAAACTGACATTATATCATTCAAAACCATAAATAAAAAGACAATAGTGAAGTTTTATAATCAATATTATGTTATCAAAATATCAATTTTTAAATAATCTATTATAAACCGAAACATTTATTAAAATTGATTAACTTTTAATGAAGCAGCAATGAAAAACATGATAACCGCTCTTTTCTCAAAATTGACTTTTTCCCATTAGCTGTGTTTTTGCTTATGGGGGCAGTATACTAATCATTAGGTATGCTCACATACTGTAACTTAAAGTTTAGAAAGGAACTTTATTTAGCTACATATTTTAGCTACTAGCGGCGTAAATGAAAACTCTGCACTTCTTGGTGGTATTGGTTTGTGTGTCTCTGATAAGTATCTTAGGAATCGAGGGCAAGTTCTTCTCCCAAGGTGCAAAACTAACCTTGCTATTGGTAATGCCAATTGGGAGGGCAATAAGTTTGTAGAACCAAATCACTTCAGATATTGACATATTTCACCTGCGTCAGGATGTGTATAAGTGGGCATTGTTTTATAAATTCTTAAAATAGGGTCTGCTTAGCTCATTCGGTGTCTTCCTTGTTACTTAATTTTTTTAATGTTTACTTATTCTACTGTTTCAATGGTCATAATTTTTCTTTTTTTATTATATATGTAATACTCTTTTATTAATATTCATTTTCTTCTAAATGTCATGTTGTAAACGTCTTATATTAATAATTTGTAATTTTCACCATATTTAAAATATAAAGAAAAAGATTTTGATCATAAATGTCAACGAGTGTGCGCAGTGTAACGTATCGTTTTAACAGAAAAAAACACTTTACAAACGACATAGTATCAGTTCTATATTAGGGAACACTGGAACATACGTATATTTTATTGATTTGTAATAGTATTGCCTTGAATATTTTAACATACCTATTCTTTTTGCAGATTTCTACCCAGACATGTTTTGCAGTATGTAAGAGTAAAAAAGATACGGTTGATAATGACCCGAGTAACAACAAAATAGCACATGCAATCAATAAAAACAAAAAAATGATGATGCAGCATTCGAAAATAACTATCGAAGAACAGAACACCAAACAAGAACATCAAAAATTATGTTTGCGAAAGGAGGTTCGAATTACGTTGAGAAGAGTTACATATTTTCCTCGTAACTTTATTTGCTTTGATTGTTGTGGAGTGTTTGAATCCAAATATCATCTAAATAATCACTAAATTTCATGTAAGAAGTCTTAGCATATTAGATCATACAAGACGTATTAAGGTAGAAACCCACATCAATGCGATGTTTGTTTTAAAAAAATTCTGCAAATTAATCTAAATATGCATAAAATGACACATACTGGTGAAAAGTCATTTTACTGCGATGTTTGCTAATACATTAGCTCGAAGTCCAGATAAAACATAAAATGATATAAACTGGTGAAACATAATAAGTCAATTATTTTAAATAGATATACCTAGAAATTTTGTTTTTATATAAATGATTTGAAATTTTAATCTGCCATCCCTCAATACTCATCAAAATAACAGCTGCATTTAAAATAATGAAGAGGAAAATCAATATATCTGTTTAGATGAAGAACTTAGACTTCATCAAATTCAGTTGCTTACTGTTTATTTATTGTAATATCAGATTTCGTATTATTTATGTTAGTTCACTAATCTGTTTTTATTTTTTACCATAATAAAGCTAAATGATAATTATAATATACTTTTTCTTTAAAGTGCTTTCATCAAAATGCATTTTTGTCCCGAATGGGTCATATCAAAATGTATTTTTCCACATAGTTACATAAAAACAAACTTTGTTCATAATTGTAACGTAGAGTTACAGAATCCGCTCTAGAGACTTTTTTGAGTTTTGAGTAAATCACGAAAAACTGTTTTGGGGATATTATGATGATTTAAGTGTAATTTTAGTTGTTATATTTCTTCCGTTATACACGGAAAAGTATAATAAAATGTCAAATCCAATGTATAAGCCGTATTTATTCAAATAAATGCATTTTAATTATCCCAAGAACGGTCTTTGTCAGAAAGAGCGGTGTTTGATGCGCAGTGGTACATTGTCGACAGGAGATGATAGTTCAGTAGCGTTCCGTATTTATTTTAATTATGTAATATATTTTCGAATTTACTTTTAGGTTTAGTCAGTTACTTCGATATCTATTTTGATTTTTTGAAGAAACAGGAATTTAAAACTCTCGTCTAGAACAGACGATAGATCTTACGAAAGAGCTCCTGCGTACATTAAAAACTATTTTTGTTTAAAAATCGTCCAGAGCTGGCTTTGTAACTCTACGCCTCAATTATTATAATAAATATTTCATAAAATAAAATTCACCTTTTTGGTATTTTTTGTAGCCGAAGGGAGTGAGAAAAAGCTGACGTTTTGTCGAATTAGAGTCGAAAAATTCGTACTTACCTATTCAAAACAATCGATAGTTAACCTTTTTTTTTTAAATTTCTTGAAATATTATTTACTTACAATACAATTCAATATGGATTCTGTTGTTGCGATCTAGTCGGATTTTTTAGGTGTTTTGTCACGTTATTTCGATAATTTTGTTTATAAAAATAAATTTTGAATAAAAGGTTCATAATAACCCACATATCAGTGAAGTGTATGTGTTTTAAAATGATGTCTGTAAACGTAGACTTTATCAAAAATAATAAGAATTCCTTCGAAGAAAGAGTCAGTAAAAAAAGGATGATCCGATGTCATCTGTGGAACGTGAAAGTGTTTTTCAACCCTTAAAAGAATTAAATCGTCTTTAAGAAATAGACTTACTAAATAGACAGACTTAACTGTCTATCTGTGTTAAGCACCGAGAAAAAACTTTTACAAACAGTTCCAGACTTTAATGAGAAGTGATTGAGGTGTTGGCTAAACAGAAATAATGCTGTTGAAATGGATGGAAATGAAATGGAAATTACAAGTAATCCAGTGTTATATGTATGGTAGTCAGTTAAGAATATTTCATTTGTATGGGAAAGAAAAACTAATATAAAACCATAATACCTGTATTAGAATATTATGATTGTACATAATGGAGTTTTTTCATTTTATTTACATTCCATAGATATACCATCACAAATCGTCCCGTGTTAGAATTTAGAACTAAGCTCATCACAGTAAAGCAAGTGCTGAATGATAATATCATTCTGCACTACATGGTAATATATTAGGTATATCAAATTATTAATGTAAGGATGTGGCGCCCTCACTCAGCGAACAATGTATACTGGTGGAACTATACCAAACACAATGTGACGTACAGCCTGCTAGGAGGTAATTGGAGATATGCACAGATTTATTTGTAGTATTTATAATCACCCACAAGGGTATTAGTGGGAAACTTTTGAAGAAACGAAAACAAAATGATCACAAATGTATAATTTTATTTAAAACCTAATACACATTATGAGGGAATCGTGAAGACAATAAGGAATTATTTACACCTACAGTTAACACGGCGACCGGTTATCGACGTCACCTCGGTCAATATGCTCTGCCTTCCTCGGCTAGCTCAAGTAGCAGCGTGTCTGGAGTGATGTAATTATTTTTCAGTTATCCAAATTTGTGTAATTTATTATTTTCTTGATTTTGGGAATAAGTATGTTAGGATTTAATTTAGACGAACGTCTCGAATTATTATTTTAATCCTACCAGAAGATATGTGCGGCACAGATAATATTAAAAAAAAAACAAGTAATTTACGATGATGATTGTGTCAATTTATTGATATTTTCTTAAATACATATTTTTTTTTCTAATTAGTTGTTAACATTTATTTAAAAATTATCAGGGAATAAGGAAGTTACTTTACTATTTCCGAGGAAAATGGCAGTAAGTCACAGTGTACCCCGAAAGAATGTCGATGGAAACAAAACAGTACTTACATTAAGAAATTTAACCATTAAAAAGTATGCTGGAATCAATAAAAAAAAAATGAAATTTCCGCACAGGAGAATAAGAATATTTTTTCAAAAGTGAAATTAATTCTGCAAAATGCCAAATTTTGACTTATTGGAGCAGTCGATATGGGCCCCCACAGAGTGGAGGTTTTTTTTAAAAGATTTAGTTTATACGAGAAATGGATGTCAGCCACTTGCTCAACTTATTAGGTCCATACTCTGACTCATATATAATTTGAAAAACAATAATATGCGTACTTGCCAGACCCAGGATTCGAACCTGGGACCTACGACGCAATAGGTCAACGCTTAAGCCACGCGGCCATTTTTGGTGACTGGTGAAAATATATAATTTCAAAACACCTTCGTAACACACCAGTTCGATTAATATGGCACCGGACAGGACGTGAAGCTGTATAATTCCGGCCAAGCTGCGAAGGCCAATGACCAATATTATTGAATCTTGTACAATGCTTCAGATGAATTTGGATACTTAATTACGCCGTAATGAGATAGGTGACTAAATTGGTAAAGCACATCAGTCGGAATCCAGTGTATACAGATTCTAGTCCTGTCTGGCGTCATATTTTTTCAAGCGCCAATGTCTCCGAGGTGTTTTCAAATAACATAAGTAGTTAGGTATGTTATGGTGAGTATTGTTAATTTCATCAGCTGAATGCAGAGCTACATAAAGTCTTATGTCGGTGTTATCATCATATCGTAAGATTCAGTTCAGACGGTGTCCTACCTAGTTATCTTCGTGGAGCTCACGTGGCACAGGTCCTGGTGGTTATCGACATAGGATAATGACGTAATCGTGACATTAGTATCATCCAGTTACCTATGTCCCTAAGTGCTGGGAAAATTCTAGGGAGAGCAATTATCCACTTTAGTTGCTTCAACAGAGATGTGGAATTAATAAATAAATTTGTATTAAATAGGATATCCAGTTCCAATAATTAAGTAATTAATTACAAAACAAAATTTAAATATTTTTATTATTTTTGGCGTTGACAACACTGACATTGCAGTTAATCCCTTCAAACCAAAACCAGCCACGCATTACACTCGGTCTTAATCGAGCGTATCACGTGGCCCTACATTGGCGATGTGAAGCATCTAGTTCAGTTTTAGGGCGGGAATGCCATGGAAGAAGATACCCAGGACTAAGGTCGCTACGATCAAAGTGAGCTCTGACTGAGCTTAAAGAAGTTACTTTGAAATGCAAACTGCCGGTGAGAGGAGGGCACAAGGAAATTATAAAAATAAAATTGATTCTAGTGTATATATAACAAAAATAATGAAACTAATCATACAGACAGCAAAACATATGTCAAGAGTCTGTCACGCCTGTGGTAAGACGCTGCAAATTTAAAAAAAATGCAAGATAATTGGCCTTAGTAGCAACCAAGTCGGACGGCCCGATGGGCCCAATAGCTGGTTGGACCGACCTGAGCATCTCCTCCCGTTCGGTGCGCATTCTGACAACTGATAGATGATTTTGACGTTAGATGGTAAATACGTAGACAAGAACAACCTCCATGCTAAGATATATTCATAGACCTATATATTATTATATTGCCGGCCGAAAAAACACCATTAAATTATTTTTATTTATGGCTCAAATAGACTGACGATCGGTCATATAAGTGCCGAAAACCCCGTTCCTTATGTTGGCGTCCTGTGTCACAGGTTGTCACAAAGTGTAAATACAATGACATAGCTGTCATACAATATGTATGTATAATATGTCGGAATGGCATAGATATGATCATAGACACTAAATCGCTCCTAGCATATTATATGTGCCCGATCGTCATATAGTTTATTTGAACCTTTGCGCTTGGCCGTAGTCATGGGGCGTCTTCGACGCGGAATAGGCGCGGGGACGGGCACGGGTAGAGTGTCCGTAGTAGCCCGCGCGCGTCCAGTCGTGTTCAGCGTCAAATCAGGGATAGGAAACCATAAACACAGAAAAGTTTTTACTGGAAAACTCCTATTTGAAATGGCAAAACTTTGCAGCAAAATATGGGGCCAATGAAATCAATATGGAAAGCACTAATTTAACAGAAGAATTTTATAACTTATACAAGAAACTGCGGGAACAACCAGACAAGTTTTTCGAAAAAGAGTAACATGAGAAAATATTTGATTAAGTATATTCTAATTGATCTAAGTTTTTTTCTATTCTTTTTGAGTCATTTTTTTGCGATCCGACTATCGCCTTTTGGCATCTTCAAACACCACCAATGGTGAATACACACTGTCATCTGATACAGTTAATTCCTGTTTATTTGGTAAATTTATATTTATGAATTTAAATTCAAATTCCATCAAGTACCCTTGGTCGATTTTATAATTTGATTATATATTGGATAATATGTAAGTTAAAGTTTAAAAAAGACTTTTCGGTTCATATGGTGTGAATGTAGGTGTAGAATGTACGCTTCATAACTTTGCACCCCGGCTCTAGGATGGAAATGATGTACCTACTTAATATATTTTATTTTTATTTGTTTATATTTTTTTATTAAGGAAAACAAACTGTTACATAGACTAAAAATATGTATAAAATAGACTAGAAAAAGATATTGAACAAGCAAAGTTTCCAAATAAATTATAATAGTTACAGTTAATCATATTATAATTTAAATACAGAGAAATTAGATAAAGCGATAAATGAGAAAGAATATTGAATAATTATAGACAAAAAAAAAACAGTTTTTATGTACCTACCTTTATAAATATAAGTAAGATAAGTATACAATATCATAGTATGTGCGTTAAGAATCATTGAAATTTAAAGATATTATTTTTACATAATATATATTTAATTAGAACTACATATTATATTAATACAAGTGAATATCATTTGATATAATTTTATGCGACGTAATAAGGAAAAGAGGCGTATCAGTGTAGTAAAAAGTGCAACGTTATAAAACGCATAGGTACCTACTTTACATCACTTCGTACTATCTATGCTTTGTGAAAATAATACCACAAATACACCAGACGCGCGCGGTAAGCTCATGATGGTTTGAGACACCCGCTACTCGCTCGTTTACCGTGTCGGCGCCCGTCCATTCAGTGCGGACACCTCTATGCGCGCAGTATGGGAAGAGCCCGTCGCATGTACGATCTTGCCTGCGTCGAGCTAGACGCGCCAAAACAACACGCGCGAACACCCGTCCCCGCGCATTGTCTACGGACACGTCGAGACGTGTTCATACGTTTGAGTTGCCCGCCCCGCGCCCGCCAAACCACCACGGACGAGCACTTTACCTTTGAAAGGAGGTCCATTTACCTGGATCACCCAATGTTAAAACTCCAACTTTTTTTGGTGCATTTGTTTGTGCATTGTTAGTGCACGTTTGTGCACGATTTTTTTTCGTTTGTGCACATATAATAACAGAAAAATTCCAATTTCAAATTGGGTGTTCCAGCTAAACGTTTGGTCTCTAGTGACTTGATACTTGAACCAATAAATTAGCCTTAAAATTTTTTTGTTAAATGCATCTGATTAGGTATATTTATGTTAACTTTGAACACGATTTTTTAAATTTCTATCTCTTATATTAAGCTAGTAATTTGATTTTGAGCGGCCGTCAACTTTTAAAACCAAACATTTTTTCCCACATTTTTTAATTACACACCTTTGAGTAATTTAATAACATGATTTTTCATAAAGTTTTTATTGTTATTTCATTTAAATTACGCGAAAAATTCGCATTTTTCCATTTTCACTAAGTACCCCGTGAAAATATCCCGAACAAAAACGACCGCATCCGTTTGGAACATCCAGTCAAAAGAGTCTATACAAAATAGCCAAAACGGTGTAATGCTCACTGTCATACTCACGGTGTAACAAACAAAGTTGACCAATAGGAAGACTGCATTTGCAATGGCGTCTTTCAGTTAAACAGTAATCACCATACGAAATTGCTAGCCCAATTTTAGATGAAAAAACAGTGTTACAAGCCTATTATTATAATTATTAGTTGTTTAATATCATCATGGATGTTCAATTTTCACCTGCAATACCCGAAAATTCAAGAAAACGAATACGTCACAAGGAAAAATGGATAAGAAATATCGCCAAAATTTGACAGTAAGTTCCTTATGTTACTGTCAATGTACTCTAAATGAATAAGTGAGAGAAAACACATAATTTACAGAAAGTGAACGAATTATTGTTGAATTGTATGGAATATTTTGGGGTTTGATGAAATTTTTTGGTACTGTTCGGTTAAAGCGGATACAGCGGAAAACGCATATTGAAAATAGCCGATAAACTGGATTATTTGTTAGTTCGGGTTAGGTTAGGTTAGGTTTAGTTAGGTAAGGTTAGGTTTGGTTGGGTTAACCTAACAAATAATCCAGTTTATCGGCTTTTTTCAAAATGCGTTTTCCGCTGTATCCGCTTTAACCGAACAGTACCAATTTTTTATAAAACACAGGTAGGTACAGAATAAAATTATCCACTTTGGAGAATGTTTATGCTGATTTGGACAAGTTTTCATGTTTTTGTGGAAGTACATAGATATTATTATAATTATTTAAGTATTATTTTCAAGCGAATAAAATTATCATTGGTACTGCGTCACTAAATAATTATTAATGCTTTCAGTTTACTAAGTATATAGGATAAGTATTTTTTAGTCGATCTATAAGTTTTTAATTTAATTAACCACTTACACTTTGTTTTATTGTGATAATTCCTTATTCTGTAATAATTTTTGGCATTAAAATTTATTTTTCACCCGAAACGTGTCAGAAAATTCTAAGGGCAAAATTTTGAATAGAATTTAGCACCGCTAATTATTTATATGTCGGTTACGATGTTTCGATATTGAAGTTACTTTTATATTATATTTACACACGTGGGAGCAACGTGGAGTTGGCACTGTTCAAGTTTGGAGTAGGACGCAGACTGAATTTCACAGGGTTCTCTTCCGTTTCTTCGTTTTTTATCTGATACATTAAAGTCGACTTACAAAAACCTGACGTGATTGGTCTAATTTAATCCGGCGTTCTTTTGAATTGACAAATCAAAAGGGAGTTCTCATCGCCGGCGCGCGACGAGTTTTGAATTAGGTAAAACGCGGCAAAACTATTATATAGTTTGAATTTATTATTTACATCTTAATGGCTAGGTAAAATTATTCGTAGCATGATCACGGAAGAAAGCCACGCAAAAAGTTAAGTATTAACGAAGTTACAGCAATTTATAAATTATAAAATCGCACGGCCGTTGATTTGTTCAAAAATGAATAGGTCCATTTACCTGGATCACTCAATGTTAAAACTCCAACGAATGCACTCAAAAAAAGTTGAAATTTCAATATTGGGTGACCCAACGTTTAGCTGGAACACCCAATTTGAAATTGGAATTTTTCAGTTACTATAGGTGCACAAACGAAAAAAAATCGTGCACAAACAAATGCACGCAAAAAAACTTGGAGTTTTTAACACTGGGTGTTCCAGGTAAATGGACCTAAAATGAATGGGAATTTTTCAGCCTACAGCATAATTATGTTTCCCGTTTCATTTTTCATGTACGTGTCAGTGTTGCCATCTTTTTCTATGTTGATTATAGCACAAAAGGGTAAAAATTATAGTACTTCAGAAAAAAAAACTATAGTACCGGAACATCTTTCGTCTCGAATCCTTTAAAATTATAGTATTTTTGTGATATTTGCATAAAATTATAGTATTTTACATTTTTTGCGTTTCAAAATTATAGTATTGTACTATAATTAGAGTACGGTTGGCAACACTGGTACGTATGCTCAGCGCGCACCAATGCAAACACAGTCTTTGTCGTTTGTGCATTTGCACTGAGCGATTAGATTTGAATTATTTAATACGCGGTTCTTTCTAAAATATCATAAATTCACAGTTTGTAAGAATGAAGCTACTATTTAATACTATAACTTTCTTTGGTAATCATGCTATACATGTTACATTACATATTTATTAATTACAGCACATTCTTAATTATAATTCCCTTTTGGCTCCCATCTCAATTGCTTTGCACGATCCATTCATCACATACATATTTATAAACAATTTCTTTATTAAAACTTACACATAAACATTTTATTTCATACTCTAGTACATATTTTATATATTGCAAAGAAATTTATTATATTCTTAAACTATTGATTTCATACATCATCTTTCATAGTTTATCGTTACATTTAGGTATTTACTTTTCATCTTCGTCCAGCATGTTACTTTCACATCCCGGACGAAGGATTTCATACCTAGAAATAAGTTATTTGAACAGCTGAGCAAGGAATTTGATTAGATGTTTTATTAAACCGTTTCAAGAGATCAGGGTTACAGTTCAGTTTACTTTTATTTAATAATTATTTAATACTAGGGGAGGAATGTCAATGATGGGGTGTAACAGTATGTATATTAATTTAAGAGAAGTGCTGGCGCTGCAAGTATAATTATTATCAATGGCCAAAATACCGAACAGTATATTCCGGACGAGTACATACCGACAACGTACCTATACAGTTATTTTTAACTTATCGTACATATTACGTCATCATTTTTCTTGAAGTACTTTCTGACTCGCTTGTGGAATCATCAGTCAAATTGAGGATTATGCTCGAGAAGAGACACTTTTTTGGGACGTGATACTTTAAGTGGTATCAGTATGATGTTTGAATGACCAAAAATATTTATTTTGTTATTCGGTTTTCATTTCGTGTGTCGTACGACATTCTTATTTTTGCAGCACGTGTCCTGGTAATTTTTGTTTAGCAATCTTCATCTAAATAAATTAGCAGCTAGGTATTATGTTGTATACTAGATATGCGTCGTTCGCGAACGTACGAATCTTTTTAAACGAATCTATAGCCAGCGAAAGAACCGGCCCCGTGTCATAATATGGCGATTATGCAGTTCGTCTAGTTCGCGAACTTGATTTGTGCGCGCAGTATATGAAAAAAAAGAGGGCGAGAGGACGCGCTGCCAGGCAAACTGCATTTCTAGTTCACAAACTAGATCTGCGCGCCCAGTATAGGAAGAAACGAGGTGGGAGGACACGCTGCCAGGCGAACTACATTTGTAGTTCACCGCGAAATAGATCTGCGAGGGCAGTTAAGGAGAAAACGAGGGTGGGAAGACGCACTGCCATAGCTTAGTATAGCTCATATGTAGTTTCATGAAAACGAGTCTCGCGAACTGGTTACCTACCTAGTTCGCGAACTACGGTATTTTTTTAACATATAGTTTATTGGTTATGAGACGAAACAAGCGATCGAATCTTATTTCTTAGCCAACTGGATTGTGCACCTTTTTATAGGTACATACATTGCCAACGGGTTTTCGAAGAAAAAATAAGTAGGTTTGTTTCGAATTTACAAGTATGACAGTTTGGATGTGTCATTTTTTGATAGATTTTTATTAGAAATTGGGTATATAAATGAAGCAAATATCCGTGGATATGTCCGACTAACGTACAGACGGTATTTATACTTGACTACTTATTTGTATTTTTAAATTTACTTGTTAATCATCATTGACACGAGAAATTATTACATTTACTTATATAATTTTTGTTAAGTAGTACGAGTTATTAGCATACCCGCCGGTGGCGATGATAGAAGAGCTTTTAACTCTGAAACCGTAAGTAAAGGTTCGATTTCTGCCAAAAAGACATGTATTTTTTCAAAACAAAATCAAACTCACTCATTACGCCATTTTGTTTTGCGAATCGCATTAGTTTATAAAAGGAACACATTTACATGGCTGCTTGCTAGTTTAGTATGACTTATTTTTATGCCACGTGAAATTTCTGAGATGCAAAAATAATCTCAATAGACATACATCGCATTGATATAATTTTTATTAAGTGTAATTGAATGTTTTTTGAGGCAACTGAGAATACATATTTTATTTCTAGGATTTTTCGCCAGTATGCAGTCTCTTTTTATGCGATTTTAGATGATCGACACGCGAGCATCTGTATTGACAAACATCGCATTTATATGGTTTTTCACCTGTATGTATCGTCTTATGCGATTTGAGATTATTGAGCCGCGCACATATGTATGAGCAAACGTCGCATTTAAACGGTTTTTCACCACTATGTATAATTTTATGCTCTTTGAGATTTTTAAACAACGAACACTTAAATGAGCACACATCGCATTTAAATGGTTTTTTATCATTTGATGATCTTCCACCACTACGTATTTTATCACTATGTGATTTCGGCTCTATGTTACGACCGTACTCCCTGGATAAACGTCAGATTTCTATAGTCAATACTTGAAAGCATCTAAGCGCCACTTTTTGAGCATAGACAATCATCGGAAAAATTGCTATTATGTGGCTTAGGCGCTATTATAAGCGTAGACAATAAAAACAAATATAAAAATCTTTTACAACGAATAAAATTCAAACATTTTCAATTACCTAATAAAATTCGCCGTTTTCAAAAATCAGTATGGCATATTATTATAGTTCGCCAATGCATTTCATAAAATTTAAATAATTATAAAGTAATCTTTGACACAAAGACACTCGTGCTTAAACCTTCGTCTAAAAACGCTCTGAAAAGGTAGGTAAGTAGGCGAAAATAAGGAACATTTTTCAAAATAACGTTATAGATAACCATATTTTTTGTATAAAATTTTTCCGTGTTACATAACTAAACGATATTGTTATTATTTCAGATAATTTCGACTCAAATTTAATCAATAAAATAAGAAATACGAGTGAAAATGGCTTGAATTGTTCTTATTTACTCTTTGATTAGTGATTGTTTTTATAAGATAATAATATTTATCCATAGTCAGTATTCCGTATTTAATTTATATTCATTTAATTAAATGTATAATAAATAAAACAGGCTCCAGCTTATGATATTGAATATTCCGCTTCCACAAACAAATGGCCCGGTCAAATAGCCTCGATAAAACGGCTCACACTGATTGAAATTAAACGTAACTGGTTTTCATTAAAATGCCACTTTACCTACTTAAAACTTACCTTTCGGCATAATATACATATCATAAATATGCATGAAGCGTGTTATCTTTCATATTAAATATTATACCAAACTGACCTCGTATTTTTTTTAATCTTAATTTTCTCGGTAATGCGTTAATACGGAATACTGACTATGGATATAAATATTACAATCTTATAAGAACAATCACTAATCAAAGAGTAAATAAAAGCCATTGAAGAATTTATAACAATGTCGTTTAGTTAACACGGCTCAATTTTATATATCAAATATTGTTTTCTATAACGTTATTTTGAAAAATGTTCCTTATTTTCGCATACCTGCTTATCTATTTAGAGCGTTTTTATGTGAAGGTTAAGGCTCGCACAAACCAACGCGAATATTCACCAAGTACCCCGTCAAAATATCCCATAAAAAGCACCCGCCATCGGTACGGAAGGTCCGGTCAAAAGAGTCTCAAAAAAGCCTATGCCGCTGTAATGCTCTATACTTACCTGTTGTCAATGAACAAACGTGACATTTATTCACGCAGGGGATCTAAAAATACAATGAAAGCCATCAATTTGTCATATATTTGGCTATTTTTTGAGACTCTTTTGACCGGACCTTCCATATTGATGCGGGTGCTTTTTTCGAGTTATTTTGACGTGGTAAATGCAAATGGATGGCAGTGTCGGAGCAAATAATTGTATCTACCGAAACGTCAAACAATCGCAGCGCCCCATATTGAACTTTGTAAGATAATAACTTAATTCCCTTCCGAAATCTGAACGTCGTGTGCTCTTTCCCGTAAGCCAATACGAGCTTGATTGGCGAATAATTCGCTTTGGTGTGTGCACGAATGTTTTAGGTTACTTTATAATTATTTAAATTTTATGAAATGCATTGGCGAACTCTATTATGCTATACTGATTTTTGAAAACGGTGAATTTTGTTAATTTAAAATGTTTGAATTTTATACTTACATTGTATATTATTTTTATATTTTTACTTATTGTCTACGCTTATAATAGCGTTTTCGCCATATAATAGCGATTTTTTTGATGATTGTCTATGCTCAAAAAATCTCGCTTAGATGCTTTCAAGTATTGAATATAAAAATCTGACGTTTATCCAGGGAGTACGGTCGTAACATAGAGCCGTGATTTCATATGCACTTTGAGATTATCTTTCCGTGAAAATTTAGTAGAACAAACATCGCATTGATATGGTTTTTCACCAGTATGTGTCTGCATATGGGTTTTAATATGATCGATGCGTGAGGTTTTATATGAGCAAACATTGCATTGATACTGTTTTTCAGCAGCATGAATCCTTTCATGTTTCTTGAGATTACCACGTATTGAGCATCTGAATGAGCAATAGTCGCATTTAAATGGCTTTTTACCAGGATGTGATGTTTTAGGCTTTTTTTGAACAATATTATGAGCCATGTTCTGATTTTCATATTTTTTAGACATCGTGCATGAAATATTATGACCTCTTAGTGTCATTGAGCATTCAAATACTGCGTAACAAACACTGCAAATAAAATTACGTGGAAAATGTCTTACTTTTTTTAACTTAATACGTAGCTCCTTCGGAAAATATATTTTCTGCAATTCTTGTTTGATATTTTGTTCATCTATAGTAATATCTGAATGCTCTACCATCGTATCTTGAATTTCTTTCGATGCAGATGATGCGTGGTTTAGGGGAATACCCCCTTTGTTAAATGTGTCCTCATTGATGATAGCCAGTGTACTCTCATAGCTATTGTATCGTTCTGTGAAACATTGTTGGGTAGGAATCTACAAAAATATCAGAGGTTTTGTATTCGATCAAAAATAAATAAAATATTGAACATACATAAAGGTCCATTTACCGGGAACACCCAATGTTAAAACTCCAACTTTTTTTGCGTGCATTTGTTTGTGCATCATTAGTGCACGTTTGTGCACGATTTTTTTTCGTTTGTGCACCTATAATAACCGAAAAATTTATATTTCAAATTGGGTGTTCCAGCTAAACGTTGGGTCACCCAATGTTGAAATTTCAACTTTTTTCGAGTGCATTCGTTTGTGCATCGTTAGTGCACGTTTGTGCACGCGTTTTTTTCGTTTGTGCACGCACATTAAGGGGGTTATTCGCATTTCAATTTGGGTGACCCAGCTAAATGCTGGATACTTGTGTCACTAAACATGTGTTTTTCCTTAAATATAAATTGTAAACACTTGTGCGTTGGTAGTGAACGTTAGTGCACGATTTTGTTTTGCTTTTTCACCTATATTCAGCGCGCTATTTAATTTTAAAGTTTGTATGCAAAACCTGACTGGGTGGGTTTAAAAAAATATTTTGTAGTTAAATCTCTTGTTGCATAGCTAGTGCGCAATTCTTGATACTTTTTTATTTTTTTTCTCATATAGTGCGCGAGTTATTCTATATGAAATATTTAATTAACGTTAAGTAGAACCACCCAACAAACTTTTTTAACTTTTTATTAAGTCATCAATTTTTCTATTATTGGCTTACGTTTGTGCACGTGCTTTTTTTGTTTTATCGATTATATCGTGAGATATTATTTTTTAAAATTTAGTGACTTGATACTTGAACCATTAAATTTGCCTTAAAATTTTTTTGTTTAGGGCATCCGATTAAATTAATTTATGTAAACTTTTAGCAGGATTTTTAAAATTTTTATCTCTTATATTAAGCTAGTAATTAGATTTTGAGCGGCCGTCAAGTTTTAAAACCAAACATTTTTTCTCCACATTTTTTAAATGCACACCTTTGAGTAATTTAATAACATGATTTTTTATGAAATTTTTATTGTCTTTCCATTTAAATTACGCGAAAAATTCGCATTTTTCCATTTTCACTAAGTACCCCGTCAAAATGTGCTGAACAAAAACGACCGCATCCGTTTGGAACATCCAGTCAAAAGAGTCTCCTCAAAATAGCCAAAACGGTGTAAGGCTCACTAAATATGTCGGTTTATAATAGACTACCTCAAAATTGACAATTTGATTACACAAAAATGTCAAAATTACAAAATCATTCAACTTTCTCAACATTAATCTATTTATTTATGATTTTGAATGGATCAATGTCAGTTTCATAAGAAAAAATGCAATAAATTATATAATTATACTTACCTACTGTTTTTTAAAATTATCTGTAATAAAAAAAAATACCGTTAAGTTATTAGAATACAATTAGGTATGCATACTTTTGAAAAATGCAATAGGTATGTTTTTATGCAACGATATTTTCTTCAAAAGATAATATTGGAATGACATTTATATTTTTTTTATATAAAGGACTTAACTTGCAGGCTCTTAACTCTTCCTAATAATATTTGCATCTTCTTTTTCTCTGTTTCTCCAGGTGGTGCAACGTATGCGTGTAGTTCTGGTAGGTGTTATGTTAGGAGAGAAGTGTTAGTCACTTCATATTATGCTATTCAGAATCGATATCAAATAAAGTTTTGTAGGTTCTTTAAAAAGTTATTGCCTCTGACGGCTTCGACAATTGTTTCACGCAAATGGTTTTCTTTTGAATGTGTGTGTTTATTAGTTCTTAAACAACGTACCTACTTACATGTCTGTTTACATTTATATTTAAACTCATCACGATTATGAGTTTTTAAATGACATATTTGTTTAGGTACTACTTTCAAGATAAAATTCATCACACGCAAATGGTTTTTCTCCTGTTTCGTTTTATGAGCGTTAAGATAATTTTGTGCCGAGCCTCCGTATAAGTAGTCAATTTATTTAAAAAGTTATTCACCATTTTTTATCTTTAAATATGTTTGAAGATTACTGCGTCGCGAGCATCCAAATGAACATACATTGCATTTATAAGATTTTTCACGAGTATGTTCTATATAATATGTACATATTCATTTCATGTCTTTTAAGACAACAAAGTCGTACGCATTTATATGAATATACATCGAATTTTAAAGGTTTTTCACCAGAATTTGTCATTTGTTAGTTTTTAAGATGACTTAGTTGCGAGCATCTATATAAACATACATTGCATTTATAAGGTTTTTCACCAACCACCAAAAATGGCCGCGCGGCTTAAGCGTTGGTATATTGCGTCAAGGGTCCCTAGTTCCAATCCTCGGTCCGGCAAGTACGCATATTATTCGCGAAAATCTATATGAACATACATTGCATTTATTAGATTTTTCATCGGAATGTGTCATTTTGTGTCTTTTAAAACTTTAATTTGCGAGCATCTATATGAACATAAATCGCATTCGTTAGTGTGTTCGCCAGTATTGTCATTCCACATGTTTTAAGACTACTAGGTTTTTTAAATGACATATTTGATTACATTTCAAAGTCATCACTCATTACACGCAACTGGTTTTTCTCCTGAATGTGTAAGTTTATGAGTTCTTAAACAACGTATTCGATACGATGCTGCCAAAACTTGGTAAGTTGATAGTTTAGGTATTTTGAGTTTACCACGGATAAGATGTCTATACTTATATACGTTTGCTATATAAAAATATCAAGTTCATCCGATTTTTAAAACATAGTGTCTTTAGCAGCTATTCATTATGTTAAAAATACGTAACTCTTGATCGTTCAATTTACATTTATATCCAGAAGACTGTAAAGATGATAACAGTTTTAATTTAGATAAGAATCTAACTAATGAAGATAACTAACTAACATTTTTATTATTTTTCAATAGTTGAGCTAAAATATTATAGGACTTCCGAAATAAGTTTGTAAATATTATGGTAAAATGGCATAGAAATTACATGATTTTCAACAGAAGGTATATGGAAGAATTATCAGAAACATATTCAAATAACATGAACTTATTCAATGAAAGAACTTATGAACTTACACATTCAGGAGAAAAACCATTTGCGTGTGATGAATGTGATTTCTAATATAATCAAATATGTAATTTAAAAATACCTAGTGAGCTTAAAACATATGAAATGGCAATACTGATAAAAACCTTATAAATGCGATGATAGTTCATATAGATGCTCGCAAATTAGTTGTCTTCTCCTCTCTCCTTGGTTGTATACTAATGGCTGAGGATCTCGACCACTGTTAAATTTTGTTATCCTTTGAGCGACTAAGACTTTCAAGCCTTCTCGATCTTCAGTTTCTCGCAAAGCAGAATAAATGGTGGCCGCAGTAATCGTGAAAGACATGATTTGACAAATTCTTTCGAAGAACCTAAATTTAATCAGTGCACATATAGCTGCTCGCAACATAGTAATTTAAAAAGACAAAAGTGATAATAAATAGTGTTGAAAAACCTTATAAATGCAATTATTGTTTATAAAGATGCTCGCAACCTAGAAACATTAAAATCTATAAAATGAAACATAACGGGGGACACCCTCATTAATGCGATTTGTGGACATATAGATGCTCGCGAATTAATATTTTAGAAGACAAACAAAAGCCATATTCTAATGAAAAACTTTATAAATGCGATGAATGTTCATATAGATGCTCGCAAATTAGTTGTTTTTCCCTCTCTTCTTGGTTGTATACTCATGGCTGAGGATCTTGACCACTTTTAAATTTTGTCATCCTTTGAGCGACCAAGACTTTTAAGCCGTCTCGACCTTCGGCTTCTCGCAGAGCGGAATGAATGATGCCAGCAATGCTCGTAAAAAACGTGATATAACACATTGTGACGAAGAACCTAAATGTGATCAGTGGACATATAGATGCTCGCTAGTTTAAAAATAAATTAGATGACAAAAAAAAATGTGTTCAAAAACCTTATAAATTAAATATATGTTCATAAAGATGCTCGCAACCTAGAAACCTTAAATCTATAAAATAAAACATAACGGGGCACACCCTCATAAATGCGATTTGTGTTTATATAGATGCTCGCGAATTAATGTTGTAAAAGTCATACAATTACACATTCTGATTAAATTTTTTTTTAAATTCAATGTATTTTCATATAGATTCTCGCGACGTGGTAGTCTTTAAATACCTACATATTATGACACATATTGTTTTCGAACATGTCCATTACTTATAAGATCTTATAATCCCAAATCCCATATGGGATCATTTATGAGGGTGTGCCCCGATATGTTTTATTTTATAAATTTTAAGGTTTCTTGGTTGCGAGCATCCTTATAACCATATCTTGCATTTATAAGGTTTTTGAACACTTTTTTTGTCATCTTATGTATTTTTAAACTACGAGCATCTATATGTACACTGATCACATTTAGATTCTTCGTCACAATGTGTTATTTCATGTTTTTTACGAGTAATGATGGCACCATTCATTCTGCTCTGCGAGAAACTGAAGATCGCGAAGGCTTGAAAGTCTTAGTCGCTCAAAGGATAACAAAATTTAACAGTGGTCAAGATCCTCAGCCATGAGTATACAACCAAGAAGGGAATCGAAGACAACTAATTTGCGAGCATCTATATGAACTTTCATCGCATTTATAAGGTTTTATCAGTATTGCTATTCCATATGTTTTAACTTTACTGGGTATTTTTAAATTACATATTTGATTATATTGGAAATCACATTCATCACACGCAAATGGTTTTTTCCTGAATGTATAAGTTCATAAGTTCTTTCATTGAATAAGTTCATGTTATTTGAATATGTTTCTGATAATTCTTCCATATACCTTTTGTTGAAAATAATGTAATGTCTATGCCATTTTACCATAATATTTACAAACTTATTTCGGAAGTTCTATATTATTTTAGCTTAACTATTGAAAAATAATAAAACTGTTAGGTTATAGTATTACAAAGATTTTACCACTGCGTTTCATTAGTTAGATTCTTATCTAAATTAAAACTGTAAACATCTTTACAGTCTTCTGATGTTGGTAAATTTAACGATCAAGAGTCACGTATTTTTAACATAATGAATAGCTGCTAAAGAAACTATGTTTTAAAAATCGGATGAACTTGATATTTTTATATGGCAAACGTATATAAGTATAGACATCTTATCCGTGGTAAACTCAAAATACCTAAACTATCAACTTACCAACTTTTGGCAGCATCGTATCGAATACGTTGTTTAAGAACTAATAAACTTACACGTTCAGGAGAAAAACCAGTTGCGTGTAATGAGTGATGACTTTGAAATGTAATCAAATATGTCATTTAAAAAACCTAGTAGTCTTAAAACATGTGGAATGACAATACTGAACACACTAACGAATGCGATTTATGTTCATATAGATGCTCGCAAATAAAAGTTTTAAAAGACACAAAATGACACATTCCGATGAAAAATCTAACAAATGCAATGTATGTTCATATAGATTTTCGCGAATAATATGCGTACTTGCCGGACCGAGGATTGGAACTAGGGACTCTTGACGCAATATGCCAACGCTTAAGCCGCGCGGCCATTTTTGGTGGATGGTGAAAAACCTTATAAATGCAATGTATGTTCATATAGATGCTCGCAACTTAGTCATCTTAAAAACTAACAAATGACAAATTCTGGTGACAAACCTTTAAAATTCGATGTATATTCATATAAATGCGTACGACTTTGTTGTCTAAGAAGACATGAAATTAATATGTACATATTATATAGAACATACTCGTGAAAATTTTATAAATGCAATGTATGTTCATTTGGATGCTCGCGACGGAGTAATCTTCAAACATATGTAAAGATACAAAATGGTGAATAAACTTTTAAATAAATTGACTACTTATACGGAGGCTCGGCACAAAATTATCTTAACGCTCATAAAACGAAACAGGAGAAAAACCATTTGCGTGTGATGAATTTTATTTTGAAAGTAGTACCTAAACAAATATGTCATTTAAAAACTCATACTCGTGATGAGTTTAAATATAAATGTAAACAGATATGTAAGTAGGTACGTTGTTTAAGAACTAGTAAACACACACATTCAAAAGAAAACCATTGCGTGAAACAAATGTCGAAGCCGTCAGAGGCAATAATTTTTTAAAGAACCTACAAAACTTTATTTGATATCGATTCTGAATAGCATAATATGAAGTGACTAACACTTCTCTCCTAACATAACACCTACCAGAATTACAAGCATACGTTGCACCACCTGGAGAAACAGAGAAAGAAGAAGATGCAAATATTATTAGGAAGAGTTAAGTGCCTGCAAGTTAACCCCTTTATATAAAAAAAAACATAAATGTCATTCCAATATTATCTTTTGAAGAAAATATCGTTGCATAAAAACATATTGCATTTTTCAAAAGTATGCATCCCTAATTGTATTCTAATAACTTAACGGTATTTATTTTTATTACAGATCATTTTAAAAAAACAGTAGGTAAGTATAATTATATAATTTACTGCATTTTTCCTTATGGAACTGACATTGATCCATTCAAAATCATAAATAAATAGATAAATGTTAATAAAGTTGAATGATTTTGTAATTTCGACACTTTTGTGTAATCAAATTGTCAATTTGGAGGTAGTCTAGTATAAGCCGACATATTTAGTGAGCCTTACACCGTTTTGGCTATTTTGCTGAGACTATTTTGACTGGATGTTCCAAACGGATGCGGTTGTTTTTGTTCGGGACATTTTGACGGGTTACTAAGTGAAAATGGAAAAATGCGAATTTTTCGCGTAATTTAAATGAAAAAAAAATAAAAACTTCATGAAAAATCATGTAATTAAATTACTCAAAGGTTTATAATTAAAAAATGTGGAAAAAAAATGTTTGGTTTTAAAACTTGGCGTCCGCTCAAAATCAAATTACTAGTTTAACATAAGAGATAAAAATTTAAAAAATCGTGTTCAAACATAACATAAATATACCTAATCAGATGCATTTAACAAAAAAAATTTAAAGCTAATTTATTGGTTCAAGTATCAAGTCATTAGAGACCAAACGTTTAGCTGGAACACCCAATTTGAAATTGGAATTTTTCTGTTATTATATGTGCACAAACGAAAAAAAATCGTGCACAAACGTGCACTAACGATGCACAAACAAACGCACCCAAAAAAATTTGGAGTTTTAACATTGGGTGATCCAGGTAAATGGACCTCATACATAATGTTGAAAACATTTTTAAGAAAATATATTAAAGCCAATAGAAAAAATCTATTTTGAAAAAAGTAAGACACCCAGCAGGAATCGAATCCGCATCTATCATGTTTCGCGCCCATGAATTTATAGCATTATTCTATAGGCGCCATACTTAATTGCGACAAATTTTAAATTATGGCACATAATACCCTCTAAAGCGCTTTCCAAATTGAGTTACTATTGTCGATCGGCTTTTGCATTTGAAATTAAAGTAAGTATTACTATTTTTACTCACCAACGTCACGGATCACTTAATATACTTGGATTGCTAATAATTTTTCATTAACTATTTTTTTATTCAACGAATAATTCACAAAAAAATCAAAAAAGATTATTTTTATTGGTTACTAGCGAGTACCTGGCATGCGTTGCAACGCCAATCAAAGAAATAAAGTGTTTTAATTCTGTTTATTGAAGTGCTTTTGGATACACAATATTTTTTGTTTGTCTGATTGGTGCGTATACGCATAAATCAGAAGGTTTTTCAACGCGTGAGCAGACACATACAGCTGTCCATGTGAGAATGGATTTTCCAAATTTGGTATAGGAACGCAATAGAAGAAGATAGAATAGAAGATGATTGTACTATTTCAGAAATCTTCGCGGGTGTGCGCACAACAACTGACGAAAGTTTCATTGCAATCGGGTGAATAGTATAGGAGCCATACGAATAAAAAAAAATATAATGAAGAAGAAAAAATATGGTTGTACTAATTCAGAAACCATCGCGGGTGTACGCACAACAACTGACGAAAGTTTCATCGCAATCGGATAAATGGTATAAGAACCATACGAATAAAAAAAGATAAAATGAAGAAGATGGTTTTTGGATGAATGATGATGATGGAACCTTCGCAGGCGTGCATACAACAACTCCCCAATGTTTCATCGCAATCGTATAAATGGTATAGGAACCGTACGAATAAAAGAAGATAGTATGAAGAAAAGGAAGATAGTTTTTTAAATTCAGAAACCTCCACGGGTATGCACACAACAACTCATCAAAGTTGCATCGCAATCAGATGAATGGTATAGGAACCATATGAATAAACGAAGAAAGAATGAAGAAGAAGAATAAGATGGTTTTTTTACTTCAAAAACCTCCGCGGGTGTGCACACAATAGTTCACCAAAGTTTCATCGCAATCGGATGAATGGTGTAGGAGCGCATACCGGACAAACAAACAAATATTCATTTTATATATATAGATAATCTATTTTCTTAGCGAGCATCTGAATGAGCAAAAATCGCATGTAAATGGCTTTTTACCAGGACACGATGTTTTATGCGTTTTTAAAAAACTAGATATGATGAAACAATAGACAACAATATGAGTCATGTTCTGATTTTCATCTTTTCTAGACATCGTGCATGAAATATTATGGGTTCTTAGTGTCTTTGAGTATTCAATTACTGCGTAACAAACACTGCAAATAAAATGTATTACTTCTAATAAAATGTATTACTATTTTTAATTTAATACGTACCTCCTTCGGAAAATATATTTTCTGCAATTCTTGTTTGATATTTTGTTCATCTATAGTAATATCTGAATGCTCTACCATCGCATCTTGGATTTCTTTCGATGCAGATGATGCGTGGTTTAGGGGAATACCCCCTTTGTTAAATGTGTCCTCATTGATGACAGCCAGTGTACTCTCATAGTTATTGTGTCGTTCTGTGAAACATCGTTGGGTAGAAATCTACAAAAATATCAGAGGTTTTGATTTCGATTAAAAAAATAAATAAAATATTGAACATACATAATTTTTATTAAACTATTTTTTTTATTCAACGAATGATTCACAAAAAAATTTCAAAATAAGTTTTTTTATTGGTTATAATATATTTTCTCAGAAATGTTTTCAAAATTATGTATGTTCAATAAATAGAATGCTATGGTACGTTTACATCTGACACTTATATTGTCATATTTATGTATGACACCATATTCACCAAGTGTAAACAGTAATTATATTTGTACCAGCCACTTATTTTGCGTGTGTCGACACTCACCTGTCACTTATTCAATCTACTTATATACGCTAAAGTAAACATCGCGTATTCGACAATTCCGAACTTGCCGCGATATATCACCGAAGTTGGACCACCGTCAACTTTTATATCAAATACCTGACACATTATTCGTAGTTTGACAGGTACCTAGTGAATTACATAGGTATATTTCTAAAACAACGGATAATCAATTATCATAGATACACCATGAATGTATGCCCAACGTTTACGTTAATAAATGTACTGTAGCGATCTGTCAAAAATCATAGACAGTGAGAAATAAATCGGATGTGCCGTGTTCTATGGATTTTGTTCGAAAATAAAATATCGCTTGTTTTCGGCACATACGATTAATTCTGATGCACTCTGTGAAGAAAAAATGCGCTTCAAATGGTATTACCTAATTCATTTTGGCCCACACCTGCACTCGTATCAGGTACGATAATATTATATTGAATATGCAATGACGATCAAGTGCTAGATATCGCAATGTTACTGTTAATCGTTCTTCTACACTTACGGCATTTCTAAATTGTGTGTCTTATTTTTTGGCAAAAGGTCCAATCTTTAAAGTTCACAAATTGAGTTAGATCTTCGATTTAAACTCTGACATTAAACGGAAGGCACCTAGTTCTACTCGTCGCTGATTCCATTCCCGCACCCATCTAGACCATTTTTTCTTCCTTTTTGTTGCCAAAAGACTTAAAATAATAACACTCGCTGCTTTCTTTTTTAACATTCCCATATTGACAACTGACATAACGTTTTTGAGAAGTATACAAAATAAGTGTCCGAATAAATTACAATATCGTATGTAAACACCGCATATATTTATTCCAATGTTGCCATTGAATAAAGTGTCGAGACTTTATTTCAACGAGAAGTATACCAGAATTTTATGTCAGATCCATGCAGGTGTAAACAGTAAGTGAAATTTTATGTCAGACACATAAAATAAGTATAACGGTATAAGTGTCAGATGTAAACGTACCATTACATTCTTAAATCTTGTGAATTATTCGTTGAATAAAAAAAAAGTTAATCAAAAATAAAATATTGTGTAGTAATGTTGGATATTAGGCAATGTGGTATTCCACCGTTTCAAATGTATAGTCATAATTTCTTATCTGCCAAAACTAGGTAGAAGTATCTTGTAGCAATAATTTACGAAGAACACTTTACCACCCATAACTTTACTGTTGATAGAACCTTATTGTCAAAACTATATTTGTTGCGAGTGTCGCAATGTCTTCAGTCGTAGCTGTGAATCTAATTCCTACAGATTTTTCTTATATGTATATAATTACGCTCACAATGTACGTGCGGTTAAGGCGTCGGCCTATAACGCCAAGGATCCAAGGTTTGAATCCTGGATCTGGCAACTACACATATTGTTTTTTTTTTAGTTTGTGTATGCGTCAGAGTATGAACATATTAGTTTGAGCAAGTGGCTTTCATCCATTTCTCATAAAAACAAACCTCTAATCTAATCTTATTAGGTTCAGAAATTGTCAATATATATAGATACTCGTACATATATAATTACAGTATATAATATACTCCAAATATGAGTTTAATAGTTATTTAAGATTATGATAAAGAGGAATGAATCTTCACAGAACCACCCTTTAGCGAATAACAGTAGGTTAAAAATGTAACATTCGTATGTAAGAATTTAACGTAAGTTAGTAATTAAAGTAATTAATACCTACTATGATTTAAAATACAAAAACCGATCGCCAATTGTAACTCGATTTGGAAAGCGCTTCAGAGATTACTAAGAGCCTTTAGTTAAAATGCGTTGCAATTAAGTATGGTACCTATAGCATTGTTGACTATGTGCATGCAGGTTCGATCCCTGCCGGGTGTCGAATTTTTTCAAAAAAGATTTTTTCTATTGGTTATATTATTTTCTCAGAAGTGTTTTCAAAATTATATATGTTCAATATTATTGGTGTTAAATAAAATGGAATCTCTAACCAACATCTGATAGGTCTTGTGGGATTGAATTTGAATCGATTAGAAGTCGAAACATTAGAAGCGAGTAATATTAGGTTAGTGATTAATTAAACATATTATTATTCATTATTTATATAACCAACGCCATTATTACCATATTACTATATTAAAATGTAATTGAAAATAATAAAAAAACCATCGCATCTATTCTATACACAAGGCTGCTTTCGGCCGCTACGGCAGCTATCTAGGGTAGATTTGTATCGAAGTATTGGCACTTGTTGTAACAATTACAATAAAGTAGTCGTAATTGTGACAATAAGTGATATGTTTTAACATCACTTCTTTTGGCTGTGGTAAATATTAGAGTGAGACAGACAGTTTTAACTGTTTATATGGCTAACTTATTTTAATTGTTACGGTAAGTGATAATACATCGATACAAACCTACCTTAGATAGTTGCCGTAGCGGCCGAAAGCAGTCTTGTGTATAGAATAGATGCGCATGTGCCTTTTGTAGAATTCTACTCAATTTGCTGGCGCCTGTAAAAAGTGTGATGATCTTTTGACCGGTATGACTTTGGAATCTGAATTCAAATCATTAATGTATTCTGTGCGACAGAATTACAAATGGAGTAGCGACGTGGGAGTACGTAAATTAATACCAACTCGGTCTTATAAGGTTTGTCAAAAACCTACAAAGAAAAGTGGCAAATGATTTAATAAACACAATGAAACGTTAAAGATTCAACAAATATCAGTGATACCTGATTTACTGGTCCACATTGAGAATAATTAGGCCCAGCTACACGTTCATCATATCTCAATGGACGGATTTCATCTTCGTTGAAATCTCCAGTAGAGTTATCCGTCTGACAAATAGTTTCGACCTTTATGTTAGCGATGTTAGTCGTGCACTGAACAAAAAAACAAAATAATATAAAACATATAGGTATGTGAGGCATGAACTGGGAACACGAAATTAATGTTTACTGGCTTATCCTCCTGGGTGTGTAAAAATATGATATAAACTTAAACATGTGTTAAAGAATATACTATTTTTAATAGTTACTTTTGTATCATAATATGCATTTTATTTATATTAAATACATAACTAACGTTCTTTAAATAGTTTTGAAAACTATACCTATAATAATGTGAATTGACAGAGATGGTGACCGTTCAAAATATTCTGCAAAATGAAAAACCAAAAACTAAATTTGTAGCCGCGACAGCGTGACAGTAAGCGACATGCATCTAAATTTGATTCGCGGTTAATACCCCGTTTAGACGTGCATGGATTTACTGCTGATAATACGTATTATCGCGGTCATAACAAAAAAATAACACATATTATCGTGTAAGTTGAAAGTTTGTATACATGGTTCAAAAAAGTTAAGAAGCTTCTTAATTTTCACGCGACAATTGAAATGAGCGATATCTGCGGCTGCACAGCACTTTTACGTGTAAGCACTGAAGCTATTACCGCGATGGCTTAAAATACACACTATTGGTGCAAGTAAACCCATACACGTGTACAGGCACTATAACGCTATATATAATTCAAAACATATCGTGTTAATACAAAGGTCAGCGCGGAATTATTAGATAGTTTTAGTGTTTCACTTGTTCTAGTATGACGTGTAATATATATGCAAGTCGAAGGTCTCTGTCTAAAATGCAACTCACAAATTGATTTCTTTTAATGGCTTGGTGTCATTGTGTTACATGAATAAATTATGCATTACAAAACACCAACAGTATACTTTTCTAATGAAACTAACCTCAAACCCGCAAACGGAATCGTCTGTATTTTCTTGTTTTACAGAAGTGTGCCGCAACAGACTGTTTGAATTCACAATTGGTACATCACAGAAGGTCTGTAATTCCGTATCCGAATTGTATTCATCTATCTCGCGTCTAACATCCATTCCGTCTAAAACTTTAAAGACCAATTCATAATTATGTGTGAAAAACTTTTGTGCCAACGCGACAACCGGCAACTTTGCATTCAGTGTTGTCTTATAAGAAAAATCAGAGTTGCGTAGATAGAAAAACTAATGATGATAACCAACGATTTTATTTGATAAACATTGCATACAGTAACATTTCGATTGAGCATCGTGCCATAAGCTACATATTATTATAAAAATTGTTATTTTATCCAATTTGTGTGAATAACAGCTGCTTAGAAGAAACATAAATATTATATTTTTCTAATATGACAATATATATGTAGGTACAGGGGTGTGTCTAGCGGTAAGCGGACTAAGCGGCCGCATGGGGCCCCGAGGTACTAAGTGCCCCGAGACTTGGAATGTCTTTTAAGAGAGCATAGTCCGAGTGCAATATTTTTTCTAACCATTCTTTAAATTTAATTTTGCTGCGGACAGTTGTAGCGCTACAATACAGTATTTTATGTTTGTGCATAATTTATTCACATTTTATTCTGCGTCTACCCATAGCTGGAAAATTTTAACCAATAATTTAAAAATGTGTAAAAATTCCGCCAAACAGTGGCAATTCGGTAACATGATGTTGGCAATACTGAAGCAGATACTGTCATCAAAGTATATTAGTCTATGCTGTCATCTCTAAACGCAATCGCGTCAATTTCACCGTAAATAGAGTGTTCATAGGGTGCAAACGTGAAATGGAAATAAAACGCGAACCACATGAACAGAAAATAATATGTAGTATGGAAAGAAAAATGCCGGATCTCATTTGGGTCGATGGTTCAACAAATCGTACAACGGACACAAAAAACGACCCTAGCGAAGGCGAATCCAACACAGGCGGAATCCCGAATCTGGTGTGGCTTGATATGCCATCGACGACTTCAACAAACAATGACAAATTTACTTATATCAAGCACGAACATTCCAATGACGCAAATTGCAGTTTTGAGGTTAGTTTTAGTAGGTATCACTTTTTTTAGGTAAAGAACCCCAATTAAATTTAATGTCAAAAAGTCATTCAAGCAGAAATCTAAAGCAAAACACCTTGGTACCTACTTATAATTTTGGACTATTCGTTATCTTTTCACTCGCTTATAGGTATAACTTCTACAACTCTACGTTCTACGCTTCTAGGATTCATCATGTGACAAGCCAAACCATTGTCCACTGAAGAAGGAAGCCGATACATTTCACCACTGGTCCTACCTTTCCGCCCTCCCGTTCTCTATGGATGACCTGTCATTGCCTGTCATTGCTATAGAGAGCTCAAACTGACGCGTCCGTCGTGTTCACTTGTCTGAGTATTCTTAGTTTCAGATTTCTTTCAGATTATTTTAACGTATCTTGGAGACCTTGGAGTTCATGTGATTTAGTGGTTATGTGTTATTAATAATTTGAAGTGACGATCAAAGTAAGTAAACTTCTTATGTGTATAATAATATCGTAATACACTAGGACGTTTGTCAATGTGACAGTCGATTATAAACGACAATAACTAATAACTTATTTATACTCTTCAGTATAAAAGTAAATATTTAAACGCCCTGAATTTTGATTTGTTATGTCCACAATGTTTTGTTTTCTTAAATTAATAACCATGTCATGTCTGCCATCCTACCTATTGGTTACGTGGTTTCTGTATGCATGTGTATTGTGCCAGGAAAATTGTCCACATTCACCAATTCACCATTGATGACAACCACTATACTCCACCATTAGTCGCAGCCCAGGTGGTTATTTCAGCTCCGGTTTGGACACGAAATTTTTTTCCCTGAATTCCTGAAATAAACACTCGGTGTGTGACTTCCTGCCAATAGTGACAACGTATATTGGACTAAAATAATAAAAATAAATGCCCTGACATAATTATTATGTTGTTAATTTCTACATTGAATCAGAAGCTTTAAGGCGCCTTTCAAGTTTCCTGCTCATGATAATCATGGGGTAATTATTATTTTATCACTTTTGCTTGTTACATTTTGTGATTGCATACTATTGAGATGTTTCTTTCAGGACCCCGCACCCAGCCTCACGCCTATTAAGCATGAGACTGACCTTCAACCAGCTGACGTGAAGCGTGAGTGTGTTGAAGACACAATGGATACATTATGTGGTAAAGATCCTCAACCTGGCTCTTCGTATTCCGATCACAAACCAGTACATCAGGTAAAATACCAGTTAATAACATTATAATAATTTAATGATATTCTATCGTCTTGTCGCAGGCTTAATTTGACGATTGCCGACCAAAATACTTATATCGGTAAAGCCAGTAGCGAAGGGTGCTGTTAAGATTCGCCATACAAAAGTGCACATTAAACTTTGTCAGTCATACGACTCATCCGTATTTGTTTTTATGAATTAAGACTATAATTTACAATTTTTAGAAATCAATTAAACCCTACCCAAACCAAACCATAATAGATTTGGTATATTTGGGGCGATACGACATAATTGTGTTCACTTTTTCGTTGATACTTATTTGTTTTCGACGGATTAAGTATACATATTTCACATATTGTTGGTTTATTTTATTTTATTCAGCCCTGTCTCGACCAAACTATGATAGATAAATAATATGCTATCTATAAAATATCCAATGTTATATATGATGCTATTGCACAATATTAGATATTTTATATATAGGCGAAGATTTTTTGACTATTATCTATTATAGTTTGGTTTCGCAAGGTTTAATTCAATTTTAAAAACTAATCAACACCATCTGCAATTCGTTGTTTTAATTTGTTTTAATTTGATCAATGAAAACAAATACGTATGTCTGCCAAAGTTTATGGTGGATTTTAACAGGCTACCTCCACCCTTCGCCACAGGTATAAGCTATCGAATTCCCCTTAAACTATTACATTTTTTCAATTGTATTATAATGGTATGCTGTTCTAATATCATATGCTTATAGACAGTATGAAATCTTCTCTGCTAAAGCTGTAAGGTCCATATTTCAGTATTGCCAACCGTACTATAATTATAGTATTTGTACTATAATTTTGGTCAGCGTACTATGTACAATATAAAACAGGTATAGTACGCCCAAAATACTATAATTTTGAATATCGGAAAAAATATGCATAAATTACTAAAATAAGTAGTTCTGTTGAGGTATACGGTGTCGCAGTTGTCTTATTGCGATTAGATTGAGCAGCTGAAATTTTTTTATCCAGTCATGCATCGTATACACGCTCATGAATCTCTTCTGCTTCGCAATGGCACTGTGGATACCGTCACATTCCATCATTAAATGTCCGGATTCTAAAAACTTTTGCTCCGATACTTCAATATTGTCTGAGCTCTACACCATCAAAAGGGCCAAAATATTTTGATTGCGATTCTGGTCACCACACGTGTCACTAAAAATGACGCTTAAGTTAGTTTAATAACTATACAAACATGTACCAATCTTTATGCTACCACGCTTGCCATTTACCTCATGCCAAATATAACAGAAAGCACTATTAGGCGGAGCTCCTTCATAATTTGTTAAATTGTAGCAACAGAGTTCTCTGCTGTAATATAGAGATGAGACATCGCTACTTGGAATCTGTAAAACACTCTGCAAGTCAAAGGTTACTGTTTCAAAAGTGTTTTCTCTTTGGTTAGGTTTGTTTGATTTAATTTAGACCAACGCGATCTTATTATAACAAGCTAAAGTAAACTATTCCTGTTTGGTTACTTTTGCATATTTCAGACAAGTATTAGAAGTTTTCAAATGACTAAATCAGTAAAACTCACCATCCACAGTATAGACACTTTTGCTTGTATAATTTATAACAAAGGATTTATTTTGACTAACGATTTTGCCTTTTCAACTAATGACGGGCCCGATATCGGAATATTAGCCGACCGTATATTTGAAAAATATTCAAATAGCTTTGACTCTAATTTTTCGTGACTCGCGTGTCGCAATCGAAAATTATCACCATTCATCTTGAATTGATGAAATGCCATTTCTACCTTTTCTCGATTTTTCAAGATGGTGGACAACGATGAGTTCAGATGCCGTATTTAATTGCCAGCTTTCCTTTGCTGTCAACTTTATTGTCGACATCACAAATCAAATTCATTTATTCGGCGATCGTAATAGCCTTATATGTTTTTTTAACTACATCAGCGATTGTTACTAATATAAAATAATAAAGTCTGTCTTGAGTTAATAACTCTAAATTAATGTCGAAAATAAACAAAATACGTGAAAAACACAGTCACAAAACGCCAGTCCGAAACATTATCGATAAATAAATGTCGTAAATAAGTAAAATAGGAGAAAAACGCCAGTCCGAAACACTAAACACAGGTATACAATATAAAAAAATGTCTGCAGCCACATATTAAAACAACGAGACTTTAGTATTACGAATACACTCGTTTATTTGATTTCTATTGTATCGATAATTTTGTATGATAATATTATGTACTGAACGCGGTGCGCGGCCGTGAGTTGATAACGAATGAAACGAACTCGGCTGATGCTCAGCTGTGTGTGCCTGTTACTCGCGCACCGATGCGTCATCGCTATAACGGTAGATGTATAATAATAATAATTAATCGCCGATTCGCCCACAGCTGGCGGAAATATGTATGAATTTCAAAATATTTTAAGTAAACAAAAATAAACTTCAATTTATACGAATAATAATTGCTTGTGCGGACCAAAATTCATTTCAAATTACGAAATAACGAATATTTCGATTTGTAACAAACTTTTTGTATGATTAAACAATTTTGGGGGGTAAAAATCGGGAAAATATTCATTTTAGAGCGAATTTCGATTTAACGGCGTTCGAAATACCGAGGTTTTACTGTAATTCAGTCTACCGTACGAGTGGAATTGTAAATTTACTATTGTTTAATCTCATATTTTGCGTGTCCGCTTTCAGAATGCCTCGGGAGTATGACGGCGCCGGATATTCATCGTGCACCGCATCGTCGGAGAAGAGGAGACAACAGGAGTCGAGAGCTGATGTCTTATTGATCATCGCAAAGTTTGTGTTTAAATATTCCAAGGTTTGGCGTGCACGGTGAACGGACCGACCGACACCGAGCTTTGTCTGAGCGCAACGTCTAAAGCGTTTGAGAATGATCCGCGTAACGATTTCAATTCACCTCAATCTTATCCATTGTAATAATGAAATCGGCTATCTTGGATTTCTACCCTTCACTGTGGACGCCGACCTGATCGTTATTATGTCAAATGCATTTAACTGTGTCCTTCACAAATTTTCGATTTGTGTTGACAAATTTAGTATGTATGTAGCAGGGTAGGTATATAAGATGGGCGTGGGCCCGCTCGTGCGAATCGACCGAATGATAACTGATCGATAGATTTGACAGCATGGGTGTTCAATGTTTTCACTATAATTGATTGACTGATTCAATGCAGTGTCACAGTGACTATGGTAAATTTCGTGTAATCTACACCTAAGCGGATATAGACCACATTTTCTGAATACATTTTTGATGGTTTCGTCCATATTGAGGTTGCTCGAAATGTCTTTAAGTGGTTTGAACACGCTGACACTACCGGATGCATCATGTGCATCGTGTTTGGAGGTAGTGCATATAGAATTATTTGTCGCTCGCTGCAAAATTTGCTCAATTCTAATGTTAAATGGGATTTGTGACCGTCGACAAAAAGAATAACTGGTCTTTTAATCTTATTTCCATCAAGCCATATATCCACACCGTTGGCCACATATTCAAAAAATGTCTCTCTTTTCATCCATTTAGACTCCGTCTAACCCATAAACCAATCTGTCGGCATGCTGTTAACAATATCTTTAGGTGGCCTCAAATACGAAAATACAACCATCGGCGGAAAACACTTTAAGAACTGTTATAGTTTCTTTTTCGTTTCCGGATTGGACCTGATGAATGTTTTTGTACCTTTCGAGGCAATCACCTTGCCTGTCTTTGGTCATAAACAGAAACTGGTTTTGTCTCCATTCAGAATTCGAAACGGGTCTTCCATCCTACTAATAAAAAGTATCACCATAGTGTGTATGTTACTGCCTTCTTCCTTGGAAGGGCAGTAATGGCTGTTATTTTACACATGTGAGTCTGGACAAAGACCGTTGATTTTGTAGTACAAGCTTATATAAAATATATGCTTTAGCGCGTTCTGTAAAACACTGAGGAAACAAAATTGAAATTCCGTAAATATAATTACCTACCTTCCTTCAGCAGGCACCCTTTACTACTTACTGGTAGGCATGTGGATATACTATGTACATGGGCGTGAAGCGGTTTCTGGTTGTGGGGAGATGGATTCCTTTACATTTATTATCTAATTACTCACTAGGACGTTTTAGCTGGTTGCACGGGCTGAAAATGCTGAGATGAGAGGTCCAAGAGGAGAGAAGGCTATTTGATAACCAACTGGCGTATAAGTAATATTCCATTCATCTAAATTATTTGTAATTTTTTCAATCCTGGACGGCGGGCTCGGATTGAACTCCCCTAATTGTGTGATAATGTAAAATAAGAAACAAATTGATTCTTTTGATAATTTGAGGTATAAAAAAGACATTTGTATTCCAAACTTGGTCGAAGGCTTTCGCAATATCTAAGAACAAGCCAACCGTGTGCCTGTGGTGGTTGAAACCGTCTGTTATGTATTCTGTTGCACGTAGCAGTCGGTAATTAGTAGCGTGACCTGCTCGTATGGTACAAGGTTTTTCTCATAAATGGTGATTTGAAGTCTGGAGTTTATGATTCTCTCTAAGATTTGGCTCATCATAGGGAGCAGGCTAATAGCCAGTGATCGGGGCGGGTGTGATGTCATTAGTTTCCAGTCATCTGGAAAATATTGGAGTTCTAAGCGGGCGTTAACCCTTTGATTAGTGAGTTAATTATCTAGCATACACATCGTGGGAGTGAGTTAATTTAGAATATTTTTTTATTATGTACCTACTATTACACAATACATTATAGTAGTGCTTCCCAACCAGTGTAGAGCGACAGCACAGTATAGTAAAAGCAAGGTCAGTTGTTCTCAACATTTTATAAAATATATATTTTTATAAAACTATAATACTACTTACTTGGATAGTGAATTATAGTCAAATAAATTCAGTAGTTCTCAACATTTCATAAAAAGTTTTTTTCTAAATAATTTTACCTCAGAATTTCTTCGAATGATTATTATTACACCTATTATAATTATCTTGATTCCGTAAATTCAATTTTTTATAATTATTATTATATGGCTTCAAATTATTGGGTAAGTATATATATCCATTATCAGCAAGTATTTTAATAAAAAATCGAGCAAGTATTTTATTAAAAAGGTGGGAACTATTTAATATGAATAGCAAGTAAAAAATGATTATTGGTAAGTATTATAATATAACAATGGAAGTATTTAAATTATGATAGGGAATTATTTAAACAATTTCCGGGAATTATTTAAATAATTAATGGTAAGTATAAATATCAATTTGTCAATATTTTTTCTTTTACAGAAATAACTTATTTAGTAGCTTCCTTATTATGTTATATTTAGTAGGATAGTATTGTTCTTTCTATCTGGCTCTCCAGAACAGATTATACTATTAGAATGGTATTTCTCTATTATTTCATCCCTTACGCCCATTTAGTGTAGCAGCATTTGTGTATCTATAAAATGGCTCAATGATGCAATGCGAGTCTCCTGAGCAAGCTTCTAGTGCCTTTAAGATACTATTTCATTTTAACTATCAGCTGTAGCTTAACTTAACTGCACCTTCCGAACCATCAGTTGTAGGTAGCTGTTAGGCATACACTCTTGATCTAAGCGCACTTCAAAGATATATGTAACCTTACCTTATGAGATTCAAACCCTTAATCTCTACTTCATTGCCGAGTTAAATAAATTGTAGTGTCTATTATATACATTTTCAACTTTTCAATAATAACAAGACATACTTCAGACTTGTATAGTGCTTATTACATATTATTTTCAGTATCAGAATTAAATAATAAGACAGACTTCAGTTGTTTACAATAAATGTATTTCTTGTGTTCAAAAATTCACAATAATAATCAATGGTAACAAACATATGACAGAATAAGACGTTTCCTTCAATGATATATCAATTACATACAACCTATTACTAAAAACGACCGATGTCGATCAATGTGAATGATTGAAAATGATAATCTAGAATACACACCCAGTCAAACGATAACATAAAAATCTTTTCCTTCAATTACGTACAACCTATTACTAAAAACGTTTATGAAATTCATAAAAGAAAACATAAAATTTGTGTTGTTTTTACTGTTATATTATTTTATGCAAGTCTACATATAAATAACACAACATTTTAGGATTATCGGAAAACATTCCGATAATCGCAACTTTTGACAGCTCGATTTTTTTATTCGTTCGTTGATCAGTATCAGAGCATAGACAAATCGGACGACTTATTAATTGTCCTCGGACTTTTGGCTCGCCAATGGCAATACGTTTCACGGTCTTGTTTACATTACATACTGTAATAAATTAACAATATTAAATTATTATCTGATTCGGCATTTACACTAATAGTAAAAATAATAATATACATATTATATAAATAATTAAGATACTTAGTTAAATTAGTAATTTTAAAAGACGTTGAAAAAAACCTTTTTTGTAGTGATTAGTAAAAAACATGTAAAATATAAAAAATCCACGAACCCTAACTAATTAATTTAGCATACAATTTTAATTGAGACAAATTTAATATCATACTATTACTATTAATTATTGTTGTACCCAAACTGAGATTCATTTTTTTTATAAAATTAGACAATAATAGGTAATAAAAATGTACTTAGTTAAAAAAATGATTTCTGTAATATTTGTAGTACCTACCTAGAGAACCTATATTTTTGATCAATTATTAATTTAATCTTTGAGGTTATTCGCATTTACTCTGTGAAATGTCCATCTAGCTCTTTTTTCTGCACATCTGCGACTTCTTATTTGATCTTCTTTTAATAATAATATAATCATAAATAGTTTGTTCTTACCGATATTCATGAATGCATAGACTAATATACTTTATATGCGATAATGGTAACCCTAAAATGCCGTGCGCCCCATTGAATGTTTTTTACTTTTCATACTATCAAAATAATAATGGATATTGATTTTATCTATTGGCCCAGTCATTTAAATAATGATTATTTATTTTTACTACTAATTTTTGAATATTATTTCTTGCTGTACCATTATTTTACATTCAACATTAAAACTGGCGGGCTTATACCGATACTTTGAAATAAATACTTACCATTCATTTAAAATTCTGACAGTTGTTATGTAAAAACTTTTCAAAATTGTCTATTAATACTTGCTTCAAAAATGCATGCCTTATTATAATACTATTCTTATTTTGGTTGGACAGTAAAATATTGTAAAATAAATTCAGTGGTTCTCAAGATTTTATAAAAATATATTTTTTTCTAAATTCACCTCATAAATTTTGTTCCAGCGATCGTTATTCTACTATAATTTATTATTTCGATTATATTGTAGACTATAGCAAACCAGCGGTTCTCATTTTTTTTGTACTTATAAGAAATTTCATTTTTTTCAAATGATTAGATATTATTATACTGTTCTTATTTTGATTGGATAATATTATACTTAGCAGGGCAAAATAACAATCTATAAAAAAAATTGTGAGATAAACTGAGAAAAAGATTTATTGTTATAACATGTTGAGATCCGCTAAATTTATTTCATTATATTACTATCCAATCAAAATAAGAACAGTATAATAATAATGGGAACCGCTGGTTTGCTATAGTCCATAATATCACCCCAAGAAAGTGGTTGATTTCTGTTTATTTGTTTGAAATTTTTATTTGAATATTGTAGTGTTATAGATGATAGTAATTGTCCTTTTTTAATTTGAATACATTAAAATGTCTATGTATGAGTATGGGTGAACAGGTCGAAATAATTTAAACAAACGTTGACTGGTATTAGTTTTTATTTGTCACACACATTGTAAATCACATAGTATCAAGTACAGGAGGACCTCGACTTTCGCACATACTTGATTCCTGAAAGTGTGTGCGAATGTTAAATGTTCGAAAGTAGAGGGAAGTAAAAAAAAATTTAAATTGTGTGCATTTTTATATATTTATTTATCAAGTATATAAGATGTTTAAGAGGCGTTTAAGAGACATGTTTAAGTGGGGTTTGCGGGTGTTTCCCTTCAAAAGTTATCAAGAGTCAACTGTTGGCCACTCTTCTTTTTCTTATTTTAAATAAAATATTTTAAATGGTAAATTATTAACTTTACAATATTGCTTAACTGCTTTCACGAAATTTAAAGTAAACCAATCTTTAAATATTAACGCAGTTACCCAGGCTTTTTTATTTAATTACCAAATGACTGGAAGCAATTCTTTCTTTCCCTTTCAATGCTCTGGGATTTTCTGGTTGATAAATTAACATTGGCATCAATTTTAAATCACCAGCTAAGTTTCCAATAAGAAGCAATGTCAATCGGTTTTCAGACGGTTTATGCCCGGGGGCAACTGATTCTTCCTTGGATAAGAATGTACGACTAGGCATTTTTTCCAAAATAAACCTGTCTCATCTACATTAAATATTTGGCTAGAGGAATATTCTCCATCTTCCATAATTTTGGATAATGAGGAAATAAATTCTTCTGCAGCATCTTTATCCGCATCAGCCGATTCTCCAGTGAATTTAATATAAACCAACCGTTACTTGCTTGAAAATCGTCTTAGAATCTTCTTTTAATCTAGCCTTCCAATTTTTGTGCAAACTAATAGCCTTCATTTGAATAATTGAAATACTCAGAGGGACATCTTTTTGATGTTGGTCATCGATCCATGATGACAAAGATTTTTGGAATGTGTCTTTTGGAAACAATCTTTAAAGATATATTTCCACAATTTTTACAACATATCGTAGACCTGTTTGTATCATACGAACGTCCGATTGATGCAAACGATCAGAACGTCGTAATAATTACCATCGTTGTCTCGATCGTGTGAAGTTTATGAGTCCTTGATTTTTTTTATTCATATTAACACTGCAGTTTTTCCGTTTCTCACTCACTATACCTATCATAGCTAGCTCACAAGCAAAGTGACGGGTGTGAGCAGGATGCAAGTGATGCAAGAAATGCACTTGCTTGTGAGCGAGCGGGAGGGGGCATCTTTACCCCACAGCGCAACGTTTTATAAAACAATTTTTTTTTAATGTGCGAAATAGCGAATTGTGCGAAAGTCAAACGTTCGAAAGTCGAGGTCCGCCTGTAGTAATATACTATAAATCAAGTAGTAATATAGTTTTATAAAAATATATTTTTATATATTTGCTTTTACTATAATTTGCTCTCGCGACACTGGTCGGGAAACACCGCTATAATGTATAATGTATTGTGTAATAAAAATAGTAAAAAATAGATATAAAATGACAAAATCACAAAATAAATAATATTGGATAATTATTATTATCGCGATCCAATTTCAATGCATGCAATCCGACTCCTAAACGACTTCTAAAATTTTGAACACAGCCGTTTCCAATTTTAGCCTGGAATCTTCGACAGAACATCTGTTTCTGATGGTCGAATTTAAAATGTTTTTCATAAGAGCATAAAAGGGGATGTAGGAATTTTACGGAAATAGATTTTGTTCGTAATATTTGTGTTTATTTACGTATTTTTTTCTCACTAGAAACGAATATTTATTTTATAATAACATTTAAAAATTGATAATGAATGTATTTGTGTATGTCTATGTATAATTAACATCGAAATTATAAACTTGGCATAGAAAAATTCGAATAAAATGGTGTCGCCGCACATACGCGGCGATACTTTATACGGATCACTATACTAATCAAATCTACTATAAATAATCTGTCAAAGCTAGTATGCCTTTTTTGGTAAATGCCTATAATTCGTTGGCAGGCGCTCGATTAAGTATACAACGTCTCGAGTTGAGGCTGGGATTATCGGAGGTGATGGCTTGTCATGGACTATAAATAGTGCTGGCTATTTATGTGTCGTCTGAGTGATTTATTTGTGTAATCTAACTCGTTGGGGGTAAATTGATTTTGGAGGCTATCCGCAGATATCTCAAGTTTTTCCTCTGTGGGAGGATTTCCCCAGAAGGGATTACTGACCCTTTCTAGATCTCTTAGAGTTTGTTATTCCATTTTTTCTCTTCATGATCTACATTTAGATTTCTAACGTCTTCCCTCAGTTTTTTAAACTGGGCATCAAACGATTTCATGAGGCTGTAGAAGCTCTCGGCAGATCTTCCGACCTTGCTCCGGACCGAAGGATGGCGGCCAGCTGCCGCTTTAGCACGAGGAAGCGGAATGCTTCCTGCTCGAGTCCTGGATTATTCCTTGCAATAATAGGAATTACATATTCATGTCATACAGAAATCGTCAGTCCGCCGACCTCCTTCACCCTGTTCTCTCTCTACAATTCTTCATTTATGGAATTCCAAAAAATGAACAATGTCCTCTAGAATCACTATAAATGGGTCGCAACCGTCCAATCTCGTCCTCCACATATATTCGTAAGACTGCAGCAATATTCTTTTTATTACCCCATTTCACTGATCCCCGCATTCGCTCCGCCTTGTGGGTGTGAGCTCGTGTTATAGGGTCGACGAAATCAGGATGGTCAAATATTTCCTTATCGCCTACATACAAAAGCATGAGTCACAAGTTTATTGATTTTAGGACATTTGCTAAAAATATATTTATGATTGACTGTCGAGTGTTGGAAATACTTACTTATATACTTTGGTGTATGACCGTCATAAATCACTAAAAATAATCGATCTAGGCCTTATTTTTCCCCTTATTTTTGGAATAAGGGTAGCCGCTGACCGACTACAATAAGTGTGGAGATCAATCGGTGTTACGGTAGCATCACTTGATCTTGTCCTTGTTTTCCGTCATGTCTTGGTGAAATTCTTGAATCTGTCGCTCGATGCTTGTCTCTTTGCGCTCTTCTTCGGTGCTTGTCTCAATTTCGGTATTCTCCATTTTGTTTTGCCTTGTCGGTGTGAGCGCGTGTTATAGGGTCGACGAAATCACGATGTTCAAATATTTCCTTATCGCCTACGTACAAAAGCATGAGTCACAAGTTTATTGATTTTAGGACATTTGCTAAAAATATATTTATGATTGACTGTCGAGTGTTGGAAATACTTACTTATATACTTTGGTGTATGACCGTCATAAATCACTAAAAATAATCGATCTAGGCCTTATTTTTCCCCTTATTTTTGGAATAAGGGTAGCCGCTGACCGACTACAATAAGTGTGGAGATCAATCGGTGTTACGGTAGCATCACTTGATCTTGTCCTTGTTTTCCGTCATGTCTTGGTGAAATTCTTCAATCTGTCGCTCGATGCTTGTCTCTTTGCGCTCTTCTTCGGTGCTTGTCTCAATTTCGGTATTCTCCATTTCGTTTTCTGGGATCTCTTCGGGGTCGGTTGTCGAGGTGTCAGTGTCGTCTACTTCCAGGGACTCTTTGGCTTTGGGTGTTCTGATCGGTGTTGTGGTTGTAGTTGGTGTAGTAGGTGATCCGGTCGGTGTGAGTGGGACTGCGGCGTCGGCAGTGCTATGCTCATCGTCCTGTGTCTTCCCATCGTCTTGTGCTGTGTTGTACAGGCGGTGCGTGGTGTTCTCAGGGGGTAATTCGTCGGTTCGCGTTTCGTTTTCTGTCTGTAGATCCGGTTGTTGCATCCGACTGTTTTGATCGAGTAATCCGTTGAGAAATTGTAGAATTTCCTCCGACTTGTATTTGTTCTGGTGTTGGTGATGCTGGTGTCGTGGTCTGTTGTAGTGGGTGTGTTGCTCGACTTGATCTTGGCGGGTGGAATATCTAACGCATTGTTGATGACCTACGCTGATGTATCGTCTTAGTAGCTCGATCTGTATTCTGTGGTAAAGTGCTTGTTTCAGGTTGAAGATTTGCTTCCCTCTGTCGTTGTCCAGGAGTTTGACCAAGACAAGAGGCATCGGATGTTCACTCCTGCCCGGGGTGATCCTCCGGACGCTGATGATCGGGAAGCCTTTGTGCGTTAGGTCGTCTGCGATGTCTTCAGTGTTGATGCCTATCGGGAAGCCTCTTATGACTATATTTAGGCGATTGTCTTCATTCCATGTGGATGAGGGAGGGTCTGCTTCCTTGACTGGCGTCGTGATTGTTGGTGATCGGTGGGTAGATTTCTGGCTCTGATTGGTCCATGTGTATGTAGTACTTTCGCGGCGTGTTCTTTGTTGTGTTGCTCCTGGTGTGTGTGCGGGTGGGTGGTTTGACGTAGAGTGATGTTATGGCTTCGTCCTGATAGGCCGTCAGCAGTAGGATGTGTAGCGTCAGGAAGTCTCGGGAGCCTGGTCGATCTGGAGTTTCCGAGTCTGGTTAATTCGGATTGTATCTGCTCCATGGTGTTTCCAGGTAGTTTGATCTTCTTTGGTACTTGCAGTGTTGAAAGCAATTTGGTAATCTGTTAGAATTTTGATTATTGCTTATATCTCTGGAATCAGGTATCGGTGTTCAGCGGAGTATCGGTAGCAGATAATTCGGCAGATGGAATTAGATCTGGACAGGTATCGGAACGCTTAGTCAGGCGACTGCTCGCGACGGGTGTCAGTCCGCAAGTGCGACTTTTCCGTACGTGTCACGAATTGAACACAGGGCATGCGTCGTCGGCCCATAAATCAGTTTGAAAATGGCCGCCATTTTGTAATGAATTTCGCATTGCTTGTTGCGCATTGATTTCTGTTCAACACCCCAGCCCATCAGCTTCGTATTTTTTCGGTAAGAATCGGGTCGTTTGTGCAGTTGCTTCTCAATAAATATATTTATTTATGTCTATTGGTATTGTACGACAACATCTTCTTGGCTAAGCGTCTAGGCGCTGCTGTCTACTAAATGGGAGGAGCTTCTTAGTTTATAATGGGATTCCGGGTAAAAATGGGCGGGGCATGTTAGTTCACAGTATTAACACGTAGCCAAAAAGATGTTGTCATACAATAGTCTATGTTAAGAATAGTTGATCATATTGGATGCATATTAGTATTGAAATATTACGATTTTTTGCAAAATGTCTCAAAGAGTTTTATTGGTTATTGTTCACGTTAATTAAAGTTTACAGACACAATCACAAATTTACAATACAAAGGAACACAATTAAGTTTTATACTTTATAACTACATACACATTTAAGATTAAAGGTTGGTCACTATAAACGATTATAAAATTATTTATTTTCTGCAATTATTTTTTGACGTAGCCTGTGGGTCATTTGAAGGGATTAAGTTGGTAGAGCACGTCAGTGTGCGGTCACTGTTGACAGTTTAGGCTACACTATAATTTATAGAAAGTTATATTCCAATAATATGCTTCGTTTCAAATTTTATTTTCTGCAATTATTTTTTGACGTAGCCTGTAGCAGCTATATTTTTGGGAAAAAAAAGTACGTCAGTCCATGAAAATTCAGCAATTTATTTAAAACCAATGAATACATTAGTGTAGTGTATAATAATTGTCATATCATTATTAATACTATCAACTGAGGGTACTTGATGAAATTTAAATTTAAGTTAGTTACTTATTATTAGTTGGCCGCCGGAATCTTCCAAGACATCTCTCACAAGTCACAGCAGAATGCAGTACCCGTCATTGTGAGTCAGGACGTGCTTTTTCAGCTGTTCGGAGTTTAAAAATTTAGATTCGCATTGGTCACAACTCAAACTATGCTGTGTCTTTTCATACCTTTCCCGGTGCTAAAATCTTTACACATTTAGGGCAACCGTGTCTCTGAATTGAGTGGATGTGTTTATGCTTTAGTAGATGCGAGTTCTTTTTGAATTTGCTTGTACAAATTTTGCATTCAAAAGGCCTTTATTCAGAATGTTGCTGTTCGTGCAGCCTCAGGGCGTTGGAATTGGCGAAGTACATCGAACACACCTTGCACGTCCCACGTGGTATAACTACTGAAGACGAAGACGATAACGGGCATGAGGCAAAGCACTCCTGGTAAACAAAAGAAAACACCATTAAAATTAAGAGTTGAAATAGTCCAAGCAACTAGGTGCTAGAATCTATTAAGCTATAATTTCTAATCCTTGTGAAGGTATTAATTAGTGGTTATTAAATATGTTTACATTTTTGTGCACAATATTTCCTATTATAATAAACATTATATAAGTGCTCTCTATTATTTTTTTAAAAAAATCTTATAAATATTGCTCGTTCCTGCATTTTACAAAATGGGAGTTTTTGAATGGATGAAAAACAGTTAAGCCCATAAAGGATTTATCGAATGTCAAATCACGGTATACGTAAATAAATATGAAAAAAAAAGAAAATATGATTAAAATCAAGTATGTAAATATTAGGTACTCATGTGGTTCCATGTTGTGGGTGGCGTCCCTCTGCTTCATTATCTGGTTAAAATCCTCCGAGACCTCGTTATGGATCTATTTCCCTGACAACAAGCTGATGCTCAAAATCTACTGTCACTGCAAAAATAGAAGTAAACTTCATGTCATGAATGTTGTTTTGCTTTCTTGAGTAATATTTGTCAACAAGTTTTTTCAACTATTAATCATTTTTATTATATGAGGTTATTGGACCGTACAAGTTTCAAACAGTCAAAAAACCATTTCCACTCGGCACGTAAAACCATTTTCCCCATCTACTAAAACTCAGTGTGAAAACACCAACATAACTTCAAAACTATATTCACTGTGCATATACTCTGACGTGTTTTCAAAATTGATGTATATTCAATATATAAAGACTGTTACAATTAAATAAATCTGTTTATCAAACGCTTTGTCAACCCCTGGTCAACACTGAATGAAACAAGATTTTAAAATTGTTTTTGTAATTCAACAAACAAATTCAAAAAGATTTCTCGCCCCTTACTGTTCTAACAAACTGATACCAATCATGGGGAATATTAATTTCTATGTTGGAAGTTTTCTTGGCTTTCTCAATACGTGAATGGCCTGGGAGAAAATATTTATGATCTATGACCTGGATAGTTGGTGATGTACTTACTAAGTAAGATAGACCTGCAGTTATTGTGTTATTTTTATTTTGTCCCGGACAAGAATCAGGGAATGCAATAACACTTTCAACAGTTAGGGTTAAGGTAGGTATTCAGATGATTTATCACACAAGACGCTATTTCGTTGGCTCCCTTGCAGCTATTCCCTCGTGCCACATATAACATGAGGTTCGGTTCGATGTGCAATTTCTTACAGTCAAATTATATGTGTACAATTGCCTTTTATATTACACTATATTTGAGTTAAGAGAAGGCATTGGAAAACAGTGCTGCAGGTCGAATGCTAAAAAAGCAAAAACTTTGGTCTTGTCGTTTTTTTTTAATTCATAGCCTTCATCTGGCACTTGCTGATAGGCAAACTTGTCAATTTGCAATCCGTTGATGCTAGGCAATGGTTGTCTGGAATAATAAAATTGTTAGTGAAGGGTACAGGGAAGAAAGAGGGATATCAGTCTTGTTAAAATGTTCAGGGGATTAAATTTAAGATTGCAACACTTCGTCAAATCGCGAGTTTCGTTGTACCCCAGCATGAATTTTTTTGTGTTCTGTCAGATGGCAAGTGCGTCAACGCTGCATATACGGCCAAGATTATCACACGCAAGAATTTCGATAGGCAAGTGCGCGTCACACTGTCTTTTTTTGAATTTTCCGTTTTGACGGTTGTCTTTATAACATTTATAACAAGAAAAAAAAACAGATTTTTGATTGAACATATTATAGTAGTTCTTTTTTTGAAATATGAACAGTGTCCCCAATAACATGCAAGACAGCTGTCATAAAATGAATTCAGAAATCTACGAAGCAAATATTAGATAACATTACGAATCTTAGTCACTTCAATTAAACCATAAATTGATAGTAAATAATAATATTTAACAGGATATTTCGCCGAGGAAATAATCCAGAATGTCAATTGATACTCAGTACCAAAACTATTATAGATATTATATTTCATTTTTTATAATCTCCTATATATTATTATCCTAAGAGATTTTGGAAAATACGTCAACTTTTTTATTTAAACACCGTTTTGTTGATTATTAAAGGAATTCACTTCAATTTTTAGAGTCCCGAATCTACTTCCATTTGAATCGGGCACAAATTTGATATAACTCGACACAATTACAGATAATATCGTTTTTAAATCGCGTTTTACATCCGTCACCATACATTTTCGCATCTTGCTAGCCATCTACGGCAAATTGATTATATTGTCACTTAATACTTTTTATATAATCGATATTTCACAAATCAGAATTAATATTCCACCAAACTATTCAAATCTGTAAGTAGCACATTGGCGTGCTACAAGAAATAAATACATCTTTCCTCACTAATTACTATGAAAATATAATCTAAAACCATGTCACTGCTTTTTATCTGTCAAACTAATAGACTTAGATTTTCATTTGTTTTCTTTCGCAAAACAAGTTCATTTGACGTGTCAGAATTCAAATTTAGAATTTGCAGAATTAATTGAAAAAATGTGACATTTCTATTAGCATGTTAAATAATCAATTTCAATCAAGACATTTTTATTGTAAGATGAGTTTTCTATTAATTAATAACACATTTGATTTTTTTTAAATACTTCTTTGTGGCTGTTTACTTACTATTTTTTTATTGAATAATTACCTAGGCTACTAATTTCCATAGATATAGTCATATTAAGTTGCCATTGCAAACAATGAAATAAATTAATACGAATTGTTATAATTAACAAAATGTGTGATATTGTATAATATCTACCTATTTTTACCATCCTTATCATCATCAATCTGGACCTATCCACTGCTGGATGAAGGCCTCCTCAGCTTTATTCTACTCCTTACTTACACATGGAAATCAGTGATATTATACTATCTATATTTTTAAGCCATTTTTATCACGAGCCTTAATAAATCCACTGCTGGATGACGGCCTCTCTACGTTGATTGTATTCTTGATAGTCTTGAATTTCATCATCATCATCAATCCACTGCTGGATGAAGGGTTCCGTAGCGTGATTCTACGACTACGTCATATGAATTGCTGTATTTATCAAAATCGGTGATGTTATATTTATCTACATACTCATATCGTCATCATCATCAACCACGATCAATCCACTGCTGGATGAAGGGTTCCGCAATCTGACTCTACTACTATATAGGTTTACCGAATTTGTGATATTATACCTATTTCTATCGTCCTTATCATCATCGACCTGAACTAATCCACTGCTGGATAAAGGCCTCCCATGCCTGATTCTACTCCTTTATATCATTCGAATTGCTGTATTTATCAAAATTGGTGATATTATATCTATTTATATTGCCATTACCATCATGAGCCTGAATCAATCCACTGGTGGATGAAGGCCTTTCTAAGTTGTTTGTATTTCTGTCGATCATATGAATTGCTATATTTATCAAAATTGCTGATACTATATTTACCCATTCATAATATCGTCATTATCATCATCAACCATGATCAATCCACTGCTGGATGAAGGTTATGCCAACCTAATTCTACTCTTCTTAGTCATATAAACTGCTTTATTTTTTTTAAATTTGTGATTTTATATACCAACCTATTTATATCGTCATTATCGTCATCAATCCACTGCTGGATGAAGGCCTCTTTAAGCTGATTCCACATTTTTAGGTTTTATAAATTCCTATTATTATCAAAATTGGTCTATTCCTCTCAGATATAATATGTATTGCTTTCTTATTTATCAACATTTGTCTCGATATAAATGTCCCGCACAGGGAAACTATATTGGTTAAGGTTAATTTTGAATTCAAAATTTGATTTTTAAATATTATTCTATGGCTGCAAGCATTTATTTTTTATAGACAATGAAACAAAACAATGTTTAAATTTGTTTTTAATGCTACTAATCTTTTTCTATTATGTAAATGGGACCCGAAAGAGATTAATATTGGTATATATCTGATCGCTTTTAATGATAATCACATAATATTGCTGTATATTCGAATGAATGAGATGTATAATTATTTATCATATTTAAATGCACATACCTACACATATAATGTATTAAAATTAAAATGTCAATGGTAGCAATCGTTGATTGCCAGCTGTTCTGCTAGGCCTAGCAGCCTGAAGTGGTGTCAGGTAATATTGTGAAGGCCTGACTCCAGAATAGACTACGCATATGACTCTAAATTTGTATTGGCAGTGACGACATGCAAATCGCAAAACTAACAAATCAGCGAAATGTTAAAATGTCTGACGTAAAACTATAAGGGAAAACTATGGCGCCGTCTATACATACTTAACAATTATATTAAAATCCAACACCATGTCATCATGACGAAAAGCTGTCTGCAAGACCTAGCGAGACAGACTGGCGAGAGCCAGCTGGCTCAGCTAGTTTCAAATAATAAGTATATTAAAAAAACGTATCCTTCAATAATTATTGTAAAGGTATATTATATATTTAGGTACTTTCATTGCCAGTACTGTACCAGCATTGCTGTACCAGGACACACATCACACTTCAACGGCCTTCACTCTTCATGCTTTTTCAGGGTGTTTTCATTAGCAAAGAACATACCTTGCGAGTGCCACGTGATGATCCAACTGGCGGAATGAAAGCTCTGGAGGAATAATGTTTTTGCTACACGTTGTCAATAAATCTTTTTTTTTCTCATTGGAAATGTGTAACTGAGAAGCGTAAGCGTTTGGTATGTCTTCTAGTGGTAGAACACTTCTTCGACCTCTACGATTACCAAATATATCAATTTTTTTGTATTCACTTGAATAATCGTAGCGGTAAAAGATTGTTCCTGGCGAATTTTTTTCATATTTAAAACATTTCACTTTGAGCCAGTGGACTTTATCTTTGTCTTCGTCATCATTTTTATTTTTGATAATTTTTTTCGCTAATGTCTTCAAGTCGAGCATGTCGTTGAATGTCAATTGTTTCACATGATACGGATTTTCATTACATTCTTAAACTTCCGTGCCACACGGCTCATTTTGAAAATGTTCAGCCAATCATGCACACTGAACACGTCCATAAATTTTTTCTTATACTCGATAGCACTATGCATGCTATCGACTTCCACGTACGAATGCCCACTCTCTAAAAATTTATGCAGTAGGTGTTTCAGGAGAGCTGCTATATGAACATTGCGATTTTGGCCTCCACATGTATCGGAATACAGCACCAAGTTAGTTGCTGTTAGTGGCACTTCATTTCTTATATAGATGGCCAAACATGATCCGATTTCACAAGCTCCCCTCTTTCCGTCTACTTCACTCCATGCATAGCAAAATCCTCTATTTGGAGGAGCACCTTCATATACGGTTAAATTGAACATATTAAGCTTCCGCATATAATATGCCAGTGTAGCTCTGGATGGTGGTATTTGTAGGACTTTCTGCAGGTCAAAAGTTATTGTAATGTATTTTACGTTGTTGATTGAAAGATTTTTGTCCGATGACTTTGATAATTCAGCTGCCATTTTCCATTCAATGTGCATTCTATACTCTGATTCCGATATGATTTTTTCCTCACTAGAGGCTTGAGAGTACTGAATGCAATTTTGACGCACTGATCGTTTTTTGGTTTAATAAAATTTAAATTGTAATTAAGGCTAAAAGTTCGCCTATAAGTTATTGAACTCACCGGGACTGTTCGCAGTACACTATGTACTGATCGTACATTTTGGAAATGGACAGACCACTATCCATATATTCCCTCGTCGAAGATGCTCTGGTATAGTGGCTTTACATTTTCGGGTATCTTTCAATATGACCCTTTACAAAGTTAATGTCCTCCTGTTTAGTTTTATTTGATGGGTTTTTGCGTCCTCACATCCATCCCTATAAAAAGCATTTTTTATAACTGTATATCGTCTTTATAAAAAAGTTTTGGCAAACTCAGCCTAATTTGGCCGGTCTTATATAAGTAACATGCTTATGCATCTTTACGTTGTTTACCTGTTACAGTGTTCTGTTTACGGTATTTTAGATTGCTGGACTCCACATTTCTTAAAATAAAATCTCTTTTTTTTTCGCTTCCATCCTGCAGGATTACATGTCTTCCAACAGGTTTGTCGTGCAGATAGATCCTGGAGTGCAACTTCTTGCAGTTCCTTAGCCATAGGATTAGGACAATTATTTTCAACTCCTGTGGATGATGAAACAGGCAAAATCATGGTGGAGACAGTAAAAAACCTTCATCGGCTAAAATATTTACAATCTCATCTGCCAGCTTTATTTGATCTTCGTCCATGTCGCTTTCTTCTCTGTATTCTATGATTATATTATTGTCCAATGCAACGTCTTGTGTAATTTCTGTAAAGAATTAAAATCAACCATTTAAAATTACGTCATAATATACTAACTACTTATATAACTATAACTAACAAATCATTTCAGCCCGCAATGCAAGACAATGTCTGTGTATGTCTTATCATAATAATATGTAGCGCATGGTTTGCACTTTTAATGTCACTAATTATTTTTAAATAAATAATATCCATATACAATTTTATTGATTTAAGTAAATTTAACTCACAAAGAGAGTTAATTAATTAATTGAGTTTGCATATACTCAGTATAATTCAATTTTACAATAGTGAAATAATTTCAATGTATTATAATTCTACGGGTCATTATCTAACCTAGTCTATTCACAATCACAAATAGTTGGTGACTTACCTATTTGTTTTTCCTGTGGAATTTGCTGTTGGCTATCCAAATCATGGTATTCAAATCCTGCGTCGCATAATATTATAGGAATCTTCTCCTAGTCAACCTCATGTATGTGTGAGTAAGAGTATGTAAGAGTGGTTGTTGCCCGTGTCCTCTCGTGGTTGCCCGACCGCAGCTGCGATCGTACTGTGGAAGAAGACGCAGTCCTCAAGGACAACCTTGCTTGCCTCGAGCTGGATGGCCAGCGCCCAGGCCTCTTCGGTTATCTTTTCCAGCTCTTTGTTGATAGCCCCGATGATGGTGTTGGACATTTGGTTGTCTGTCTTTATCATGTCCATAACCTTATTTACCTTATTAACCTCGTTCTCTACCGTCGCGTGCGGCGGCCGTTGACGCCGCGGCTCCGCCCCTCGTCGAGGTCGTGGTGTTATACTGAGGGAGAAGTGCACGCACTCTGGGGGCCCGTCGGCGAACCCGCGCCTCCCCGCCGGCGCACCTGCGAAGGCGTGCTGTCGGAGGGTGAGCGGCGAGATGCGGACCCCGGTGGAAGAGCGATGAATCTCCCCGTTCGCTCGTTTGAGTTCCACAGGTTTACCCCTGAATGGTTTTACGTACTCTTGAACTCTCTCTTCAAAGTTCTTTTCAACTTTTCCTCGCGGTATTTGTTCGCTATCGGTCTCGTGGTACTATTTAGCCTTAGATGGAGACTACCACCCGCTTAAGGCTGCACTCTCAAGCAACCCGACTCTGGGGAGAGAGACCGTCGCGGCCGGCTACCGTCATGACGTAGGCGCTTTTGGTTAACTCTATTACCTCTTGTGTGGTTGGTGGACGCTTGTGTCATACACCGAAGTACATTGTCCAGCGGCGAAATTTGCAGCAAATTTTGCAAAGTTCAAAGTTATATTTTTAAGTGGCCATACAAATGGCACCTCGTGCACTTGACGACGCCACAGAAATCTTTAACCGGGAAAGACCCCCAGCCCATATATAGGCGACCGTCAGTGACGAGCGGCTCCCTAACCCTGGCCGGCACGGACAGCACCATTTGGCACTTGCCGACTCTGGGTCCGGCTCTATGGCTCATCTTGACCTGACGGTAGTCTTCTTCGGAGAGCCCCGTGTGGTCCCGAGCGTTCGACTTAATGGCTTCCTTAAGCGTTTCCTCGTTGGTAGAAACCGGGACGTTGAAAATTATGATTTGCGGAAGCCTTTTTCCAGCGACTTCAGCCCGTAGGCCGGCCTCCTTGATGCCAGGGGCTGTCATGAGACGCTTGGCCTCGGCGTCAGTTTTGGGGTGCATAATGACCCTGCCGTCCCGCCCCATCCTGAGGCCGGTTATTTGGACGTTGAGGTTCTTGGGCACGATTTTCACGGTCCTCGTGTCTTCGGACTTCTTGGTCTCCCCTGTCAGGAAGAAAAAGACACCCGGTCTGGCCGCCGCCGTCGGTGGGACTGTCGGGAAGTCTTCAGGGGCCTGCTTGGTGCAGCTTCTGGGTCTTCTTCGGGTGACATCACTCCAAGAGTGGTTGTTGCCCGTGTCCTCTTTTGTGGTTGCCCGACCGCAGCTGCGATCTTGCTCTGGAAGGAGGCGCGGTCCTCAAGGACAGTCTTGCTTGCCTTAAACTGGATAGCCAGCGCCCAGGCCTCCTCGGTTACCTTTTCCAGCTCTTTGATGGTGTTAGACATTCGGTTGTCTGTCTTTATCATGTCCATAACCTTATTAACCTCTTTCTCTACCGTCGCGTGCGGCGGCCGTCGACTCCACCCCTCGAGGTCCCAGTGTTATACTGCGGGAGAAGTGCACGCACTCCGGGGGCCCGTCGGTGAACCCGCCGGCGCACCCGTGAAGGCTTGGGTCTTGGGTTTGCCCCAGCCTTGCCTGGGTGCCTCGTTCTCGTTGTCCTTGTTATTTGTAGGCTGGTTGTTAGGGTCAGCGGAGTCATTCCGCGAGAAGTCCTTGGTTTTCGACCTTGTCTTGTTTTTTTCTTATTATTGGGGGTTGGTCCGGCGTCAGCGGCTTGGTAGGGCCCCGGAGCGGATGTGTCCCCTTCGCCGTATTCAGTTGTTGTTTTCTGGTTGTTAGCAGTTCTCTTGGCTGCTTTGGCCTCGTTTTTCAGAAACTCATGCTGTTCCTTTCTCTTTTCCTTTGCTTCCTCGTTTTCAAAGTGATATTTGACAGAGGACTTGGCTTTGGCTGCTGCCGAAGCAGCCGCGCGTTTGGCGCTTTTGGTCTCGGTCGCCTCGTGTTCAGGGCGATCAGTTGTCTTGCAGCGGGCGACAGATACGACAACCTGTCGTTCGCTAGCATCTCCGTCGATATTGCAGCGTTTCTGGCTTTGGCAGCCGCTCTGCTCGACTCGCGCGCATGCTAGACTCTTTGGTCCGTGTTTCAAGACATGTTCTGTGAGTGCCCAAAACAAACCCACCACCGACCGGGACGCGTCCCGTACTTTCGGCCATGTTTGGATTCGTTTGAAGTGGAACAAGTTTGTTTTTATTCTGAAAAATCTAAATATAAAGTTTATTCAGAAACGAATGTAATAGTATGCATACCACATATGCTTTCATACTTGCTTGTCACACCTCCACCCATTGGAGTCGTGTCAATTTTGGTAACATCATTACAGTATCGGCATGGATGCTTGTGTGATCCCATTTTCCGTCAAATTGTTTTCTGCAAATTGTCCACTTTATATTTTTAGTTGACATGTTATTTATAATTCCTTCTGAGTAAATGATGAGTATCAAATGACAATATTACTTTTTGCCCGAAGTAATGAGCTCATTCCTTGTCGTTCCGATACGATCTTTGGATCCGCTGGATGAGTTGGTCGATGGCAGGCAGACACATTAGTTTTGCCTTATTAGTTCAATAACTCTTGGTCCGGTTGAGTTGAAATCTTCTATCGTCATCAGGTATTTTTGTAGACCTTGTACAGAATGCGAAAGTGGCAGGTTGTTTAAATTTATGACAGATCCCTATATGCTCTTCCAACGTTGCATATGTAATTATATGATAAACGTATTTTCCCCCCAGAATAAGGCGAAGTTCCTTCGGATTATTTAGTTTTAGGACTTCTTTAATTGCTGTTGGCGGGTCATGGGCTTCCTGATCTTGCAAGTCTTTCGAGGCTACATTACACGCTTCAGTCGTTGGGTAGAATATCATGACCTTACATCCTTTATCTAGTTCTGTCCTATCCTATTCCAGGCTATGCCCTCTTTCCCTTTCGGGATCTTGTTAATAACAGAATCTCCCATTTCTGGCAGTTAACAGTCTAGTATAGATTTGTCTCTTACCTCTGTTATCAAGAGTCCGCATACCTAGTATGTAGATGGATATATTGTGGCTGTGATTGCGATTCTGGGTATCTTCAACAGTTGAGCTATTGACTCTACCGCTAGCACTTCCGAGTTACTCCTTTAGTTTATCTCATCCATTACAAGTAAATCTACTTGCACATCTTCCATAGTTGTGAGGAAGTGTCTGTAAGTTGTATATTGTATGACAACAGTCCCATTGCCGCGCGTCATGGGTTTTTCGCGCCAAACTTGTATGGTGCGGTGAACCGAGTCACGCGCTCGGCGTCCCGCGTGCGCTTCTACAACGCCGCGTGATCCGTTCTGAGGACACTGCCAGGCGGGAAGTTTGACTGGGGCGGTACATCTGTCTAAGAATAACGCAGGTGTCGTAGGACCAGCTCAGCGAGGCCGGAAATCTCGCGTCGAGCAAAAGGGCAAAAGCTGGTTTGATCACGATGTACAGTACGCACAGCGACTGCGAAAGCACGGCCTATCGATCCTTTCGTATAAACACTTTTGTTTGTTTCAAGCTCAGTGCGGCCATGAACTTTTTGTATTTCGGGCTTCAACAAAAGGTGACGCACTTCTTATCATTTCTGTTTCCATGATAAAAATATGACATTGCTGTGTTAGATGACAAGACGCCTCAATTAATTTTACTTATATGTAATGAGGGAAACACGCACGTTAACATAATTTTACTCCCTAATTTAATTATAGATTGTCAATTTATGGCTACGGCTGTATGTTGTAGCTTAACCGCTGGGGAATGACAAAAGAAATGGCGTATTTCAAAAAAACACTGCCTTATTCTTAGGTCAATAATTATTATAAAGCAATCATTATTCATAAGATGTTTATCACACTTGAATGGTCAAAAACATAGCTTATAATAAGTATCTTTAGAATCATCTTCAAATGTGTTAATCTTGCTGATTTTTTGAATAATAAAATGGCTAATTCTTATCAAATTTGGGATCACAGAGATTATCAATATAATTTTTTATCGTAAATATTTTTCTAAAATTATCTCGTCATAAATTATACTAATGGTTTCATAAATGTGATTAAAAATTAATAAATGTAAAAAATCTTAACACCACTGCACATTCATGTACCGAAATATGACTATTTTCTAAAACATTAGAGCGAGAGGTTTAAAAGAATACTATTTTATGTAACAAAAATATTTTATGCAGTCATCAAATGTTTAAAATAAATATAAAGGATAATAAGGCTTCAAAATTATATAAATAGATTATCTACAACGTTTAAGGAGTGTCCAGGATCATGGTTTGAAAATACAATAAAAACTCAATTTTGACCTACGGCGAGCATGTCCCCCCTTAAGGTAGTTCTGAGAAAAATGAGAAAAACGGTTCTAGGTAGTTTTGAGAAAAAGGAGATAAAATCATTTCTATTAAATTTGTGAACTTTTGTAATTCGTTACATTCTAAAGAATATTTGGCTTTCCATTTTAGGGGTATTTGAAAAGCACACCCAACCATTTTGGCGGGTTTTGAAATGTACCCTAATTTTTGATCATACGTATTGATGGTTTTTGGCGTTTTTTCAAGCTCAATCTTTGGCTATCATATAGTTAACAAAAATATCCATCTAAATACATATATAACTGAAAAATTTTCAAAAACCGTTTTTGGGGCTTTTGAAACTAGGTGCCTCATATTATAAAGAGTGTTACAATTAAATAAATCTGTTCATCAACCCCTAGTCAACACTGAATGAAACAGTCTCAAGATTTTATAATTGTTTTTTTAATTCAACATAAGCCTGGTTTGTTGCTGTTTCTATTTTATAATGTTTAAATTGTTGAAAACACATTGTTAAAATAAATAATATGTATTATATAATTTCATTTTATGGTGTTATATTTAACAACTTAAAAGTGAAGTATCATTTATCTAGTATGGTTTGGTTAAACAGGTTTCAATTCAATTTTAAAAATTAACTAACATCTGAAAGTTATTGGGTCGACGAAAACAATGACTGGCAAAATTTAGTGTGCATTATTTTTGTCAGATCTTCTTAGCCTAACTCCGCCCATCGCCGCCGCTGTTATTGCAATGAAGCGAGAAAATACTTACCTTCTAAAATTAATGTATATAATGATTCCATGGTGCTACAACTAGGAATTAGTAGTTTTGACTCATCTAAACTGAGTTGTAGAAAGGTGACAAAAAGTTGTAATTCTCTGGAACTGAAGAGAAGCGATATACGAATATAATGGTTAACATAACGAAATTTTTGATTTATCGTACTATGGAACTGAAACATCGATATGTACTGCATTTTTTAAATTATCACAATATGTATCTTTATAGCAATTTTATTAGGATGCCAAATATTTCATTATTTACTATTCCATGAAAAAATATTGTTTAAAAGTGTAAGTGTACGGACTGAGTGGACAGCGTTCGGCTAGGCGTGAGCGCTGTGCGCAACACAAACGTATAACCGTGTGTGAAAATGTTCTTGGACAATGTCTTTTTTTGGTTATACATTTGAGTTGCTCGCGCCCCTGCTGAACGCTGTCCACTCAAGCCGTATTCTAAGAGTCGAATTATATATGGCTGTTGCTATGACAATAATAACATTTTATACACTGTGATACAAAACAATTAGTGTTATCGACTGACACCTCCTATGTAAAAGGTCGGAACAGCGTTTTTGGCTATTTTGACTTAGTTGCCTTTTATTAAATAATTTTAAAAGATAATAAAACAGTTATATCACAAAAAAAATCAATCAATATTTTATAGGCTTAAATAAAAAAATATGATTCCAGCATTTAAATTTACATTATGGTGTCATTAAAATTTATCGAAATCGTATTACTGAAAATTACTGAATCAATTTTCAGTTCCAACCTTATATGTAGCGGGTGTCAATATATGTATTCGAATCCTGTTTCAAACAATGAAAACTGCCCCAAACTAGTTCATTAATTACGAGTATATTATGACAACTCGGCATCTCAATTGATAATTTGGAATATCTCGCAATAAAATTGAATACTATTACTTCACCCTGTCACGCCCGAGTGTTTGAGCATACGGCAAGTGCACTTACCTCCGTCCGTTGCCACGTCACGTGACTCCCACTATGTGAGACCTGCAGCGCGTGCGTATATTGCTTTTGTAGCACCGCTGCAGGTTGAGGGAGGGGTCGGCGACGGAACCCTTGAGGGACCGACTGAAAATGGAGCATCTTCATTCTACAGTCATCGTTAAGGCTCTGTGCTTTGCTTTACCATTTTAAAGTATCGGTGTATTCATTACATTAATCATGCTGAAACTTTTAATATACTATTAAACTACTAGTACTACTAATAAACTAATAATACACAACCAGAGTGTTGTGAGATTTTCCAAATAATTGTACATGTTCTATAAAGAATACAATTATCTGTCTTGTATAAATATAGTTTAGTTTTATTAAATAATGATTCATTGGAAGTGTCGAAAATATCTCTTGCTATAATTTTGTTTGTCTAATAAAAATAAATTAAAAGCTGTTTGACATATTAATTCTTGTTTTATTTTTGATGTGTTAACAATTGATTATAAGATAAATCTGATGTAATATTTCACCACCGTAATGCTTCTTTTACATTATACGGTTTTGACCGTACAGAGAAAAAGTGTGTGGCGACATTCTTTTAGTGGCATGAAGAAGAAAATGACCCTTTTCACATTACACGGCGACGCTTAAAAACCGAAACGTCGCCGTCCATTGCCACTGTAAGCACTGCGGCTGTACGGTCACCGCTGACTCAGTGATGTACGTGACCTAATGCACGCTTTCATATCAGTCGATTCATAATAACTAAACAACACCACAAACCGAGCTTGTGACCATGGTTAAAAACCGTGGTTAAACCGTATAGTGAGAAAATAGCGTGAACTTGTTGCCGATTCGGAATTTTACTGTTCGATTTTTTGCCGTACTTGTACATATAATGTGAAGGAGGGTCAGGTTGTACAGGAGTCAGAACCTTTTCATTGCTATGTTTTTAAAATCCCAATGAGAAATGCTACGGTTTATAATAAGTGTCAATAAAAACATATGGTATTATTGTTAAACACCTTTGATCAGCGATTTCCAAACTGGGAGGCACGAAAAGTTTAACACAATTAATGTAGCCACAAGTTTGCAGTTTGCAAATGCATAGTTTATAAAACAGCCGCTAGTTATAAACTACACAAAAAAACAGTCCTATAAAAGGTTGTTTGCAAACCTGTCTGAAAATATGGAGACTAATTTTATAATACCTCACTTCTATATTATTGTGAAGCGCGCTGGCTATCTCGTGAAAAAATGAAATAAAAGGGTCAAATCATAATCTCAATATTTGAAGCAAATTTGTTTAGGAACGATAATTTTGTAGTTAAATTTGTCTATTTGGTTGAAATTAAAAAAAAAAAACTGAGTGAATAAATCAATTCAAGGACCACTAATGCATTCACTGATTTAAAAAGACAAAAGTGAAGGCATTCATTAAAAGTTGGAGCTTTGGAAATTAAAATTACAAAAAAATAAGTTCGCCATGTTTTCACTTTTAAACGATTTCTGCGCCAGTTATAATGAAGCAAACAAAAATATATTAACTGAGTTCGTTTTTGGTTAGTTTGCTAATGCACTTTTCACATTATTTTATTAATAGTGCTGCAGGGATATTCAATATTTTAAATATGTGGTTGAAAGATCCTGGTCCGGGGGCCCGCTTCAGGATGTGAGGCCCATGATAGAATCCATTTGTCAATGAACGATGATGGATTTTGATTGACTACTATTACAATTGATTGTGCTAATAACAAGCACATTCGTCGCATGAAAAACAAATTAATTTAAAAATGAAAACTTGTTCATTTATTTTTTTTCTTTTCATTTTTGTATTTAAGTACATTGTTCACTATTTAAAAAGGTGTCTGTATTGGATCACTGCAATAGATGACAAAAACACTGATTTGTTATATCAAACACTAAAGGCCGGTGCAGATTAGTTGAGTAGTTTAGTCAAGTGGCGAGTGATTTAGTTACCACTAAATGATTTAGTAACTGAAAAATGTTCGAACACAGCACATTAGTGAGTGAATGAACACAAAAAGAACAGAGCACAACGTAACAAAGCAAAAATAAATAGTTTTCGATTTTTTTATTCAACAAATAATTTAATTAAAAATTAAAACATGGTTGATAATATTATACTATATTAAATTTTAAGACATTATTTATTTATTGGCAGATAAAACTAGACAAAAAGAATTTATTTTAAGATGCATGCAACCAATAACATCTAGAACAGAAAAATGAAGGTACATCAAGAAGGAAGGCTAATCACATATATTTCTTCCATGTTTGTTGTAAAAATATTCGAGTTTGCAAACAGTTTTTCTTGGCCAATTTAGATATCAGCAGTAACACTATTAGTACATACTGCACTAAAGAAGGTAAAAGATGGTTTTCTCAAAACTGATATAAGAGGTACTGCTCCGAGCTACAAAAAGACAAGCAACAATCTCAATAATGATGTTGAAGACCATATAAGAAGTTTTTAAAGAATTGAGTCTCACTATTGCCATGCAAGAACCGCACGGGAATACATGGACTATTAAATATCACTTTGATGTATAATAATTTATATAAAGAAAAATGTTTGAACGGCGGCCAGCAGTGTTAATCAACCGATTTACAGTCGTATATTTAATACGAAATTAAATATTTCATTCTTCAAACCGAAAAAGGATCTTTGTTCATTCTGTGTAACATATGAAAAGAACAGTTCCGATGATGATAAATTAAAAAGGAAGGAAGAGTACCAAACACATGTAAGAAAAATGTCCAACTTGCTCAGAAAAAGATAGCTCTTGAAAGGAACGATATCGATAAGTTAAATAAAATAATAAAAAGCTTTAAATGACTTAAGACAAATGTAAATGGCAGCAGGTAAAAGCAATCCAGGTTAATAAGGAAGAACCTTGTATGATTAAGTACCTACGAAACATCATACTCAGAAGAAGAATCTGCGTGTCAATTCCAGGTAATAAAGTGAAGGACCTTCTCTCCTTATGTAAAAGTAGGGCTCTTCCTGAGAAACATCACAATTTTTTTCAAGCCTTAAAAAGTTGTAGCCAGATAGTCGCAGATGAAAATGATGACGGTGTTTTAATTTAGTTTTCACAGTCAATTGTATTCCTAAATATTACTTTCAATAAAGATTTTTTGTAAAAAACCAATTTGTTTTACCATACAGCGTAGGTATACCTCGTAAAAGACTGTAACATTGTGGAAAAGGTGATTTACTTTATACCTACTATCTTATTCTACTAGTAATTGGTCATTTGGAGAGTATTATTTAACTACCACATTTATCATACATAATCTAAAATGTACTGAGATAATTTGACCTATATGTAACTGAGAAATAATCTTGAGATTTAATGTAACAGTAGCGACATGTGTATTTTTAGAATTTTTTTATTAATATTTGCAGTCCGCTGAGTCTCTTTCATTGAGGCGTCTTATCATCAAATACAGCAATGTCATATTTTTACCCAGGAAACCTTCTGGGTATGTGATTAGTCCGCCAAAATGCAATATAGAGGTCCCCAGCATATAGGGCCGACGACCGGGGTCGTGTCAGTACTTATTTTGTAAAACAAAAACAATAATAAATAATGTAGTTTTAGTTTTAGTATTATGCATGCAAAAAATGTTGACAATTTAATAAAAATGTCTTATTTATTAATTTATAGGTATAATTTCTGAAAAAAGTATTTTAAAATGATATATTTTATTTTATTAATGCATACAATATTTTAAAATACTTTTTTTAAGAAATTATACGTTTAAAAAAGATATCAAACATTCCCCTCATACATAGAAATTTAAAGATCTAAAACTTTGAATTCACTACTTGTTTCACTGTAACAATGCTGCATTTATTTTGTTTAGTTGTATAGTTTAATTTTGTTTACGACATATTATTATATAGATTAGTAATTATTTTCGCAATTATAAAGTTTGACAATGTCTATTTTTTTATGGCACCAACGATTTTTCTATAGTTTATAAAATATTAATAAAATTGTAAATTTAATATAGTATAACTAACAGCCAGAGTCTTGTAAGTAACATTGTAACATTTCAAAATTCAATTAATACAATGTACTGGTGTAGGAAGGTGGATTGTTGAATATCGAATGGCTTGTATTGTATCTGAAATCCTTAATTTTCGATCTAATTAGAGGACAGCCCTTACGGACCTGTTGAGGGGGCTGCTTTCATTTGTTTATTGTTTTTGAGATAGCTTGTAGCTTCCACTAATATTATTAGCACTTCTTTATATTAACTTATAGTTTATTTTTAACTTATATCTTATGTAACTTTTCCAATAAATTTTTTGGATTTTGTCGAAAATGCTCTCTATAATATACCTACTTATAATTATTCAGTCTTTCGCCATCACAAAAGTAATAATTAACAGTATCAAGAACATAAATAAAACCATGTTTTGTTGTAATTAGTGAAATTATATTGTAAAGTACCTACCCACTGATTATGCCACAATTTTTTTTAATGTAAAGAATAGAGCACTGTTTAATTGATTCATCCTGACAGGTTTCAAAATTTAAAAAAATACTGTTGTACAAATTGCGAGGATCAAACTGAGAGAATTTTAGGCGACAATCTGTAACCCCCTTTGTCTGTATTTGGAAAAGATAATGAAAATGAACATTGAATGTTTCCATCTATAAGGTACCGAGGTACTTATTTAGGAAGCAAGTAATTAATATTGTTTGTTTGGCTTAAGATAAAGCCAACATTATTTTTCAATTGTAATATTGAAAACATCTAGTAAATAGATAATAAATGTTAATAAAAATGTCTATACGAAAGTTTCAACTTTATTTGAAACTTTGTCAATTTAATTGTTTTTTTTCTGTAAATATTTTTCATAATTTTATGTAGACAATGGTGGGCCAGCGAGCTCTTCCGGCTATAGTGAGGCTAGAGTTATGCTGATGTAAATTAATTTTAATTTAAGCATTAAAATAAGAGACATCTCAGCAAACGACGCAAATATATTTCACTGATTCTGATATATGTTATTAATTACTTTCAATTGAAAACTAGAACTTTCACAAAAAAAAAAACGAAACATAATTATAACTCATTTCCAGTTGAAACATACTTTTTTAAAGCTTGTCTTTTTCATTTATAATTAATACGTTCATATCGGTTTTGTTGTAAACGCATATAAGCTTTATTTCTCTGCTGAGTGAAGCACTCTGATTTTTGCAATACATTATTACTAATTTATAAGTAGGTATATCTCATGGAAAGTATGGCAACATTTCAGCATTTGTTTTTCTAAGAGGTCTTTTTATTATTGAAATTGTATTGTCTTCCTATAACAATAAATTAGTGCCATTAATTCAACTTAGTTACTCGAATCTAAATCCATACTAAATTAAGAAACAGATAATTTTTTTCTCCAATTCAAATGCCTAACTGTAACAACATGATAATTTCATATTTTTCTCAAAGACTTCTTGGATAAATACTGCAGAACATTACATGTCTTATGCTAAACTTAAAAGAATTTTGATTTTACATTTATATCTTTCACCTCATTGCCGTACGTAATTGGCACAAAATATACCTTTTCAATATAATTATACTTACGCATTTTTTTTATCCTCACCCAATCCAAAACTGTAGTTCTAATTAAATCATTCTTGAATAAAGAATAAATTTAGGATCTTGGCTGCTTCCCGTTACCTTTTCCTCTCCCCTCTCTGAACGCAAGGTTCGTCCACTACCTGAGCCTCAAGGATGCTGTATCTATTTCCACATAGTCCAACCACTACAGCTCAGGTCAACCGATACACCCTTTTTCTTTTTGATTCGTAAGCATAAGAAGAAGAGCTCGCACTCACTATAACAGCCAGCTACCGCAACACGTCGCAACTGCTAGTGGATGGATATAATCACACGGAGTCCTCGTGGTGTGTATATCATCTGGGTATGAAGAGAAATGAAACAGGTTAAAGCTGTGGAACTAATAAGGTGAGGTATGTTATGGTCAGGGAGGATTAATATTCGTTAAAAAACATATATTGCAGCGGCTAGCCATCGTAGTGGGCACAAGCTCTAAATATGTAGATAACTATCAGTGAATTGATTACAGTATTCAGTGACGTCCCGTGGGGGTAGGCAGATTGAGCGTCGCTTGGGGGCGGCAGATACTCGAAGGGCGGCAAACCGAGGAGGATCATTTGGTATTATATAGAAATAGCTAGGTACCTAATCTTAGTTACATTATAACCAGAGCGTTGGAGCGGAGCTCGGAGCAGGAGCAGAGCAGTAATGGGGTTTTACCCGGAGCAGGAACGGCGCCGGAGCACCGAATATTTGTAGTACTTCACGGCTCCGGATGTTTTTTAATTATATTATTTATTACCCAGTAGTGAGTAGGTATTCGCGGCGATTTTAGTATGATGTCACCACTCTCAACCAGTGATTTTTTCTATTATTTTTAACTGCTCGGGTTCGTAATACAAATGCCAATAAAAAATATTTTTACGAGTCTTTTGCCACCTAGACACATTATGCATAATATAATGTAATGTCATTTACTCAGATTAAAGAGTTCCTTTCATAACAGTGGCTGTGCAAAAGCCAATTATATGGCGCCAATGAGCCAAGAAGTTATTGAAACAAAATAATATTTTATACCAATATGTCAACGTAGGTAACGAAACAATAAAAATTATGGTGGAGATTTATAGGTATATACATCCGTATTTTTTAATTTATCCAAACATTTTTGCCAGTCACCCGCGAGATTTAAAAGTTGCTGGATGTATCTATTGTAAAATTGATATTTGACATAATCTAGTATTCGTGCATATACGTTTACGTAGTAGATACCTACCTCATCTATCATCATAATATCATCTGTTTACTACTATTTGTTAGTAATTATTGTGCTGTGAATAACAATACCTTATTTTAATTTGTTTTTTGTAAACATATCTTTTGCTGATAATAGTGTGGATTTGTGGTTTATTTAAATCATCAACATGAGTGCAAGACAACGACTTTCAGGAGCAGCGTATAAAAAGATAAGAGAACGAAAGGAGGCAAATGCTACAAATAATACAGGTACACTTAACAATTATTTTATCAAAAGTGAAAAGCAAAATCAGAAAGTCAGCGCAGAATACCTATCGTCTAAAACTAAAGAACCAATAATAATTCAAGAATCAGATGCTACAACGCTAGAAGAGAATGTAAATTACGATGCCAACGATAATAATTCAGACGACGATAATTTTGATTATTTAGACAAAGAAGAAGACAATAATTTTGATGATCCACATTTTTGGCCAAGTTTTCTTGATGAGAGTACAAGGATAATGATATTAAAAAAAGGACCTATACAGAAAAAAACTTGCTGATTATCCTATCAATACGTGCAATAGAAAGTTTTCCAATGCATATTATGAACGTACATTGAAAAATGGCGAAACATATGAAAGAACTTGGTTAGTGTATTCTGTAAAAAATGATTCTGCGCATTGCTTTTGCTGTATAATATTTAATAAAAAAAAATGTGAGACTGGAATGGGATCATCAGTTGGCTATGATAATTGGAAAAACTTGTCGCAAACTATACAAACCCACGAAAAGTCAAAAAATCACCACGAAAACTTTTCAATCTGGCAAGATATTCTAATCAGATTAAAGCTAAATAAAACAATTGATTGTTGTCAACAAAAACTTTTCAATGAAGAAATTATACGGTGGCGGTCAATTTTAACTCGATTATGTGCAGTTTTGCGAGTCATGGCGGTGCAGAATATGGCTTTACGCGGACCTAAGTCCACAATCAACACACTGCACAATGGAAATTTCTTAAAATTAATTGAATGTTTTGGACTGTTTGATAATGTTATTAAGGAACATTTGAAAACCATAAGCTGTAAGCCCCGCACTACTCATTATCTTGGACCAAGAATTCAAAATGAATTAATTGCCATAATGTCGCAAAAAATCAAATCAGAAATTATCAATATGTTAAATGAGGCAAAATATTTTTCTCTTATATTAGATTGTACACCTGACATAGGACATATAGAACAGATGTCGATTATAGTACGATTTGTTCGAAAACACTCAGAGGAAGTACGTGAGCATTTTTTAGGTTTTATAGAAATTGACGATAAAACTGGAGCAGGATTAGCAAAACGCATTGTTGAAGAACTAGAAAATTTAAACATAAATATACAAAACATGAGAGGTCAAAGTTATGATAATGGTGCGAATATGCGGGGAAAAAAGAATGGTGGCCAAAAGCATATTAGAGACATGAATCCTCGTGCATTTTATGTACCTTGTAACTCACATACGCTAAATTTAGTGGTAAATGATGCTGCAAAATGCAACTTAGATGCGATATCATTTTTTGGGTTAATCCAAAAGATTTATGTTTTTTTCTCGGCATCTACTGATATATGGAATATACTTTTTAAATTTTTACCATCATTAACATTAAAGGCAGTTTCTGATACGCGATGGGAGTCCCGAATCGAAGCAATCAGGCCTATTAGATACCAATTGGTAGAAATTTACGATGCCTTATTATATATTGAAGAGAAACATGCCAATTCACACACTGAAAATAGTTTGCAGACCAAAAATGATGCCATCGCATTATCAAAAAATATATGCAACTTTAAATTTATAAATTGTCTCATAGTTTGGTATGATATTTTGAGTTCTATAAATCCAGTCAGTAAACAGTTGCAAATGATAGAATTTAATATAACCAGCGCGCTTGATTCCATTGAAGCTGTTTTAAATTTTTTGCGTAATTATAGAAAAAATGGCTTAGTACAAATGAAAATAATCGCACACCAATTAGCAGAAGCCCTCGAAATACCTGCAGAATTTCCCAAAGAAACAGATTGCAGAAGACGAAGAGTACCGAAACATTTCGAGTATGAGAGTTGTGATGAAACGCCTCTACATAACCCTGAAAAAAAATTTGAAGTCGAGTTTTTCAATCAAGTAGTAGATAAGGCTATAAATTCAATTGAAGATCGATTTGAGGAATTAAAATATCATGGAAGATTTTTCAAATTTATGTATAATATTAGCCTCTTAAGAAACATGACTCCTGAAAATTTATTGGAAGATTGTCAAAATTTAGAAATTAAACTCACTGCAAACGGCACATCTGATGTCGATGCAGTGGAGCTTTGTGAGGAGTTAAAATTACTGTGTAGACTTGTGACTGAAAAGTCTTCGCCACATGACGTACTAAAATTTATTTATGATAATAATTTGAAAGAAATCTATCCAAATACGGTCACTTCAATTAGGATAATATTGACAATGCCAATAACGGTGGCTAGCGCAGAGAGGAGTTTTTCAAAACTGAAAATTATTAAAAATTATCTCCGATCTAGGATGACCGAAGAAAGGCTAAATGGACTTGCAATATTGTCTATTGAAGCAGAAATGGCATATAAATTAGATTTGGATGACATAGTTACGGACTTTGCTACAAAAAAGGCCAGGAAAGTTTGTTTATTGTAACGGTTGAGTGTTGAGACAATTAATTAATAGTGTATTTGTGATTAAAAGTATGTTCATATTAAATGAATGATAAGGAAAATGATTTTGTTTACATGTTGTACAATAATAGCATAGAAAAATAGTGTGAAAATAATATATCTGCGTATTATTACTAAATGGTACTCTGCAAACCAAATTTGTCAGACATATCAACAAATAGAATCTCAGACTCTGGGGATTTGGGTAAGTGTCTAACTAATATTATGTTTATTCGCTTTTAATATCTAAATTTAATTTTGTATGTTTTAGTGGTATATATTTTGTTATTAATGCATCGATACAACACATTTCTTAGATATAAAAAAAATGGGGCGGCATTTTGACGCTGCCTAGGGGCGGCATTTTGTCTAGGGACGTCACTGACAGTATTGCAAGTAACATGAGACATTTTCATAAATATGAGCCTCATTGGGAGAGTGCATTAGACTGTAGATCAAAAGATCAGTAGTTCGAGCCTGGCAACTGTTTCACTTTTTCATTACACATCAAGTTGGATTTAGCGTATCGGTGTTTTTGCTGTTAATAATAAAATGCCTAATTCTTGTCAAATTTGGGATCACAGAGATTATCAATATAATTTTTTATCGTGAATATTTTACAAAAATTATCTCGTAATAAATTATACTAATGGTTTGATAAATGCGTTTCAAAATTAATAAACGTAAAAAATCTTAACACCACTGCACAGTTATGTACCGAAATATGACTAAACCCAAAACTAGTAGCGTACAGGCAGAAAATAATTTACTTCCCATCACTTCAGTTTTTTCCTCTTATCCAGTTGAATTGTCAAATTTAGTTAAAAGGAACTCATCTATAGACATAGATACTCTTCTCCCATTGTTAAATGATAACTTCTAACCACCATTCAACACTGCTATCCAAGCTATGTGGATAACAGGCACCGCTAGCTCAGGGTACTGGGTTTCCACACTATCTCTCTGATGAATTCCAATCCTGTTACGGAAAGGACCATCGAAATCAATTGGTATTCGATGGATAATGTCTACCATACCGCTGCAGCGGTTAATTGCGAGCACTGAAAACTTGACTCTATTGGACGCCAAAGCCTTTTCTATGAAAGAAAAGAACATAAAAGAACATAATATTACGGGATACAATTAAATTAAATGAAACACCGTGATAATTTTAACCTCACTGTATTTAAAATAAATGCAATTAAAAGTCAATGATACATAAATGGCGACATGACGCCATAGAAAAATCACCTCCGTTCACAAACGACGAGGTTATAATACATAAATATTTACGTTATACAAAAGACACAATATCAGCGTCTGCTAACTGAAATTCTAACACAATAAGTTCTCAGCAACTAACTTAAACTTAAACCAAAATATCCACATGTGAGTGAGGTTATAATTAAAGCAAAGACTTAAAATTAATTAATACTAAAAAATGAAATGTATTTACAGCCGCATAGCGATTCCGCTATGCGGGATGTGCTCCTCCCACGTCCACTCGTGTCAAGGGTCAACCAGAAAGGACGGAAATCCAAACAAAATTCGATCGCCTGACATCGATCCCCCCACCACTCAAACAACCCGGAAGCTTGAAGTGCCAATCGCAGGATTTTTGTGTTGCCCGCGAGAGAAAAACCTCTCCACTAATTACAATGGTTAATTAGCCCGTTGGTGACGTCTGCAACGTCACAATACCCCATCAGTCGGGAGAAATTGACGCCGCAAGAGTCAATTTGTTTGTGACCACAGCATTCCTTGGGTCTTCTCATGGCGGACTGTCTCCTCTTGAATAAAGGAAGGGTGTCTCGTTTTCTTGGAAGCGGGTCCCTCAGTGGCGCAGGACAACCAACTGGGTTCGGTGGAAGCTTGGTCCGGGTGAAAAGTGGTGGCGGGGCTAAGCAGTCGATCCGCTGATCCAAGAGTCTTCTGGATCCTTTTCTGGATGAGACTGCCTTTGCGCTCCTTGATTCCTTCTTGCCTCCTCAGTTAACCTTGTGTTAAAACATTAGCCTTTTTTTAAATTTGCATTTTAACTTAACCTATATATAATTAAATGAAACTAACATGACCATTCAGGTACATGTTTGGATCTGAGAGTTCTCAAAAGTGAGGTGCTCACACAATATTGAGCATACAAGAAACTTATTGCGCATCCTCGAACAATGAGGGTTTACTAACACCTAAATACAATATTGCTTATGCTATTGTCACCTTGCGCTGGCCTTGTATGTGAACCCCTATTACTGAGTTTAAATCAATAATACTTTTCTTTTAAAACAAGAAATTTACAATATCGTTAAGCAAAATATAGCTTTACAATAATTGTGCCCATGCACTAGATTGATTATTTGAGAGCAAAGGCTCTCCGTTTTAGACTGTTATGCTTGAGCAAGCTACAACAAATCATGCTCGTTTGCTTGTGGAGCGACCATTCCTTGGTATTGCGGCATGGGTGAAGCCCAAGCTTACCTGAAATCTTAATATTAAATATTGAAATGTGCAAGATGTTGCTAACTCATCATGCTTTCTTACTGTTGCTTCCTAAGCAAAAACAGTAAGAGGGGTTTGTTCTAGAGAAACACAAGAAATGTGATGCAGCTGAAGACGGTGGTCGCGGGCGACTCTCCCAAACCTTTCCCTGCAAGAAAACTACAATACAATAAAGTCCTAATGCCACGTAGGCTTAAATATTTTATACATGAATAGATACCTCCGATTAATCGCGCGGAAGCTTTATATTGTTATGTTAATCGCACGACTCTATACCCTATGAACTGCAATCAGCGTTGTATGGTGGGGACTCCGACAGCAGCCAAGGCTCTTTCTTCGAGACTACGCTATTCCTGTGTGTGTGTGTGCTTACATGCTAATTTTTGCTCCGCCCTGAAAGCTACGGAACCCCTCCAGACAAACTGCGAGTTCCTCGTGGGTCAAAGATGCGTGCGCCACCCTGCCGCTGCTTAAAACTAACTTGCATACTGGGTGCGACGAGGTTCCGCACGCCCTTCGACTGCCATGATGCTAACATATTCTACCGAGAGATTGGTCAGGTTTGCCACTGACGCGAGCCTCCTTCAGACTCGTATCTGAATTTAGGATAAAATTTTGCGATGTGTCGATTGACATCATCTTATTGCCCGATCTTTATGCCAAGCTGTTTTCTGAAATAAATGATGCTACAAGCCTCTAGAAAATGCAGGTTAGGCACCCCCGTTTGTTCAAGTCTCGTTGAACCAAACTTAGTTTACTATGCTATATTAGAGATTGCATATGGGAACTCTGCTCAGAGCTGTTGGTACGAAACCCCTCAAGATACCACAATCAACGAGTACTTGATGGTCTCAATTACTACAAAAAAATTAAAAAAAATATGACAAAATCCAGACCTAAGCACAGGACACTGCTTTTCCCAGCTGGGTCGTCTGTCAATCGTTTGCATGAACCAAACTTCAACGCCATGCACACGATTTGCAAATTACCAAGCATAATTCATAAGCATGAATCCCATTTCGTTGGCTTTCGCACAACTGCAATTCTCTTAGCTTTACTATTATTAAAATAAAACAAATATCAAACTTGCGGTCATCTCCACTCACAAACCAGACTCCACCAGAGTTCTTGGCCAATGCAAGGCACTTCACTCTGCGTGAGTCAGTAGAATTTAAGATGTGTCGCAAACTAGCAACAATTATACGTTTCTTTTAAGGAAGAAACGGATATTCTTTTTCAGAAGAAACTGAAAACATCATTGTGGAGGTCCACACACAAGCTCACCGCTTACAATAACTAGGTAACATTACAATTTAAAACACTTAACTCTATTGGACTCGTGAACCACCGCTTCGGACTGCAGTGTGCCGAAGTCACCAGGAGGTGGAGCGTACAAATGCGGCTGGCATGCCGATGGTCACTCGCAGACAAACTCCTGCTGACCTCGACAGCAACTGCACTCCGCACGACGTCCCGGCATCAGACAACACGTACAATAGAATACAGCGACTGAAACTTAAAACAATTTTATGTATACAAAGACAGTAAATGAAACTGCTTTACAACAATGTAAGGTGATAAACCTATCACGATCCTACATGAATTGAAATCAAATAGATTATTTTTGTATTTGACAATTTAATCAAATATATTCTTCTATATTGCAAATAGAACAATGCATCTTGCATTTAAAAGCTTTGGCAATTAACTAATTGACATGTGTCAAAATACTTTCACAGTGAAAGATATTTATATAACATTTTTATATAACATTAAATTATTTGACTGTTAATATAACATAAAGCTTAATCTTTAACATTGTGTGGTGCACTAGAAAAACAGCACAAGTTAACCTAATGTAATCCTAAATATATTACACATTTTAATCTAACATGAAATTATATCATATTGATTATCACAGGAATGTAATATTTGTACTTACAAAAATATGTACTAACATATCGAAGTTTGCGTATGTCAGTGTGACACAGAGCGCAAAATGAAACGCTGGATGATATAATCATCTAGCATATGTGATATCACATATCACCCCTTCAGTCGTCAAAAGATAAGCAGAAAAAGCGCTTATCTCACAGGAACCTCTGTGTAAGGAATACATTTGTCTTGCCTTTACAAATCAGAAATCAGCTGCGATGCCGATTTGTAAAGACGAGACACAAGACAACGGTACTAACTAAGTAGGCCGGTCTATGGTGTATAAATGAGGCAATCGATGGTGTGAAAGAAAATCAAATCAGTGTTCGCGCACTGTGATTATGAAAATACACCACGATTACTTCGTTCACAATTCGTAGGATGATTGGAATATTATACCAACCATGGACATAAACAGCTGAATGCAGAAGCAATCTTGCATCCGCTGTCCATATGGAATCATTGAGTCGTGCGAACACATTGTTCACACAATGAGGTGTTCCACAATTATGGAACATACATGCTAAAGAGGAAGTAAGATAAAAAAGCCTCCTTGATCGTAACTGAACGTCCAAGGACTCATGTCAAAATGATAACATTTTAGGGAGTGGAAATAATCAGTCAGTTGACTTAATATTTCTAGAAGTCTATACTTAAGGAGTGACAAACACAAAATCCTTAAATAGTAAAAAATATGAACGGGCGTAGACCTAAGTCTTAACAAATTATAAGAATCCTCTTAGCATGTTAAACGGTATCCTGATGCGAATTGAAATGCAATCAGGTAAGCTACTGAATGACTTACACTGAAAGATCGTGTAAGCCTTTTTACTTTTGTAGGTTAAGAGAACTGTGCGGCCATTCTAAAATTGACCGCCAGACTAATAAGTCTTTAACTAAAGAAGAAGTTAAGCTCGGCGTCTCAAATTGAACTATCACGCCTCTTGGAATTGTACCCAAGTGCTAACCTCTCTCTATTAAAACGAAACCACCCCAGCGCTCCATCATTGTAGGACTTTAAAAAGTACCTAAACTAACATGTTGGAAGACGGAAGATCCCGAATCTCCAACATCTCAATTCGTGTGAAAGAAAGTCGTGAACAGACGTTACTGGAAATTCTTTAAATTGAAAGAGCTTTACATCTCATAAATGTAACGCTTTCTAGGTCACCACAATAATAGTTAGATGAACAAACCACAGAACTATCTGTGAGAAAAGAAAAAATCCAACTCTTAACTATCTAGTAGTATAAGAGTTATATTTTTAATTGAAATTGAATCTGAATCAATCACGAATCACGAATGAAATTAACTATGTATTAAAAATCATGACTCAATTTCAAATAAAAACTGTCGCTGCACAGACGAACTAGTAAAAAAAAAATATTTCGTGAGCCTCTTATGCGTAAGAGTGTCAAGCGTGAAATTCTGTGTTGATTTATTTGTCACGTATTCTAAGCGAAAAACTTGAGCTGAGCGCCACCGAACATGAAAAAAAAATTTTGATGCGAAATTAAATTTTAAAACTACCAAATTATTATTAAATATTAAACCACCCACTGGGAACGTAAACTTTTCGGAAGTCGAAGAAAGCCTGACCCTCACTAGATGGAAATGGTGAAATAATTGAGAAAAAATTCTAGCGAAAATAAGCTATGAATTTGAAATTTCTAAAAACAGCATAAATTGTCACCGAAATAGGTAGGTACTTATCTTTGATTTGCGAGCGTGGTTTCGTTTCTGTGCACGGGCTTCTATCGGAAACGTCCAATGTCTGCCGTCAGCTTCATGGGGATGTTTTCATCTTTGGTTTGCGAGCGTGGTTTTGTTTCTCTGCATGGGCTTCTACCGGAAATGTCCAATGTCTGCCGTCAGCTTCGTGGGGATGTTTTCGATGAATCTCCTATGTCCACGAAGAAGATCGCAGCGGAAGTTTGCTTGAAGTCTCCGAATGTCGTTGCCACGTGCCAAGATGAAAAGACCCTCTTCCAGCTTCAACCCGCAAATGCCGGTTCGAAATTTCGCCAACGCCCGTTTTCAATCAAACGAATCTAGCTATGACATTTGATTGGAAACAACAAAGCATTACACAATTCAACAATACATTTGAAAAGATGTGAAGGATGTACTTGATAAAGTTGGATTTGAAATTTTCGGATCTGAGCCGAATGCAAAATGGCCGTTTACCAAGCAACGAAATCCAACACACACTTTCCAACTTCACGTGGTCAAAATGAAAACCGCGTGGTTTTTGAAAACAGTACGAAAAAATGCATCCGTATTGTTTGAAAGGCACAAAAAAATAATGATGATTTCGCGCCGTAATCGAAACATGCGCTCCGCTCATGCGAATTGCCACAAGAATCAAAATTGCTTGGGTTGCTCGTCGCGCACCGCATTTAAAATGGGTGACACAAAATCGAAACAACACATTATTTCACACTGACTTTAAGATACTTCATTTACAGCTAAATATAACTAGAGTTTCACATGTGGATAAAACAATGTTATTACATGTAAATACAAAAATACTTTCACATGCGGATATAATAGTAAAAATAACTGCAACGATATGATAAAATCTTACGATATATCTTCAACAGAGAGACCGCGTTGAAGCGCCAAATGTTAAATAATAATTAACATCTAACCACCTCTCAGCAATCCTCTTAGGTAAAACCCCATCCTTTTACGAAAAAAGACTATCGAAAGATGAATTTACAAATCCTTTTACGAAAAGGATTATCGAAATCAATTGGTATTCGATGGATAATGTCTACCATACCGCTGCAGCGGTTAATTGCGAGCACTGAAAACTTGACTCTATTGGACGCCAAAGCCTTTTCTATGAAAGAAAAGAACATAAAAGAACATAAAAGAACATAATATTACGGGATACAATTAAATTAAATGAAACACCGTGATAATTTTAACCTCACTGTATTTAAAATAAATGCAATTAAAAGTCAATGATACATAAATGGCGACATGACGCCATAGAAAAATCACCTCCGTTCACAAACGACGAGGTTATAATACATAAATATTTACGTTATACAAAAGACACAATATCAGCGTCTGCTAACTGAAATTCTAACACAATAAGTTCTCAGCAACTAACTTAAACTTAAACCAAAATATCCACATGTGAGTGAGGTTATAATTAAAGCAAAGACTTAAAATTAATTAATACTAAAAAATGAAATGTATTTACAGCCGCATAGCGATTCCGCTATGCGGGATGTGCTCCTCCCACGTCCACTCGTGTCAAGGGTCAACCAGAAAGGACGGAAATCCAAACAAAATTCGATCGCCTGACATCGATCCCCCCACCACTCAAACAACCCGGAAGCTTGAAGTGCCAATCGCAGGATTTTTGTGTTGCCCGCGAGAGAAAAACCTCTCCACTAATTACAATGGTTAATTAGCCCGTTGGTGACGTCTGCAACGTCACACCATAGAATAAATAATTATGTAATGCTGAATTTTTGTTAAATTAATTGATTTATGTAATACTTAAATCTTTGAAAAATTACGTCACAGTTAACTGTTATGATAATGGCAACATTTTTTTGACTGATAATGATGGGCGATGACATTTCTCAAAGCTTTGTGAACTGATGTTCAAACAACCATTTTCCTTCTATAAATTTAAGCGCATTTTATAAAAATTAAAAACATTTATTTAAATGTTTTTTTATTGAAAATATCTGACTTATAATAAGTGTTTATTACCATTATTAATTTTACAAGATATCTATATCAAATTAATCAAACTGATCTGAGAACCAGAAAAACCTTAAAAACTCATATTAGTGATATATGTACAATATAATATTATAGATTGTATGTAGGTATGGGAAATGAGTCACAAGGACTCTGACCGATTGTGATAGTGATTTGTTCAGAGAGATTAGGTCAATTGTGTCTTTTGTTTCCGTTATAATATGTATAGTACTAGGGCGTACGGACGGAATCTGACGTCGGTTATGAATCAAAGTAAGTACCGATTATTGGTACCTTGATTCAAACCACAAAAGCCGATAACCAAAATTAATGCAATTTGTTAAGTAAATCAGATGTTTGAATATTTGCCGATTTTGTTGTAATTAGGTAGGACACAGGTGGCTCAATGGTAAGGCGCATTGGCACAAATCTGATGGATGCAGGTTCGATTCCCGTCCGGTGTTATATTTTTTCAATGATTTTTTCTAATAGGTATAGGGGAGGTGTTTTCCAATAATGCCTTGTTATTGTCCCATTTATCTCAAATTTAGCACACTAGTGTGTAGATCACGCAGCCTTTCATCACACTGAGAATGAAGAAGTGACGTAAGACCTGGTTCGGCTACATGCTATAGATCAGGGGTGGGCACACTTTTATATTCTAGGATCGACTAGTTGATAAAATTATTTATGGCGATCGACTGATATCGCTTGTAATTATAACATGCGAGAACAAAAAAAACCCATTTTTTTATAATTCAAATATGTATTTTGAAAACAGATATTGTATACATATAAAAAATAACGACGTAATATAAAATAATTACATCAATAATCATACCACATCAAATTGCATCACACAGCCATGTATTTTAAAATGTAAATATCCGTCGAGGAAAACAGCGCTGCAGGCGACTTTTTTTACTATTCGAGCAAATTTGTGGTTTGTGTTTTTCTCACTTAAATGGTCGACCCGCTACGCAGGGCCCTCCTCAGGGCTCTAGAGCCCTGCCAGACTCCCCTTGCGGGAGCCATGCCTGCTGGTGTACGATGCAATGATAGCTGATACAAGTGGGTATTGTTTCCTAATTTTTACATAAAGTAATAAACCCAACATGATTCCCAACCATTGCAGGAGCTCCATCAGTCGTTACCGATACTAGTTTATAAATATATCTTCTCTTTTGGATCGTTCCATCATTGGTAAAACTGTTAATAATTCTTCTGAAGGAGACATGTCTTTAAAAACCAATCGAATTAAAATACATAGGTACCTTGTTCTGCAATATCCGTGAAATCTACTGATTCGACAAATTGCAATGATAGGAATTTACATTTATTTTATTAATGTTTTCCTGTAGAATTTCTTCCAAGTTAAAGCTCATTACTTGTGTTCTTCGCATGACTGTATTTCTTGATAATGATATGTAAGAGAAGAGATACGAACCAGCGAATTTTAAGAGCTGGAACGTCGAGTAGTTTTGACAGGTTTGAACAAGAAATAGTTAAATAATATATTATTATGTCCGCGATCGACCAAAAATAACTTCGCAATCGACGCACTGGCCATCCCTGCTATAGATGTTTCGAGAGAATTTCAGCCTAGCCTGCTTGTCCCTCAAGCCAACCGGATTCTGGTGTCCTGAAAGGCCGCTATACAGAGGGTAAATGAGCTAAGGGATACTGGCATCACCTGGGAAGATGCAAGAACGCTGGTGGGCGATATGGATTCTTGAAGGCGCAGTGTGATATCCATATGCTCTAATTAAGGAGCTGATATGGTCAAAAGAAGAAATAAAGAATCGTGAGCATTTGAATTGAATCACCTTAATTAAGAATATCTAAAAATGCACTTCTTACCATCACTGACGATAAGTTGGTTGCAGACGAAGCAGAGGTTTCCGAAGAGCATGTGGTCATGCGTCTCGCAGTACGCCAAACATTTCTTGTCATAGTGGCAATGGTCATGGATGGGCTTCTCGCACTTGGCGCAAACAAAGTGCTGCAATCAGATCAAACCGAAGATGTTCAAGTAAAACTCCCTTTTATGTGGATAAAATCTTCAGATTCGAAAATAAACCTATACAAATGGTAACATTACCTTGGCTAATAATTACAATCTGCAAGTCATTATGAAGGACAGATTTTATTGTAGCAAACTTAAAAAATCAGATTATGGCAGGTTTACTTTCTGATTGTTAATGTACAGTATTTTGTCCCATTTGGAGACCTCGGTTCATTTAAAGAGTATTTTTCTGAATCCATAGACGTATTTAACTCAAAACTGCCTACATCTGCTTATCAGCAGAGATTTTGCCTGACCACCGCATAGAATCACAAATAACAGTATGTACACAGATAGGTAATCATAGCAAGACATCAACAGCAGACCGCCATTTTCGTTTCTATTTACGTGTACAGTGGTGAAGAGTGGAGGTAGACAGTGGAGTTCTGACAAATATAGTGTACACTAAACTTTGTCAGTCGTACTTCTTTGTTTTCATTGAACTAAGTATACAAATTGCAGATGGTGTTGGATAGTTTATAAAATTCAATTAAGCACTGCCTAACCAAACCATAATAGATGAAATATCTAAAATCATGAATGCCACTGACATATACACGTATTCAGTGCTGCCTGATTTATGTTCATGGTATAATTATTATATATTGGTCTAAAAAAGTTGTCTATTGTTATGACAGACTATAAGTAAGCATGCGAGATAAAACAAGAAAATAAATGCAAAGTTGTAAGAGTCACACCTCAACATGCCAATGCTTTCCGAGAGCGGTGACCACTCTCTCCTCGATGGGTCTCTTGCAAGCTCCACAAATGGGAATGCTCATCTTATCATGGCAGCGGAGGCAGTACAGCTCATTCTGATCGGGAAAAAAATATATCATTATAATTATTGGCCGTTTGCAGCAATGCCGACATCTGATAAAACACACAAGAAGCAAAGAGTACAATAATATACTAACACCAAAGAAACAATAGATGCATGACTTGTCGATAAAGTAGTAAACAGCAAAACCCACTTATCAGTGACAGCTTACCAATTTATTTCGCTCACTAGTCATACTGTCGTGAATAGACCTATTCCAAATGCTCTTTTTTATTCCTTTACACCAGTGCTCTGCAACCGGTGTGCCGCAAGACGATGCTAAGTGTGCTGCCAAGCATTGGTTCAAAAAAAAAAAAATACAAATAATTTTGTATATTGTACAACGCCGAAATTTTATAGAAGCGCTTATGCTATTTTCTGGATTTTGGTTAATAAAGCATATCCTCGTATTTCTGACAAGGCTACTGAACTAAGGCTAAAAACTTTTACGTTCATTGAAACAAGCTCAGGTATCATATTAATTAGTTATTTTATTGATAATACAATATATGGGAATATGTACATTTGGTTCTTCGTCGTGTGTTATGTAGGTATATATTTTTTTAAATTATTTATCAAATAAGTATGTAACATAATTTTGGTGCATGTCCCTCACAAGGTGGAGGGCTATAGCCTGGGGGCCCAAACTCAGGGGGGCGGGGTGGCAGGTTAAGCAGATAATTGAGATAAACACAAATTACAAATTTACTCTAATATAAAAAAAGTCACCTGCGGCGCTGATTTCCTTCACTGGCATTTATATTTTAACACATACGATTTTGGGATACAATTTATTATTATTTTGTCAATACTCGACAAATGATCATTGTTAACCCGACAACTAACCATAATTCAAGCAGATGTATTGATGAATACAAAAAATCGCTAAACATAGAATCGATACGATTAATTTTACCTCGAACACCATTTGAAAAACGTTATTTTAAAGTATCACACTGTATGTGTTTAACCTTAGCGATAGGTAGGGGGGGTGCCGAAGATTCTGGGCTGGGTCCATGTTTTGGGGTATAAATTGTTTTACATGTGGTGTGCCGCGGAATTCTGGGAAGACCTTTAGTGTGCCGTGGGTGAGAAAAGCTTGCGGAGCACTGCTTTACACTATAAATTGTATCAGTGCAAAAATAAATATAATTTCTTCAGTGTTTTTATTAAAACATTAAGGGCCGTATGTATGAGATTGCCAAATTCTTTATAAGCTATTTAACCGATTTTCCATCGAATAGCTAATAACACTCTTTGTGACGTAAGCACTCTGACGTCACGCGAGATTCAAAATGGCTGCCAACGACTGCTTCATCTGTCACTTTAATAATGGATTCCATTCGGCAAGCACGCATGTTAACAGCTATGCAGCAGACATTTGTTGCTGCAAGTGTTCGGAGTCTCGTTAATTTTGTAGATTTAGTAGAGGAAAGAAATAGACGATCGCGACTGCCAAAAAGATACATACGGGACATGGAGGACCCGTACTCCAGATACGGGGCAATCGAATTTAGGCAAAAGTTCCGTTTCACAAAGGACGTCGTGAGAAACGCGATATTCCCGATGGTGAAAAATGACTTGCAAAAAGTCACACTAACGGGCTTACCCATTGCGCCAGAGGTTCAACTTCTTCTCACCTTGAGATATTACGCCACTGGAAGCATTCAGGTAAGCCACATTGGGGAATAATATGACATACCTTGGTACCTAGCTATATTATTTATTTATGAAAGAGTTAAGTTTGAGGGAAGTATCACAAACATGTAATAGAGTTAAAATGATATAATACGATTTTATGTAAAAGGTTGATTGGGCTCATTGGTTACATGTAAGTTGTACGTATGCAGTTCTTCCTTAAACATTTCACCATGGAATACATTTGTACGTATCTGACAAGTGCGGCGATAGTTTGCAAATAGTACTGTTCCAATTAGATTAACCCTAACCTAACCTAGTAAACACATCTCCACATGTTGTAGCATACGTAATATACTCCACGGTTTGATTAAATGTTACACGAACTCATGTTTCATGTATTGCGGTGCACGAATAAGTGTCCTGCGGTGAACTGCATACGTACAAATTTCCGGATACGGGGATCAGTAATTATTAGATCTTTTGTTTTTGATAAAAACACATGTATTGACGCTTTCAATTTTGGTACTGAGATTCCCGGGGGTCCAGCGGCTAGCTCAGGAGTCCATCGAACCCCGGATTCACAAAAAAAAAGATGTTCAAACGGTTGGAGTGTAAATAAAACACAGTCCTTCGTGCTCGTAACGTGATATTCTTATATTTTCTTAATTTTTAGTTTTACAAATTATATTTGGGATTTTTACAGTTGTAGTCGTCAGGTCCGTACCTATCGGAAAGGGGACGCTTACTAACTTTTCTTTTCTTTTTTCAAATCTCGCGTACCTACGCCGTCCAACAAAAAGGACTCTCGTGATTGGCCAAATTTTATCGCCTGATTTTGATTTGACGAATCACGAGGACCACCTCGGCGCAGGCGCGCAGGGATTTTTACGTTGCCGGCAAGCGCGGCAAAATTTATTATATTTAAATACTTATATTTAGTCTTAAAATTATCTCTTTCATACATCATCATTTATACATTTTAAATTAAAAAAATTACTTACGTGGTTGAGCAAGGAATCAGATTAGATGTTTTATGAAGCCGTTTCTAGAGGTCAGGGTTACGTTTCGACTTAAGCTACTGAATGATTATTTTACACCGGGAGAAGCCCGCCTGTAACAGGGGTGTATCAGTACCTACCTACGTTTTCAGTAAACGATGTGTTTTTATCTACCATCATCACTAATTCAAAATAAAAATCTTCTTTTCAGTCTGTATACGGGGACATCGGGAGGGTTCACCAGTCCACAATTTCCAGGACAATACAGCGAGTGTCGGCATCTCTGGCTCAGCAGTACAAGAAATTTATTAAATTTGATGTATCTGCTGAAAATTGCCAGAGATTCCAGTCGATGGGGAATTTTCCTGGAGTTGTGGGCTGCATTGATTGCACGCACATTAAAATTAAGAACCCTGGCGGTGCAACCGGAGAAGTGTTTCGGAACCGGAAAAGATTTTTCTCCCTCAACGTTCAGGTAGTCTTACTATTTACTAAATACTATAAAAATGATATCTACTCAATTCAAACTAACCACAGAATACCCCAGACGTGATACTGTATTGCAATGTGGTATATCGTTTAAAAATTACGTAGGTACTGTCCGACAAGAAGATCTAGGCAATAACCGGAAGTCGCTGGTGCGGCTTAAAGCCTCAATTACATTGAGCTTCTTTACGAGCTGTTTATTGGCGAATTTAAAAGCGAGCGAATCAGCTACTGCGATTTGATGATTACACACAAAACTTTCCATTCGCTGAGAAGCCACGAGCCAGTGACTATTTTGACAGAACGTAGTTCGTGTTTTTACCGGGAGGTTGCTACTGCGCAGACGCAGTAGCCCACACGCCGGCGTGCAGCATGTAAAGTTGATCGGCTTCCAACTTTTCTCGGTAGAGTGTTTACAACCTGCTTGTTCGATGATTACACTGGGCGACTTTACAGGCAGATTGTAAATTCGCCAATAAACAGCTAGTAAAGAAACTCAATGTAATTGAGGCTTAACGTAGGAGGAGCTTGTTATTTAGCACGTAGCCAAGATCTTGTTGGACAGTAATGTGACAAACGAGACCTTAATACAAAATTAATTTCAAATAATGATTTTAAAATGCAATATGTGAGCGGCTATTCAAAGCATACTGTCTCGATTACCCGATCAAAATTATTAAACTGACCATGTTTTTTTTAGATTGTCGGCGGTCCTAGGCTAGAGATTTTTGACATAGTTGTTCGCTGGCCAGGCAGCTACCACGACAGCTACATATTTGGCAATAGTAGGGTGAAGCAACGGTTTGAAGAAGGGTTTTTATCCGGTGCCCTTCTTGGCGATGCAGGTTACCCATGCTTACCATATTTGTTCACTCCGCTGGCAAACCCTGTTTCGCGTCCAGAAAGAAGGTACAACAGAGCACAGATTACAACCAGAAATTCTGTTGAACGGCTCTTCGGTGTTTGGAAGATACGGTTTGCGTGTTTGTCCAGGGGCATCACTACGAAAAAGTCAACTACAATCAACATAATAATTGCTTGTGCCATTCTGCACAATATAGATCCGGAATTTTTAACAGATCAAGATATTGTGCCGGAGGAGCCCAGCTTACCGCATGGAGGAAGGGAATTGCCAGAGGGAATTGCTGCTCGTAGAGCATTAATCGCTCGCCATTTTAGATAAGTTTTAGTTTAAGTATTTGTGTATTTAAAACTGTTCTTGTTGTAATTGAATATTTACTGTCAACTGTATTGTGTTTTTCATTAACGTATGCCAATGTAAATGAATACTTCTTACCGCTAATTGTGTATCTTTTAAACGTTTTATGCCAATGTACATATTTCTTACCACCAAACATGTTTTTTATAAAATTGTGCTTGTAATTGAATATTTACTGTCAACTGTACTGTGTTTTTCATTAACGTATGCCAATGTAAATGAATACTTCTTACCGCTAATTGTGTATCTTTTAAACGTTTTATGCCAATGTACATATTTCTTACCACCAAACATGTTTTTTATAAAATTGTGCTTGTAATTGAATATTTACTGTCAACTATATTGTGTTTATCATTAACGTATGCCAATCTAAATGAATACTTCTTACCGCCAATTATTGTGTATCTTTTAAACGTTTTATGCCAATGGAAATATTTCTTAGCACCAAATATGTTTTTTATAAAATTCTGCTTGTAATTGAATATTTACAGCGGTGTATAAAATTTGTCTTTTAGTTTTTTTTATATAAATATATAATATAAAAAATGAAACATTGTGTTATAATTGCTAAATAATAATTTTATTGTCCCATGGTCCCAAAACACATTTTGCACATTTGATTTATTTAATAATCTTTAAAAAGGAGATGGAAAAAATAATGAAACAATAAAATAATAATTCAAATGAAAATAAAATTAAAAACTTAAATTAAGTAAGATTGTTTGAGATATGAGTATTATAACTTATATAAAAATAGAATTTTGATATATGAGTTTGTCAATATCTCAGTACATAACTACAAATAAATACCACATATGAGTTCGACACCTCATCAAATTGGCTATATAATAAGTTAAAAAAAAACCAATATCGTAAAATTTGAAGTTATGAGGTTTCATATCTTAACGACTATTGAAATTTAACAAGTTTTTTGAATTAGCATACCTTCGTATTTAATTTACAATTTCACAAACAATATTTCAATTAAGAAGAAATAAAAATCGATATCATGGCATTGGTGTCCTCGGTGGAGCGCCTGTCTGCAGAAGCTGTGGAGGTAGTTCCGGTGCAGCGTCTGGAAAGAATTACATGCCTGTCTCTGCAGAAGCCGTGGAGGTAGTTCCGGTGGAGCGCCTGGAAAGAATTACATGTTTCTTTATTGTGTGTTTCATCAAGAGTATGGGCTAATGGGTTGTTGGACAAATTGCTGAGAACGAGTCTGTGGAAGCTCATATAGGTACGAAGCAGAAAGTGATTATTTAATTTATAATACTAAACAACAATAAAAAGAGCATTCATACAAATAATGAAATTCCTTAACATAGAAATAACCGTAATACTTAGAATTAAAATTAAAGCTGTACATCACAGTTATGCAATTTATAAATCGGCAGTGCAGTCGTCACCTTGCATTTATTGCATGGAGCTCTGCTTACTGACCCCGCAGGTCTGCATCGCCAATCTGCATCTGAAATAATGTAATATTCGTATTATTTATAAGCGAAGGATGGCCCATAGTTGTTGGATCTAGGTATGTTTTGAATTCTTTGTAAAAGTACAAAATAATAATGAAACCAGTGGTATTACTTAATTAGGGACGGCCTAAAGCATGACACCGACCTCACGTGACCGGCTTAATAAAACATTCCACGTATCTCTTTGATTAGCTGACAGCGTTTGTATTCCAGATAAAGTCCTATCCTAGTGTATCGAATCTGATAAACACTAGGCGTAGAAAGTATGCACTCATTGTGTCAAACGGAAATGAACAAAAGCATAGGTTATCGGTTAATCATTATAATTAACTAACCGTAATGAATAGTTTGTACACGGCATTATACACTATGCAATCTCCATGTTAATTTTAATATGGATTAAAATTTGAATAAAATTTCATTACCCGTTGCGCATGCTCCTCTTCCTCACGCCGCAGCTTCCGTTCGCGGTCCTCGTCCTCACGCTGCAGCTTCCGCACGCGGTCCTCGTCCTCTTGCCGCAGCTTCCGCTCGCGGTCCTCATTCGCATGCCGCACCGTCCGTTCATGGTTCTCGTTCGTAAGGTGCAGCATCTATCTGTTCATGCTGCACGTTCAAGAAGTCCCTCTGATATGAAATAATATTATGTCATTATTTGTGAACAATTCATACATAACGTACCCTCATAATGTCTTTTATTCAAAGAGAGGCATCCCGTGCGCCGCTTTTAAAGCAGAAAACTTTTTTATAATATATTTATTAATAATTAATATGTGACGGCTTGTGCAATAATTACTTTTAAAATATAATTACTATGCTACGTACTTGGTTCTATATTTCATTTTTCAATGCTAACGATTTAAAAATAAAAGGAGACAAGACATTTTTGAAGACAATATGCCTGAAGTTATGTTTAAAGCAAGTTTGGAAGGATTGAGTAAGCTTATAAATTAATATGGATTGAAATTTTAATTAAGATTCATTACCACTAAGGCGTTCTGTTCGTCTAAATACTGCAGAGCTCGTGAGTTTTGTTCCCGGACGAATTGCTCTGTTAGGGTCGAAATGTTATCCTGAAACAATGACATATTTCTGATTACATTTTGTGCATTCTACTGCCAACCATTATGTACTCATTTACATTAATTATTTTATTGCTCAATGAAAACTGTTTATAAACTAAAGTAAATATATACATAGATCATACCATCAAATCATGGCCTGCCCGCCTTTCCTGGGTACGAATAACTGACTGCCGAATTTGAGTACTTCCCCGCTGCGCTCGCAGTCGAGGATACAATCGACGAGCAGATGTTGATGCCAATGGAGCAGCAGTCGGAGGTGTTTGCATGTTAATAATTGATGGTGAATGGCGTTCTGTCAATGAGTGCTGTATGGAATTGTAAATTGATGATTGACGTTGTGAGGAATATGCGTGCGGAGATGCTGGTTGAGATGTGTCAGAGGTGTGAAGTGGTTGTAAACTTTCCATTTGGGAGCCATGCGGAAGCTCGTTAACTGTGTGCGGTGAATGTATTTGGAGTGGTGACTGTCTATGTGTGTCTGTTTGAAGTGTGTGAACTTGTGATGTGACTGTGAGTGGTGTGGAATCTAATGTTTGCAAATGCGCCCCATCAGAATCTGCGTTATTACACCACTCTACTCGCAAATGATCCACTACTGACGAAAACGCAGCGGGGTTGTTGGCTGATCTTGAAGTCAAGGGTGGACCACCGCCAGTTCTCATCATGCTGGCTCGTTCTGCCGTATCAGCCTTCCTTTGGAGGGCTCTCATACTATTCCAGCATGATTTCAGCATTGTGACAGTTCGCTAGAATAAATATGTGTTCATTGATTTACTATATGGTTCTAAAATAGACAATCTAATGAATAAAGCAGTTTATAATCAATCGTTATTCATGGAGATTCAATTATCACACTCTGGCAACCACAACAAAATAAATTTACCGTGACATAACCTTCTATTAATATATAGCCCAATCTAGAGTATATAATATAACCAGTATAATATAATTACTTACCGTGGTTCCTTGGCTTCGGCTGTTAAAATCTGCAGTAATTCGCACCCATGCAGCTCGCTTGCGTCCGTTTGAAATCCCATCCGTCACTCGCGAATTTATAATTGTCATTTCAGCCGACACGCAATTGGTTAACAAATCCCTTTCGTCATCGGTATAATTAACTGCGCGTTGCCGAGATGCCATTGATGCATTCATTATTAAATCAGATAACTTTAAGAGATGAATCAGAAAGCGAGCGAAAAAGCACAGTTTGAATCGAAGCGTCAAGCGTCACCGGCAAAAACTGTATGTATTGCCATATGGAAATTTTTACTCGTAATACTGCATCATTTCGTACAGTATAATTAAAATGAATGTGATAAAATAACTGATAAATTATTTAAAGTTCATAATAATTATTCATTTATAATTATTAAATTTATATGGTACCGTTCGCACACTTTCAGACACATTTACAATTTCAAAATTTTGAATTATTTATCGGGGAATGAAATTTTATAAGATTGCCATGAGTGTCAAATTCGTGACGTCACTTAACAGCTAATTACGTTTTGTACTCATGCATACAAACGTGCAGTATATAGCCTATAAGGTTTTTGGGAATCTCATGCATACGACAGTAAATCTTCCGAAATTATTTTGTGAATAAATTTAAACTAACAACTTTAAATCTTTACTTTCAAAAGCTTGCATATAATAAATCCTCAAAAGCAACCTTCAACAAAGCTCAGTAGAAATGGTATGGAGCCACTGTTTTCATATATTTAAATTGTATCACTAAATTGATCAAATTGGTTCTAAACAAATTTAAGACATACATATTATAGCAATCTGTTTTGAAACTGTTATCGACTGTTGAAGTCTATTTAAAATATCGTCACTGTTCTGGCAGAAGACACTAATTCGAAAAAATGACATATTGAGTTAGTTATACCAAAATGTTCCTTATTTCAAACTTTACCGTCTGGAAAAACACACTAATTTTTAAAAAATATACATTTACTTAAAAACAGTTTTGTGCAAACGCACTAAATGAAAAATTTCGAATTGTTGCCTGGAAGTAACAACTAATTGAGTTAGTGTTTTCTGCCATAACCATTTTTGCTTTTCACCTTATACTGGCAAGCGACTTAGTGTCTATATTCTCTACATTCTACAACAATATGATCTGAGAGATTGACAGAGCTTGATTAGCAATTATAAATATTGCTTTTAATCATCATAGTCCTTTTATTTATTCATTTATTATTTTATAATCAAAATCGACAACAAGCCACTGATGTATAAAATACATTAACAAGATTATTTACATGTAGTCCAGGTGCGTTACCTAACAACCCGTATACATAATCAGAGAGACACTTTCTTCTGTGATTTGTTTACTTGAGATGATAGTATACACGAAAGGTTATGGTACCAGGTCGGGAAGTGGTCGTGACTTTCAATCCTCACCTCCGTAACTTGGTACTTGGTGAGAATCCCGCGCGTACATCGGATTCATTGGAATCATATAAAGTTTGTTTTACAATTTGTCTACCTGAGACGATAGTATACACGAAAAGATATAGCACCATGCCAAGGAGTCGACGTGGCTCTCACTCCTCACATCCTCGATGGGCACAGCGAGCGCACCTCTGATTTACCTGCACAATATGATATACATACACGGTCTATTTTGTAATTCGTCTACCTTAGACGATAGCAAGTAATACACGAAAAGTCACGGTAGCAGCATCGGAAGTAGTCGTGAATCCAACTTCTCACTACTTAACTTGTAACTACAATTACACTGTGTGAGCATCTTAGTTTCGTATGTATATGAGAGACGCAGTATGACTTTGTATATTATTTAAAGCTGGCCATTGTCAAGAATATAGGCATGGTGCCATTGTATCCAGCCAGTGTATTGGTTACTTTGGTGTCAGCATCATTCTTCTTCTTCATGGTAGGAACCTCATGGCCGAAGATCATGACTCGTATGGGCTCCACCACTCTGTATACCGAAATTCGTTTTCGAATTAACTACGAATTCAATATATGCTTCTACTAACAAAGCTCACGTGACTCTTCTAACATGAAAGACGTAGTTGTTTCATTTGTGATATATCTACCCGAGGAAATAGGAAACCAGGTCATGTTTCCAGTCATAGAAGTGGTCATGCCTTTCACGAATCACCACCTAACTTGACTACATGCACATGGCTAATTTTCTATTAAGCCACTGCTGAAACACTTTTTCATAATAATTATGAGAGATGCAATTTATTTCATGATTCGTCTGCAAGAGCCATATGCAGTAACTCAATTGATAATTTTTGGGACAACAAGGTGTCTGTAGGTGGATGTGTATTCGATGAAATTGTTTGCAAAGTGAAGCTGGGCTGCAAAACTTTTTTTGACCGTCTGAATGTCTTCAAAAATGACCCGTGCCTTAAGCGCAAAATGTTAAACCAGTGTGTGCTTCCCGTGATCACAAGTGAGTGTGAAACATGGACCCTAGGCAAAGGAGAGACCCAGAAACTTATAGTAGCACAGCGTGGTATAGAGAAGTGCATGTTGGGCATAACGCGAAATGACAAAAAGCGGAATGATTGTATAAGAAAACAGACAAGGGTTTGCAATGTAATAGCGTTCTCTAAAAACCACAAATCGAAATGGGCTGGATACATAGCTCGAAAAAGGGACAACCGATGATCAGGCCGCTTGATCGATGAAATAGTTAATTACTGCGGAAGTACGTGGCAACGCAACGCACAAGACCGAGAGAAGTGGAATCAGCTTGGAGAGGGCTTCATCCAGCAGTGTATTGATTCAGACTGATGATGATGACTCTAACAATGCTACTTTTCCACCAATGATAGTTACTCTGAAATTCCCTTTATTAATATGTCTTCTACTTGTCATTATTTACACATGTACCTACATAATTGAATACGTGTATTAAATAAGGCTCCAAGTACCAAAAAGTAGTATTGCCTGTATTTACAAAATACCGAGTCATTGCAGTAAAATTTCATGAAGCAGACCTTTTGAAAAATGTAGATTTACAGTGTGAAGCAATCACGGCAGCTTCTATAATTTTAGGTATTAAGAACTCGCAAGTGTCAACACGTCATCGTCAGCTATTTTATATTGAATGCCGTTAACCACTGCAGTGCTACTTACACCATTATAAATAACACACGCCAACGGACTTACAACGTCGACAGGTTTAATTATTTTGACTTGCTTGAGGCACTTAGACTATAATTGAAGTTATTGGCATTGGTATGTAGAACATTTTTCTAAAAATGTCAGTTTTTATTATTTTGGTACTTAGCGCCTTAATTAATACACGTATTCAATAATCTCTACGCTCTATAAGAATATACTATTGCAGTATGTATCTATCTCATTTTTTTATTAAAAATACCTAGATAATTTTACGTACTAAAATTTTTCCTTAAAAATACGAGTATGACAATGGCTTTAGAATATTCTGCATTTTTCTCCTGGCAGAAAACACTAAATAACACTTAGTGTAATCAGTGCCGCTGAAAAAGACAAAATGTGTTCTGGCAAAAAACACCAATTCGTTTTTTTAGATACAAATAAGAAAATAAACATAAAAAAAGAAAATTTTTCTTTATTTTTTACTTTAATCTTCTTAATAAATAAACAGTCTTTATTTTAAAGTCATCATTTTTACGATTACTTAATAAACTCACATGATAGACCATTTCAAACATTTTAAAAACTTCAAAGTCAAATTACTCGAAACTAGTATTCTCCAATTAGTGTGTTCTGCCAGAACAGAGACGATATATGGAACTACACAGAAGACAATCTTATCTTTAAGTGCATTTAGGTACTCTTATGCCGCAATTACTTTTCAATTAATTAATAACAATTACACGTCACATACTGATACATGCTGTACTAGTCGACGGTTTCGTCATTCCGCAAAATATTTTGAACGATCACTATCTCTATACATTCAATGATGGAGAGTGCCAACTCTAATGTATTAGTATTTAAAAATTTTATTCATTGTTCATGCCAATTTCTATTAATTTTAACAGTTTCTAAGTGTGTGTATGTTAAAATTACTTGCAATATTGTATTCATAGATATTTTGAACAGAACCCAACCCGCAGACCATAGGTAATACACAATATTCTTATATAAAATACAAAAAACCACGTGAGCCCAACATGTATAGGCATGTAGAAAATGATAAAAAACGTTCATTGAGACATGCGGGTGTCGACGTAGCGCGGTACGAGTGAGGTGACCTCATTGTTGTTCTGGTGATTTCGGCAGATTTGACGTGACAATATTCGTTGCTTGCGCCAGTCTGAGAACATTTTAAATACCAAGAAAAACGACATTACATACTTTTTTCCTGTAGCGGCAGCATACTGTGACAGCACATAACATTATCATAACGTATTTGAACGTTTACTGTTTGACATAGACAATGAGTTGTATTGGGTTGGACATTACCATGTCATTGGCAGCGTACCCTGGACGGCTCTTGACTTCCCTGGCAGTGTGGTCGAGCTCCACATTGCAGGTGGTGCAGGTGAAGTGGTAGCCATGCTGCACTTCCCCTCGGAAGCGGAGAGGGTCTCCGTCGATGATGCCACTGGAAAACATCTGAACATGAGATTGAACGGTTCATGGTAGAAGCATTCCATTGAATAATAACCTCATCCATACCAAGGCTGGGATACGAAGCTGTAAATTTTGATTGTAGTGCTTGTTGTAAAAATGTAATAGATTAAATAATTTGAACGAAATATTCAATCGCAAATCTTCATTTACTGCAGACAGGTTACCGCATTACATTTGAAGATAATCAATAACTGGTACTACTATTGTAATTCGCAATTCAGTGTCTCGGCCTTTAGAGTTAACCTAATTAATATATAGTAAAACCTCGTTAATACGAATTCCACTGGACCGAAAATCAAAAATACGAAATATAACAAATGTATGGAGCAAAAATATCCAAATTAAAAAAAAAAATGATTTTCATTAATTTCGTTTACGATTATAGATGTGCCTACCAAATTTCCGATACAATTCTTTCAAATTAAAATCTGTGCAAATACCATGTGTCATTAATCTATTAATTGAAGTAATATAGGTAGGTATTTACCACCATGTGTTGAGCTAGAATTATAAAAAAATATGAAATATTTATTTTTCCAATTTGTCAACACAATTGTTTGGCATTGGTTCTCTAGTAAAACTATGTGAAAATCCAATAATCAACAATTAAATACCTACAGGCCTGAAAAATGTGAGATATTGTTTTTCCTTTGAGTGGAGTGCAGTTGTGCCTGTCATGACATACCCCGCCCCGCTGTGTGTGTTAATGGGCCATAAAATGTCAGGATTATTTGTATTACCTTAAATAAGTAATTTAACATATTTTAAGAAAAGTCAGTCACAACTTTCAATGACTGGCTCATGAAATAGTATTACGATTTATTGAATATTTTTATATGCCAGGACATTTATAGTCACCCTTTGGCAACTTCAACAAAATTTAATACAATCATTCTAGCCCTTAATATATGTAAAATCCTCATTTTTTTATACGTACATTAATTCTAGAAGCAAGCCAAGTAAAACCTAGAGTCATTATAAATTCTATACTTATTCAATTTTAGTAGTACCGAAGTATGTTAATTACTGACTCGAAGGCCGGCAATTGCCACAGGGCCAATTATTATACAAATATTACGGACTTCAAATATGATTGACGCATCACAGTTGTATGCAAAAATACAGAAAAGTATTCTTTCAAAGTCTCAATAGTACGGGTCAGTTTCATAAAATAATATAACATTTCTACAAAATTATAATTGTATGTAAGACAAAGGGTAGCCAGAAAATGAGCCATAAAGTAAAATAAGTTGTCTCGTAAATTTGTTTTACTGACGGTAGAAATTTTCAAGGATGTTTTATAAATCGTGCCCCCTCCTTGTCATTGTATGGAGCTATTTGACAGGTTGTGAAAATTGGTGAACGTCAAAAATGCTCTGCGCTGTATAGTTTGTATTATTTCCGGCAGGTTGGCCACTATCTTATGCTGCGTATGCGCATATGCCATGCAAGTTCCATCAATTGCGTGACAATTCAGAGCCGCTGAACTTTTTCATTTCATGCATGCAAGCTTGCACGATAATACATACTGAGAGCAGTAAATCCATGCACGTGTAAACGAGGGCTGGGTTTTAATTCCTCAAACAAATGTGGTAGGTACTGTTACACCCCCGTATGGTCCCCATTTGGGGATGTCTCTGTGTATTTGGAGAGGCCCGAGTCGGTATCAAATCCAACAAATAGTAAAGCGCTGATTACGAAAATAAATAATAATAATAGAGCCAAGCCGGCAATGCCGTAGATTATGACCGTTGAAAATATTGCAACATCGCCGTTTTTCGACAACGCTTTCGTTGAAAGTAAAACACAAAATGGCGGGCAGAATGCTGCCATCAGCCAAATCGCAAACGCGTACATTTCGTCCTCCGTAAAATAAATTATTAAAAATGTAACTATTATATAATATTAACTTAAATATACCTTGCTGTTTCCAAAACAATTCCGGTGTGCTATTTGTTCACCTCCACATCCCGAATCCAGGCGAAAAACCATACTAAAAATAAAGGTGACAGCTTGTTTCTCACTTTCGAAAATGGAGGGAAATGATAGTACCTAACATACAAGACTCGATATAGAAATTGCACTGTATCAGATATTTAGACAAGGGGAGGAAAATACTTACTTACGACAATATACGAACCGGAAGACGTTTGAATTCATCGTGAATAGTATCCCTCAAACTTAAGAGGGGGCTCAAGAGGAGGAGATTGAAATATAATCTAGTATCAAAAGGACATCGGCGTCGTTAGGACGTTAATTTAAATCGATATTTTCGCAAAAACCACTAATCATCGGAGATTTTATTTAAAAAAAAATATATATTATTGGCATTGTCGGCCGTCTTACACATTATTATTTGATAAACAACTGCACGTGTCCGCCGATCAGAAAACAGGGCTGTCAAAATATTATATCCATTAATATTTTTAAAATGTTAATTTCGTCATAGTATTATTATTACCTAATTCAAATTGAGCGTAGGTTGATACTCAAATACTATTATAGTATGTTTATGATTTCGAGAAAATAATACGATGATATATAATCCATATCAATTATTTGAAAGCAATACATTTGCATGTAGGTACATGTATAATATAGTGAAAAGGTCAGATACCTGTTTAATTTTCAAGATAACATCAAAATTTGTATATACTTACCTAAATGAAGAATATTCGACATTCATGAGTGAGCACGGCTCAAAGCTATGAAAATGTGTTTTTTTCAATTTGAAAATATTTTAATTGTGTATTATTTTATTACAGATTCATAATACGTTATATAACTAATACAACATACTGTTTTTTTCTATGAATAAAAAAGACTGGAAGGAACATATTGTGTCACGGCAATCAAGAAAGACCGGAAAATATGGCCAACAATGCATGATACACAAACATAAAATACACAAAATTACCTATTTAAGTTTACCGCACACGTGCAGACCACACGATATTTGTTTTCGCAAAGTCATCGCTTTCCAAAATGGCGAATTTGGTTGCCAGTTTTTATGGCGATGAATCAGTATGTTCCTTCCTGTCATTTTTTTAACGTAGGTTTGTTTACTATGTACACCAAGAAATTTCCATTTATAAAATCCAAAATGAGTTTTGGAATATAATGCAACTAAAACTAGAAAAATTCTATCATGGGTGTTTACTTCTTGAATTAGTTGACCCCAGAAACAATAGGTCCATTCCACTACGTGAACCACAGTGGATATTATGCAGGGTCCACATTGGCAACATGTCGCCGGCAACCTCGTTAAATTTTACGATAAGTATGATAATTATCGTAAAATTTCTTAAGCCATTATGATAATTATCGTAAAATTTATCGAGGTTGTCGCGCGACATGTTGCCAGTGTGGACCCGGCATTAGATGCACAAAACTTGAATAAAATATATTATAAATAAAATTTAAAAAGTACAATATAATTAATTGCGTCGACAGCCCTGGCGTCGCCCGCCAGTCGGATGGTCTAATAAAAAAATAATGTATCTAGTGACTGTATGTTAATAATTATTTTTAGGCACTCATGATATAAATTATTTCGCCCATTGCCTTTACATGCAATAATGGTTCTACCTACCACTTGTTTCACTAGTATAAAAGTGAAGTTGCGCAGTCAATAAAAAGTCACTTTCTTTTTATAATAGGCAGACACTAAATTTTACGTTTTAAAAAATATGCATTAGAATTAAACAATACCTATTATTTTTAATACGTAGGTCCTAAACATTACAAATAAACACTATTCATTATTAATGTTTTTTGGATAGCACATGAAATAAAAATGTAGGTAGATATGCATTTCAACATCCTTCCTATGTTTAATTCTCGGACAATTTCAGGTTAAAAAGTTATTAATATATTATTAAGTTTATATTGTGGCAACCACATAATTGAAAATGTCACCATCATATTGGTTGCAATACTTTCTCCCAAACAGTTGATTAACAAATTGAATTTAGTAACATTTACGTACCTACCTATATTAGAAGATATTATTTTTTGGTCACCCCATTCTGTCTTCACGTCGACCGTGTTTATGATTTAAATTTAATTTAGAGACCATTTACATTTGACACAAGCATTGTCGGCGACCTTTGTATATTGCTAGTAGACCAACAATTCCGGACCACATATAAAAAAATCATATTTTCAATTCTCAAGGGCAATTCTGTAGAGCTTACCCTTAAGCAGAATAATATTATGTTAAAATGTCCAAGAATTTGACAGGACGGCGTCTGACAAGGTGAAATATGTAAGTAATATAATATGTAATGTACCAAAACAATGTACATAACTTCAATAGATGGTCAATTAAACGTACAAAACACAATAACTAACCTGTACGTTTGCAATGCTCATAATGATGTCTTTAAAAGACAAGTTGTGAAATGATTTGGTCTCCAGGGTGGATGTCATGTCATCCAATCTGACCAGACATGTTCTGCAAATCTTTTGGCATATTAAATTATCTAGACATAGCGACATTTTGCCGTTTTAATTATAGTGTATCTTTCCATTTCTTGTACAAATTCTAGTAAAGTAAGTTGGTGGAACGAAACGTCATAATACATGACATATTTATTTTCACGGAGTTGCCATACGTGTGCTTGAAAAAATAATAATCAATTTATTCCCATGTATTTATAAAAACTTTTTCTTAATTTTTTTTTTCATCGTATGACCCCTCTAAATATATCAGTATCTACTTGTAAGTTTTATTCTAAATGTCATGTTGTGAACGTAGTGAATTAATAATTTGTTGTGTACTCAACGTGTCTTTTTTAAATAAATAAAATAATTTATTGCCAGTGAAACTATATACATACATTATTCGAATTTGACTTTGAAGCCCTTGGAGATACGGTTTGCTCTTTCTTCTTCGCGTGAGGTTATATTCTACTAATTTATTTTCCTTTTTCTTGTCGTTGGTCATTCCTTCCTTTTTATTTACTGGTCATACCCGCGCGTCCATTTTTTATGTAGGGGGCTTGGGACCCCTTTGTCTTCATTATGATATGACTCAAGGAACCAGGTAGAAGTTACCTGGACTTCCAAGTCAACATGAATAATGAAAGGAGTTTTACCTACCAATAAAACTCTTATTATTGATGTTGACTATGAAGTCCTTGAGATAGGGTTTGCTCTTTCTTCTTCGCGTGAGGTTATATTCTACTAATTTATTTTCCGTTTTCTTTTCGTTGGTCATTCTCCCCTTTTTATTTACTGGTCATACCCGCTTGCCTTTTTTATGTAGGGAGTTTGGCATTCCTTTGTTTTCATTATGATATGGCTCAAGGAACCAGGTAGAAGTTACCTGGACTTCAAAGTCAACATGAATAATAAGAGTTTTATTGGTAGGTAAAACTCCTTTCATTATTCGAATTTGACTTTGAAGTCCTTGAGATATCTGTTTGTTATCACCTGGTGTTGGGTATGCCAAATTCCTGTATGTGACAATGATTCATTGACGAGGTATAGACCATCGTGACTTTCAATGTATATAGTTTAATAGAGAAGTTAATGGGTTCTTTTCCCCTTCTGATTGTGGTGTGTCCATCGTTCTCTGGTAGTTGTCGTGAAATGTCGACACTACGCCAGTTACCTCTCTTTAAGATATCATCTATTGGGTATATTTACTGTTTAAGGAAGCCACCACTGAGCGGACACTGCCTGGTGGTTCTTGTACACCTGCTTCCAACAGTAATGACCTTATTCAATTCCCTATAACTGTCCTGGTGGCTAGTTTTGGTGGTTCTTTTGAAGATATAAATAATTCCGAAATATCCTTCCTCTCTCCTTGTGTTTGACATGCAGACGTGTTTCCGTAACCAGAATACTGGGTCGATGTTTTGACACGTGGAAGCGCTTAGCTTCCATTCCGATTGACGATGCTTGGCGGTATCTGTCTTTGCGCAAAACATTGGCCATACAATTATGTGATCACCTTTATCCACTAATCCATTGTCTACTATTACTGAGTAGTGTGAGGTCATGAACCCTTCGTCCCGATGCGAGAAGCAGCCGAGTAGGTAGCTGTCCTACGAGACATTTCGAAAAGGTTGTACTCCACCGGTGTTGTTTTCCTAAGATGATCTACCACTCGTCCTGGATCCCAAACCGGTGGTTTGACAGGTTTCGTTTTGTGTACCGAAATTGCTTGTAACATATTGTGTTGTACTAGGTACCTCGTTGATGGTGATATCTACAATGATAATCGGTTTGCAAAATGTGGCTATGGCTGACTTATGCACCAGGATGGTGTTGTACGACAAACCCTCCATGTTGTGCAAGTAGCCTAGGTATCTGGCCAATTCCATTGGTTGAGGGCTATTATGATCCATTAGGTTCATGTTACACCATGTTATTGTCTTCCATTTGATCCAAGCTGGTTGTAAGTTGTTAGAGTCGAAGGCCGCCATTTGGAAGCAAGGAGTGCCCTTTCTTCCACCATTCAATTTGATGTTATTTCCCCCTACCCGAAATTTACCATAGTTAAAGGGACAGGTCCTGGGTCCTTGGAGGTGGACGGTTGGTCTCCATACCTACTAGTGTCGTATGTAGGTGAGGCATTGTATAAGGAGGTACTGTCGCCCTTTTTCGTAAGTCCACTTCCCAAAAGCATTGTTTCCAGCTCGGTGCCACTAGTAAGTACTTCCCTTTTGCTGAGTTCAGGTGCGCTAGGACTCGTGAAAGTAAGTTTGGTGGGGGGAATATCCACGCAAGTCCTATACTCGGCTGAAGGCGTCGTGAAACAGCGCACCACTGTCTGTAACGTCTCGTGACACATACGTTGCAACGACATGTGCTGTTTCGCTTGCGAATAAATCCACCTCGGAAACACCCCATCTTTGAAACAGGGGGATGGTTGCGGTGTTGATGAGGTGCCACTCGGGAATGAGTTGTCTGCGGGAGAGATGATCTGCCACACAGTTGTAATTTCTGCGGAAGTATTGAGCAGTAAACGTGATGTTAGCTCGACTGGTAAATACTAGTATCTGTCGGCATAGGTTTAGGAGGTGACAGATTTTGTGCCGGCCTCGTTGTTGATGTATGCCACCACTGTTTTGTTGTCTGTCTGCAGAAGCAGATCTGATCCTATGATTGATTGTACCCGAGATTGAATTGCAAACATTTCCTTCATGTTGGAATGCCATGCCATGCTAACTGGTCTTGTTCCCACGTACCTGATAGGTGGTGTTCTTTCAGTTGGGCTCCTTAGCCTGTGTCGGCTGCGTCTGTCGTCAGGAAGTGATTGAATGTCGTTCTGTGTGTCAACTATGAGGAGCCTATCACCTGGAGCCACCACATGATGTCCTGTTAGGCCTGTGGTGGGATTGTCGCCTATTGGCGAGAATGTCACCTCGACAATATTGATGACTGGAGCTTTGTAGCCGTCGGCAATGCAACCTTCCTCGTGGAGGTAAAATGCGAAGTTAAGTCGCCCCCAGAAGGGATTGAACATGTGCTTGCCTGAGGGACCAACTGCCTTTTTGTACCTGCGTTGTGTCAAATCTGAGGATCCTATCGCCTAGGGCCACCACATGATGCCCTGTTGGGCCTGTGGTGGGATTGTCATCAATTGGCGAGGATGGGACCTCGGCCATATTGATGACTGGAGCGTTGTAGCCATCGGCAATACAACCTTCCTCGTGGAGGTAGGGTGTGAAGTTGAGTCGCCCCAGAAGGGATTGGATATGTGTCTGTCTGAGGGACCAACTGCCTTTTTGTACCTGCGTTGTCAACTCTGAGGATCCTATCGCCTAGAGCCACCACATGATGTCCTGTTGGGCCTGTGGTTGGATTGTCATCAATTGGCGAGGATAGGACCTCGGCCATATTGATGACTGGAGCGTTGTAGCCGTCGGCAATGCAACCTTCCTCGTGGAGGTAGGATGTGAAGTTGAGTCGCCTCAGAAGGGATTGGATATGTGCCTGTCTGAGGGACCAACTGCCTTTTTGTACCTGCATTAGCAGATGGTGACGGAGTGCTACACACTTCTCCGGCGACAGAAACCTCCGCTTGTGTGTGTCCCACGTGATGTCCAGGAACCCTCATTGGCTTGGCTTCAGACAGGGTCTTTTAATATTAATTAACCACCCTAAAGACTGTAGGAAGGTTATCCTGTATTCCACCTGAACCGAGACTGTTTCTCGGATTGGTTGGCCACTAAGAAGTCGTCTGGTAAGTGAATATTCTCAGCCATTCTTTCGTAGGAATTCGGCGACCCAATTGGTCAGGGATGCAAACATAATCGGAGTGGCTGACAGCACGAACGGGAGACACATGAATTGTAGGAGCTCCTCTTGGTAGGCTAGTCAAACGAATCGACGATGTTGAGAAGCCATGGGTACCTGGAGGTATGCCTGGCTTAGATCTATGATAACTAGCCAGTCTTCTGTTTGTAAGACGGCTGGAACCTTGTAATGGTGAATTAGTTAGAATGGCTTTGGCTGTAGGAACGCATTCAAACGCTTTTGGTTGAAAACAGGGCATAGGGTCCCGTTTTGTTTCTTGATCAGAAACAGGGTTGAGAGAAAACTGGGGGTTGGACCCGCTTCTTCTAGAACCCCTGAGTTCTTTAAGTCCTCAATCTCGAGAGTGACCTCTGCTGATTGTTGCGTTTGAAATTCTTTCCGTAAAAGTAAAGAAGGACTTACCAATGGTGGTGTCCGCACAAAAGGTGTCGGGCTACGGCTATTATTTTTTTTACCAATGTTGGGGGGGGGGGGGTACACTACGCCATCCAGCTCCCCGAAAGTCTCCTAGGCGGCCCCCAATGTTGTTGGTCGTCCAGATGCGGTCACCTCCGCTTAGAGTACGAATCCCTGGTAGAGCCCGTACCTCCGATGGAGAACTCCCTTCCCACAGGACGTGCCTCCCGAGTGAAGGTATCCTTTCGGTAAGGATCTGAGTCATGTTCTCGCAAATTTTATTATTCGTTGTCCCCAAAACCCTCTTCGATTTTTTGGTACAGGCCCATCGCTGTTATGATGTTTTGAGGAATGGTTGCCCAATCCACTAACCCTTGCATACCCTTACAGAAGCTGTCCCGTTGGGAAAACATCGTATTCTGGAGGGCCGCGATGGTCCTCTCCGTCAGATGGTTTGCTGATGACGAGTGGTCGCACCGACGCAACTTGTCATATAGACCAACTCTACGACCGTAGGGGCCGCCAATAATTATTTTTTGGGCGTTGTGCCACTCCTTGCCGGTCCCCCTGCTGAAATAAGGTACGTAACGAGGATACCTCAAACATCAGCATCTTAATCGACGCTCGTACGTTGAACTTTTCCTCCTGTAGCAGTCCTGCTTCGCCGTCTGATGTCCATTGCTTTTAGAATATCCTCCTCACTTCAGATGTTGCGCCACAATCACTGATCACTTAACGTTCACTTAACTATCACTTAACGTTCGTTCAAGATATTTTTTTTAATAGTTAGAATGAACTGTCAGCGCAACATGTAAACTATAAGAAAGCCAAATCCATAATGAAAACAAAGGAACGCCAAACTCCCTACATAAAAAAGGCGAGCGGGTATGACCAGTAAATAAAAAGGGGAGAATGACCAACGAAAAGAAAAAGGAAAATAAATTAGTAGAATATAACCTCACGCGAAGAAGAAAGAGCAAACCCTATCTCAAGGACTTCAAAGTCAAATTCGAATAATAAGAGTTTTATTGGTAAGTAGGTAAAACTCCTTTCATTATTCGAATTTGACTTTGAAGTCCTTGAGATAGGTATCTATTTGTTATCACCTGGTGTTGGGTATGCCAAATTCCTGTAGGCATGTGACAATGATTCATTGACGCGGTATAGACCATCGTGACTTTCAATGTATATGGTTGAATAGAGAAGTTAATGGGTTATTTTCCCCTTCTGATGGTGGTGTGTCCATCGTTCTCTGGTAGTTGTAGTGAAATGTCGACTCACTACGCCAGTTACCTCTCTTTAAGATGTCATCTATTGGGTTTATTTACAGTTTAAGGAAGCCACCACTGAGCGGACACTGGACAAACGCGACACGAATTATTAGTATTTTTACTGTCATTAGTTACTAATCAATCAATATAAAGACATTGAACATTACAACGATTATTCTAACCTTGTATAACAATAATAATTATTAATAAATGTCTAACCTAATACGTTAAAATTATTAAAAATTTTAAGTTAATTTTGTTTGTAGGCAAGAAAATTTTATTGCTTGTTTCGCCATGGTCCATTGCCGACTCAAGTAGAAAGCCCATACAATTAGAACGACTGGTCCTAACTTTCCGCCCCTCCCGTTGTTCTCTATGGATGATCAGTCATTACCAGTCATTGTTCAATAGAGTGCACATACTGACGCGTCTGTCGTGTTCATTAATACACCTTCTCCAATAATGTAATGCATAGATCAATGCTACATATTTTATGGAAATCGATATTACCACCGGTTTTTGTGTGAAGACTAGTCTGACTTTGACAGCTGATGAATAACAGGAATGTATTTTATTTATAATAATACTTAACACTGATAGTTCATAATAATATATTTGATTTGAGAATTTTTTATAATTCAATTTGAAACGAGAAAGGGCGAATCAATATATCAAGCAATCTGGCATCTGATGTTGACAGCTGAACAGAATGTACAAAATTGCATGTACAAAAAGATATGCTCAAGCTTTATTAATCTAAAGATGGCGCTGCATAGTCTGAAAAAGGCCATCGTCACGGCTGGTTCCGTCCATAACATCATAGCTAATATTATCAGTGCTGCCAACCGTACTAGAATTAGAGTATTTTGTACTATAATTTTGGTCCGCGTACTATGTACGATATAAAACAGGTATAGTACGCCCAAAATACTATAAATTTGAACTTCGGAAAAAAATGTAAGTACTAAAATCTCGATATTTACGTTCGATAAATTGGTGCAAAGTACTATAATTTCGCAGTATAAGAAGATTTGGAGTTTTTGGTCTTTGGAGTCTTTGGTTTAAAATAAAATTTATTGAATTCTTCGATGAGCATTTTTGGTCGGAAGAGGTACCTACCTAAATAAAAAGCGGTCTCGGAGTTTTTCAAATTCTCCGTTATTTTTTTTCTGAAAAACAAAAACCCTATAAGATGACAACGCGTACTATATTTTTTTCTCAAATACTATCATTTTGGAGACTCAGTACTATAATTCCACTTTGAAAATATGGCAACACTGGCTAATATACTTTTGTCAGTTTTGACCATAACATATATTAGTCTATGGTCCATAACGACAATTATATTTACCCATATGGTATTTCGTTATAATTATTATATCTTCGAAATGGATGCTATAAAACGTGAACCGGGTGTAAAAAGATCCGATGGCGAAGGGCAGCAATGGCTTGATTTACCCACAGACCATTCAAATAACCCTGATGTCGGCATTTCTATCAAGCAAGAGAATATCGACGAAGTCAGCTATTCATTTGAGGTTAGTTTTTAAAAAGTTAAGCTGTCTCATTGCGTTAGTTTCGTTTATTCATGATAATATGGAACATAACAGAATAATAATAATACTATAATATATTTATATGACATATTATGTCGTATTTCTAAAGCGAATCTAAATTAGAATGAAGAAAACCAACAGAAAGGGCTCTATGTTACGACCGTCCTCCCTGGATAAACGTCAGATTTCTACATTCAATACTTGAAAGCATCTAAGCGCCACTTTTTGAGCATAGACGATCATCGGAAAAATTGCTATTATATGGCTTAGGCGCTATTATAAGCGTAGACTATAAAAATCTGACGTTTATCCAGGGAGTACGGTCGTAACATAGAGCCCATTTGGTTTCACAAATTACTAAATTACACTTTTTTTTATTATCTTGAAGTAATTAACAATTTAAGGGTAACTGACTGATTTTGTTTGTGGTATAATGCACTTTTCTTAATTTAACGCTGATGTACCTACATACATAGTTGGCTATAAAATATTTAACTACATATAAGTAGGTATGTATGAAAACTCAGCAGTACTATTCTAAAATTGTATTAAAATTAAATTCTACATGTCTTTTATATTATTTAGATGGAATGGTAAAATGATTTAACACCGAGCTGTTACGACTATGATTTTAAACATTGACGATGGTCACTGTAAACGATTAAATCAAAATTGTGAATATTCCTAGTGATATTATTATACCCCGTTTACACTTGCTTGGATTTACTGCCGACAGTACGTTTTATCGCACCATAGCAAGAAAATGCACGTGTAAACATGTCTTAGCATGCGAGTTGCAAGATTGCATGCATGAATAAAAACAAAAAATCGGTGTGTACTTATGTACGCGCAATAACTCCATATTCCATTGGCAGATTGCGTCTGGCCCGATCGTCTGCCACGACTGTCAAACTCTATTCTCTATGGTTTTCAAGGATCGTGAGCGATCGGTCGAAAGTGGGAATTTTTCTATTATTCAGTCGTGCGATCCATTCATTAACAAGCGAAGATTGCCGAAAGCTTACGAAAATAGCCGAATACTCGCCCGCTCGCGAGTCACACAACGGTCGTTCATTTTAATTCTCGATTTCAACAACTCAACAACTGCAAGGTCAAGATGGCGAAAACTCAAAAAAATATCTGGAGTACCAATGATGACTCACTCCTCGTCGAATTAGTACACGGCAAGGATATCGTGTGGAATATAAAAAACCCGCTATATTCTAAAAACCATTTAAAGGACCGAATATTCGAAGAGATAGCCGATATAATTGGCAACAAATCAAGTAAGTCCTAGAATATTATTTTGTGACTAGGTAGTTTCAATTTTGTAAAGTAACAGCATTTTAGTATAAGGCATGTGCATTTTTATTGATAAACATATAAATCTATATTATGTATCATTTCTCACATCACGAAATATTGTAGATAGGTACTTTTGACTGACAGCTTAACCTCACTATTAATCCACATCCACGTGTCAACTTTTGTCACATTTGTGTTGCATATTGTTGCTAATGACATATTTATAATATGTATACACGCATAAATTTAAGTTATTTTCGCTAGGTACCTAACTGTTTTGTTTCAGTACTGGATGTTCGACACCGCTGGGCGAATATTAGAACTAATTTCGCCTCAAACCTGAGAAAGGTGAAAGCCTCTCAAAGGAGCAGATCTTGCCCCGAAGAACTATACACGCCTACGTGGCATTTGTGGGATGAATGTCAGTTTTTAATATCAGCATGCGCTGTTAGGGCAAGCCAATGCAATTTGCCCGTGATGATCGAGAGCGAAATGGATGTAGAGTTTGTTGAGGTGAGTAATTTCTTATTTTTCTTCGGCCATTTCCACCCATTAGCTGGAGCATATGGATAACGAACGGCGTCCATATGCTTTAATACATAATATTATAGATGGTGTTGGTTAGTTATTTTTTAATTCATTAAGTGCTATCTAGACCAAACCATAATATATAAAAAAATATCCTATCTAAAATTATTTAAGGTTTAATGTCATCATTTTAGATATTTTATAGATAAACAAATATTTCTTAACTATTATATACTATGGCTTGGATGTTTCTTTGAGTTTTTAAAACAATAAACACTGACTACACATTGTAGTCTGGGTTCAATGAAAACGTTTGACTGACAAAGCTCAGTGTACACTATTTATTATATAATTTTAGAAAAACGCTAACTGAGAGAGTATATCACAACCAATAGAAAGAACTTTTTTTTGAAAAAAGTAAGCCAACCAGTCGGGAATCGAACCCGGCATCTCTAACGGGTAAACGCCCCAAACTCGTCGCATTCAACCATTATGCTACGGAAGACATACTAATGACGACAATATTTAAGCTATTGGCTATTAAATACCTACCACTCAGCGCTCTTCGAAATCATGTTACTTCGGCAATCGATTTTTGTTTATTAAATCAAAGTAGGTAGCTATTTTACTATTACAAATGATTACTAACCGACGTCTAGGAATTTCTCCAATATTTTTTAAGCAACTTCTTGTACTTGCTAATAATTTTTAATTAACTATTTCTTTTATTCAAACGAATAATTCACAAGATTTAAGAATTTAAGAATAACAAAAAAAAGTTTTTTCTATTGGTTGTGATATACTCTCTCAGTTAGTGTTTTTCTAAAATTATAATATAATGTTCAATAATCAGAATGATATATTCTTAAATCTTGTGAATTATTCGTTTGAATAAAAGAAATAGTTAATTAAAAAATACACTATTTATGTCGGATTTTAACACATTTTGCGCGGGCCTCAGTACAAACGCACAGGTACACGCAGCGAGCGAAAATCAGCGGAAATTGAAATAAAATCGAATTTTACAAATTCGCTCTATCTTCCAAACTATCAGTATTATTTTGTAATGAAATTTGGAATTCACACTCACCATATATTGCTCCTCAGTGCTGTGCTTCTTTTTAGAACAAATTGTTTAAATAACATAAGTGCACAGTGCTAATCACATATTTACAGGAGGGTTTCGTAAAAAATATTCCATTCAATATAAATAAATTCCCGCACAAAAATTATTATTCTAATATTTGGATAAAGTATGATATTTATGAAAACACTCACCCCTGTGTAGGGGGACGTCACAAAATGTACACATATAACTAGTCAAACTTTTCTTTTTGTGCACCGAACACACTCGACACTGTCTTTGTGGGTATTTTTTTTTACCATCTGTAACAATTTTTATCACTCGATGCTTCTTCATATCGAGTGATAACCTACCAGGATGATCACTTTTACCCACTCTTCTTGGTAATCGTGATGTAGATGGCCCCGCTTCTTCCAAAATTGCGTCGGTTTCAACGATATGGTCGGCTATCCAAAATTTGCTTATACTACGCAAAAACTGTTTGTAAGTTAGCCTTTTGGTCGGATTTAATACTTTATAAACTTTAAAAGAATTAAAAAAAGCACAATTTAACAAATACATGACAACTCTCTTTGTCCATTTTTTTGTTCTTCGTATGATCGAGTACTGATACTGATCCGCACGGTCAACCCCTTTCCTATATTTATTGTATTCTATAACACATAGCGGTTTCCAAATGTGTAGTCTCGTATTCCAATCGATGTTGTGACTCTCTAAAATGGTAGATGGATGTATTGTTGAAATCATTCGAACATCTCTCTTTGATTCCCAGAGTTGTAACAATAAGTCTGTATCATTCAACCTGAATCAAACAAACGAAATGGAACCATTTGGTTTGGGACTGTTTGGTAAATGTCCACGGAAACGCTTTTTTGACGACTAATTAGTGTTGCCAGTACTTGAAATTAATTCATAACATATTAGTCTCTAAAACAGAAACATATTTATTGAAACGTCAACTTGTTATGAAATTCTAACCTCCTATCGTTGTCTACAATAATACAAATTCGTATTCATTCATTTTAAATGTACAAAATATAAAGAATGCTTCGTGAATAGGTAGCCATTTATTTAATTTATAAGATTTATAGGTATGACAAGTTTTTAAAAATTACTTTTGATAAGAGCTTTTTATAATTTACCACTTGTTCATGTCGACAGTATGATTTTGTGACTTAGACGACAATCGAACATATTAAATTGATAAAATTCGTTAGGTAGGTAATATAAATATCATTCCAGGTTGATTTAACATAGTCTGTAGATTAGAATCTCCGTTACAAAATGTAAATAAATTCTTGGTCTGACATAATAATTATAGTAATGATATTAAATCGAACTCTTTGCATAGAAAATATGGTTGGATTTTGAGATTTTAAGACCAAAAGCGGCTTCTTGTTCGCGTATGGTTACTTATGAATAATAGGTATTGATTATTAATCTATAATATCCATAATTCAAGTAAACTTCTATGGTGTAAATGTCTAACATATTAATATGAACACCTCACGATATGTAAATGCCCAATAATGCTTATCAACACTTTGACAGATTGCCATTAGTCTATGGATCGTCCGAATCGGTTTGACGTTTCATGTCAAAACATTTCTGATGGTCCGAGAACGGTTTGATTTTCAATGATACACTGAACCAATCGTCAAATCTCAAACCATTTCCGGTCAACTTTCTACTCATACGATTTGTATGTATATTGCGCGATTAAGATTGGACTTCGCCCAACCAAGATCGTTAGTGGCATTGAGCGACCTCTAGGTCGTGGATTCACCACTACGCAGCTTGAAACAGCCACGCTATTACTTGATGCCCTCATACCACAGGATGATCCTTCCACGGATGATACGATTCTTCAGCAAGCCCGTTTTGTAACAGCGCTCCCATACCAAGTCACCTCTTCGCCATTGCCATCCGAGCATGAAATTGGTGGCATTTTTCAAAGCCTTCTTGCTGGGAAAGCACCTGGCCATGATTGTATTGACAATTTGATGGCCAAGCATGTTTGGGCTGTTGCAGCGCCAGAAATAACGTCTCTTTTTTCCGAATGCTTTTCCAGTGGTATTTTTCCGGATTGCTGGAAAAAAGGAATACTTAGGATAATCCCTAAAGCCGGTAGCCGCCCTCCCTCTGACCCTAAGGCCTACCGCCCTCTGACACTCTTGCCTACATTCAGCAAGGTACTGGAGCGTCTTATGTGCACACGACTTGAGATTCACCTCGCAGAGACTGCACCACTCTCCCCGAACCAATATGGTTTCAGGCCGGGTAAATCCACTGAGGATGCGATTCGAAAAGTTATCAACTACACTGAAACAGCAACAAGTAAATACGTACTAGGCATTCTTTTAGACATAGCGGGTGCCTTCGACAGTGCTTCCTGGCCATTAATATTGTGTAAACTTCGATTAAAACGTGTACCGGGAGACATATATGCACTAATCCAAAATTATTTCAGTGACAGATCTATATTATATGATACTGGCAATACAATAATTTCTAGGAAATCCACAATGGGGTGTCCCCAGGGATCAGTTCTTGGACCCCTTCTATGGAATATCCTTTTTGATGACCTCCTGTCGATCACGCTTCCAAACGACTGTAGTATTATTGCCTATGCGGATGATGCGCTTCTCCTTGTGAGTGCGAACAGCCGCAATGGTCTTGAGCTAGCTGCTAACGAGGCTTTGGAAACCATTATGACCTGGGGTTTTACTAACAAACTCACTTTTGCTCCGCATAAAACAGAATCCATCCTCCTCAAGGGAGCAGCCAACCTTACTTCAAGGTCGCCCACCATCCGTATGGGTAGTACTTTAGTTAAAGTCAAAGATAAGGTCACATATCTAGGCATTTTATTGGATGACAAATTATCATTTATGCACCATGCCAAAACTTCGGTGGCTAAAGCCAAAGCAGCTTACCATCGGGTCTCCTGGCTTACTGGAAGTAATTAGGGTCTTAAGTTCAGATCTCTTAAAATAGCTTATGATGCAATCTTTATGAGTATCGCTGGATATGCCGCCAGCACGTGGTATCATAGATGCAAGTTATTGTCCATCCGGAAAACTCTTCTCAGCGGTCAACGCTCAGCATTACTTGCCCTCACTAAGGCTTATAAGACGACTTCTACCGACGCGTTGCCTGTCCTTGCTGGAGTGCTTCCGTTAGACCTGCACATTCAGGTCCGTGGTGCCACGACCGCCTTGCTTGGGGGTCTGGGGGCGGAGGTTGGCGGTATCTTTATATCGCCGCCTTTAGGTCTTGGATCCATGAGCCAGTGCGCTCGAAAAGTTATTGTACGCGACCTGGCATATGACACGGCGCTGCGTGTGTGGCAGGGGCGATGGACCACTTCTTCCAAGGGCAGACAAACGCATTCGTTCTTTCCTAATATTAAGTGGCGCATGGAGATAACCAGATTGACTCCAGACCATTGGACTTCTCAGTTCTTAACCGGACACGGTGGTTTTGCCTCCAAGCTCTGTCAGCTTGGCCTAATAGAATCTCCGACTTGCTTATGTGGCGAATTGCAGGATGCCGATCACATCCTCTGGGAGTGTCCCTATATGTCGGTTGAAAGGGAAGAGCTTCTCAAGTCGGTCCGACCCTCAGTTGGACCGGTCGGCCATTGCGACTTGGTATCTACGAGGGAAAATTTCTCAGCTTTTAAAAAGTTTGCGGCATTATACGGCAAGCGAGAAGGTCTTTTCTCATCGAGAATTGACCGTAATACATTATATGGAATTAGGGATCACGCACACTCTAGTGCACGCCAACCAAGGTCTTGGGAAGTTGCTCCTGGGACACTCTCGGCACAAATTTGAACAGCGCCTATCGTTCGTTACGCCACGGTATACGCCTGCATAACGGGTGTGGAGACGTGGCAGGTGGTGGAGGGAAAAGCAAGTATGTATGTATATTGTCTATGGTTTAATTTGATTTGTTTCGTTCAGGTTGAAAGAAACGAACCTATAACATCCTTTCGCCGATGGAAAATACTCTGTCCTGCACTAAGATTGACGTGTTTAAAACATTCTGGGAAGCCTCGGTTTATTCGCATTGTTCCACACGTCCTAATTTTATTTTCTAAAAGTGCTTCACTGGTTTTTACACTATTATAATAATTGTCCATATAGACATGATGCCACAAATTTAAATACGGACCAAGAAGCAATTGGATGGTGTCTAATAGTGGTCTTCCTTGCCCACTGTAAATGATCAGATTACAGATGTATCCCGTAGTGGCTTCACTGACCATGCGCACTAGGATACCGTATTTTATTATCTTAGATGCATTATAGACTTTAAATACAAGTCTTCCCCGCCACGGTATAATACCATCATCTAAAGAAAGTTCCCTTTGAGGCTTATAAACCGAAGAAAACTTCGGTATTACTTAGGTATATCATAATTGGCCTAATCTTTTCAAGGCGATCGCTGGAATCCATAGTGATATCGTTATTTGAAAAGTGCCACGATTGCCAAATTTGTCTAAAATGATCACGACTCATTGTTTTAGAATATATTGGTGTTTCTATACTCGGATCAGTAGACCAATAATCATCTCTTGTGTCTTTTCGAACTTGTCCCATAAGCAAAATTAGTCCGAGGAATTTTTTCATCTCACCAAGATTTACAGGCTTCCATTTGATAGATTTCTTCATTTTCTTGATTCGGGATTCATTTTGTGTGCGGTATCGATTGCTTTCTTCTACCATCATGCTAAGTAAATCATCTCCAATAAATAAACTAACTATATCCATCACATTTTCAGAATTGTTTGGTGCTACGCAAACACCAACGTTGCCTAAAAATGGTTCAATTTGCGGTGGGTTGTCTATTTCAGACCATTCCATGACTTTCTCTTCCTCCACTTCACTGTCTTCAAAATCACTGATTTGTAACGGTATCACTGGTACCCTTCTTGTGGGAGGGAACTCTTCACTATCGCTGTCGCTATCACTGTCGCTGCGTAATTCTGGCAAATCTTCACCAGAATAGGCAGACAAATTATCGGCAAATATTTCATCATCGCTTTCATAATTGTCTGAAGCCATTTTTTAAAGATTAAATAAAATATCGATTACTTAAATATATTTCATAAATATACACACCCGTTCTATAGCGCCGTATTTCAAGACTGAAAATTCAATACTGGTATTCAATATAGATCGTAGTAGATTACAGACATCTAAATAATATTGGTTTCCACTCATGTTATAATTTATTGCTCCGCTCGCATACCAGCGTTATTGCACCGCACAATATCACTTACAACAAGTGCGAAGAATGCATTCCGTCTATCACAAATTGTCGTCTTTTCACTCGCTCACAAAGGATAATATTATAGTATGAAAAGGAGGCCTATGTATTTATCACACATCATAAAAATATACATATAAATCGCATTCACAGTACAGCGAACAAACCATGTTTAAAGAATACATTGATATTTCACAAAATGTTGTCTTCCTGCTCACCCATCAAAAAATAAACAAGTGTAAAAAGAAGACGCATATAGTTTTAGCATTCTTATTGTCTACAGAAATATAGTTCGCTGATTTAGTGACTCTAAACAAATTTTCTGATTACGCACAAGCTCTCATATGGGCTGCGCAAGAGTGTGTGTGTAAGTAAATGAATCGACGGTAAATTTTTTTTTTTTTAGGTGTGTGTGTAGTTTGAAACATTTTCAAACCGTTGACATAAAATATTCGTATGCAGTAATCGGGTAGAAATACCTTTCCCGCACTTCAAGTGGAGCCGGCGTAAAAGGTATTTCTACCCGTCCCGCCGACGAACACCGGTACGGCGGGCAGGTAGAAATATCCTTCCCACTCAAAATGTGTTAACAGCCTATCTTCCCTCTGCGCCACTCTAGATAATATTCAGCAGCCTTCCAGGACACCGGAATTCAGTTGACTTGAAGAATAGGCAAGCCGGGTTGAAATGCTCTTTTGGCATACGCAGCACGTGGCTGAGCCATATCCAACATCGCATCTTCACTTCAGTGTGATGAGTGGCTATGACTGACTTCTAGGAGATGAAAACTCAAATTCTTACGATTGTTTTATTAATTTTTACAGCTACCTATTACTGCCTCACAGCAGACAGAGGAATCAACAGAAGCATCTGCAGAGGCATCTACAGAGGTCGTCTGTAGTACGCCGCCGCCTTCAACTAAAAGAAGAAGGATCCGTTCTACACCCGACGTGGGTGAAATGTGTGCCTCAGCAATGGCAACCCTCCAAACCGTGAAAGAAGATATTTGTAATGTTCCGTGTCACCCCATCGAAGCATATCCCGACCACAAAGATTTCTGCATAATGGTGGCAAAACAATTAACTGAGAGAATGACACCCTTCAATGCACAAAAGTGTCGCCGTGCAGTTAGCGAATTATTATTTTTATACGACATAGATAATCCGGAGAATAAAAACTGAATTTGAAGTGACAGCGAATATATATGTAAATTTCATTTAGATTGACCGACATTGTCCTTCACGATTCAGTATATTAATTTATGTTGTGAACGTCTTAAATTAATAATTTCTAATATCACTACATCAAATAAATAAAATTTGCACTCAAGTGTTATTACTTATTTGCTCTAAATCTATATTTTCACAATAGCCTAATATTTATAATGCTCTATTTTTATTCTAATATTTAGCATTATAAATATTAAGCCATTGTGAAAATATATACTTAAGAGCAAATAAGTAATAACTCGAGTACCTATTCACATTTTATTGATTTGATGTAGTGAATATTACTGAATAAATAATTTAAGGCGTTCACAACATAAATTAATATACCCTAATCGTGAAGGACAATGTCAGTAAATCTAAATATAATTTATTTATGTATTTAATAAAACATGGTAATTATAATAACGATTGATGTAAATATAATTTTCTGGCATGTTTAAAAATTGTATAAGAAATCAATGTAGGTATAAATATTACCCTATTATAAAAATATGACCAAATAGATAAATGCTTACTCGTATGCCCATTGTATCCTAGATCATATTATATTCACACGAATATAATACAGTACACTCTCAGTAATCCCCCGCTCGATTATCCGACAACTACTATAATCCGCCGTTATTTTTACTAGTTGAAAGCACAAAATCATGTTCTATAATTTTCCAGTATTCGATTGTCAATTTCAGTAGTGCGGCGTGTACAAGTCAGTGGCGAAGGGTGGAGGTAGGCTGTTAAGATTCGCTATAAATAGTGCACACTAAACTATGTTAGGCATATGTATTTGTTTTTATTGAACTAAGGGCCGTATGTATGAGATTCCCAAATTCTTTATAAGTTATTTAACCGATTTTCCATCGAATAGCTAATAACACTCTTTGTGACGTAAGCGATCTGACGTCACGCGCCATTAAAAATGGCTGCCTCAGCTAGCTGTCACTTTCAAATGTCATTTTAATTTTGCATTCATTGCAAAAAACATTTGGTTGAGGCCCTTATTCGTTTTGTAGATTCTGTAAAACATTTGCGAACTTTAAAAACAGTTCCTAGTCGTGCTGTTTACAAAATACGTATAATTTTGATCCCTAGTCTATAATCTAGATAGTAGGTAACTGATAAAATGCCTCGCTTATTTCGCCTATTTCGCTTGCAATATTTCTCATGGAGACATAAGATGGACTTACGTAAGATTACGATAAAATATCTCCGCTAAACCACCGCAAAAATATGTATCTACTGCTGTATCTGGCATTAAAATATACAATTGTAAGCATTCTGCGTTCTTCAAAATATTACGGTACCACCTACCTACCTAGTTAATTATTGTAAGATAACTGTAATAAACAAGGCACAACTCTCAAATACACTGGAAACATCAATAGTATCATGCGGTGATTGGTATAAATGATAATATTATACAGAGATCATTACATATTATTGTCTTAAATCATTTGCATTTTCTGTCATTTATTCTTATTCTCTTTTGAGATCTCAATAATAGAAGTGAAGTTAGTCATAATAATATTCAGTATTGCCACCAAATGTATTCAGTGTTGCCACCAAATGGAAAAGTTTACTGGCAATACAACCTTTCGTACAGTAGAATAATTATAAAATACATGTGATAAAATAGCTGATAAATTATTTAAATTTCATAATAATTAATCATGTATAATTATCAAATTTATATGGTACCGTTCGCACACTTTCAGACACATTTACAATTTCAAAATTTTGAATTATTTATCGGGGAATGAAATTTTATAATACCACACCATGACACATGATATGTCACATTCGTGACGTCACTTAACAGCTAATTACGTTTTTACTCATGCATACAAACGTGCAGTATATAGCCTATAAGGTTTTTGGGAATCTCATGCATACGACAGTGAGACTACAATTTACAGATGGTGTTAGTTAGTTTTTAAAAATCAATTAAACCCTGCCTAAACGAAACCATAATAGATTTGGTCTAATTTGGGCGATACGACAAAATTGTGCACACTTTTTCATTCATAGTTATTTGTTTTCGTTGGATTAAAACTACATATTAGACATATTGTTGGTTCATTTTTTTAATTCATTAAGCCATGCGTAAACCAAACTAGAATAAATAAAAAATATTATTCTATCTATAAAATACGACAGTGAGACTACAATTTACAATGGTGTTAGTTAGTTTTTAAAAATCAATTAAACCCTGCCTAAACGAAACCATAATAGATTTGGTCTAATTTGGGCGATACGACAAAATTGTGCACACTTTTTCATTCATAGTTATTTGTTTTCGTTGGATTAAAACTACATATTAGACATATTGTTGGTTCATTTTTTTAATTCATTAAGCCCTGCGTAAACCAAACTAGAATAAATAAAAAATATTATTCTATCTATAAAATACGACAGTGAGACTACAATTTACAGATGGTGTTAGTTAGTTTTTGAAAATCAATTAAACCCTGCCTAAACGAAACCATAATAGATTTGGTCTAATTTGGGCGATACGACAAAATTGTGCACACTTTTTCATTCATAGTTATTTGTTTTCGTTGGATTAAAACTACATATTAGACATATTGTTGGTTCATTTTTTTAATTCATTAAGCCATGCGTAAACCAAACTAGAATAAATAAAAAATATTATTCTATCTATAAAATACGACAGTGAGACTACAATTTACAATGGTGTTAGTTAGTTTTTAAAAATCAATTAAACCCTGCCTAAACGAAACCATAATAGATTTGGTCTAATTTGGGCGATACGACAAAATTGTGCACACTTTTTCATTCATAGTTATTTGTTTTCGTTGGATTAAAACTACATATTAGACATATTGTTGGTTCATTTTTTTAATTCATTAAGCCCTGCGTAAACCAAACTAGAATAAATAAAAAATATTATTCTATCTATAAAATACGACAGTGAGACTACAATTTACAATGGTGTTAGTTAGTTTTTAAAAATCAATTAAACCCTGCCTAAACGAAACCATAATAGATTTGGTCTAATTTGGGCGATACGACAAAATTGTGCACACTTTTTCATTCATAGTTATTTGTTTTCGTTGGATTAAAACTACATATTAGACATATTGTTGGTTCATTTTTTTAATTCATTAAGCCCTGCGTAAACCAAACTAGAATAAATAAAAAATATTATTCTATCTATAAAATACGACAGTGAGACTACAATTTACAGATGGTGTTAGTTAGTTTTTAAAAATCAATTAAACCCTGCCTAAACGAAACCATAATAGATTTGGTCTAATTTGGGCGATACGACAAAATTGTGCACACTTTTTCATTCATAGTTATTTGTTTTCGTTGGATTAAAACTACATATTAGACATATTGTTGGTTCATTTTTTTAATTCATTAAGCCATGCGTAAACCAAACTAGAATAAATAAAAAATATTATTCTATCTATAAAATACGACAGTGAGACTACAATTTACAATGGTGTTAGTTAGTTTTTAAAAATCAATTAAACCCTGCCTAAACGAAACCATAATAGATTTGGTCTAATTTGGGCGATACGACAAAATTGTGCACACTTTTTCATTCATAGTTATTTGTTTTCGTTGGATTAAAACTACATATTAGACATATTGTTGGTTCATTTTTTTAATTCATTAAGCCCTGCGTAAACCAAACTAGAATAAATAAAAAATATTATTCTATCTATAAAATACGACAGTGAGACTACAATTTACAGATGGTGTTAGTTAGTTTTTAAAAATCAATTAAACCCTGCCTAAACGAAACCATAATAGATTTGGTCTAATTTGGGCGATACGACAAAATTGTGCACACTTTTTCATTCATAGTTATTTGTTTTCGTTGGATTAAAACTACATATTAGACATATTGTTGGTTCATTTTTTTAATTCATTAAGCCCTGCGTAAACCAAACTAGAATAAATAAAAAATATTATTCTATCTATAAAATACTCAAAGTTATGTATGATTTAATTGCATAATTTTAGATATTTTATAGATAGACATGTATTTTTTGACTATTATCTATTATGGCTTGGTTTCTCAGGGTTTAATTGAATTTTAAAATCTAACCAACACTATCTGTAAATTGTAGTCTTATTTCAATGAAAACAAATATGTATGTCTGAAAAAGTTTAATGTACACTATTTATGGCGGATCTTAACAGCCTACCTCCACCCTTCGCCACTGGTACAAGTATACAACGCAGATGAGACAGGTTTATTTTGAAAACTTCTTTGTAAAACGTACATTCATCGCGAAGAAAGTAATGTACCTACCAGGGAGGAAAGTGCCCTAGGACCACATCACAATTATTAAACATAGTTCATAAATGTGTATAATTTTGTGAATAGTTGATTTTGATTTTAAATAAAACTAATTTGCTCATACAAATTTCTCAAAAAAACTATTTTTACGTAATACCTGTTTTAATTTTTATCATATTTTGTATGTATGTACTATAATCCACCGCTTTCACTAATTGGACACTTGTCTGGTTTTTGGAGTGGCGGATTATTGAGAGTACTGTATTGTTTCTGTGAATCGATAAACTACGCAACATTAGTGAAACCATGGTTTATTTTACCAACGTCATCAGTGTGTGTTTTATTTTCATTATTATTTTAATTTGTATGTAAATGAAAACTTTTTACCAACAAAATTTATTTTGTTATTTCTAAGGATGAGATTTTAACCGATTTGTATCTTTTGTTTATTTATTTAAAATTTTTAAATTGCCTGATAACTTGTATTATTTTTTAATACCTACCCTGACCCTAAAATTCAAATTACACTTCCAGCTAGTCTCTGATTATAAAATGTCACTTAGAATCGGACAGTGGTCATGGATAAAATAGAAAAAACCACTTTCCTTAACCTTTCAACATTTTTCACTCACGGTTCAATGAAAAATTGGTGACAGTTGAGTACCGTCAAACGGGGTTATTCCGCTTGGTTTTTCTACAGTGTCATTAATTTGTATTTTCTGAATTTTTTTGTATGTGTCCATTGATGTGGTTCTTATGGTTATATATACTTCACTGCTTTTAGATTAACTAACGTTATATATTATGTTTAAAAGGTTCAAAGTCACCAACTGACAATTGGAAATAAGGTAGTTAAAAAAATGTGTAGTTAATAATAGCAAATAAACAATCACAAAACTACCAGGCTTTGGGACTATCACAAATAAATTGTACCCTCACCGGTTCGAACCCGAAGGAGCCCAGGTGAAATTTATATTTTGAACACATCTCAAGACAACAGCTAGGTATTTGTTAATGGACGAGAAACCATGGGAATAAATCAATAGTAAAACACATAGGTAAATTTTAAATATTTTTTATTATTATTTATAAAATCCAGCAATGCTAGGAAGATCATTTAGAAAAATGCGAAATAGAAGAACGCCTAAGAAGCGAAAATGGATGACAGATGAGATTCTGTCTTTAATGGACGAACGAAGAAAATGGAAAAATAAAAATGAAACTCAATATAAGAGAATTCATAATACCATAAAAAGAAAAATTCGTACAGCTAAAATACATAAGTAAATTTTTTATATTTTTTATTATTTATAAAATCGGCAATTCTAGGAACATCATTTAGAAAAATGCGAAAGAAAAGAACGGCTAAGAAGCAAAAATGAATGACGAATTAATGGACGAAAGAAGAAAATGGAAAAATAATGAAACTCAATAATATAGGAGAATTCATAATACCATAAAAAGAAAAATTTGTACAGCTAAAATACATAGGTAAATTTTTAATATTTTTTATGATTTATAAAATCCGGAGTGATATAGTGAAATAGTGACGGGGGTATTAATTCTTAAATCGTGTAAAGATGACTAAAAACGTTACCCATTTACTTTAAAAAGAAAACATGTCAATGAATATATTATTATTGTTACTAATAGAACAATAAACAGAACATTTAATGGACGCATGTTGGATTTATATGACAAATTATATTTCGGTCGGCATGCGTCATTTGCACCCGCGCATCGCCTAGCCACGATCTTTTTAGACCATGCCTCAACTGAGGTATAGCCTTAATATGCACAAGAAGATGAAGGAAACATTGGGAATTACGAGAGGAACCTCATCAACTATCTCGAAAGACGGAGATGGCCGTATTATATTAGATATAGAAAAGAAACTGATTCGTTGGAAGACATATATTGAAAATCTGTTTAATGATGATAGGGGGACCTATTGGCTATACTTTTAATGAACGTGAACAAGCCCCATGCATAAATAGGGCAGAAATAATAAACGCAATACGAAATTCTAAAAATGGTAAAGCTGTCGGCCCTGATAATATTTACAACGAAATGAAAATATTATTAGAAGTCAATTAGAAATTCTCGTTAATTTTTTTAATAAAATTTACGTAACGGGCATTAGGGTTCCTGGTAGCAGACGACAAAGATAAGATCGCCTTGATGGTGGCCGACCTCTGCTAGGGGATGGCAAAATAAGAAGAAACTTTGTTCATACTTCAATGAAAGCAAAAACGTTAGACTGAGTTAGAGTCTGTCTTCTATAAGCTGGCGTGCCGGTTCCCCCCTGCTTCAGCATCCATCTCGTTCCCTCCCATTGAAAACTTGCAACAGTTGAACGCGATGGCACAATGCTTTCTGTGTGACGTGTACGCCAGTTTATAGAATACAGACTAGCAGTTAATACAAGTTTAATTGTCATCAATATACCTACTCTGAGGCCATGGCTAGATACTTTAATTCTGATTATGTATATAGATTTTGTTAAATGCAACTGTATTGCCAATCCACAGCTCCTTGATTATTAAAATAGTAGCAAGTGAGGTCTCTTACTTCACGGGCTGCTCGTGATGAATGGTTACTAGCAAGCCAGTGAGCGGAGAGCGGTTCTGATGCTAGAGGATCTGGATCCCCACGCCATCTACCCGGTGTTGATATACCATCTACTACTCTGTCAAACTCTTCCTGTAAACATAATGTACGTAGCCAGTTATGTAACGCTAGAGTGGCATAAACAATTTTTGTAGCTCTCACAGGATCGGCACGCATCGGTGACCTATAAATTAAAAACCTATTCGCCAAAATACCAAAGGCATTTTCTACCGTGTTTCTAGCACAAGATATACGATAGTTGCAGATTCTTCTGTCATTTCGCCTAACTAATTCGGCTCTCGGGTATGGTTTAATGAGATTTGTGGCTAGAGGAAAAGCGTCATCTGCAACTATTATATATGGCAATTCAATATTGGAAACCGAACGTGCCCTGGGAATGTTTAATTCATTACGGTCCAGAGCTTTCTTAAGACTACATTTCCCCTACACACCACCATCGCTAACCCTGCCATTGGTGCCAACATCTGTATAGATGAAACGGTAGTTGGCGTCAACGAGTGCCATTAATACTATACTAAATGAGTTTTTGTAATTATAAAATGTGGAACTAGACTTGAGAGGTGGTTCAATCACCACATGTTTACCATCCAAGGCTCCCAACAGATTTGGATAATTCCACTTACGTTCATATTCTTCAGCTATTTCCACCCACTTAGCTTCATTGTCAGGCACGGTCATATATTCATTTTTCAGCGCATCAAATATTGCCTCGCACACAATCAGTATTAATTTTGAAATGGAGGGTTGGCTCACCCGAAAGGCAAATGCTAAAGATGCCTGACTCTCACCCGTTGCAAGGAATCTAAGGGTAATTGCTAATTTTGTTTCAGGAAGAAGCGCTTCTCTCACTGCTTCTTTCACTGCTTAATAAAGACCTCCTTAGCCTCATTCTACTCCTTTCTGTGATATGAATTTCTGTATTTATCAAAATCGGTGATATTACATTTATCTACATATTCATATCGTCATCATCATCAACCAGGATCAATCCACTGCTGGATGAAGGGTTCCGCAACCTGATTCTACTACTATATTATACATATTTCTATCGTCCTTATCATCATTGACCTGACCCCATCTACTGCTGGATAATGGCCTCCCAAGCCTGATTCTACTCCTTTCTGTCATTTGAATTGCTGTATTTATCAAAATCGGTGATAATATATTATATCTATTTATATTTCCATTATCATTATGAGCCTGAATCAATCCACCGGTGGATGAAGGCCTCTCTAAGTTGTTTGAATTTCTGTCGGTCATATGAATTGCTATATTTATCAAAATTGCTGATATTATATTTACCCATTCACAATATCGTCATTATCATCATCAACCAAGATTAATCCACTGCTGGATGAAGGTTATCCCAACCTAATTCTACTCTTCTTGGTCATATAAACTGCAATATTTTTTAAAATTGTGATTTTATATACCTACCCATTTATATCGTCATTATCGTCATCAACCTGTATCAATCCACTGCTGTATGAAGGCCTCTTTAAGCTGATTCCACATCTTTAGGTCTTATCAATTCCTATTTTTATCAGATATAATATGTATTGCTTCATTATTTATCAACATTTGTCTCGATATGAATGTCCCGCACCGGGAAACCATATTGTTTAAGGTGAATTTTTAAATCAAAATATGATTATTAAAATATTATTCTATGGCTCCGAGCATTTATTTTTTATAGACAATGAAACAAAATAATGTTTAAATTTATTTTTTATGCTGCTAACCTTTTTCTATTATGTAAATGAGACCCGAAAGAGATTAATATTCGCGTTATATTGGATCGCTATTTATGATAATCACGATTGAGATGTATAATTATTTATCAGTCGGAAGCCAACAGCGGTGGAGTGAGGTTGTACAACTTCGCTTGCGTATTCGTGTCGCTATTCGCCTGGTTACTCGCGAACGGTTATAAATACGGGATACAACAAAAATAATATTGTTTGTAAATGAATTTGACAATAAACTCAACATGTGTGGTCCCATGTGATTTTGACAATCAGTGCCAGTGCTTGAGAAAAAGTGAAAAATATTTATTGTTGCACGGATAGTGCACTTTGTGCGGGGAGTGCGTCAAACGCTGTGAAGCGAGGGGTTGTCCACACTGTTTTTTGTTCACACTGTTGCGCGAATTCCAAGACCGCGTGAACGGCAAAAACAATAAAATGGAAAACACCACAATGGAAGTGAATGAAACCAAAAAATCGAAGAAGAAAAGAAACGATGATGAAGAAGAAGTGGTTGGAAAAAAAGAAGAAGAATGGCAGACGGTGACCTCTGGAAAAAAACCCAGAAGAGACTCTGGGGTCACTCCAAAGGGAAACCAAAACATCGTCATGATAGCGACGGGAAGTAAAATTCCATTAAAGTTAAAAATAGCGCAGATGCTGCATAAGGCAGGAGTAAAAGTACAGAAAATTTACAATAAAAATTTAAAGACGTACATCCAAGTAGAAGACGAAAAAGAAGCAGATAAAGTGAAACAAGCTGGAGAACTCAAAGATCTCGGTTTTGTGACCAAAGAGAATGACTCCTGCTCTTATGGAGTAATAAGAAAAGTCGATATTGATATGGACCTCCAAGAACTACAAATGGAAATCAAAAGTGATGCAAAAGTAATCAACCTTAAGAGGTTGACAAGAAAAGGTGATACAGGAGAGCTGACAAAGACCTCGTCAGTCAGTATTAAATTTGGGGAGAAAATATTGCCGAGAACAATTTACATATATGGAGTCTCTTTTGCTGTAGAACCGTATGTATTCAGGGTTATGCAATGCTACAAATGCTGGCGATATGGGCATATCGCGAACAATTGCGGACGTACAGTAGAAACGTGCCCTAAGTGTGGTGAAAACCACAAAACCTGCGAAAAAAATGAGGAAATTACGTGCATCAATTGCAAAGGTAACCACGCGGCAAACAGCCAAAAATGCCCAAAGTGGCAAGAGGAAAAGAATTGCAAAGAAGCAATGAAAAAAATGAACATACCTTTCAAGGAAGCAAAAAAAAATATGTTAAATAATAGCTATGCTGACATATTAAAACAAAAAAAAATCGTAGGAAGAGATGAAAGCGAAACAATTCAAAAAACTAAGGAAATCAAAAAGAAAGAAGAAGCGGTGGTAGAAGCTTCAGGCTCAACAATAATAGCTACAGGTAGTAGCGTAAAGCCTACAAAAAATAAGAAAAATTCAAAGGGGAAGACAGAGGTTAACGCGATGGGAGAAATTATGAAAGTCTTGCTGAAAGGGGGAGACTGGCAGCAGATCATTAAACAACTAATAATTAAAGCAGTGGACTGGGTATGCAAACAATTCAAAGAAGGACACTTAAAGGAAATTCTAGGAGAGGTTCTGGAGCAAAATGGATAGTAAAAAACAAATTAGGATTTTACAATGGAATGCCAGAAGTATGAAGCAAAAAAAGGATGATATAGAACTCTACTTAATAAGACAAAACATTTCAATAGCATTAATCTCAGAGACTTGGCTGAGGTCTGAATTAGACTATCTGAAATTCAATGATTACACGATGTATAGAAAAGACAGAGGGGATGGTTACGGAGGAATAGCGATTCTGGTGCATAAAACACTGGCGTCTAAAGAAAAGACCCTACAAGGCCTTCCAACTGAACTGGAGGCATGTCAAGTCAAAATCAGAGGGACACAAAAACTAAAAACAGTGACAGCAATATATTGTAAACCCCAATGTTACCATTCGGAAAAACGCATGGAGCAGGCTCTTCGATCAAATGGGAGAGGGATCAATTATGGGTGGGGATTTCAATGCACACCACCCAATGTGGGATCATATACTTCGAGACGCAAGAGGAGAGGATGTCGCTGACGTATGCCTTGACTCTGACTTAGTAGCGATTAACAATGGACAAAGTACCAGGGTCGCCCCTCCAAATCAGAGAGGAGCGGCACCGGATATAACATTTATCTCCAACGAGCTGGTACTGGAAACCGATTGGAAAATAGACTCCGATACGATGGGCAGTGACCACTTACCCATTATCATCGAGTTTGTGGAAAATCAATGCCAAACAGAAATCATCCCAGGAAGAAATTACCCTAAAGCAAACTGGGAACAATATCGAGAAATAATCTCAAATGACATAGACAGACTTTCAGAACCTACCAGAGATGCACAAGTAGAGTATGATAAATTGGAGGCAATATTGAATAATGGGGCAAATTCAAGCATTCCGAGACTCAAAGTATGCAGTCACCCAAACTTTAGACCAAAACCATGGTGGAACTCCGAAGTATCAAAGGCAATCGCTGAGAGAAGGCTTGCCTATACTCGCTTCAAAAAAATCAGTTCCACAGAAAACTACCTAGAACTAAAGAAAAAGCAAGCCACGACTCGAAAAGTAATCCTAAAAGCCAAAAGAGAAAGTTGGAAAACATTTTGTGACTCCGTCAACTCGGAAACTTCCTACTCAGAAATGTGGAGAAAAATGAGTTGGATGAAGGGCAAATCGGGAAACAAATTCAAAAATCAACTGGATGAAAGCATGGCGTCACTCCTCCTTCAACAACTAGCAAGTAAAAGTGACGAAACGAAGGAAGAAATCGCAGAACAGGAAACATATAATCCTAATGATACAATGAATGAAATTCTTACAGTGGCGGAACTAAGATCAGTAACCAAAAATAAAGACACTGCCCCCGGCATGGACGAAGTTTCATATTCCATGATCGCTCAGCTGCCAGAGATCGGAAAAAATAAACTAGTGGAGATATTCAACTTAATCATGGAAACCGGCAAAGTCCCTAGGCAATGGAAGGAAACGATGATTATCCCAATCTTAAAACCAGGGCGAGACCCTACCCTAGTGTCGTCAGTCAGACCAATTGCACTCATATCATGCATGTGCAAAACGTTCAACCAGATGATTGCAAGAAGAATCGAATGGTTTGCAGAGAAAAAACAACTATTTCATCACAATACTACGGGATTCAGAAGGCAAAAGTCGACTCTGGAGAACATAGGCAACCTAGTACTAGACATCAATGCAGCACAGGTCAAAAACGACGTAACCCTGACAACATTCCTGGACATCCAGGATGCGTATAATAATGTGCATGTGAAAGAAGTGTCAAGGGTGTTGAATGAATCGGGAATCGGTGGGAAGATCACTAAATATCTTAAGCAGTATTTAAATGAAAGAAAAATCACCATGTGCATTAATAATGAAAAGAAGAGTACGGTATGCTCAAGAGGCCTTCCGCAAGGAGACCCCCTATCCCCATTACTATTCAACACTCTTACAACTGACATATTAAAGTTAATGACGAGGGTCAACATTGTACAATATGCAGATGATTTCGCACTTTTTTGTTCGGGAAAAAGAGTAGATGAATGTCAAAGGTTAAAGCAGAAGAGTCTTGACGAAATGAAATTATTATTGGAAACGCGAGGCCTCAAAGTAGCTCCCAGCAAAACTAAGGTGGTTCTTTTTGCCAGAGGCAAGAGACAAAACCAGCTTAACTTAAAAATCGACGGCACTATAATAGAAAGAGTAGACACTTATAAATTTTTAGGTATGAACCTGGACTATAGACTAACGTGGAAGCATCATATTAGTCATTGCGCGAATAGCCTGACACAACCTCTGAACATACTCAAAGTACTGGCGGGAGGTGGGTGGGGCGTACACCCTATTCATATGAGAAGGTTATACACGGCACTCATTAGAAGCCGATTAGATTACGGGAGCATGTTTTACCACTCCGCTGCCGAAACTAATTCGGTGAGGCTAGACCGCATCCAGTCCAAAGCATTAAGAATATGTGGAGGATTTATCAGGACAACACCCATTCACGTGCTCCAAGCGGAACTCAGCGTACCTCCACTGAATGTCAGGAGATGGGCACTGGCTACCAAGACATGGATGAAGTGGAAATCTATAATAGATAACCCCATATTGGCAAAGGTGAAACTCCTATACGAGCTTGTTGAAAGCAATACATACTATGAGAAAAGAAAGCTCCCTCTACTGGTAGGAATCCTAAAAGCCACAGAAAGTTGGGAGGTATTAAATACAAAATGCCTAGGTATGTATTCGCTGAGGAGGCCAGTTGGTACCTACGACCTCAGCTCTGTTATCCAACTAGAGGTCAAAGGAATAGACAAACCAAAACGGAGCATAGTATCCGATAAAGGAAGAGAGCGTGTCGAAAAAATGCTGACAGAGAGGTACGCAGGATGGAGCCACCTTTATACAGATGGATCCAAAGATCAGAATAGAGCAGGAGCAGCTCTTGTGATACCAGAAGTAGGTATAAACAAGAGCTGGAAGCTAAACCCAGCAATACCAATAATGACGGCGGAACTCATCGCGATAAACGAAGCAATTAAATACACTTTAAGCGATGATTTCTCGGCGCAATCCGCTGTAATTTTAACAGACTCCAAAAGCGCTTTACAACATCTTGCCGCAGCAACTCGCTCACATAACAGTAAAACCATAGCATACCACATCCTTGACCAGATCGACGCCAAGAAAAATAGAGGAGGAGATCTATGCCTTCAATGGATCCCATCGCACATGGGCATTGAGGGAAATGAAAGGGCAGATGAGCTGGCAAAGGTAGCCGGCCATTCAGGGGTACCATATCAGTGGATACCAGAAAACCTGGACTGGAATGAGGCTATAAAGAAAATGTGCCATAGTATGTGGATAGATTTTCACCATAGGGCATCATTAGAAAAGGGGAAATGGAGTAAGTCGATTCTACCAACACCACGAGAGGTGCCCTGGTTTGTAGAGTCTTCTTTGACGAGGAATGAGCTTAAGTTAATACTGAGGCTAAGAACAGGGCACACCATGGGCAAAAGATTTGATGTCCTCATGGGAAGAAGCGAATCGCAGCTCTGCGATGAATGTCATGTTTTAGAGGACATTGTACATATAGCACTGCAATGCCCCAAATATGAAGTTCACAGAGTACAGCTGCGAATTGCAGATATCTATGAGAATGTCGACGAATTGAAGGGTGTCCTGGCGGTGGGTAAGACGGAAGAGCTAGGCAAAATTGTAAAGTTATTTAACAGAATAGGAGTGAGGACCTGATCGACGGATCCCCTTCTAGAAGAGAAGAGGCGATATGACAGCGAGTCGCAGTCAAAGCCTCGGTAAAATCACAAAAAAAAAAAAAATATTTATCATATTTAAATGCACATACCTATACATATATTGTATTAAAATTAAAACGACATTGGTAGCAATCGGCGATTGCCAGCTGTTCTGCTAGGTGTCAGACGATATTTAGAAGGCCAGACTCCAGAATAGACTACGCACATGACTCCAAATTTGTATTGGCAGTGACGACATGCAGATCGTAAAACTGACAAATCAGCTAAATTTTCAATTGTCTGACGTGAATGAAAATCCATCCCGAAGGGAAAACTATGGCGCCGTCTATACACGCTTTACAATTTTTATATTAAAATCCAACACCAAGTCACTATGACGAAAAGCTGTCTGCAAGACCTAGCGAGACAGACTGGCGAGAGCCAGCTGACTCAGCTAGTATTAATAAATACGGAATGAAGCAACAAGATCATTTTAAACCAGCGGCACTCCAATAAGTGGCCCGTTTTCTCTAGTGTTTTATTTAACAAGATAATTAAATTATGGGATTAAAATACAGGTTTAATTTATCAAGTGTAGGTACCATGTGTAATAATTATTGAAGAATACAAACTATTCCAAACTTTTGAAGTGTTTCATTTAGACTTACTACCAATAAGACAAACAAACTATTTGGATAGTTCGATGAACCAAAGAAAAACTTTTATTTATTTTATGAACCTGTTTCTAAGTCACTACATCAGAGCTAGTCGAAGAATCTAGGTAATCGCACGTTGTGTTTCGTTACACCAAATAAGTATAACTTCTAACGCGCACGCCCGTATATAAGTATACGCACCGATTTTTTTATTATTATAACAAAAAACAACAAACGTGAGTTAGAAAATAGTAATCAAACAATAAAATACCTGATCATTTTATTACGTATACTAATATTATAAGGATAGTATAATTTTACAATGAAAATTAGGTAAGTAAATAATAATTGATAATAATATAATATAAAAAAATATATGAGTAGTCATATAAACCTAACCCTGTGATACTCAAATTACGAAGTAACATAAAAATGCTAAGACACTTGTCACCAACGCAAGCTTCTGCTGACCATGTTTGTAAAAATATCAGTACCTATTTTATTTTTAAATATATATTAAACAATTTTACTTATCCTCATTTGCAAATAAGTTTTACGGCCCTCGGATGAAAAATAATTAAAATATCACTAAATTAACACGACGTGCAATTAATGTGGATGCATAGGATTTCGTGGAAGACACCCGAAATATTTTCAAACATACCATTGTTAAAAATAGCATTACGTAAGTCTGAGTAGTTAGTACCATTGATAATATTATTTATTTCTGGAACGGATTCTTTAAATAAAAATATTGTGACTTCCTTCGTTCTGCGTAGGTATACATTATAGTAAAAATGCCAATAATTATTACAGAATAAGGAATTATCACAATAAAACAAAGTGTAAGTGGTTAATTAAATTTAAATACTTATAGATCGACTAAAAAATACTTATCCTATAAACTTAGTAAACTGAAAGCATTATGAATTATTTAGTGACGCGGTACCAATGATAGTTTTTTTCGCTTGAAAATAATACTTAAATAATTATAATAATATCTATGTACTTCCACAAAAACACGAAAACTTGTCCAAATCAGCATTAACATTCTCCAAAGTGGATAATTTTATTCTGTACCTACCTGTGTTTTATAAAAAAATTTCATCAAACCCCAAAATATTCCATACAATTCAATAATAATTCGTTCACTTTCTGGAAATTATGTGTTTTCTCTCACTTATTCATTTAGAGTACATTGACAGTAACATAAGGAACTTACTGTCAAATTTTGGCGATATTTCTTTTCCATTTTTCCGTGTGACGTATTCGTTTTCTAGCATTTTCGGGTATTACAGGTGAAGCTTGAACATCCATGATGATATTAAACAACTAATAATTATAATAATGGGCTTGTAACACTGTTTTTTCATCTAAAATTGGGCGAGCAATTTCGTATGGTAATTACTGTTTAACTGAAAGACGCCATTGCAAATGCAGTCTTCCTATTGGTCAATTTTGGAATAAGTGAAAATGGTTTGCGACACTCCTGGAATAAGTGTCTTTTGTAACCAATAGCGATTTTGAAATTGATTTTTCTACTAGATTGCATGCTATTAGGTTGTTATATACAAAAAATACTTGTTCAATAATTTCTCCTTTAGATTTTGGCATTCAAAACTCATTTTCGTCAAGTAGTGGAATAAGTTGTTTTTGAAACTACACGCCTCATTTCCTGTACGCAGTAAAATACGTTATATATTTATATAGGTACCAAGATTGGCGAATTGGTAATAAAATCTTTTAGAAGGGCCTAATTTAGGGCTGCATATCCTACTCAGCACCATTTTCTCGAAGACATTCAATGAAACGGCTTTGGTGTCGTCAACGTTGACACATAGGTCAATAGTAGCCATAGCAGTTCAATTTAGGCCACAATTATTCGAGCAATGCTGGCTGTAAATGACTTATTTTCAAATTAATTTGGACAATTTGGTAATCTGTTGTGAAAAGTGAGCATAGTATCACATATCAGTTTGGCAGTTAACCCTTCCGTACGTTCTATCTAAGGAAAGAAATTCATATATTATTTATAACAAATAACTGGCAACACATATTTTTATGCAACATATAAGGTTCGTTTCTTTCAACCTGAACGAAACAAATCAAATTAAACCATAGACAATATACATACAAATTGTAGTTGACCGGAAATCGTTTGAGATTTGACGTTTGGTTCAGTGTATCATTGAAAATCAAACCGTTCTCGGACCATCAGAAATGGTTTGACATGAAACGTCAAACCAATTCGGACGATCCATAGACTAATGGCAATCTGTCAAAGTGTTGATAAGCATTATTCGGCATTTATATATCGTGAGGTGTTCATATTAATATGTTAGATATTTACACCATAGGAGTTCACTTGAATTATGTATATTGTAGATTAATAATTAATACCTATTATTCATAAGTAACCATACGCTAACAAGACGCCGCTTTTGGTCTTATTATCTCAAAATCCAGCCATATTTTCTATGCAAAGAGTTCGATTTAATATCATTACCACTATAATTATTATGTCAGACAAAGAATTTATTTTCATTTTATTTATATTTTGTAACGGAGATTCTAAACTACAAACTGTGTTAAATCAACCCGGAATGATCTTTATTATTTAACTAAATAATCTAATAACCTAACGAATTTAATATTTGTTCGATTGTCGTCTAAGTCACAATATCATACTGTCGACATGAACAAGTCGTCAATTATGAAAAGCTCTAATCAAAAGTAATTTTTAAAAACTCGTCATACCTATAAATCTTATAAATTAACTAAATGGCTACCTATTTATGAAGCATTCTTTATATTTTGTGTATTTAAAATGAATAAATACGGCTGTTTGTTAAATTTGTATTATTGTAGACCACGATAGGAGGTTAGAATTTCGTAACAAGTTGACGTTTCAATAAAATATATGTTTCTGTTTTAGAGACTAATATATTATGAATTATTTTAAGTACTAGCAACACTAATTACTTGTCAGAAAAGCGTTTCCGTGGACATTCTACCAAACGGTTCCAAATCAAATAAATCCAACGGTGCCATTTGATTCGTTCAGTTCAGGTTCAATGATACGAACTTTATGGTACATTATGAAATTTTATTTATTTTAATATTGAATTGAATATATACCAAGCCTATTCTTTTTGTAGGGTTCATCCCATCAATGTGTCACATATGAACAACTTAACACCGTGAGAAAAGATGCAGTTAACAAGAACCTCGAAAACATCACCACAGCAGAAGCAACCGATACCATCGAAAATATGATACAGCATTCAGAGATAACTATAGATGAACAAAATATCAAAAAGGAGGTTTATAAATTATACTTGCCAAAAGTGGTTCGAATTGTGTTGAAAAGGGTTACACATTTTCTACGTAACTTTATTTGCAATGAATGTTGTGGAGTGTTTGAATCTCTATATCATCTAAATAGTCACAATATTTTATGTACGAAATCTCACCATCTTGAGTTATACAAAACTCGTATTATTGGTGAAAAACCACATCAATGCGATGTGTGTTTTGAAAAATTCATTTACATTAGTACTCTCAAAAGACATAAAATGACACATACTGGTGAAAAACCACATCAATGCGATGTTTGTTTAAAGTATTTCCAGCGAATTGGTTATCTCAAAATACATAAAATGACACATACTGGTGAAAAACCACATCAGTGCGATGTGTGTTTTAATAAGTTCATTGCAAATAATGAATTCAAAATACATAAAATGACACATACTGGTGAAAAACCACATCAGTGCGATGTGTGTTTTAAAAAGTTCATTACAAATAGTGAACTCAAAATACATAAAATGACACATACTGGTGAAAAACCACATCAGTGCGATGTGTGTTTTAAAAAGTTCATTACAAATAGTGATCTCAAAATACATAAAATGATACATACTGGTGAAAAACCACATCAATGCGATGTGTGTTTTGAAAAATTCATTAAACTTAGTACTCTCAAAAATCACAAAATGACACATACTGGTGAAAAACCACATCAATGCGATGTTTGTTTAAAGAATTTCCAGCTAATTAGTATTCTCAAAAGACATAAAATGACACATACTGGTGAAAAACCACATCAATGCGATGTCTGCTTAAAGAATTTCCTCGTAATTGGTAATCTCAAAAGACATAAAATGACACATACTGGTGAAAAACCACATCAATGCGATGTTTGTTTGAAGAATTTTCTGGGAACTGGTAATCTCAAAAGACATAAAATGACACATATTGGTGAAAAACCACATCAATGCGATGTTTGTTTGATGAAATTCCTGGCAACTGGTAATCTAAAAAGACATAAAATGATACACACTGGTGAAAAACCACATCAATGCGATGTTTGTTTGAAGAATTTTCTGGGAACTGGTAATCTCAAAAGACATAAAATGACACATATTGGTGAAAAACCACATCAATGCGATGTTTGTTTGATGAAATTCCTGGCAACTGGTAATCTAAAAAGACATAAAATGATACACACTGGTGAAAAACCACATCAGTGCGATGTGTGTTTTAAAAAGTTCATTACAAATAATGAACTCAAAATACATAAAATGATACATACTGGTAAAAAACCACATCAATGCGATGTATGTTTGAAGAATTTCCAGCGAATTCGTGATCTCAAAATACACAAAATGACACATACTGGTGAAAAACCACATCAATGCGATGTTTGAAGAATTTCCTGGGAACTGGTAATCTCAAAAGACATAAAATGATACATACTGGTGAAAAACCACATCGTAAGACTTGTTTCCGATCTAGCATACAACATGATACCTAGCTACCAATATATTGAGATACAGATTCCTAAACAAAAGCTGTAATAATTAGAATGTCGCATAACCCTCAACCTCACTGCTGATTCCACAAGCGAGTCAAAAAGTACAGCAAGATAAATAAAGACGTAATATTCCATAAAAAAATCTGATAATGCAAATATAACTGCATGCAAAGTTTTAATTGTAAAAAAATCTCGCAGAAAGGACCGAAGATGCTGTGCCCATCCAAATAATCTATAAACGCGATGCAGAACCATATTTAGGCGCGTACGTCCTAAAGATACGCGCTTAATTTTATGGATCCGATTTCGACGACCTAAGTTTAGTGAGAAAAACATATATTATTCTTATTAGAAGCCCAAGTGGATGACGGAAAGGAAATGTGACGTGTTTTTCTTATTATTGAGAACGCTTTTTATAAACTTAGTACCTATTATAAAACGTAATTAGAAAGACTGTTTATGTATTATATTCGATTGACAGATTGTTGCCTTTAAATTCATTGATCAACCCACCGCCATACTATTAAAAGTTTAAATAATTGTAGCAGTAAAATACCTTTTCATATTCACTAGTAAATACGATCTACCTGATGTTTTATTTTTTGCTACTTTATATTGATCGGCTTTATAAGTTCGGGGGAAATACGTGGCAGCGAACGACACAGGACCGAGAGAATTGGAAGAAGCTTGGGGAGTCTTTTTTCCAGCAGTGGATTGGCCCCGGCTGATGATGATATTGATCCAATTCATAATTATTAAATGGAATCGATGAACAAACATATTTTGGGCCAAGATATATTAGAACTTGTAGTGTGAAATTAAATTTATGACTTGAGATGCATCCCTTATTTCCAAAGATTTCCCAAAAGTTATCAGTTTGAGTGATGACCCAACGTTGAGCTGGAACACCCAATTTGAAATTGGAATTTTTCGATTATAGGTGCATAAACGAAAAAAATCGTGCACAAACGTGCACAAACAAACGCACTCAAAAAAGTTGGAGTTTTAACATTGGGTGATCCAGGTAAATGGACCTCAATCCGGCTCTAATGCTTCATACTTACCTGTTTTCCATATGTGTACCAATCTAACATATTCGTGCTTCAAATTAACAAGCACCTGTATGTATTTTTTATAGATGTGTCGTCAAAAATCCTTTGCGAAGCACTTCACAACAGTAAAGCTATCTCAAAAAACAATTCTCACCACTCCAATGTCACAAAGTATAACATTTATAATATTATCTATATATTTGAATAAATTTTGATGGCCTTCACTGTATCGTTAGATATCCTGCGTGGATAAATGTTTCGTGTGTACATTAATTTATAACGAGCAAGCAGATATTCAATGCTAGTAAACTTTAAAAATCCCAATTTTACTACGTTCATTATCAAAACAAGCGATAAACAAAATTATTAGTAGGTACTTATTATTCATTTTAACCTTTCAAAGGTAAAGGTTCAAATAAACTATATGACGATCGGACACATATATGCTAGGAGCGATTTAGTGTCTATGATCATATCTATGCCATTCCGACATATTATACATACATATTGTATGACAGCTATGACATTGTATTTACACTTTGTGACAACCTGTGACACAGGACGCCAACATAAGGAACGGGGTTTTCGGCACTTATATGACCGATCGTCAGTCTATTTGAGCCATAAATAAAAATAATTTAATGGGGTTTTTTCGGCCGGCAATATAATAATATATAGGTCTATGAATATATCTTAACATGGAGGTTGTTCTTGTCTACGTATTTACCAGCTAACGTCAAAATCATCTATCAGTTGTCAGAATGCGCTCCGAACGGGAGGAATGCTCAGGTCGGTCCAACCAGCTATTGGGCCCATCGGGCCGTCCGACTTGGTTGCTACTAAGGCCAATTATCTTGCATTTTTTTAAATTTGCAGCGTCTTACCACAGGCGTGACAGACTCTTGACATATTTTTTGCTGTCCGTATGATTAGTTTCATTATTTTTGTTATATATATACTAGAATCAATTTTATTTTTATAATTTCCTTGTGCCCTTCTCTCACCGGCAGTTTGCATTTCAAAGTAACTTCTTTAAACTCAGTCAGAGCTCACTTTGATCGTAGCGACCTTAGTCCTGGGTATCTTCTCCCATGGAATTCCCGGCCTGACGTGATACGCTCGATTTAGACCGAGTGTAATGCGTGGCTGGTTTTGGTTTGAAGGGATTAACTGCAATGTCAGTTGTCAACGCCAAAAATAATAAAAATATTTAAATTTTGTTTTGTAATTAATTACTTAATTATTGGAACTGGATTTCCTATTTAATACAAATTTATTTATTAATGCCACATCCCTGTTCAAGCAACTAAAGTGGATAATTGCCCTCCCTAGAATTTTCCCAGCACTTAGGGACATAGGTAACTGTATGATATTAATGTCACGATTACGTCATTATCCTATGTCGATAACCATCAGGACCTGTGCCACGTGAGCTCCACGAAGATAAATAGGTAGGACACCGTCTGAACTGAATCTTACGATATGATGATAACACCGACATAAGACTTGATGTAGCTCTGCATTCAGCTGATAAAATTAACAATACTCACCATAACATACCTAACTACTTAAGTTATTTGAAAACACCTCGGAGACATTGGCGCTTGAAAAAATATGACGCCAGACAGGACTAGAATCTGTATACACTGGATTCCGACTGATGTGCTTTACCAATTTAGTCACCTATCTCATTACGGCGTAATTAAGTATCCAAATTCATCTGAAGCATTGTACAAGATTCACTAATATTGGTCATTGGCCTTCGCAGCTTGGCCGGAATTATACAGCTTCACGTCCTGTCCGGTGCCATATTAATCGAACTGGTGTGTTACGAAGGTGTTTTGAAATTATATATTTTCACCAGTCACCAAAAATGGCCGCGTGGCTTAAGCGTTGGCCTATTGCGTCGTAGGTCCCAGGTTTGAATCCTGGGTCTGGCAAGTACCTACGCATATTATTGTTTTTCAAATTATGTATGAGTCAGAGTATGGACCTAATAGGTTGAGCAAGTGGCTGACATCCATTTCTCGTATAAACTAAATCTTTTAAAACAAACCTCCACTCTGTGGGGGCCCATATCGACTGCTCCAAGTAAATCAAAATTTGGCATTTTGCAGGAGAATTAATTTCAGTTTTGAAAAAATATTCTTATTCTCCGGTGCGGAAATTTCATTTTTTTTATTGATTCCAGACTTTTTAATGGTTAAATTTCTTAATGTAAGTACTGTTTTGTTTCCATCGACATTCTTTCGGGGTACACTATGACTTACTGCCATTTTCCTCGGAAATAATTTAAAATTTTCAAGGCAGTATGTTGAGTAACTTCCTTATTCCCTGATAATTTTTAAATAAATGTAAACAACTAATTAGAAAAAAAAATATTTATTAAAGAAAATATCAATAAATTGACACAATCATCAAAAAAATATGAGAAGAAAACATCAAGGCAATTAATATACCATGTATACATGCAAAAAGTCCAGAAAAACATAAACAAAAGGGTATTTTTTTCCATATTAATTAACACAATACGCAGTTAATGCAAAAAAAAATCAATAAAAAAGACAAAACCAAATAATGGTAAAGAACAATGTTGGTGACAGCTGTTTCGTGTAGCCATCCCATCCTCAGAACAAGCCGCCGGAGAATTGGATATCAATACAAAATAGAAGAACAATATCAATACCAAGTTGTTGAATCAATATACGGTCACTAACTTCAAAGGATGCCATAGTGAAATTAATAAAAAATATCGTTTAATCACTTTCTAACTCATCCGATGGGTCATCTCTTACGTTACCTATGATAAGGAATATTCATGAAAATTATCGTTTGAAGTAAGTGACCGATAAAAATTATAATAAGCTTTCGGAATGAGAGTGTTTTCGCATAACGATGACAAATCTTTCAGTCTTGTTCGTCTTTGAAGTAAGATGGTCAATGGATCCTGCGTGTATGTGTATTTAATATACACTTCATAAGGTTTTTTATATTGCACGACATTTCGCGGGCTTTATTCCATTTCACTGTGGAATTATCACTAGCCGTTTTCCAATTTCTTGCTGTAACTAATGGCTTAAAGTCCAGTCTTCATAAGACATTTAATTTATTTTGTATGGGTGACCTTTCACTTTCGCACAGCGAATTAACATGACCCATTGTTCAGGGACATAGATAATTTTGTGTTTTCTCGCATTTTCTATTGTTGCATGCATTGAGTCCCCCTCATTTTATGTATGTTCTTTCTCTAAAAAGCTATGAGTAATGTCAATCTTTAGAGTGTTTGCTGCATATTCTAAGATAGCAAATACAATGCGGTTCCGGTTTTGCCCCCGCAGTTATCAGAATATAAAATAATTGTTGTTGTAATTTCATTTGCTTCCCTTTTTACCTCTGACAATGGCCCTGCTTCTTCCCAATATCATACACAGGAAAGTTGTATATTTTTTCTTATAGTAAAAACTATTAACATCTGACTGCAGGGTCTGCAAAACTTTCTGCAGGTCGAATACAGCCACACAAAGAAGTTGGTCGGTTACGCATTTCTCTTTGTCACCATCTTTTAATGCTGTTACTTCAATTATATTGGTAAAATGGGTTTCATACTCATTTTTTTAAATTTTTTTTCATTTTCTTCTCCGACTTTATAGGTACTATCACTCCCCTCCATTTTGGCAAGTGTGGATTTTTCAACTGTCACTTTGTGTTTTGTTTTCTTTTTTATCGTCTGTATTTGGGATGAAGGTGGATAATTGACACACTGGAATGGTTTCGGAAACGACGAGGTTTATTTGGTGTTAATGTATACTATATGGTTACATTTTTTATCATTTAATTCTACGGAGCGCAAAATGTACGCGTTCGCGATTTTGCTGCTTGTCGCGATCTGCCCGCCAAAAAAAAAAAAACCGTTGGACTCGCGAGCTGTGCACAATGCGACGTTGCCATACGTGTTTTTTTTTTTTGGACAATGTTGCCGGTCAGATATTATTTATTAGTGGTATTATACATTATTTAATTATTTTCGCAATCAGCCGTTATTATTTGTTGGCTTTGATACCGATTCGGGCCTCTCAAAATACACAAAGACATCCCCAAATGGGCACCATAAGGGGGTGTCACAGTACCCATTTTTCGCATATCTCACACTGGTCCTTCGGTTTCTGGAACGCATTGTTGAACTCACTATTAAAAACATCTGAGTACTGACGCAAAGCGGCAGGTATTTTGGTGTTGTCTTCTTTCCGCTATTCTATATAGAGCCTATGCATTTTAGCATTGGAAAGGTCGCTATCCAATTATAGTTTTTTAGTCAATTTTCGGGTATAATGAGACTCGACTACTGGAAAACTTAATATGTGATCTCGAACCGTTTCTATAATCTCTGAAGAAATTTTATTTACCCTGTTTACATGTTTTCCTCGCATTCGTCGGTGTTTTGTAAAAAGGGCGAATCAGCCATTTTGGCGAAATTGAGATTTTAATGAAAACACAATATGTACCTCACTAGCTTTGTTGTGTAAAAACGGCGAACTTGTATCTCCACGGGAAAGTACTTAAAAACGATAATCGTAAGGGCGAATATCCACTTAGTGTTATGAATAAAAGGCGAATGTGATATATTAGGCCTTTTAAAATAAAATTTGTCGTAAAGTAGTGGTAAGTGTTATGATGTAAGGGCGAATATACGATATTCGCCCTTCTTGCATATCCACCTACATATCAATGTGACCATTGTTAAATCGCTACCATTCGTGTCATTTTACTATTGACAAAGCGTATTGGCGGGATTGTTTTTAGAAGTTTCCTCAATGTAATTTATGGCTCGATAACATTGAGCTACTTTACAAGCTGCTTGTAGTTGAGTTTAAAAGCGGGTGAGTCAGCTAGTGCGATTGTGATGATGACACACAAAACTTTCCACTCGCTCAGAAGCCAACAAGCTAGCGATTTGAAACCGTCATTTTTGGTACTATTTTGACAGGACGTATTGAGTAGTTCGTTTTTTTACCGGCTGGTTTGCCACTATCGCTCTACTGCGCAGACGCAGATCGGCCCACACGCCAGCGTGTAACGTGTAAAGTAGCCTGGCTTTCAAATTTTCTCGGTAGACTGTTTACAATCTGCTTGTTAGCTTGTTCGATGACGACACTGGGCGAGTTTACAAGCAGATTGTAAATTCATTATCAAGCAGCTTGTAACGTAGCTCAATGTCATCGAGCCATTAGTGATAAAAGAATGTTGAAGCTGACAATTTGTTAAACAATAGTTTGAAATATAGTTATTTGCTTTTTCTACTAACTGAACAGTATTTGTATTCAATATTAAGTATTCATCGAGTGATACAACATACTTTACCTCAAAATGAGCGAGATGTAAGTTTTTTTGTTTAATTTTTCGTGTTGTAAAATTGTTAATTGGTTTCGTTATGTAAGATTGTAATGTTACATTGATATATTAATATTGTTTGCGTATGTATACATAACATACCTACTTAAAAATATTATATTCATTCTTTAAAAAAAAAATCGGTGTGTGTACTTATGTACGCGCGTTAGAAGTTATACTTTGGCGTAACAAAACTTGCGATAACCTAGATTCTTTGACTAGCTCTTAATTATTTTGTTAAATTACACTCGTAAGAAAACGGACTGCTTATTGAAGCGCCGTTGTTTTATTTCTATAAATTTTAACTTATATTAACTAAATTATATAATTATTTATCGTTGTTTTTATTTTTAAAGTAACAACTGCCACTATGATGTTTAAATAGTTTGTTTACGTAAGTAATTGCAACTGGCCGACAATAATAAATTCACTGCCTAGGCAACGGAATAATTCTAAACTATAATATTATACTGTATAATCGTCACGATTGAAGTATCATACTGTGGCGTAAAGGTAGTGCTTTCAGCTGATAACCGAACAATCGGTGGTTCGAATCCAATCGAGTGCGTTTTTTCTCGTGTGAAAAAATAAATTATGTGTTACATGTCACACGCCAAAAATACACTCTGATCTGATTTCCCAAACGCGCTAAAAGAAGTATAACTTAAAAAATGTGTTGTACTTTACCGCTCGTAGGCATGTTTTGACACGTAGACATTATTTATATTACCATTCTGACATGCCTAAAATTACAAAAAAGTGATACCTACTCGTTATTTTATTGTATTTAAAATTGTCTGGAGGACAACAGATGGTCAAATTAGTTCAGTTCAAATTAGGTGTAATTACTGCAGAAAGATTGAGTGACGCTACCGCTGTTCACACTAATTCGCTGGCAATTTTACCTGAGAGACATTAAGAAATCCAATCCAACGAAACAATTGCTGTCTCAAGTGATCACTTTCGTCGAAGTAATGAAAATAATTTGATTTTGGACGAGAAATCAGGTAGCTTTGTGTCCGCATTTATTTGTAATGATTGTGGGCAGAAATATCGTTATAAAAGTAAATTTAAAAATCATTTGATTAATAAGCATAATATGAAAAAATACATTAAGATAAAATACAGGAAATCTGGCTATGGAAAGAAAAAAAAAACAACTCAGAGCCGCTGGAAAAGAGTATAAAACTGCGACGGGAAATGTTGTTTAACATAGGAAACGATTTAATGTTTTCTGCAGAAAATGTACATATAAATGCAGTGATAGATTTTCGGAGGAAGAAAAGAACATGATTTTTGGGGAATTTTGGAAACTCAGTGAAAACGATGGCAACCAAGATCAACAGAGACAATATATTTCAGATATTAAATTATTGAAAACTCCAAAAGGCAGCGTGTAAACAATATTTCACACAATTTTATTCATTCTGTATCTCCAGTCTAGTTAATTTGTCCTTACTTAATAAAAAATAATCTGATGTTCCATAACTATTTTGATTAGGTATAATATGCCTTTTAAGGACAAAAACACTGTTAATTTTCACTAGAATATGGTTTTGATTTAATTTTACTTTCACTTTTATATTGTTTTGTCTTCTAAAAGTTTAAATAAAATATTATAAACATAATAAAATTACTTTAATTATAATTATTCCCTAATAAACCCACATATTCAAGGGCGAACGTGCAACTGTTTCGTATTTTTATCACACATAAAGGGCGAATATCCATTTAAAATGATTTTTCAGACCTTTTTATACAAGTTTGTACCCACATGTTTTTTACATTATCAAGACAGTATTTCCTCTAAGCTTTATTATGTATTTGTTAGAAATTTATAATCATCCATAGGTAATTAATAAATAAATGTCAAAAGTTAAAAATCCTCCTCCTGTAAAATAGCATTTTGTTTGATTCGCCCTTTTTACAAGACACCGAAAACATCAAGTTTTTTACACGCAGTAGATACCATTTTGTCAGAGATTCCCAATGTCTCTATAAACATCTTTTGACAAACACGCATGTCAGAAATATTACAAGCATCATTCACGATTTTTAGGAAAGATTGTTGTGAAACGGTTCGCCTAGAATTATTGGGATCGAAAGCTCTTATTTGCTTCTTCGGAATAAATTTTACGTACCGGGTGATAAAATTTCACTGTTTTTCATGATCTGGTAATTTCCACAAATACGCATAATATATTTGTCATGCATTTAATTTTATGACAGTTCAACCTTCTCCCATCTACTTGAAGCTATGAATCATTTCTAGTCACAATAAAATTACTTATTCTTTGCTGAGTTAGGTAATAAATAATAATATATAGGTACGATCATGGCGATGGCCGCGCGGCTTAAGCGATGGCCAATTGAGTCGTGGGTCCCAGGTTTGAATCCAGTGTCTGACAAGTACACATATTGTTTTTCAATTTATGTGTGAGTCAGAGTATGGACCTAATAGGTTGAGCAAGTGGCTGACATCCATTTCTCGTAAAAACAAAATCTGTCAATACTAACCTCCATACTGTGGAGGTCCATATGATCCTACTAGGATCGGACATGGTCGAAAGAAGAAGAAAAGAAATGATCATGAAATCAAAAATCGCTCTAGTTAGGTTCCCTCGGAGACAATCAATAAATAATTGTCAATTATCAATCAAAATTATTATCATTTGCTGTCAATTCGCCAAAGACAATCGCGTCAATTGCACCTCTAAACGATCAGTTGAGGCGTCTAATTACAAAAAGCGATAAGTCCACAATTCAATATTTTCGGGAAACGACGTTTTTATGTTTAAAGCATCAATTATTTGTTTTAACGTGAGATTATGTTTTCCATTGTATTCTATGTTGAAATTAGAGCCAAATGGCAATTTGTTTCAGCCGATAGACTCTTAAATGTAATAAACATAGGCAAAATAAAATTGGACGTAGCGCTATTTGTACCTCACTTTTTAATTTACTCCGCATAAGGCACATATTTCCGTGGCACTGTCATGAGTTTACTAGATGCTACAGCATGGGAGACGCCCTTTTCAATATTGAACGTTCCCTTACTGGTTAACTTAAGCACGCGCGAAATCAACCAAGCTTTAAATATTATGAAACACGGACTTGGCGCTTTTTGTAATAAAACGAGACTTAAAATATTTTTTTCGTAGGGTTATGTCGCGTTTTGGAATTTATAGACAAATACATATTGTTATGTTCAAATAACATAACCAACGAGTATACATAATGATATCTGTCGATATGATGGCAACACCATTTCGCCCAGCCACCTGTAAAAAACATAGCGACGAGGCAGCCGAAAGGTCACAACACTGAAGTTGCATCTGACAGGTTCCGCCGATTAAGGATGTTATAAAAAGATAATCCGATGTGATTACGAGGTTTTTTTTTTACCCAGCCGTCGTCGGGTCGAGTGTTAGTGTAAGCCCCCGGTGAACTTAGTAACCGGTGGGCTTACTTTAAATTCAGTGCACCGTTTAACCTAAAAGAACAATGTTGAAGAACTGTCATCATCCAGTTGAACTGCAAGTATTTTCTGTATCGTTCCTGTGATCTTTTGTATTTAGCATCCGGACATCGTGGCTAGTATTATGTTTCTATAGTTAGTTTACCATAGCTTCGTTCCAGTCTATTTAAATTTGATTAAATTCTAGTGTCCATAGTATTACCATGTCAGATGTATACACCATGTTGCCTTTCAAGAAATTATATTTATTTATTTATTATAACTACCTCCGTCTTTTATTTAACTGAGCTCATTCTTTATTTTTAGTTACATCTGACATTATCCCCTCCGGGGGTTGCATTTCTAGTATTTCTTATTTCAGAACCTTCTCGGCCATAAGTTTAAACCGTAAGTTATATTGTGGGAAGGCACGTGAGCGGCGTAAGGTATGGGGATCGAGACCCACTTCCTGAAACTAACTTCTCCTCGCTCTATCCGAATTCCCTTTCCCGTATTTTATAATTCCAATTGCCCCTTATTTATATATATATATATATATATATATATATATATATATGATATCCCCTTGTAGATCCTATTTAGGTACCCTTAACAACATATCATATTAATATTCTGTAAAATTATACAAAGAATACGTGTGTATTTTTTTCTCAATTTTGACCAAATGTGGACTTATCGCTTTTTGGAATTAGATGCCTCAGTTACATCAATGAGCATCATTGGCAATTGCGTCCATTGTCTCTGTAAATGTTCAGTTGGTCGCATCAATGACAATTGACAATTTTCTTGATTGTCTCTAACACTAACAAGAGCGATTTTTGATTTCATGATCATTATATTATTTATTTTTAACTAATGAAATTAATTGACATTGTATGAATCTAGCAAAATTGTTTATAATGACCGATATAAATAATCATATCAATATTAACCTTATGAAGGTACTTAATAGAGGAGAGATAATAAAAAACAAGTTTGAATGTTATGTTTTATTTTTACAATTTACATTTTGTTTTCAGAATCGACCTCAATATCCAGCATGGCGGACGATTTGGAAAACATGTCTCCTGGAGAGTTACTCCATTTCGTTAAACACCGAAGATTGTATTGAGGTAAAATATTTTAACTAAATTGTTACATTAGTTTAATGTATCTATTGCTTATCATAGGTACTTTCTTGCCATGTGACAGCCCCGGTAGTATTAAAATATTTTTCGAAATCTTTCTTTCTTATCATTGGCGGTCGAGTTCCGATTAGTCGTTGCTTCCTGCAGTCCTGTGACCTCAGTCCGAGCTCTATTAAACCCGTCTCAAGATTTTACCTATCAAGGTCATGAGAAGGAGTATAAGTATGTGTTGATTTGCGACGAAGAAAGTTGTGCAGCACACAGCAAGCTAATACAACTGTATTGATATTTTCTATATTCATGTTTATTGGAGCTTGAAAATGCGGAATCTAGCAGCTAAAATGCCAAAAACATTTTCTATAATTCGCCTGGCTCTTTATGTCCGATAATTATATATTCTTTTACTGTGATTTAATTGCCTTTGTGAATATAACTTTAAGAAATCGTTACGTAATGCAAAGGCTTCATCACCAATAAAAACAAATGGCAGTGCATCAGAATTAGCTGTAGATTTTTTTGGTGCAGGTATTTTCAATCTGCCTTCGTCTAAACGTTTGAAAAATTCAGATTTTCTAAGTACACCTCCATCAGAAATACGTCCATTTATTCCAACGTCAATATAAATAAATTCATAATTAGCATTCGCAATCGCCATCAAAACAATGCTGTGGAAATGTTTGTAATTATAAAAGTGGGAGCCGGCGCCTGCAGGTGGCACGATTGCAATTTGTTTCCCATCAACTGCGCCCAGGCAATTTGGAAATGGCCATTTACCATGAAATTCTTCTGCAATCGTCTCCATTTCTTCGTGCGTATCAGGGAACTGCAAAAAAAATAATCAATATTTTATTTACATATAGAATATACGCCTTCAACATCCACGTGGTCGACTACTCCAAGGTCGAATCTCAATACAGCACCAGAACCCCCATCGTTCAAACAAAAAAATCGAATGATAACGCCCACAAAGTGTTAGAATCAATCACCGACAAACTAAGCAAGACTGAAGATGAGTTTGATATGTTTGGAAAAATGATGGCCATGAAATTGCGAAAGATGTCACAGGGACAAAGATTGCTGGCCGAGAAGCTGATGCATGAAGTTGCCTTTATGGGACAAACTGACAAAATAACGTTTTGTTTTTTATGCCTATAAACCTTAAGGCTTAAGCGATACAACAGATGGTAAGTTTTGAGTTATGTTAGCATACCTATATTATTATGTGACCTCGTATTTAGAAATCAAATTCCATGCTTGCTTTTCAAAGAATATGACTAGTATGTATTATAACACATCCTACAGTAACAATTAAGTAGCTTGCTTACAGCCTATATGGAGAGTCCTGGCTAGGTACAGAATTCTGATGGTCTATTGAATATTTAGCATGTCAACGATGGCCTTATTTGTGACTCAATATATAGATACCTATCTCAAGTTCATCTTGTTTTTCATTCTTATGCCGTTGCCGTCCATGATTTATATACCTAGGTAAAACAATTCACTAAACGTTCACTTTATAAGACCAACCGATGTCTACTTATTAATAATATATTTGTAAATTTGCCCAACTTTATTAAATGACGTATAATATAATACAAACCTTGAAATATTCTCCTTTCAAAACGTCAATGATGACTTGGCAAGTTTCAGGAATTATCTTGCCCAGAGTTTGTCTTCCAATCGCAGTTCTATAATGTAAGTCGGTGAACGTTCCGCCGGCAGCCAAAAATCGCAGGGTTGCACATAATCTATCGTGAGGAGAAGTAGCTTCCCTCATAATAGTATTTTTTTTATGAATGGGGAGACCAAATTAAGCAGCTCCAAGTAGGTATATATCGTCCGACATTCGCAAATCATTGCGGAAATAGTTGGGTTGCAAACGCAATTCTCTTATTAAATTGGTGTGGGATAATGTTGTTCTTTTCCATATCCAATGTTTCACCCGTATTTGTGTACCCTTTGCTTCGTTATTAAATTATCTGCCACCCAAAAAACACAAGACGTCGGTATCATTAAACGCCATCACGATTTAACTGTCAAATTTACGTAGGTATATTATCTATGCTGTCAAAGTCGACGGCTTGTGGCGTCATATTAATAATATACCTCGTTTCGTTAAACGCCCGTTAGCCAGTAGCAGAACGTTGAAAAATCTGAAGACTTATTGTCCTCGGACTTTTGGCTCGTCAATGGAGCGCTGGCAGTAGATGACCACATTGGATTGTAGAGCCAGTGGAAAAAATACAAGCACAAATATTCTTTCCAAAGAAAAACCATTATAGTGGAACAATTTAACCCTGATCATCCGCAGATACGATTTCTAGTGCGCATGAATTACACGACTGATTTTGATTATTGTTGGAGTTATTATTTCCGACTTCATTTGCATCAAACCTATTGCATTGCGTTAGGTACGAATAACTTGTGTTCTGTCAAAACTATCATACTAGCCTTTACTGTGACAAATAATTTTATGCATGTATATTTTGCAGAATGGCATTCGAACGAGCATTGGCATTGGACAATTTATGTGTTGGCGTATTAGGTAGTTGGTCTCTTCATTTTTAAGTTGAATCTTCAACATCCCGAACTAACATTAGTAGATTGATATATTAGTATTTTGTAATTGTGATCATTATCGTCACAACTACAAAATTTAAGAGAAAGCTGACAGGATGGAATAGAGTATAGTTAAAGTTAAAAGAGCATTAGACATAAGCAAGGGCCATGGATTACCTGATCTTTTCAAGCTGAACAATAATTACTTCCGCAACCTCGCAACTGACAACTGTAAAATTAATTTAGAAAACAAGAAGGATTTACACGGCTGAAGGCGCGTGCAATCTATGGTTAAAGATGTACATAATAAAGTCCTGGGCGCCACACGATCTTGAAACCGTGAAAGATTATAATTATTTAACAGTGTGGAATAAAGTGGGAACAATAAATAAAAGAGCAATTTATATACTTGACAGAAACTATATTATCGTCAAAGCAAGAAATTAGAATTACATTAAAAGGTTATTAAGCGGGTCGATATTGAAATTTGGAAATACTAAAATAAATGCGAGCAGCTAAGTTTGAAAAGAAACATTGGAAGAGTAGTGAATCAAATAATAGTAGTTTTAAAATACAAAACTGGAACGACAAGAGGCTTCAAGCACTGCGGCTGCAATCGTACTCCGTTACGTGACGTCTATTATAAATGTTGGGTAAAACACAAGCGGAGCACGACTATACTCGACGACAGTCAGAATCAAAAAGCCACGTTGCTGCGTTCGCACCTTGCGACCTCCGTTGCGGCCGGAAATTCCATCAGCGACCTCTGTGCAATCGCGTACGCTCCATCGACGTCACCATAGATATTCGTCGGGGTTGCCAGAGGTATGAAAGTTAGTTATGTTCATTTTGAACATAACGAGATGTAGTTGTCATTATGTTATCCAAGATCTACTTCATTAACTCAAAGAACCCTATGGTCCTGAAACACCTGGCAAACCATTTTTTCTTCAAGAAGGTAGGTATCCTATAAATTGAAAACTTATATATGAAATTCCTTGTAATCAATTACAACGTCCCATTGTGAGCACTTATCATTTTGAAATACTATTTCTTTTGCTCCAATCTGTCCTCTGTTTACAAGTGATATAATTCAAACTCAGCAATCGAAATATAGATATATGAATAATCACACAAATTCTCAAACAGAACTTTAAAAAAGTGTCAACAACAGGCCGCCATTTTTATTATTATTTACAAATAATGCATTAAATACTGTCAACGGAGATAATATCAACTTCTCCACAGATAATCATTCTTCTTCTTCTTATTGTGTCATCCCCTAGCGGAGGTCGGCCACCATCAAGGCGATCTTATCGTTGTCGTCTGCTACCCGGAACAGTTCGGTGGAGCTGCACTCGTACCAATCAACGTATCAACTATATTTAAAACATTATGGAATCGCTAGTATTGTACTTTTAGTCAGTGCTTTTTATCTAGAGATGCTCTGTGACAATTTCTTTTAAATTTAATTGGATGTTGTAATAAATATCACCTGTGATAGAATCTATTTTATTACCTAATGGTATTGACCGTATGTACTACTTAAATATTTAAAAATCGTCAAGCTAAAAAACAGTATTAAAATACAAACCTTCTAAATCTCTGTATATTCTCAAGAAAACATGAAGAAATTATATGTATATGTCTGATTAATTACCTACATAATGTAAATATTGAGAAGTAAATTTCTTTTATATGCACATATTTCTCTGTGTGAAATTTATGAGAAAAAGAATTCTTTCTACATACATTTTAATATAGAAAGATCTCATTGCTCCATCTATCTAGTAATTATAACAGTAATTCTATCTCCATGTCTTTCCGCTTCATTCAGCTGGGTGAAAAGTTTTCTCAGTTCAGTTCATTCAGTTGTCTTGCAAATTGATTTCAGGATTACAATAAAGTTCAATATCTGGCTCTGCGTCCATAACACGGAGAATGAGATTTTGCATGTGGAAAGCTGTTACTATCTTGCACGGGAGACCGCGACCAGGCCACGTAGTATGCGCCTTCTGAATGTGTCCTACCCAATTTGGCCTCGGGCAGATGTATACTTATCGAGGGGATTCAGAGAATGTATGTATATTTTATATCATACTAGGGAGTACCCGGCATGCGTTGCAATGCCACCCAAAGAAAGAAAGTGTTTGTGTTTTAATTCTGTTCATTGAAGTGCTTATGGTTACACAGTATTTTTTGTTTTTCCGTCTAGTGCGTATACGAATAAATCAAAAGATTTTCCAATGCGTTATGCTACATATAACTGTCCATGTGAGAAGCATGGATTTTCCAAATTTGGTATAGGAACGCATACGAATAGAAAAAGCGAGCAATTGCTGACTATCGATAATGGCCGTGTTCCTGTCGACGAATCGAATGGATTGATTTCGTTTCCGCTGAATTTTTGCAATTTCGTCTCAACGAAGGACAACCTCATCAACAAAGTGTTTCCGAACATCATTGATAACCACAAAAATCACAATTGTTGAACGAGCAATTCTTGCGACAAAGAACAAAGATGTGGATCACTTAAACTTCACAATTCAAAATCAAATCGTTGGTCCACTGCATTCCTTCAAATCTATCGACCGTGTAACAAACGAAGACGAAGCAACCAACTATCCAACTGAATTTTTAAATTATTCTTTGGACTGCCTGGCTTGCCACCTCTGAAACAACCAAAAATATGTAACGGAACGCGTTTGGTGGTCAGAAATCTCATGGGCAATGTGATTCACGCGACGATAATCAAAAGAATGTTCGAAGGTGAGGAAGTTCTCATTCCAAGAATTCCGATGATCCCAATCGATATGCCATTCGAGTTTAAACGAATTCAATTTCCGATTCATCTTGCATTCGCCTTGACGATCAACAAATCACAAGGCCAATCCTTGAGTGTTTGTGGCCTGAATCTAGAAAATGAATGTTTCTCTCACGGTCTATTGTACATAGCATGTTCACGTGTCGGCAAACCACCTGGTTTGTTCGTTCTCGCACCTGACAACAAAATGAAAAATGTCGTACTTATATCACAAGGTGCTTCAATGAAGGGAATCGATCCGAGTGCAACCCAACCGCAAATACTTTAACAGAAAGTAGTGCAACAATGCTACGCGAATCATTTCGATTCGCTTCAATAAAGTAAATGCCTTGCTGCCACGTGAATTACATTCATTTCAATGTAATATGCTTACGGGCCTTCAAAATTGTGTTTTTGCTAATTGCTTTTCAAATGCAAATTAACACGTTAATTAAAAAAATAATTAAAAGAGCTCGTAAACATTGGGTTAAAATACTTTTCATTTTGATTTAATTTTTGTACATTCATTGAACTTAATTCATTTTGAGTACTTATTCATTTTAACTTGATATAAAACTGAATTTAATGCAGCTAAGAAGATAACATAAGATTTCTTGATTCTGAGGCGGTACGAAGTTTGCCGGGTCAGCTAGTAAATATATAGATTTGTATAGGCGTACAGTTTAAAACATTTTTTTACTGACCCTACATTCCGATATGAATCTCAGCTGCCCCATGAAGAGGTCTCATAACTAGGGCCCGGATTTATATGCTAGTGCATGTTTTGTTAGGGTGTATGCGCAGCTATGGTAGTCGTACAGAAATCCGTTTCGAAAGACGCAGAATCTAAAACTAAAATTTTATTGTGCATATAAATGCATATTAGAGACGTTAGAGCATAGTTGACATATTAGTGCATATTTCATTAATAAATGCATATTTTAGGGCTTTTGCATTTATAATTTTATCAAAACATAACTAAATCAGGTAGATGCACTAGCATTTTTAATGGCATTCCCAAGCATTTCATTGATTTATCAGAAAAAGTGAAGTCAACTCAGGCACCTTTATTTAAATTTTGTGCTATCACATCTGTGAGATCATTTTCCGCATATAAACAAAATACTGACAGATATGTGGAAAATTTAATGCCATAGAATATTGACTTATTTTTTCGGACAAAAATACAGCAAATAGTATTTAGATTTAAATAGTATAATTGAAATAGTATTTTAGTGTGTCGTTTTTGTTTTTTTAAGTTGTGTTTAGTTTCTATAGTTTACATTTACATTTTGCATTTCTTGTTCAATTATTTGAAAACAAACTATTTTGAAAATTGTAATTGATTAACTTTATATTGATTATTTGTGTTTTTATGTTATTGTTTTATATTGCTTAGGATTATTAATTTGTTATTCGATTTTTTATCGGTAATATTGGGTGAAATAGGTATTTATAATATTTTTTTCATAAAAATGACAATTTTTAACAGCATATTTATTTGGTTTTAGTGCATATTTCAATGATTTTAAGTGCATATGTGAATGCATATAATAATGTTTTTTGTTGCATATAAATCCGCTCCCTACTCATAACACATATTTTTCACAAGAAATAGAGAATGATTTGCTCAACCTATTGGGTCCACACCATAGACTATAGATACATCTAGACGCCACCCGTTGCATTGCTAAATGAAGCTGCGTGCCGTGGTTTGGTTTGTGGGCGAGCGAACGCATTCGTCTACAAATGTTAGAGACCATAGACCATTTCGCTAGTGCTCGCACTAGACGCTCAGAATTAAAATATAATTTTCTATTTTTTTTACGTTATATAGTATTTTTAAGCGGTCAAAATGCAACCATTAGGTAAAGATATCCATAATTTAAGTTATTTTAAAGAAACGCTAGGTCACTGCTGTTAAAATATATAATAATATATTGACTGGTAAAGTACTCAGCTGGTATGCCACAGATCTAGGGTTGATTACCATGCCATGTTCTAACGTTTTTATCAAGGTTTGTTTCTGAAGCTGTTTCGAGTTATGTAATAAAATATTGAAGAATGTTACATTCTATTATTACATCTTAAAGAAACTATAATTTAATTTAAACTATTAAAAAGTACTATGTATTATGTCAATACGAAAATTCGAGGAGATCCTTATGTCATCTATGAATCAAAATTTGCATGTATGCAATAGAATATGAGCTGGTATGCACCACATATGAAAATTGCTTTACAACAGTTGTTTTGTTCACACAATAAGCTTTTTACTAAGACATCATCACCCGGGGTCGATCCACTGTTGGATGAAGGCTTCCCCTAGCTTCCTCCATTTTTCTCGGTCCATAGTTCTTTACTGCCATATAAATCCTTCTTGGTCGTTCACTCATGGCTGAGGATCAAGACCACTTTTTAATTTTTAGTTTTTTGAGTTTATTCTTAATTTTTTATCAAGTATGAGGACTGATATTTATGTTCAAGTTTATATAATGAGCGAATTTAAATAATTCATGCAAAGACAATGGAAAACAAATTAAGTTGTTTTATTGTTTTCAATATTTACTAATTTTAATTTAATACGATATTTATAAATGACTTAGCATTGGTAATAAAAAATGCTATGTTTTTATTGTTCGCTGATAACTTGAAACTCTTTTTGGAATCGTCAGCTCCAACTTGATATAGATAATATATTAGATTGGGGCAGGCGTAATGAACTACAATTCAATATTGAAAAATAAAAATTTTAAATTATAAATATTTATGCTTTATGTCTTCGACAGCCCTGATGAAATAAATGTGAAATATGAGTCGGATCGAGTCATAGAGCAAATTTATTGACACAAACAACTTTGACATGACCTTTTTTTATTAACTAGTAGACCAGATATTATGGACCACATGTTAAAAAATCATATTTTCAATTCTCAAGGCCAATTCTGTCGAACGTGCACTAACGATGCACATACGAATGCACTCAAAAAAAGTTAAAATTTCAACATTGGGTGACCCAACGTTTTGCTCGAACAACCAATTTGAAATTGGAATTTTTCGTTTATTATAGGTGCACAAACGAAAAAAAAGCGCACTAACGATGCACAAACAAATGTACCCAAAAAAGTTTTAACATTGGGTGTTCCACGTAAATGTACCGGTTGTTTACCAATATGATCCATAATAAAAATAATTAAGTTATTAGAATACAATTAGGTATGCATATTTTTGAAAAATGCAATATATTTTAATGCAACGATATTTTCTTCAAAAGATAATTAAAATTGGAATGACATTTATATTTATTTTGTATATAGGAAATACCTTGCAGGCACTTAACTCTTCCTAATAATATTTGCATAGGTATTATGATTTTTTTCTTTTTCTCTGTTTCTCCAGATGGTGCAACGTATGCTTGTAGTTCTGGTAGGTATTATGTTAGGAGAAAAGTGTTCTTTTAAACTTCAAACTTCATATTATGCTCTTCAGAATCGATATCAAATGAAGTTTTGTAGGTACTTTAAAAAGTTATTGCCTCTGACGGCTTCGACAATTGTTTCACGCAAATGGTTTTCTTCTGAATGTGTGTGTTTATCAGTTCTTAAACAACGTACTTACCTACTTACATATCTGTTTAGATTTATATTTAAACTCATCACAATTATGAGTTTTAAATGCCATATTTGTTAAGGTACATTCAAAATAAGATTCATCACACGCAAATAGTTTTTCTCCTATTTCGTTTTATGAGCGTTAAGATAATGTTGTGGAGAGCCTCAAAGAGAGAGAGCTCAGAGAGTCAATTTATTTAAAAGGCTATTCACCATTTTTAACTTAACATGTGTTTGAAGATTATTCCATCGCGAGCATCCAAATGAACATACATTGCATTTATAAGATTTTTCACGTGTATGTTCTATATAATATGTATATATTCATTTCATGTCTTTTAAGACAACAAAGTACCACGCATTTATATGAATATACATTGCATTTATAAGACTTTTCACCAGAATTGGTCATTTTATGGCTTTTAAGATGACTGAGTTGCGAGCATCTATATGAGCATACATTGCATTTATAAGGTTTTTCACCATCCACCAAAAATGGCCGTGCGGCTTAAGTGTTGGCATATTGCGTCAAGGGTCCATGTTCTAATCCTGGCAAGTACGCATATTATTCGCGAGAATCTATATGAAAATACATTGCATTTATTAGATTTTTCTTCAGAATGTGTCATTGTATGTATTTTTAAACTTTAATTCTCGAGCATTTATATGAACACAAATCGCATTTGTGAGGATGTACACCAGTTTTATCATTCCATATATTTTAAGACTAAAATGTATTTTTAAATGACATTTATTTGATAACATTTCAAATCACAATCATCACACGCAACTGGTTTTTTTTCCTGAATGTGTAAGATTATTAGTTCTTAAACAACGTATACAATACGTTGCTGCCAAATGTTCGTAAGTCGATAGTTTAGGTATTTTGAGTTTACCACCGATAAGATGTCTATACTTATATAGGTACGTTTGCTAGAAAAAAAATCAAGATCATCCGATTTTAAAGAACATTGTTTTTTTTGGCTATTCATTATGTTGATAAAAATACGTAACTCTTGATTTTTCAATTTCCCACCATCAAAAGACTGTAAAGATGTTTACAATATTGATCTAGATAAAAATCTAACCAATGAAACGCAGTGGTAAAATCTTTGTAATACTATTTATTACCTAACATTTTTATTATTTTTCAATAGTTGAGCTAAAAGTTAGGACTTCCGAAATAAGTTTGTTAATATTATGGTAAAATGGCATAGAAATTACATTATTTTCAACAGAAGGTAGATGGAAGAAATATCAGAAACATATTAAAATTACATAAACTTATTCAATGAAAGAACTTATGAACTTACACATTCAGGAGAAAAACCATTTGCGTGTGATGAATGTGATTTCCAATATAATCAAATATGTAATTTAAAAATACCTAGTAAGCTTAAAACATATGGAATGGCAATACTGATGAAAAACCTAAAAAATGCGATGAATGTTCATATAGATGCTGGCAAATTAGTTGTCTTCTCCTCTCTTCTTGGTTGTATACTCATGGCTGAGAATCTTGACTACTTTAAAATTTTGTCATCCTTTGAGCAACCAAGACTTTCAAGCCTTCTCAACCTTCCGCTTCTCGCAAAGCAGAGTGAATGGTGCCAGCAGTACTCGTAAAAAAACATGAAATAACACATTGTAATGAAGAACCTAAATGTGATCAGTGTACATACAGATGCTCGCTAGTTTAAAAATACATAAGATGACATAAAATAGTGTTCAAAAACCTTATAAAATCAATAAAATAAAACTTAACAGAGCACACCCTCATAAATGCGATTGGTTTGTGTTTATATAGATGCTCGCGAATTAATGTTTTACAAGACAAACAATGACACATTCTGATAAAAAATGTAATAAATTCAATGTACGTTCATATAGATTCTCGCGACGTAGTAGTCTTTAAATACCTACATATTATGACACATTTTGTTTTCGACCATGTCCATTACTTATAAATGATCTTATATCTTACAAAAAGGGGAATGAGTGGATAAGGAAGCAGAGAAGGGTTTGCGATGTAATAGAGTTTATTAAAAGCCTTAAATGGAGATGGGCTGGACACGAAGCTCGAACAAGAGACAATCGTTGGACAAATCTACTCATCCAGTGGTATCCAAGAAGTCCGTCCGCAATGTAGACTTAGAGCCGTTGGATCGATGAAATGATAAAGTTCTGCGGAAGTACGTGGCAACGCAATGCACAGGACCGAGAGAAATGGAAGCAGCTTGAAGAGGCGTTCATCCAGCAGTGGATAGATTCAGGCTAATGATGATGATGATTATTTATATTACAATATTGTTTACTATATTAAACTTATCAGTGACGTCCCGTGGGGGTAGGCAGATTGATCGTCGCTTGGGGGCGGCAGTTACCCAGAGGGCGGCAAGTCGAGGAGAATCATTAGGTATACATAGAAAACTACCTAAACTTAGTAATAACGGAAATATATTTCCATTAAAAAATTCAGCTCACTGGTTGGAAAAAAATATATTAATTAGGTAGATACCATAAAAGTTTTAACAGGGCTTTATTTTCTGTCGGGTGTGCGATGTCTAGTTTACTTCCGTTGTTATTGGATGTCACGTTCTTGGTGAACAGCAATGACACGTGCATACCTAATTTAAAATTTATCCAAATATGTTTGCCAGTCACTCGAGTTTTGGTAGTTGTCAGGTACATTTTTAAATGTGCCTACCTTTCTGAAACCGTAGACTCGCAATATTGTCTATTGAAGCAGAGATGACATTTAAATTAGATTTAGTGGTATACCTATATATTATCTTGTTAGTAATGTATCCACACAACACATTTCTTAAGATATTGGAGTCATGAAACGATGATAAAAAGTACTGTATAAAAAATGTGGCGGCATTTTGGCACTGCTTAGGGGCGGCATTTTGTCTAGGAACGTCACTGAAACTTATGTATTTTCAAGATTGAACGTACACAATATTAATAAAAATGTCTTAAATAGTATAAATTATACTTACTAAATTTATTTTTGACCGATTTTATTAATGTTATTTGTAAATATAAAAAATATATATAAACCATGGAAAAAATGCCAATCTCGGGACTAGTCCAGGGATCCCGGGTTTGTCAAATTCTAATCCTCTCTGTAATCTTTAAAAACTTCCTCCACGACACTACCGGTCGACCTTTAATATACTTCGTTGTAGTATGCTTGCGCTTACCTTTTTTTTCTAGATGCCTTCATGGATACCTCGCATTTACTATCGAGGTTTCTTAAGGACTTTGGCACGCAAACTACTCTACTTGATGCTAGTCAAATGAAAATTGTGCCGGCTGAGAGAATATGCCTTATTGAAAACTGTTCTTCTACCCGCATCGGGTATTGCTAATTTAAATTCGGCCAGGGCCTATGAAACCGCCTTGCAAAAACCCTGGAAAATTCTTAGTAGCGCAAGGCGGAGGTGATTCTGATGAATATTTTGTCGTATTCATTGGGAACTGAGGACTGCGATTTGTAGTCGAGTTTTTTTTCCCGTGGTAAAAGAAATGTCGCATAGGACTGATATTTTGAGCATATACTTATCCTATCTTATATGATTACAGTCACTGGATCTGAAAGGCATGAATCGTCTTTACATGTCACCATTTATTATTTTTATTCTTTTTATTACATCAATACAGAAATTAAAAAGTGCATCTCTTCCGGCCTCGTTTGCCATGGTCCCCAAAAGGTCTCAAATGTCCGCATCTGCCATCTGTAATAAAAAGTTCAGGTTGTGCCGCTCCTTGCTAAAGATTTGACAATCTAGGAGTAAATATAGGACGTCCTGGTCGCTTCCGTCGTCGCATGAACACTTTCCATCAGATGTTATTTTAAGCCGGTGCAGGTATGCTCGCATGACTCCGTGACCTGTAAGAATCTGAGTCATCTCAAAACACAGCCCCTTATGCACCCTGACGTCTCGTGCTGCTAAAATGCAAGGTAAAAACTTTCGGGTCAACTCCCCTGTCGATGAGTTTATGTATCGTGAGTTCCATTCGTTTTTCACCATATCTGAAATTGTAATTTTCGCGTAGCTCAGAGGAAATTTGTCATAAGCTATCGCGGTCTTGGGTTCAGAGGCACCATGCCGAGCCAATTTGTCAGCTCTTTCACTTCCTTCTATCCCGGTGTGTCCCCTTATCCACTTGCACCTCGGGGTGGCGCCGTCTCAGTATTGCGGACTCGCTGTGAATAGAAAAGACAATCGGATTAGTAGACAAGGGATCTCCAGTTGCTTGGATTGAGCTTTTGGAGTCCTAATAAATACAAATACTATGGTTTTCGGTGAGCTTACGTTGGATTGGATATGAGCCTGCCCACTCCAGAGCGCAATGGATGGCATAGAGTTCGGCCTGCATTACCGTACAATAGCTGGCAAGGCGGTACTTACGAGCCGCTATCTCACCGCCATTAATGTATGCCACAAACCCTGCACCAGTACCGCCATCAATTTTGCTCCCATCCGTGAAAATCGGCATGTTATTGCATTCGTTGCTTTCCAACGTTGCAGGATAAGAAACCACTTCAGAAAATAGTCTAGCCGGGTGTGGCAGCCTTCTATAGTCCACCGGTTTTTCGTAAAGCCTGTCATCAGGCAGAAAACCTGGAAGGCCCTCCTCGCCCTTTTTAGCTCTGTAAATGAGAGCGATTTGTTTTAAACGTAAATCTAGAGGCATAAGTCCTGCTAGAGCTTGCGTTGAACTGAGCGAAGCCGTTCGGTAAGCTCTGCATATTCGTATCGCTAGTGCTCGCTGAACCGTATTGAGTTTTTTTGCTATGTTTTTTCCGTTTGGCAGCTTCATACCATATGCTGGCCGCATACGTGATCATAGGCTCAATAGCACAAGTGTAGAGAATTCGAAGAGCTTCAGAAGATACACCCCATGTGGGTTTGGCCATTCTTGCTAGTTTGAGCGAAGTCACCGCTGCTCTTTTGCAGATGCTGTCCGCGTGCTTTGACCAATTTAGTTTGTCATCGATTACTACCCCCAAAAGTTTAAAATTCCTAGAAAAAGATAGAGGTTGCCCATTCATCACCAGCGAAGGCGGAGAGACGCGCCTCCTAGTAAAGAATAAGGCCTTCGTTTTCTCCGCGGAGAAAGTCAGTTTGACCTTCCTTCCCCAGGCCTCGACGCTCTCCAGCACGCTGTTAGTCATGGTTTCTAGAGAACCAAGTTCTTTGGATTCCATAATCAGCAGTACATCATCAGCAAAGGCCTGTGCGTGTACACTATCAGGAAACGCATAGAGAGAAGATCGTCGAGAACTATGTTCCACAGTACAGGGCCGCAAGACGAACCTTGTATGCATCCCTTTGATGTCTCTTTGGTAGCAGATGCTCCAGCATATTCGACGAAGACTTCTCAGTCGGATAGATAGTTTTTGATGAGCCTGAAAATGTTAGCGGGACAATTTTTAGATTTCAACTGTTGAAGAAGATATGGCCACCATGCGTTGTCAAACGCGCCTTTGATATCAAAAGATACCGCCACTACGAGCTGACCATCGCGGTTAGCCCCCCTGATTCTATCAATTGCTGCATGAAGCGCGTCTTCAGTACTCTTTTGAGCGGTGAAACCGTACTGGTATTCGCTGAGCAGATGTTTAGTCTGAAGTTTCCAGGAAACTCGATTAATAAATAATTTTTCGAGTACTTTACCGAACACGGGCAGCAATCCGATGGGCCGATTTGACGAGACGTTAGCGTAGTCGTCCTTTCCCGGGTTGGGAATGACCACCACTCTAGCTACCTTCCAGATTTTTGGAAAATGACCAATTCGCAAACAAGCATTATAAATAGCGACAACTATGCTAGGAACAGTTAAGAATGAATTGAGACAGATATCCGCCGTGAAGCTGTCGTGTCCCGGAGCTTTAGCTGGATTGAACAGCCTCATTGTTCTTTCGACCTCCTCGAGAGTGAAGTTCTCGTCGTCATCTTCCTCTGAAGGAATCGAGGCGGCATTTCGGATCAATGTCTGTTGCTCCGTTTCGTTTGTAATAATGTCTTCTGGAAAAAAATACGCAAGAAGAGCCTCTGCAGATTCGAGAGCCGAAGAGGTCATGCGACCGTTGATTGTCAGAGTTTCAGGGGGTTTGAACGCCTTACTTTTGAGCAATCTCTGAAGACTAGACCATACATTCTCTTTTCCCTGAGCCGAGCAATGGCTCTTCCAGCTTTCTAATTTCGCTTCCGCAATCGCAGTTTCATACTTATTCTTTTCGGCTTCAAAAATCTGTTGAGTTAACGGCCGTCGAATCACGCCTGAATTTCAAAATTTTGTCCTTGCTACTCTAAAAGCCGTCTTCAGTGTATCCAGTTTCGGACTCCACCATGGATTACTTTTTCTTTGGAATCCTTCGCCCGAAGAGCGCACCATCGTGCTCTCGCATGCCGACTCGTTCGCTAATGACCATTCTTTGACAATGTTTTCGAGCTCATGTGCGTCTGTGACGCTATCCAAACTATCTACAGTGATACCGCGATCCTGAATCTGGGAAATAAGTGCAAGCCCAAAATCTATCCAGTTAGCCTTGGACGTCTTAAACAAACCTGGTCGCTGTTGATTGACATTTGAAGTTTTGTCTGCAGCGTAGCTATCTGCGGCCTGTAATGAAAAAACAATCGCATTGTGGTCGGATCCCAACGCTGCATCACGACTAACTTAATAATTTTCAACTCTGGTGAGCAGAGCGTTGGAACACGCAGTAATATCAATATAGCTTTCCAGCTTACGAGTTCCTCTGATCGTTTCAAACGTTGGGACATTACCCTCGTTTAATACGTTTAGGTCGTGCTGTGCTAAAAAATCTGACACGGCTGTGCCTCTGCTATCAGTACGTCGACTGCCCCACCAGATGCTCTTTTCGTTTACGTCGCCTCCGAGTAACAGCCTGTAACCCTTTGAAGTGTTCATTAGCCTGCTCATGCTGGTCAGCGATTCATCGATGTGCACCGAAGGCGCACAGTACAGTGATCCGACCGTAGCGTTTCTCCTAAGTACCTAGTCGAGTTCTACAACAGTGCAACTATATGAGCTAAACTCGGAAAGTAAAATGCAGTAAGTTAGAGATGACGTTCGACGCACAAGAATAGCTGCCTTCACTGGATACAGACTGCTCGGCTTCTGAAAAATGATACCTGAAAAAAGCAACGAACGGATTTGACCCGTGTTGCCAGTGTACGGTTCCTGGATTAAAGCCAGGTCCACGTTATTAGATTCCATATACCTGATGAAAGAGACTGTGGCGACCACGCACCGTGCAAGATTCGCTTGTGCAACTTTTAGGTGTATAGCCATTATTGGTTTCCGAAGTCAGTTGCGGAAGTAGACTTGGCTTCTTGTTGGCGGTGCAATATGCATGCGCGCGATAGAGGGCTGTGACCCGTCGGAGCCGTCAGATGGAGCCGCCTATTTTTCCGGACGCAGTTGACGCATGTCAACTTTCCCTTTTTGGGACATTCCGCAATTTTGTGGTCCCCCCCCACATCCCCGACACGCAAAAGCTTCCTTGCAAGTATGGCCAGTATGCCCATACCCCAAGCATTTCGTGCAATGCACAACACTAGAGCATGGTTGCACTCGAGCCCGCCGGAAACCAACGTTCAGGCCACTAACTTCCACCATCTGATGATACAAGGAGGACTCCACCTCGAGAATGTAATTAGATTTGCCCTGGATGCGACCTTTTGTTTTGAACACAACCCTGAAGGAATCGTTCGGTGACGTTCTGATAAAGGCATTTTCATAACTTAGTGCATTTATCAATTTTTCCCCATCAAAATTTTCCTCAATACCCTTTAGGACAACCCTCGGCCTTTTCAGTGAGTTGACCGATGCGGTGAGAACCTCCGAGATGCTGACAGCGTCCACTAGTCTCCGGGAGTCGTCCTCGCTCATGACTTTGACGATGCACTTGTCGTGAGTCGCCCTCGCCAATGACACGACAGCGATCCCTAGACCGGAGACGTCCACCGTTTCTCTGATACATTTTTCGACCTCTTCGCTCATCTTATTATTGTCTTTGCTTGTTAAAATAACAGCATGACGTGAACGAAATTTCCCCGATGCAGCTGCAGTCGAAGCCGGGAACTCCAAGACAGGTGTAACCTCAGGCTTCCCAGAAGATCGTGTAGCCCCGGAAACTTCCGCAAAGGAACGCTTTGCCGGTACGGGTCTATTTGGAATGACAGTTTCGGGTTTTGCGGAACTGGCTGAATGCGGCTGTGCTGGCCGCAGCGAAATGTTGCTAGCACCACGCGAATTTTTAGGGGTAAGGATTTGCGGTGACAGTTCACTCTCCATGTGCGCAGGTGCTTCGCTAAAGATTCTTGTGACAGGTCGGCGATCAATTGAGAGCTGCGTTGTGTGCCGCTTTCCTTGATTGAGCACATCTCTGGTCGCCTCAGCACGCGCCTTAGATTTGATGAGGGCGCTCTCAAGCTCACGTTTTTCCAGCTCTGCAGCCTGACACGCGAGCCTGATTACGCCCAGACTATTCGATATCGACTCCTTCGCTAACCGACTGACATTTTTGAGGGCTTCCAGTTCTGCGGAAGCCTTCGTGACCTCTGTCATGATAGTCACCAAAAACGTAACGGTTGTCACGGTCACTGCCGTCAGAGACGGAGGCGTCTTTTGACAAGTGGAATTAATCGTTGAGCCCTCGGCAGATTTGGCAGGCGATTTTTTACCCATTTTAGAACAAAGACGTTAGGTACCTACTTCTACCTTCTACTTACTAAATTTATTTCAAAATAAGCAATTGGATCAAATCAGTTTGGCAACGCTGCGATTTAGGGTAGGTAGACAGACGTTACTAATGCCGGCGCTCCATTGGCACGCAAGTCAGACGATTTACAGTCTTCGGACTTTTTTTTCGCGTGGAGCACCCCAGGTCTGCGGACTTTTTAATCCGCAGACCAGGCTCGTTGGATTTCAAACATGTTTGATATTTTACTCGCCGAGCCGCTGAAATTCGTACGTTCACCACGCTTTACCGTCACATTATTTATATCTATGCCGACGGACGACAGCGCCATATATTAGTCTATGAGCGCCATCATTATTTTACTGTCATTCAAAGTGTTCGGACATCGAAAACAACAATGGTAGATCTACGAGTGCATTCGAAAAGTTTCTTGGAAGATTTTATTAGTTGTTTTAAAGACAACCCGTCGTTGTGGAAGACGACCAGCCCACTATACAAGAATCGTGATGCCAAGTCCTTGGCGTATGCGGAACTTTTGGAAATATTAATCAAAGTGGAGCCGCAGGCAACGGTCAACGATGTCAAAAAGAAAATACAGACATTGAGGTCGGGTTACAGAAAGGAGAGAAATAAAGTAAGGACATCATATCGAAGCGGAGCCGGCACAGACGCAGTATATCTACCCAAACTGTGGTACTATAAAAATTTGGAGTTCTTGAACGACCAAATGGAAGGTACGTGGGAATGCTTTAAAGCTATTTATTATACACGTGCAGATTATGAAATTGTCGTAGCTCTGAAAGTGACATCGCATTAGATTAGCTACTATTAAGCAATTAAAACATACAGCTATGAATCATTTCTAGTCACAATAAAATTACTTATTCTTTGCTGAGGTAGGTAATAAATAATAATAATATATAGGTACGAGGGAATGCTTTAAAGCTATTTATTATACACGTGCAGACTATGACATTGTCGTAGCTCTGAAAGTGACATCGCATTAGATTAGCAACTATTAAGCAATTAAAACATACAGCTATGAATCATTTCTAGTCACAATAAAATTACTTATTCTTTGCTGAGGTAGGTAAGAAATAATAATATATAGGTACGATCATGGCGGTGGAAGCGCGGCTTATTGAGTCGTGGTCGGGTCCCAGGTTCAAATCCTGGGTCTGACAAGTACACATTGAATTTCAATTTGTGTATGAGTCAGAGTATGGACCTAATATGTTGAGCAAGTGGCTGACATCCATTTCTCGTAAAAACAAAATCTGTCAATACAAACCTCCACTCCGTGGAGGTCCATATTATGATCGGACATGGTCGAAAGAAGAAGAAAAGAAATGATCATAAAATCAAAAATCGCTCGAGTTAGGTTCCTTCAGAGACAATCAATAAATCGTCAATCATCAATCAAAATTAATGGTACAGTTTGGTTATGAGGAATACAGCGGAAAACACATTTTGAAAATACCCGATATACTGGATTACACCAATTATACCAATATCAATATTAACCGTATGAAGGAATGGGTACTTAGGGGAGAGATAATAAAAAACAAGTTTGAGTATTATGTTGTATTTTAACAATTTACATTTTGTTTTACAGAATCGAGCTCAATATCCAGCATGGTGGACGATTTGGAAAACATGTCTCCTGATGAGAGTTACTCCAACTCGTTAAACAACGAAGATTGTATTGAGGTAAAACATTTTAACTAAATTGTTACATTGGTTTAATTTATCTATTGCTTATCATACTTTCTTGCCATGTGACAGCCCCGGTAGTATTAAAATATTTTTCGAAATCTCCTCGCGCTTTCTTAGCATTGGCGGAATCTAGCAGCTAAAATGCCAAAAACATTTTCTATAATTCGCCTGGCTCTGCATGTCCGATAATTATATATTCTTTTACTGTGATTTAATTGCCTTTGTGAATACGGCTTTATGAAATCGTTACGTAATGCAAAGGCTTCATCGCCAATATAAACAAATGGCAGTGCATCAGAATTAGCAGTAGGTTTTTTTGGTGCAGGTATTTTTAATCTGCCTTCGTCTAAACGTTTGAAAAAATCAGATTTTCTCAGTACGCCTCCATCAGAAATACGTCCATTTGTTCCAATATCAACATAAATAAATTCATAATTAGCATTTGCAATCGCCATCAAAACAATGCTGTGGAAATGTTTGTAATTATAAAAGTGGGAGCCGGTGCCTGCAGGTGGCACGATTGCAATGTGTTTCCCATCAACTGCACCCAGGCAATTTGGAAATTGCCATTTACTATTAAATTCTTCTGCAATCGTCTCCATTTCTTCGTGCGTATCAGGGAACTGCAACAAAAAATAATCAACATTTTATTTACAGATAGAATATTCGCCTTCAACATCCACGTTGTCGACTACTCCAAGGTCGAATCTCAATACAGCACCAGAACCCCCATCGTTCAAACGAAAAAAATCGAATGATAGCGCCAACAAAGTGTTAGAATTAATCACCGACAAACTAAGCAAGACTGAAGATGAATTTGATGTTTTTGGCAAAATGATGGCCATGAAACTACGATCGATGTCACAGGGACAAAGATTGCTGGCCGAGAAGCTGATGCATGAAGTTGCCTTTATGGGACAAAGTGACAAAATAATGCCAGCAACTACTGTTCATACTCAACCAGTTTATCGTATATTAAGCAAAAATGTACAAAAGCCGGTATAATAAATTAATGTTTTTTGTATGAATAAATATCTTGTAAAAATATTTGTTTTTTTGTTTGTTTTTATGCCTATAAACCTTAGCTTAAGCGATACAACAAATGGTAAGTATTTGAGCTATGTTAGCAAACCTATATTATTATGTGGCCTCATTTAGAAATCAAATTCCATGCTTGCTTTTCGAAGAATATGACTAGTATTACAATACATTCAACAGGAATAATTAAGCAGCTTGCTTACAGCCTATATGGAGAGTCCTGGCTAGGTACAGCATTCTAATGGTCTATTGAATATTTAGCATGTCAACGATGGCCTTATTTGTGACTATATATATACCTATCTCAAATGCATCTTGTCTGCCATTCTTATGATGTTGCCGTCTATGATTTATATAGGTAAAACAATCCACTAAACGTTCACTTTATAAGACCAACCAATGTCTACTTGTTAATGATATATTTGTAAATTTGCCCAACTTTATTAGATGACGTATAATATAATACACACCTTGAAATATTCTCCTTTCAAAACGTCAATGATGACTTGGCAAGTTTCGGGAATTATCTTGCCCAGAGTTTGTCTTCCAATCGCAGTTCTATAATGCAAGTCAGTGAATGTTCCGCCGGCAGCCAAAAATCGCAGGGTTGCACATAATCTATCATGAGGAGAAATAGCTTCCCTCATCATAGTATTTTTTTTTTTAATAAATGGGGAGACCAAATTATACAGTTCTGTGTATACATCCTCCGACATTCGCAAATAATTGCGGAAATCGCTCGGTTGCAAACGCAATTCTCGTATTAAATTTGTGTGGGATAATGTCGTTCGTTTCCTTATCCAATGTTTCACCCAGTATTTGTGTACCCTTTGCTTCGTTATTACATTATCTGCCACCCAATAACCCAAAAAACATAAAACGTCGGTATCATTTAACGCCATCACGATTTAACTGTCAGATATACGTATATTATCTATGCTGTCAAAGTCGACTGTTTTACTCGTCAAATTAATTATATACTCGTTTCGTTGAACGTCTGTTGGCCAGTAGCAGAACGTAGAAAAATCTGAAGACTTATTGTCGTCGGACTTTTGGCTCGCCAATGGAGCGCTGGCATAAAAGTTATTAGAGCATACGTTGGTAGGTACTATTAATTATTACAAGTTACTAGTATTGCTAACTCAATTCCCTCAGAACATCACAATGGCAATAATTGTCGTAGACAATAAGTACCACCAAACAGATATGTTTTGAAATGAAGAATATAAAACCAATTTGTTTCAGGATATTGTTATTATATAGGTAAAAAAAGGTTGATTGAAGGGCTGAAGTTCTGAGAATTTTTGTGAATAGATTAATTTTTTGAAGGCTGCGAGGTTGTTCAGTTGACGGTTAGTTTTGTAGGTAGGTATGTATGGAATAATTATTTATCGGGCGGTCGGATCGTGCTTTCTAGAATTAAATTGATAAGTATATGGTTATATATTATATAAATAAAGTAAAGGCTGATGCTATGTTTGAAGGGGCTTTAAGTTACATTATAGTGTTGGATATTTTGTGACCTACCTACTGAAAACCTGTGGTACAGGACTAGGTATGTACCTACTGAATTAATTTATTTTAAAATTTAATTTGGATTGAATTTATATTTGAGAGGGCTAGGCGAGTGCTGTTTAGTATAAAGTTCTGATAACGAGTTATAGTTTTAGAAAATTATGCTGATGGAGCTCAATAATTCATAGTACCTATACTGATTGCAATGGAATTATTTAAGAGCGAATTGGTAATAGAATAGAGTAGAATTTACCGTTTGCGTACGGATAATATTCTTACTGTGATAGCTATGTGCGGGCGGTAGGTATGGTATTCTATCAAGGTAACGTATTGTATGCTATCGGTAATGAGTTGGACTTGCTTCGTTTTTAATTATTTTTTCAAGTTAGGTCAAGTAAGTGGTTTTACAGAGATAATTAGTATACTAATTGTAATGAAATGATTTTAGTGAGATAAATTGAGACTGTAATTTATGAACTTTAGGTATTAAATAGTGATTAATTTAAGGTAATGGTTCTATGATGCAATTTTATTGTTTGTTAGATTACTTAGCTTTCGATCCCGTGCATCCTGGGAGGCGATCTCTGGAGACTCCGCGAGAACTGGAGCAATTTACACGGGCAAGCCGGAAATTATAGAACGCTCTGTCATATATTGCTTACACGATGAGCGCGTCTCCTTATTTCAGACCTAACCGGGAGCCGCTCCTGGGCTCGCAGCAATCTCGCGAGAACGTTCTTCAGGATGCACGGTATTCGCGGCAATATAAATGAAGCGAAAGCCGAACACAAAAGTCGAATATTTTAAAACAAACTTTTCAACTCAGAGCGAGGCGGCTGGATTCAAATGGTTATCGGCTAGAGAGCAAATTCAGGTAGAGAAATAAAATTCGGGTCGGAGCGATTTGCGAATACGTGTGTACGGTCCGAGCGCTAGGAAGCAAGTCCATTGCGCTTACCTTACGCAACCGGTCATACTGCTTCATTCGTGAATCGCCCTCCTGGACGATCGAGCGTTGACAATCTCCAGTTGCTTTGACAGAGCGTTCTTAAATCTCCTGGTGCACAGTTCAGCCATCTCAATTTCAGCCGTGCAGGTCTTCTATTGCCCTCGGGGGTTCATACATAACCCGCCATGCTGGTATATCCTCCGGCATTGTGCGGAATGTCTTACATATATATATCTTTTCTTCTTATGTCAGAATCCGGTTGGCTTGAAGAACAGACTAGCCAGGTTTAAATTCGGATGAGGCATCCTCAGAATGTGGCCTGGTATTCAAAGCTCAGTATACAGTTACTCTGAGCCTTAGTAAAGTGCCTAAGTCTAAGACGTTGACAACATGGCACAGAAATGTACAAATGGACGTGAAATCAGTAAGGTGAGTCGGGGTAAGTGTGACTTTGGGGTAAGTGTAGCTACTAAGATATCTCAGTATCTACTACAAATTGGATGATGCCATCTATGGAAAGGTGATAGCAAAATCACCGATTTATAAAAATAATCAGAAATGGTGTCGATACCATGTTTTTTGAGGTGACTACATGGAATTTTGTCCAGACAACATTTTGAAGTCGACGAGTGAGATGGTAGCTGTTACTAAAATATTTTTTTAAACATGGAAATCTACACATTGTGGTTGTAAAAATTGGTGAGTATATGTGTTTTGATACGCTGCTTCACGTGGTGCTATCGTTTTACTGAATTATAAGCATTTGAAACCTTTAATCGAGTAGACACACTTCCCCCACGAAAGTAAACACGTGGGGTAAGTGTGCCTTTGTATTGTGTCACACTTCCCCCATATATTTTGTATGAATTTGCAAAGTCAATATTTTAACTAGTGATGGGACATGACGCATTATTTATATCGATCGAAGTATCGAAGATCGAACATGTTCGTAATTGAAATAGAATGTTTATATGAATGCGAATGAAAAATAATGTCCCAATAGAAAAGAAAATAAAGCCATTGCAAGACAAAACTAACATGCAGAAGAAGGTATTGAAACCGATAAAGGTACACCAAAACAAAAAAAAACACGAACCCATGTCATCAGAAGAAGATTTGTCATGGACATCAAGTGACGAAAGCGAAGATAATATGCAAGACTATATTAATAATTTGCTCGGCGATGAGGAAAACGATCCTTCAATTAATTGTCTGATCAGTTTGATGATACTGCAGTTGCATCTAATTCAGAAATGTTAGAGATTGGAAAGTGGATTGTAGTACAATTTGCTACAAAAAAAACTGTGAAACATTTTGTCGGAGTTATAATAAAACTTGAGCAAGATGACAGAATTCTGACAAAGTTTGCTCGAAAACTTAAGACGATTAAAAAAGAAAACGAAATTATGTTTTCATTTCCAAGAGTAGAAGACATTTACGAAGTAAAACAAGAGGATGTCATCTGCATATCGCCTCAACCATCAACTGGACGAAGAGGCGAAATAATTTTCAAAACAAAAATCTCTGGTTACAATATTCAGTAGGTACCTAGTCATGCAATTTCAAATATTGCAATTCGAAATAATTAAGTTAGAATAATAATAGTTTTGTGAGTAAGCACTTAACTTGAATTGTAAGTACAGTAAAAACGAAAGAATGATTCGAGAATGAGACCCAAAACGTTACTAGAGTTTTAATGTTTTTGTGTATTAATTATTATTTTTTTCTTTTATATCTTACTCTCTATTTGTATCCACATTTTATGTTTGCTGATTGTTATTTAAATTTGTAATAATACGAAAATAATCATGTTAGGTGTAATAAATTTCATCAACTGTTTGTTAATGCTCACTGTTTCGAGCTAAAAAATAATATTTTACCCTGTTAATTCTTGGTGAAGCTATTATAACATTTCAAATTTTAAAAATGTGTAACCTATTTGTAAATAATCAGAACTGGTTTCGTTAATTGAGCATTTTCAACGAAAATGTATTAAATATCTTCCAGTTTTTTTATAATAAACACCTACTGATCTATTTTATTATTTGTAATATTTTCCATTATACTTACATATTATGTATATGTATACGGTAATAAAATGTATGTCGCAAACATAATTATATTGTTAAATTTAGTAAATACTTCGACTTACATTTATTTTTTCTCCAAGAAAAATAACCACAGAACGCCTTTTGCTATTTCCTCGTGCGTCATTGCTACAATGCAAATTTCATAACACTCTAAAATCATACATGTTAATTTCAAAAGCCCTTAAAATGGTAGGTTAGTTTCAAAGTCCCCTAAAATAAAAATCATTCGATTTTTAATTTATTCTCTTAGTAAAATAATATGTAAAAAGTGAGTAAAATATATTAAATAGGTATAATACTCTTTATAATGTATAAATCAAATAATAAATACCTACATAGTGTTTACGTATTCAATAGATATGCCCTTTTCTCATTTTTATCAAAACTATCTAAAATCGTTTCATGTCGTGTCATGTAAGTACTGACTATTTTTAGGGTTACTCTGCATTCCTGTATTGTATACTTTGTATTTGTGCTCTTTCGAGACAAATAAAATTATAAGTCAATCTTCAAAAGCCTTTGATTCATTTACCTACCACTCCTGTTGCTGAGATAACCACATTAAATAATTAAGTACCTACCTAATAAAAAACGTAATTTTTGTTTCGGGACATCACTAGCTCTACATACATTAGTATGACACACTTACCCCAAAAAAAATGATATACTTAGATCATTTTTGTTGAAAATCTATACAAAATCTTTAATTTAAGAGTCAATATCCATTAAATGATATATTACCTTTCTATGCATGTAATACGTTATGGTTTTGAAGAACTTTTGGAACAATGGTGAATTTAGTTACACTTACCCCAATGATCGTGTTGATCACGATATTTTATAACAAAAGCTTTGTACATTTGGCGCGTCATATAGTATAATGTGTTTTTTTGCTTCTTATTTGAAAAATCTTCGTCAATTTGTTGATTACCATGGGAATGAATAGCGGATTTTTAGAACAAAATCTGGTGTTCCTCAAGGTTCAAATCTTGGCCCAATTTTGTTTTTAATATTTTTTGATGATAATTATTGTCAAAGTTATAACCAATTCTTCTTGTTTGCTATTCGCAGATGATCTTAAACTTTTTCGAACTATTGAAACCCCACTATGCTGTGCGATCATGCAGTCTGACCTAGATGCTATCTCGCAATGGTCTATATTGAATAAACTTGAATTCGCTACCTCCAAATGTAATATTATTTCATTCAGTCGTTCAAGGCACACCTTATTATTCCCATACACATTGTCTGGTACAATAATGAGTAGGGTAACGGAGATAAAAGATTTGGGTGTATTGTATGATGCAAAGTTCACTTTCAATCAGCATATTCTTAACATCAGTACTAGATCTAGCAAAATGCTTGGTTTTGTTATAAGGGTTTCAAAATCATTCGAAAACGTCCGAGTGCTACGTACATTATACGTATCATTTGTGTTGAGTATTATTGAATATGCCAGCATAATTTGGAGTCCTAATAGGTCCATCCACATAATTAAGTTGGATCGAGTCCACAATAGATTTCTTAGATTTCTCTACTTAAGAACATACGGGTTCTTTCCTTATGATAATGACAATAAAATAAATTTCCCGACTCGTTTTCTTCTGGGTATGCTATCAATGAAATCCCTGTCTACCCGAAGAGTGATTGTTCTTTTAAAGCATTTCTTTTTACTTCTTCGTGGGTTCATTTACAATCCGCATATACTGGCAAATATTAATTTTCATGTTCCCACTAATATCACTCGTAGCTCCACAGACTTCAAGATACTTTGTCACAGGACAGATGTTATGTTGCATGATGCTGTGTATCGTGCAATTAGCTTATTTGATGGCACCATAAAGGTTGATTTGTTTTTTGTTAACTATATAATGTTTGTGGACGTATTAAATAGGTTAAATTTATAATTGTATATATTATCATATTTCTTTAATATTTACACATGCTCTCTTTGCCACTTTCTTGTTATATTAGTTGTTATTAAGATATTTTTATATATTTGTATTTATTATGTATTATGGCGCATTGGCCAATAGCGGTTATGCCGTAATACTCTTTTTATAAATAAATAAATAAATATCGTTGAGCGATCCAACGAAGTCATTCAGAAATACACACCTTCTGGAAGACATTGCCTATTTTATGAAACAGGTGAAAGACATCTCATTGCATTCATTAACCGTCATAATTGACGATACGAATCTAAAAGCGCTTCTTGTATTATTTAAATGCTGTCACAAAATTGCGTTTGAATGGGTACCTAATTACTCGAACACAGTACCTATCAAAACTTACACACGTTCAGTAAGTAACTTCGAAAGCAAAGCAGAATAAAAAACGAAAACAAAACGCGACCTTGGAACATGTGACATTTGTCGAGGACGCGATTGGCAGCGTTGTTATGACGTATGAATGAATACTCAGCGCTTAGATACACGATACACGTAAACAATCCAAGAATCCATATAATGCCCAATAATGCCAATTCTCTCCACCATGGCGCCACTTCCTGGGGAGATAAATGTTAAATTTAATTGGCTCAACTTTTAATATTACAACGTAATTAATAATGACGTAAAGTATATTAAAAAATTAAGAAAAATATGTTCATAAGATCACCGATCTTGCTTGATACATTTGTTCATTTTTATTTTTCGTATGTTTGTTAATTTTGTTTCAAGAAACTACTTGAACAATACAATAGCTCTGGCAGTATTGCGCTTATATGTATTTGGCCATTTTTTTTCTAGTTTGTCGCTTTGTCTTTGAAATAAAAAAATATATTTTATTTTTCCCATTGAAGTTAGATAGGTTTTGATCGATTAAAATATGTTTAAAGCTTTAATTTGATAATGAATTTATATGCCTCTCTCTCTATGGCTCTTAGTTATATGTATGACATGTTTTCCAGTGTTCAATTATTGGAAAGAACTTTTCTAAATTTGAATTAGAGAAAATTGAATCCCTTGCCAGATTGCTACACATAATATAATAGCTGGTACTGGTTGATTAAATCAAACGAGTTATTTATTAGAATTTTTATTTATTGCAAATTTAAATTCAGAAAAAACATAAGTATAAACAATTTAAGCAGATGATTAATCTGAACCAAAAAAAATAATACTTATGTACTTTTTTATCACAAAACTTTAATAAACAATTTAAATTCAAAAAAACATAAACAATTTAAACAAATGAATAATTTGTACTAAAAAAATAATACGTTTTATGTACTTATGCAGAAATTTTACAATGACTAACTACTTAGGCACTTTTACAAATCACAGGTAAGTTTCAAATATCACAATCAAAATTTAATCATAAACAATATTAACAAAGGAATAGTATAAACTATTTAAACTCAGTTCATAACCAAAACGAAAAATGTACTCTTCCAGGATCATTGACTCACAAACAAAAAAAAAACATAAGAGGCCATAAATCATGGAATGAAAAAGAAATGGCTAAAACTCATTTTTTACTGGTCACAACTACAGTATGTAAGAAAGAAGTCTTTGTGAATCGGATAATGTTAGAGTAAGCTATACATTAAATCATAGATCTTGCAAAAATGCAATGAATTTAGAATGAAAAGAATATAAAAAATAAGTGTTTAACATTACAAAATGGACTTGAGAGCGGCTTTCATTTTAATTATTGCAGACATTGTAATCTGTCAAAATATTGCTGAATAAAAAGGATGTTTATATAGCTGATCTAAGAATGCAAAATTTATTAAATACTCGTTTAAATATCATGATTTAGCATTCACAAGAATTAGTATTGTATATTACAAAATCAAATAATGTGACTCAGTACAAACTTTATAAAATAAAGTTACACTTAAAAAAATAAAGTCCAAAATTAAATTCAGAAAAAACATAAGTATATACAATTTAAGCACATGATTAATCTGAACCAAAAAAATAATACTTATGTACTTTTTTATCACAAAACTTTAATAAACAATTTAAATTCAAAAAAACATAAACAATTTAAACAAATGAATAATTTGTACTAAAAAAATAATACGTTTTATGTACTTATGCAGAAATTTTACAATGACTAACTACTTAGGCACTTTTACAAATCACAGGTAAGTTTCAAATATCACAATCAAAATTTAATCATAAACAATATTAACAAAGGAATAGTATAAACTATTTAAACTCAGTTCATAACCAAAACGAAAAATGTACTCTTCCAGGATCATTGACTCACAAACAAAAAAAAACATAAGAGGCCATAAATCATGGAATGAAAAAGAAATGGCTAGAACTCATTTTTTACTGGTCACAACTACAGTATGTAAGAAAGAAGTCTTTGTGAATCGGATAATATTAGAGTAAGCTATACATTAAATCATAGATCTTGCAAAAATACAATGAATTTAGAATGAAAAGAATATAAAAAAATAAGTGTTTAACATGGACTTGAGCGGCTTTCATTTTAATTATTGCAGACATTGTAATCTGTCAAAATATGGCTGAATAAAAAGGATGTTTATATAGCTGATCGAAGACTGCAAAATTTATTAAATACTCGTTTAAATATCATGACTTAGCATTCACAAGAAGTAGTATTGTATATTACAAAATCAAATAATGTGACTCAGTACAAACTTTATAAAATAAAGTTACACTTAAAAAAATAAAGTCCAAAACCGTATAACAATGAAAATCTGTATAATAATTCAAAAATAGATTTTTTTTCAATACATACAATAATATGTGCAAATGACACATTTGCAGCTGCACACAATCACAAAAAATACTGTAAATTCTCAGTTCATCTTAGATATCCTAGATAGATTAGATTTCAGTTCATCTTGGTTAAAATTACATAACATGACTCTGTGCAAATATAATACACTAAAGATGCACTTAAAAAATGAAGTTAACAATCGTGTAACAATGAAAATCTCAGAAAATTTGTAAATTTGGATATGTATAATAATACAAAAATAGATTTTTTTTCAATAGGTATGTATCCAAATTAATTATCAAAAAATACTGTAAATTCTCAGTTCCATCTTAGATAATTATTTATGCCTACACTATTTTAATTCTGTCATGGAGTGGATTCTCGATATTACCTACTACACACAAAAACCCTTTTTTATTGGGAAAAGGATAGGTAAATTGTCAATTTTGCACATCTCAGGTGACTACAGAATTCTTTAATTTATAATAAATAGGCTAGCATTAAATATGAATAGTTATGTTAATATCACTGGAAAATAACCTTTTGATTGGTACCCAAAAAAACTTTTAGTAATTACAAATATATTTTTATCCATCTAATTAACCACATAACCACCATGTGGACTTAAAAGAGTCCTGCAAAGGCAAATTCTATAATAAATTTTACAGAGCTACGGATCACAATAAATACTATAAATTCTCAGTTCCATCTTAGATAATTATTTATGCCTACACTATTCTAATTCTGTCATGGAGTCGATTCTCGATATTACCTACTAAACACAAAAATCTTTTTTAGTGGGAAAATGATAGGTAAATCAATTTTGCACATCTCAGGTGACTAGAGAATACTTTACTTTATAATAAATAGACCAGCATTAAATATAAAAAGTTACATTAATATCACTGGAAATACCACGTTTTGATTGTACCCAAAACAGTTTTAATAATTACAAATTTATTTTTATCAAACTAACAAACCACATAACCACCATGTGGAATAATCCTGCAAAGGCAAATGCTATAATAGATTCTATAATTCATTTTACAGTCGATCCCTGAAAGAATGCCATTAAATTGAACAATAATCACTCAGCAGGATTCGAATCTACATTTATTGTTAATCATTTCTAGGAATGGCAGCTTCTTTAGTGAACATTTGAAGTAATAAATATAATTCAATAATAAGATTAATCGACCAGCTATCACCAACTAACTCTTAGAAGAATGTCAGCATATCGCCTCACAAAATACTCTAGCAACATAGCCTAACAATAAATTGTAGGATAATGTCATGCATGTTTGAACCATATTTGTATAAAATTATAGCTTACTCCTACGAAATATAAGAAATACTAAGCTACAGACCTTTTAATAAAAAAAAACTCTAACGAATAAGCACTTTTGCGATACAATTTGAAAAGAATTGATTATTTTTTTAAACTATTGCTGATGTGACCAAGTTATAAATAAGTATATAAATTCAGTGCAAAAGTTCTTTTAAAATACACTGATATTGCCATAGATAATAATACAGAGAGATGAAAATTACATAATTAAAATTATAATGAGGTCATTTTAATAATCAGTCTATGGAACTTTACGTCTCTTTTCTCAAAGACAGTATTAATTATTAATGGAAAGTTTATATTGTACTGTTAAGTCAGATGGCAGTACAAGTTACAGTTAAGTGCAGGTGGAATATTTTCGAAAATTGATTCATTGTAAATATGACACTTGAAGTATTACAAAGTCTGCAAAAAAACATTGATACTTAACTAAAAAAAAAACAATAAATAATAAAAAAAAAAGAAAAATATAAATCATTATCATCGCGGCCAGTTGAAGCACGGCGATTAAATAGCTAGAAATTAATTTCACTTGGAAATATGTAGGAATTCTTAGTAAATAAAGTATGTAAAAAATAAACTGAAAAGAAATACTTGAGAGATGAGATAAGATATTATACATACTTGGAATAACACTTATTATGTAGGTATCTATCAAATAAACATAAAAATATAAAAAAGAAATTTTCAAACAGATGATCGATTCCAAATAAACAAAAGCTGGGTCAGTCAGGTTTATGACAGAAGCACCAGTTTAATACTTCTTTTCATGAGGTGATTTTTGAACCACTTTTGCAGAACAGCTTTGTATTGAGTGCTGAAATCCCGATGTCCCAGGTCGTACACCAACATCACTATCTGTAATATTCAGCGTTTCGATTCCGTTACATAAATTCAGAATAATTTCTTCATAATTTGGCGAATTGTCTTGATGTGATTGTGCCACACCAACATTACTATCTGTAATATGCAGCGTTTCAATTCCACTACATAAATTCAAAATAATTTCGTCATAATTAGGTGGATTGCGCTGATATGATTTTGCCTTTCTAACAATTGGCACTGGAATTCTAGATTTTCTATTCAATTTGACAATTTTCGGTGCTTTAGTAAGACTCAGGGCTGACGCTGTTGTTGCATTCTTTGACGCCTTTCCAACAATTGGCACTGGAATTCTAGATTTTTTATTCAATTTGACAATTTGCGGTGCTTTAGTACGACTCAGGGCTGACGCGGCTGTTGCGACCTTTGAGAGACTCTTTACTGCGGTCGTTGTAACCACCTTTCCCAATGATTTAGTATTCTTTACCTGTGCTGTAAACACGGTTTTTTTATATATGAAAGATTCATTTCGGTAAATAACTGTTGTCTTCGGAGCATGTTTAGTTTTAGTTTGAGACCTACGTTTTTTCTTCAAACGGTCATCTTTTTTCTTTGCGTTGCAGATATCCACGGCATTAACGATAATATCAGTTTCTTCTCGTACTGTCATGGTCTTTTTTCTCTGCAAACAAGGAAAAATAATATAGTTAACACAGTACATAGCCATCGTAAATATTCTAAATGAAAAAGAAAACTTCTTGTTTTTGTAAGTTGCAAAATTGGCACAACAATTCGGTGTCGATATTGGCCGCCTCACGAAGAGGTCCATAACAGATATTTTTTACGAGAAATGGATGTCAGTAATTTATATCAACCTATCAGGTCCATTCTCTGGGTACACATTAAATACACAATTAAAAAAGACATGTATTATTTCAAGCGCCCACGACGGCCGAGCGGTAATATGTCAGCCTATAATGTGTTATGGGTCCTGGGTTCGAATTTTGGGTCTGGTGAAAAAAAGGAAAATAATATAAACTTACATTGCGCACAAGCCTAAAGTCCGTATATGCCCGTACTGCAGAAAGTAAATCGGCGATATGCTGTTTCACTGATGGTTTCAGTATCTTTGCTTCCACCACCCATTGTGGCCGCTGCTTGTTCAGGAGTACACTCTTGATTAAGACTTTTTCGCATATCACTGATAATTCGCTATTTAGATTAATCCACATTTTATGCATCCGGTCATCGGTTAGATCATCCAATTTATCGTATGCTCTGATTGCATCTTTTACACTGGCTCGTTCTGCTCCCAGCAAAAGACAATTGATAACAATAGACGACAGATGCTTAACTGTGTCCTCCTTTAATTTTAAAAATGCATTCGAGCAGAGGACAGCATTTAAATTAGATGCAATGTATTTAATGAATTGTTTGACAACTGAAAACGTCGCCACCATTTCACTGACGTTTTTATTATTCAGTATCGTTGCGAACATCGCTAAGTTTTCCATGATGTTGTCTTTGTTCTGAAATGAAAATACATTAGTTTAAATTAAATTATTGAAAATTAATATAAAACACAAATTCTACTCTGGATGGAGCATTATATAGACAATACGAGAACTACCATAACCTATTGACTGAAACTACTGACACAATAATACACAAAATAAAAATATAATACCTCTTTCGCTAGCGAACAAAATCTCATTCAAGAAAGTGAGAGAGTGCATATTATTGTGTATAAGTAATAATTTTCCCGTAAACAGATTCAACGGAAGATACCATAATTGTGGCTATAATAATTTCGATAGAGTCGCAGCGGTCAGTAAAGTGTCAATTACATTGAGCTTCTTTACGAGCTGTTTGTTGGCGACACTGGGCGACTTTACAGGCAGATTATAAATTCGCCAACAAACAGCTCGTAAAGTAGCTCAATGTAATTGAAGCTTAAATAATATTTTAGCATGTAGCATTTTAGCGTTTTTGACGAGATCACCGCGCACGCGCAGCTGATGCATACTAATATGTTGGAATTATTATCCAGTATTCAGATTTAGTCATCGTCGAGATGTTGGCCAAGTGGTAAGTACTGTGTAATATGAGGCGTCGAGTTACAAAACCCGCTCTACAGACTTTTTTGAGTTTTGAGTAAATGACGAAAAACTGTTTTGGGCATATCATGACGATTTAAGTGTAATTTTAGATATTATATTTCTTCCGTTACATACGGAAAAGTATAATAAAATGTCAAATCCAATGTATAAGCTGTATTTATTCAAATAAATGCATTTTAATTATCCCAAGAGCGGTCTTTGTCAGTCTCTACCTGACAGGCGGAATTTTTTTAAAAAGAGCGGAGTTTGTCGCACAATGGTACATTGTCGACAGGAGATGATAGTTTAGTAGCGGTCCGTATTTATTTTAATTATGTAATATATTTTCAAATTTACTTTGTCTAGAAAATATTTTGTAGCCATTCTTACCTAATGGTAGCTGTATATTTTTCGCATTGTACCTACATATTTAGCTGTTATATTGGTATGTAATATTTTTTAAAAATAGTGGTATTTACTTGTCTTGAAAATATTTTTTTTAGATTTAAAAAAATAGTTATTTAGTTGAATAGTGCCTACTTTTTACTATGTCAAATTGCCTTTGTACAACTTTCTAATTTTAATATGTTAATGTCATGTACTTATTTTTATTCTATAATAAACAAAAAAAAACCATTATCAAAAAATGTTACTTTTTCTGGAGACAATTAGTTATTACCTACATACCATGCAAATTATTTGTTTAATAGGTAACTAATCTTTTATAATTATATAAGTACCCTAATAATTCCTAATAATTTTAATATTAATGACCATATTTTGAATCAGAAAGATATTTTTAAGCCCTTAGGCCCTCCTCCCACGGCGCAACTGAAATCTGACAGAACTGGTTTGTGAAGGATCTCATAAACTGGCCAATGTGATGCTTCGCACACGGCGCTACTGAAACTCAGTTGAAATAATAATCACATAACCTCAAACTGCCAAACTGGACTATCAGCTGTGTTGTACAAAACACGCGCGCTTATTAGGTTATTTTAATTTAAGTTAATATTTAACAAACAATGTCTTGGAGCGGGTCAAGCGACGAGGAGACTTTGGTTTTGTATCAATACAACAGATACAGGAGTCAAAATAAAAGAAAATATTGGATTCATCCTTATATAGAAAGGAACATAAACTGCAGACTATTTGTTGCTGCAAAGGAACTGAAAGAAACCGATTCCAAATTTCTGGCTTTCTATAGAATGTCCAAGGAAAGCTACCTCGAGCTTGTTAGGATCATCACTCCTGCTATTCAAAAAGAAAATACAAACATGCTCGCTTCGCTCATCTTGTACTTTTGAGTTTTGACGTCTCTGGTTGTTTCCGTTTTTACGATATGACGCTAGCGGCTTTACGAAGTGCTACCAATTTTGGTAAGAAAATATGATTTTTCACCGAAATCTAATGATGTTGGTACCACTGTTTTACGGTGACTGGAAACTTCAGAGACCGCGCGACTAGCATGTCGCATCTCTTCGCGACCGTTTTGAAGCTGAGAGATTCCGGTCTCGCCGTCAGCGAGCCGCCATTGAAATACATTAGCTAGATACTGGCTGGAATTTTTGTTTCAGTTCCGACGGACATAAGTTGCGCCGTGGGAGGATGGCCTTAAGGTAATTATAAGATAATTTGAAATAACAATAACATATTTTTTAATAATATCAATAGCATAAATAAAAAAACCCAGCGGACCTAAATACCGGCGTTTACCTAACTAATCCCTGTATTACCTGTGTCCCCAAATTCCATGTCTGTGGGAAACCCACCATTACCTACCAACCTATTTATTAAATGTAAAAATAAAATGATAATATTTTTAAGCTATATTATTCATAATCTACTTAGGTATATTAGATATTTTATAGCATTTAATTCAGAAACCAGATCCGATAAACAAAAGTCGCGATGTATGAGCTTACTTATTTTCCCACATAAATATTTATTACATATTTTCTGTTGTTCCTGCTACTTTTTATATACAAATAATAGTAAACGTGGAATTTCTGAAATTTATTGCAAAAACGTATTACAAAAGTAACGGTATTTCTACAAGATAGCACAGCATTGTTAACTATGTGTCGTTATTACAACTAAGCTAATCTACAAATTATTAAACATATTTGAATTAAAATTCATTATCGTTCATACGAATGATACAATTTTATGATGAAAAAAATTGTCCCGTGGAGATAATGATAAGGAATGTCATTTTTTATCAAGGGAGATGAAAAATATACCTAACGTAATATAACCTACTAAATCTATCATTTGTATAGTACAAATTATCAAACAAAAAGCATTTCTCCGACAGAAAATAGTTTTCCTTTAATTATATTTTTGACACAAACCAAATATTGATAAAAACGTGTGAGAACCTTATGATATTTTATTATATCACACAGAATATTAAATATAAATGACAACAAAAAATACACGTAAAACTAGAAAATAATATGAGCCACCACTGGGTTATTCATGACAATACAGCAAAATATAGTCAATTTTTAAATACGTTTCCAAGCAGCTGAATTTTTCAAACGCTTCCTTGATTGTTCTTGTTGAGAATCCGTTACACTAACTATTGAAACATTCATTATTAAAAGTAAAAAATAGTAAAATAATTGAAGCAAAATTATGACGCGCACGAGAAAACGGTTTGACGGTCTGTATGGAGATTAAAGGATTCGTGAAGAGTCATTATTTAAATCGCGGCGTCTGATTGGCCGGTTACGCAGAGAGGTTTTACCAGAAGAAATTTATTTTAAGAGCGGGTTTAGTCAGTCTCCTCGATATTTATTTTGATTTTTTGAAGAAACAGAGAGGGATTTAAAACTCTCACCTAGAACAGAAGATAGGTCTTACGAAAGAGCTCCTGCGTACATTCATAACTATTTTTTTTGAAAAATCGCCCAGAGTGGGTTTTGTAACTCTACGCCTCATATGATGTATTGTATGACAAAGTAACAGCTCTGTATTTTTTTTTAATAATTGTATGTAATATTATATAATATACATAACAAAGATTAGTTGAATGAAATTGATTATCGAATTAATATAATGTCACTGCCACTGCTAGGTAGATACTAAATTAATGAGTTACTTTTTTTAAATAACTTTTGTATAAATGTCATATTTCAAAACTTCAATACGAAAGATTATTAAAATTAAAAGCTAAATGATATGATTTTATATCACCAACAAGCCACATTTGACTTACATTAATACATCTAAACAAGCATACTTGGTATTTTATATAACATATAGATAGATATTACTATAATCGCGTGGCAGCAGAATTCCGCACGTGCCATAGGTTTGCCACCGCTGCATCAGTGCAAACACGCCATAGTAGGTTACTTGTGATAATTGTGAATAAGATTTTTTTCAACACAAATTTAATTTAAAACCATTAATATGGGGGAAAAAAAGAAATGTAATCGTTTACAAATTAATTAGTTTAGAGGTTAAAACCATTGAGATAGGTACATTGTGTAACTACTCCAGTACAAATATATTATCACGGTAATATAAGAAAAAATCAAATTCCATTATTCTAATATACATTCTTTTAACTCACCAGTTCTGGATGGTAATCTTTGAAAACCATCTCAACTACATTATTTGGTAATTCGAATTGCGCAATACCGCTTTTGAATATTTCAATATATTTTCTGACCCATTTCAAAACTGTGCTGAACATATCATTTTCTGTAGAGTGCGTTAATCTTAAGCACTCTAGCCCTGACACTTTGCAGGTGGAACAAGGCTGAAAAGAAAAACATGACAAATGTGTAGTATCACATCACAAAGAAAGGCTGACACATGAATAAAATTTATAATATTTTTGTTGCTCTGTTGTAAAATTTTACAATAAATAATTCACGGACGCAACAACTTTACTATATTATTATTTTAACAATAAAATTACTGTCAATACCAAGGTGACTGTTATATCATCGAGCTATAAAAATCATCTAAGCTTCTGTTGGTAATGTGAAGCGGGTGTTGTGGCACAGCTATAAATGTGAAATAGTGCAGATCGCAGACTGCAGTGTAACTCTGCATTTCCAAAATTTTAACAATATGGTGAAAAACAATTATTGATAATTGGTATTGTGTAGTTGTTGGACAAAGTGATCCTAATAATTAATAAAAATGTGAAATTAGTATGTGACGAGTTGTTATATATTAAAATATTTAAAAAAATTAACACTGCGAATAATAATATATATGGTACACAGCTACGATGCTACGAGTCTATAATGCGTTTATTTGACGACAGTGTTGCACTTTTATAAATCGCTTGCAGGTACACGCTTGGCAAATATCGTAATAAATACATAAAACAGACATACACAAACGTAATGCGTTACAAATACCTGAATTTTAAACAAAAAGTGATCATCTACATCTCGCAAGCGAAACAATAATAAAGACAGATAGGTACCTATCCCATTATATTCGTCTTGGCAAATTGGCAAAAAAGAAACAGCATAATGCATAATTGCACAAAATAATTTCACCCACGAACATGCGCATGCATAAACGACTATTATATTATCACACTTGTTTTACATGAATTCTACATCATAAAAATTGCATTCGCATTCGCATATTCATCATGTAAATATGTATATCGATTCTGTTTATAAACAACGGGGTATATATATATATATATATACATCCCGCTATCATTACTGCGTCATCTAATAGGACACTTTCATTCAATCTTGCGTCCAACTGTAATACGGCGTCCGGTATACGGACGCAGAATTGAATTCATGTAATTTTACGTTATCTCATCTCCCAACCGCTCATAGAGTCTAAAAACGAAAATAGCCCAGACGCAGTTTTGTTACCTCATAGGAACAAAATATGTATTTGTAGTTTGCAGTTTTGTCGCTGACGGCGCTACTAGCCATGATTGTATATTTGTGCACGTATCTTTTGTTTACAATGTGTCGCGTGTCGTACGTCCTACGATTGGCAACGCTGTATTCCAGATTTATAATGTCAGCACGGGTAATGCAAAAATAATATTTATTTATTCATTGCTCATTCCTATGATGTGACCTTCGGATAGTCGCGATGTATGGTAAATTAGGTAGGTATGTATTATTATTTTATCGCATTACCGTTATTGTTTCGGATACTGTTTTGGAGTTTTAGTAACCTACTTAGCATTAAATTTTTGTATAGTATCATAAATATCTTTATTTTTATTGTTGGTAGGGAAAGATACTTTATTGAGCTTAGCAATTTTTTGCAAGAGTTTATTACCAGCTATTTTATTGATACTCGTATGTTTTTATCAATCATCTTAACTTTATTTTGGTACTTATAGGTAATTCTTGTATTTTTGTTTTTTGTTAAACTATTTTTCATTATATATTGGGTTACTTTTTTCTTATACATAATTGTGTTTTTGCCAAAAACCTAACTTTATTTAGGCATTGTTTTTGTTATTTTTTTAATTATTAAATTATGTAACTATTTTGAAGTACATATTGGGTGCCTATTATTTTTATCCACTAATGTTTCTGCTAACTACCAACCTAACTTTATTTAGGAATAGTTATTTTCTATTATTAATTTGTATGATTATTTTTAAGTACAGATCGGGTAGGTACCTTTTTTTCCTATCCACTATTGTATAATTTTATCAATTACCTTAACTATATTAAGGTATTATGTACCAATAAAATGAAAATACTTTTTATGTGTGTCACGACACCCAATTATTATTGAATACTACGTTATTTTCAATGTATAAAAGATAAATAATATTTCATTATAAAAACCTTTTTTATTAATTGTTTCGGTACTGTTCGGTTATACGGAATACAGCGGAAAACACATTTTGAAAATAGCCGAGAAACTGGATTATTTGTTAGGTTAATCTAACCAAACCTAACCAAACCTAACCTAAACTAACCCAACCTAACCTAAACTAACCCAAACTAACAAATAATCCAGTATATCGGGTATTCTAAAAATGCGTTTTCCGCTGTATTCCGTATAACCGAACAGTACCATTGTTTCGTTACATTTTATGCTTTTCCTTTAAGATAAGGTAGTGACATAGCTAAGGGTTTTGCCGTCAAGGACGGTCCTTGAGTTTGCCGCCCTCTAATTTCCTTTTAAAAATGATATTTAAGGAAATGTTTAAAATACGAAGATACACGTTTTTACAATTGAATGGGTTATTACAAGACAATAATATGCCACAAAAACATTGTTTTGAGATATGAGCATTTTTATATTATCATAGCCGTTTTGCTGTGTTCATTTGTGTGTACTATTATTAATCTACACATCACAAGGAAAAACATAATATGATTTATCCATTGGCTATTAAAATATGAATGTATAAAAAAAAAATTGTGGCTTATGACTATTTTTCTTTCACCCAGCATCGGTTAGACCCTGGACAATGATGATGACATTGTATAAACTAAATAAATATCTAGTTTTTTTGTGTTTATTCAAATGTAGGTACCTATACAGGTATTATGCTATTAATTTTATATTAAACACTCTGCTTATACAATTAATGAATCCGCAAAATATAGTTTCACTTATCAGAGTAAAGGGAATCAGAGAATTTTGAAACTTAATTACCACCTACCAGTGGCAAAGGATGGAGATAGGCTGTTAAGATCAGCTATAAATAGTGCACATAAAATTTTGTCAGTCATACGTATTTGTTTTCATTAAAATAAGACTACAATTTACACACGGTATTTTTTAGCTTTTAAAATGTAATTAGACCCTGCGAAACCAATCCATAATAAATAACAGTCAAAAGATATTCATCTATCTATAAAATATCTAAATTTATGCAATTAAATCAAATGTAACTTTAGACATGTTATGGATGTTTAGGATGTTTATTGAATTTAAAAAAATGAACCAACAATATTTGTAATAATATGTAATCCAACGAAAACTAATAAGTATGAATGAAAAAGTGTGTAAAATTTTGTAGTATCGCCCAAAGTATACCAAAACTATTATGGTTTGGTTTAGGCAGGGCTTAATTGATTTTTTAAAACAAACCAGCACCCTCTGTAAATTGTAGTCTTACTTCAATAAAAACAAATACCTATGACTAACAAAAAACTATTTATGGCGGATCTTAAAAGCCCACGTCCACCCTTCGCTACTGCCACCTACTATATAGAAGATATCAAGATCTCCGATACTTAAAAATAAGTATTCCAGCAAAGACGGAAGAAAATTGAGGCGGGAGAATGAAAAGACAAAGGTTGGAAAATACCCAACATTACATATATCAATCATATCACGAAACATAATAATATAAATACGAGTACAATTCCAATTTTTCTATTCTAAATAATAGTCTCCAAAATACTCATAATTACGCACGAACGCTTTCACATTCAATAACAACGTACCTAACTATAAAACAAAAACGTAAAGAAATAGTGGCAACGTTGCAAGACGTCCGATTGTTGGGATAATCTAACGAAATATAAAAGTTGGACGCACTAGACGCTACCCACTATAACGAAATATATGCAGGACGCCTTAATGTATTAATATGAAAGGAGTTCCGATAAGCGGGTTATTAAAAGGTGGTTTTTTGTTTTTGTATATTTTTAAATAAACGTTTTTCAAAAATTTAAATACCTCACGGTTGTCAGATGCATGACAAAAAGAATATACTTTATTTAAATTTACGAAAAATCAAGTCTTTCTGATGGACGCTATACTGTGGGGTCTGTAAAAGGACGCACCAATGATAGCTGGATTTATATATATATATATATACACGACATCTAGAAAAAATTTATGAATCTAATGGAAAACCACTCATCTGCTAAATAAATAATTGGATAGAGACCAACAAGTTGATCGTTCCAACAATTACTACTCGTAAGTCATTTGAGTAGATCATGATAATCTGTTAAAAAAAGTGATTAGGTTGTCAGATTTAAAAATCTTAACGACCCATGTGCGCCAAGGTCATAGGTACGTAGGTCAAAATAGAGATTTTATGGTATTTTCATTCCATAAATTCATGGACATTCCTTAAACGTTGAAGATAATCTATTTATATAATTTTGAAGCCTTATTATCCTTTATATTTACATAAAATAGTATTATTTTAAAACTCTCAATATAATGTTTTAGAATATAGTCAAACACATTTATAAAACCATTACTAAAATTGTTGTTAACATTATAATATAGTAAAATATTTACGATAATTTTTTTTATTTATAATCTCTGCGATCTCAAATTTGACAAGAATTAGACATTTTCTTATTCAAAAATTGGGCACGATTAACACATTTGAAGATAATTCTTAAGACACTGATTATAAGCCATGGCTTTGACCATTCAAACGTGATAAAATATCCTACGAATAACGATTGTTTTATAATACTTATTGACCTAATAATAAGGTAAGTACTATTTTTTTTTTAAATACGCTATTTTTATTGGCATTTCCCAGTGCTAAGCTTCAACATACATTGTAGCCATAAATTGTCAAACGATAACTGAAGTAGGAAGTAAGATCATGTTACCGCGCGTGTATGAACAAGTACCAAACCGAAAGAAAAAAAAACGGTGTGTACTTGGGTACTCGGTTGGTCGTAACGGAACAAAAACAAAACCTGTGATAACCTAGATTCTTCGACTAGCTCTTAATTATCTTGTCAAATTACACACTCAAGAAAAAGGACCTCTTATTGGAACACCGTTGGTTTATTTCTATACACTTTAACTTATATTCAAATATAAAATTCTAATCTAAAACATTAGATCGAGAGGTTTAAAAGAATATCTACTATTTTATGTAGTAAAAATACTTTAAGCAGTCATCAAATATTAAGGGATAATAAGGCTTCAAAATTATATAACAAGATTATCAACGACGTTTAAGGAATGTCCACGCTTATGCTCTGAAAATAACATAAAATCTCAATTAAGACCTACGTGGGGCATGTGGGCACTTAAGAAAAATGTATTGTTTCGCAGAAGGATCACTCAGCTATGAGTACCATATCAAATATTTTGTGCTCGCAACAAATATGATAGTATGAAAACACTTACCTCATGGAAATAATGGCAATATCTTCTGGCCAGGGCATCATCCAAAGAAGCGGATATCCCATCGGAGCGCAGCTTTGCTGCTAGGTCAGCCAAATCCTCCAGGTTAACACATTTTGGCACTTCGATGGTTCCCGCATACAGGTGGCATATAGCAAAATGGACGGTCCTAAACATGTATCTGAAAAGAAAACCGAAGAACACGATTAAAAAAAACAATATTTTATAGAAATGACTACCCCTAGGGCAGTGATGGTGTATCAACAAATATATTCATAATAGTTGGGTGGCGAATATTAGGGGAAAAAATATAAATTAGGAACATTATGTACATACTTATGTTATTATGTTATCACATTGATACTGAAGACACGACATTGAGCCTAACTCAGTGACGTATTAGATATATCTACCTCAAGAGAATCTCAATCAGGCCTGCCTGTTCTTCAAACCAACCAAATTCCGGCATCTTGTAAGGCCGTTAAATACCATTCACATAAAGTATATGATAAAACTACGTGATGCTGGCATAACATGGGAAAATGCAATAGGACTGGAGAGCGACAGGGATTATTGGAGGTGCTGTGTGGCATTCATATGCTCAAACTAAGGAATGGACATGAACTAAGAAAAAGTTATTTGCATCAACATCCAAAGTAGAACATGACCGCCTGCCGAAAGGAATATTAGTTCATTTGGCTTAGAGTAACACTACAAATTTAACCGTTATTTTAAAATTATTAAAAATGCCAAGCATTAAAGAAAAAATAAAAAAATTAATGTAAATATGAATATGGAAACAAACATAAATTAAAAAAGAAATCATACCCGTCGAGAGCTATAACCTCTTCATACTTGCATTCACCGCTTAACACTCTTGCAAAATAGTGGCACCTGGAAAAGAATTGTTTAATAATTATTATCAAAACCAAAAAATCCTTAGAAACACCAAAAGATAGACATTTTTCATTCATTTTAAGATTCAAAAAGAAACTCTTTGAAAATGCAACCTACATTGTATTTATTTGTAGGATACCATAAAAGTAAACCAATACAATATGAAATCTGAGTAGCAACTAACGAAATTGTCACTCACAAGAAGTTGTAAATAAACAACTTTGTAAAGTAAACTCATTTCATAATTTATTTTAAGTCATTCATACCTTGAAATGAGAACATTTTTATGGGCTTTGATTTGCATCTCCTCGTCTGTAAGTATAGTAAGATCCCAGCATATCTCTTTTAGGAAGATTGTCAGCAAGTCCACGGCGAAGGAACTCCCCGGTGTATAATTTGTAAAAGGGACTGAAAATTGTATTCAATAATTTATTAATAGAAGTTTGGCATGTATTCATTTGAATCAGATTCATATTAGTTTGAAAATATTCTTACCTATAGGTTGTGTCTGAGGTACTACTTCATCATCGATTTCAAAGCTCACAGGTGTGCTCTTCTTTAACTGAGTGGTTAATGTTGGGAAGATTCTGAGAACACTAGATAAGTTGTAAATTACCACCGATGTATCCAAAATTATATTATTTGGTGAATTTGTCATGTGCAAAGTCGGAGCGGATTCGGTCATTTTTTGAGAACCTATTCTCGCAAATCTCTCATCAAATGCTATGAAATACGATTCATATTTTTTTTTTTTATCTTTTCTATCTGATAGTTTTGGTTTCTGTAATTCTTCCTTGTTTTCACTCGACATTATAAATTCTGAAACAAAACAAGAAGCCAAATTTTAAACCAATTTAAGTAATATAAACCAGGAATTGGTTATTGATAATTATGTATTTTAAAACTTTAAAAGAATGTCAAAATTTTAAGTTTGTGCAGCTTTGTAGTTGGCCTTTTCATATTAGGATCATTATAGTTTGGATTCGATGTTCCATAGCTCTGGACGTAAATAAACCACATTAATAAGCTCCAATACCCTGTCGTTTCTCCATTTATTCACTGTACGTAGTGTGAATTGACGATTAGTAATAACACCATAATAATATTAATAACGACACAGCGAAAAATTACAACAACGTATTGTCGAATCGGCTGTCACAAATGTTTTTCTTATTGCTAGGGGTGAGGTCAAACAGAGACGCACAAATGGAGTAGAGCGAGAATGAAATAGATTTATCTAGCAATTATTGCTTTATTTTTTAATTGAGTTCGATATTCGATATATCGACCAACCGTGCTGCCAGAAAGCAAAGACAATAGATGGTAAGTTTCGGCAACGTAGACTACTATTTTCGTATTTTGGGGAACTTTTAACAGCAACACAATTGCCGTCAAAAGTTGTTTGTTTACGAGCCCCTTTATGTCACGTTAAAACACAATTATTTAGACAGATAAACGAATAAATATGCGATTAATCTATGCACTTTGTGATGAAATACATTTTCAATGCGATGCGATGTCAGTTTATAATATGCTCACACAATGATATCAGAAATTATGTTTGCGATTAATCAATGGTATCATGTTTTCCAATTAAACACACAAATTCATGACAAGGTCGCTTGTATCTCATGAAAAATGACGATGTTTTAAATGGAATGAAAGCACTTTCAACGAAACTTTTAAAAATTGCCTCACAACAGACATAACCTCAAACCGAATGATTTGAATATAGGTACCCAACTCAATGAAAATCTACACACATAAACAGATAAATTAGCCAACTGTAATACGTTTAGTCTCACGGAATGTAGATACAAGCTAAGAGTTGTGTATTTAATTGGACAAGACACCAATCTGAGAGTAAAGTTAAATTCGATGAAGTGAAACAAAATCTACAAATTACTGATTTTCGGCAATGTTCAAACACTAGAGTCGACTAATGTCACGTTAAAACACAATTATTTAGACAAATAAACGAATAAATATGCAATTAATCTAATCATCTACGTTTTATGAATTAATACCTGTCAAAAAACGTCAACGCGAATGGAATCGGACACTTTAGTTTGTCATATTATTATTAAAATACTGACATTAGTCTATGATACTGACCATAGACTTGGTAATAATAATTATATGAATGTACCTATTTGTATTATAATCCAGATTCTGGATTAAGAGTAATTTTAATTCACAAAGGCGTTATTTATAAAAGTTACATAATATTATGGGATGATAATATTTAAATTTAATAAATACTACAGATCATCTTGTCTATGGCCTTTATCATAATACGATACATAACCTAAAAATGTGACGTTTACGAAGTAAAAATGTAGTCACGATAATTTTAGCAAGCTTTCTTCGGTAATTATGCCGCAGATGCCGTCATGAGCTCCGGGATATACTTTCATAATTGCTCATATTTTTATACGCCATTTTTTATATAAGTAGATAATGAAATGTATAGATTAATTCACCTATTACAATTTCCATGATTACAATAGAGATGGTGCTATAAAACAGTATTTTGGCAATCTCACTTATGCTATGATTGCAAATCAATGCGATGATCGAACAACTCAAATCATTGTCATTTGAATGTAGATTCGGTTGCGATGATCGCATAAGTAAAATGACAGCATTAGATCTTTATAAGTAATACAAATGACAAAAAAATTAGCTTCTTCAGTCACTGTCCACACTTATGGATAACTTTCTTGAGATTTCATCGCTGCGGTCATATGAATGTTAGTCGGCTCTCAGTCGCCTCGTGTGCCGCACAGCCATAAATCAAACTTTCAGAGAATCGCGATCCAATGTTGCTTGTGGAGACCGCACACATCTACCTAGCGACAGTCGAAACGTATAAACGGAATGCCCAATTCATAGGGTTTTGTATGAAATCTGGCGCCTTCGACTCGGAGCCCGAGAAGCATGCTAAAACAGTCTTGTACATAGTCTATTATGCGATTGATGATTTTGCACCCTTCATCAATGTTTGCCATATTCTCAACAGTGAGATGTGTTATTTACTCCCGGGAGGCAGCATGAGCATAGGTAGAATGACATTTTGTTGGCTACACACAACATCTATTAGTCTCAGTGTCCAAGGCGTCAGGGATCTGATATGACTGACCTAGGATAGAGAGGTGTTGTACTGCAAGTTGGTCGCCAACCTTTGATAGAAGACAGTCTGACAAAACATCAGTCACTTCTTTAGATAAAATATTTCTAAGGCTGATGCCATAACAACTCAATGTGTATTCTTGGAGGTCTTCAAGTCTTGCAGGCTTTTTTTCTCGTGTTACATTAGCCAATGGTTATGCAGAATACAATAACATAATATCTTATTTCTTACTATAGTAGCGATGGTGCTATAAAAACAGTATTTTGGCAATCTGACTTATGCGATGATTGCAAATCAAGTAGGCGATGATCGAACAAGTCTAATCATTGTCGTTTGAACGTACATTCGGTTACGATGATCGCATAAGTAAAATGACAGCATTAGATCTTTATAAATTTTAAATACAAATGACAAAAAAAATACAAATTTATTACATTTGCAATAACGATTCACGTACATACACATACATCATCGTTCATCCTTGGAAACCACACAAATCCAAAACATTGTTTTTTCCGGACACGTTAAAAAAAAGTTCCTGGTATTTAGAAAGTTTACAAATTGTCCCATTGTGTGAATAAAATTTAGTCAGCATTAATTATTGTGGATTAATTTGCTAGTTTTAGAAGACATCGATGGATTATTCAAATTTAAATTATTATTTATTTTACATATCGACGTGCCCTAGAAAAACCATTATAAGTCTGAAAATAGCGTATTAAGTTTTATTAGCTTTTTATAATATCATATTTTTTGTGCATGTCCTGTAAAAATTTCAGGTCTCTAGCATAAAAATTGACAAAGTTAGGTTTTCGACGATTGTGCAATATATCAACATATTGCGTCGACTAAATTTGTGTTCACAGAAATTTCCGAAAAGTATAGTCATATCTAAATAAGCAACGTGTCGTGCGCTCTTTCTTTCGAGTAAGAGGCTCATAATACTTGCTATTACGCTCTTTCACGGATATCTGAATAGACACCATGTTTTATATTGATGTATCACATAAGACTCGTAATTTGTTTTGGTATATCTTCGAAAAAGATTTGATATTTTCAGAATTTATACGCATTAATAATTAAAAAATGGTCAGTAGTATTATATCCGAATGTGAAAATATTATATTACTTAATATAAAATAAATTCCTCGTAGAAAACAAATTAATTTGCATTAAAATTTGTGAAACTATATTATTTCATCACCTGTTTCTATTCACTGTGGTAAAGGCCTCCTCACGCTTTCTCCATTTTTTTTTTGGTAATTATTTTTCACGGGCACGTGATTTCATCGAACTTAAATATCTTGTCAATATAGCATATTATTATAATTCTAATTATCTTACGTTCCTCTAAAACTACTGGATTATTGCATTCATTCAGCGGTCGTTTCAGCTGCGATATATTATGTCCGGCCCATCTCAATTTAAGGGTTGGACATACCTAAATACGCCGCAGACTCTTGATTGCTCATTTATTCATTCGTTCCTTTTTCTGTATTTGTGTGTGTTCGTCAACATATACGTCATTATTGTGACAGATTGTAAGAATCTTAATTTTTCGGATTTTCTGTTAATTAACAAGACATAAAAATTTGAATGCTTACATCGGAGACTGAAAACACACGTTGACTAAACACCCTGCTATTTAAACTCAACAAAAGGTTCAGTTCAAACGTTTTATGCACTCTGCCGATAATTTCGATACGTATTATACCACCATGTATCACATAATATACACTAATAAAATAAATTGCTCTTGAAATTATTACAAATTCCTACAAAAATAGTCAGTAATGTTGTTTCTAAATTTGACAATTTTTATTATTTAATAGAAAACAAATACCTAGTAAAGATACTTAATTTTATTATTTGTGTAATGGAATACATGGTAATTTTGGACTGATATTTATGACACAAACAAGTTAAATAGGTAATCCTTTTTATGACACTTCGAAATAGTGAGTTTTTACAAAAGACCGATAAAATTTTGTGGGAATATTACCTTTTTATAATAATATTATGACTTCGGCTAAGATCAAAATAAATTCAAACATTAAATTATTGAATGTGGGCCTAAGTACACCACATGTACATAATATTTTTGCAAATATGACAATGTAGCCAGTATTGTTATTATATTATCACTTTAAATATGTCTCGTAGACAAAATCATTAAATTTACTCACTTCTAAGTATCCTGGGAAAATAATTTTATTTGGCGGGATGTCCTAAGAGGATTAGGCGGGCTTTCACAGAGACGCATTTATTGGCCGCAATAAAACATTAACAAAAATATACAAAATGCAGTCAAAGAAGCATTTATTCGTTTCTACATAAATATTGAAGAATTTCTTTTAATTTTGAATTTTTGGGCTTGGTGCCTTATATTATACCTATATATTATTATAATAGAAATTTAGGAAAAGACGAAACAAATAAAACGTCGTGTAGATGGTAAAATGTACACAGAATAATTTCTTCGTTTAACTTTTCCATTGATTAGCGACTGAGAATTTTTATCATTAATTACAAATAAGTATTAAGTACCTACCTATGTAATCTTTGTGTTTATGACTAGTGACCTAATTGGTATTAATTTATATGATTTTATGATCAACGGTTTATAATTATCGTTATTTTCTTTAAAATTTAATTAGTACTTATACCATGTCTGATCGCGCAAAACATATATTGCATTTAGCATCGGGTGGACATCAAAATAAATTATCAATTAATTTAAAAAAATCTAGTAGTGGTGAGAGTGGTAAGTGCATACATTTGCATACTTTTTACTTATTGATTATGATTGTTTTATTATTATGAAAGTTATTAGCTATTTAATCCTAGTAAAATTGGACAGAGTTTACATTTTGTATAATTACCTAAATAAAAAAGAATTAGATATGAATGAAAATTGATATTGTATATGATATGTTTCTTTGAAAGTTCATAATGAAACGCTTAGATAATGATATCCACTATTTAAAGAAAATACTATTTGATAACCAATTAGCTTATGTTAATATTAAGTTGATTAATTTATAACGCAATGATTGCTGGTTTGCGCTAACCCTCTAAAATAATTTTATTTTGTGCATTTCTTCATTGTAATTCATACTTTATATATATATATATATACTTATATATTTAACTACTTTACTATTTAAATGAGATATTTTATGAATATCTACCAAATCATGGTATCTAATGTGCTTGTGTATTGATTTACAGATTATACTACTTGTATATTGGATGAAGCAAGTGGCGTATTCTGCAATGTGAAAAACATGGTGAATGAAGAATCCCTTGACAACGATGAAGTCATAGGTAAGCATAATATGATATAACCACTATAACAACGTAAGACTATTAAAATATTATTCGATTCTTGGTGAAGAGACTGTGTGTGTATTAACCACTTATTAAAATATAATACAATTTATGTAATATTATTTGACATAATTTCACAACAAACAGGACCGTTTTTTTATGCTTCAATAGAAGATTTTATTTTTTTAAAGATTTTGTGTTGGTTTATAAGTTTTATAACACTATCCAATCAAAGTAGAAGAAACTAACCCTCATAGGTAGTAAATTATGGGGAATAAGTATTTGAATTATATTGCGTTTTATATTGATAAAACCTATTTTTTTGTTATATATGTAGCAGACGATCTATGTATTTTCTGAATACCACGAAATATTGAGATGTTAGAAAAGATTTAAGTTTTATTATTTCTGAAAAATAAGCAATTCTATAAGGTTAGGTACTGTAAACTCATCTTTAGGAATGTTTTTTACTGGTATCACTCTGTTATCTACTTTTTAAATCATAGGGTATATACATTGGAGTATTAAATTATAATTTTATATTTTGTTTTTACAGATTCTAACGATACGACAGATAAGGATTACAATTCTAGCAATTCAGAATACTGTCCCAGTATAATTTCGTTTACATCGAGTGCTCCAGATATTGACGAATCTCCTGAAGTTTTGGATTACTTAATGGATGAAATATCGAAACCGCAAACTGATTCAATACAAACATACCGCAATGATTATCAAGATATTGCGATTCCGTCCACTTCAGTGCATTGTAATGACATAATCGCCATTCCAGAAATCATAATGGACAATGATACCTTGACAAATGAAAAACCAAATAATCCCAATTCGACTACACATGATGAAAATGATGTACGATCAACGTATTCTCCATCTAAAGGTGCAAAGAGAAGACGACAAGAAATTAATTGGAAAAAAAATATTTTGAAAACATCAATCAATACTGGCTCCACATATATTTCGAAGGCAGGAAAAATAGTCGATTGGTGTATAAACTATACAATAAAAGTAATAAAATGTGAGATATTTGTATTAGCATAAAATAATTAATAACATTATGATTGTTCTTTCCATATTTTTAATTTAAATTGTGTTATCAATAATCCAATAAAATTAATTAAATGTGATTTATTTGTATTAACATAAAATAATTATTAACAATATGATTGTTATCTCCATATTTTTAATATAAATTGTGTTATCAGTAATCCAATAAAATGTGATTTATTTGTATTAATATAAAATAATTATTAACATTACGATTGTTCTTTCCATATTTTTAATGTAAATTGTGTTATCAATAATCCAATAAAATGTGATTTATTTGTATTAGCATAAAATAATTATTGACATTATGATTGTTCTTTCCATATTTTTAATATAAATTGTGTTATCAATAATCCAATAAAATGAATAAAATGTGATTTATTTGTATTAACACAAAATATTTATTAACATTATGATTGTTCTTTCCATATTTTTAATGTAAATTGTGTTATTATGTATAAAAGTAAACATTTTTTTCTCTCTCGTGGTTACTTGCGTTATATTTTAATTTCTTACATAACTTTTTTTATCCTTCCATAATTACTATTTTCCTGAATAATTTATATTACTTATTGTACATATTAACAATATTTATATAAATAACTAAAATAATTTTTTTTGATTTTTTAAAAATTATCATACTTAGATACTTTTCTGTAATAAAAACTTCATACAAAAAAACTGTATGTCAATATGTCTCCTTACTCTTTGTCATTATTTTGTATTCACGCTGTCCTATTTCGAGCTAAATAATGCGCTATAATGGTTGTTCCGTACAAGAGCACGATAACTATGGTTGTGTTTAATAAAATCGTATAGAGTAAGAAAAACGCGACGTAAAAAACCGTTCTATACCAGAATATAAGTCTGCTGTGCGGAGTCAGTGATCTATTTTGTCCGCGCAAAAGCATGTTGAACCGAGTCAAAACATCAAGCGCGTAATATTATTCCAAATAAAAACGATTTTTGGTCATTATCTTAGCTGTTAATCAATTAATCACCATTAAATTTTGATAGAAATATAGACCATAAAATGGTCTATCTGATTTACTTAAATAAGATTAGAAAAAACTCACTCATTTTATATGATGAATTTAATAGCGTAAATATTTTAGTTTTTTCGCTCTCCTGAACATTTGTGATTTTAGACTTACACCGGTTTTTCCTGGGGCCGTCGATATTATGGTGAACTTTACAGACATTCACAATATGACAATTAAAAGCAAAGAAATAGTAACAGTAAAGAGTAAATACAAAAAATATAAAGTAGATACATGGAAGTACTCCGAACGTGGTAGACCATATTATGTGAAGAAATTATAAAACAACGCCCACCTGTACTATTTATTTAATTTAATTATAACGATCGATCCAATCGTTGTCGGTTTATCGATGCTCAAAGGGGCCTGCCTTGGGTGGCGTTAATTTCGTTACAAGCTGGCTCGTGAACTACCTCGCGCAGCGATTTTCGCAAAGCAAATGCCTGAGGCAGCTTCGCGAGGCTTTTCGCTCAGTCAGTACGTGGCTATTTGAAAATGAGTTTTATAATTATGAAATAAGGATTTTATATCACGGCGTTTGATATTCTGCTTTCACAAAGAGTTTGAAAAACCTACATCATTGTTTATTTACTTGTATATGGTGCATGCACCTATTATAATTATATGTAAAATATGGTCATACAATGCCAACTGGGCATCTACACACAAGGCATACGTAAGAATATCCCAACTCTCCATGACTCCAATTCTGTTTGATTTTTACATTTTGTATATATAATTATATGAGTCGTATAGTTCCTATATACGATAAATCCACTTTTGGTCAAAATTGAGATAATGATGACATTTTTTTCTACCGCCTGCGCTCCACAATTTGGTTCAGTTGATCGGTTCCTAAAGGCTATAAATTCATATGAAAAGAGAGTTTCAAAATCACGATGAATTCCTATTGGCGATAAATCCACAGTGCGGTTTGTTCCAAAGGCCGAAAAGTTCATGCAGACAGCTAATTAGTGAATATTTGTATAAAAAAACACACCACCAAAATATAAATTCAATCATATGTTTTCATAATAAAAAATAGTATTAAATGAAAATATTGAGTTTGCCGAAATATCATCAAAGTGGACTTATCGTATATAGGAACTATACGACTCATATATATCAATTATTTCATGATATGCGTAAACTTTATATATACTTAAAGAATTTTCCTCGGGTATACAAGAAGGCGATGTGAAGGGTGATAATGTGAATTATGAGATTATATGTAAGTATTTTAATTTTGTTGAGACGAATAAAATAAATAAAACACAAAATTTATGAAGATTTCACATTCACAAAGCTGTGGATAGACAAGGACGATAATGAATGTACTACAATTTCACTGAAACAATAGTCAGATGCATCAACGTCAACATGACACAGAAATGTACAAATAGATGTGAAATCAGTACATATTTGTTGCGGTGTTTTTGCGATCGATATTACAAAAACTTAAAGAATTCATCGTTGGCAATAGATGTCGATATAACCTTCAAATCAAAAGTCAGCATGGAATATGACGTCTGCGAGTTTGATGTAACCATGGGAAATAACGTTTACGAATCTTCGTCGTTTTTTGAACATACCATTTCTACGAATCCCGTGTTGCGAACGTATTCCTAATAGAGTAAATCAGGAGCGTCCATGGTTCAGCGTTCTTTGTACTGTATGGACTTCATCATGACTGTGCACATAGCAGGCAGTCGGACCGCGCCGGTCAATGAGAACGCTTGCGTTCTAGAGTTCTATTACCGGAATTACAAAGAACTCCGTACCTCTCAACGGTTGCAATGTCGGGATCAGAAAAATTAATCGATAGAGAGAAGATTGATACTTGATTTAAGTGACGCAAATTATATAAATCGTTTTTAATACAGACATATTGTTTTTAAATCAACACTTGATTGATTTACGTGCATAAATACTTGATAATTTGGCGAGATTTATAGTTTTCATAGTTCAATAATAGAATAAATTTTACATGTGAGGTTATGGGTAAAATTGAAACGTTAGAATCGAAATGTCAAATATTATAGATAAAGGTAGGTACACAAACAAATAAGTTTATATGTCACTTCGTTTAAAATCATCGATATTAAGTTTTTAAATATCTGGTTTGATAAAATGCATTGATTACAGCAGTAATTTTAGTACCTAGATTATATTTATTTTACAAGTAATTACTCGATTCGGGCGTAACAATTACATTACGCAATATTGTATATTGTACAGATCCCTAGAGTGAATAGCCACACTAACAATGATGTTAGACACTTAAATCTTACACTAGTTTTAGTTAGAAAATTTTATTGGTTTCTTGAAAAAGTTAACCTAACCAATACGGTACCTATTAAACGAAACTTCGTCTTTTACTATTTTTCGTTTAGCCGTGGACACGTTCACATACGTTTTTGATAAAATGTCAAATTTAATCAAATTATATAATTCATCGAAGCTTTGTATTGACATGCGAAAGTAAATAAAAAATCGTTTTTCATCTTTAATGAATTGCGGAAAAAGAAAATTAAATTCTCCTTCTTCTCGCTTCATATTTATTGGATGCATCCAGTGCTTTTGTTTGTTTGAGACGCCTATAAGCTCGACAAAAGCAATTCGGAATTTGAGCTGTCAAACAACATAGGGCGAAACCACATGGGCGCTGTGTCTGCGAGACCGCTGTATTCCGACTGCGAGTGGGAGTGAGTACGCAACAGCGGTGCGTTCTGCGAGTGGAAGTGAGAACGCACCGCTGTTGCGTACTCACTCCCACTCGCAGTCGGAATACAGCGGTCTCGCAGTCGCAGCGCCCGTGTCACTATAACGTTTGTATACAAATGGAACGCATTACTGTTGACCGCCACACATGTCTGCTGTCGGAACTCGTATTGAACGCTACCGGTCAACGGTCGGTTGAACGCAGAATGCCGACCGCTCTCTGTCTGTTCAAGCCCTTAGATCTTTATTTAAAAAATTAGCTTCTTAAGTCACTGTCCACACTTATGGATAACTTTCTTGAGATTTCATCGCTGTGGTCGTATGAATGTCGCGGAATGTTAGTCGGCTCTCAGTCGCCTCGTGTGCCGCACAGCCATAAATCAAACTTTCAGAGAATCGCGATCCAATGTTGCTTGTGGAGACCGCACACATCTACCTAGCGACAGTCGAAACGTATAAACGGAATGCCCAATTCATAGGTTTTTGTATGAAATCTGGCGTCTTCGACTCGGAGCCCGAGAAGCTTACTATAACAGTCCTGTACATAGTCTATTATGCGATTGATGATTTTGCACCCTTCATCAATCTTTGCCATATTCTCCACAGTGAGATGTACGTTTTACTCCCGGGAGGCAGCATAAGCATGGGTAGAATGACATTTTGTTGGCTACACAACATCTATTAGTCTCAGTGTCCAAGGCGTCAGGGATCTGATATGACTGACCTAGGATAGCGAGGTGCACTGCAAGTTGGTCGCCAACCTTTGATAATATGACAAAACATCAGTCACAATAAGTACTATGTTTGAACAGCACCTCTCTTGGCTGTGATAAATTTTAGACCGTGATAGACAGTTTTGATAGTTCAGACGGTTAACTTATTGTAATTGATACAATTAGTGTTAATAATTCGATACTTTCCTACCCTATTTAGCTGCCCTAGTAGACCGAAAGCAGACTTCTGTATAGAATAGACCCGCAGGAATTAGTTATTGATATTAATGTATTTAAAAACTTTAAAAGAATATCAAAATTTGAAGCTTGTGCAGCTTTGTAGTTGGCCTTTTCATATTAGGCCTACCGCGCATGGACGATTACATAACCGGCCGTTAGCATTCGGACAATCGTTGGTTTGCTCGCGCATGATCCAAATTATTACCGGCCAGTATGTTTGAGCGCGCATGGCGTGATATAGATCAGAGGCAATGCGCACGCACTGAAGATATGCATCCGCACCGAAAAATGGCGGACGCAATATAAGAAACGTCAAAATGGATTTTGTAGAGCTTATATTATATAATATATAGAGGTTTTGTATAGATTATCAAACTGTTTTAAAATGTGGGTGTATATATTATTAATTTATGAAGAAAGAAACTGAAAAAATGGGACTGGTACGCGCATGCAAAGCCAATAGGTACGCATCGATGAACTGTCAAGTCAAATGTGGATCTCATAACGGTTCGATGTATGCGTGTGCTCCATACGACCGCGTCACTTGTGCGTGCATGTATGAGTGCACTCTCGGCCGGCCATGACTTGTCATGTGCGGGCTCTCATTTAATAGCATAGCCAATGGGACCCCGGCCGGTTCGAATCGGTGTAAAATTTTGTGTCTGAACACAGATTTTCAATTCGGCCGTTCGCTCGATCGTCCATGCGCGGGGTTGCATTGCAATACGATGGTTACAACTCCTCGATTGTTGACCGTACGATAGTAAATCGTTCATGCGCGGTAGGCCTTAGGATCATTATAGTTTGGATTCGATGTTCCATAGCTCCGAACGTAAATAAACCACATTAATAAGCTCCAATACCCTGTCGTCTGTCCATTTATTCATTGTACGTAGTGTGAATTGACAATTAGTAATACCACCATAATAATATTAATAATGACACAGCGAAAAATTACAACAACGTATTGTCGAATCGGCTGTCACAAATGTTTTTATTATTGCTAGGGGTGAGATCAAACAGAGACGCACATATGGAGTAGAGCGAGAATGAAATAGATTTATCTAGCAATTATTGCTTTATTTTTTAATTGAGTTCGATATTCGATATATCGACCAACCGTGCTGCCAGAAAGCAAAGACAATAGATGGTAAGTTTCGGCAACGTAGACTACTACTTATTTTCGTATTTTGGGGAACTTTTAACAGCAACACAATTGCTGTCAAAAGTTGCTCGTTTACGAGCCCCTTTATGTAACGTTAAAACACAATTATTTAGGCAAATAAACGAATAAATATGCGATTAATCTATGCACTTTGTGATGAAATACATTTTTAATGCGATGCGATGTCAGTTTATAATATGCTCGCACAATGATATCAGAAATTATGTTTGCGATTAATCAATGATATCATGTTTTCCGATTAAACACACAAATTCATGATAAGGTCGCTTGTATCTCATGAAAAATGACGATGTTTTAAATGGAATGAAAGCACTTTCAACGAAACTTTTAAAAATTGCCACACAACAGACATAACCTCAAACCGAATGATTTGAATATAGGTACCCAACTCAATGAAAATCTACACACATAAACAGATAAATTAGCCAACTGTAATACGTTTAGTCTCACGGAATGTAGATACAAGCTAAGAGTTGTGTATTTAATTGGACAAGACACCAATCTGAGAGTAAGGTTAAATTCGATGAAGTGAAACAAAATCTACAAATTACTGATTTTCGGCAATGTTCAAACACTAGAGTCGACTAATGTCACGTTAAAACACAATTATTTAGACAAATAAACGAATAAATATGCAATTAATCTAATCATCTACGTTTTATGAATTAATACCTGTCAAAAAACGTCAACGCGAATGGAATCGGACACTTAATAGTTTGTCATATTATTATTAAAATACTGACATTAGTCTATGATACTGACCATAGACTTGGTAATAATAATTATATGAATGTACCTATTTGTATTATAATCCAGATTCTGGATTTACAGTAATTTTAATTCACAAAGGCGTTATTTATAAAAGTTACATAATATTATGGGATGATAATATTTAAATTTAATAAATACTACAGATCATCTTGTCTATGGCCTTTATCATAATACGATACATAACCTAAAAATGTGACGTTTACGAAGTAAAAATGTAGTCACGATAATTTTAGCAAGCTTTCTTCGGTAATTATGCCGCAGATGCCGTCATGAGCTTCGGGATATACTTTCATAATTGCTCATATTTTTATACGCCTTTTTTTATATAAGTAGATAATGAAATGTATAGCTTAATTCACCTTATTACAATTTCCATGATTACAATAGAGATGGTGCTATAAAACAGTATTTTGGCAATCTCACTTATGCGATGATTGCAAGTCAATGCGATGATCGAACAAGTCAAATCATTGTCATTTGAATGTAGACTCGGTTGCGATGATCGCATAAGTAAAATGACGGCATTAGATCTTTGTAAGTAATACAAATGACAAAAAAAATTAGCTTCTTCAGTCACTGTCCACACTTATGGATAACTCTCTTGAGATTTCATCGCTGTGGTCGTATGAATGTCGCTGAATGTTAGTCGGCTCTCAGTCGCCTCGTGTGCCGCACAGCCATAAATCAAACTTTCAGAGAATCGCGATCCAATGTTGCTTGTGGAGACCGCACACATCTACCTAGCGACAGTTGAAACGTATAAACGGAATGCCCAATTCATAGGGTTTTGTATGAAATCTGGCGTCTTCGACTCGGAGCCCGAGAAGCATGCTATAACAGTCTTGTACATAGTCTATTATGCGATTGATGATTTTGCACCCTTCATCAATGTTTGCCATATTCTCAACAGTGAGATGTGTTATTTACTCCCGGGAGGCAGCATGAGCATAGGTAGAATGACATTTTGTTGGCTACACACAACATCTATTAGTGTGAGTGTCCAAGGCGTCAGGGATCTGATATGACTGACCAAGGATAGAGAGGTGTACTGCAAGTTGGTCGCCAACCTTTGATGGAAGACAGTCTGACAAAACATCAGTCTCTTCTTTAGATAAAATATTTCTAAGGCTGATGCCATAACAACTCAATGTGTATTCTTGGAGCTCTTCAAGTCTTGCAGGCTTTTTTTCTCGTGTTACATTAGCCAATGGTTATGCAGAATACAATAACATAATATCTTATTTCTTACTATAGTAGCGATGGTGCTATAAAAACAGTATTTTGGCAATCTGACTTATGCGATGATTGCAAATCAAGTAGGCGATGATCGAACAAGTCTAATCATTGTCGTTTGAACGTACATTCGGTTACGATGATCGCATAAGTAAAATGACAGCATTAGATCTTTATAAATTTTAAATACAAATGACAAAAAAATACAAATTTATTACATTTGCAATAACGATTCACGTACATACACATACATCATCGTTCTTCCTTGGAAACCACACAAATCCAAAACAATGTTTTTTCCCGGACACGTTAAAAAAAAGTTCCTGGTATTTAGAAAGTTTACAAATTGTCGCATTGTGTGAATAAAATTTAGTCAGCATTAATTATTGTGGATTAATTTGCTAGTTTTAGAAGACATCGATTGATTATTCAAATTTAAATTATTATTTATTTTACATATTATGGTGAACTTTACAGACATTCACAATATGACAATTAAAAGCAAAGAAATAGTAACAGTAAAGAGTAAATACAAAAAATATAAAGTAGATACATGGAAGTACTCCGAACGTGGTAGACCATATTATGTGAAGAAATTATAAAACAACGCCCACCTATACTATTTATTTAATTTAATTAGAACGACCGATCCAATCGTTGTCGGTTTATCGATGCTCAAAGGGGCCTGCCTCGGGTGGCGTTAATTTCGTTACAAGCTGGCTCGCGAACTACCTCGCGCAGCGATTTTCGCAAAGCAAATGCCTGAGGCAGCTTCGCGAGGCTTTTCACTCAGTCAGTACGTGGCTATTTGAAAATGAGTTTTGTAATTATGAAATAAGGATTTTATATCACGGCGTTTGATATTCTGCTTTCACAAAGAGTTTGAAAAACCTACATCATTGTTTATTTACTTGTATATGGTGCATGCACCTATTATAATTATATATGTAAAATATAGTCATACAACGCCAACTGGGCATCTACACACAAGGCATACGTAAGAATATCCCAACTCTCCATGACTCCAATTCTGTTTGATTTTTACATTTTGTATATATATTATATATATATCAATTATTTCATGATATGCGTAAACTTTATATACAAAGAATTTTCCTCGGGTATACAAGAAGGCGATGTGAAGGGTGATAAGGTGAATTATGAGATTATATGTAAGTATTTTAATTTTTTTGAGATGAATAAAATAAATAAAATACAAAATTTATGAAGATTTCACATTCACAAAGCTGTGGATAGACAAGGACGATAATGAATGTACTACAATTTCACTGAAACAATAGTCAGGTGCATCAACGTCAACATGACACAGAAATGTACAAATAAATGTGAAATCAGTACATATTTGTTGCGGTGTTTTTGCGATCGATATTACAAAAACTTAAATAATTCATCGTTGGCAATAGATGTCGATATAACCTTCAAATCAAAAGTCAGCATGGAATATGACGTCTGCGAGTTTGATGTAACGCGGGAAGAGTGGACGTAGGCTGTGATGTTTTGGGAAAGATGCTGGTTCGGTCCGCCCTTTGAGGTGGTCTTCTGTGGGAGACCTTCATCTGGTATCAATACTATTGTCAACGAAACCATTATGACCAATAATATTATCAATAAGTATGTAAACCTAATGAATCTACACATCTAAAAAACTAAAAATCCTATTTCTGTAACAGTGCCTTCCAATCTGTCGCTGTTTTTTGTGCCGTCATAACAAAGGCAGGTTCACGTATTTTCATACCGCGTTCAATACGGCTATCTGCCAGCTCTGGAAGAAATGAGTGCACGTAAAAGTAAGTCAGGCAGGGTATGACTTCTTGCTCAAAACTTGGATCACGATATAATCTTACAACTTCTATTCCACTGTCAGCATATAAAATTAGATCGCAAAAGTCTTTCATTGCAATATACAGTTGACCTTGTATTTGAAACCAGTAATTATGAGTCTTTTTCAGGCAAAGGGTGGAATCAACGACATTGATGCAAATATTATTTTCTAGAGCTGCTACCATAAATTTGTTTGTTGCCAATTGAAGGAAAATATTTAACCTCAATTATTCTATTATTACCTATTAACCCATCTGAACTTGCGCCTAAAAATGCCACATTCCTCAAATTTTACATTATTTTTCTGTTCATATAAGTGAATAGCCACACTTTCATTATTTGTACCATATATAATGTCTTTGGTTACAATCTTCAAGTAGTTTTCTTATTAATTCAAAAATATTTATTACTTAATGTGTATAATCAGTGAAATATTTACATTGTGTATGTGTCGTGTTATTGTCAATCTTCAAATAATTAGGCTTATAAATTACTACTTGTGCAAAACGCAAGCAATCACCTAGTTGTCCTAGTTGATCATCCGTCAAAGTGTTAAGTGAGAAAATGAGGATTCATATAAATACGTAGGTGCTTCCAAATCATGATACAATTCTAAGATAGAGGATCTTTAAATATGAATATTGTTCTGTATTCAGTACTTTGCATTTATGTCAAAAGATTTCAATGGTGCCTACGTGTCATTTTGAAATCCAATCAATTTGTGAATTGAAATTTCCCACTACCATTGGAAAAATCAGTGCGATGGTTTGAGTTAAACTTTGCATATTTTAAATGAAATATAACCGTCTTGGGAGAATTAAATAATCGTTTTCAATTAGATGCCGGGTATCATAAGTGAAATCTGTATTTTTTTTACAATATTTCAAAATATCCCACAATGCAAATATTTTGAAACATAATAATATCTAACTTTGATATTATTTATGTTTCTGAAGTTTTGAATATATACAACACATTGTATTATAATGTGAAACAATCATGAATGTAAAAATGCTATCCCATAGATGAAGAATATTCTTGGCACATTTCATTATGATTTAATTCTAAACGTACCTACTACTTTTATCCCCATTAACTGCATTCGAGACCAACTATTATAGTTAATACAAACTTAATATTGATAATATTTTAAGATTTTCTCTAATATATATCAGATTGAATGGAATGATTTATAATAATTAATAACACATTTGACTAAACACTAATATTGTACGTATGTACCTACTATAAAAGTATATCAGTGGTAAGCTTTCAGGGCCACGCGGCAAAACATCTTTAAAGTAGTGTCACAATTTCAATGGGTGATAATAATCGAGAATAAAATTAAATGTAGCGAGGAGTACCTACTTCAATTATGTAATAACACACATGTAAACCTCAAAGAAAGATGGTTATTTTTAGTTTTATTTATAACAACCTTTAAAGCCGTTAGAGTGTACGGATTTCACGTTAAAAAAATATGGCAACCCTATATCTAATTTTCCATAGGTATCTAAAAAATAAAAACTTTCAAAAAATAAGAAAAATCCATTTAATGAAAACCACTATGATCTTAAACTAAGATTAAGATTCATTTTACGTTTACGATTAGTCCATCGTAATTACTTTATTGTAAAAGACGAAAGTTGTTACAGTACCTATGCATGGCATTCTTAAAAGTCAAAACAAAAGTTTTTTTCTATTGGTTACTTATATCATTCTCAGAGTTGTTTTAAAATTATGTATGTTCAATAACTGTTATATTAATTTTAAAAGTGTTTGAATTTTTACTAAGGAAAGTTGGGGCAATCGACAAAATACTTAAAATAAATACTAAGTCAAATAATACTGTTTCCTAATAATTACCATTGTTTATCAGTAGGTCATCATAATATAGTATTATATTATATTTTTTACTTGAATAGATCATAATAAAATTATATTATTTTATTATCCGATTTGACAATATCTGTAATTTTAATATTATGTATATAAATTGACATTTTTCAATATCGAATATTGTCAATAATCTGTATATATTATTGTCAAATGTAAAAAAAGACGAAAGTCATGTTCAACTGCTTTGCGGGCCAAAAAGAGATCCTCATTGATGGCACTCAGCTCAAACAGGTGAAAAACTACATCTATCTGGGACAACATTTATTGTCTATATGTGGATGTATATTTGATGAAATTGTTCGCAGAGTAAAGCTAGGCTGGAGTGCTTTTGGCCATCTGAATAATGTCTTCAAAAGTGACCTTCCACTGTGCCTAAAGCGCAAAGTGTTCAACCGGTGTGTGCTTCCCATAATGCGTGTGGAACATGGACCCTAAGTAAAAGAGAGATCCAGAAACTTAGGGTAGCGCAACGTGGTATGGAGAGGTGCATGCTGGGCATAACGCAAAAGGACAAAAATAGGTATGAGTGGATAAGGAAGCAGACAAGGGTTTGCGATGTGATAGAGTTCATTAAAAACATCAAATGGACATGGGCTGGACACATTGCTAGAAGAAGAGATAATCGTTGGACGAATTTAGTCATCCAGTGGTATCCAAGAGGTACAAAACGTCAATCGATGAAATGATAAAGTTCTGCGGAAGTACGTGGGAACGCAACGCACAGGACCGAGAGAAGTGAAAGCAGCTTGAAGAGGCCTTCATCCAGCAGTGAATAGATTCAGGCTGATGATGATATTGTCAAAGTCGGATTCATTTTATTGTATTATCAAGAGGTTATAATTACTTTTGATAGTATTTTTTTTATCTTACGCTATGGCGTTGCAGATGCAGCGCGGTTCCCAGTGGAATTTAATTAAATTCTTTGGTAACATTACCAGAAAGGCGTCTCTAATTTGCATTGTCATTGTGAGGATCACGCAGTGGAGAAACCTTATTCCGACAATTTGGATATATCTTATAATTTTTTATTCTTTTTCCAGGTCCTGACAATCATGGCCACCTTATTCACGGACTTTTTCCGTGCTGTGTTCGTCAGATTTATGAATCGCTGCTGGTGCTGGGATTTGGAGAAGAAATTCCCTCAATACGGAGACTTTAAAATTGCTGAAAACATCCTTCACCTTGTTAATAATCAAGGCATGGTATGGATGGGAATGTTTTTCTCTCCTGGCCTCGTTGTCCTGAACCTTATCAAACTCGTAATCATAATGTATTTAAGATCATGGGCTGTAATGACGTATAACGTCCTGCACGAAGTTATCTTCAGAGCGTCAAGAAGTAACAACTTTTATTTGGCACTTCTTCTGACAATGTTGTTTCTTTGCGTTCTCCCTGTGGGATATATCATCGGGTTGAGCCTTCATGGCACTGTGGTCCTTTCTCTAATTACCGAAGAATCTACCACCTTTTCACTCAAAGTTTGCTCAAATTCTTGCCAAAATCATTTCATAAAGCGTTGGATTATATCGCTTCTCCCGGTATAATTATTCCGCTACTAGTTTTGCTCATTTTAATTATCTACTATCTCTTATCGCTGACAGGTGCATTGAGAGAGGTGAACAACGATTTAAAGGTATGGATATAAAGCATTGTTATTTTGAGTTTTTTTACATAATGTTATCATGTCCAATATTCTGATCTAGGTATAAGCTATGTGACAACTGGTCGCAGCAGAGTTTTTTTTGTTTATTTAAAAGAAAGGTTGTGAAAACAATATTTGGAGCAAAAAATAAGGGTTGTAGCACATACAAAGCAATTACGAAATCTACAACGGGTTTTGTAAATACTATATTATTCCAAATCACCGAAATATCTCGACGACTATTAAGTTGTTCGAGTCTTATAAATGCATGTGGTTCGACCAGCCCAGAATATTTGTGACACTGTCAGCATTCAAGATCGAACCAAACTGAAAAACCAAAATGGAGACAACAAGTAGAGAATTTGATTTGGATTGTTAAATGATGATGATTTTGTATTATGCGTTGTGGGAAGTGTAAATAACACATCACTTTGCATCTCATCCGTTGGTCACGGGTTCGAATGCCTCCTCTTTACCAATGTCACATTTTGAAAATCTATAATGTGTTTTTAGATCCAGTATAATATATACCCAGTGGGTTAATGAACGAGTCATAGTACAAAATAGTATGTTAATAGTATGAATGGTTGCCGATATGCTCAGTGTCGAAGCAAAAAAAATGGTATAGACCAGGTGGACGGAGGGACGGACTATACCTATATAATATGAAGGAAATAGTTTCTCTTCTGATTCATCTACCAGTGATGATAATGTACATGAAAAGTCATTATGTCAGCCCGGAAAGTGGTCGTGGTTCCCACTCCTAACCTCCGCAACTTGGTACTTCAAAGGCACCGCGCGCACGCCTCTGCGTTACCCATTTAAACGAAATCCACTGATTAGTATACTACACATACCTACGCTTGGAGCGTAGGCTGCGATCCTCATAAAAATGGCATCATAGGCAATTTTAATCGCCCGTATTCTTAAATATCCGTCGTCAGTCGTACGTCTAACTCTCTGGAAGGCCGTCCCGGCCTTGTGGACTGCAGTTTTAACATGGTTGTCGAATTGTAACATATTATCTGGTTCAACGCCAAGATAAGTAACTTTATTGGATACCTTAATGCTAATGTCTCCCATGCAAACAGTGGGAACCACACCGGGCTATAAAGTTGGGACTGATACCCAACAGCATACAGTGCGGTATCGAGAAACCGGATGGTGGACACACCAGTACCGATTCTGAAATGGCTATGATCCTACTCGAGGAGCTAATCCCCCTGGATGATGAATCTGGGGATGATGGAGCCATGAGGATGGCCCACTTTGAGGCTGTTTTACCGATCGATATGGACCATTTATCGTTACCGTCGGAGCAGGAGATCAACTATATCATCCGTGCATTAAAAGCTGGCAAGGCAACGGGCCTGGACTTATTGACAACATCCTTGTCAAACGCACATGGCCCCGCGCTACGCTAGAGATTACTACTCTATTCAGTGATTACATCAAGAGGGTAGGTAAGATTGTAATGATAAGACTCAGATAGGATAGCGTGTAATTAAGAAAATACCCTTGTTTATTCCCCATAATCTAATAAAAACGGCGATAGTGGTTAAAATTACAAAACAGATAATTATAACTATCGCCTTAGTAAAGGAATTGCAAACACTTATGGCGTCTTCAGTTGACTTGCCTCTTCTGAATCCGAATTGATTGTCTGAATGTGGTGCAGTTTCTGTCAGGTGGGTCTCAATATCAGTGTACTAAAGCTTCTCCAATATATTGTCGAGGGCCGGCAAGAGCGTTAGGGGCCGATAGGATTTGGGGTCCGATTGAGTATGACTGCAGGCTTTGAGGAATACCTTAAGTGAGCCCTGTGCTTCCTGCAATCGGGGAACGTGCCACTCTTGATGCAGTCAGAAAAAAGGTTCATAACCTATGGTGCAGCAAGGCCCCATGTACGCTTCAGTTGCAGTTTACAGTTCGGACCTGGCGCCTTGTCAGTGTTTAATAGACGAATATTTTATTGATCTCTTGCTCAGATGGTAGCGATGAATATTACGTGTCGATAGGAAGAGTAGCGTAACAATGGACCAGTCTTGTGGCGTCATCATCCTGATAGATGAGCTTCTTACGAAGGCCCACAGCCGTTTCAATTCTATACTAGTGTGTCTGCCATCTGGCCGTTTTATGCTACACATAATGCTACTCGATCTGAGTCCTAGCCTTTATTTATTGTGCGGTATTGTGGACCCAGATGTCCGAGTGCCCCTCAATACTGGTGAAATTCCGCCAGTAATTCTTTTTGGCTTGGAGAATTGCCTTCTGGTAAGTGCATAATGCGGAAGCATACATAGCGGCGAGGAGTTTGATAGAGGGTGAAGCAGACCGTTTCTCGGAGTGGTGTGTCATGTGAACTGCCTTGCGAGCTTTTTTGAAGAGGGTTAGAAACGTGCTGTATCCACAATAGCGACTGGCCAGGAAGCTTAGGTCTGCAGCGGCCGAGTGAATAATCACCAGCACCGGTTATTCATGCAGTCAATCAAGCAGTGACTGAGTGCAAACTCAGTGTACGGGTTTTGGAAAATAACTGCTGATACTTGACAACCAAACGTAGGGGTTCGTGATACGCTCGATTAAGACCCAGTGTGGTGCAGGGCTGATTGATTTGTAGGGTCCATGTTTGTGTAATTCTATCGAAATTTTTGTAAACCGCAACTTCAAACTTTTCCCAATTTCCGTCACGCGTTCTAAAACACGCAAGAGGGAAAGGAGATACATCGGGCTTACCATCGTTTGAGGAGCCAGTATTTAGCTGAAAGGTGACCAACAGGTAATCACTCATAGACGTATCATCGTAGACATTCCTGCTGATCCATTTTTCTTCCGACTCCGTGGCCTCAGTGACTTCGATGTGACTGCTTCTCTGGGAGTCTGACACAGTTGTCGGCATGCTACTGAGATGGTTAAGGGCCACCAGTCTGTGCTGGTGCACCGGGCCCTTAATGGAATCCGTGTTCCCCAAAATTTGATTAACTGGTGCATGAAGTGGTGACTGCGAGTTGATATTCAAGCAGATGATGACATTTCTTGCATTCAGCTAATATGCTACGCATATGCTAATATTGGACGGGATGATAATATTATGTGTTTATTGAAATTGATGTCGTTTCTTCTTTATGCCGTTTCCAACGCTATATCGAAAAGCAATACTGCCAGTGGATCTCTTCGCCTGAGATTTGATAGTACTTAAAATATCGTCGATGTCACAATCTAAGCATACACTGCCTTCATACTAGGGCGGGTTTAGTCCATATTACAAAATTTGAAGGGAATCCAAATTCTTCCATTGCATTCAAAAGTATTCGCCTCTTTACGCTTCCTTACGCTCCCCTGAAGTATATGCATATGTGGTGGGTATCAATGTCAAATGACATTATTATAGGATCTGTCGTATGCCAAACAATTTGTCAGTCGTCGATTGTGATTTTCATGACTTTTGAAGCCCACAGTATTCGCCAGGATTAGCAAACACTTCATAATATTATTATGTTATATTTTCCAGAGTAAATTGATTTTTTTTATATACCCACCAAAAATATAAATACCTAAAATAGCTATATACATATTCAACGCGACAAATAAACTTTCTGCCAACATGCATATTTCTGAAACCAATCAAATAATGGCCGTCTGCTTAATTTGCCTGCATTGATTTTCGGTCAGATATCACGCAGGAAGGATAACGACCTAGAAAACTCGTGATGTTTGATCAGGTTGAAGTGAAGCCATATGGATGGATCTAATTAAGAGTATTGTGCGGATTTCCCACTGATATAGGCTCTAAGTGCGTTGTATGTGGAGAGAAAGAAAAAGATTAAGCATATACCTAATTAATACAGTGCAACAGAAGTCAATGTGCATTCGTCGTAGATTTCAAATGTCAAGTTAGGAGAGTGAGAAGTGGGATCCATGAACCGTTTGGTTCAGTTTCCGTTACTATGACTCGTCATGTATACTGTCTTCTCAGGTAGACGAATTATAAAATAAAACGCGCTTTTCATATTATCCATACGAAACCGAGGCATACGCGCGATGCCCTTGAAGTACCATGTTACCAAGGTGAGGAGTGGGAGCCACGATCACTTCCGAGGCTGGCAACATGACTTTTCGTATATACACTATCGTCGCAGGTAGACTCAGATAGTATCAGAAGAGAAACTGCGACCCTCGTATATGCTCATATACTCAGAACCACCGTAAAGTACCGTACCTGTACGAAGAATATACATTTTTTTACCTATCATCTAGATCATGACTCAAACAACGGGTGTGAAAGGTCTGAAGACATCACAAAGAAACGCCGCTATCTCAAATACGATGATATAATATTATATTATGAAAGTTTTTTTTTAATATTTTAGATTATACCTACCAACTTAATATAACAAAATTCTACCAGACGTTGTCGGTTAAGATTTTTGATATAAGTAAAAACAAAATTATTATAAGTACCCATTACTATGATATTTTAATATAATATTTTGATTATTATACATAAACTCATATACCTGTAATAACAGTGGGTACTAAAAAAGTCTGTTAAAATCTTTCAATTGTAATCAAATTAACTACTTTATATTATATCTTGTATAGTATAAAATAAAAAAACGATTCGTTGTTCCAGATACAACTACGCCGAGAACGTACAGAGGAGCGACGAAGAATGTTCCAGATGGCTGACAAGAGAGGCCGAGGGGGTTCTGGTGACTTAGAAAATACTCCCTTCGCAAAGTGGAAAAAAATTCTTCCAATTATGCCAACGAACAAATTGGCTAGAGAAAAAGGGGAGAATGTTCTCGATACTACTGCTGTAGGAGAAAAAACATTTCCTGAGAAAAGGGGTAAATTCATCACCTTGTCATAAATATCCTAACCAAATCTAAGGAAATAGAATTTGGCAGCAATGTGACCCTCAATCTTACTCTACCCTAATTCTTTCAGATCTTGAAATGAACCTCTCAATTATAACTTCCTAAGAATATTTTTAAAACTAGTTGCAAATTTGAAATAGGTGATGTCCAAAAAGGAAACATTAGAAGTTCACAACTGGTACATAATGGTTGTCGTTGCGATCTCGCGTTTAAATATCTATTATCGCGTATTAAGATTGTCTGGAAATTCTTTTTTTCTCCAACAACAGCGCATAGTTCTAATACCACTGAGTTAATGACCTTTTAATTAATTGAACAACTTAATTGTAATTATTTGATTTGTTTGTTTGTTATGTGAGTTTGTTTTGGTTATTTTTTATGAATATATTATTTAAATGTCAGAATACATGAAAAATTGTATTAACCAACAGAACTGATTATACATAATATTGAATGTACTTACATAAACATGTCGTTTACCAATTTATTGGAAATATCCATTTGGATAAAACCGAACTCGTGTTGAATTAAAAATTGTGCAAACTTACGAATACATGTTATTACTTTTATTATTATTATTAGCATTAACGTTAACATAATAACATGTCTTTCCATTAACAGTGAACAAAAAATAAAAGTTTATTTAAAACTAGTAAGTTAGTTAGTTGATTTGGGTCTTAATTTTTTTTTCGTAATGAAATTAACCTAATTATGAATATATTTTTTTGCCTAGTTGACCCTTTGAAGCGGACGAACCCGGTCCAGTATAGTAATAAAAAAGTGGAATTAGTTACTAAACGTGTAAACATCGCGTTTTATTTCATTATTAATGGTTTTAAAGAATTAAGTTTAATTAATTAGTTTTTAATGATTACTATTTTCAGACCGTCTTGAAAAGCTTGTGAAAACAGCCTTTCGAAAATCTTCAGGAACTTCAGAAGATGAAAGCTGCCTTGCTGTTCCGCCTGTGGATGATGAGACAGATACTGATTTCCATGAATCTCTTCCGGAAGATGCGAACAATTTCATCAACTATACATCCATCTATAGACACTTGTTGTCCCAAATAAATGTAGTTTTTCACCTGTTTGAGCTGAGTGCCATTGATGAGGGTCTCTTTTTGGCCGCCTGAATAATGTCTTCAAAAGTGTCCTTCCACTGTGCCTAAAGCGCAAAGTGTTCAACCAGTGTGTGATTCCCGTAATCACATATTATGCGTGTTAAACATGGACCCTAAGTAAAAGAGAGATCCAGAAACTTAGAGTAGCACAACGCGGTATAGAGAGGGGTTACATGAAATTTGTACGTATGCAGTTCTTCGTGGAACACTTATTCGTGTGCCGCAGTACGTGAAACATGAGTTCGTGCAACATTTAATCAAATGACGAGTTCTTCGTTGAACATTTCACCGTGGAATACATTTCACCGTGGAATACGTATTCTACAACATGTGGCGCTAGTTTGCTCTTCCAATTAGATTCAATACGAATTTTATGAGATGTCTTTATTGGTTTTAAATAATTTAATGTTGAAACTACATAAATAATATACCTATACGATGTGATTGTATTTATAATCTACTTACCTACCTATTTTCTAATGTGTGTTTCTTGTATTACGATGGTTTTATTACGTATTTTTAAGTGTTTTATTTAGACATTAATATTGCAACTTACAGAAATAGCAATATTTTGTTGTTTTGGTGTGGACAATGGACTAGTTGATTTGAAACCTTTTGTAAGTATGCATTATTGAAAATAAAAAGATGGCAATACCTACCTTTTTTAATTTAAAAAATAAATGTATATAGGTACATAGGTATATGTAAATGCTGTTGTTTAATTCATTTAGGATATTATTGATTTTTATAGATAAGTACGTAGTACCTACTTTACTTTTAAATAGATGTGCCCGAGTTGGGGGAGCGGTCGTTTATGAAGAGTGGGTTAGTTCTTCCCGCGGATATACAAAAATACACGTTGTTTTTTAAATGTGTCTATTGTGGCTTATTGCGTTTTATTTTAATTAACTACCAAATATGTTGAAAATTTATTATAGTATTATAGAAAATGTGTGTTCTTATTATTATTTAAAATAATATTATGGACAATGTTGATTTGAAACTTTTTGTAAATGGATATTATTGAAAATACGAACGTGTTAATAGCTGCATACTTTAATTTAAAAATAAATATACCTACTTATATAGATGACTGCATTTATTGAATTCATTTTGGATATGATTGATCTTTGCAACTTTAAACATAGGTACTACTACGTAGGTACTTTAACTTTTGCATATCCTGATAATACAGCCATGGTATCCGACTTGGCAGAGCGGTTCCATATAGAAAGTGGGTTCAATCCTGTGACTTAATAAAAAATACATGTTGTTTTTTAAATGTGTGTTAATCCAACGAGAGACCAAGATTGGCTAACAAGTAACAACCGTTATTCGTAAAAAGTCTGTTAATATAATCTCCATTCTATGGAGCCAATTTATGTTCCGGATTGCAGAAAAAATATTAATTACCTATTCTACACTCGTATAATACACTCCGTTTCATTATAGGTTATTTTTGTTATAGTTAGGTAGGTACGTAATAATGTTGACTTTTTATTAATACTTATTAATTTTTAGATTTGATCAGAACTCCGGATATTAGGTATGTTACAGTGGCCAAATGTTTTTTGTGCACTAGAAGCACGTGAAAGTTAAAGGACCTACCTACACAATAAACTGCAAAATACAACGGATTTGTAATTGATTTATTTCAAGATTTTTTAATTATATTTAGGATATGTTGATAGGTACGCGTACTTTATACATATTCGTCGCCGTAGATGTCAAGGGAGCCAGTCCACAAAATCATAATGCTGAGAAATCGGCGCGCAAAGATTTTGTGTGACAAAAAAAGGAACAGTTTTTGTTGTACCTTTTTTATTTTTAAAGATAGAATTGTGAAACTTTGAACGTAGATACTTTGTGATATTATCTTTTTATTATTTTGAATGAATAACTAAAAAAAATTGTATTTTAAAAGTAATGTGTGTTATATCTCTTGACCACTGAATATTGACATGTACAGTTGGCATACTTGTGCGGTAGTCAAAAGAGTTAGGCCTCTTATGCCTGTTGAACACTGAGAATTTGTGGACAAAGCACTAACATTTTGTGGATATACTCTAAAGAAAAGTCTATTATTGACCTTTTATGGTGCCCACCTTAACCTAGAATCTACCTGATTTCATTCAGTATGTGAACATAGTCGTCTCTAAACAAAAAGTTAGCTTTTCAAAAATATAATTACATTGTTGTTTTAATTTAATCAAACGCTTTTTTTGTAGTACTTATTCCATTTTTAATCAATAAATTAGGACCGGTTTCATCCGCCTCAGAGGGACATTTTCAACTTGTTCATTTCAGTTGAAAATGTCCCTATGAGGCGGACGAAACCGGTCCTAATTTATTGATTAAAAGTGGAATAAGTACTACAAAAAAATTGCGTTTTATTAAATTAAAACAACAATACAATGCAGTTACACCATGAATTGACAGTTAACAAAATAAAAGAAAAAAATATATAATTACAATTAAGTTACAATAAAACTAGACACACATTTAAATCATCTCCATCGCTCTCTGAGCTGCTGTTTTTCTGAGTTGGACGATCTTCAGGCTCCAAATTTTTATAGAAGTCGTGATAGGTTGACGGAATGCTACCTTTTTGGCATAGTTTTGACAGATCTTTTAGTTTACCTTGGTCAATTCTAGGTTTGGAACTGTACAGCCTTGGTACTTCTAGGGTAGGTACGTTTCGATGCCGTCTTCGCTGGATTTGTAGTGACTCAAAGTTATTCTGGCTCAATTGGTATTTATAAAAGATAGTCGTGGGTTCACCTTTGCGATATTGGAACCACTTTACCTTTAGCCACTTCATTTTGTCTCCATTTTCCGACAGAGTTTTATTGGTCATCACTTGACTGCAATATTTCTTGTAATCGAAGAAGTCGGAATATTCCATTTCCACAACCTTATGGTAGGGGTTACTAGTTTTCGCGGTACGGGCGACCATATACCATCCTTCTGGTGTGAATACGTCCACTTTCCTTCCTCGGGCCTCTATTGTGGAGTGCACAGAATCGCACTCCATTTCGGAGTGCCCTGATTCCATAAATTTTTGGTTTATTGTGTTGATGGGCAGCTGTTCCACGGCACGTAATAACATTGTAGATACAACTGAGTTGCGATTTTGACCTGAAGCTGTATCCGAATACAGAGTTACTTCTTTTTTGGGGCCTACTGAAACCAAGAGCTTCCACAGGCACGTGGCGACCTCCGAAGCACCCTTTGTACCTGCACCTTCATGCCACATGTAGTTCGTCGCTTGTCTAGTAGCCAGGTCATACACTGTGAAATTGTAGGTTTTCAGCTTTTTGGTATAATACAACTGTCCTACTTGCAAACTTGGAGTCAACAATATTTTTTCCAGATCCATGGTAAAGCAACTAATTGTTGGATCACACATAGCTTGGGCCTTGTCGATTTTTTTGTGTTCTCTCGCTTCCTCTTTTCGAGTCAAGTGCAGTTTGTATTCCTCCTCGTCTTTTGCCTTCTCTTCGTCTGACTTGTTCTTGTACTGAGTACAAAAGTCACACTGATCCTTTTTAGGAGTGTGAAAGCCGTAGTTAAATTCTGTGACAAAGATCGATTTGTAGAAGCCGTGCTTTTCTGGTTCAACATTATGCTCCTTGCAATACTCTACATAGTCCATGTAGATACGAGTCTCGCTCAAACCAGAAGGCAAGTATTTTCTCTTACTGCTGCTCCGGCAGTAATGGGAAGCAACTACGGGCAACGATTTGATGTGGTCCCTGATTATGTTCCTCACTTCCTCTGGTTTTTTGTTGGGCGGTTCTTTGTGACCTCTCCGATCTATATCAGTGACACCTGAAGGAGTCAACTTTTTCATTGCATTTTCAACTTTTTTGCTCGAGATGTCATATGTCGCCAAAAAGAACTGTTTGCACACTTGGGCTCTCAATTCATTACACATCACAGAGTATTGCAAGGTATACTCTCGTTTGGTGCAGTCTCCATGGTACCTTCGTTTCACTGGGATACGATTTATACTGTTACCAATGAAGGCCCATCTTGCTCTTTCGGAATCCAGACTCAGATAGTCGGCCAACATTTGCTCCCGCTGTGATTTTCCTATTTTGGATGTGCATTTATAATGGCACTTACAGTTAACTTCTCTTATCGCCCTTGCTCGAATTTTTTTTCCGGATCTGCTTTGATATTCGCTGCCTGCCATTCTCAATATCTTTTGTGAATTCCGCTTCCACATTTTTGGGTTTCGCTTGCGTTTCCTACTTAAATCATCTGTAGTCTGATCTGTAGAAGTGGGGATGGATGATACAGGATTGTTACTATGGTTGCTCTCGGTTATTTCAGAAGTATAAGTTCCTGAAACATTAATGTTGTGTTGATAATATGCAGGTTCCTGCTGGCATGACTCATTTGAATCTAGTAGTGTTGGTGCCAGGTTGACGTTCCAATCTGTAAAACAAAACAAAGTAGTTTATTTCTTTGAAACTACCAAGGTAAATATTAATAATTTGTTATTAGCAAATGACTCTCTGATGGTCACAGGTTTTAATCAAACCAACAATTATTGATAACCAACAAATTAAAATATTGACCTCCCACGTGTGTGCTTGGAGAGACATTTTGGAGCTCTGTATATATGGCTGGACCAGCAATCTTGTCCGGAGCTTGCATATTCAGCTCGAGGTCTGCACATCCAGCTTGTACGGCATTCCCGTGAGAGTCTGTAAAAGAAATAAAACTAATACAGCTTGCGCACACATTACTCATTGCTGTCAAAGCAGCCTGAATCAACATTTTTAACTAGTAAGTGTTTTTAGCTCAATATTTCATCGACACTTACCTTTACGGGTATGTTGATTAGTAGAATTTAAAACGGCTGCAACCATTAGTCTCCCACGTGAATAGTTCATTATTTAGCACCTTTTCTCACTGAATCACAACTGAATACAACAATCACACTAAATACACTGAATAAAGTATATTAGTCTATGCACTGAATAAAAATGCTTACAGTCGCAAACCCAAAGAAAAAAGATCACCAAATAAACCAACCGCAATGTTAGTATGAATAATATGACACGATACAGGTGCTGGCGTGAATAACCCGACTCGCTAAACTCAGTTTTCTCTGTTTCTTATGCTGAGTTAGAGCAAGACAACACTATAAATCTTTGTCGAATGTGAGCCGAGGCGTGCGTACCGGGCCACAGATTGAGCGGGAAGTCCCAGTGGTCAACAGCGTTAAGTCACATAATCATGTGAAATTATTCGGAAGTCAAAAGACTTATGCGGCTTGTCGTCATTGACTACTTTAATGTATGTGTGCTAGGTCTATTGGCAATTTACAAAATACTCATACATAGGGCTTTTTGTGGCTCAAATCCATTGACCACGGCATCTTTGATGGTTTTAAAATGCTTTTGTGTACTTAACTCATTTTCGCCAAATGTGTGGCTTGACTCCCTTGACATCTACGGCGACGATATGTATAAATATAAAAACCTTTTTATTTCTTACAAACAAAAAAAGTAAATGACAGTGAATTGACTATATCCAGGGAACTCAGAAATAATGGGAACTGAAATACACAACGGGTAAGGCGATAGCAGGTAACCGACTCGAGTAAGGATGAATCCGGGTTAAACTTACACACGTGTCTAGAATACGTTTAACGCCGAATACTGAAAACTGCTCTCGGTTTATGCATTTACGCTCATTTAATGTTGGTGTATAATGCGTGCTTCATTTTCGTAGGACACTCACACATTCAAAAGCCTGCTTCACCATGCGGCATATTGAATTATAGCCTATTGCTATTCTATTTATTATCTGTTCTGTGACTATATCTAATGTATAACCTATGATTATATCTATGATTGTATTATTTACTTATTATCTTGTTTATATAATATTAATTAAGTATTATTATTTTTATATTTTTTGTATAATACATATTATATATATTAAGATACTTAAGTACTTACTTTATATATTATAAAGATCAATAATATCCTAAATGAATTAAATATATATACCTAGGTTAAAACATTTATTTTTTAAATAAATTAGGTATTGCCATCTTTGTATTTTCAATAATACCTACTTACAATAAGTTTTAATTCAATTAGTCCACTCAGATTATAATAATCTAATTAAAACATTTGAAACCATTGTGTGTTAATACAGCGTAAAGACCCAATGGGTTTGGCGAATGGCTAACAAGTGACAACATTCTTCGTAAAAAGTTTATTTGGTACTGTTCGGTTATACGGAATACAGCGGAAAACCCATTTTGAAAATAGGCGATAAACTGGATTATTTGTTAGTTTGGGTTAGTTTAGGTTAGGTTTGGTTAGGTTAACCTAACAAATAATCCAGTTTATCGGCTATTTTCAAAATGCGTTTTCCGCTGTATTCCGTATAACCGAACAGTGACGTTTATTTATTAATATAATTTCTATTCAATGCAGCTCAATGTATTGCGCTTTGGAGCAAAAATGTTAATTATTTAGCCAGGTACATACTGTATTCTGTTTACTAAGTATTCACACATACATGATTTATAAATAATATGTAATGTTTAATACGCTTACGTTATAGGTTACTTTTGTTACAGTTGCATAATAGTGCATTTTAAATATCTATAGGTCATACCACAGAACTGATTATTAAGATAGAAATGCTAAAGCCAGTCACCATCGACCCAGAATTTGAAGCCAGCAACGCAAGAAATACTAAGCCCGTTTAGTGTCTTCGAATATTGCCAATATTGAATGCGCGTTTCATTTATGTTAGAAACTTTAATGCATATTATGATATTGTTGTTTTAATTTAATAAAACGCATTTTTTGTAGTAGTTATTCCACTTTTAATTAGGACCTGTTTCGTCCGCCTCAGAGGGACATTTTCAACTGAGTACATTTTTTTAAAACAATATTTATCAAACAAATTCCAAAGCGACAGAAATAATATAACAAAAATGCAGTTCCACCATGAATTGACAGTTAACAAATTAAAACATATTATGATACTTACGTAATGTAAATAACATATTCTTTATCACGTGGTAAATAGCTATAAGAACATTGTAGTCAATTTCAAGAATGTATGTTTTGAAACACACGTTGGTTCCGTAGCCATGACAATCTTTATCTATCTACACTTCTGATGCCTTCTTAATTTCCTGCATTATGATGGAGTACACAAGTTAAGTTATTATAAAAATAATATAAAATGTACGTTCATAGATAAAACGGAAATAGATTTAAATTAGCATTAGGTATATTTGTAATTTCAGTTAACTTATCTGTACATATATATTTATATACCTGTCTAAATTGCGAAATAAACATTAGGTACTTACCTAAATAGTATTGTTGTGTTATAGGTATTTAAATTAATGATATACTTAATATTTTCTCATCAATACTAAACTTGATAGTTAATACCATTAATGTGCATTACGTAGATATTACCATAGACAAATATACTATGTATATTGTATATGGTTATTACTTATAAATAGCTCCCATTATCAATACATAATACCAATAAACATAGTAACATAATATAATCGATACTCGACACATTATAATCAAAAACTATATTGCACAATTATATAAGTAATTGAAAATGTTCATGACCATGAAGTATACTTTTTTTACTATTAAAGCTAATTTATGATGTGTGTTTATCTCACTTATCTGGTCAACCCGACACGCCGGGCCCCCCACAGCCCGGGCCCCCAGGCTAGAGCTCTGTCAGCCCTCCCCAGCCATGACCGACACTACTCCGGAATTCGGGTGGACATCGAGAATTTTTGACATTTCCATTAGGGATTGTGTTTCTAAAAAAACCTGACATTAGTGTTTCGAAATTTTTGTGTTAAAAATTAAAATCTACGAAATTTTTCTAAAAAGGGTGCTGGAGAATTATTACAAATCATTTTTTGTGTCTTTATTTGTCTAAGCCCAAAGGTATAGTTTATTGGCTTTCAATTTAAATGTTTAAAATCATGCTGATAATTTTCATTTTTGGGGGGTGCCAGGGCCCCTTGCCCCCCCCCTGGTTGCGCCACTGCATGACACATTGGGTCTTTACGCTGGATTGATCGATCCCACTTCTTGATAGACGACCACTTTACCAACTCAGCCACCATGGGTGTATTATTAGTTTTACTTATTACTTATAAGTACAATATATAATAAACGGTACTGAAATGATACCAATATCTCAGGATTATAGGTTAACCTATAATATCCATGTGTGATTGTGGAATAAACACTAACTACTTATTTTTGTGTTTTATTTTAATTAACTACCTAATAAAATGTTTTCCTAATTCCAACCAATAAATAGCTGTTTTTATAGTTACCATTAAGTGCACTTCATAATATTAAGTACTTATAAAAATCATCAATTATTAATACTTACACGATAATATCTATATTACACAAGGAATTATAAATCTGGATCTTGGTAAAATAAGTGCCAATATCAAAATTTGCCAATACTAAGTTAAGTGTTGAAAAGTTCCTAAAAATGTTGAAAAATTGCTTTATTTTTTGGTCTTTTCCAAATTATTTACTTGTATTAAAAACAACATAAAAATCTATCGTGCATATTATTATTTATATTATCAATTAATGACTTTGAAAGGCATTAAAGAATCGTTTGTACTGGAAAAAATGACATATCGACATAACCACTTCTTTTACGAAGGTAAATAAATATAATATTATTTACTTTAATTTTGAAGAAAATAATGCTATTTTGGTAACGTATAATAATCATGTAAAATTATAACACTTAAACCATCGGAGTATATGGGAAAGACGGAAGAAAATAAGTAGGTAACTAAATTAGAAATAGTTTCATATTGTAATTATATGTATGTAGTTTCAACATTAAATTATTTAAAACCAATAAAGACATCTCATAAAATTCGTATTGAATCTAATTGGAACTGCAAACCAGCGCCACATGTTGTAGAATACGCATTCCACGGTGAAATGTATTCCACGGTGAAATGTTCAACGAAGAACTCGTCATTTGATTAAATGTTGCACGAACTCATGTTTCACGTACTGCGGCACACGAATAAGTGTTCTACGTTGAACTGTTTACGTACAAATTTCCGGATACGATAGAGAGGTGCATGCTGGGCATAACGCGAAAAGACCAAAACCTCTCCCAAAATTTCTCCTAAACGTTTTTCTTTGAAGTGTTGCTGTACCCAGCCCACTGCTTAATTTTTTTATTAGTTGTTTGATTAAATGCTGTCAGTCTCCACATTTTAGCAGAACGTTCATTATTTCCCCAATCGCATTAACCTCTGTCTTCCCTTTTTCTTTATCTTTTTTTAAGGATTTACGGTACTATATTCTGTAGCTGTTATTGTTGTGGCTGAGACTTCTCCCACCACTTCTTCTTTCCATTTGTTTTCTTTTTTTTTTGGAATTGTTTCGCATTAATCTCTTCCCACTTTTTTTTTGCTTAACTATTTCATTAATTCTGCTTTTCATTTTTTTTTTCACTTTCCTTTCTTCTTGCCATATCGGACATTCTTGGCTGTTTGCAGGGTGGTTTCCTTTGCAATTAATGCACGTAATTTTTTCGATCTCTTCACAGGTTTTGTGGTTTTCTCCACAGGTAGGGAACCTTTCTTCTTTACCAACGGCTGCAGTTGATTGCAATATGACCGTATCGCCAACATTTGTAACACTGTATTATTCTAAATACATACGTAGATTGATTGCGGCAATATTTTCTCCCCAAATTTTATATTCGTCAGCTATTCTGTCACGCTTCTTCTTGTTAATCTCTTAAGATTGATCATTTTTGATCTCCATCTGACGCTCTTAGAAATCCATGTCCATATCGATTTTTCATATTACTTCATTCATTCAGAGTTCGAGTCATTCTATTGAACTATCTTTCCATAAGAGATCTGTGAGCTCTTCAGCTTGTTTCACTTTATCCACTTCTTTTTCGTCTTTGACTTGAATGCAAGTTTTTAAGTTTTTGCTGATAACTTTCAGTACTTCCTCTCCTGTTTTATGGGGCATCTGGGCAACTTTCAATTTTAATGTAATGCTACTTACCGTCGCTACCATGACGATATTTTTGTGTATATTTGGAGTGTCAACATAAACTGTGTAACATGAACTGTCGCCATTCACAGACAATATTCTAGACTATAATGATAAAGTAAGTTAAAGGGATGATCGGCGACGAGAATCAACACCAAATCGTCTATTCAATTGTAAACTATTCTAAATGCCACTTTTTCTAAATGCGTTTTTTTACATCAATCGATTCTCTATGAAATTTCTGACATTTCTGTATAGGTAATCCCACGGTAATAACACCCACGATGGCCGAGTGGCTTAAATGCCGGCCTATAGAGTCGAGGGTCCCAGGTTCGAATCCTGGGTCTGGCTAGTACACATATTGTTTTTCAATTTGTGTATGAGTCAGAGTATGGACCTAATAGGTTGAGCAAGTGGCTGACATCCATTTCTCGTAAAAACAAAAATCTGTCAATACAAACCTCCACTCTGTGGAGGCCCATATGATCCTATTAGGATCGGACATGGTCTAAAGAAAAAAAAAAAGAATCCTAAATGCATAGGATTATATTGAATTTAAGAAACAATTATTTTCATGCCACTTCTTAAGTACCTACCTATCCTAAATTTGAAATTGGAAAAAAAAATCCCAAAATTAATTGTAATTTGAAACACAAAAAATGTTTTTTTAATATTTCGTTATTACAGAACTAAAATCGAATTAAGTAGAGTTTCTTAATTTATAAATTTCCTTTTCCTGCACATTTTATGGTTTGACGTTTAGGGTAGCTTAGAATTGGATAGACAATATTTCGTTTATTGAATTGAATAGAGTATAGACGATATTGCTTTTAAAATAAGTAAGTTTTCAATAATTCAAATAAAATAAAATTAATGGTATTGGACTATATTTTATTGGATAATAGATATTTTTTGTGTTCACAGTGCATGGTAACTCAAACAAAATAGTGGAAGTAAGGAATTTTTGTAGGTAGACTTTCATAAAGAAAATATAGAGTTAAACCTAAATAAATATAAGGATACATCAATTGAAAGACATTAAAAATCCATCTACATCATCATTTTATAAATTTAATATAACAACAAATAAAAAGAGCAATAGACAAAAACGCCGTTGTGGTGGATTTTTTGTAAAAAAAAAATGTGTGGAAAATTCAATATTAGTTTGTGCGTAAGTATTGTGTTTAAAAAATATCATACTTTATAATAATTTTATCAAAAATCAAAAAACACGCAAAACAAAAAAAATATATAAGTACTTAACATTAGTGTCACACTTGTCCATATGGACACAGTGCTGTTTACTCAGAACTGGAAAATATTATGATATCAATTTAATTTTTAAATATTAATTTTCTGTTATATTACTTATACATAAAAAATGTAAATAAATATTTAAAAGTACATCTCACACCAACAAAAAAAAATATTAGTTAATATGGATGATACCTGTGCCACTAATGAGTTGAAAAAACAAATATTTCAAGGTGTTTTTACACAAACGGCTTCGATTCAAATATGCGAAAGCTATAAATAAATTGTAAATAATTATTTAAGTTAATTTATTAATTTTTTTTTTTATCAAAAGTACAAGTTCATACAATAATAGTATTTAAAAATATATAAAAAAATCTAACATGGAAGAAACAGACAATAAATAATTATTGTGAATACCAATCACAATTTAAGATGCTAATCTGTTATGGCAGTACTTCGCAACCTTTTCTCACCCACGGCACACCAAAGCTCTTCTCAGAATTCCACGGCACACCACAAGTAAAACAATTTATGCACCAAAACATTGACCCCACATCCTGAAGGGGGACCCCAAGCCAGAATTTTTGGCGGGCTAATGTTAAAGACAGTGTGATACTATAAAATAGCATTTTTCAAATGGTGTTCGAGGTAAAATTAATGGTATTGATCGTATGTTTAGTGATATTTTGTATTTATTAATACATCCACTTGAATTATGGTTAGTTGTCGGGTTAAGAATAATAATTATTTGTCGATTTTGACAAAATAATAATAAATTATATCCTACAATCACATGTTTTAAAATATTTATACCAGAGTAGTAAAATAGCGCTTTCTATTAATATTTGTAATTTGTATTTAACTCACTTATTTGGTTGACCGGCCACGCTGGCCGCCATAAGCCTGGACCCACAGGCTAGAGCCCTATCAGCTCCCCCTTATGTGGTCCATGCACCAAAATTACATTAATTGATGTTTTTTATTTGATAAACAATTAAATATACAAACAACATAACACACGACGAAAAACTAAAAATGTACATAGGTATTTCCATATATCTATTTGTATTATCAATATGATAACTAATTAATGTGATAACTGAGCTTGTTGCAATGAACGTAAAAGTTTTATATATTTAGCAACCGAAGTTCTCGGCGGTCACGACCCTTCAAGCAAGACTGCTAATTGTTTTTAATTATAACTTGAGTTGAAAAACTTTGCTCACCTATTTATGTCATAGGAAATGGGAGCTGAACTGCGATAGCCTTATCGGAAAACCGAGGATATTCTTTATTAACCGAAATCCAGAAAATAGCCAATGGAACATCGGCGAAGATCAGTTTTAACGTCTCCTTGTTTCACAATCCAACCAATTCCTCTTGAATTTATAGGTAAAGCGCTTCTATAGAATTTTCAGCATAGGTTGCAAAAGGGATTCGAATCCAGTCATATTGATTGTATGAAAGTAATGATGAAATTTCTTTTGCAGCAAAATTAATTGTTTGTTTTCAATGGTGGTCTGGTAGGTCCTTTGGTACATTATTGTAGAGATCCTTGTCTTAACTCCTACTTTATCAGAGCATGTCAATAAATATTTTCATTCTTACCTTGCATTGTTTTATTAAGTTAATACAAGTGCTTAAATATATTACCAGCCACGTACGAAAATTTGGCTATTAAGTGAATATTGTATAATATACAAAATTATTTGTATTTTTTTTTTTGAGCAAAGCGCCGCGGCTGTGTTATGGGATGAATGATTCAATACTATGTGATAATTACTAAGAATATTAAAACATGACTCAAAATTTAGAAAACTATACATTAATTCATCATAATAATTCATGCAGTAAGCATATTAAATCTGGAGACTTTTATTCAACAATAATAAATTATAATAGATAGGTAAGTACCCATACCTTATATTATCAACAAGAAATTTCAATCTATTAATAACAGCTATATTGCGCGTATACTAATCAAATTACTAAAATAATATACCTATTTTTATGTTTAAATATTTAATGAAGTTCACTTTAAAAGTATAAATCAGTCTTCTAAACGATCTCAATTATTCTGACGAAATTATATCGATAATACCAGTTTCGTAAATATTTATTTCATCAATGTATTCATTCATTGAGATCATTTTAACTATATTTTTTTATCAAAAGTACAAGTACATACAAAAATAGTATAAAAAATCTATAGACAGATAATAAATAATTTTGAATACCAAACACACTTTAAGATGCTAATCTACTGAGGGATAAATGATTCAATGCTACGTGATAGTTACTAAAGACGGTAAAATGTGACACAAAATTTATAAAACGATGTAAAACCCAATGAGTCTACCGCTTTTATATATAATATATATATATATATTAAATCTATTCAATAATTTCATCTTCTACGTAAGTAAGCATCTTAATTAGTGTGGACACGATAACGTAGTTCTGTTAGGTAAACAATACTAGGTAAGTATACATTTCATAACGAGCAATAACTTACCGAACACAAAAAAATATATATTTTTGTTTTATAATATATAATATTTTTTGAACATTACTAAACTACGCTTCACTTTGATTGAAAAACATAAAATGTCAACCCAATATTGATTTATTTTTGGTTTTCGCTAGATTTCGGTGGTTAATTTAATCCGCCGATGATTAGGAATTCAGACATCATTTATTATATCCATTTGCAGAATTAGAATTTCAATGTTATCCATTGTCCAACATAAGGGGCGTTAGGACATGTCTGGATCCTATTGAGATGTTTCCAGAAAATAAATTTATAAAAAATAATATATCCCGTAAAAATTAGTCACTATTATTAATAACATGATCGGTGGTTTTGAAACATTCTACATCCAAGAGTCACTTTAACTACTAATATAATACATAATTTATTACGTATGTAAGCATGTATGTTACCTATTTAGGGATGATGATGTACAAATTCATTCTACTCCACGCCCTTACCTTTTCAAAATAAATATTCAATAAATGTTCCCAATGTAATGTTGATTTATTGAGTCAATGACTTTATAGTCTCGTGCAGTATTTTTTTACAAAAAAAGCTAAAACATATTGTTTATTTTAAAAACGTTTGGTTAATTATAAATCCACTGTCTATAGGTACAACAATAAATGACAACAACCAACTTAATGCACATTTATATCAGTACTTATATTTTATTACAAAAAAATACGGTAAGTAATACCTACCAAAGCGTTTCGTTAATCATAAATAAAATTTCTATATAATAATTGCAAAAAGGGTACCTATCACATCTTTTTGCATAATATTTTTACTGATCAAAAACAATTCCGAATATATTCTTAATATATTATATTTTAAAAGTCGACATTTTTCAGTGAACTCACAGCGAAACAAAATGTTTGATATCTCGCCTATCGCAGTTTGTGTTAAAATTTACAAAACGACAAAAATGCATGCCTAAAGACATGCGTTTACGTCGTTTTTTGATGTTTTTTATTACTGTCAAAAAACTAAAAAAACAACGTAAACGATGATGTTTTTTGATTGGTTGTGAGTTCACCGAAAAAATGTCAACTTTCTAAATACACCTTACCTTATAAATACATATAAGTAATATAAATATACTTATAATCGGCATTTTTTTTGATCAGCAAAATATTTAGTACTTATACCTACAAAAAGATGTTAAAGCTTATTTTGCAATTGTTGCACAGAGAGTTTATTAATGTATAAATAACCAAACGCGTTGATATTACTTATAGGTTATTTTTATGCAAGTTTTTTCAAGTTTTTTGACAGTACCTAGGAAACAAAAAACTTAAAAAAAAACGACTAAAACGCATTTCTTAAGGTGTGCATTTTTGTCGTTTTTTGTTACTGTCAAAAACTTTGAAAAAACGACTAAAACGCATGTCTTAAGGGGGGACATGCTCAGCGTAGGTCAAATGTTTAAAATGAATATAAATGATAATAAGGCTTCAAAATTACATAATTAGATTATCTACAACGTTTAAGGTATGTCCAGGATCATGCTTTGAAAATAGAAAAAAGCTCCATTTTGACCCACGCTAAGCACGTCCACCCTTAAGGCGTGAATTTTTGTCATTTTTTGATGAACCTACTTATTTTGTTACTGTCAAAAAACTAAAATAAACGTCGTAAACGCATGTCTTCAAAGCCAGAAGAAAAAATAGAAAAAGAAAGAAGTCCAACCAGTCCCAGTTGATGCAGAAATTACATGCCAACCGCAATCGATATTACAAAAACTTGAAAAGAGAATGCATCGTTGGCAATAGATGCCGATATCTTCGTCATTTTTTGAAAATACCATTTCTACGAATCCCGTGTTGCGAACGTAGGTATTCCAATCCAAATCGAGTAAGTCAGGTAGGTACGTCAACAACGGGCCAAGCGTCCATAATAGAGAAACCAGTGTTGTATGAAGAGCATTTAGCTATTACGATGACTGATGACAGCGACAATTTGCCACCGTTGATCGTCGAGCGAACCAACGAAGTCATTCAGAAATACACACCTTCCGGAAGACGCATTGTTAACATTGCATATTTTATCGAACAGATTAAAGAAATCTCATTGCATCCATTAACCTGCACGGTTGGGGAATTCACATTGCTGCGAGAAGTGAAAGATGGGCTGTTGTCAACATTGCACTTTGAATGCTGATTTTGTGAAAAAACAGCTACTGTACATACGGAGCCACCTAAATCAAATACAAATACGTCATTTGTATGGGGTGCTTTGAATGTAGGCCTAAGTCATAGTCAGGCTGAAGAATTGTGCTGTACAATGAACATTCCATCCATGTGCTGTGTCAGCTTCCGAAAACATGAAAAAAAGGTGGCGACGTCGTAGAAAAGCCGTTTAAGTGATCAAATGACCAAAAATATACAATTGGAAAAATAATTAGCTGTAGAAAATGATGAAATTGACGAGGGATACCCATATATTACAGTACCTAATTGTTTATGGAGGATGGTCGAAACGAAGTTATGGACATAGTTTTTTCTGCAAATTCTGGTGTGGCCTGCATAATAGGGAAACACACTGGAAAATTAAATACTTGGGTGTTAAAAACAAATTTTGTCATATATTATTATGTTCAATTAGTAAAAATGAAAAACATCAGCATCAGTGTAATATTTCTTATTCAAGCCCATCTACTGGTATGGAACAGAACATTATAGTGGAAGGTTTGAAATATATGTTTGATCAACATAAGGTATGGGTTAAAATTTTGATTGGAGATGGAGATTCAAGTGTGTTCGCTAGAGTGCGAGAGAGAGCTCCATATTTTATCTTCTTCTTCTTCCACCCTGTCACGTCCCAATATTGGGGCATAGGGCAAGCACAAGTTGGCGCCACTTCCTTCGGTCCATCGCCTACTCCTGCGCCTCCCGCCATGTCAGACCTGCAGCACGTAGGTCGCTTTTGTAGCACCGCTGCAGAGTGAGGGAGGGCCGGCCACAGCGACGGAATCCTTGAGGCTGTGCCACAAGGGTACGAAGTGCCGCACTCTTTGGCGGCATCCGGAATACGTATCCCAGCCACGTAAATCGTCTCTTCGTGATAACTTCAATCACCGAAGGCTGTTGTGTCTGATCACGAACTCCGGTGTTTGTAACGCGGTCGTACCAATGTACCCTTAAGATTCGGCGGTGACATCGATTCTCAAAGCTCAAAAGCCGAGACTCTTGAAGCTTAAGTAAGATGCCATGTCTCACAGCCATACAGGAGCACAGGTAGCACGCACGCGTTAAACAAACGACATTTGGTCCTCACAGAATACGGCCTTGACCTCCATGCGACTCCAAACTGGTTGAACGCAGAGCCCGCCACATCCACGTGGATTCCAAGCTTACCAGAAATACCACCATCATCAGCAACCGTGGCCCCCAAGTATTTGAATCTGGACACCAGCTCGACGGGCCGACCAGAAACCCGGAGAGGAGTGTCGGCGTCGATGCATGCACCACTGCACATGGATTTGATCTTAGCCGCATTCAGATGAAGACCCACACGTTTCGAGTTTGCGGCGAGCCTGTTCACGGTCACCTCCAACCTTTCGATTGTCGAGTCAAACACGACTGCGTCGTCTGCATACTCCAAGTTGCACAGTTTTTCTTCGCATATATCGGTTGTGTCATCATGATGTAGACATATCCCACTGTCGGGGCAAACCGTCTTACGCATTATGAAATCCATCATGATGATAAAAAGAAAGGGCGCAAGTACACATCCTTGCTTGACTCCTGACGTGATTTCAAAGAGGTCAGAGGATGTTCCGGCTGCTCTCACGCGACACTCTGTATTGGTGTAGAGAGCACTTATCACGGCGACCAGTTTCCGTGGGACACCATAGCCTAGCATAATTTGCCACAGAGATTCACGATGAGGACTGTCAAATGCCTTTTCATAGTACACGAAGCAACAGGCGACAGGTATATTCATCTCTTGGTACTCTTGCAGGAGGCATCGGAGAGTTGAAATATGCTCCGAGCAGGACTTCCCCGGCTGGACGGTCCATTGTCTGGTATTCTGCGCTGCGCTATGGGTCGTATGTACCATTGTCCCGCAATTCTTTCAGGAGCTTCCTCTTCTCAATCATCTCCCATATATGAGGTGACATCCAGTCCGGCCTGTGCGTATGCCGCTCTCATAAGGCAGTAGTTGCGGAGCTCATTATAGCATCCCGGAATGATATCCATTTTCCTTCCAAGGGATCCGAGTCGATGGAAGACGTACCAGAAAGAGTTCGAGCATCATATAAACGCTTCCGCAGCTCCAGCTCATAGGTTGCACGCACACAGGTACTTTTCAGTTTTTCCACATCGAAGTCTGACCGTCCTTTTGGGTTTTGGGTCTCGTTTGAGGTCTATACGAGATTTCCCGACCAAGAGTTCATGGTCACTGTGGATGTCTGCACCTCTATATGTCCACACGTCTAGCAGTATAGCCGGTATTTCGCTTTGACCAAAATGTGGTCGATCTGGTTTCTTGTATCCTATTTTATACCCAAGTATAAAATAGGAAAATTGGAATGTGCCAATCATATTGTGAAATGTTACTTACGTCTGAAGGCTGGTGTACGTGGTGCAATTAAGAGAGTTAACCAATTAAAAACGGATTTGAAAATTGGCCCGAATCATGTGTTTGGAAGCCACTCAGAACGTCAGGTAGAATATTGCAAGAATAAAGATCCTGAAATAAACCACGTTCCGTACTTAGAAAAATCACATGTAATGTCTGACATACGTCTCCATCTAGATGCAATAATACGCAAAGCTGATAGATTAACAACAAACATTACCGCAAACTCTGCAGAGAGTTATATGGCGTTGCTCAGTAAATTGACTGGTGGGAAGAGAGTTGACTTTTCTAAAAGTAAAAGCTAGGTACGAGTCTAGATGCTTTGGTGCAGGTATAGTCCACACAATGGGTTCAGCTCATACTAATTATCATTGTGTGATAATATCTGAAACAGAATTACAGGATAAAATTAATAGTATTTTAGACTTTGCGAGCGGAGGTTTCTTCTGATGCGGATCGCGAACAATTGCAATTGAAAACAGTTGGACAAATTAACAATCCGTTGTGGGTTGAAGCCAGACGCAAAAGACTGACAGCTTCCAAATTTGGAAACATTTTCAAAATGACGGATTGTACTCCGCAACACAATACTGTCATAAATTTACTTTTCAATGGTCATGTTGTAACCAAAGACATTATATATGGTACAAATAATGAAAGTGTGGCTATTCACTTATATGAACAGAAAAATAATGTAAAATTTGAGGAATGTGGCATTTTTAGGCGCAAGTTCAGATGGGTTAATAGGTAATAATAGAATAATTGAGGTTAAATATTTTCCTTCAATTGGCAACAAACAAATTTATGGTAGCAGCTCTAGAAAATAATATTTGCATCAATGTCGTTGATTCCACCCTTTGCCTGAAAAAGACTCATAATTACTGGTTTCAAATACAAGGTCAACTGTATATTGCAATGAAAGACTTTTGCGATCTAATTTTATATGCTGACAGTGGAATAGAAGTTGTAAGATTATATCGTGATCCAAGTTTTGAGCAAGAAGTCATACCCTGCCTGACTTACTTTTACGTGCACTCATTTCTTCCAGAGCTGGCAGATAGCCGTATTGAACGCGGTATGAAAATACGTGAACCTGCCTTTGTTATGACGGCACAAAAAACAGCGACAGATTGGAAGGCACTGTTACAGAAATAGGATTTTTAGTTTTTTAGATGTGTAGATTCATTAGGTTTACATACTTATTGATAATATTATTGGTCATAATGGTTTCGTTGACAATAGTATTGATACCAGATGAAGGTCTCCCACAGAAGACCACCTCAAAGGGCGGACCGAACCAGCATCTTTCCCAAAACATCACAGCCTACGTCCACTCTTCCCGCGTTACATCAAACTCGCAGACGTCATATTCCATGCTGACTTTTGATTTGAAGGTTATATCGAGATCTATTGCCAACGATGAATTCTTTAAGTTTTTGTAATATCGATCGCAAAAACACCGCAACAAATATGTACTGATTTCACATTTATTTGTACATTTCTGTGTCATGTTGACGTTGATGCACCTGACTATTGTTTCAGTGAAATTGTAGTACATTCATTATCGTCCTTGTCTATCCACAGCTTTGTGAATGTGAAATCTTCATAAATTTTGTGTTTTATTTATTTTATTCATCTCAAAAAAATTAAAATACTTACATATAATCTCATAATTCACATTATCACCCTTCACATCGCCTTCTTGTATACCCGAGGAAAATTCTTTGTATATAAAGTTTACGCATATCATGAAATAATTGATATATATATAATATATATACAAAATGTAAAAATCAAACAGAATTGGAGTCATGGAGAGTTGGGATATTCTTACGTATGCCTTGTGTGTAGATGCCCAGTTGGCGTTGTATGACCATATTTTACATATATAATTATAATAGGTGCATGCACCATATACAAGTAAATAAACAATGATGTAGGTTTTTCAAACTCTTTGTGAAAGCAGAATATCAAACGCCGTGATATAAAATCCTTATTTCATAATTACAAAACTCATTTTCAAATAGCCACATACTGACTGAGTGAAAAGCCTCGCGAAGCTGCCTCAGGCATTTGCTTTGCGAAAATCGCTGCGCGAGGTAGTTCGCGAGCCAGCTTGTAACGAAATTAACGCCACCCGAGGCAGGCCCCTTTGAGCATCGATAAACCGACAACGATTGGATCGGTCGTTCTAATTAAATTAAATAAATAGTATAGGTGGGCGTTGTTTTATAATTTCTTCACATAATATGGTCTACCACGTTCGGAGTACTTCCATGTATCTACTTTATATTTTTTGTATTTACTCTTTACTGTTACTATTTCTTTGCTTTTAATTGTCATATTGTGAATGTCTGTAAAGTTCACCATAATATGTAAAATAAATAATAATTTAAATTTGAATAATCAATCGATGTCTTCTAAAACTAGCAAATTAATCCACAATAATTAATGCTGACTAAATTTTATTCACACAATGGGACAATTTGTAAACTTTCTAAATACCAGGAACTTTTTTTTAACGTGTCCGGGAAAAAACATTGTTTTGGATTTGTGTGGTTTCCAAGGAAGAACGATGATGTATGTGTATGTACGTGAATCGTTATTGCAAATGTAATAAATTTGTATTTTTTTTTTCATTTGTATTTAAAATTTATAAAGATCTAATGCTGTCATTTTACTTATGCGATCATCGTAACCGAATGTACGTTCAAACGACAATGATTAGACTTGTTCGATCATCGCCTACTTGATTTGCAATCATCGCATAAGTCAGATTGCCAAAATACTGTTTTTATAGCACCATCGCTACTATAGTAAGAAATAAGATATTATGTTATTGTATTCTGCATAACCATTGGCTAATGTAACACGAGAAAAAAAGCCTGCAAGACTTGAAGAGCTCCAAGAATACACATTGAGTTGTTATGGCATCAGCCTTAGAAATATTTTATCTAAAGAAGAGACTGATGTTTTGTCAGACTGTCTTCCATCAAAGGTTGGCGACCAACTTGCAGTACACCTCTCTATCCTTGGTCAGTCATATCAGATCCCTGACGCCTTGGACACTCACACTAATAGATGTTGTGTGTAGCCAACAAAATGTCATTCTACCTATGCTCATGCTGCCTCCCGGGAGTAAATAACACATCTCACTGTTGAGAATATGGCAAACATTGATGAAGGGTGCAAAATCATCAATCGCATAATAGACTATGTACAAGACTGTTATAGCATGCTTCTCGGGCTCCGAGTCGAAGACGCCAGATTTCATACAAAACCCTATGAATTGGGCATTCCGTTTATACGTTTCAACTGTCGCTAGGTAGATGTGTGCGGTCTCCACAAGCAACATTGGATCGCGATTCTCTGAAAGTTTGATTTATGGCTGTGCGGCACACGAGGCGACTGAGAGCCGACTAACATTCAGCGACATTCATACGACCACAGCGATGAAATCTCAAGAGAGTTATCCATAAGTGTGGACAGTGACTGAAGAAGCTAATTTTTTTTGTCATTTGTATTACTTACAAAGATCTAATGCCGTCATTTTACTTATGCGATCATCGCAACCGAGTCTACATTCAAATGACAATGATTTGACTTGTTCGATCATCGCATTGACTTGCAATCATCGCATAAGTGAGATTGCCAAAATACTGTTTTATAGCACCATCTCTATTGTAATCATGGAAATTGTAATAAGGTGAATTAAGCTATACATTTCATTATCTACTTATATAAAAAAAGGCGTATAAAAATATGAGCAATTATGAAAGTATATCCCGAAGCTCATGACGGCATCTGCGGCATAATTACCGAAGAAAGCTTGCTAAAATTATCGTGACTACATTTTTACTTCGTAAACGTCACATTTTTAGGTTATGTATCGTATTATGATAAAGGCCATAGACAAGATGATCTGTAGTATTTATTAAATTTAAATATTATCATCCCATAATATTATGTAACTTTTATAAATAACGCCTTTGTGAATTAAAATTACTGTAAATCCAGAATCTGGATTATAATACAAATAGGTACATTCATATAATTATTATTACCAAGTCTATGGTCAGTATCATAGACTAATGTCAGTATTTTAATAATAATATGACAAACTATTAAGTGTCCGATTCCATTCGCGTTGACGTTTTTTGACAGGTATTAATTCATAAAACGTAGATGATTAGATTAATTGCATATTTATTCGTTTATTTGTCTAAATAATTGTGTTTTAACGTGACATTAGTCGACTCTAGTGTTTGAACATTGCCGAAAATCAGTAATTTGTAGATTTTGTTTCACTTCATCGAATTTAACCTTACTCTCAGATTGGTGTCTTGTCCAATTAAATACACAACTCTTAGCTTGTATCTACATTCCGTGAGACTAAACGTATTACAGTTGGCTAATTTATCTGTTTATGTGTGTAGATTTTCATTGAGTTGGGTACCTATATTCAAATCATTCGGTTTGAGGTTATGTCTGTTGTGTGGCAATTTTTAAAAGTTTCGTTGAAAGTGCTTTCATTCCATTTAAAACATCGTCATTTTTCATGAGATACAAGCGACCTTATCATGAATTTGTGTGTTTAATCGGAAAACATGATATCATTGATTAATCGCAAACATAATTTCTGATATCATTGTGCGAGCATATTATAAACTGACATCGCATCGCATTAAAAATGTATTTCATCACAAAGTGCATAGATTAATCGCATATTTATTCGTTTATTTGCCTAAATAATTGTGTTTTAACGTTACATAAAGGGGCTCGTAAACGAGCAACTTTTGACAGCAATTGTGTTGCTGTTAAAAGTTCCCCAAAATACGAAAATAAGTAGTAGTCTACGTTGCCGAAACTTACCATCTATTGTCTTTGCTTTCTGGCAGCACGGTTGGTCGATATATCGAATATCGAACTCAATTAAAAAATAAAGCAATAATTGCTAGATAAATCTATTTCATTCTCGCTCTACTCCATATGTGCGTCTCTGTTTGATCTCACCCCTAGCAATAATAAAAACATTTGTGACAGCCGATTCGACAATACGTTGTTGTAATTTTTCGCTGTGTCATTATTAATATTATTATGGTGGTATTACTAATTGTCAATTCACACTACGTACAATGAATAAATGGACAGACGACAGGGTATTGGAGCTTATTAATGTGGTTTATTTACGTTCGGAGCTATGGAACATCGAATCCAAACTATAATGATCCTAAGGCCTACCGCGCATGAACGATTTACTATCGTACGGTCAACAATCGAGGAGTTGTAACCATCGTATTGCAATGCAACCCCGCGCATGGACGATCGAGCGAACGGCCGAATTGAAAATCTGTGTTCAGACACAAAATTTTACACCGATTCGAACCGGCCGGGGTCCCATTGGCTATGCTATTAAATGAGAGCCCGCACATGACAAGTCATGGCCGGCCGAGAGTGCACTCATACATGCACGCACAAGTGACGCGGTCGTATGGAGCACACGCATACATCGAACCGTTATGAGATCCACATTTGACTTGACAGTTCATCGATGCGTACCTATTGGCTTTGCATGCGCGTACCAGTCCCATTTTTTCAGTTTCTTTCTTCATAAATTAATAATATATACACCCACATTTTAAAACAGTTTGATAATCTATACAAAACCTCTATATATTATATAATATAAGCTCTACAAAATCCATTTTGACGTTTCTTATATTGCGTCCGCCATTTTTCGGTGCGGATGCATATCTTCAGTGCGTGCGCATTGCCTCTGATCTATATCACGCCATGCGCGCTCAAACATACTGGCCGGTAATAATTTGGATCATGCGCGAGCAAACCAACGATTGTCCGAATGCTAACGGCCGGTTATGTAATCGTCCATGCGCGGTAGGCCTAATATGAAAAGGCCAACTACAAAGCTGCACAAGCTTCAAATTTTGATATTCTTTTAAAGTTTTTAAATACATTAATATCAATAACTAATTCCTGCGGGTCTATTCTATACAGAAGTCTGCTTTCGGTCTACTAGGGCAGCTAAATAGGGTAGGAAAGTATCGAATTATTAACACTAATTGTATCAATTACAATAAGTTAACCGTCTGAACTATCAAAACTGTCTATCACGGTCTAAAATTTATCACAGCCAAGAGAGGTGCTGTTCAAACATAGTACTTATTGTGACTGATGTTTTGTCATATTATCAAAGGTTGGCGACCAACTTGCAGTGCACCTCGCTATCCTAGGTCAGTCATATCAGATCCCTGACGCCTTGGACACTGAGACTAATAGATGTTGTGTAGCCAACAAAATGTCATTCTACCCATGCTTATGCTGCCTCCCGGGAGTAAAACGTACATCTCACTGTGGAGAATATGGCAAAGATTGATGAAGGGTGCAAAATCATCAATCGCATAATAGACTATGTACAGGACTGTTATAGTAAGCTTCTCGGGCTCCGAGTCGAAGACGCCAGATTTCATACAAAAACCTATGAATTGGGCATTCCGTTTATACGTTTCGACTGTCGCTAGGTAGATGTGTGCGGTCTCCACAAGCAACATTGGATCGCGATTCTCTGAAAGTTTGATTTATGGCTGTGCGGCACACGAGGCGACTGAGAGCCGACTAACATTCCGCGACATTCATACGACCACAGCGATGAAATCTCAAGAAAGTTATCCATAAGTGTGGACAGTGACTTAAGAAGCTAATTTTTTAAATAAAGATCTAAGGGCTTGAACAGACAGAGAGCGGTCGGCATTCTGCGTTCAACCGACCGTTGACCGGTAGCGTTCAATACGAGTTCCGACAGCAGACATGTGTGGCGGTCAACAGTAATGCGTTCCATTTGTATACAAACGTTATAGTGACACGGGCGCTGCGACTGCGAGACCGCTGTATTCCGACTGCGAGTGGGAGTGAGTACGCAACAGCGGTGCGTTCTCACTTCCACTCGCAGAACGCACCGCTGTTGCGTACTCACTCCCACTCGCAGTCGGAATACAGCGGTCTCGCAGACACAGCGCCCATGTGGTTTCGCCCTATGTTGTTTGACAGCTCAAATTCCGAATTGCTTTTGTCGAGCTTATAGGCGTCTCAAACAAACAAAAGCACTGGATGCATCCAATAAATATGAAGCGAGAAGAAGGAGAATTTAATTTTCTTTTTCCGCAATTCATTAAAGATGAAAAACGATTTTTTATTTACTTTCGCATGTCAATACAAAGCTTCGATGAATTATATAATTTGATTAAATTTGACATTTTATCAAAAACGTATGTGAACGTGTCCACGGCTAAACGAAAAATAGTAAAAGACGAAGTTTCGTTTAATAGGTACCGTATTGGTTAGGTTAACTTTTTCAAGAAACCAATAAAATTTTCTAACTAAAACTAGTGTAAGATTTAAGTGTCTAACATCATTGTTAGTGTGGCTATTCACTCTAGGGATCTGTACAATATACAATATTGCGTAATGTAATTGTTACGCCCGAATCGAGTAATTACTTGTAAACTAAATATAATCTAGGTACTAAAATTACTGCTGTAATCAATGCATTTTATCAAACCAGATATTTAAAAACTTAATATCGATGATTTTAAACGAAGTGACATATAAACTTATTTGTTTGTGTACCTACCTTTATCTATAATATTTGACATTTCGATTCTAACGTTTCAATTTTACCCATAACCTCACATGTAAAATTTATTCTATTATTGAACTATGAAAACTATAAATCTCGCCAAATTATCAAGTATTTATGCACGTAAATCAATCAAGTGTTGATTTAAAAACAATATGTCTGTATTAAAAACGATTTATATAATTTGCGTCACTTAAATCAAGTATCAATCTTCTCTCTATCGATTAATTTTTCTGATCCCGACATTGCAACCGTTGAGAGGTACGGAGTTCTTTGTAATTCCGGTAATAGAACTCTAGAACGCAAGCGTTCTCATTGACCGGCGCGGTCCGACTGCCTGCTATGTGCACAGTCATGATGAAGTCCATACAGTACAAAGAACGCTGAACCATGGACGCTCCTGATTTACTCTATTAGGAATACGTTCGCAACACGGGATTCGTAGAAATGGTATGTTCAAAAAACGACGAAGATTCGTAAACGTTATTTCCCATGGTTACATCAAACTCGCAGACGTCATATTCCATGCTGACTTTTGATTTGAAGGTTATATCGACATCTATTGCCAACGATGAATTCTTTAAGTTTTTGTAATATCGATCGCAAAAACACCGCAACAAATATGTACTGATTTCACATCTATTTGTACATTTCTGTGTCATGTTGACGTTGATGCATCTGACTATTGTTTCAGTGAAATTGTAGTACATTCATTATCGTCCTTGTCTATCCACAGCTTTGTGAATGTGAAATCTTCATAAATTTTGTGTTTTATTTATTTTATTCGTCTCAACAAAATTAAAATACTTACATATAATCTCATAATTCACATTATCACCCTTCACATCGCCTTCTTGTATACCCGAGGAAAATTCTTTAAGTATATATAAAGTTTACGCATATCATGAAATAATTGATATATATGAGTCGTATAGTTCCTATATACGATAAGTCCACTTTGATGATATTTCGGCAAACTCAATATTTTCATTTAATACTATTTTTTATTATGAAAACATATGATTGAATTTATATTTTGGTGGTGTGTTTTTTTATACAAATATTCACTAATTAGCTGTCTGCATGAACTTTTCGGCCTTTGGAACAAACCGCACTGTGGATTTATCGCCAATAGGAATTCATCGTGATTTTGAAACTCTCTTTTCATATGAATTTATAGCCTTTAGGAACCGATCAACTGAACCAAATTGTGGAGCGCAGGCGGTAGAAAAAAATGTCATCATTATCTCAATTTTGACCAAAAGTGGATTTATCGTATATAGGAACTATACGACTCATATAATTATATATACAAAATGTAAAAATCAAACAGAATTGGAGTCATGGAGAGTTGGGATATTCTTACGTATGCCTTGTGTGTAGATGCCCAGTTGGCATTGTATGACCATATTTTACATATAATTATAATAGGTGCATGCACCATATACAAGTAAATAAACAATGATGTAGGTTTTTCAAACTCTTTGTGAAAGCAGAATATCAAACGCCGTGATATAAAATCCTTATTTCATAATTATAAAACTCATTTTCAAATAGCCACGTACTGACTGAGCGAAAAGCCTCGCGAAGCTGCCTCAGGCATTTGCTTTGCGAAAATCGCTGCGCGAGGTAGTTCACGAGCCAGCTTGTAACGAAATTAACGCCACCCAAGGCAGGCCCCTTTGAGCATCGATAAACCGACAACGATTGGATCGATCGTTATAATTAAATTAAATAAATAGTACAGGTGGGCGTTGTTTTATAATTTCTTCACATAATATGGTCTACCACGTTCGGAGTACTTCCATGTATCTACTTTATATTTTTTGTATTTACTCTTTACTGTTACTATTTCTTTGCTTTTAATTGTCATATTGTGAATGTCTGTAAAGTTCACCATAATATCGACGGCCCCAGGAAAAACCGGTGTAAGTCTAAAATCACAAATGTTCAGGAGAGCGAAAAAACTAAAATATTTACGCTATTAAATTCATCATATAAAATGAGTGAGTTTTTTCTAATCTTATTTAAGTAAATCAGATAGACCATTTTATGGTCTATATTTCTATCAAAATTTAATGGTGATTAATTGATTAACAGCTAAGATAATGACCAAAAATCGTTTTTATTTGGAATAATATTACGCGCTTGATGTTTTGACTCGGTTCAACATGCTTTTGCGCGGACAAAATAGATCACTGACTCCGCACAGCAGACTTATATTCTGGTATAGAACGGTTTTTTACGTCGCGTTTTTCTTACTCTATACGATTTTATTAAACACAACCATAGTTATCGTGCTCTTGTACGGAACAACCATTATAGCGCATTATTTAGCTCGAAATAGGACAGCGTGAATACAAAATAATGACAAAGAGTAAGGAGACATATTGACATACAGTTTTTTTGTATGAAGTTTTTATTACAGAAAAGTATCTAAGTATGATAATTTTTAAAAAATCAAAAAAAATTATTTTAGTTATTTATATAAATATTGTTAATATGTACAATAAGTAATATAAATTATTCAGGAAAATAGTAATTATGGAAGGATAAAAAAAGTTATGTAAGAAATTAAAATATAACGCAAGTAACCACGAGAGAGAAAAAAATGTTTACTTTTATACATAATAACACAATTTACATTAAAAATATGGAAAGAACAATCATAATGTTAATAAATATTTTGTGTTAATACAAATAAATCACATTTTATTCATTTTATTGGATTATTGATAACACAATTTATATTAAAAATATGGAAAGAACAATCATAATGTCAATAATTATTTTATGCTAATACAAATAAATCACATTTTATTGGATTATTGATAACACAATTTACATTAAAAATATGGAAAGAACAATCGTAATGTTAATAATTATTTTATATTAATACAAATAAATCACATTTTATTGGATTACTGATAACACAATTTATATTAAAAATATGGAGATAACAATCATATTGTTAATAATTATTTTATGTTAATACAAATAAATCACATTTAATTAATTTTATTGGATTATTGATAACACAATTTAAATTAAAAATATGGAAAGAACAATCATAATGTTATTAATTATTTTATGCTAATACAAATATCTCACATTTTATTACTTTTATTGTATAGTTTATACACCAATCGACTATTTTTCCTGCCTTCGAAATATATGTGGAGCCAGTATTGATTGATGTTTTCAAAATATTTTTTTTCCAATTAATTTCTTGTCGTCTTCTCTTTGCACCTTTAGATGGAGAATACGTTGATCGTACATCATTTTCATCATGTGTAGTCGAATTGGGATTATTTGGTTTTTCATTTGTCAAGGTATCATTGTCCATTATGATTTCTGGAATGGCGATTATGTCATTACAATGCACTGAAGTGGACGGAATCGCAATATCTTGATAATCATTGCGGTATGTTTGTATTGAATCAGTTTGCGGTTTCGATATTTCATCCATTAAGTAATCCAAAACTTCAGGAGATTCGTCAATATCTGGAGCACTCGATGTAAACGAAATTATACTGGGACAGTATTCTGAATTGCTAGAATTGTAATCCTTATCTGTCGTATCGTTAGAATCTGTAAAAACAAAATATAAAATTATAATTTAATACTCCAATGTATATACCCTATGATTAAAAAAGTAGATAACAGAGTGATACCAGTAAAAAACATTCCTAAAGATGAGTTTACAGTACCTAACCTTATAGAATTGCTTATTTTTCAGAAATAATAAAACTTAAATCTTTTCTAACATCTCAATATTTCGTGGTATTCAGAAAATACATAGATCGTCTGCTACATATATAACAAAAAAATAGGTTTTATCAATATAAAACGCAATATAATTCAAATACTTATTCCCCATAATTTACTACCTATGAGGGTTAGTTTCTTCTACTTTGATTGGATAGTGTTATAAAACTTATAAACCAACACAAAATCTTTAAAAAAATAAAATCTTCTATTGAAGCATAAAAAAACGGTCCTGTTTGTTGTGAAATTATGTCAAATAATATTACATAAATTGTATTATATTTTAATAAGTGGTTAATACACACACAGTCTCTTCACCAAGAATCGAATAATATTTTAATAGTCTTACGTTGTTATAGTGGTTATATCATATTATGCTTACCTATGACTTCATCGTTGTCAAGGGATTCTTCATTCACCATGTTTTTCACATTGCAGAATACGCCACTTGCTTCATCCAATATACAAGTAGTATAATCTGTAAATCAATACACAAGCACATTAGATACCATGATTTGGTAGATATTCATAAAATATCTCATTTAAATAGTAAAGTAGTTAAATATATAAGTATATATATATATATATAAAGTATGAATTACAATGAAGAAATGCACAAAATAAAATTATTTTAGAGGGTTAGCGCAAACCAGCAATCATTGCGTTATAAATTAATCAACTTAATATTAACATAAGCTAATTGGTTATCAAATAGTATTTTCTTTAAATAGTGGATATCATTATCTAAGCGTTTCATTATGAACTTTCAAAGAAACATATCATATACAATATCAATTTTCATTCATATCTAATTCTTTTTTATTTAGGTAATTATACAAAATGTAAACTCTGTCCAATTTTACTAGGATTAAATAGCTAATAACTTTCATAATAATAAAACAATCATAATCAATAAGTAAAAAGTATGCAAATGTATGCACTTACCACTCTCACCACTACTAGATTTTTTTAAATTAATTGATAATTTATTTTGATGTCCACCCGATGCTAAATGCAATATATGTTTTGCGCGATCAGACATGGTATAAGTACTAATTAAATTTTAAAGAAAATAACGATAATTATAAACCGTTGATCATAAAATCATATAAATTAATACCAATTAGGTCACTAGTCATAAACACAAAGATTACATAGGTAGGTACTTAATACTTATTTGTAATTAATGATAAAAATTCTCAGTCGCTAATCAATGGGAAAGTTAAACGAAGAAATTATTCTGTGTACATTTTACCATCTACACGACGTTTTATTTGTTTCGTCTTTTCCTAAATTTCTATTATAATAATATATAGGTATAATATAAGGCACCAAGCCCAAAAATTCAAAATTAAAAGAAATTCTTCAATATTTATGTAGAAACGAATAAATGCTTCTTTGACTGCATTTTGTATATTTTTGTTAATGTTTTATTGCGGCCAATAAATGCGTCTCTGTGAAAGCCCGCCTAATCCTCTTAGGACATCCCGCCAAATAAAATTATTTTCCCAGGATACTTAGAAGTGAGTAAATTTAATGATTTTGTCTACGAGACATATTTAAAGTGATAATATAATAACAATACTGGCTACATTGTCATATTTGCAAAAATATTATGTACATGTGGTGTACTTAGGCCCACATTCAATAATTTAATGTTTGAATTTATTTTGATCTTAGCCGAAGTCATAATATTATTATAAAAAGGTAATATTCCCACAAAATTTTATCGGTCTTTTGTAAAAACTCACTATTTCGAAGTGTCATAAAAAGGATTACCTATTTAACTTGTTTGTGTCATAAATATCAGTCCAAAATTACCATGTATTCCATTACACAAATAATAAAATTAAGTATCTTTACTAGGTATTTGTTTTCTATTAAATAATAAAAATTGTCAAATTTAGAAACAACATTACTGACTATTTTTGTAGGAATTTGTAATAATTTCAAGAGCAATTTATTTTATTAGTGTATATTATGTGATACATGGTGGTATAATACGTATCGAAATTATCGGCAGAGTGCATAAAACGTTTGAACTGAACCTTTTGTTGAGTTTAAATAGCAGGGTGTTTAGTCAACGTGTGTTTTCAGTCTCCGATGTAAGCATTCAAATTTTTATGTCTTGTTAATTAACAGAAAATCCGAAAAATTAAGATTCTTACAATCTGTCACAATAATGACGTATATGTTGACGAACACACACAAATACAGAAAAAGGAACGAATGAATAAATGAGCAATCAAGAGTCTGCGGCGTATTTAGGTATGTCCAACCCTTAAATTGAGATGGGCCGGACATAATATATCGCAGCTGAAACGACCGCTGAATGAATGCACTAATCCAGTAGTTTTAGAGGAACGTAAGATAATTAGAATTATAATAATATGCTATATTGACAAGATATTTAAGTTCGATGAAATCACGTGCCCGTGAAAAATAATTACCAAAAAAAAAATGGAGAAAGCGTGAGGAGGCCTTTACCACAGTGAATAGAAACAGGTGATGAAATAATATAGTTTCACAAATTTTAATGCAAATTAATTTGTTTTCTACGAGGAATTTATTTTATATTAAGTAATATAATATTTTCACATTCGGATATAATACTACTGACCATTTTTTAATTATTAATGCGTATAAATTCTGAAAATATCAAATCTTTTTCGAAGATATACCAAAACAAATTACGAGTCTTATGTGATACATCAATATAAAACATGGTGTCTATTCAGATATCCGTGAAAGAGCGTAATAGCAAGTATTATGAGCCTCTTACTCGAAAGAAAGAGCGCACGACACGTTGCTTATTTAGATATGACTATACTTTTCGGAAATTTCTGTGAACACAAATTTAGTCGACGCAATATGTTGATATATTGCACAATCGTCGAAAACCTAACTTTGTCAATTTTTATGCTAGAGACCTGAAATTTTTACAGGACATGCACAAAAAATATGATATTATAAAAAGCTAATAAAACTTAATACGCTATTTTCAGACTTATAATGGTTTTTCTAGGGCACGTCGATATGTAAAATAAATAATAATTTAAATTTGAATAATCCATCGATGTCTTCTAAAACTAGCAAATTAATCCACAATAATTAATGCTGACTAAATTTTATTCACACAATGGGACAATTTGTAAACTTTCTAAATACCAGGAACTTTTTTTTAACGTGTCCGGGAAAAAACAATGTTTTGGATTTGTGTGGTTTCCAAGGATGAACGATGATGTATGTGTATGTACGTGAATCGTTATTGCAAATGTAATAAATTTGTATTTTTTTTGTCATTTGTATTTAAAATTTATAAAGATCTAATGCTGTCATTTTACTTATGCGATCATCGTAACCGAATGTACGTTCAAACGACAATGATTAGACTTGTTCGATCATCGCCTACTTGATTTGCAATCATCGCATAAGTCAGATTGCCAAAATACTGTTTTTATAGCACCATCGCTACTATAGTAAGAAATAAGATATTATGTTATTGTATTCTGCATAACCATTGGCTAATGTAACACGAGAAAAAAAGCCTGCAAGACTTGAAGACCTCCAAGAATACACATTGAGTTGTTATGGCATCAGCCTTAGAAATATTTTATCTAAAGAAGTGACTGATGTTTTGTCAGACTGTCTTCTATCAAAGGTTGGCGACCAACTTGCAGTACAACACCTCTCTATCCTAGGTCAGTCATATCAGATCCCTGACGCCTTGGACACTGAGACTAATAGATGTTGTGTGTAGCCAACAAAATGTCATTCTACCTATGCTCATGCTGCCTCCCGGGAGTAAATAACACATCTCACTGTTGAGAATATGGCAAACATTGATGAAGGGTGCAAAATCATCAATCGCATAATAGACTATGTACAAGACTGTTTTAGCATGCTTCTCGGGCTCCGAGTCGAAGGCGCCAGATTTCATACAAAACCCTATGAATTGGGCATTCCGTTTATACGTTTCGACTGTCGCTAGGTAGATGTGTGCGGTCTCCACAAGCAACATTGGATCGCGATTCTCTGAAAGTTTGATTTATGGCTGTGCGGCACACGAGGCGACTGAGAGCCGACTAACATTCATATGACCGCAGCGATGAAATCTCAAGAAAGTTATCCATAAGTGTGGACAGTGACTGAAGAAGCTAATTTTTTTGTCATTTGTATTACTTATAAAGATCTAATGCTGTCATTTTACTTATGCGATCATCGCAACCGAATCTACATTCAAATGACAATGATTTGAGTTGTTCGATCATCGCATTGATTTGCAATCATAGCATAAGTGAGATTGCCAAAATACTGTTTTATAGCACCATCTCTATTGTAATCATGGAAATTGTAATAGGTGAATTAATCTATACATTTCATTATCTACTTATATAAAAAATGGCGTATAAAAATATGAGCAATTATGAAAGTATATCCCGGAGCTCATGACGGCATCTGCGGCATAATTACCGAAGAAAGCTTGCTAAAATTATCGTGACTACATTTTTACTTCGTAAACGTCACATTTTTAGGTTATGTATCGTATTATGATAAAGGCCATAGACAAGATGATCTGTAGTATTTATTAAATTTAAATATTATCATCCCATAATATTATGTAACTTTTATAAATAACGCCTTTGTGAATTAAAATTACTCTTAATCCAGAATCTGGATTATAATACAAATAGGTACATTCATATAATTATTATTACCAAGTCTATGGTCAGTATCATAGACTAATGTCAGTATTTTAATAATAATATGACAAACTAAAGTGTCCGATTCCATTCGCGTTGACGTTTTTTGACAGGTATTAATTCATAAAACGTAGATGATTAGATTAATTGCATATTTATTCGTTTATTTGTCTAAATAATTGTGTTTTAACGTGACATTAGTCGACTCTAGTGTTTGAACATTGCCGAAAATCAGTAATTTGTAGATTTTGTTTCACTTCATCGAATTTAACTTTACTCTCAGATTGGTGTCTTGTCCAATTAAATACACAACTCTTAGCTTGTATCTACATTCCGTGAGACTAAACGTATTACAGTTGGCTAATTTATCTGTTTATGTGTGTAGATTTTCATTGAGTTGGGTACCTATATTCAAATCATTCGGTTTGAGGTTATGTCTGTTGTGAGGCAATTTTTAAAAGTTTCGTTGAAAGTGCTTTCATTCCATTTAAAACATCGTCATTTTTCATGAGATACAAGCGACCTTGTCATGAATTTGTGTGTTTAATTGGAAAACATGATACCATTGATTAATCGCAAACATAATTTCTGATATCATTGTGTGAGCATATTATAAACTGACATCGCATCGCATTGAAAATGTATTTCATCACAAAGTGCATAGATTAATCGCATATTTATTCGTTTATCTGTCTAAATAATTGTGTTTTAACGTGACATAAAGGGGCTCGTAAACAAACAACTTTTGACGGCAATTGTGTTGCTGTTAAAAGTTCCCCAAAATACGAAAATAGTAGTCTACGTTGCCGAAACTTACCATCTATTGTCTTTGCTTTCTGGCAGCACGGTTGGTCGATATATCGAATATCGAACTCAATTAAAAAATAAAGCAATAATTGCTAGATAAATCTATTTCATTCTCGCTCTACTCCATTTGTGCGTCTCTGTTTGACCTCACCCCTAGCAATAAGAAAAACATTTGTGACAGCCGATTCGACAATACGTTGTTGTAATTTTTCGCTGTGTCGTTATTAATATTATTATGGTGTTATTACTAATCGTCAATTCACACTACGTACAGTGAATAAATGGAGAAACGACAGGGTATTGGAGCTTATTAATGTGGTTTATTTACGTCCAGAGCTATGGAACATCGAATCCAAACTATAATGATCCTAATATGAAAAGGCCAACTACAAAGCTGCACAAACTTAAAATTTTGACATTCTTTTAAAGTTTTAAAATACATAATTATCAATAACCAATTCCTGGTTTATATTACTTAAATTGGTTTAAAATTTGGCTTCTTGTTTTGTTTCAGAATTTATAATGTCGAGTGAAAACAAGGAAGAATTACAGAAACCAAAACTATCAGATAGAAAAGATAAAAAAAAAAAATATGAATCGTATTTCATAGCATTTGATGAGAGATTTGCGAGAATAGGTTCTCAAAAAATGACCGAATCCGCTCCGACTTTGCACATGACAAATTCACCAAATAATATAATTTTGGATACATCGGTGGTAATTTACAACTTATCTAGTGTTCTCAGAATCTTCCCAACATTAACCACTCAGCTAAAGAAGAGCACACCTGTGAGCTTTGAAATCGATGATGAAGTAGTACCTCAGACACAACCTATAGGTAAGAATATTTTCAAACTAATATGAATCTGATTCAAATGAATACATGCCAAACTTCTATTAATAAATTATTGAATACAATTTTCAGTCCCTTTTACAAATTATACACCGGGGAGTTCCTTCGCCGTGGACTTGCTGACAATCTTCCTAAAAGAGATATGCTGGGATCTTACTATACTTACAGACGAGGAGATGCAAATCAAAGCCCATAAAAATGTTCTCATTTCAAGGTATGAATGACTTAAAATAAATTATGAAATGAGTTTACTTTACAAAGTTGTTTATTTACAACTTCTTGTGAGTGACAATTTCGTTAGTTGCTACTCAGATTTCATATTGTATTGGTTTACTTTTATGGTATCCTACAAATAAATACAATGTAGGTTGCATTTTCAAAGAGTTTCTTTTTGAATCTTAAAATGAATGAAAAATGTCTATCTTTTGGTGTTTCTAAGAATTTTTTGGTTTTGATAATAATTATTAAACAATTCTTTTCCAGGTGCCACTATTTTGCAAGAGTGTTAAGCGGTGAATGCAAGTATGAAGAGGTTATAGCTCTCGACGGGTATGATTTCTTTTTTAATTTATGTTTGTTTCCATATTCATATTTACATTATTTTTTTTATTTTTTCTTTAATGCTTGGCATTTTTAATAATTTTAAAATAACGGTTAAATTTGTAGTGTTACTCTAAGCCAAATGAACTAATATTCCTTTCGGCAGGCGGTCATGTTCTACTTTGGATGTTGATGCAAATAACTTTTTCTTAGTTCATGTCCATTCCTTAGTTTGAGCATATGAATGCCACACAGCACCTCCAATAATCCCTGTCGCTCTCCAGTCCTATTGCATTTTCCCATGTTATGCCAGCATCACGTAGTTTTATCATATACTTTATGTGAATGGTATTTAACGGCCTTACAAGATGCCGGAATTTGGTTGGTTTGAAGAACAGGCAGGCCTGATTGAGATTCTCTTGAGGTAGATATATCTAATACGTCACTGAGTTAGGCTCAATGTCGTGTCTTCAGTATCAATGTGATAACATAATAACATAAGTATGTACATAATGTTCCTAATTTATATTTTTTCCCCTAATATTCGCCACCCAACTATTATGAATATATTTGTTGATACACCATCACTGCCCTAGGGGTAGTCATTTCTATAAAATATTGTTTTTTTTAATCGTGTTCTTCGGTTTTCTTTTCAGATACATGTTTAGGACCGTCCATTTTGCTATATGCCACCTGTATGCGGGAACCATCGAAGTGCCAAAATGTGTTAACCTGGAGGATTTGGCTGACCTAGCAGCAAAGCTGCGCTCCGATGGGATATCCGCTTCTTTGGATGATGCCCTGGCCAGAAGATATTGCCATTATTTCCATGAGGTAAGTGTTTTCATACTATCATATTTGTTGCGAGCACAAAATATTTGATATGGTACTCATAGCTGAGTGATCCTTCTGCGAAACAATACATTTTTCTTAAGTGCCCACATGCCCCACGTAGGTCTTAATTGAGATTTTATGTTATTTTCAGAGCATAAGCGTGGACATTCCTTAAACGTCGTTGATAATCTTGTTATATAATTTTGAAGCCTTATTATCCCTTAATATTTGATGACTGCTTAAAGTATTTTTACTACATAAAATAGTAGATATTCTTTTAAACCTCTCGATCTAATGTTTTAGATTAGAATTTTATATTTGAATATAAGTTAAAGTGTATAGAAATAAACCAACGGTGTTCCAATAAGAGGTCCTTTTTCTTGAGTGTGTAATTTGACAAGATAATTAAGAGCTAGTCGAAGAATCTAGGTTATCACAGGTTTTGTTTTTGTTCCGTTACGACCAACCGAGTACCCAAGTACACACCGTTTTTTTTTCTTTCGGTTTGGTACTTGTTCATACACGCGCGGTAACATGATCTTACTTCCTACTTCAGTTATCGTTTGACAATTTATGGCTACAATGTATGTTGAAGCTTAGCACTGGGAAATGCCAATAAAAATAGCGTATTTAAAAAAAAAATAGTACTTACCTTATTATTAGGTCAATAAGTATTATAAAACAATCGTTATTCGTAGGATATTTTATCACGTTTGAATGGTCAAAGCCATGGCTTATAATCAGTGTCTTAAGAATTATCTTCAAATGTGTTAATCGTGCCCAATTTTTGAATAAGAAAATGTCTAATTCTTGTCAAATTTGAGATCGCAGAGATTATAAATAAAAAAAATTATCGTAAATATTTTACTATATTATAATGTTAACAACAATTTTAGTAATGGTTTTATAAATGTGTTTGACTATATTCTAAAACATTATATTGAGAGTTTTAAAATAATACTATTTTATGTAAATATAAAGGATAATAAGGCTTCAAAATTATATAAATAGATTATCTTCAACGTTTAAGGAATGTCCATGAATTTATGGAATGAAAATACCATAAAATCTCTATTTTGACCTACGTACCTATGACCTTGGCGCACATGGGTCGTTAAGATTTTTAAATCTGACAACCTAATCACTTTTTTTAACAGATTATCATGATCTACTCAAATGACTTACGAGTAGTAATTGTTGGAACGATCAACTTGTTGGTCTCTATCCAATTATTTATTTAGCAGATGAGTGGTTTTCCATTAGATTCATAAATTTTTTCTAGATGTCGTGTATATATATATATATATAAATCCAGCTATCATTGGTGCGTCCTTTTACAGACCCCACAGTATAGCGTCCATCAGAAAGACTTGATTTTTCGTAAATTTAAATAAAGTATATTCTTTTTGTCATGCATCTGACAACCGTGAGGTATTTAAATTTTTGAAAAACGTTTATTTAAAAATATACAAAAACAAAAAACCACCTTTTAATAACCCGCTTATCGGAACTCCTTTCATATTAATACATTAAGGCGTCCTGCATATATTTCGTTATAGTGGGTAGCGTCTAGTGCGTCCAACTTTTATATTTCGTTAGATTATCCCAACAATCGGACGTCTTGCAACGTTGCCACTATTTCTTTACGTTTTTGTTTTATAGTTAGGTACGTTGTTATTGAATGTGAAAGCGTTCGTGCGTAATTATGAGTATTTTGGAGACTATTATTTAGAATAGAAAAATTGGAATTGTACTCGTATTTATATTATTATGTTTCGTGATATGATTGATATATGTAATGTTGGGTATTTTCCAACCTTTGTCTTTTCATTCTCCCGCCTCAATTTTCTTCCGTCTTTGCTGGAATACTTATTTTTAAGTATCGGAGATCTTGATATCTTCTATATAGTAGGTGGCAGTAGCGAAGGGTGGACGTGGGCTTTTAAGATCCGCCATAAATAGTTTTTTGTTAGTCATAGGTATTTGTTTTTATTGAAGTAAGACTACAATTTACAGAGGGTGCTGGTTTGTTTTAAAAAATCAATTAAGCCCTGCCTAAACCAAACCATAATAGTTTTGGTATACTTTGGGCGATACTACAAAATTTTACACACTTTTTCATTCATACTTATTAGTTTTCGTTGGATTACATATTATTACAAATATTGTTGGTTCATTTTTTTAAATTCAATAAACATCCTAAACATCCATAACATGTCTAAAGTTACATTTGATTTAATTGCATAAATTTAGATATTTTATAGATAGATGAATATCTTTTGACTGTTATTTATTATGGATTGGTTTCGCAGGGTCTAATTACATTTTAAAAGCTAAAAAATACCGTGTGTAAATTGTAGTCTTATTTTAATGAAAACAAATACGTATGACTGACAAAATTTTATGTGCACTATTTATAGCTGATCTTAACAGCCTATCTCCATCCTTTGCCACTGGTAGGTGGTAATTAAGTTTCAAAATTCTCTGATTCCCTTTACTCTGATAAGTGAAACTATATTTTGCGGATTCATTAATTGTATAAGCAGAGTGTTTAATATAAAATTAATAGCATAATACCTGTATAGGTACCTACATTTGAATAAACACAAAAAAACTAGATATTTATTTAGTTTATACAATGTCATCATCATTGTCCAGGGTCTAACCGATGCTGGGTGAAAGAAAAATAGTCATAAGCCACAATTTTTTTTTTATACATTCATATTTTAATAGCCAATGGATAAATCATATTATGTTTTTCCTTGTGATGTGTAGATTAATAATAGTACACACAAATGAACACAGCAAAACGGCTATGATAATATAAAAATGCTCATATCTCAAAACAATGTTTTTGTGGCATATTATTGTCTTGTAATAACCCATTCAATTGTAAAAACGTGTATCTTCGTATTTTAAACATTTCCTTAAATATCATTTTTAAAAGGAAATTAGAGGGCGGCAAACTCAAGGACCGTCCTTGACGGCAAAACCCTTAGCTATGTCACTACCTTATCTTAAAGGAAAAGCATAAAATGTAACGAAACAATGGTACTGTTCGGTTATACGGAATACAGCGGAAAACGCATTTTTAGAATACCCGATATACTGGATTATTTGTTAGTTTGGGTTAGTTTAGGTTAGGTTGGGTTAGTTTAGGTTAGGTTTGGTTAGGTTTGGTTAGATTAACCTAACAAATAATCCAGTTTCTCGGCTATTTTCAAAATGTGTTTTCCGCTGTATTCCGTATAACCGAACAGTACCGAAACAATTAATAAAAAAGGTTTTTATAATGAAATATTATTTATCTTTTATACATTGAAAATAACGTAGTATTCAATAATAATTGGGTGTCGTGACACACATAAAAAGTATTTTCATTTTATTGGTACATAATACCTTAATATAGTTAAGGTAATTGATAAAATTATACAATAGTGGATAGGAAAAAAAGGTACCTACCCGATCTGTACTTTAAAATAATCATACAAATTAATAATAGAAAATAACTATTCCTAAATAAAGTTAGGTTGGTAGTTAGCAGAAACATTAGTGGATAAAAATAATAGGCACCCAATATGTACTTCAAAATAGTTACATAATTTAATAATTAAAAAAATAACAAAAACAATGCCTAAATAAAGTTAGGTTTTTGGCAAAAACACAATTATGTATAAGAAAAAAGTAACCCAATATATAATGAAAAATAGTTTAACAAAAAACAAAAATACAAGAATTACCTATAAGTACCAAAATAAAGTTAAGATGATTGATAAAAACATACGAGTATCAATAAAATAGCTGGTAATAAACTCTTGCAAAAAATTGCTAAGCTCAATAAAGTATCTTTCCCTACCAACAATAAAAATAAAGATATTTATGATACTATACAAAAATTTAATGCTAAGTAGGTTACTAAAACTCCAAAACAGTATCCGAAACAATAACGGTAATGCGATAAAATAATAATACATACCTACCTAATTTACCATACATCGCGACTATCCGAAGGTCACATCATAGGAATGAGCAATGAATAAATAAATATTATTTTTGCATTACCCGTGCTGACATTATAAATCTGGAATACAGCGTTGCCAATCGTAGGACGTACGACACGCGACACATTGTAAACAAAAGATACGTGCACAAATATACAATCATGGCTAGTAGCGCCGTCAGCGACAAAACTGCAAACTACAAATACATATTTTGTTCCTATGAGGTAACAAAACTGCGTCTGGGCTATTTTCGTTTTTAGACTCTATGAGCGGTTGGGAGATGAGATAACGTAAAATTACATGAATTCAATTCTGCGTCCGTATACCGGACGCCGTATTACAGTTGGACGCAAGATTGAATGAAAGTGTCCTATTAGATGACGCAGTAATGATAGCGGGATGTATATATATATATATATATACCCCGTTGTTTATAAACAGAATCGATATACATATTTACATGATGAATATGCGAATGCGAATGCAATTTTTATGATGTAGAATTCATGTAAAACAAGTGTGATAATATAATAGTCGTTTATGCATGCGCATGTTCGTGGGTGAAATTATTTTGTGCAATTATGCATTATGCTGTTTCTTTTTTGCCAATTTGCCAAGACGAATATAATGGGATAGGTACCTATCTGTCTTTATTATTGTTTCGCTTGCGAGATGTAGATGATCACTTTTTGTTTAAAATTCAGGTATTTGTAACGCATTACGTTTGTGTATGTCTGTTTTATGTATTTATTACGATATTTGCTAAGCGTGTACCTGCAAGCGATTTATAAAAGTGCAACACTGTCGTCAAATAAACGCATTATAGACTCGTAGCATCGTAGCTGTGTACCATATATATTATTATTCGCAGTGTTAATTTTTTTAAATATTTTAATATATAACAACTCGTCACATACTAATTTCACATTTTTATTAATTATTAGGATCACTTTGTCCAACAACTACACAATACCAATTATCAATAATTGTTTTTCACCATATTGTTAAAATTTTGGAAATGCAGAGTTACACTGCAGTCTGCGATCTGCACTATTTCACATTTATAGCTGTGCCACAACACCCGCTTCACATTACCAACAGAAGCTTAGATGATTTTTATAGCTCGATGATATAACAGTCACCTTGGTATTGACAGTAATTTTATTGTTAAAATAATAATATAGTAAAGTTGTTGCGTCCGTGAATTATTTATTGTAAAATTTTACAACAGAGCAACAAAAATATTATAAATTTTATTCATGTGTCAGCCTTTCTTTGTGATGTGATACTACACATTTGTCATGTTTTTCTTTTCAGCCTTGTTCCACCTGCAAAGTGTCAGGGCTAGAGTGCTTAAGATTAACGCACTCTACAGAAAATGATATGTTCAGCACAGTTTTGAAATGGGTCAGAAAATATATTGAAATATTCAAAAGCGGTATTGCGCAATTCGAATTACCAAATAATGTAGTTGAGATGGTTTTCAAAGATTACCATCCAGAACTGGTGAGTTAAAAGAATGTATATTAGAATAATGGAATTTGATTTTTTCTTATATTACCGTGATAATATATTTGTACTGGAGTAGTTACACAATGTACCTATCTCTATGGTTTTAACCTCTAAACTAATTAATTTGTAAACGATTACATTTCTTTTTTTCCCCCATATTAATGGTTTTAAATTAAATTTGTGTTGAAAAAAATCTTATTCACAATTATCACAAGTAACCTACTATGGCGTGTTTGCACTGATGCAGCGGTGGCAAACCTATGGCACGTGCGGAATTCTGCTGCCACGCGATTATAGTAATATCTATCTATATGTTATATAAAATACCAAGTATGCTTGTTTAGATGTATTAATGTAAGTCAAATGTGGCTTGTTGGTGATATAAAATCATATCATTTAGCTTTTAATTTTAATAATCTTTCGTATTGAAGTTTTGAAATATGACATTTATACAAAAGTTATTTAAAAAAAGTAACTCATTAATTTAGTATCTACCTAGCAGTGGCAGTGACATTATATTAATTCGATAATCAATTTCATTCAACTAATCTTTGTTATGTATATTATATAATATTACATACAATTATTAAAAAAAAATACAGAGCTGTTACTTTGTCATACAATACATCATATGAGGCGTAGAGTTACAAAACCCGCTCTGGGCGATTTTTCAAAAAAAATAATTATGAATGTACGCAGGAGCTCTTTCGTAAGACCTATCTTCTGTTCTAGGTGAGAGTTTTAAATCCCTCTCTGTTTCTTCAAAAAATCAAAATAAATATCGAGGAGACTGACTAAACCCGCTCTTAAAATAAATTTCTTCTGGTAAAACCTCTCTGCGTAACCGGCCAATCAGACGCCGCGATTTAAATAATGACTCTTCACGAATCCTTTAATCTCCATACAGACCGTCAAACCGTTTTCTCGTGCGCGTCATAATTTTGCTTCAATTATTTTACTATTTTTTACTTTTAATAATGAATGTTTCAATAGTTAGTGTAACGGATTCTCAACAAGAACAATCAAGGAAGCGTTTGAAAAATTCAGCTGCTTGGAAACGTATTTAAAAATTGACTATATTTTGCTGTATTGTCATGAATAACCCAGTGGTGGCTCATATTATTTTCTAGTTTTACGTGTATTTTTTGTTGTCATTTATATTTAATATTCTGTGTGATATAATAAAATATCATAAGGTTCTCACACGTTTTTATCAATATTTGGTTTGTGTCAAAAATATAATTAAAGGAAAACTATTTTCTGTCGGAGAAATGCTTTTTGTTTGATAATTTGTACTATACAAATGATAGATTTAGTAGGTTATATTACGTTAGGTATATTTTTCATCTCCCTTGATAAAAAATGACATTCCTTATCATTATCTCCACGGGACAATTTTTTTCATCATAAAATTGTATCATTCGTATGAACGATAATGAATTTTAATTCAAATATGTTTAATAATTTGTAGATTAGCTTAGTTGTAATAACGACACATAGTTAACAATGCTGTGCTATCTTGTAGAAATACCGTTACTTTTGTAATACGTTTTTGCAATAAATTTCAGAAATTCCACGTTTACTATTATTTGTATATAAAAAGTAGCAGGAACAACAGAAAATATGTAATAAATATTTATGTGGGAAAATAAGTAAGCTCATACATCGCGACTTTTGTTTATCGGATCTGGTTTCTGAATTAAATGCTATAAAATATCTAATATACCTAAGTAGATTATGAATAATATAGCTTAAAAATATTATCATTTTATTTTTACATTTAATAAATAGGTTGGTAGGTAATGGTGGGTTTCCCACAGACATGGAATTTGGGGACACAGGTAATACAGGGATTAGTTAGGTAAACGCCGGTATTTAGGTCCGCTGGGTTTTTTTATTTATGCTATTGATATTATTAAAAAATATGTTATTGTTATTTCAAATTATCTTATAATTACCTTAAGGCCATCCTCCCACGGCGCAACTTATGTCCGTCGGAACTGAAACAAAAATTCCAGCCAGTATCTAGCTAATGTATTTCAATGGCGGCTCGCTGACGGCGAGACCGGAATCTCTCAGCTTCAAAACGGTCGCGAAGAGATGCGACATGCTAGTCGCGCGGTCTCTGAAGTTTCCAGTCACCGTAAAACAGTGGTACCAACATCATTAGATTTCGGTGAAAAATCATATTTTCTTACCAAAATTGGTAGCACTTCGTAAAGCCGCTAGCGTCATATCGTAAAAACGGAAACAACCAGAGACGTCAAAACTCAAAAGTACAAGATGAGCGAAGCGAGCATGTTTGTATTTTCTTTTTGAATAGCAGGAGTGATGATCCTAACAAGCTCGAGGTAGCTTTCCTTGGACATTCTATAGAAAGCCAGAAATTTGGAATCGGTTTCTTTCAGTTCCTTTGCAGCAACAAATAGTCTGCAGTTTATGTTCCTTTCTATATAAGGATGAATCCAATATTTTCTTTTATTTTGACTCCTGTATCTGTTGTATTGATACAAAACCAAAGTCTCCTCGTCGCTTGACCCGCTCCAAGACATTGTTTGTTAAATATTAACTTAAATTAAAATAACCTAATAAGCGCGCGTGTTTTGTACAACACAGCTGATAGTCCAGTTTGGCAGTTTGAGGTTATGTGATTATTATTTCAACTGAGTTTCAGTAGCGCCGTGTGCGAAGCATCACATTGGCCAGTTTATGAGATCCTTCACAAACCAGTTCTGTCAGATTTCAGTTGCGCCGTGGGAGGAGGGCCTAAGGGTTTAAAAATATCTTTCTGATTCAAAATATGGTCATTAATATTAAAATTATTAGGAATTATTAGGGTACTTATATAATTATAAAAGATTAGTTACCTATTAAACAAATAATTTGCATGGTATGTAGGTAATAACTAATTGTCTCCAGAAAAAGTAACATTTTTTGATAATGGTTTTTTTTTGTTTATTATAGAATAAAAATAAGTACATGACATTAACATATTAAAATTAGAAAGTTGTACAAAGGCAATTTGACATAGTAAAAAGTAGGCACTATTCAACTAAATAACTATTTTTTTAAATCTAAAAAAAATATTTTCAAGACAAGTAAATACCACTATTTTTAAAAAATATTACATACCAATATAACAGCTAAATATGTAGGTACAATGCGAAAAATATACAGCTACCATTAGGTAAGAATGGCTACAAAATATTTTCTAGACAAAGTAAATTTGAAAATATATTACATAATTAAAATAAATACGGACCGCTACTAAACTATCATCTCCTGTCGACAATGTACCATTGTGCGACAAACTCCGCTCTTTTTAAAAAAATTCCGCCTGTCAGGTAGAGACTGACAAAGACCGCTCTTGGGATAATTAAAATGCATTTATTTGAATAAATACAGCTTATACATTGGATTTGACATTTTATTATACTTTTCCGTATGTAACGGAAGAAATATAATATCTAAAATTACACTTAAATCGTCATGATATGCCCAAAACAGTTTTTCGTCATTTACTCAAAACTCAAAAAAGTCTGTAGAGCGGGTTTTGTAACTCGACGCCTCATATTACACAGTACTTACCACTTGGCCAACATCTCGACGATGACTAAATCTGAATACTGGATAATAATTCCAACATATTAGTATGCATCAGCTGCGCGTGCGCGGTGATCTCGTCAAAAACGCTAAAATGCTACATGCTAAAATATTATTTAAGCTTCAATTACATTGAGCTACTTTACGAGCTGTTTGTTGGCGAATTTATAATCTGCCTGTAAAGTCGCCCAGTGTCGCCAACAAACAGCTCGTAAAGAAGCTCAATGTAATTGACACTTTACTGACCGCTGCGACTCTATCGAAATTATTATAGCCACAATTATGGTATCTTCCGTTGAATCTGTTTACGGGAAAATTATTACTTATACACAATAATATGCACTCTCTCACTTTCTTGAATGAGATTTTGTTCGCTAGCGAAAGAGGTATTATATTTTTATTTTGTGTATTATTGTGTCAGTAGTTTCAGTCAATAGGTTATGGTAGTTCTCGTATTGTCTATATAATGCTCCATCCAGAGTAGAATTTGTGTTTTATATTAATTTTCAATAATTTAATTTAAACTAATGTATTTTCATTTCAGAACAAAGACAACATCATGGAAAACTTAGCGATGTTCGCAACGATACTGAATAATAAAAACGTCAGTGAAATGGTGGCGACGTTTTCAGTTGTCAAACAATTCATTAAATACATTGCATCTAATTTAAATGCTGTCCTCTGCTCGAATGCATTTTTAAAATTAAAGGAGGACACAGTTAAGCATCTGTCGTCTATTGTTATCAATTGTCTTTTGCTGGGAGCAGAACGAGCCAGTGTAAAAGATGCAATCAGAGCATACGATAAATTGGATGATCTAACCGATGACCGGATGCATAAAATGTGGATTAATCTAAATAGCGAATTATCAGTGATATGCGAAAAAGTCTTAATCAAGAGTGTACTCCTGAACAAGCAGCGGCCACAATGGGTGGTGGAAGCAAAGATACTGAAACCATCAGTGAAACAGCATATCGCCGATTTACTTTCTGCAGTACGGGCATATACGGACTTTAGGCTTGTGCGCAATGTAAGTTTATATTATTTTCCTTTTTTTCACCAGACCCAAAATTCGAACCCAGGACCCATAACACATTATAGGCTGACATATTACCGCTCGGCCGTCGTGGGCGCTTGAAATAATACATGTCTTTTTTAATTGTGTATTTAATGTGTACCCAGAGAATGGACCTGATAGGTTGATATAAATTACTGACATCCATTTCTCGTAAAAAATATCTGTTATGGACCTCTTCGTGAGGCGGCCAATATCGACACCGAATTGTTGTGCCAATTTTGCAACTTACAAAAACAAGAAGTTTTCTTTTTCATTTAGAATATTTACGATGGCTATGTACTGTGTTAACTATATTATTTTTCCTTGTTTGCAGAGAAAAAAGACCATGACAGTACGAGAAGAAACTGATATTATCGTTAATGCCGTGGATATCTGCAACGCAAAGAAAAAAGATGACCGTTTGAAGAAAAAACGTAGGTCTCAAACTAAAACTAAACATGCTCCGAAGACAACAGTTATTTACCGAAATGAATCTTTCATATATAAAAAAACCGTGTTTACAGCACAGGTAAAGAATACTAAATCATTGGGAAAGGTGGTTACAACGACCGCAGTAAAGAGTCTCTCAAAGGTCGCAACAGCCGCGTCAGCCCTGAGTCGTACTAAAGCACCGCAAATTGTCAAATTGAATAAAAAATCTAGAATTCCAGTGCCAATTGTTGGAAAGGCGTCAAAGAATGCAACAACAGCGTCAGCCCTGAGTCTTACTAAAGCACCGAAAATTGTCAAATTGAATAGAAAATCTAGAATTCCAGTGCCAATTGTTAGAAAGGCAAAATCATATCAGCGCAATCCACCTAATTATGACGAAATTATTTTGAATTTATGTAGTGGAATTGAAACGCTGCATATTACAGATAGTAATGTTGGTGTGGCACAATCACATCAAGACAATTCGCCAAATTATGAAGAAATTATTCTGAATTTATGTAACGGAATCGAAACGCTGAATATTACAGATAGTGATGTTGGTGTACGACCTGGGACATCGGGATTTCAGCACTCAATACAAAGCTGTTCTGCAAAAGTGGTTCAAAAATCACCTCATGAAAAGAAGTATTAAACTGGTGCTTCTGTCATAAACCTGACTGACCCAGCTTTTGTTTATTTGGAATCGATCATCTGTTTGAAAATTTCTTTTTTATATTTTTATGTTTATTTGATAGATACCTACATAATAAGTGTTATTCCAAGTATGTATAATATCTTATCTCATCTCTCAAGTATTTCTTTTCAGTTTATTTTTTACATACTTTATTTACTAAGAATTCCTACATATTTCCAAGTGAAATTAATTTCTAGCTATTTAATCGCCGTGCTTCAACTGGCCGCGATGATAATGATTTATATTTTTCTTTTTTTTTTATTATTTATTGTTTTTTTTTTAGTTAAGTATCAATGTTTTTTTGCAGACTTTGTAATACTTCAAGTGTCATATTTACAATGAATCAATTTTCGAAAATATTCCACCTGCACTTAACTGTAACTTGTACTGCCATCTGACTTAACAGTACAATATAAACTTTCCATTAATAATTAATACTGTCTTTGAGAAAAGAGACGTAAAGTTCCATAGACTGATTATTAAAATGACCTCATTATAATTTTAATTATGTAATTTTCATCTCTCTGTATTATTATCTATGGCAATATCAGTGTATTTTAAAAGAACTTTTGCACTGAATTTATATACTTATTTATAACTTGGTCACATCAGCAATAGTTTAAAAAAATAATCAATTCTTTTCAAATTGTATCGCAAAAGTGCTTATTCGTTAGAGTTTTTTTTTATTAAAAGGTCTGTAGCTTAGTATTTCTTATATTTCGTAGGAGTAAGCTATAATTTTATACAAATATGGTTCAAACATGCATGACATTATCCTACAATTTATTGTTAGGCTATGTTGCTAGAGTATTTTGTGAGGCGATATGCTGACATTCTTCTAAGAGTTAGTTGGTGATAGCTGGTCGATTAATCTTATTATTGAATTATATTTATTACTTCAAATGTTCACTAAAGAAGCTGCCATTCCTAGAAATGATTATCAATAAATGTAGATTCGAATCCTGCTGAGTGATTATTGTTCAATTTAATGGCATTCTTTCAGGGATCGACTGTAAAATGAATTATAGAATCTATTATAGCATTTGCCTTTGCAGGATTATTCCACATGGTGGTTATGTGGTTTGTTAGTTTGATAAAAATAAATTTGTAATTATTAAAACTGTTTTGGGTACAATCAAAACGTGGTATTTCCAGTGATATTAATGTAACTTTTTATATTTAATGCTGGTCTATTTATTATAAAGTAAAGTATTCTCTAGTCACCTGAGATGTGCAAAATTGATTTACCTATCATTTTCCCACTAAAAAAGATTTTTGTGTTTAGTAGGTAATATCGAGAATCGACTCCATGACAGAATTAGAATAGTGTAGGCATAAATAATTATCTAAGATGGAACTGAGAATTTATAGTATTTATTGTGATCCGTAGCTCTGTAAAATTTATTATAGAATTTGCCTTTGCAGGACTCTTTTAAGTCCACATGGTGGTTATGTGGTTAATTAGATGGATAAAAATATATTTGTAATTACTAAAAGTTTTTTTGGGTACCAATCAAAAGGTTATTTTCCAGTGATATTAACATAACTATTCATATTTAATGCTAGCCTATTTATTATAAATTAAAGAATTCTGTAGTCACCTGAGATGTGCAAAATTGACAATTTACCTATCCTTTTCCCAATAAAAAAGGGTTTTTGTGTGTAGTAGGTAATATCGAGAATCCACTCCATGACAGAATTAAAATAGTGTAGGCATAAATAATTATCTAAGATGGAACTGAGAATTTACAGTATTTTTTGATAATTAATTTGGATACATACCTATTGAAAAAAAATCTATTTTTGTATTATTATACATATCCAAATTTACAAATTTTCTGAGATTTTCATTGTTACACGATTGTTAACTTCATTTTTTAAGTGCATCTTTAGTGTATTATATTTGCACAGAGTCATGTTATGTAATTTTAACCAAGATGAACTGAAATCTAATCTATCTAGGATATCTAAGATGAACTGAGAATTTACAGTATTTTTTGTGATTGTGTGCAGCTGCAAATGTGTCATTTGCACATATTATTGTATGTATTGAAAAAAAATCTATTTTTGAATTATTATACAGATTTTCATTGTTATACGGTTTTGGACTTTATTTTTTTAAGTGTAACTTTATTTTATAAAGTTTGTACTGAGTCACATTATTTGATTTTGTAATATACAATACTACTTCTTGTGAATGCTAAGTCATGATATTTAAACGAGTATTTAATAAATTTTGCAGTCTTCGATCAGCTATATAAACATCCTTTTTATTCAGCCATATTTTGACAGATTACAATGTCTGCAATAATTAAAATGAAAGCCGCTCAAGTCCATGTTAAACACTTATTTTTTTATATTCTTTTCATTCTAAATTCATTGTATTTTTGCAAGATCTATGATTTAATGTATAGCTTACTCTAATATTATCCGATTCACAAAGACTTCTTTCTTACATACTGTAGTTGTGACCAGTAAAAAATGAGTTCTAGCCATTTCTTTTTCATTCCATGATTTATGGCCTCTTATGTTTTTTTTTGTTTGTGAGTCAATGATCCTGGAAGAGTACATTTTTCGTTTTGGTTATGAACTGAGTTTAAATAGTTTATACTATTCCTTTGTTAATATTGTTTATGATTAAATTTTGATTGTGATATTTGAAACTTACCTGTGATTTGTAAAAGTGCCTAAGTAGTTAGTCATTGTAAAATTTCTGCATAAGTACATAAAACGTATTATTTTTTTAGTACAAATTATTCATTTGTTTAAATTGTTTATGTTTTTTTGAATTTAAATTGTTTATTAAAGTTTTGTGATAAAAAAGTACATAAGTATTATTTTTTTGGTTCAGATTAATCATGTGCTTAAATTGTATATACTTATGTTTTTTCTGAATTTAATTTTGGACTTTATTTTTTTAAGTGTAACTTTATTTTATAAAGTTTGTACTGAGTCACATTATTTGATTTTGTAATATACAATACTAATTCTTGTGAATGCTAAATCATGATATTTAAACGAGTATTTAATAAATTTTGCATTCTTAGATCAGCTATATAAACATCCTTTTTATTCAGCAATATTTTGACAGATTACAATGTCTGCAATAATTAAAATGAAAGCCGCTCTCAAGTCCATTTTGTAATGTTAAACACTTATTTTTTATATTCTTTTCATTCTAAATTCATTGCATTTTTGCAAGATCTATGATTTAATGTATAGCTTACTCTAACATTATCCGATTCACAAAGACTTCTTTCTTACATACTGTAGTTGTGACCAGTAAAAAATGAGTTTTAGCCATTTCTTTTTCATTCCATGATTTATGGCCTCTTATGTTTTTTTTTTGTTTGTGAGTCAATGATCCTGGAAGAGTACATTTTTCGTTTTGGTTATGAACTGAGTTTAAATAGTTTATACTATTCCTTTGTTAATATTGTTTATGATTAAATTTTGATTGTGATATTTGAAACTTACCTGTGATTTGTAAAAGTGCCTAAGTAGTTAGTCATTGTAAAATTTCTGCATAAGTACATAAAACGTATTATTTTTTTAGTACAAATTATTCATTTGTTTAAATTGTTTATGTTTTTTTGAATTTAAATTGTTTATTAAAGTTTTGTGATAAAAAAGTACATAAGTATTATTTTTTTTGGTTCAGATTAATCATCTGCTTAAATTGTTTATACTTATGTTTTTTCTGAATTTAAATTTGCAATAAATAAAAATTCTAATAAATAACTCGTTTGATTTAATCAACCAGTACCAGCTATTATATTATGTGTAGCAATCTGGCAAGGGATTCAATTTTCTCTAATTCAAATTTAGAAAAGTTCTTTCCAATAATTGAACACTGGAAAACATGTCATACATATAACTAAGAGCCATAGAGAGAGAGGCATATAAATTCATTATCAAATTAAAGCTTTAAACATATTTTAATCGATCAAAACCTATCTAACTTCAATGGGAAAAATAAAATATATTTTTTTATTTCAAAGACAAAGCGACAAACTAGAAAAAAAATGGCCAAATACATATAAGCGCAATACTGCCAGAGCTATTGTATTGTTCAAGTAGTTTCTTGAAACAAAATTAACAAACATACGAAAAATAAAAATGAACAAATGTATCAAGCAAGATCGGTGATCTTATGAACATATTTTTCTTAATTTTTTAATATACTTTACGTCATTATTAATTACGTTGTAATATTAAAAGTTGAGCCAATTAAATTTAACATTTATCTCCCCAGGAAGTGGCGCCATGGTGGAGAGAATTGGCATTATTGGGCATTATATGGATTCTTGGATTGTTTACGTGTATCGTGTATCTAAGCGCTGAGTATTCATTCATACGTCATAACAACGCTGCCAATCGCGTCCTCGACAAATGTCACATGTTCCAAGGTCGCGTTTTGTTTTCGTTTTTTATTCTGCTTTGCTTTCGAAGTTACTTACTGAACGTGTGTAAGTTTTGATAGGTACTGTGTTCGAGTAATTAGGTACCCATTCAAACGCAATTTTGTGACAGCATTTAAATAATACAAGAAGCGCTTTTAGATTCGTATCGTCAATTATGACGGTTAATGAATGCAATGAGATGTCTTTCACCTGTTTCATAAAATAGGCAATGTCTTCCAGAAGGTGTGTATTTCTGAATGACTTCGTTGGATCGCTCAACGATATTTATTTATTTATTTATAAAAAGAGTATTACGGCATAACCGCTATTGGCCAATGCGCCATAATACATAATAAATACAAATATATAAAAATATCTTAATAACAACTAATATAACAAGAAAGTGGCAAAGAGAGCATGTGTAAATATTAAAGAAATATGATAATATATACAATTATAAATTTAACCTATTTAATACGTCCACAAACATTATATAGTTAACAAAAAACAAATCAACCTTTATGGTGCCATCAAATAAGCTAATTGCACGATACACAGCATCATGCAACATAACATCTGTCCTGTGACAAAGTATCTTGAAGTCTGTGGAGCTACGAGTGATATTAGTGGGAACATGAAAATTAATATTTGCCAGTATATGCGGATTGTAAATGAACCCACGAAGAAGTAAAAAGAAATGCTTTAAAAGAACAATCACTCTTCGGGTAGACAGGGATTTCATTGATAGCATACCCAGAAGAAAACGAGTCGGGAAATTTATTTTATTGTCATTATCATAAGGAAAGAACCCGTATGTTCTTAAGTAGAGAAATCTAAGAAATCTATTGTGGACTCGATCCAACTTAATTATGTGGATGGACCTATTAGGACTCCAAATTATGCTGGCATATTCAATAATACTCAACACAAATGATACGTATAATGTACGTAGCACTCGGACGTTTTCGAATGATTTTGAAACCCTTATAACAAAACCAAGCATTTTGCTAGATCTAGTACTGATGTTAAGAATATGCTGATTGAAAGTGAACTTTGCATCATACAATACACCCAAATCTTTTATCTCCGTTACCCTACTCATTATTGTACCAGACAATGTGTATGGGAATAATAAGGTGTGCCTTGAACGACTGAATGAAATAATATTACATTTGGAGGTAGCGAATTCAAGTTTATTCAATATAGACCATTGCGAGATAGCATCTAGGTCAGACTGCATGATCGCACAGCATAGTGGGGTTTCAATAGTTCGAAAAAGTTTAAGATCATCTGCGAATAGCAAACAAGAAGAATTGGTTATAACTTTGACAATAATTATCATCAAAAAATATTAAAAACAAAATTGGGCCAAGATTTGAACCTTGAGGAACACCAGATTTTGTTCTAAAAATCCGCTATTCATTCCCATGGTAATCAACAAATTGACGGCGATTTTTCAAATAAGAAGCAAAAAAACACATTATACTATATGACGCGCCAAATGTACAAAGCTTTTGTAATAAAATATCGTGATCAACACGATCAAATGCCTTGGAAATATCTGTGTACACAGAATAAACTTGAATTGACTTATCCATAGAATTTGAAATACAATTATTATACACTATAAGATTTGTTACTGTGGACCGCCTAAGTCGAAAACCATGCTGCGAATCGGAGATAGATATCTAAATCCTCTTCATACAACACTGGTTTCTGTACCATGGACGCTCCTGATTTACTCTATTTGGAATACGTTCGCAACACGGAATTCGTAGAAATGGTATGTTCAAAAAACGACGAAGTTCGCAAACGTTATTTTCCATGGTTACATCAAGTTCGCAGATGTTATATTCCATGCTGACTTTTGATTTGAAGGTTATATCGACATCTATTGCCAACGATGGATTCTTTAAGTTTTTGTAATATTGATCGCATAAACCCCGCAAAAAATATGTAAGGTGAGTCGGGGTAAGTGTGACATATAATTTGATGAGATGAATTTCAACCTGGTTCATGATGAATAGGTATGTTTTAAACAGTTGAAAACTTTACCATAGGATCTACAATATCATTACAATTAATATGTACAGAAGGAACCCACTGTATATCTTACTATAATACGACATTTTAATATTTTTTGATCACTAGTCAGTTTGTCACACTTACCCCGATATTGGGGTAAGTGTAACTAAATTCACCATTGTTCCAAAAGTTCTTCAAAACCATAACGTATTACATTACATGCATAGAAAGGTAATATATCATTTAATGGATATTGACTGTTAAATTAAAGATTTTGTATAGATTTTCAACAAAAATGATCTAAGTATATCATTTTTTTTGGGGTAAGTGTGTCATACTAATGTATGTAGAGCTAGTGATGTCCCGAAACAAAAATTACGTTTTTTATTAGGTAGGTACTTAATTATTTAATGTGGTTATCTCAGCAACAGGAGTGGTAGGTAAATGAATCAAAGGCTTTTGAAGATTGACTTATAATTTTATTTGTCTCGAAAGAGCACAAATACAAAGTATACAATACAGGAATGCAGAGCAACCCTAAAAATAGTCAGTACTTACATGACACGACATGAAACGATTTTAGATAGTTTTGATAAAAATGAGAAAAGGGCATATCTATTGAATACGTAAACACTATGTAGGTATTTATTATTTGATTTATACATTATAAAGAGTATTATACCTATTTAATATATTTTACTCACTTTTTACATATTATTTTACTAAGAGAATAAATTAAAAATCAAATGATTTTTATTTTAGGGGACTTCGAAACTAACCTACCATTTTAAGGGCTTTTGAAATTAACATGTATGATTTTAGAGTGTTATGAAATTTGCATTGTAGCAATGACGCAAGAGGAAATAGCAAAAGGCGTTCTGTGGTTATTTTTCTTGGAGAAAAAATAAATGTAAGTCGAAGTATTTACTAAATTTAACAATATAATTATGTTTGCGACATACATTTTATTACCGTATACATATACATATAAATAATATGTAAGTGTAATGAAAAATAAAATATATAATAAAAAAAAAAAAGTAGGTGTTTATTATAAAAAAACTGGAAGATATTTAATACATTTTCGTTGAAAATGCTCAATTAACGAAACCAGTTCTGATTATTTACAAATAGGTTACACATTTTTAAAATTTGAAATGTTATAATAGCTTCACCAAGAATTAACAGGGTAAAATATTATTTTTTAGCTCGAAACAGTGAGCATTAACAAACAGTTGATGAAATTTATTACACCTAACATGATTATTTTCGTACTATTACAAATTTAAATAACAATCAGCAAACATAAAATGTGGATACAAATAGAGAGTAAGATATAAAAGAAAAAATAATAATTAATACACAAAAACATTAAAACTCTAGTAACGTTTTGGGTCTCATTCTCGAATCATTCTTTCGTTTTTACTGTACTTACAATTCAAGTTAAGTGCTTACTTACAAAACTATTTATTCTAACTTAATTATTTCGAATTGCAATATTTGAAATTGCGTGACTAGGTACCTACTGAATATTGTAACCAGAGATTTTTGTTTTGAAAATTATTTCGCCTCTTCGTCCAGTTGATGGTTGAGGCGATATGCAGATGATATCCTCTTGTTTCACTTCGTAAATGTCTTCTACTCTTGGAAATGAAAACATAATTTCGTTTTCTTTTTTAATCGTCTTAAGTTTTCGAGCAAACTTTGTCAGAATTCTGTCATCTTGCTCAAGTTTTATTATAACTCCGACAAAATGTTTCACAGTTTTTTTTGTAGCAAATTGTACTACATCCACTTTCCAATCTCTAACATTTCTGAATTAGATGCAACTGCAGTATCATCAAACTGATCAGACAATTAATTGAAGGATCGTTTTCCTCATCGCCGAGCAAATTATTAATATAGTCTTGCATATTATCTTCGCTTTCGTCACTTGATGTCCATGACAAATCTTCTTCTGATGACATGGGTTCGTGTTTTTTTTTGTTTTGGTGTACCTTTATCGGTTTCAATACCTTCTTCTGCATGTTAGTTTTGTCTTGCAATGGCTTTATTTTCTTTTCTATTGGGACATTATTTTTCATTCGCTCTATAACATCATAACATGTAATCACTTCTGCTCCTGGGGCAACCATTTTTCTCTTATTCTTTATATGCGCCTTACTACTGATAGAATTCAGCAAAAGTGTTTCAAACAAAGTTTTTTCTATATTTTCTGCAGGAAACTTCTTTATTTGGTAATTGAACAACTTTGCAATCCAGAATTATAGGCTTAGAAGAACATTTTTGAGTAGAACAGTCCCCATACAAATTGACGATTTTTTTTTTCTTCGGAAAATTCGATTTATAGCGATTTTCGCGAATTCGAAATCAAATTTTCAGAGTCCCTTGGATTTCGAATTATCTAGATTATACGGGTATACAAATTCTTACATATAAACATTCTATTTCAATTACGAACATGTTCGATCTTCGATACTTCGATCGATATAAATAATGCGTCATGTCCCATCACTAGTTAAAATATTGACTTTGCAAATTCATACAAAATATATGGGGGAAGTGTGACACAATACAAAGGCACACTTACCCCAGGTGTTTACTTTCGTGGGGGAAGTGTGTCTACTTGATTAAAGGTTTCAAATGCTTATAATTCAGTAAAACGATAGCATCACGTGAAGCAGCGTATCAAAACACATATACTCACCAATTTTTACAACCACAATGTGTAGATTTCCATGTTTAAAAAAATATTTTAGTAACAGCTACCATCTCACTCGTCGACTTCAAAATGTCGTCTGGACAAAATTCCATGTAGTCACCTCAAAAAACATGGTATCGACACCATTTCTGATTATTTTTATAAATCGGTGATTTTGCTATCACCTTTCCATAGATGGCATCATCCAAATTGTAGTAGATACTGAGATATCTTAGTAGCTACACTTACCCCAAAGTCACACTTACCCCGACTCACCTTACTGATTTCACGTCCATTTGTACATTTCTGTGCCATGTTGTCAACGTCTTAGACTTAGGCACTTTACTAAGGCTCAGAGTAACTGTATACTGAGCTTTGAGTACCAGGCCACATTCTGAGGATGCCTCATCCGAATTTAAACCTGGCTAGTCTGTTCTTCAAGCCAACCGGATTCTGACATAAGAAGAAAAGATATATATATGTAAGACATTCCGCATAATGCCGGAGGATATACCAGCATGGCGGGTTATGTATGAACCCCCGAGGGCAATAGAAGACCTGCACGGCTGAAATTGAGATGGCTGAACTGTGCACCAGGAGATTTAAGAACGCTCTGTGAAAGCAACTGGAGATTGTCAACGCTCGATCGTCCAGGAGGGCGATTCACGAATGAAGCAGTATGACCGGTTGCGTAAGGTAAGCGCAATGGACTTGCTTCCTAGCGCTCGGACCGTACACACGTATTCGCAAATCGCTCCGATCCGAATTTTATTTCTCTACCTGAATTTGCTCTCTAGCCGATAACCATTTGAATCCAGCCGCCTCGCTCTGAGTTGAAAAGTTTGTTTTAAAATATTCGACTTTTGTGTTCGGCTTTCGCTTCATTTATATTGCCGCGAATACCGTGCATCCTGAAGAACGTTCTCGCGAGATTGCTGCGAGCCCAGGAGCGGCTCCCGGTTAGGTCTGAAATAAGGAGACGCGCTCATCGTGTAAGCAATATATGACAGAGCGTTCTATAATTTCCGGCTTGCCCGTGTAATACCCGATGCGGGTAGAAGAACAGTTTTCAATAAGGCATATTCTCTCAGCCGGCACAATTTTCATTTGACTAGCATCAAGTAGAGTAGTTTGCGTGCCAAAGTCCTTAAGAAACCTCGATAGTAAATGCGAGGTATCCATGAAGGCATCTAGAAAAAAAAGGTAAGCGCAAGCATACTACAACGAAGTATATTAAAGGTCGACCGGTAGTGTCGTGGAGGAAGTTTTTAAAGATTACAGAGAGGATTAGAATTTGACAAACCCGGGATCCCTGGACTAGTCCCGAGATTGGCATTTTTTCCATGGTTTATATATATTTTTTATATTTACAAATAACATTAATAAAATCGGTCAAAAATAAATTTAGTAAGTATAATTTATACTACATATTTAAGACATTTTTATTAATATTGTGTACGTTCAATCTTGAAAATACATAAGTTTCAGTGACGTTCCTAGACAAAATGCCGCCCCTAAGCAGTGCCAAAATGCCGCCACATTTTTTATACAGTACTTTTTATCATCCTTTCATGACTCCAATATCTTAAGAAATGTGTTGTGTGGATACATTACTAACAAGATAATATATAGGTATACCACTAAATCTAATTTAAATGTCATCTCTGCTTCAATAGACAATATTGCGAGTCTACGGTTTCAGAAAGGTAGGCACATTTAAAAATGTACCTGACAACTACCAAAACTCGAGTGACTGGCAAACATATTTGGATAAATTTTAAATTAGGTATGCACGTGTCATTGCTGTTCACCAAGAACGTGACATCCAATAACAACGGAAGTAAACTAGACATCGCACACCCGACAGAAAATAAAGCCCTGTTAAAACTTTTATAGTACCATCTACCTAATTAATATATTTTTTTCCAACCAGTGAGCTGAATTTTTTAATGGAAATATATTTCCGTTATTACTAAGTTTAGGTAGTTTTCTATGTATACCTAATGATTCTCTTCGACTTGCCGCCCTCTGGGTAACTGCCGCCCCCAAGCGACGATCAATCCGCCTACCCCCACGGGACGTCACTGATAAGTTTAATATAGTAAACAATATTGTAATATAAATAATCATCATCATCATTAGCCTGAATCTATCCACTGCTGGATGAACGCCTCTTCAAGCTGCTTCCATTTCTCTCGGTCCTGTGCATTGCGTTGCCACGTACTTCCGCAGAACTTTATCATTTCATCGATCCAACGGCTCTAAGTCTACATTGCGGACGGACTTCTTGGATACCACTGGATGAGTAGATTTGTCCAACGATTGTCTCTTGTTCGAGCTTCGTGTCCAGCCCATCTCCATTTAAGGCTTTTAATAAACTCTATTACATCGCAAACCCTTCTCTGCTTCCTTATCCACTCATTCCCCTTTTTGTAAGATATAAGATCATTTATAAGTAATGGACATGGTCGAAAACAAAATGTGTCATAATATGTAGGTATTTAAAGACTACCACGTCGCGAGAATCTATATGAACGTACATTGAATTTATTACATTTTTTATCAGAATGTGTCATTGTTTGTCTTGTAAAACATTAATTCGCGAGCATCTATATAAACACAAACCAATCGCATTTATGAGGGTGTGCTCTGTTAAGTTTTATTTTATTGATTTTATAAGGTTTTTGAACACTATTTTATGTCATCTTATGTATTTTTAAACTAGCGAGCATCTGTATGTACACTGATCACATTTAGGTTCTTCATTACAATGTGTTATTTCATGTTTTTTTACGAGTACTGCTGGCACCATTCATTCTGCTTTGCGAGAAGCGGAAGGTTGAGAAGGCTTGAAAGTCTTGGTTGCTCAAAGGATGACAAAATTTTAAAGTAGTCAAGATTCTCAGCCATGAGAATACAACCAAGAAGAGAGGAGAAGACAACTAATTTGCCAGCATATATATGAACATTCATCGCATTTTTTAGGTTTTTCATCAGTATTGCCATTCCATATGTTTTAAGCTTACTAGGTATTTTTAAATTACATATTTGATTATATTGGAAATCACATTCATCACACGCAAATAGTTTTTCTCCTGAATGTGTAAGTTCATAAGTTCTTTCATTGAATAAGTTTATGTAATTTTAATATGTTTCTGATATTTCTTCCATCTACCTTCTGTCGAAAATAATGTTATTTCTATGCCATTTTACCATAATATTAACAAACTTATTTCGGAAGTCCTAACTTTTAGCTCAACTATTGAAAAATAATAAAAATGTTAGGTAATAAATAGTATTACAAAGATTTTACCACAGCGTTTCATTGGTTAGATTTTTATCTAGATCAATATTGTAAACATCTTTACAGTCTTTTGATGGTGGGAAATTGAAAAATCAAGAGTTACGTATTTTTATCAACATAATGAATAGCCAAAAAAAACAATGTTCTTTAAAATCGGATGATCTTGATTTTTTTTCTAGCAAACGTACCTATATAAGTATAGACATCTTATCGGTGGTAAACTCAAAATACCTAAACTATCGACTTACGAACATTTGGCAGCAACGTATTGTATACGTTGTTTAAGAACTAATAATCTTACACATTCAGGAAAAAAAACCAGTTGCGTGTGATGATTGTGATTTGAAATGTAATCAAATATGTCATTTAAAAATACATTTTAGTCTTAAAATATGTGGAATGATAAAACTGGTGTACATCCTCACAAATGCGATTTGTGTTCATATAAATGCTCGAGAATTAAAGTTTAAAAATACATACAATGACACATTCTGAAGAAAAATCTAATAAATGCAATGTATTTTCATATAGATTCTCGCGAATAATATGCGTACTTGCCAGACCAAGGATTAGAACATGGGACCCTTGACGCAATATGCCAACACTTAAGCCGCACGGCCATTTTTGGTGGATGGTGAAAAACCTTATAAATGCAATGTATGCTCATATAGATGCTCGCAACTCAGTCATCTTAAAAGCCATAAAATGACCAATTCTGGTGAAAAGTCTTATAAATGCAATGTATATTCATATAAATGCGTGGTACTTTGTTGTCTTAAAAGACATGAAATGAATATATACATATTATATTATAGAACATACACGTGAAAAATCTTATAAATGCAATGTATGTTCATTTGGATGCTCGCGATGGAATAATCTTCAAACACATGTTAAGTTAAAAATGGTGAATAGCCTTTTAAATAAATTGACTCTCTCTCAAGCCCTCCGCAATAGCCGCTTTTAGTGAGTCATGTTTTAGCAAGTGCATAGCCAACACGCCACAAAAACGGCAGTCAGTCAATAAACTGACATTGTGCCGCCAACATCTACACAAAAATCGGAAAATGTGCCGTCTTGTTCTATAAAACGATGTCAAAACACATCTAGGAACCAAAAAAGGGAACATGGGATTACTTTCCACTTATAAGTACTTCATAAACAGTGATTAATCTATATTAATCTGTAATCTGAAATCATTTCCTTGCTTAGGTAACATTTCGTTGCGTACACGCCAGAATTCTGCAAGTGTGGGTAAAAATGTTGCCAGATTTGTGATTTTTGATTTCATCTGTTTTAAAATAATATTGCACATTTTACGATATTATACACATATTTTAATATTTCGTATTCAAGCTTATCTGTTGTATGAATAAATCAGCTACGGCTGCTGGTGTATAAAATATAGCGGTAGTTTTTAAATATCATTTATCACTTATTTATCGGTTTCGTATCCACTTGCGTCCTGAGGTACACATATGTGGACGTTATTTAAATATTTTTTAGCAATGATTTGAATGGATACTTGAACCGCATTTGACTACAGTGGTATAGATAGTATATTTTTCTACCACTAGAGCAAAACACTAGCCTATGTAGTTTTAAAATAAATTGTTATTTTGACTTTGAAGTTATGGATATTTGCACAAGACAAAAATGGCGGCTAAAAAGTCAACTCTGACAAGTAAGTGCTTTTAATTAAATATTAATATTTATTTCTATTAAAAACCAAGATGTATTTACTTTCACAATGAATCATAGTAATATTCCGTATACTTTAAATTATTTTTACACTTTAGTAAAATATTATAATCATAGTTTCAAAATTCGATACACACATGTGTAACCCAGGTCTAGAGTGATATATTTTGACATTAGTATATCTGATTTATTGAGGTTATGTTTTTTGTTTACATTTAGACGAATCCTTGAATAGCCAGCATATTGGTGATATTTTGAATGTTAATGATGTCAAAGTTAGTGGAGGATGTAACCCTGACGATAGTAATGATGTTCACATTCATCTCCTGGGGCCAGATGATGACTTTATCCTGGAGAAGCAGTGAACTTTACCCACTGCTAGAGGCTGAGATACATCCTCTAAAATCACAATTCAGGATCCTATCCTGGCTTATGAAACCATAAGGTATCAATGCACATATTATATTAATTTATCATTTAGTCATAAATATCAAACTTATCATTTTATTAGGCAAGTGCATGCACTGCCAAAAAATCAATTAAGTAGGTACCAATTAAATTGATACAGTTTGAAAGGGCTTTGTGATCTCCATATTGAGGATTCCATGGACAGAATAATTAATATACTTAATATGCCTAGTGATTAATACTATTGGCCATTAGTATTTATATTCCTGGTGTTGAATACTTAATAAATAGGAATAAATGTATCGATTAATTCATAGTACCTATTGTATTTTCTATTGTTTCAGTACGCTGTGCCTAATAAGACGAATGATGCTAAGCTAAAGAGTTCAGTTCATGGCCATATATGGTTTATTGGGTGCTGGACTCCAATTGCTCTATAAATTATTCTCCTTGTGGGGAAGTGAATCCTACCTATCTTATGAAGATACGATACAATCTCAATGCTAGCGCTGTGATGTTACTTTGGCTTCCCAACAACTGCCCTTGTACGTCTACACAAATGACTTTTTTACCAGCTTCTACCTCACCGATTCGTTATTTCAGGCCAATACGTGTTATGATTCAAAGAAGACGAAGAACGATATGCATCACTCAGTCAGCTGTTGTAAAATACTGATTACAAGTCGATGAGCCGCATTAAACTTCACAGTGGTGTGTTTGCTTTCACAGGACATCAAGCATGTAAACTGTGAGGATCTTTGACCACTGTGGACATGGACTTGTTGGACATGGACATGAAATAGTTTGCTCATTGTACATGCAAACTTATAGGCAAGAATATATTCACTGTGATTGGAATACTTCATAGTCATGGAAAATCAGACTTGCAAACCCTACGATTTGGTATGAAAGTCATTTAGCCATCATTATCATCATCGATACAAGGTCATCCAAGAAACTCTTCACCATTAGCTTCCATAACACACCGAGTAAACACAGATCTACTTCTAAAGCAAAGAATGGTTGTCCCTAAACCTATTCCCTGAAGTGCGCGCTAATTAATGTGTAGTATTTTAGGGTTTTGACCGTTATTGTACTATATTTTTAATCTAAATAAATATAATTATCCAATCACCATTATATTATTATGATTATTGTATTATTTTTCTAATAAAATTGTATCATTATATGGATATCACATTGTTTTTCTTTCATTTCATTGTTTGCACTGTATCCAATATTGTACTCTATTGTGACATGAGATGCACTCACGTGCACGTAGTGAATTTTAGTTAATATATAGTAAAAAAAATATTTAAATTTTTTTTTTGTGATCTTAATAATATTTATTGAACAGAAAAATGCACAAATATTTTTTCTCATGACTGGTTCTATCTCGGGTCTCAAGAGGGTATCACCGTAAGTAAGTACCACACTATATTTTGAAACGTCTTTGTTGAAAAACTTGTATACAAAACGACAATTTAAAAAAAAAACTAATCCAAAACCAAGGGCTATAATTTCTCATTCCATGAATGTGTATATGAATTTTCGTTTTATATTAAAATTCATGTTTAATTTTCAGAATAATTATTTTCCTAGCAAATTCCAGTACATATTTTATTCGCATTTAAACTAAATATGTCTTATTTTTAGTGTTAGCTACTCATAACGTGTTCTCCCTTGCCTCTTTAAAATGCGCCATCTCCGATGTACCTACTATATGATTGTAAATTTACATAAATGTGAATTATTGATTTTGTTTTATGTGTCTGATTTGACTAGGTTATTTTTTTAGATTTACTAGATTTGTGTAAACGTCTTTGTTCTTTCCGAATAGTATGTGGCGCATGGAGATAACCAAAAGACTCCAGACCATTGGACTTCCTAGTTCTTAACCGGTCACGGAGGCTTCGTCAACGAGCTCTGTCAGCTTGGCTTAATAAAATTCGATACATGCTTATTTGGCAAATAGCAGGGTGCCAGTCACATCCTCTGGTAGTGTTCCCATTCATCGGTTGAAAGGGAATGCTCCCAGCACAATTTTGAAGGACGCTTCTCGTTCGTTACGCCATTTTATATGCCTGAAAGGGTGTTGAGACGTGGCGGGTGGTGGAGGGGAAAGCATGTGTCCATAGATTTGTAATTCTTTTTTTTTCTAGTATAATCATTACCTAATGTTTCGATATTTAAAATTCAGAATAAACCGATTTTTATCATAATGAATCTATTTTTAAAATCTTCATAAATTGTGGTATTTTTGTGTTTACTTATGCGTTAATTACATTGAGCTACTTTACGAGCTGCTTGTTGCCGAATTTACAATCTGCCTGTAAAGTCGCTTAAGCGTCAATTACATTGAGCTTTTTTACGAGCTGTTTATTGGCGAATTAAAAAGCGGGCGGTTCAGCTACTGCGATTTGATGATTAAACACAAAACTTTCCATTCGCTGATAAGCCACAAGCCAGCGAGCGATTTTGACGGAACGTAGTTCGTTTTTTTACCGGGAGGTCGCTACGCTCCATAACAATGTGTAACGTTATTATTCACCGTCTTGTGTATAATATACGTTTCTAAACACTAGCAACATTCGATGAGGATTTTGAGACGTCGTTAAATTGGCGGTACTGCGCGGAGATTTTTTTAAGTTGGCAGCTTGCCTACGCGTGATTAAAAGGCGTACGGATTACTGTGAAGATAGTCAAGAGTGGGACGCGAGCTAGGAAGGACGTTTATCGGGCGAGGCTGCTCGGCGAGCCAGCCAGCAAGATGGCGGCATGACTCTACGGTATTTATTGTATCGATTTGTGTTTAAAGGACTAGTTTCCTGACTCTTAAATTTGTATTAACCTTCCCCCGGTAACTCAGGTAGTGTGGTTAGGGATTTTGGCATTGGTTTCGAACTCAATTTTGTAACTTTTATAATGTAACTTCGGCGGTGGCCGCGTTGTATTTCCGTTGTTTTTACTAGTACCAATAAATATGCTTAGTGTCCATTTTGGACCATCCTCAAATGATTTTATTATTTTTCTTGACATGATTTGTTCCTTATATAGAAATATGCCAGGAGAGGAGTCAGGCAAGATGGCGCCCTCTGATTTTGTAATTAATTGATTATTTTTCTTAATCCTAAATGCTGAAACCTGGAAGATTTATAACCAAAAGACCACGACCTACTGTTGGTAGGTATTATAAACCTACGGGGATGGGATCCTCGTGTTTTACCGCTGTTTTGTATTGAGCTATTCCGGATGTTTTAAGCGAATGATCTATATCTATTTTTGGCCATGGTAGATTGTTATCGGCTTTCGTTTCAGTGGCGCACCAACTGGGGCATGTTTTTTTCATTATTCATGTGACATGGCGAACTTTTTCATTGCGTTTTTTTATATAGCTTGTGCGCGTCGTGAGAGTGTTTTCGAAATAAACTTACGCGTCATGTCTATTTTTATTCCGTTACACAGTTGAGTTGTACGAAATATTTTGTGGGTGCGGTATTATAAATCCGAAAGTTTTCCAGTACTTAGTTTTTTGTTCAGATTTGTGATATTATATATTCTTTACACATTTGCCAATGCCAGATACCTAGATGCTCTGTGGGGTCGGAATATTATTTTTGCCGGATGTTTGTTACCTTTGTAACACGTCTCGTTAATTACCTTCTAGCACGGGTAATTAAATTTGTTACAACTTCTCATAGGATCTTGATCGCCACTTCTTGACGAACCGTGCAACAGGCAACATACTTTTCACTGTTTGCCTTCTTCAATATTTAAAACTTTCAATAGTTAAACCATTTAAGCATTTTTAAATATTTATTTAAAATGATTAATAGTGCTTCGCTATTTTTGGTGTCGGTTCGATACGGCACGCCTTTGAAATATTTAAATATTTACCCGTTTTGTTTTGGATTAATTAATTGGTGTTTCAATACTAATATGTTTTTGCAAACCTGTCTATAGCTTGCTACCCCACTGTCTATTTCGCGTTCGTGTCGTGTTGGGATTTGGAGGAGTTCTCGTTTCCTGGAGGTGCAGCGGACGTCGATTCCTGCCGGGTCTGCAGGGAGCGGAGGAGTTTTCGTTTCCTGGGAATCCAGCGGTCGTCGATTGCTGCCGAGTTTGCAGGGAGTGGAGAAGAATCATCAGCTCGCCACATGTCGAGATTGTTCCAGCAACAAGAAATAGCGGAGCGAAGACGAACAAAAGCTAAGTGGATTTAATTTATTGAAGTGTTTTCTTAAAATTTTGTGTGATTCCCATGCGGTTTTAGTACGGTGAATCATGCGTGTCAATTATACAGGGCCGTATTGTTGCTGTGTTCCTGTATATTTATTAGATATCCCATCACACGATTTTGTTGCGGGATTACCTATTTTTATATACCGGCTGTTGTATTGAATTGTGCGTTGCAAACAATATTTCGGTTTTGCAATCGTTACATTACAGGTTCGATTCCTGTTTTCATCTACCATCGACAGCGTTGAAATTTACTGATTACCTACGCTGTGGATGTTCTTTTTACTCGATGTGAACATAGCCACCCTCAATTTGGGAAGAGGTGATTATTGACACAAGCTCAGGTTCGATTTCTGTTGAGAATTTTGTGTGTGATAGGTTTTCTTTGTCTCTCTATGAAAGTCTACTTACCAACTTATCGTGTAGGTAGGATTCTTCATTATTATAGGAGTCGCTCGGAACTATTGGCGGCACTACTAATTAAGTTGTTTCAATGTTGGTGATGGGTTTACTTATAACTTATTATACTTAATTATTATTGTGCTGTGTTGCTTATATTTTTTTTTCTGATTAATTAAATTTGGGTTCGTTGCAAACATAACATGGCTTTGCAAACGAAACGACACAGGTTCGATTCCTGTGTATCTGCTGTGAAATATTTAATATTTTTCAATTTTAAAAAGAGAAAAAAGTTACTTTCCTATACATACTATCTAGGCAGTGATGATTTTTCTCATTTCAATAAACTGCTTGCCAACATACCGAGCAGGTAGGTTTTTTATTTTATATATAGGATTCGCTTCGAACAATTTTGAGCAGCAGTACATAATTTTAATTACTATTCTATTTGTGATCGTTCTAATTAGAGATTATTATCGTGTCGTAATACGACAGAGCTCCGTTCAGTGTCGGCTTTGTTTTATTTTTTTCAAACTATAACGAAATAGTATAATTACTGATTTGGCGTACTGACGCGTTTAATAAAATTAAAATCCTTTTGATTTATTAGATTTTGTATTATATTTAACTTCGTCGTTGCAATTTGGGTTTTCGTATTTTAGCTTCTGCGTATTATACTAATCCCTAGTATCCTCTTCAGTTAATTTATTTAATAAAATTTATTGAGTTATTCCAATGTGTCCTGCGGTTCTGATCTAAGATTTAATTACTAAATTTCCAATTTTTAATCCATATTGTTTGAGAATACTATTCATTATTTCTTAAACGGTATTGGAATTTCACTTTTTTTGCTTCTTTCAACCATAAATACCTACTTTAGTCTTTTCTTCTGATTTTTAATAACCATTCTCCTATTATCATAATAAAACTACTCCCGTCTGAATTGATAAATATTAACAATTGTTTGGATACTACTTCTACTTGTTCGTAGACCTAATCGGTCCCCTTTTCTAAATTAATTAAAAGTATGTTTGTGTTAGCAGTAGTTGATATAATCAAACTATTGGTACACAGTTTTGTTGAATAGAAAGGAATAAATAATTTTCTTATAAAAATATAGTAAGTATATACCGTCGAGTTGTTATTCGTATCACTAAATGCATGGGCGTTCTTGCGCATTTTTTTTCTCTCTTTGAATATTTTACAAGTATAAATATTTATAGATATTACAAGTTGGTGCTGGATTGTGTTCTTTTTGTAGCCTATAATTGCCTTTTTGGATCTGAAGCGAAGGGAATATCGATTTAGTACATGCTTTATTTTCTCAGACCCCCATGTATTTGGTGCCTCTTTAACAACTTTAACTACTTATTTACCTCATGTCCAGGTTGCCTTGAATTCAACTGTCAAACTGGCTACTAAATTTTCTCCTTTCTTTTCTTTCTCGGTTCCTTCAGAACTAGTTTTTTAAAAAATAAAAAACTTTCTCCTACAGTTTACTTACTTGCAGACACCACTGGTAAAACAGTGGGTCGCTTTCATATAAAAGACATTCTGAAACATTAACTTTTCAAGTTAATGCAATTTAGGTAGTTTTGGCTTTTCAATGTACTAGTGAGAATATTCTATTCCATTCTATTTAAAACTAATTTTGAATTTTGACAAGGGATTTTTGTTCCCCAAATCAATACAAATAACTTATTGATAATTATGTAATAAATTAAAGTAAAAACTTGATTTAAAATTTAACTTAGATTTGAGTTTACATTTTTATGCATTATTTCCAGTATATAAAAATTACTCGAGCATTGTATTAAAACTGCTACTAAACTCGTTAATGACTATTGAATTTCCTGATTCAATACCTTATGGGAATTTATCTTATTTTTATTGAAGCTATCTTAATTGACAGATACAGATCTGAAGATCGTCATGTCTAACCTATTTAATAACTGATCCACACTAACTGAAGTTAGTACTGAAATCTGTTGATATTATATCTAACAACAGAATTGTAATTAAAAAAACTGAACCCGCAGTGATTACTCGCTTGACTTAATTGTTTGAATTAATACACTCACTAAACGCTTTGCTGGTATATTAATGTGCTTTACATATTTGACTTTTCCTTGATGACTAACGTTGATCATGTACAGGTACTTCCTATTTTTGGTTGGGAGGTATTTCCGTGATGCTTCACGTTCAAACTTAATACATTAACTATTAAGAATGTCAATGTATACCTTATAGTTACTTGGAATACATATGTTTATAATCTTATATCTCTCTATTGTATATGATTGTATATAACTGTTGTTTATTATAAGCCTTGTATATAGTTAGAAGATATTAACACAACAAGTTATATTGTTCCTACTATTGTACTATTAATCTTGTAAATAATGGAAAACAAGAGTTATTAGGTGCTTTTGTTGCATTGTCTTTTCAATTAAGACCTATTGTACTGTTTACAGATATCAAAATGTAAATAATGTAATATGATATGATGTTAAGGGTACCTAAATAGGATCTACAAGGGGGTATCATATATAAATATATAAGGGGCAATTGGAAGTATAGAATACGGGAAAAGGGAATTCAGGTAGAGCGAGGAAAAGTTAGTTTCAGGAAGTGGGTCTCGATCTCCGTACCTACGCCGCTCACGTGCCATCCAACAATATAACTTACGGTTTAACTTATGGCCGAGAAGATTCTGAAATAATAAAATACTTAATGGACGCCACCCCCGGAGGGGAAAAAGTCAGATGTAACAAAAATATAAGCTCAGTTAAATAAAAGGCGGCGGTAGTTATAATAAATAAATAAATATATTTTCTCAAAAGACAATGGTGAATACATCTGACATGGTAAAACTAAGAACACCAGAATTAATTGAATTTAAATAGATTGGAACGGAGCTATGGTGATCTAACTATAGAAACATAATACTAGCCACGATGTCCGGATACTAAATACCAAAAGACCACATGAAACGATACAGATTTATACTTGCAGTTCAACTCGATGGGTGACAGTTCTTTGACATTGTTCTTTCAGGTTCAAAAGGTGCACTGAATTTAAAGTAAGCCCACCGGTTACTAAGTTCACCGGGGGGCTTACGCTAACACTGGACTCGACGACGGCTGGGTATCAAAAAGCCCTGTAATCACGCCGGATTATCTTTTTATATCATCCTTAATCGGCGGAACCTGTCAGAAAACAACTTCAGTGTTGACGTTTCGGCTGCCGTGTCGCTATGTTTGTCACAGGTCGCCGGGCGAAATGGTGTTGCCATCGCATCGACAGATATCATTATGTTTACTCGTTGGTTGTGTTATTTGAACATAACAAATGGAAAACAAGAGTTACTAGGTGCTTTTGTTGCATTGTCTTTTCAATTAAGACCTATTATGCTACCTTTTTGTTTTGCATTATACTATAGATATTCTCAAATGCTTTCAGAAATGACTGTTGATGGTGCCTGGTGGAGACTCCTCGATTTTGCTGTGCCCTGCTGTCAAAAATTCCTGGTGTCGTGATCTTTCCGAACGGAGGCTGGAGAAACAGAACAACAGAACTTTTCGTCTCCAGCCAAGTGAAACTGTGGTAATCAAAAACTATATCCATTGTGTAAACTTTAATAGGAGGGTCAAACCCACGGATTAGGCAGGGACCAGCTGGTCGAAGAGCCTTCCGGGCGAGTGAATTAACTATTTAGTGTAATGTACTGTATTGGTGATGCGAAACAAATTTTTTTTTCTCTGGTGAAACTGTCTAATTTGAAAAAACTGTCTAATTTGAAAAACTGTCTAATTTGAAAAAACTGCTAACGCTTTGATTCTCGCATTTTGATTATTTGTTTTTCAATTTAATTAAGATATAAAATATATTGATACCATTTGAGGTATACAGGAGGACTCGCGTTTTCGCGCAAATGTAATTTGATTCAGATGCTGGGTGATTGCTTGTTGTTGTTTTGGTTCAACTATTAGTGTGTTTTTCTACTTCTACTTCTCTCTAGCCATCACGAATCGTGCCGCAGATGGGCCGATTGTGATGTTTGCTCCCGCAGACTGGAACTTATTGTATCTGGTCGTGCTCTGCTCTACTATTTCTTACAGCGATCATGAATCGGTACTGAAGGTGGACCGGTTATGATTTTTGCTCCCGCCGACTGGAACTGACAGTATATGGTCGTGCTTTTTGACACTAATAGTTGTAACGTTCCGCTCTAGGGAGATAGACACTTTCTTTTCTCTCTAGTTCACTGGATAAGGCAGCGCTGGTTGGAGCTGATTGGTCTGACTAAGCCTACTTTTTGCGTTCTGGGATTCATGTTTTTACCATGATACCATCGCGCTCTTTGACGAAATGGTGGGGTTTTTTTAGGTTTGACACGATGTGAATAATATATACAAATGTCATTCCGGCCTCGAGATTCGTTTGAATCTACTTTGACGATGTGGAGATCGCAGCCTGATATCAAATTGAGAGTACCTTTCCTTTTGTAGATTACGTTGGACGTTTTGTTTAAAACGGTATCTGTAGCCATTTTTAAATTTTATATTTTCAGAGAATTTCTTACTCGAATGTGAGAAGCCTCAACCTCTGAAGGTTATATTAACTACTCATAGCTTCAGACTTGATTTTTGATTTTACTCGACGTTGTTTGGTTTACGTTTAGCACTTTCTTAGCTTCTTTTTGTTAGCCCGCTGTAGGAATGGTGTCTTCAAGGACCTCTAGCCTCAGGATTAGCTCTCCGGTGGTTGGAGTGGAGCTCCCGGGTCAAGGCACGGGTTCCGCCGCGGACTATCTCATGTTTTGTTGGGTCGATGTGTTTCAGCGTCTACGGTGTGGTACTATTAATTTAACCTTAAGTTGTTGCGTGAAAAGGATACAGTTAGTTTTACTGTCGCGAGTTGTTTAGAGTAATTTTGAAGATCGAACCGTGTACTCTGGAACATATGACGCTTTATAACACTTGATAGACATTAACGTAGCTTACTAACGTAGAATATTTCATAATTATTTTTCAAATTATCTCAAATATATTAGAGCTTCCCTCTGTTTTAGGTGTCAACTATTTTGTTTGTCTTGTTGAAAGTTCTACACGCATTCTGAAGCAGCGGCTTGTGTTTTCATCTCTTGTCATTTTTTTTTGGACGCTAGGCTTACAGGGATTCCAACAACCAGTAGTTTATTTATTTTGACTAAGTGTTCTGACACTTGTTTTGGTAATATAATATTAAATGATATGAGTACTTCGGACTGGGATTCAGGACCAGTAAATTTATTCCGAAAAGAGAAGTAAAATCAATTGCTAGGAATCAAAGCGCAGTTTATTGTTATTGTCTAATATGTCTACTATTAACTATTATGTTTAATATTGACTTATATTGTTTACTATTACATACGATGATATGTTTACTATTGATACCTGTTGGTACGTTGCCTACATTGTCAAATGGCAACTCCTATTGTTACTACTTCCACTTATGAGATTATACCTGAATAACCATAGTGTGACTATTTGTTGAAAGATAATTTCCGTAAGATCACCCATCTGCGGTAAATTAAGAACTGGTATTGAACTTTTACGCCATAGTTGTGGAAAGTTTTTCTGTTTTCACAAGTTAAATTCTTTTGCCTGTTGCCTTTTGCTGGCAAATTCTTATCTTTGACTTAACTTAACTTGAATTAAAAAGTACTGATTACGTCTAAGTTAACTATTACTTTAGCAAATATTTATTATCTAAAATTAAACAATTAATTGTTGTCTTTATACTGAGAAGGAGACTATTAATCTTGTTGTACGTTCTATTTGATGAACGGTTATTTGTGCAAGCAATTATTAAAGCAAATTCATTGACTACAAACTTAGATTTAAAAAAAAAAAAAATGTGCCAGTACATCATTGTCTGGGCACTGATTAAAACTATTTGAAGAATACCATAGTAATGGGTTGTAAGATCTGATTTAATATTCCATTACTTATAAAAATGGAATGCCTTTTGTAACTACTTTTTACTACTGACTTGTATAAAAATTTGTTGCCTTACGAACCAATGCCTAAGAATTTATAGTATTTTAGCTTTTCCCCACTTTACAAATTTTTACAAATTATTATTGAAGTTATCGGTTAACATAACATGAAGAGATGTAGGGAAAATTATGCGACCGAACACCACGGAATCCGCCGCCCGACATGACGGGAACCCCGACATAACTCAATGACTTATCTCTGCCCTTCTATAACGGAGGGAATTATTTGGAAAATATTTTGTGAACTACTTCTGCGCTACCTGCCTCTACTGAATTTATACTCCTCTGCCGACCAAAGCAGAGTGGGAGCTCTACCTTTACTCACCGCACCTCCACCCAAAAGAGTAGTGATGGCCATGTTATCCGCGCTCCGGAAGCGACACTACCTATAACTCATACTACCACCGGACGACGCCAGGAGAAGTTCCAACCTCTGGCCGGACCTTCTTTCTCGACGAGGGGGGTAATGTAACGTTATTATTCACCGTCTTGTGTATAATATACGTTTTTAAACACTAGCAACATTCGATGAGGATTTTGAGACGTCGTTAAATTGGTGGTACTGCGCGGAGATTTTTTAAGTTGGCAGCTTACCTACGCGTGATTAAAAGGCGTACGGATTACTGTGAAGATAGTCAAGAGTGGGACGCGAGCAAGGAAGGACGTTATCGGGCGGGGCTGCTCGGCGAGCCAGCCATCAAGATGGCGGCATGACTCTACGGTATTTATTGTATCGATTTGTGTTTAAAGGACTAGTTTCCTGACTCTTAAATTTGTATTAACCTTCCCCCGGTAACTCTGGTAGTGTGGTTAGGGATTTTGGCATTGGTTTCGAACTCAATTTTGTAACTTTTATAATGTAACTTCGGCGGTGGCCGCGTTGTATTTCCGTTGTTTTTACTAGTACCAATAAATATGCTTAGTGTCAATTTTGGACCATCCTCAAATGATTTTATTATTTTTCTTGACATGATTTGTTCCTTATATAGAAATATGCCAGGAGAGGAGTCAGGCAAGATGGCGCCCTCTGATTTGTAATTAATTGATTATTTTTCTTAATCCTAAATGCTGAAACCTGGAAGATTTATAACCAAAAGACCACGACCTACTGTTGGTAGGTATTATAAACCTACGGGGATGGGATCCTCGTGTTTTACCGCTGTTTTGTATTGAGCTATTCCGGATGTTTTAAGCGAATGATCTATATCTATTTTTGGCCATGGTAGATTGTTATCGGCTTTCGTTTCAAATGTTTCCATTAAACGTCAAAAAGGTAAATTTCAAAATGAGTAATTCGTTTTTCCACCACCATCGCTCTACTGCGCAGACGCAGTAAGCCCACACGCCGGCGTGTGGTGTGAAAAGTTGACCGGCTTTCAACTTTACTCGGTGGAGTGTTTACAACCTGCTTATTAGCTTATTCGATGATTACACTGGGCGAATTTACAGGCAGATTATAAATTTGCCAATAATCAGCTCGTAAAAAAGCTCAATGTAATTGACGCTTTAGTGTCATCATCGAACAAGCAGATTGTAAACAATCTACCGAGAAAAGTTGAAAGCCGGTCAACTTTACACGCTACACGCCGGCGTGTGGACCTACTGCGTCTGCGCAGTAGCAACCTCCCGGTAAAAAAACGAACTACGTTCTGTCAAAATAGTCGCTGGCTTGTGGCTTCTCAGCGAATGGAAAGTTTTGTGTGTCATCATCACAATCGCAGTAGCTGAATCGCCCTCTTTTAAATTTGCCAACAAACAGCTCGTAAAGTAGCTCAATGTAATTCACGCTTTATATTTTTCTTTACTTATACTTCCAAGTAGGTAGGTACCTGCTACATAATTTATATAGCAAATATGTTTGAATCGTTAATTGAATGTATTATTTGATTAATAATAAATAAAATTTATTGAAAACATGTTTTTTTTATTTCTCCGAACACTATAGGAATGTAATAAATATTAATCGTATTTTTGAGATTGTGTGTTATCTAAATATATTTCGTATTACCAAAATTCACTCTCCTAATAATTATTAATATAATATAAAAATAAATCGTTTGTAAAATCATTCGAAATCTGGCAACACTACGCCAAGCAAATGTTCACGCACACTGTCACGTATTTTCGAAAAACCCTTGAAAGGGGCGTGAAGGTCGCGTGGTGGGGGCGACCCAAGCGCGAGAAAAAATTCGTCATCTGTTCGGAAACAAACACTCACTATCGCTCTATCTATATTTTTCTATAATCTAAGGTCACTGCATATTCAATATATTATCTTATGTGATATTTGGCACATTCTCATATTCGCATTGTACCAAACACACATTGAAGTATTTCATCAATAAATATTGATATGTACATGTGGATGTGGATGTTTTTAGTATTAGTTCAAAACAACGACTCTAACCCCAACCCAACGCACGTAAATAAATGTACTTTAGCGATCTGTCAAATATCATAGACAGTGAGAAATAAATCAGATGTGCCATGTTCTATGGATTTTGTGGAAAAATAAAATATCGCATGTTCTCGGCACATACGATTAATTATTCTGATGCAGTCTGTGAAGAAAAAAATGCGCTTCAAATGGTATTAATTCATTTTGGCCCACAACTGCACTCGTATTACGAAAATATATTATTAAATATGCAAGGACGATTCACTTCTTACCAGTTGCTAGATATCGCAATGTTACTGTTAATCGTTCTTCTACACTTGTGTCTTGTTTTTTGGCAAAAGGTCCAATCTTGCAAACTAGTTTTTCGAAATCCACTGGCCTCATTCTCACAAAGTTCAAAAATTGAGTTGGATCTTCGATTTTAAACTCTAACATTAAACGGAAGGCACCTAGTTCTTCTCGTCGCTGAATCCGTTCCCGCACCCATTTAGACCGTTTTTTCCTCCTTTTTATTGCCAAAAGACATAAAATAAAAACACTTTTTTTTGACATTCTCATAAGAATATACTAGAGCAGGCTCAGAGGGGACTGTTAAGCCCCTCACCACTATCATCACCAAAACAGAATGGCTTGACCGGTTATTCACCTCGTCTTATCAATCGGATGATGAGAGACGCTCAAGTTAACCTTCATCGGGGACTAGACGATGAAATAATAATCAACCGAACACTCTTTGCCAAGTCACCTAAAAGAAGGAGATTCTTAAAGATAGACCTGGCGTTGGTTTCCATAGACGACTCTTCAAACGACCAGCAAAAAAGTCTGGAAAAACTATTTGAAGACCATAGGTTGGTATTTGAGGTCATTCCACAACCTGCCAGACAAGTGGAACACTGCCTCAACACCACTACCGAACTGGCTATATCGAACGCATCATATCTATATCTTGCACCAGGCAGATGAAACAATTCCATATCAGCTCAAAACTGATGTAAGCAGTAATGCATACATGCTCCAGGGGGAGGGGGAAGAACCAGTAGAATATGCTAGTCGTCTACTCACACACGGAGAGAGAAACTACTCGACAACGGAGTCAGAGAATGTTATACCCGAGATAACGCCGAATCTACTCCAACTTACTGACACTCTCAGACGCACTAGGGCAGTGCATGACAATCAGCAGGATATCAGGAAGCAATATGCCAACCAAAAACGTAGGCCAGATCCTGACCCAGACTCGGGAGACTACGTACTAATTGCATCGCATGCACTCAGCAACGCATCAAAAGGCTTAAGTTCCAAGCTTGCCCCACGACGAGACGGTCATACGTTATAGGTATTACGACGACATGGTCCCACCAGTTATGAAAGAGCCGCTCATGATTCTTCGAGCACACCAATGGGGGTCTATCATACCTCTGCATTGACCCTTTATAATGGGACGGTAACCCAAATTACCAGGACTAGTAATTCCTCTACGCAAAACGTGGAAGACCGAAGAAAGGATCAACCTAGAACAAACATCGAGAGTCAGATTCTGGATCTTCAGCGGGGCGCTTAACAGATCCAGAGGGACCAATTATGTTCCTCATATTTGTCAATGATATAGTTAAAGCCATGGATGGAGTAGAATTTTTACTTTTTGCGGATGATCTGAAATTATATGCACCGATTCGCAATGAGTTGGCCTGTTGCATGTTACAGAGAAATCTCTGTTCAATTGAAAGTTGGTCATAAAAGAATAAATTAGAATTGAATACTGACAAATGCTTTTGTATTACTTTTTCTAGGTCAAGAACTCCGATTAAATATAATTATATTATGCCGAAAGCTCCGACTGAAGAGACTACCAGGAAATTTGTTCGCGTCAATTCAAAGTTATTTCACCAATAGATCGATCGAGTTTCGAGTTGGTTCAACCACAATAAAGAGGAACACCAGCATGGGATGTCCCCAGGGCTCAGTCCTCGGGCCCCTTCTCTGGAACGTACTCTTCGACGATCTCCTTAGAATTCCGCTTCCAACCGACTGTACTGTCATTGCCTACGCAGACGATGCGCTGCTGCTGGTCGAGGCCGACAGCAGGGCGAAGATTGAGAGCACCGTTGGTGAAGCTTTAGCATCAATTGAGGCTTGGGGTAGATTAACTAGACTATCATTCGCACCTTCCAAGACAGAAGCCATTGTCCTCAAAGGACCGAGACGACTTAGCTGTTCGAGACTACCCACAGTCCGATTCGGTGACACGAGAGTGAAAGTGTCGAAGATCGTCACCTATCTAGGCGTCAAAATGGACACAATGTTAAATTTCCTACACCATGCCGAAACCCAAGTCCACAAGGCTGGGGTGGCCTTCCAGAGGATCGGCCGCATGGCTGGTGAAGGATGGGGCTTAAAAGTAAGGGCGCTCAAGATCGCCTACGGCGCCATTTTTATGGGAATCGCGGCTTATGCCGCCAATGCTTGGTGCCCGCGCATTCCCAAAAGTGTCAAACTTAGAATCTCTCTTTTAAGAGGACAGCGCATCGCGCTTCTGTCCATTACCAAGGCCTACCGTACTACCTCAACTGACGCGCTCCCGGTCCTGGCCGGCATTCTCCCACTTCACCTGCATATTCAGGTCAGCGGCGCTTCAATATTGCTCCTCAAGGGCGAGGAGGCCGACGTTGGTGATTTTCACCTCGTTCCCCCCCCTCGGCTAGCTGGCGAAGGAGTAGCATTATTGAGGCGCAGAATTAGACTCATGTCGCTCAACGCGGCCATTAAGACCTGGCAGCGAAAGTGGGACGAATCGAACAAGGGCCGGCACACATATACGTTTTTTCCAAACATACAGTGGCGAATGGAGATAACCAAATATCTGACTCCAGACCATTACACCAGTCAATTTGTGACTGGTCATGGTGGTTTCGCTGGCAAGCTCTTCGAGCTTGGACTTGTAAGCCGTCCGACATGTCCATGCGGAGGGGAAATACAGGATGCCAACCACATCCTATGGGAGTGTCTGAGTATGTTCTCCGAACGGGAGGAAATGCTCAGGTCGGTCCAACCAGCTGATGGACCCATCGGCCCGTCCGACCTGGTTGCTACTAAGGCCAATTATCTTGCTTTCAAAAAATTTGCGGCGTCTTACTACGGGCGTGAAGATCTCTTCACATAAATTTTGCTGCCTGTATGATTAGCTTCGTTCTTTAATTTAATAAACAAGTAGGTTCATTTTCTTTTTAGTAATTTCCATGTGCTTTTTCTCTCCCTGGCACTTTGCATTAGAGTAAACTCAGTAAACTCAGTCACAGCTCACTTTGAGCGTAGCAATCTAAGTCTTGGGCATCTTCTCCCAGGACACTCCCAGGCCAATTCTTAGATGCTTCACATCACCAATTGATGGGTCCCGTGATACTCTCGATTAAGACCGAGGGTGGTACGGGGCGGGTTTGGTGGAGGGACTTTAACTTCAATGTCCCCCACCAAAGCGCACCGGCGTTACCACCGGGACGACGAGGAAGGGGCCGCCTAGTTTACTATATAAGGCGATGCTCGGCCTTGAACAATCAGTTAGCATTGGGCCGGACCCAGCTTAGCACAGTGGTCTTGCTTGCTCTGACAACGGTATACACGGTTAGCCGTGATCCTATCAGAGTACAGTGAGCTATTCCTGCCCACCCAGCTCAGCACAGTAGTCTTGTTTGCCCTGACAACGGTATACACGATTAGCCGTGACCCTATCAGAGTACAGTGAGCTATTCCTGCTCACCCAGCTCAGCACAGTAGTCTTGTTTGCCCTGACAACGGTATACACGATTAGCCGTGACCCTATCAGAGTACAGTGAGCTATTCCTGCTCACCCAGCTCAGCACAGTAGTCTTGTTTGCCCTGACAACGGTATACACGATTAGCCGTGATCCTATCAGAGTACAGTGAGCTATTCCTGCCCACCCAGCTCAGCACAGTAGTCTTGTTTGCCCTGACAACGGTATACACGATTAGCCGTGACCCTATCAGAGTACAGTGAGCTATTCCTGCTCACCCAGCTCAGCACAGTAGTCTTGTTTGCCCTGACAATGGTATACACGATTAGCCGTGACCCTATCAGAGTACAGTGAGCTATTCCTGCTCACCCAGCTCAGCACAGTAGTCTTGTTTGCCCTGACAACGGTATACACGATTAGCCGTGATCCTATCAGAGTACAGTGAGCTATTGTAGTAGGCCAGGCACAAGCTCAGGTTCCGCCATAGTCCCACTTTCAAAATCACATCGAACCTATTTTACATCTGTTAAGGATGTCAACGAAAGTACCCTTATACTATTTAATTATGTCTAGTTATTTTTGTTTTATTTTGGCCAAAAATAATATATTCGTTTCCTAGGCAACGGAACAATTCTTCGTACATATAAAAATAAATTTGCGGCCTAGGTAACGGAACAAGCATGCCCACGAAGATTTCTGAACTAGAAAAACATCTTCTTCTTCTATTTGCATGCGTTCCTATACCATTCATCCGATTGCGATGAAACTTTGGAGAGTTGTTGTGTGCACACCCGCGAAGGTTTCTGAATTAGAAAATTCATCTTCTTCTTCTTCTTTATTATATCTTCTTTTATTAATATGGTTCCTATACCATTCATCCGATTGCGACGAAACTTTCGTCAGTTGTTGTGGTAACACCCGCAAAGGATTCTGAATTAGTACAACCATCTTCTTCTTCATCTTTTTTTATTTGTATGGTTCCTATACCATTCATCCGATTGCAATGAAACTTTCGTCAGTTGTTGTGGTAATACCCGCAAAGGTTTCTAAATTAGTACAACCATCTTCTTCTTCTATTCGTATGCGTTCCTATACCATTCATCCGATTGCAATGAAATTTTGGTCAAGTGTTGTGCTCACGCCCGCAAAGGTTTCTGAATTGATACAACCATTTTTTTCTTCTTTTCTTCGATTTTATCTTCTTCTATTAGTATGCGTTCTTATACCATTCATCCGATTGCGATGAAATTTTGACCAGCTGTTGTGCGCACGCCCGCGAAGGTTTCTGAATTAAAAAAAAACATCACCTTCTTCTATTCGTATACGTTCCTTGACTTGATTTAAGTTGTATTATTTCAAGTTAAACTCATCTCAATACTGTTGAAGGATTATTTATTATTACAATATTATTTGAAGTATGGTTTCAAAATGTCAAAACGAGGAAATATTATGTCATTAGCTTAGCTAAAATAACTGGACACTACAGCAATCATTACGTCATTATAATAGTTTTTCATGTGTAATTTTTTTATGTCTATTGAGAGTATATAGTTCTATGGATTTATATGAGCAAAGATCGCAATGATATGGTTTTTCACCAGAGTGCGTCCTTTTATGTATTTTGAGATGACCATTGTCTGCGGATTTATGTGAGCAAACATTGCATTGAAACGGTTTTTCGCCAGTGTGTGTCCTTTTATGTGTGTTGATACCTATTATTGTCGAAAATTTAAATGAGCAAAACTCGCATTGATATAGTTTTTGATCAGAGTGCGTCCGTCTATGTGCATTGAAGCCTCTTAGTGTAGCGAACTCTGATGCACAAATACCGCATCTATATAGTTTTTCACCAGTATGAGTAGTTATATGTTTTATAAGATCAGCAAGCAACGAGAATTTGATAGAACACATATCGCATTGATATTCTTTATTATCACCAATTGGCAATACACGACGTGTATTCAAGTTTTCAAGATCTATGCATGAATCTGTATGACTTTTTAGTGTACTTGTCAAATACAGAGACTGCACTTCTTGTTTTAAATTTTGTTCGTTTATAGTTATATCTGAATGCTCCATTGTAATGTCTTGAGATTTTACAGGTGAAAAATCCAAATGTGTGATGCAATCATCTGTTTTATTAAATTTATCAAAGCTCACGGTGTCCAGTAGACTCTCATGCTTTGTGTGAGGTTCAGATGAATATGGCAGGACAGAAACCTACAAAAAATAAGATAAACCTCATATTTGATCCGAATACATAAAAATAAATGAGTAGGTAGATATTACAAAATACTAGTCATAGATAATTTTTCATAGTCTACCGCAATGTTCCTTAAGCTTTTTACATCGCGGATCACAAAAATTCAAAAAATGTTTTGCGGACCATCAACACTGGAATAAAATAATAAATATTTATATAATTAATTTCTTATTCAAAACAATTAATTTTGCAACACAGTATGCTGACGTAACAATATTTAAGTATATTAAAACAGACAAACAGTAATAAAAAAAAATAAAAAAACATATAAAATTCGATTGTTTACCGAAATAATAAAAATCATTTATTATATGAATTTTCAGTTTTGTAGATCTTCCAGAGTTGTAAAAAGGAATCTCTGGAATAAAAAAAGTTAATGTGACTTCTGCTGCTGCTTATTTGCTATAATAATTGATAACTGCAGCTTCAGCGCAGTTTCAGCAAGACGAAGCGTTGCATTCACATCCATACGGATTCTTTGTTTGATTTTGATAAGTCTCATGGTCGAAAAAGTCTTCTCTCATGAATATGTTGTCGAAAATGCAGATAATAATTTTATAGCTTTACAACTAAAAGTTGGATATGCTTCTTTCAGGGAAATTCTAAATTGACAAAAAGTTTTTGTTTTATATCTCGACATCAGAAGACAAATCGATAAGTTTTTCCTTTTCATGATTACTGAGTGAGCATGAATTAACGTCATCTATAAAAGATTGTGAATCCGCGAATTTCCTTTACGAGGATCTTCTTTATTGGAGTGACTGGAAATGACTTGTTAATTCATTGTGAACCCTCGTAGGTGCACGAGTTCTGAAAGATACTTATTACTTGAAATTTAATATAAGCTTTTAAAAATGGATTATTAACTATTTTTGGACTGCAGAAAATTTTTGCGGCCCATCCAAAAATCTTTGCAGACTACCGGTTAAGAAAAATGGCAGTGTTGCCATCTTTTCAAAGTAGAATTATAGTACAGAGCCTCCAAAATTATAGTATTTAGGGAAAAAGTATAGTACGCGTTGTTATCTGTTGAAAATGTACAGGGTTTTTGTTCCTCAGAAAAAAATAACGGAGAATTTGAGAAACTCCGAGAGCCTTCTTCATTTAAGTACTTCTTCCGACCAAAAATGCTTGGCGAAGAATTCAAGAAATTTCATTTTAAACCAAAGTCAAGGGATTTCTTTATGTTTTTTGAGAATTTTTTTTCCAAGTTCTCCAAATCTTCTTATATTGCGAAATTTAAGTACTTGCACTAATCTATCGAACGAAAATATAAAAATTTTAGTAATTTATGCATATTTTTTCCGTAATTCAAAATTATAGTATTTTGGGCGTACTATACCTGTTTTATATCGTACATAGTACGCGGACCAAAATTATAGTACAAATACTATAATTATAGTACGGTTGGCAATACTGAAATATGGACCTTACAGCTGTAGCAGAGAAGATTTCATACTGTCTATAAGCATATGATATTAGAACAGCATACCATTATAATACCATTGAAAAAATGTAATAGTTTAAGGGGAATTCGATAGCTTATACGTGTGGCGAAGGGTGGAGATAGCCTGTTAAAATCCAGCATAAACTTTGGCAGACATACGTATTTGTTTTCATTGATCAAATTAAAACCACGAATTGCAGATGGTGATTAGTTTTTAAAATTGAATTAAACCTTGCGAAACCAAACTATAATAGATAATAGTCAAAGAATCTTCGCCTATATATAAAATATCTAATATTGTGCAATAGCATCATATATAACATTGGATATTTTATAGATAGCATATTATTTATCTATTATAGTTTGGTCGAGACAGGGCTGAATAAAATAAAATAAACCAACAATATGTGAAATATGTATACTAAATCCGTCGAAAACAAATAAGTATCAACGAAAAAGTGAACACAATTTTGTCGTATTGCCCCAAATATACCAAATCTATTATGATTTGGTTTAGGTAGGGTTTAATTGGTTTCTAAAAATTGTAAATTATAGTCTTAATTCAATAAAAACAAATACGGATGAGTCGTGTGACTGACAAAGTTTAATGTGCACTTTTGTATGGCGAATCTTAACAGCCTACCTCCACCCTTCGCTACTGGCTTTACCGATATAAGTATTTTGGTCGGCAATCTTCAAATTAAGTCTGCGACAAGACGATAGAATATCATTAAATTATTATAATATTATTAACTGGTATTTTACCTGATGTACTGGTTTGTGATCGGAATACGAAGAGCCAGGTTGAGGATCTTTACCACATAATGTATCCATTGTGTCTTCAACACACTCACGCTTCACGTCAGCTGGTTGAAGGTCAGTCTCATGCTTAATAGGCGTGCGGCTGGGTGCGGGGTCCTGAAAGAAACATCTCAATAGTATGCAATCACAAAATGTAACAAGCAAAAGTGATTAAATAATAATTACCCCATGATTATCATGAGCAGGAAACTTGAAAGGCGCCTTAAAGCTTCTGATTTAATGTAGAAATTAACAACATAATAATTATGTCAGGGCATTTATTTTTATTATTTTAGTCCAATATACGTTGTCACTATTGGCAGGAAGTCACACACCGAGTGTTTATTTCAGGAATTCAGGGAAAAATTTCGTGTCCAAACCGGAGCTGAAATAACCACCTGGGCTGCGACTTATGGTGGAGTATAGTGGTTGTCATCAATGGTGAATGTGGACAATTTTCCTGGCACAATACACATGCATACAGAAACCACATAACCAATAGGTAGGATGGCAGACATGACATGGTTATTAATTTAAGAAAACAAAACATTGTGGACATAACAAATCAAAATTCAGGGCGTTTAAATATTTACTTTTATACTGAAGAGTATAAATAAGTTATTAGTTATTGTCGTTTATAATCGACTGTCACATTGACAAACGTCCTAGTGTATTACGATATTATTATACACATAAGAAGTTTACTTACTTTGATCGTCACTTCAAATTATTAATAACACATAACCACTAAATCACATGAACTCCAAGGTCTCCAAGATACGTTAAAATAATCTGAAAGAAATCTGAAACTAAGAATACTCAGACAAGTGAACACGACGGACGCGTCAGTTTGAGCACTCTCTAGCAATGACAGACAATGACAGGTCATCCATAGAGAACGGGAGGGCGGAAAGGTAGGACCAGTGGTGAAATGTATCGGCTTCCTTCTTCAGTGGACAATGGTTTGGCTTGTCGCATGATGAATCCTAGAAGCGTAGAACGTAGAGTTGTAGAAGTTATACCTATATGCGAGTGAAAAGATAACGAATAGTCCAAAATTATAAGTAGGTACCAAGGTGTTTTGCTTTAGATTTCTGCTTGAATGACTTTTTGACATTAAATTTAATTGGGGTTCTTTACCTAAAAAAAGTGATACCTACTAAAACTAACCTCAAAACTGCAATTTGCGTCATTGGAATGTTCGTGCTTGATATAAGTAAATTTGTCATTGTTTGTTGAAGTCGTCGATGGCATATCAAGCCACACCAGATTCGGGATTCCGCCTGTGTTGGATTCGCCTTCGCTAGGGTCGTTTTTTGTGTCCGTTGTACGATTTGTTGAACCATCGACCCAAATGAGATTCGGCATTTTTCTTTCCATACTACATATTATTTTCTGTTCATGTGGTTCGCGTTTTATTTCCATTTCACGTTTGCACCCTATGAACACTCTATTTACGGTGAAATTGACGCGATTGCGTTTAGAGATGACAGCATAGACTAATATACTTTGATGACAGTATCTGCTTCAGTATTGCCAACATCATGTTACCGAATTGCCACTGTTTGTAGGAATTTTTACACATTTTTAAATTATTGGTTAAAATTTTCCAGCTATGGGTAGACGCAGAATAAAATGTGAATAAATTATGCACAAACATAAAATACTGTATTGTAGCGCTACAACTGTCCGCAGCAAAATTAAATTTAAAGAATGGTTAGAAAAAATATTGCACTCGGACTATGTTCTCTTTAAAGACATTCCAAGTCTCGGGGCCACTTAGTACCTCGGGGCCCCACGCGTCTGCTTAGTCCAGACACACCCCTGTACCTACATATATATTGTCATAATATAAATAAAATAACATAAATATAATATTAAAGTTTCTTCTAAGCAGCTGTTATTTACACAAATTGGATAAAATAACAATTTTTATAATAATATGTAGCTTATGGCACGATGCTCAATCGAAATGTTACTGTATGCAATGTTTATCAAATAAAATCGTTGGTTATCATCATTAGTTTTTCTATCTACGTAACTCTGATTTTTCTTATAAGACAACACTGAATGCAAAGTTGCCGGTTGGCCGGTTGTCGCGTTGGCACAAAAGTTTTTCACACGTAATTATGAATTGGTCTTTAAAGTTTTAGACGGAATGGATGTTAGACGCGAAATAGATGAATACAATTCGGATACGGAATTACAGACCTTCTGTGATGTACCAATTGAGAATTCAAACAGTCTGTTGCGGCACACTTCTGTAAAACAAGAAAATACAGACGATTCCGTTTGCGGGTTTGAGGTTAGTTTCATTAGATAAGTACACTGTTGGTGTTTTGTAATGCATAATTTATTCATGTAACACAATGACACCAAGCCATTAAAAGAAATCAATTTGTGAGTTGCATTTAAGACAGAGACCTTCGACTTGCATATATATTACACGTCATACTAGAACAAGTGAAACACTAAAACGCAACACAATCTAATAATTCCGCGCTGACCTTTGTATTAACACGATATGTTTTGAATTATATATAGCGTTATAGTGCCTGTACACGTGTATGGGTTTACTTGCACGAATAGTGTGTATTTTAAGCCATCGCGATAATAGCTTCAGTGCTTACACGTAAAAGTGCTGTGCAGCCGCAGATATCGCTCATTTCAATTGTCGCGTGAAAATTAAGAAGCTTCTTAACTTTTTTGAACCATGTATACAAACTTTCAACTTGCACGATAATATGTGTTATTTTTTTGTTATGACCGCGATAATACATATTATCAGCAGTAAATCCATGCACGTCTAAACGGGGTATTAACCGCGAATCAAATTTAGATGCATGTCGCTTACTGTCACGCTGTCGCGGCTACAAATTTAGTTTTTGGTTTTTCATTTTGCAGAATATTTTGAACGGTCACCATCTCTGTCAATTCACATTATTATAGGTATAGTTTTCAAAACTATTTGAAGAACGTTAGTTATGTATTTAATATAAATAAAATGCATATTATGATACAAAAGTAACTATTAAAAATAGTATATTCTTTAACACATGTTTAAGTTTATATCATATTTTTACACACCCAGGAGGATAAGCCAGTAAACATTAATTTCGTGTTCCCAGTTCATGCCTCACATACCTATATGTTTTATATTATTTTGTTTTTTTGTTCAGTGCACGACTAACATCGCTAACATAAAGGTCGAAACTATTTGTCAGACGGATAACTCTACTGGAGATTTCAACGAAGATGAAATCCGTCCATTGAGATATGATGAACGTGTAGCTGGGCCTAATTATTCTCAATGTGGACCAGTAAATCAGGTATCACTGATATTTGTTGAATCTTTAACGTTGCATTGTGTTTATTAAATCATTTGCCACTTTTCTTTGTAGGTTTTTGACAAACCTTATAAGACCGAGTTGGTATTAATTTACGTACTCCCACGTCGGTACTCCATCTGTAATTCTGTCGCACAGAATACATTAATGATTTGAATTCAGATTCCAAAGTCATACCGGTCAAAAGATCATCACACTTTTTACAGGCGCCAGCAAATTGAGTAGAATTCTACAAAAGGCACATGCGCATCTATTCTATACACAAGACTGCTTTCGACCGCTACGGCAACTATCTAAGGTAGGTTTGTATCGATGTATTATCACTTACCGTAACAATTAAAATAAGTTAGCCATATAAACAGTTAAAACTGTCTATCTCACTCTAAAATTTACCACAGCCAAAAGAAGTGATGTTAAAACATATCACTTTTTGTCACAATTACAACTACTTTATTGTAATTGTTACAACAAGTGCCAATACTTCGATACAAATCTACCCTAGATAGCTGCCGTAGCGGCCGAAAGCAGCCTTGTGTATAGAATAGATGCGATGGTTATTTTATTATTTTCAATTACATTTTAATATAGTAATATGGTAATAATGGCGTTGGTTATATAAATAATGAATAATATGTTTAATTAATCACTAACCTAATATTACTCGCTTCTAATGTTTCGACTTCTAATCGATTCAAATTCAATCCCACAAGACCTATCAGATGTTGGTATCAAAAATATAGTAATGCAATGTGTTCTACGACAGTGAAACACACATTATAGACGTGCAATGGTGTATGCTTCAAATACACCAACATTGAATGAGCGTCAGTGCATAAACCGAGAGCAGTTGTCAGAACGAATGAAAAGCTTATAATGACGCATTCTTGACACGTGTTTAAGTTTATCCCTTGTTCTTCTACACTCAAGAATATTACCCGTTAGGTATTTGAGTTCCCATTAATTTTGTGTTCCCTGTTCCTTTTCCATAAACACCACATCACAGAATATGCCTTCGTTTATATTCCATTTTGTGGTATGGTACAAGGTTTTTTCAGAGATTCCATTTTATTTAACACCAATAATATTGAACATATATAATTTTGAAAACACTTCTGAGAAAATAATATAACCAATAGAAAAAATCTTTTTTGAAAAAATTCGACACCCGGCAGGGACCAAACCTGCATGCACATAGTCAACAATGCTATAGGTACCATACTTAATTGCAACGTATTTTAACTAAAGGCTCTTGAAGGCTCTGAAGCGCTTTCCAAATCGAGTTACTATTGGCGATCGGTTTTTGTATTTTAAATCAAAGTAGGTATTAATTACTTTAATTACTAACTGACGTTAAATTCTTACATACGAATGTTACATTTTTAACCTACTGTTATTCGCTAAAGGGTGGTTCTGTGAAGATTCATTCCTCTTTATCATAATCTTAAATAACTATTAAACTCATATTTGGAGTATATTATATACTGTAATTATATATGTATCTATATATATATTGACCATCTCTGAACCTAATAAGATTAGATTAGAGGTTTGTTTTTATGAGAAATGGATGAAAGCCACTTGCTCAAACTAATATGTTCATACTCTGACGCATACACAAACTAAAAAAAACAATATGTGTAGTTGCCAGATCCAGGATTCAAACCTTGGATCCTTGGCGTTATAGGCCGACGCCTTAACCGCACGTACATTGTGAGCGTAATTATAAGAAAAATCTGTAGGAATTAGATTCACAGCTACGACTGAAGACATTGCGACACTCGCAACAAATATAGTTTTGACAATAAGGTTCTATCAACAGTAAAGTTATGGGTGGTAAAGTGTTCTTCGTCAATTATTGCTACAAGATACTTCTACCTAGTTTTGGGAAATAAAAAATTATGACTATACATTTGAAACGGTGGAATACCACATTGCCTAATATCCAACATTACTACACAATATTTTATTTTTGATAAACTTTTTTTTTATTCAACGAATAATTCACAAGATTTAAGAGTGTTACATTCTATTTATTGAACTTACATAATTTTGAAAACATTTCTGAGAAAATATATTATAACCAATAAAAAAACTTATTTTGAATTTTTTTTTGTGAATCATTCGTTGAATAAAAAAAATAGTTAAATAAAAAGTATGTATGTTCAATATTTTATTTATTTTTTTAATCGAAATCAAAACCTCTAATATTTTTGTAGATTTCTACCCAACGATGTTTCACAGAACGACACAATAACTATGAGAGTACACTGGCTATCATCAATGAGGACACATTTAACAAAGGGGGTATTCCCCTAAACCACGCATCATCTGCATCGAAAGAAATCCAAGATGCGATGGTAGAGCATTCAGATATTACTATAGATGAACAAAATATCAAACAAGAATTGCAGAAAATATATTTTCCGAAGGAGGTACGTATTAAATTAAAAATAGTAATACATTTTATTAGAAGTAATACATTTTATTTGCAGTGTTTGTTACGCAGTAATTGAATACTCAAAGACACTAAGAACCCATAATATTTCATGCACGATGTCTAGAAAAGATGAAAATCAGAACATGACTCATATTGTTGTCTATTGTTTCATCATATCTAGTTTTTTAAAAACGCATAAAACATCGTGTCCTGGTAAAAAGCCATTTACATGCGATTTTTGCTCATTCAGATGCTCGCTAAGAAAATAGATTATCTATATATATAAAATGAATATTTGTTTGTTTGTCCGGTATGCGCTCCTACACCATTCATCCGATTGCGATGAAACTTTGGTGAACTATTGTGTGCACACCCGCGGAGGTTTTTGAAGTAAAAAAACCATCTTATTCTTCTTCTTCATTCTTTCTTCGTTTATTCATATGGTTCCTATACCATTCATCTGATTGCGATGCAACTTTGATGAGTTGTTGTGTGCATACCCGTGGAGGTTTCTGAATTTAAAAAACTATCGTCCTTTTCTTCATACTATCTTCTTTTATTCGTACGGTTCCTATACCATTTATACGATTGCGATGAAACATTGGGGAGTTGCTGTATGCACGCCTGCGAAGGTTCCATCATCATCCTTCATCATCATTCATCCAAAAACCATCTCCTTCATTTTATCTTTTTTTATTCGTATGGTTCTTATACCATTTATCCGATTGCGATGAAACTTTCGTCAGTTGTTGTGCGTACACCCGCGATGGTTTCTGAATTAGTTTAATCATATTTTTTTTATTCGTATGGCTCCTATACTATTCACCCGATTGCAATGAAACTTTCGTCAGTTGTTGTGCGCACACCCGCGAAGATTTCTGAAATAGTACAATCATCTTCTATTCTATCTTCTTCTATTGCGTTCCTATATCAACTTTGGAAAATCTATTCTCACATGGACAGCTGTATGTGGCCTGCTCACGCGCTGGAAAACCTTCTGATTTATGCGTATACGCACCAATCAGACAAACAAAAAATATTGTGTATCCAAAAGCACTTCAATAAACAGAATTAAAACACTTTATTTCTTTGATTGGCGTTGCAACGCATGCCAGGTACTCGCTAGTAACCAATAAAAATAATCTTTTTTGATTTTTTTTTGTGAATTATTCGTTGAATAAAAAAAATAGTTAATGGAAAATTATTAGCAATCCAAGTAAATTACAACAAAAAATCTTGGAGTGATCCGTGACGTTGGTGAGTAAAATAGTAATACTTACTTTAATTTCAAACGCAAAAGCCGATCGACAATAGTCACTCAATTTGGAAAGCGCTTTAGAGTGTATTATGTGCCATTATTTAAAATTTGTCGCAATTAAGTATGTGCGCCTATAGAATAATGGTATAAGTTCATGGGCGCGAAACCTGATAGATGCGGATTCGATTCCTGCTGGGTGTCTTACTTTTTTCAAAATTGATTTTTTCTATTGGCTTTAATATATTTTCTTAAAAATGTTTTCAAAATTATGTATGTTCAATATTTTATTTATTTTTAATCGAATATAAAACCTCTGATATTTTTGTAGATTCCTACCCAACAATGTTTCACAGAACGACACAATAGCTATGAGACTACACTGGCTATCATCAATGAGGACACATTTAACAAAGGGGGTATTCCCCTAAACCACGCATCATCTGCATCGAAAGAAATCCAAGATACGATGGTAGAGCATTCAGATATTACTATAGATGAACAAAATATCAAACAAGAATTGCAAAAAATATATTTTCCGAAGGAGGTGCGTATTAAGTTAAAAAAAGTAAGACATTTTCCACGTAATTTTATTTGCAGTGTTTGTTACGCAGTATTTGAATGCTCAATGACACTAAGTAGTCATAATATTTCATGCACGATGTCTAGAAAAGATGAAAATCAGAACATGGCTCATAATATTGTTCAAAAAAAGCCTAAAACATCACATCCTGGTAAAAAGCCATTTAAATGCGACTATTGCTCATTCAGATGCTCGATACGTGGTAATCTCAAGAAACATGAAAGGATTCATGCTGCTGAAAAACAGTATCAATGCAATGTTTGCTCATATAAAACCTCACGCATCGATCATATTAAAACCCATATGAAGACACATACTGGTGAAAAACCATATCAATGCGATGTTTGTTCTATTAATTTTTCACGGAAAGATAATCTCAAAGTGCATATGAAATCACATAGTGATAAAATACGTGGTGGTGGAAGATCACCAAATGATAAAAAACCATTTAAATGCGATGTGTGCTCATTTAAGTGTTCGTTGTTTAGAAATCTCAAAGAGCATAAAATTATACATAGTGGTGAAAAACCGTTTAAATGCGACGTTTGCTCATACATATGTGCGCGGCTCAATAATCTCAAATCGCATAAGACGATACATACAGGGGAAAAACCATATAAATGCGATGTTTGTCAATACAGATGCTCGCGTGTCGATCATCTCAAATCGCATAAAAAAAGACTGCATACTGGCGAAAAATCCTAGAAATAAAATATGTATTCTCAGTTGCCTCAAAAAACATTTAATTACACTTAATAAAAATTATATCAATGCGATGTATGTCTATTGAGATTATTTTTGCACCTAAGAAATGTCACGTGGCATAAAAAGAAGTCATACTAAACTACCAAGCAGCCATGTAAATGTGTTCCTTTTATAAACTAATGCGATTCGCAAAACAAAATGGCGTATTGAGTGAGTTTGATTTTGTTTTGAAAAAATACATGTCTTTTTGGCAGAAATCGAACCTTTACTTACGGTTTCAGAGTTAAAAGCTCTTCTATCATCGCCACCGTCGGGTATACTAATAACTCGTACTACTTAACAAAAATTATATAAGTAAATGTAATAATTTCTCGTGTCAATGATGATTAACAAGTAAATTTAAAAATACAAATAAGTAGTCAAGTATAAATACCGTCTGTACGTTAGTCGGACATATCCACGGATATTTGCTTCATTTATATACCCAATTTCTAATAAAAATCTATCAAAAAATGACACATCCAAACTGTCATACTTGTAAATTCGATACAAACCTACTTATTTTTTCTTCGAAAACCCGTTGGCAATGTATGTACCTATAAAAAAGGTGCACAATCCGGTTGGCTAAGAAATAAGATTCGATCGCTTGTCTCGTCTCATAACCAATAAACTATATGTTAAAAAAATACCGTAGTTCGCGAACTAGGTAGGTAACCAGTTCGCGAGACTCGTTTTCATGAAACTACATATGAAAAAAATACTCGAACTAAACTATGGCAGTGCGTCTTCCCACCCTCGTTTTCTCCTATACTGCGCTCGCAGATCTATTTCGCGGTGAACTACAAATGTAGTTCGCCTGGCAGCGTGTCCTCCCACCTCGTTTCTTCCTATACTGGGCGCGCAGATCTAGTTCGTGAACTAGAAATGCAGTTTGCCTGGCAGCGCGTCCTCTCGCCCTCTTTTTTTCATAAATACTGCGTGCACAAATCAAGTTCGCGAACTAGACGAACTGCATAATCGCCATATTATGACACGGGGCCGGTTCTTTCGCTGGCTATAGATTCGTTAAAAAAGATTCGTACGTTCGCGAACGACGCATATCTAGTATACAACATAATACCTAGCTAATAATTTATTGAGATGAAGATTGCTAAACAAAAATTACCAGGACACGTGCTGCAAAAATAAGAATGTCGTACGACACACGAAATGAAAACCGAATAACAAAATAGGTAAATATTTTTGGTCATTCAAACATCATACTGATACCACTTAAAGTATCACGTCCCAAAAAAGTGTCTCTTCTCGAGCATAATCCTCAATTTGACTGATGATTCCACAAGCGAGTCAGAAAGTACTTCAAGAAAAATGATGACGTAATATGTACGATAAGTTAAAAATAACTGTAAAGGTACGTTGTCAGTATGTACTCGTCCGGAATATACTGTTCGGTATTTTGGCCATGGACAATTGAGTACCTTGGTATCAAAGTGGGACATAAGCCATTTACAAAATTTTACAGGAGACTGACAAACATGTGTGAAAAGTGACCGTTTTTCATATAACATACCAACTTTAAACTCAAAAATCTCTATGAAAACTACCGTTTTTGATACTTTTGGTGGATTTTTTGAAAAGAGCATCACTTGCACTACCATAATCAATTAAAACATGAATTTAGTCGGAGGTGGCGTATGTCCCACTTTGATACCAAGGTACTCAATTATTATACTTGCAGCGCCAGCACTTCTCTTAAATTAATATACATACTGTTACACCCCATAATTGACATTCCTCCCCTAGTATTAAATAATTATTAAATAAAAGTAAACTGAACTGTAACCCTGAGATCTTGAAACGGTTTAATAAAACATCTAATCAAATTCCTTGCTCAGCTGTTCAAATAACTTATTTCTAGGTGTGAAATCCTTCGTCCGGGATGTGAAAGTAACATGCTGGACGAAGATGGAAAGTAAATACCTAAATGTAACGATAAACTATGAAAGATGATGTATGAAATCAATAGTTTAAGAATATAATAAATTTCTTTGCAATATATAAAATATGTACAAGAGTATGAAATAAAATGTTTATGTGTAAGTTTTAATAAAGAAATTGTGTAAATAAATATGTAAGTGATGAATGGATCGTGCAAAGCAATTGAGATGTGAGCCAAAAGGGAATTATAATTAAGAATGTGCTGTAATTAATAAATATGTAATCTAACATGTATAGCATGATTACCAAAGAAAGTTATAGTATTAAATAGTAGCTTCATTCTTACAAACTGTGAATTCATGATATTTTAGAAAGAACCGCGTATTAAATAATTTAAATCTAATCGCTCAGTGCAAATGCACAAACGACAAAGACTGCGTTTGCATTGGTGCGCGCTGAGCATACGTACCAGTGTTGCCAACCGTACTCTAACTATAGTACAATACTATAATTTTGAAACCGCAAAAAATGTAAAATACTATAATTTTATGCAAATATCACAAAAATAAGGTCCATTTACCTGGATCACCCAATGTTAAAACTCCAACTTTTTTTGGGTGCATTTGTTTGTGCATCGTTAGCGCACGTTTGTGCATATATAATAACAGAAAAATTCCAATTTCAAATTGGGTGTTCCAGCTAAACGTTTGGTCCTCTAGTGACTTGATACTTGAACCAATAAATTAGCCTTAAATTTTTTTTGTTAAATGCATCTGATTATGTATATTTATGTTAACTTTGAACACGATTTTTTAAATTTCTATCTCTTATATTAGGCTAGTAATTTGATTTTGAGCGGCCGTCATGTTTTAAAACCAAACATTTTTTTCCCACATTTTTTAATTACACAACTTTGAGTAATTTAATTACATGATTTTTCATGAAGTTTTTATTGTTTTTTCATTTAAATTACGCGAAAAATTCGCATTTTTCCATTTTCACTAAGTACCCCGTGAAAATATCCCGAACAAAAACGACCGCATCCGTTTGGAACATCCAGTCAAAAGAGTCTATACAAAATAGCCAAAACGGTGTAATGCTCACTTAATATGTCGGTTTATAATAGACTACCTTAAAATTGATATTTTGATTACACAAAAGTGTCAAAATTACAAAAACATTCAACATTCTTAACATTTATCTTTTTATTTATGATTTTGAATAGATCAATGTCAGTTGCATACGGGAAAAGCAGTAATTAATAATTATTCTTAGGTACCTACTGTTTTTTAACAATATGATCCGTAATAAAAATAAATAAGTTATTAGAATACAATTAGGTATGCATATTTTTGAAAAATGCAATATATTTTTATGCAACGATATTTTTTTCAAAAGATAATATTGGAATGACATTTATATTTATTTTGTATATAGGAGTTACCTTGCAGGCACTTAACTCTTCCTAACAATATTTGCATAGGTATTATGATTTTTTTCTTTTTATCTGTGTCTCCAGATGGTGTAATGCTTGTAGTTCTGGTAAGTATTATGTTAGGAGAGAAGTGTTAGACAAAAACTTCATATTATGCTCTTCAGAATCGATATCAAATGAAGTTTTGTAGGTACTTAAAAAAGTTATTGCCTCTGACGGCTTCGACAATTGTTTCACGCAAATGGTTTTCTTCTGAATGTGTGAGTTTATGAGTTCTTAAACAACGTACCGACCTACATATCTGTTTACATTTATATTTAAATTCATCACGTTTATGAGTTTTTAAATGACATATTTGTTTACATTTAAAATGAAATTGATCACACGCAAATGGTTTTTCTCCTGTTTCGTTTTATGAACTTTAAGATAATGTTGTGCCGAGGCTCCGTATAGGTAGTCAATTTATTTAAAAGGTTATTCACCATTAAGTATCTTTACATGTGTTTGAAGATTACTCCGTCGCGAGCATCCAAATGAACATACATTGCATTTATAAGATTTTTCACGAGTATGTTCTATATATGTATATATTCATTTCATGTGTTTTAAGACAACTAAGTCGCACGCACTTATATGAATATACATCGCATTTTAAAGGTTTTTCACCAGAATTGGTCATTTGTTTGTTTTTAAGATGACTAAGTTGCGAGCATCTATATGAGCATACATTGCATTTATAAGGTTTTTCACCAGTCACTAAAAATGCCGGCGCGGCTTAAGAGTTGGCCTATTGCATCGAGGGTCTCAGGTTCTAATCCTCGGTCAAGCAAGCATATTATTCGCGAGAATCTATATGAACATACATTGCATTTATTAGATTTTCTTCAGAATGCGTCATTGTGTCTTTTTTAAATTTAATTCGCGAGCATCTATATGAACACAAATCGCATTTGTGAGGGTGTGCACCAGTATTAATTGTCATTCAACATATTTTAAGACTACAAGGTGTTTTCAAATGACATATTTGATTACATTTCAAATCACAATCATCACACGCAACTGGTTTTTCTCCTCAATGTGTAAGTTTATGAGTTCTTAAAAAACGTATTCAATACGTTGCTGCCAAAAGTTGGTAAGTCGATAGTTTAGGTATTTTGAGCTTACCACGGATAAGATGTCTATACTTATATACGTTTGCTAAGAAAAAAATCAAGATCATCCGATTTTTAGAACATTGTATTTTTAGCTATACATTATGTTGATAAAAATACGTAACTCTTGATTTTTCAATTTCCCAACATCAAAAGACTGTAGAGATGTTTACAGTATTAATCTAGAATTATGTAACTACATTATTAACAACAGAAGGTTTATCGAAGAAATATCAGAAACATTATCAAATTACATAAACTTATTCAATGAAAGAACTTAAAGTTCTAATGTGTAAGTTCATAATATGAACTTACACATTCAAGGGAAAACCCATTTGCGTGTGATGAAATGTGATTTCCAATTTAATCAAATATGTAATTTAAAAATACATAGTAAGCTTAAAACTTATGGAATGGCAATACTGGTGAAAAACCTTATAAATGCGATGAATGTTCATATAGATGCTCGCAAATTAGTTGTCTTCTCTTCTCTACTTGGTTGTATACTCAATGACTGAGGATCCTGACCACTTTTAAATTTTGTCATCCTTTGAGCGACCAAGACGACGATTCAAGCCTTCTCGATCTTCAGTTTCTCGCAAAGCAGAATGAATGATGCCCGCAGTAGTCGTAAAAGACATGATATGACAAATTGTTTCGAAGAACCTAAATATAATCAGTGCACATATAGCTGCTCGCAACATAGTAAATTAAAAATACATAAGTGATGACAAATAGTGTTGAAAAACCTTATAAATGCAATATTTGTTCATAAAGATGCTCGCAACCTAGAAACCTTCAAATCTACAAAATGAAACATACCTAACGGGGTACACCCTCATAAATGCGATTTATGTTCATATAGATGCTCGAGAATTAATGTTTTTAAAGACATACTATGACACATTCTGATGAAAAATCTAATTCTCCCCAAACCATGATTGGGCGGGGCGGAACCTACATTAATATTTATACTGATTCTGTAATTCAATTTTAATTATTTTTTTTTTGGTTAAAAAAATATTTCACCATTAGGTACTTATATAGTGATACCTACCTAGTTAAAACGAATATCTTTGCTTGAAACTTTATAAAACAAATATTGTGTAATTACAAGCTGTTCTAATAATTCTAATAGCATTATTTCCAAGAACATATTATTATCTCGTGAGGCTGCTGCTATAAGTTGGTAAGTCGATAATATTATATTATAATATTATTGTTATGGTCTCTATATTTTAATATAAAAATGTATGTAAGAAAATAAAATCAAGGTCATTCTTTTTATAGGACGTCTCGTGTGTATTGCCAGTCCAGTTATCCAGTTATTTTATAAGTTTATATTTTGTATTATATTGAGTGACTAAACTCAGGAGAATACAAATCTCGGCATGTCTCGGGTCGGATTAAAAACCGATACGATTATCCGGACACGGCTGGCAGTAATTACTACCGCCATCTTTGAATGGCTTGGGCATGGCAACTTGCCCATATAAATATCCCCTACAGACATTGATATACTACTGGATGAATCATATGCTTCTTAAAATGACGCCCGATTTTCAGCGACTCGGCCAGTGTTAAAACTTACTGTTTTAATATCAGCGGACTTAACTCGATATAATCTAACTTAATATTTGTCTCGAAAACGACCTGGCAATAATTATGAGTAAGCCCGATCTAGCTTGCATCTTACTCTAACTAATAGTCAGCGCATGACAACTTGCTCTGTCCGCTCAGACATGAATTTTTGGTAGCTTGCAAGCTTTGGGTTTCAGCACCCTTAGGGTCACTAATCCAAACACGCAAATTTAGTTTTACAGCCAGTGAAATACGGGTGAAATTCGGGAATCCATGTTAACGGTCTTAACGCATTATACCTACAAGGAAATATTATAAGACGATATTCGTATTATCTTCTTTTGTTGTACATTTTTCAAATGACACTTGTATGGGAACTCCTCATCTAGTAGTATATCAATGCCTACAGATAACCATAAAGCTTCACCCTCCCTTATGTGTCAATTACATTGAGCTACTTTACGAGCTGTTTGTTGGCGAATTTACAATCTGCCTGTAAAGTCACCCAGTGTCATCATTAAACAAGCTAACAAGCAGATTGTAAACAATCTACTGAGAAAAGTTGAAAACCGGTCAACTTTACACGCTACAGCTACACGCCGACGTGTGGGCCTACTGCGTCTGCGCAGTAGAGCGTAGTAGCAACCTCCCGGTGAAAAAACGAACTACATTCTGTCAAAATAGTCGCTGGCTTGTGGCTTCTCAGCGAATGAAAAGATTTGTGTGTCATCATCACAATCGCAGTAGCTGAATCGCCCGCTTTTAAATTCGCCAACAAAGAGTTATAAATTTAATTAATAGACTGAGATTTATGCAAAAAGAACTTTACATACCACGACCCTGTACCAGTTATATTATACCTTCTCATAATCGTACCTAACCCTGTATTTCTGTCGCCTTGTATCAATAAACGCCTTTCGTGGCCAAAACAAACCCGGCGTTTGATTTCCCCTTTTCTCAATAAGTACTTAATGGTATGTTGTAAGTCGGTAGGAAAAAAAGTATATACCTATCTCTTATTTAAATTTATTAATAATGAAGAATGCCCATTTGTTTTAATTTCAACCTCTTTTATTAAAGTCTCTTGGCTATCTGCTGAGAGAAAATTTGTCTGCTCTGTCAATATTGGTAGGGTGAATATTACCAATTTCTTGTTATCATGCCAACGATTCTTCAACTTCTGCTACTACAGATGCTGTTTCAGAGTTCACACTTGCATGACTATTGAGAGGAACATAGGTAGGTAGTCACATTCTGGTTCACACGTAAACGGTATTTCAAGTTCATAGCAAGCACCTAATTCTAAATCCATTACATTTTTATCACACTCATACGTCATGTCATCATCTATTGCAGACGTAATCGGCAATAAATTGTCAGAAAAATATGTAAGTACTTATCATTTTTATTTTCAGATGGTATTAGTTCGCCTTCATAGTATGGCGGGAAGTGGGATAGAGTTTGTTACATTAGAATATTTATCACCAGAGAGATAGTGGTTATCATTATTTTGAAAAATAAAGCGTTTGTATCAGATAAAAAGCCTCAGTATTTTGACCATAGATGTGTCTTTATTCATGGAACAAGTCAATTTCGGAATAAAATGTAGGATAGGGGGGCATAAGCCCTCGATATTTCTATTTGAATTGTCGTTAGTGCTTAAAAAATACGAATTATGTCTACGGTCAATCATGACAATACATGTACCTAGGTATTATTGCCAATCATTCATACGCGGAATAACAGCCGGGACAGGATACCAAACCGGGACGTATAGTAAGCCTAATTATGGCTTTATTTTGATTACCTACTGTGGTGAACGATTATTTTGACTAATTACAAGTGATGGCATAAAACTCGAAACATTCGATTATCGTGAGTGTAAGCTAGCCCGTAGGGTTGAGCTTAGGGGTTCGGTCAGTTAAGTGACATAAACAGACACCACAAATTTGCTCTAATAGTAAAAAAAAAGTCGTCTGCGGTGGTATTTTACTAAAAAATATGAGGCTGCGTGATGCATTTTTACGAGATATGATTGATATAGGTAATTTAAAAATGATAATTCACTCGTAGAATTATTGTATTTTTTAATGTTGGTGTGACCTCACTAATATGCAATATAATTATCCAATACTTATAGCGAATGGTCGCATGTTATTTGGCTGCCATAAAAAGGGGTTGCGATCAGTGATTTATAGTTTATAATGTGAAGTTGAGTGTCGAAAATAATAATTCAATTGGATTTATTTAAAAATCACCTAAAGTACCTACCTACCGACACGGAACTTTTATTTTACTTGCAGAACCATAGGATTCTGCGGAATACCATTTGGGGACATATACTATAGAACATGCCCTTAACCTTGATAGAGGGCCATGAATTGCGCATAACTATGATATTTCATCTGACTTAGTGTTCTGCTATGAAGATAATAATAATCGCTTTCATCCAACTCCGCACCAATGTTTATTACCAAGTTTTTCATGTGTGTCTGTTCCTAAACTTGCCCTATAAGAATGTTTGATTCAGTAATTAAAGTAATACCTACTTTAATTTAAAATACAAAAGCTGATCGCCAATAGTAGCTTAACAGAGTATTAAAAGCTATTTGTTAAAATTTGTCGAAATTAAGTATGCCGCCTTAGCATAGTGGATGGTCGCGATACCCGAAAGATGCAGGTTCGATACTAATTGCGGGGTGGGGTGTCTTACTTTTTTCAAAAAGATTTTTCCTATTGGTTATAGGTACATAATATATTTTCTCAGAAGTGTATCGGAATGATGTACATATGTAAATATATTATTGTATCGTGGAAAACAGACTTTTCACACACAAATGCAGCGTTTACACACCTACTCTATGTGCTTCTGTTCGGATCCGTGAAGTTATAATAATTTAATGGTGTGTGAAAGGGACGTAAGATCGATTGAGACGTACGAGAGAACATGATTGATGACGAATAACATAGGATTATGTACTCGATGTTAGATTAAGATTTAGTACCTATGAAATAATTTTATAATAATTGTATTAAGAAAATGTACATGATGACATTCATTACATTTAGGAGAGAGTCGCTGCTAGATTTTCTTTTATTTTATTTATTTATAACTTTGTTAATTTAGATTCCGGCAATAACTATACTCCATATCGTAATCATTATTAAACATCAGCCTTCCGTTATTGGTATTTAAAGATTCTGTGTTTGATTAAATACATAATGTAGGATCATAAAGTCCCGTTGAATTTCAGCGCTGCAATGTCGAAGATCATTAGCTTACTCTCTATTGGGTTGATATTCTTGCCAAGTGAAATTTATTTTTCGGCCCAGTGGTTGTGAACTTGCGGGATGTTGGGATGCATTACTGTTTTATTCCATGGGTATTTTGACGTTGGTTATATTATTTTAGATTTTCAATAGAGAATTAGGACATTTATATGTTAAGGTAGATTTGGTATTAGTAGGTAATGTGTAATGAAACATTTATAGCCAGGTATCTTATAAACTTATATCTACATACTGTAGAGTTATGGAATTATTATTGCTCATCGACCTTGCTCATTAACTCACCCACCTGATTGCCACCATTTTGGCGTAGAACATGAGGTACTCTTACTCAGGGGGGAGAATCCGCGCCCTGTTCAAAGCAGTAAAATCCACGCTAGGAAATAGCTTCCATGGCGTGGACTCCCAGACTCTGATGGAGTCTGGAATGACTGTTGCACGCTTTATTGACCAATTAGGCGATCTCCATCCTTCCGGATGGACGCCAGCAAGTTTTTCTTTGAACGGGAAACAACTGCAAAAGACCGTTACTGTGTTGGGGAATTTAATGTATGAATAAAAAGAATGATTATGGATTAAGTCGCTATATTGAACAACATTTAACAACTAAATACAGTGACACATTTGAACATTAAAAACAGGCTATATAAAAAGAACGGATACCGCCCACCGCGCCTCTCCGCCGCTAACCTATACGCTAATCTTACGAACTATACATTAACAGAAATGACACTGATACATATTTAAATTCGCCCGCGTGCTGTAGCACGCTGGCCCACTCCAGTCCTGCCTGATGTAATAGGAATTACATCATCTTTACACGTTGAGTGTTCCTGCAACCACTGACATAGGTACGCACTAGAAGAAGTTTGGCTCTGCGGCTCCGGAGGCCGACCGCCTCCGCCCACGGTAACAACTAGAAGACCGTCCGCGTCGCTCGACACGCCAAGCTTGCCCGCGTCACTTTCGCCGTCCCCCGCCTATTCGTCTATGCTCTATTCCACGCAGCCATTGTTGAATTTGGATTAGTTTAACCACGATGGTTGAAGGTCACAGAGAATATTTCTCTTAGTGACAATACTCGTTACATTTGCAATATGCTTATTAACTTACTTATTAAATTAATTATTTAGGAATTGTACAATAAATTGCTGTCCAGATGTACTGACCCATTCTGTGGGAAACTCTTTATTCAAATATTTTGGATACATGTTTAAAATTAAGTTTATTATCCTTACCGCTTATTTTTACCAGAATGAGTAGTTTTATGCCTTTTCATGTGATAAGATGTTATAGATGAGTAATCACATTCGTCACATTGGAATGGTCTTTCTCCGGAATGAGTTATCTTGTGGTTTTTTAGGGTATTAGATCTTATACACGCAAAATCACAATCACCACATTTGAATGGTTTTTCACCAGTATGAGTCATTTTGTGTATTTTAAGATGACATCTTTGTATACACGAGAAGTTACAGGTATCACATTTTAATGGTTTTTCATCAGAATGTTTCATTTTGTGACATTTCATATAACGATGTGAGTTACTTGAGTAAGGACATTGATCACATTTAAAGGGCTTCACATCGGAATGTGACTGTTTGTGTCTATTCATATTGCTAGATGATATACTTGAGTAATAACATTTTTCACATTTAAATGGCTTTTCACCAGAGTGAGTCAGTTTGTGATATTTCATATGACCAATTTTTTTGCATGAAAAATTACAAACACCACATTTAAATATCTTTCCGCGAGGAGTCTTTTTGTGTATTTTCATGATACTATCAGTTAAACACGAGTAATTACATTTTTCACACTTACATGACTTGGCACCAGAATATGTATTTTTCATAACTATTTTTACATGCAACATTTTATGAAGGTTCAATAAGACTAATGATTCAAATATATCAAGACATATTTTGCACACAAATATTTGTTGTTGATCTGTGTTTATAACGGGTTTTGCTTGAATATTATTTGGTTTACCCGTGACAGCGTCTATATTTGTGTATCTTTCAATACATATTTTAAGCTCTTTTTTAATATCTTGCTCGTCAATCTGTATATCATCGCAAGTTGCTTGTACCTTTGTTATCCTTTGAGACAATTTGAGACTCGAAACATCATCTACAATTTCGTCTTTAATGTTGACACCCTCAAATTCGATGGGGTTTTTATTAAAATCATTTTCAAATTTAATATTTACCATCTTAGTTGCCAGAATCTGAAAATATCACAATAATATAATATAAGTGAACGCAATACGTACATTGTTGACTACTTATATTTATTTCCTCACAATTTAAGCCAAATTTCAATTTGATGATTGTGACTAGGGAATCCAATCCCGAACCAAAAATCCGATACCGGGATTTCGGGATTACAATTTGACAATCCCGGGATCCCGGGATTGGCATTTTTCCATTATTAATATAAAATTTTATATTTACAATTAATAACATTGATAAAATCGGTCAAAAATAAATCAAGTATAATTTATACTATATAAGACATTTATTGTTAATATTGTATAATATAGTTTAATGGAGTAAATAATATTGTAATATAAATAATAATGTGAATTTAATATGAGATTGCTGTTTCTGATAGTAAAGACTAAATGAATGGGTTAGCGAGATTTAAAATAGTAAAGCAAATCATGGTGTACTTATGGCCTTTCCGCTTCATAAATCTAATTAGTCAGCCAAGTATGAAACTGCCGTAAAACGTATGAGATCATGGTGGAATTACTTTGTTAATAATGCTAAGCATCGTTTTTTTCCAATCTTTCTCATTTTTATTAATTTATATAAAAAATAAAATGATTCGGCAACTTACACATGGATATAAATTAAACTTCATTCAAACTCAGTTTATTTCTAATGTAGTTATTTGTTATTAAAAGTATTTTTTCTGTCATATTCTCGTTTTTATTTTATTTTCCATAAAAATTGATAAAAAAATCAATCCCGAAAGTTTCGGGATTATGTTTATCAATCCCGCGATTCATAGGTATCAAAAATAGCTCAGGATTCCGGGATCCCGGGATTGGAATCCCTAAATTTATTGTGAGATTATCAAGATCCTCTACTCGTATCGTCTCTTCATTACAACTTCAGTCGCCGAGAGCTGACGTGTCCGTTCAAGAATTCCAGTATTTGTAACGCAGTCGTATTAATTCGGCGGAGAAATCGATTTTCAAAAGTCAAAAGTCGAGCAGAACAGGCAAATGGTGACATTCGTTGCTAAGGGGCGGCAAGTGAACTATGGAACCCAAAAAGAGACATTTATATACCCATTCTTCGTTGAAACTATGTTTTTGCGTTCTTTTGGGCATTGATTAACAGACTATTATCCTACTATGCGATGATAACAAGAAACTACTCACGAGTTAACAGCGTGTGAATTCACTTTCTCTCATTTTCTCACACTCACACAGCCGTGAGAGATCCAATACGAATCATATTCTACGAACAAGTTACTCGCGATTTTTTAGGATTAATTTTAAAACGATCTTATCGTCAGCTAGTGCAAAAGATGTCAATGAAACCATATAAAATATCCATTCGTTGACAGGATTATTCTTTAAATTTTAAGATAATTTCTATTCACAATATCGTCTGCTCTATGGAAAACTACCGTTGCTCTCAAAAACTTTTAAAATGTGCTACCCCTTTGCAACGCATGACCTGCCTATGCCCACAGGATATCACTGCTTGACATATACAATTTAACTTACCTGATGTACTGATGGATAATTTGAATACGAGCATCCAGGTTGAGGTTCTTCGATATAACATGAAGGGTGTGATATGTCCTCGACAAACTCGCATTTGACATCATCAATGCGAAGGTCAGTCTCGGGTTTTACATCAGTCAGGTCCGTTGCTTGGTACTAAAATGAAACCACATAATAAAAACCATGCGATCATAATAACAGTTAAAATAATATAGGTACCTTTATAAATACTATTTTTGTAAGAAATTTTGGAAAGGACACGCAAATAATGTGTAAATGTCACTTTTGTTGATTGTTTAACACTCACTGCGATTTATACACACCAGCGCATCTATTATATACACAATACTGATTTCGGGGGTTACGGCAGCTATCTAGTGTAGATTTATATCGATGTATTAGCACTTATTGTAACAATTACAAAAAGTGCTGTTATAACAAACAGTACCTACCTCTTTTGGCTGTGGTAAATTTTAGAGCGAGATAGACAGTTTTGACGGCTAACTTATTGTAATTGTTACAATAAGTGCTAATACTTCGATAAAAAGTGGGTACCCTAGATAGCTGCTGTAGTGGCCGAATAATTGTGTATAGAATAGATGCGCTGCAGGCCTATCCTGACATCAAAAAAGAGTTATTTGTCATAAATATATTACATTTATCACTTTACGTAGGTAGGTATTCTGGCGGTTAATTATGTAAAAAGTTAACCGTCTTAACTGTTAAATAGTGATACCCATCTTTTAACATCCCGTCTCTTAGCCGTGCCAACTTTGAGAACGAGAGTGATTACGTCAACTGTCCACATTGAGAATTGAGATGCAAGATTCGACTATATTGTTCTGCAGTCGCAACGACATAATATTGTCTAATAAAATTGTAGGTTATGATGATATGCCTGACGTGTAAATACAAAATTCTTGTATTTGGCTCATTACCGACTATATGGCGCTGGTTCGACTTTATCCTTTTGGGTTTGGCAGCACGAACATATCCGAACTTGACCAACATGAAGTCTACTAACCTAAATTATCGCCGTATTATGAATTAGAGATAGCCGTCGATTCTGTTTTGGTTTTAGAATCTCTTTTGTGTTAATTTTTGAACCAATGAAAATAACGGAAATGTGCTTAAGTGATAGGCAACCGTTAAGAATAGACCTACAGTACAATTTATTAAAATATCACATTCCAATGCTTGGATACACGAAATAGCAAATCATAAAGAAAATAATATACTTAAGTACTATGATGTTCCTACTACCTTTATGATGAACGGAATTAGTTGTCAAAATAACAATACATTACAGATTTTTGGGTGTCCACCATGTGTACATCTTCCTTCTCTCCTCGACGTATCGTGCTCCCGTCCTGTCATGTCCTCTGAAGAGATAATGGCCTCTGGAACGAGCCCGAAATGTCGAGGAAAGAAGGAAAAAGTACACACGGTTGAAACCCAAAAATCTATTACGATAAAAAAAACAACCGTGAAAATCTCAAACATTATAAAAATAACAATTCGTTGTCAAAAACTAACCTCAATATAGCAATTAAGTATTGGATTCGTCGATATTTTCTTTCTTTACAAACGTGCGAGAGTCAAGACTGTTAAAATGCTTAATCGGTACACCAGAACAAGGCTGCCTTTCTGTTTCAGATTCCTCCATATTACACTCGCGTTTTACATCCATATTTTATTGTCACGTGTCATGATCATAGATAATATATACGTATTGCCACTGTACAAAACTAAATAATTAAAAGATGCCACAACAAACGAAAAACAATAAATATTTTATGTAAATCATTCTACAGTGTCACCATGGGTGGAAATGGTTCACCAAAAATGAACAATGAAAAAAAAGAGCATTGCCTACTATTAAAAAAATATTTGTTTAACTTGAACTTAATGCTATGTTTTCCAAAAAGGGTTTATTAGATCTCATGTTTCTTATTCGGTTTGAATCATTTAATTATAGAGAATTTTCCTTAAACATAATTCGCACCGTGAGTGTAAAACCATAGCAAGTGCAAATTTTTCAATTTCGAGATTTAAATGCAAAACAACTGTAAAAGTCATAAACTTGATAATGTAAAATTGAAGTTACTGCAAACTTAAAAATTTTCATTAAAAAAGACAGATATTTGGGTTTTACAATACAAAGATTTACTTCCATTGTTAATGTAAAACCATAGTATCTGCAAATGATTATCCATGACTAATTGTGAAACCCGAGCATCAGACGCATTCTTTTGGTGAATGCAATGTGGCATTGTTTTTATTATTGTGATAGCAGGCAATTATTGAAATGATTCAGTGTTAAGACTTTGATAACGCATCCAGACGTATTCTACAACACATTATTGTTTCCTTTGATTCAAGTAATGTAGTGCAGTGTATTTTTTTTTTTTTTATCAAATATGAGTTTAAGGATTCGAATGATGGTGGAGTTAGCTTTAAAAGCTGAAAAACTTCTAAAAAGGTAAGACTTTGTGATAAAATATTTTACTAAAATGATATACAAAACTAACCTTAATATTATTATTGTTATGAAACTTATTATTATCGACTTATCTTATGTACCTATGTATTTATTTTATGCACCAATAATAATAAACTCTTTCAATTAACACAACAGTATATCAATCAGATCTATGATATTTTTGTTTTTGCAATGTTACAGATTTTCAAAAATGTGACAAGTACATTTTCTGATGCTGAAGAACCCATGTTGGATATAGATAAGGATGCTGCTGGTTTGCAAGAGGAACAATACCCATTATAATATAGGCTTTTTTCAACCAAACAAGGACCTATGTGACTTTTGTGAAAAATATAAAAATTGCAGTAGCGAAGAGAAAAATATAATTCAAGTTAAATAATATATGACATTCATCAAAAAAAATAAACAATTATTGAGAACACAGAAGGCGAAAGACGAATAAAATAGTATGTTGCTATAATCTGCAGGCCATATTATCAACACCAAATGCCCAGATATCAGTGCTATATTATAAAAGAAAGCTTTCAACCTATAATTTTACCATCTTACACACATTAATAATAAAAATGGTTACTGTTTTGTTTAGCATGAAGGGACTACAAACAAAGGGGCCAATGCAATTGATTCTTGTGTTGTAAAATTTTTGGAAGACCAATCAATTGGGAAGGAAGTCATTTTTTATTCGGATAATTGTGCCGGACAGAATAAAAATAAATTTATTACAGCAATGTATTTATACGCCGTCCTGAATTTTAATATCCCAAAAATCACACACAACTTTTTGGTTGTAGGACACACCTAGAACGAGGGTGACTCTATAACACTCTTGCATAGAGAAACAAAAAAATAGTCTTGAAGTCAGGTCCAATTTATATACCAATACAGTGGATTCCAGTGATTCACTGGAAATTGGCACTGACGAAATTTTTGATTTTCACAAGTTAGCAAATGAAATGGGCAATAATTTTCAACTCAACGAAAATAGTAAAAAGGTTAGTTGGGTAGACATTCGCGTTATTGAAGTGAGGAAAAACAATCCTTATTGCCTGTAATAACCCTTATTGAAAGTATGAAACTGAAGTGTTTGATGTAATAAATATTAGAAAACGTCAGGGCGGACGTCAATCAGTACAACCTCAACTACACAAAGCATTTATAAAACCACCTCGGATCTCCGAAGCAAAATTAAATGACTTGATTTCCCTATGTTCATCAAAAGTGATACCAGAAATACACCACAATTTTTATAATAAAAAACCTTCATCTACACATTTAAATACAGATTCAGATACTAATTGACGTCGATAAAATTAATTATAAAAACATTATAATTATTGTAATTTGCTATTTTTATTTTGGTTTAAAATTGTATGCATCTATTTTAATAAATTATAGTTAGTAAGCTTAAAATATCAAAATATTATAGGTAAATATCATTCTTGATTTATTTAATAATAATATAATATATTATATTATAATGGTATTACCAAAGTTCCCAATAAAAATCTTACTGCAATTCAGGTAACTGCGAAATATCAACATTTTCTATGCATCATGAAAGTGTAAAACCATAGCAACTGCTAAAACTTGTAATCTTGATGGATTTATATGAAAAAAAATGAAATTAATAAAAGAACATGTCATAATGTATACATACACCAAATATTATGGTTTTATTTTAGAAACTCTATTTATCCTGACCAAATGAAAACTTCAAACCCTTATATCTCCAAACTATGTAATTTGCACATACGTTGGTTTTACACTCACGGTGCGATATTGTATTACATTTTTGTTTTCTAAATATTAATTTGTTTAATCTAATTTCTGCTATTTGTAAAAAAGGTTTAAAAAAAACAACGAACAAAGAAAAAGAAGAGCATTGCCTACTTTTAAAAATAATTGTTTACTTTAACTTTAACTTTGACAGCGGACCCTAGGAAAACAAATGAATCCGGTTTCAAAATGGTCACCACCAGTAATAAATCTTTTATTATCATTTGTTGCACTGTCGAGAACAGGAATGTATTGTGTGTTTCATTTATCCGGAGTCCCATGTTTACAGCAGCTGACTTTATTTTATGGAAATAAATGCATTGTTTGTGGGCAATGATATCAATAACCATGACAATGATATTATGTGCCATCAATTGTTAAGAAAACTCAGTTTGAAGTACAGGGGCCTTATGTTAGAGCTCTCACAGACGGGATTCCGGTGTCGAGCCACCGAAGAATCCAGCCACTCTACACTGCAGTGGCTATAGCAGCCACTGAATTCATATCGCACCATCACAACTAAACTGCCACAAGTGCAAAATTATATGATTTGAGTTAATTATTACGTTTAATCGCTTCACCACGGAACATTTAATTATTATTTAAATACCACGTTTAAATAACATGCTGATTATATATAATGGCCACCAAATGAGGATACAACAGCTGTGCTGTCAGCGCTGTAAGGATTAATAGTCTATCATTCATAGTAGGGGAAATGTGTTCAAAATGGCACAGTGGGGAAAAATAAACTTTTGCTCTACTGGCGAAATGGTGCAGTCTAACATGATGCAACTAGCTCAGGAACAATGCATGACCCTTCTTTTAAATATTCAGCCATATTGAGTTTACTCAAAACAGCCGTACAAGAAGATACAGTGGAAAGATTTGTGAACCAAACGAATATTTTTGCAGCTTGTCGACAAGAGGTAATATTACATGTATTTTATATTATTAAATCTATATATATATATATATATATATATATATATATAAACCAGCTTAAGTAGCCGTTATTAGTGTTACGATGTAAATTTATCATAATTACTGAAGTGTAAACTGCATTTTTTTTAACGAATTTGCCAAATTCATTTGTTTGGGATAAAATGGCATACATTATGGTAGGCTAAAACGGCATATTATGTGATTTTATTGTTTCTGAAAGATTATGTTCCGAAATTACCTACGTAAAACTCTGTAAGAGACATGGGATACAATGAAAATAAATCAGGCAGTTTAAGCTGTGAAAATGAATGGAAGAACTTAAAGAAGGTATTTTTTAAATAGAAATAAAACAATAAAAAGGAGATAAACATCTTGGAAGATTTATGACTACTTTTCCAGTGGAAATTGAATGTCAAAATATGAAATTTTTATTTGATAATATATTTTTGTTTCTATTTTTGACAAATATTTATGTCGTTTACCATTTTATACAACCGGAGGGGTGAAATTATTTTTAACTACACGTTTTTACTTCTTATTTTTAAAGTAGTTTTACTTTATTCGTGCTCCGTTTTTATAATAAATTATACGTTTTGATATTCTTTTTTTCATTAAACTAAACACTATGCCATTTTGTACACCCTTCTCCTACATGTACCGAAAATTTCATATCTATAAGTCAAAAGATCGTTCAATTTCTAAATATATTTCGAGAACACAGTACAAAATGTGAAAGGTAAAACCAATTTTGCGTTAGGCGGTTTAATTTAAATGGTGCGGTTTCATTACGATCGTCTAATTAATAATAATATAATAATAATCACATGTTGGTCGACGAATACAATACTATTATTATTATTATTCTTCTTCTTCTTTCACCCTGTCACGTCCCAACATTGGGGCATAGGGCAAGCACAAGTTGGCGCCACTTCCCTCGGTCCATCGCCAACTCCTGTGCCTCCCGCCATGTCAGACCTGCAGCACGTAGGTCGCTTTTGTAGCATCGCTGCAGGGTGAGGGAGGGCCGGCCACGGCGACGGAACCCTTGAGGCTGTGCCACAAGGGTACGAAGTGCCGCACTCTTTGGCGGCATCCGGAATACATGTCCCAGCCACGTGAATCGTCTCTTCGTGATAACTTAAATCACCGAAGGCTGTTGTGTCTGCTCACGAACTCGGATATTTGTAACGCGGTCGTACCAATGTACCCCTAAGATTCTGCGGAGACATCGATTCTCAAAGCTCAAAAGCCGTGACTCTTGAAGCTTAGTAAGATGCCGTGTCTCACAGCCATACAGGAGCACAGGTAGCACGCACGCGTTAAACAAACGACATTTGGTCCTCACAGAATACAGCCTTGACCTCCATGCGACTCCAAGTTGGTTGAACGCAGAGCCCGCCACACCCATGCGGATTCCAAGCTCACTAGAAATACCACCATCATCGGCAACTGTGGCACCCAAGTACTTGAATCTGGACACCAGCTCGACGGGCAGACCAGAAACCCGCAGAGGAGTGTCGGCGTCGATGCAAGCAGCACTGCACATGGATTTGGTCTTAGCGGCATTCAGATGAAGACCCACACGCATCGAGTTCGCGGCTAGCCTGTTCACGGTCACCTCCAACCTCTCGATCGTCGAGTCAAACACGACTGCGTCGTCTGCATACTCCAAGTCGCACAGTCTTTCTTCGCATAGATCGCTTGTGTCATCATGATGTAGGCGTATCCCACTGTCGGGGCAAACCGTCTTACGCATTATGAAATCCATCATGATGATAAAAAGAAAGGGCGCAAGTACACATCCTTGCTTGACTCCTGACGTGATTTCAAAGAGGTCAGAGGATGTTCCGGCTGCTCTCACGCGACACTCTGTATTGGTGTAGAGAGCACTTATCACGGCGACCAGTTTCCGTGGGACACCATATCCTAGCAGAATTTTCCACAGAGATTCACGATGAGGACTGTCAAATGCCTTTTCATAGTCCACGAAGCAGCAGGCGACAGGTATATTCATCTCTTGGTACGTATTATTACGTATTATTATTACGACGTTGAATCATAAATAAATTACTTGCCGCAATAAAAATGTTCTTTAGTCGATGCAGCAATAACAAACCATTTATTTTATACAATGCGTATAGAATACGTTGTTTAATAATTATATTATATCTAATAGCTTTTTCGCAGGTACCTATAACTAATATAGATACATACAAATACCAACTAATATTTACCTAAAGTAATACTATAACTAACTAAAATATACTAAACGTTAATTTATTTAGATTTAGAATATTTTATATCTACTAATCCGAAATGTCACACTATACCACTTACCGTGATTAAATTAGTTATAAGACGTTAAGTAGATAAAATGCAGGCTAGCGTTCATTTCTAAAAGAACACACGCCCGTTCTATTCAATCATGTATTTAGGTATTACAGGAGCGAAGGGTGAAGGTAGGCTGTTAAGATCCGCCATAATTAGTGCACATTAGACTTTTTTAGTCATACGTATTTGTTTTTATTGAACAATTTACAGATATTATTGGTTAGATTTTTAAAATCAATTAAACCCTGCCTAAACCAAACCATACTAATTTTGGTATATTTTGGGCGTTACGACAAAATTGTGCATACCTTTTCATTCATACTTATTTGTTTTCGTTGGATTAAGAATAAATATCATTACACATTTTGTTGGTTGTTTTTTTTAATTCATTAAGCCTTGTCTAAACCAAACTATAAAAGATTAAAAAAAAAATATTCTATCTTTAAAATATTCAAAGTTATGTATGGTTTAATTGCATAATTTTAGATATTTTATAGATAGGTATTTTTTTACTATTATCTATTATGGCTTGGTTTCGCAAGGTTTAATTGAATTAAAAAAACGAAACAACAGCTTCTGTAAATTGTAGTGTTATTTCAATGAAAAAAATACTAATACCTGATAAAGTTTAGTGTGCACTATATATAGTGGATCTTAAAAGCCTACCTCCACCCTTCGCTACTGAGGTATTATTATTTGATTTAAATATATATAACGTAGAAAGACACATGATTCATGACATGCAACGGCAGGTACTTTCCTACATATTTCATTCAAAAAACACTTTTAGAAAATAAAAGGTTTTTATTTTTTTTACTTTTTCCACATTTTATTTCATAATTTTGATATACAAGCGCTTTTATCCTAGCGTAAATTTTCAATTGAATGACAGTAACAAATATAGGTACATATTATTGAATAAAAAAAAATTATAGAGAACGTCGGTTTCGATTGTTTACTTAAATTAATATTAACTTGTTGGTGATATTTGTACTTATTTATATACATTATGAGATTGCCTAATTTTATCATAGAAAAATTTGCTGTGTTTAAAATTCACCTACCGTATGTTAAGAAAAAGGTTCCCTATCAATGACAAATTTTGTATTGTACATTGTAGTGATGAACGCTCGATAAATACAAACTTCATTATTCCCATCCTAACCAAATAATAAAAAAATATATTTCCTATCTATAAAATATCCAAAGTTGTGTACCTATAATTTAATCACATAATTTGAGATATTTTAGATGCCTATTAATATTAATTATGCGTCAATGATAAATTAAAATTTACAAAATAAATAGCGCCGAGGAGTTCAATGAAAAGACAATAGGTAATTAGACCTGGCTTCAGCAATAAAAATGATTACACGACAAAGTATGGTAAATATATTGAGAGAAAAACTTGTTAGTATTTATTTATTGACATACCTACTTAAGTAGGTATTTTGAAGATGCTCGACCAAACTGATCTATTTGATTATAAACTATTGTCAATAATGAATTTCATCAAATCGATCGTAAGAAATTTTCTCACCAACACCACCATCTGTAAATTGTCTTTTTTATTGAAAACAGAATAATATCAATTTTTTTTTTCAGAATCGTGATCAGTATGAAACACTGTTTTCATTTATGCATTTTATTTTGAAGAAATTTCTATTTAGCTAAAAAACATGCCTATTAATATTAATTATGTTTCAATGATAAATTCAATTTCAATAATAATAATAGCACACGTGTCGCCGCATCAAAGCGGTCTTTGTATTAATTATTAATATTATTACGATGGCCGGAGTTTCGACCGAGGCAATGAATAAAAAAAGGTAATAAAAACCGCGTTTGCAAATAATAATGAGTTCGAGCGGCTTGACATTGTGGCGGGCAAAGGAAAAGTGTGCGATTCTAGTAAACACGAGTATCTTCCGTCTGAACGCTCCCATTTAGTTATGTGTAAATGCGGAATCTCCGCCACACAGGTGGCTTAAAAAAGTGCGATACGGGTGTCTTCCGTCTGAACGCTCCCATTTAGTTATGTGTAAATGCGGAATCCCGTCTGAAAGAGGGCTTAGAGCTTGCGAGTCGTGTGAAACATCGTAGTTATTCGCGAAAGTGACGTAGGTTATCGAAATATGGCATGTCGAAACTTATCACTACCTGAATTAGTCATAATCCGTGTCGACATTATTGCCCATACCAAAGGGCACTCGTGACCATAGTCCCCCATACGAGTTGAGTATGTGAGCATGCGCACTGATGTCTCGCGCCGATAACGCAGTTTAGTTTTGAACTGTCAAATAAAAGTGAAAGGTTAGGCTGCGAAAAGATAGTATTTTATTATTGGGCTCGCGAGAATAATTACCTACATATTATTATTTTATATTTCGCCAAAGCATTGCTATAGATTTGTATCGTTCACCCAATTATTGTAAAATATGTCAATCCCATAAATAGTTACTTTTGCTGCACTTTTAGGATCACGTAATCATCCGCGAAACAGATCAAATAATTATGTTAACTTATGTCAAAATGCTTTTTCACTCAGTGATGCACTATTTATACGTAATTTTCGGTTAAACAAAGAGCTTGTGAGATATATTATACAAATTCTCACGCCATATAGGTTTATTATCGTAAGTTTAATGTTACTACCTACCTACAAGCGTGAAGAGTTTACAATGCGAAAAAATGAATATGGTTGTATAGATTAAAATTAATCAAAGACATAGAAGATGTATGTTATATTTTGACACATTATTACGTTTATAATATTATATCCATGGAGAATTAAAAAGTCGTAGGTAGGTAGGTATAATGTTGAGACGGACATAACCTTACCTACCTCATTTCAATTAAGATCACTTAATTGAAACCTCTCCATTCTTTTGCTACTTTTGCACGACGAAGGACGTGAATTCATATACCTACCTATTTCCCGATTTCCATGTTTATTTTGATATTTCGTTTCGTATGTGACAGTGACCTTGAAAATCAAAACGTCAAAATGAATGAGTTCACTGACGGAAAGAACACGGCAATTACCAATTTATAAACAATAAAGATGCCGAATTATTATATTACCTATTCACAATGTTAGTTAATACTCTGTTATCTTGAGTTCAATTAATTATGTTAATGTTTTATAATGGTTTGTAATGAATAAATACCTACATAAAAATAAATGCTATTGAAGACACTGTGTTTATTTTGTTAAATCTTGTTTTACAGTGTAATAATATTATATGGTTTCGCATTTATGTAAGGTTATATTCTACGTACATATATCTATATCATATTATACTAAATCAATCGAATATTGTAATTATACACAAACATAACCAACAAAAATAATGATTTCGTTTGACATTTCATTTTTGACGTTTCATCTCGTACCATAGACACCGATTTTCTCGGTTTTGGCGATGTTGCCAACTGGTCACTCGCGAATTAAAATAGTCCGTAGCGAGTGGCTTCAAAAATAGGTATTATCGTATACGGCATGAAACGGGCGATACTAACTTGTCATCCCACACGGTTGTCGACCACACGAGTCGATAGTTACGAATTCGAGCTGCAGGGAGAGTGTTAGCAGCAAAATTAACTGGGGTTATACGGGTGATGTAGGCCGGTGGAACTGTGACGCACGCGGTTTTTATTACACAAATACATACACTGTTATTTACACATCTTAAAACAAACAAAACTACGACGTGTAACAATCCCGTTATGAAAAACTAACCTCAAAAGTGTATCCGGCCTCGTCTGTGTTTTCTTGCTTTATGTAGGTAAGCAGTTTTCTGTTTGGATCATGATTCGCAGGTACCTCAAACCATTGCTTCCCTTCTGCACCAGGTTCGGAGTCTTCTCGTTGGGGTTTAATATCAATTTTATGCATGCAATTGGTCATGTTTATTGTGGCACACAGAACGCAACAGGCGTGACGTGACGTTGCATTTAGCCATAGACAAAAATAATTATCTTTTGTTGAAATTGTGGAATTAAAGTACAGAACTTCAAAAATTATAGTATTTGGAGAAAAAATATGGTACGCGTTATCTCTTGAAAATGTACAAGTTTTTTTTTCTCAGAAATAAATAGCGGAGAATTTGAGAAACTCCGAGACCCTTTTTTTAAGTACCTCTTCCGACCAAAAATGTTTACCGAGAAATTCAATCTCAAATTCAAATTCTTGAAATTATATTTTAAACCAAAGTCAAGGGATTTTTTTACCTCAATCTACCAATTCTATCAGAAAGTACTTTTGTCATAACATTATTATTTGTAGCAAAATAATGCTGCGATGAAATGCTCACGTCACATGCTGGCATGGCAACAAAGTAAGTTTGTGGTTTTGTCATTCTGCAGAATATTTTTAAATGATCCAATTTCAATGAATTTTAACAGTTTATACGTGTGCGTACTTAAGTCACATGCGACATTATGCAAATAAGGGGCGTCATTATAGTTGTTTATTGAAAAGAAATACGTTTGACTGACATAAGCCTTTGTGTGCACTATTTATGTCGGTTCTTAAATGAGAACAAAAAGTGTCTTTTATCAACAGCAATTAGCACTTGGCCGTAGTCATGGGGCGTGTACGACGCGGAATAGGCGCGGGGACGGGCACGGGTAGAGTGTCCGTGGTAGCCCGCGCGCATCCGGTCGTGTTCAGCGTCAAATCAGGGATAGGAAACCATAAACGCACAAAAGTTTTTGCTGGAAAACTCCTATTTGAAATAGCAAAACTTTGCAGAAAAATATGGGAACAATGAAACCAATATGGAAAGCTCTTTAACAGAAGAATTTTATAACTTATACAAGAAACTGCGGGAACAACCAGACAAATTTTTCGAATAAGAGTTAACATGAGCAAATATTTGATTAAGTATATTATTCTGATTGATTTAAGGTTTTTACTATTCTTTTTGAGTTGCATGGTTGCTGCATCAGTCCTGTGCGGCTCCGTCTTGGGACGGAATGAGCACTTAAAATCACTTCTTTCAGACACGTTTAAAGCGTCATAGAAAGCGGCCGTGCATATCCACGGTTGTGCATATATGACGGGTGGTGGTGGGCACTTTAACGTATTCTTTTTGAGTAATTTTTTGCGATCTGAGTATTGCCTTTCTGCATTTTCAAACACCACCAATGGTGAATACACACTGTAATCTAATACAGTTAATTCCTGTTTATTTGGTAAATTTATATTTATTAATTTAAATTTAAATTCCATTAAGTACCCTTGGTCGATAATATATTTTGATTATATATTGGATAATAATAATATATAAGGAAACTAAGTTTAAAAATGACTTTTCGGTTCATATAGTGTTAATGTAGGTGTAGAGCAATGACATTTAATATGGACGAATCATGTGGAAAAGAAAATGACACTCACTTTATTGTCGGGTCTGCCGAATGGCATAATCTGTTCTAACGCCATTACAATAAAGGTGATATTGCTATAAATTCCTGATGCTTTTTGTTGGGTCTGCCGAATGGTTCGGGTCGAACGGGTTCGCTCAAATGAACATTGACATTAGAAACACTGCTCTAACGCCATTACAATAAATGTCATATTGCTATAAATTCCCGATGCGTGATATCGCATAATGGAAATTGCATGACGCCTACCTATACATGCGAATGCGCGAATTTATTTGCTAGCTACTGTATTGAGTGCGTCGTTCATTAATAATGTCATTGGTGTAGAGTATACGCTTCATAACTTTGCACCCCGGCTCTAGGATGGAAATGACGTACCTACTTAATATATTTTATTTTTATTATATTTCTATTTTTTTATTAGGGAAAACAAACATTTAAGAATATAGATTACAAATATGTATAAAATAGACTAGAAAAAAGATATTGCAACCAGCAAAGTTTCCATATAAATTATAATATAATTAGGCCTAACAATATATAAAGCAAGAAGAACATAAAATACAGAGAAATTAGATAAAGAGATTTTTGAGAAAGAATATTGAATAATTATTAGTGTTTGCTCAAAAAAATTCAAGTATTCCTGTCATTTTGAAAGACATAAAAGGACGCATACTGCTGAAAGACCATTTCAATGCGACGTTTGCTCACTTAAATTCTCGCAGCGTGTTCATCTCCAAACACATAAAAGAACACATACTGGTAAAAAACCATATGGATGCGATGTTTGCTTTATAAATTTCTCGTCGGTTACTAATCTTAAAAGGGATAAAGTTACTCATACTGGTGTAAAATCATATCAATGCGATGTGTGTAATTTGAAATGTGCGCAAAGCAGTCAACTTAAGACACATCAAATGATACATACTGGTGAAAAACCATATCATTGCGACGTTTGCCCATTAAAATTTTCGCGTCTCAGTCATCTTAAAATTCATAAAATGGTACATACTGGTGAAAAGCCGTATAAATGCGATATTTGCTCATTTAAATGCTCTTATGCCGGGTATTTAAAAAAGCATCGATTGACACACACTGGAGAAAAACCATATCAATGTGATACTTGTACATATAAATGCACTACACCGTATATTTTAAAAATCCATAAAATGACACACACTGTTTAAAAATCGGTGAAAAATGAGTAAACAATATGATGTTGATTTATTTAGATTCGTAATGCACAAACCGCCACCAAAGTGGGATTTGTTGCGGCCTAAAATAACAAGTACTACATCACCAATTTTTTCATTGAATACTACAAAAATCATCTTTCCTGTATATTTATTTCTGTCATTCAAATACATTTATGTACGTAATGCACTAATGCAGAGTAGGTAACTGGTAAACTCAAAATAATAAAACGTATGCCTTTTCTAGTATAATGTACTTATCATTATTTTTCAACACTGTTACACACTGCGGCCCGTGATACATCGGCGCTTCTTACAAATTTAATATGTTGTGCACCACTGATTTAGATGTTGACAATTTCGAATACTTTAAAAACCCACCAATTGGCACATTCATGAACAGACCTATCAATGTAAGGTAGTTGTTTAAAATGTAGGTATTTCTTATCTCATAATTTAAACGAAAAAATTAACTCGAAAACATAGGATGATATCCTTCGAGTATAGAATATGATATCCCATTTTTTTATAATTAAGAATATCAGGTATGATGAATCTCTACAAACTTTTCAGTATGAAAGGGAAAAAATTCTTTCCAATGCATAAAAAAACTTTATTTTCCATACTACCTAGTTTTAGTGATCTTGAAAAAAACTTCTTTTCTTCACTCATTAAAACCTGCCAATTTGGTGATACGTTTTTGTATTAGGTAAATAACAAACTGCAAAGGCAATTGAAATTTATTTATTGGCAAGACAAAAACGTAAGTGGGTCGATTTTTTTAAAAACAGTATTTTTTTATATATATCATCTAAATTACATTTTGTTTTTTAAATTTATTTAGAAGAGAAATTGGATGAGGCATGATTGTTCATTCGTTTGGAATTTCAGATTAAACCAAAATTTTTTCAGGTTATATTATTTCATTCTGAAATTAACACTGCATAGTAAATAATATGGTTTCTCGAAAAAAATGTATTTACCTGACGTTATTTACTCTTTTTGTGCAGGAACTCGAAAATAAAAACGAATTGGAACCCAATGTGTTACTTATATAATAATACATAATTAAATTATTACATGAATAGTATTTTAATTATTTTATTTTTTTTAGAAAACAAAACATTGTGGACATAACAAGTTTAAAAATTAAAAGTTTTAAGTTTAAAAAATCATCAATAAAAATGCCTTTGTCTTTAAGGAGGGCATTTATTAGTCTTGCACCCTTCGTTAATGGTGCCTGATTAGCTCTGACCTTTTTGATCATACCGGTCCTCTATTTTGAAACTAAGCACCTGTTATGTTCAAAATGAACATAACCAACATTTCATACCTCTGGCAACCCCGACGATGATCTATGGTAACGTCGATGGAGCAACGCGATTAATAACAGATGTCGCTGTTGAAATTTCCGGCTGCAACGGAGGTCGCAAGGTGCGAACGCAGCAACCAGGCTTTTTTGATTCTGTCTGTCATCCAGGATAGTCGTGCTCTGCTTTGGTTTTACCCAACATTATAATGGACGTTACTTAAAGAGCACGATTGCAGCCGCAGTGCTACAAGCCTCTGTTCGTTCCAAGTTTGGTATTTTAAAACTATTATTATTTGATTCACTTATCTTCCAATGTTTCTTTTAAAACTTAGCTGCTTGCCGTTATTATAGTATTTCCTTAATAACCATTTAATGTAATATTCTTGTTTTTTGCTATAATATAGTTTCGGTCAAGTACATAAATTGCTCTTTCATTTATTATTTCCCCTTTATTCTACACGGTTATATAATTATAATCCTTTCACGGTATCAAGACCGTGTGGCGTCCAGGACTTTAATAAGTACATCTTTAATCATAGATTGCACGTGCCTTCAGCCGTGCAATTCCTTTTTGTATTCTAATTTAATTTCTACAGTTGTCAGTTGCGAGGTTACGGAAGTAATTTTTGTTCAGCTTGAAAAGGATGCACGTAACCCACGGCTCTTTTATGTCTCATGTCTCTCTTTAACTCTACTTTATTTTCCATCCTACCTGTCGACCTTCTCTTTTATTTTGTAGTTGTGACGATAAGGATCACAACTACAAAATATTAATATATCATTGGCGCGCTTCCGAATTGTTTTTTCTCAACTTCGTTTTGTTACAATATTTCATACTTCGGTTGTAGAAAAAAGCGATTATCCATTTCAAGCATTTTGTTCCGTAGTTTCGCATACTGGCAACACTTCTTTCGTGATTCATTTTGTAAATCGAAACGTCAGTTTGGTCGGTCGACATTTTTTATTTTTAATTTTGCTGTCAGATTAACATTGAAAGTTTGGTGAATCATTTATTATAGTACGTTTATTTATCGTGTTTTGTTTTATTTAAATTCAAAAGTTTGGTTCAGTTTCATTTGTTTCTTATAGTTTTTTTCTGCCTGATCATTCATTGCATTGTGACATTTGTAGCTTCCTACCCACGCTAAATTTAATATTATATTTCATGTTTCGATGTAGATTATAATATTATATGTGGTGACATTTCTTTAGTACTACCATTTTCAGTTTGTGCCCAAATTCTTTCTTATTGTTTGCACATATCATAATTTAGTTTTTTTAAGATTTCAGAAATTTTTGGTTACCTATTATCGATGACGGAACTTGGTATAATATCGATCAATGATAATAAATGGATGGAAAGAAAATTAATACCAATGGAATTAAAACATTTCCTAGTTATTACATACTTGGAATTCCTAAAACAGGTCAACGTTTCTTTATCTTTATAACCTAATATCTTATTTCTTAATCAACTCATTTGCATTAAATTCAGTTTTTACAGCTTGTCGAATGTTTCTTTCTTGCGATTGACCATGGTTTCAAACCGTCCTTTGTTTCTGGCTTCGTATTATCGCCGCTAGAGTTGATATTTTTAAACTAAATTTAAATCAACTTCCGCAGATTTTTGTTTATTAGAAAAGTAAAATTATTTAATTTAAAGGACTCATCGCGTATAGTAAATTATTATTAATGAAATAGATTTACTTAATTAAAACAATATTTTCCTGATTCTTTTTTTTCAAATGTCTACGTTAAAATTTATTTAACTTTCTGATCTCTCGATTCCTCAGTTATAAAGTGATAATCAATTTTCCTTTTAATTTATGCCAGTTTTCACTAAATTTAATTCTGTTCAATTTAACTTTTTTGAATTTTTCTTGTTACTGAACCATTCTAAAATTTTGAATTGCACGTGCCTTCAGCCGTGCAATTCCTTTTTGTATTCTAATTTAATTACTACAGTTGTCAGTTGCGAGGTTACGGAAGTAATTATTGTTCAGCTTGAAAAGGATGCACGTAACCCACGGCTCTTTTATGTCTCATGTCTCTCTTTAACTCTACTTTATTTTCCATCCTACCTGTCGATTTTTCTTTTTATTTTGTAGTTTTGACGATAAGGATCACAACTACAAAATATTCATATATCACACCTTACAGTATCGAGATTCTAGTGATAAGTGTGGTTATCTAGTCGTCAAATGCGGCACCTTCCTGAATCGAATTCTATGGCAAGTTCATCTGGTTGTTTGGTCGAGCGAGTCATCTTATCTTGTTATTCTATTTTCGTATTCTCTGTTATTATCGGTTAATCTCCATGAACTCTGACTAAAAAAATACTAAAACATGAAGTGTTTCAATTTTATAAATAAACCATCTCATATGGGTTATAGGTATTATGCTTTGCCTTTTTACGTACCTATCTACCTAAAATTGTCTAGGAACTAACTCTATTTTCTAATTATTTTGTTCAAATTTTATCACCCCGTGGCGGGAAAAGAGCATTTGGTGCCCTCTCTCGATTGGTGTGGTATTAATAACGAAATGGTAGCGTCTGGTGTTTTTGGTCTTCGGCTGGTTAAAGTAAAAACATTTGGTTGAGACGACGAGATATTATTTATTGCGTTTATATAGATTACATTGGTTTACATTAGACAATAACGTAGTAAAGATTTGACGAGCGCTACCCGAGAGTCTGCGATTTTATCGGGTTCGACTACGGGCGAATTATGTCTTGTTTCCAAACAAACTCGGTGATGCAAACTTGCTTTGAAAGCGAAATGCACACGTCTAAAGATAGCCACAGCGGTTCACTGCTGGCAATCTAATTAGATATATCAAAAATATAATTATTCGATCAGCATTCGTTATATTTCTGAGTTGACCCGATAGTGGTCACGGGGTCTTTAGGATTCTATTGGAGTTAGATCCTTAGCGGATGATACCATTTGAGGGCTATCAACACCTACGGACTTATCATGGTGTTGTCCATTCTTTCTCTCTTCATATTTCCTTTCCAGTTTTATCGTGTTATTGATTACGTTGAAACGTTAATGTGGGCACCGCATCAGTTGAAGGACCTATGACCGTATGGTCAAGAGGGTTCAGAGAAAATTCTCGAGACTCATTTACTTGAGGTTGTATGGATACTATCCGTGGCTTTATCCAACTGATTTGCTCTTAGGTATGCTTACATTCTGCAGTCTGCAATTTAGAAGAGATCTTTATTTAGCTACGTATTTATTTCGACTTATACGAGGCATATATGAGAACACTGCCATTCTGAGCAGTGTTGACTTGTGTCTCTGATAACTATATTTTAAATAGATAGCGTCAGTTGCTTATTCTCCCGAGGTGCAGAATCAAAAATCTGGTAATGTCAATTGGGAGGGCGATAACTATGTTCGACCAAATTGCTTCGAGTGTTGATGTATTCCACTTGCATAAGGGTGAGTTTAGGTGGACGCTATTTTATAAATTCTTAAAATAGGGTCCGTTTATACAATTTCATGCTACCAAACGTTGTGGATGCGTAACTACACTTATCACATTTAAATGGCTTCTCACAAGAATGAGTCATTTTATGTGTTTTCATACTACTAGACTGTCTGCATGCGCAATTGCATTTATCACAGTTGAATGGCTTTTCACCAGAATGTGTCATTTTGTGTGTTTTCAAGATATCCGACTGTCTGCATGAGTAATTGCATTTATCACATTTACATGGCTTGTCACCAGAGCGAGTCATTTTGTGTGTTTCATGTTACCTGTATGTCTGCATGAGTAATTCCATATATCACATTGAAATGGCTTTTCACCAGAATTAGTCATTTCGTGCGATTTCATGACACTAGGCGTTGTGGATGCGTAACTACACTTATCACATTTAAATGGCTTGTCACCAGAATTATTTATTTTGTGTGTTTTCATGTAACCTGTATGTCTGCATGAGTATTGCATATTACACATTTAAATGGCTTTTCATTAGAATGGGTCCGTTTATGCAATTTCATGCTACCAAACGTTGTGGACACATAACTAAACTTATCACATTTAAATAGCTTTTCACCAGAATGAATCATTTTATGTGTTTTCATGCTACTAGACTGTCTGCATGAGTAATTGTATATATCACATTGAAATGGCTTGTCACCAGAATGAGTCATTTTGTGTCTTTTCATACTACCAAACGTCGTGCATGAATAATTACATATATCACATATAAATGTTTTTTTACCACAATGGGTCATTTTGTGTTTTTTCGTGTCACTTGAATGTCCGCATGAGTAATTGCATATATCTTATTTAAATGGCTCTTCACCATAATCAGTCATTTTGTGTGTTTTCATGCTACCTGTATTTCTGCATGAGTATTGCATATATCACATTTAAATGGGTCCGTTTATGCAATTTCATGCTACAAAACGTTGTGGATACATAACTAAACTTATCACATTGAAATAGCTTTTCACCAGAATGAGTCATTTTATGTGTTTTCATGCTACTAGACTGTCTGCATGAGTAATTGTATATATCACATTGAAATGGCTTGTCACCAGAATGAGTCATTTTTGTCTTTTCATACTACCAAATGTCGTGCATGAATAATTGCATATATCACATATAAATGGTTTTTTTACCACAATGGGTCATTTTGTGTTTTTTTCATGTCACTTGAATGTCCGCATGAGTAATTGCATATATCTTATTTAAATGGCTCTTCACCAGAATGAGTAATTTCGTGTGTTTTCATGCTACCTGTATGTCTGCATGAGTATTGCATATATCACATCTAATTGGCTTTTCATTAGAATGGGTCCGTTTATGCAATCTCATGCTACCAAATGTTGTGGATTCGTTACTAAACTTATCACATTTAAATAGCTTTTCACCAGAATGAGTAATTTTATGTGTTTTCATGCTACTAGACTGTCTGCATGAGTAATTGTATATATCACATTGAAATGGCTTGTCACCAGAATGAGTCATTTTGTGTCTTTTCATACTACCAAACGTCGTGCATGAATAATTGCATATATCACAAATAAATGGTTTTTTACCAGAATGGGTCATTTTGTGTTTTTTCATGTCACTTGAATGTCCGCATGAGTAATTGCATATATCTTATTAAAATGGCTCTTCACCAGAATGAGTAATGTTGTGTGTTTTCATGCTACCTGAATGTCTGCATGAGTAATTGCATATATCACATTTAAGTGGTTTGTCAGAAGAATGTGTCATTGTGTGTGTTTTCATGTGACTAGATCGGTTGCATGAGTAATTGCATATATCACATTTAAATGGCTTTTCTCCAGAATGAGTCATTTTGTGTGTTTTCATGCTAAATGAATGTCTGCATGAGTAATTGCATATATCACATTTAAGTGGCTTGTCAGAAGAATGTGTCATTTTGTGATTTTTCATGTGACTAGATCGGTTGCATGAGTAATTGCATATATCACATTTAAATAGCTTTTCACCAGAATGAGTCATTTTGTGTGTTTTCATGCTACCTGAATGTCTGCATGAGTAATTGCATATATCACATTTAAGTGGCTTGTCACAAGAATGTGTCATTTTGTGTGTTTTCATGTGACTAGATCGGTTGCACGAGTAATTGCATATATCACATTTAAATGGCTTTCCACCAGAATGAGTATATTTGTGTGCTTTCATGCTACCTGAATGTCTGCATGAGTAATTGCATATATCACATTTAAGTGGCTTGTCACAGGAATGTGTCATTGTGTGTGTTTTCATGTGACTAGATCGGTTGCACGAGTAATTGCATATATCACATTTAAATGGCTTTCCACCAGAATGAGTATATTTGTGTGCTTTCATGCTACCTGAATGTCTGCATGAGTAATTGCATATATCACATTTAAGTGGCTTGTCACAAGAATGTGTCATTTTGTGTGTTTTCATGTGACTAGATCGGTTAGATGAGTAATTGCATTTATCACATTTAAATGGTTTTTTACCAGAATCTGTCGGTTTCGCAATTGTGGTTTTGTGTATCGCTTTGTGAAGCAACATTAGGTCAAAAGACGAAAAAAAATCAAAACAGATACTGCACACAAAATTTTGTTTATGAAACGATTTTTTTTCCAGTAGTATACCAGCCACTAGTAATTCTGTGTTTACCATATTCGATTGAAAAATATCACGTTTACTATTGCGACAGGCGACATCATTGAACCTTTCTATATATTCATTAAGTTCTTGCTTGATGTCTTGTTCCTCAATGTCTACGTCTTCGCTAGGCGCTTGTGCTTCTGTCACGTCCCAGGACGATATGTGACTCGCAACATTTGCGGGTACAGTGCTTCTAGCGATAATCTAAAAAAACATTTAAAAGTATTAAAAAATTATGAGAATTTTAAAAAACCGGTCATTATAACCATTATGTACCATGTCAGTCGTACCGATTCTAATCATGCACAAAACTCTTTTATTCGGCGCTCTTGTTTAAATTATTACAATATGTATTTCTCCACCGTTGATCCTCCTCATTTTTCTTATCTAATTTCTTTATATTTATGTTAATCTTACTTTCTATCTTGTTAGACTTAACTATATTATAATTAATGTATGGAAACTTGCTGTTTATCATAGCTTTTTATTATTCTATTGAAGACATATTTTTGTAATTAATAACTGTTTGTTTCCTTAATAAATTAAAAAAAAAATAGTAAAAGATCCCGGTGGAAACATTATGCCTAGACACGGCTAACGTCAAATACTGTCGGGGAGATGATATCAGTAAGTTAAGACCCAACCATACACCAATGGTAAATGCACATTGATCATTCATTAATAATATAACTAACGTTAAAATATTACGAGGTAAAGGAGCAAAACACACCAGTGATGACGTATCAGACTTATAAAAAAGATAAGCCGTCTCTCTTCACCTATAGCGCGGAGCAGCGCCATCTTAATCAATAAAAATGCCCTGACAAGTGAACACAACAAGACCTCTATAGAATTTCCCAAATATAATCTTTCGACTGTCTGACCTGTCAAGCAGTTTTTTATTGGGAACTAATGTAAAATTAGTTTTTGAGTATTCTATTAAAAAGTTAAAAAGAGTTCTTTGAGTTCTTGAGATTCTATCTTTGACCGTGTTTCTAGACGAAGGCATATCTTTTATTCTTTGAATATATGTTTCCTTGTTTTAAAATTTTTCAAAAAGGTCGTGGAGGCATTTCAACCACCCTTCTTTTATATATTTCCCATAACTGAACGGTTTTCCATTTTTACTGTCTGTCAGAATTACTACTACCAGCTCCACCAAGTTTCTGGTTCTTATTTGGTACAGGAATTTTTGTTGTACCAATTAAATTATTTGTTACTGTATAAATTGGCTTGGTTTTTTACACACAAAATGACACCAGAATTGCTGCGATCAGATGGGGCATTCTCTCGCTACAGTGGTCTCAAGCATTGTAAATCAATCAAAATCAGAAGTTCGCGGAGCGGCTTCCTCCGCCGCCTGATGAGGTTAGTACGACACGATTGTCGTTTATTTTCTTCCGCTAACCGATTATAAATGATTGCTTTAGTTGATTTCGAAAAATGGACCTGACAATTATTGGCCTCCTCCAAGGTCGTGCGATTTGATATATCTGGATTATTTGCTGTAAAACTTCGTAGAGTCACTGGTTTATGCTGATAAATCCAATGGAAGCCAATATTGTTCACGATATAGAACCAGTAGTGCTCAAATAAGGAACATCCAAATTGGGTGATCAGAATTTTCTTTGTCGAGAAACTGCGGTACCATATTAATTTTATTGCCCTATAGATATCGACGTTTCGAATATAAAAAAAATGTTTAAAAGTTGTATTATTAGTGAACATTTAAATGAACGTACCTGGTCTACTGGGCTGTATTGTCGATAGGAGGAGCCGGGTTGAGGATTCATATTATTGATTTGGCGAATTGCATCGTCAACAATTTCTTGTTTGATGATGACACCCTCATTATCATTCTCCGAACTTATATTGATCAGGCTGTCTTCACACTCCTGAAAATAACAACATGATTAATATTATTATGTAACAGTATCACCATTGTGATCAGCCAGAGTCAATCCATTTATGGATAAGACCTCCCACAGCTGTATCATCTGCTTTCAGTGGCCACCAATGTACGACTTCATTTGGCAAGTGAATGTATACTCACCGAAAGACATTCCAGCTAACTGCAGCACATTGCGTACTTAAATCTGCCTTTTTGTAAACATATCGTACATTGAGATCTATCGGGTCGTAACTGCAATTACATTAGTCTGAATGTAAAATAATTAACTACAATTTAATTAATTGCAATAGACCGCAGAATATTGTACCATGTTAGAATAATCTTGTGTACTTCATCCTACTGTAGTTCTTAAATTTATAAATATATATTGTGGATTTTTGCAGTTCCGGCAATATAGTTTGAGAATTGTGAACAAACTTGCAGATGCGGCTTCATCGTTTTAATAGAAAAAAAAACAAAATGCACCTTTTTCATATAAAATTTTATTAAAATAAGTGTTTTATATAAAAATTCTTTTATTATAGAAATAAAAAAAATCAATAAAAATAACATAAAAAATAGAGAAATAAAGGAGAACAAATAAAATAGCTTAATCATCAGTTGGATTCGAAATATAATTTATTTCAATGTCTGATAATTTAAATTAAATGGGTGTGTGTACTTATGTACGCACGTTAGAAGTTATACTTCTTTGGCGTAACAAAACAAAACGTGTGATAACCTAGATTTTTCAACTAGCTCTTAATTATCTTGTTAAATTACACATGTTAGAAAACGGGCCGCTTTTTGAAACGCCGTTGGTTTATTTCTATAAATTTTAACTTATATGACTAAATTATATAATTATTTATCGTTTTTTTTTATTTTTAAAGTACCAACTGTCACTCTGAAGTTTAATAGTTATTTTAGGTAAGGAATTGCTAATGGCCGACAATAATAGATTCACTACCTAGGCAACGGAACAATTCTATAATATTATACTGTATTATCGATCATGATTACAGTGTAGTACTGTGGCGTAAAAAAAGTACGTTCGGCTGATGACCGAACAATAGGTGGTTCGAATCCAATCGAGTGCTTGTTTTTTCGTGTGAAAAAATAAATTATGTGTTACATATTGTCACACGCCAAAAATACACTCTGATCTGATTTTCCAAACGCGTCAAAAGAAATATAACTTCAAAAATATATGTGCGTATGTACTTACTCGATAAGAATGCAAATCATCAGCAAATACGGCGGTCTACTACAATAAATATTGTACCAAAGATTAAATATTCTTTAGGCAAAAGGGGCTCATGTAAGATAATGCCATAATATAGCTCTAAATTCAAATTTTAAATATAAAATAACCATATGGACACAATTGTGTAAGAAGCTACTGCTTCCAAGTGGCAGTAAATGCCATATAGCATTAAAAAATAGGTTTTTTTTCTATCGAACTGCATTCATAAGACATTTTTGGGTTAATTTGCAATTACGACCCTATAGATCTCAGGGTGCGATATGTATTTACCTTACCATGTTAAACATACATAATTTTGACTCCTGAGAAAATATAACCAATAGAGAAAATCTTTTTTGAAAAAAAGTAAGAATCAAAACTCCGTCTCTTGGGTATCGCGCACTGTGCATTACTACTATCCTACGACTGCCATGCTTAATTACGACAAATTTTCACTATTGGCCTATTGGAAATCCATAAACACAAAAATGTCGAGCCTCAGCCATGAGTGTTCGACCAAGACGAAGAGCGAAGCATAGTCTTTGCCGCGTTAAGCTGGCTCTCACGTTAAAATTTGTCCGCCTGCAACGTGTCGAATACGTCATCGTTATTCACAAAATAGACGTTGCCAAATGGAGGCTCTGCAGATTGGTTAAATGCGACTTTTTAATTTGAAAAAAAAAATGTATTGTTGCAATAGACAACAGCAACGAATTGGTCATTCTTTTGCCGACTAGCAGGCCACATACAGCTGTCCATGTGAGAAGCATGGCTTTTCCGAATTCGGTATAGGAACGCATAGCGGGTATGCGCACAAAACTGACAAAAGTTTCATCGCAATCGGATGAATGGTATAGGAACGCATACGAATAGAAGAAAAAAAGAAGTTTATTTGAAATAATTCAGAAACCTTCGCAGGTGTGCGCACAAAAACTCACCAAAGTTTCATCGCAATCGAACGAATGGTATAGGAACGCACATGGGACAGACAGACAGACAAACAAACAAACATTCATTTTTATATATTATTATATATAGATATTACAAATTTATAAAGCCAGTGTAAATATAAAAGTTGTTTATATAAAGTTGATCCCGACGTTCCATAATACCAAACTAGTGAACTCTATTGGCATTGGAATAAGGGTGAAATTTATATCTCTGTCAAATAGTATACGCCATAACGGTTTTATCTGCCCTGCGCTTCTGCTGATATGCATAAAGAACTGCCACTGGACCGCGATCCTGCGAGAAGAAGAAAACTGAGCTGATCTACCACACTCTCGCGCTCGGTCCTCTTCGTGTTTATTCGTGAGATTGTAGAGCAACATAGTAAAGCCATCCTTTCACGTGGATACTCAAAAAAGACGAGACTGAAACTCCAGTATCCAGCTAATATATTTCAATGGCGGCTCGCTGACGGCAAGACAGGAATCTCTCAGTTTCAAAATCTCCGCAACTGAAACCGAGTAGACGCGACATGCTAGTCTCCCAGTCTCTCAGTTTCCAGTCACCCATTAAATAGTGGTACCAATATCAGTAAAGTCGATGAAAAATCATATATTCTTACCAAAATTGGTACCACTGAACTGAAGTACACAAGCAATAACAAGTGAAAATGGAAAGATGGGCAAACTGATTTTTTATTTTAAATATGTGGCAGGTGTTGATAAATACTCCTGCCTGTACAATTACAGGCTGCCAGAATATTCCCGTAAAGGTGTTACGGGAAAAGCTTAAGATGCAGTAGGAAAGACAATGGGTTTGACAGTTTGAGGTTATGAGATTATTGGGTTTCAGTAGCCCGGTGTGCGAAGCATGTCACTGGCCAGTTTATGAATTCCATCAACAAGTTTGTCGGATTTTAGTTTCTGCGTGAGACGATGGCCTTAGTCTAAGCTCAAGCAATTCAACCTTGCCGTGTTAGGAAAATACTCGCAGTTTGAAATAATATGTATGGAGCAACGACCGTCGCCGAGCACAGCGGAGATATTTTAGAGGCGCTGAGTCGCTAGACTAGCTCCTGGCGATTTTTCAATAAAATTAGTTTTGAATGTACATATGTGCTCTGTTGATAGATCTACCAACTTTTCCAGTTGAGAGTTTCAAATTCAAAAAAAAAAAAAAATCAAAATGAATATTGACGTGAGTCGCCAAGCGCGCTCTTTGAAAAAATAACGCGTCACTAAATTGTCTCTTCATAACCGACCAATCAGACGCCGCCATTCAAATACTGATTTTAAACGTACTTTAAATTCTCTGTACAATCGTGTCAAACTGGTTACGTGTGTGCAGTGAGAAAATCGTGATTTTGCTTCGTCTATTTGATTGTTTTTACTAATTAATAATAGATGTTTCATTAGTTAGTGTAAGGGAATCTCAACCAGGAGAATCAAGGAAGCGTTTGAGATATTTAGCTGGCTGGAAATATGATGCGTTACGCCAAGAAAAGCATTTGAAAATGGGCATTCCGAACATTAATTTTTGCTATAGTTGATTGAATAATCCAGTGGTGTCACATATTAATTTTTAGTTTCGTATGCGTTTTTGTATGCCGTTAATATTGAATATTAAGCGTGTTGTAATTAAGATTTTTAAATAAAAGTTTTTAACATAATTTTAGTTTGTGTCAAAAAATATTATTATTGGGCCCTTATTAATTGAACATTATTTTTGAATCACTTGACGACTTTCTATGCGAATCCATAATTATGATAAATTATTTAACGTAACCACCTTAAAGGTCTTTATACATATTTACATATCTATATTAAATGCTAATAACCCGTGTATAGGTTTGGTTGGACACTGCGCTACCCTAATATTGGTTTATGCCATAGACCAACTCATATAATTTCAATAAGTCATAGGAAATGACTTACATGTTGATATGTTTACTCATAGGGTTGCGTTTGGTTTAAAAACATACTTTTTGGGATGTTTTTATTTAGTTAAAAGTAGACACATGTTTCGACATACATCATTAAATTCGTTTTTCGGCTTTACTCTAGTAAACACCGATTAAAATTATTTTTCGTTACCTACTTAATACTTAATGGTCCCCATACAAGATACGAAAAAAAAATATTTCGAAAAATTTAGTATATGGCGATTATCGTTTATTCAAAATCCAATTTTTATGGACCCCTGTATTTTGAGTTAACGAGATTATACTTTACTAATATTTTATTTAATCAACTTATTTCCATTCATCCCCAGAAATCACCTATTCTTTTATTTTGTATACTTCTGTAATTTCTTGCTTACTGTTCATTAATAAACAACGATTCATTATTCCGAAAAATGCTTTTTATGTATGTATGTATACCACTTTAAAAGCTAAATAGATGCAATGTAAAAAAGATCTACCAGCTAGTAGGTAAGTATGGCTACAAAATATTTGTTTGGCAAAATAAATTCTAAAATATCTATATTAATTGAAATAAATACGGGCCGCTACTGAGCTGTCATTTCCGGCCGACCATGTTCCCGCAAGTGCCAAATTCGACTCTATTGACATGGAATGTCAAAATGTGAGTAACAAATTTTGCTCCTTGCGACAGCGAGTGAGTCAAGGACGCTCTCCGGACAATCAAAATGCATTTATTTGGAATATTGCCGCATATCAATTGAATTTGACGTTTTATTTTACTTTTAATATTAACTGGAAGATACATAACCACTTAAATTACACATAAAGTTAACACACTGTCGTTAACAGTTTTTCATGATTTACTCAAAACTCAAAAAAGCATCAGGAGCCACTCAGCGCCTCTAAAAAAATTTCATGCATTCGCCCATAGATAGATATGCGTCGTTCTCGAACGAACGTATCTTTTAAAACTAATCTTTAGCCAGCGAACAAATCGGTCCCGTGTCACCTGGCGCTTATGTCGTTCGAGGCGAACGAGATTCGCGAGAGTGCTCGCCAGCTCGCGCAGTATAGGAATAAACGTGGATACGAAGGACACGCTGCCAGGCGAACTGAATATGTCGTTCCGTTGAACTAGAGCGCGCGCGCAGTATAGGAAGAAACGTGGGTGCGAAGGACACGCTGCCAGACGAACTGAATTTGTCGTTCCGTTGAACTAGAGTGCGCGCGCAGTATAGGAAGAAACGTGGGTGCGAAGGACACGCTGCCAGACGAACTGAATTTGTCGTTCCGTTGAACTAGAGTGCGAGCGCAGTATAGGAAGAAACGTGGGTGCGAAGGATACGCTGCCCGGCGAACGGAATATCTCGTTCGAGGCGAACGAGATACGCGAGAGTGCGCGCGCAGTATAGGAAGAAATAGTAACTATACATTTTATTACGGCAACAAAAGACACAATTGACCTAATTAGTCCGAACAAATCACTATCCGTAATTGAGCTATTCGGTCGGAGTCCTCATTAAGTGACTCATTTCCCATATCTACCCATAGATAACGACACTCAAAAACTAAAAGCGTCTCTTAAACCGAATAGTCCAGTCAATCTGTACTTTTTGGTTGCAAAAGGTGGGGTAGAAGATTTTTTTTTCTAATTGTATATAATGATAATGAGTACGAAAAAAAACGATTTTTCCAACTCGTGCCAAGTTTAAAATTTCGGAAAACTCAAATTCGAACGTGCGTACTGTTTTGGAAAAGGGTTCCCGCCTCCGCTCCCGTTATGTATATGCAGTCACGTCGATGCGCGACCGTCTATCATAACCCTTAAGTGTGCCAGTTCAAAGAATTTAAGCCTTCATTTTTGTCCCAAGCGGAGCCGCCGAAGTGCAAAAGTAAATGGATTTTATTTATTTATCGGCAACTATCAAAATGTATTTAGTTTGACGAGTCGCAAGGGGAGTTGGGGTTGTCCCGCTCTCCGTACGCTCTGGTGAATTTAGTAAAGGCCTCAAAATTGGCGTCGGTTGCCACCATATCCGCGTGGTGTCCTATTGGGCCCGAATGGGGTCGGACCCGGGCAAACAACTCCGCTCGTTCGAGGCCCATAAGTGGACAGTCCCAGAGTACGTGCTCTGCGTCCTGCTGGTCATGTCCACATGAGCAACCCGACCCATGTCCTGCCAGGCCAAACTCCTGTAATTTGGCCGCAAAGTTTCTATGGCCAGTCAATAATTGACTGGTCCAGTGGGTCGGCAACAATCTCCTCGTCATATGTCTCGCCGAGACATACGGGAAGTAAAGAAATGTCTGGCGGCCCTTAGCGGAGGCCACCCATCTCGCCTGCCATGATGCGTATGCGGTCTTTAAAACCAGCTTAGTTACAGTCTTTCTGTATAAAACGCCCTCAACACTCAGTGGCGGTATCAAAGGGACACCGTCCTGTGTTGTACTGATCCCCCTCAGAAGGAGGGTGATCGAACCTCTTATTTGGACGTGCAGGTCAAGGGGTAAGACTCCCGCCAGAACCGCCAGGGCGTCTGTCGAAGTAGTTCTGAAAACATTGGTAAGGCTAATCAAGGCAGCCCTCTGGCCGCTAAGCAGAGCCCTCTTGACATGTGACAGCGAGGTTTTTGTGTACCAGACGCTGGAGGCATAGCCAGCAATGCCCATGAATATAGCCCCATAGGCAATCTTCAAGGCACAAGGCTTTAGGCCCCAGTTGTTACCCGCTAAGCGAGAAACCTTTTGATAGGCGGAATTGGCCTTCGCAACAATTACTTGGACATGTTTCAGAAAGGTTAGCTTATCGTCCAGAGCGACCCCCAGGTAGGTCACCACACGAGAAAACCTGACGGCGGAGTCGTCAAAGCGTACACTAGGTGCTCTTTTAACAATGTTTATTCTCGAGCTGCCCTTGAGGAGGACAGCTTCTGTTTTGCCAGGTGCAAAAGTGAGTTTGTTACGTTTACCCCAGTCAAGAATTCTCGACAGCGCCTCCGAAGACACGCGCTCGAGAGCGGCACGACTCGACGAACCGACTAGCAGAAGAAGGTCGTCGGCATACGCCACAAGCGCGCATCCCTAGAACGTGCGTACTGTCAATTATTCATCCCATGCGTCATTATTCATAACCTCAAAATATGCGGTGTTTGACGTTTGTCATACCTTCTGAAGAAACATCCGCCATCACTAGGTTACACAATAAAAATAACCAACACGTTTGTTCGCCGGGAGACTCACTAGGCGACTAATAATCACGTAGCGAGGCGCAAAGCGTGCAGTGTGGCCGTTTCGATAGTACAGTGTGCGTCCGTATAGTAGGATATGTCACCAAGCACGTAGCCACCAAGCAAGGCGCATGCCTATGTGACCTTAGCCTAAAGCATTCACCCTAACCTTAACTTAATCTAGTATAGTTAATATAGTAGGTATTTGTATTAAATTTGTTTGCCGTTGGCCTCCACTATACAGACAAGAACCGTGATTACTTTTGCAATACTTATTTCGTAAAATCGAATGAAGAAGCTCTGTATACTTACGTTTGTATACAGTTAACTGTATACAAACGTTACTTTGTTTGTTCCGTCCGATATTAAAACAATATTGTCTTCAATATTTTGTTGTTCACTTTGTAGATTAGTCGTGGTTAGTTACTGCGCATTTGAAACAGAATTTTGAATATCCTCGCCTAAACAAATTAGAAATCTATTTACCTCTTTTATGTGGATACTATTGTTGTCCTCTATGTTTTCCTGTTTGACTGACACGTCAAATCGACCCTTGCTGTTGGAGTGATCTACGTCAATCCATTGGTATGCACCGTCGCTGATTACCACCGCCGTTTCGTCATGTGATAATTCACCGGTTTCTTCTTCCATTTTATGCGGTATTTGATAATAAACTCTGTCAATCGCTTCACGACCTACGTCTAACGTGTTTCACTGAGAAATGTACTATGCAGTGTTGCCAACTAAAATTTTCAAAATTCAGTAGATTTTTTGATTTTTTCTTCAAAATACCAGTAGATTGACAAAAATGTATGAAATTCAGCGATTGTGTTTGGTGAAAGCGTGCATATTGACATAATCTCACATAAAAGTGACTTTTATTCATGACAAATATCATAATTTCTTCTTTTCCAGACCAAAATTTCACTAGATCTACTGAAATTTCAGTAGACATGGCACACTGGCTATGCGATCAACCCAGTGTTGCCGACCAGATATTCGACGGTATGGTTATGGGGAAAATACAATATTCTTTCACTGTTACATCCATATTATTCTAAAACATTTGTTGGTTCTTGTAAATTTACAGGAAGCCAAATAAATTTTGAAAATAGCCGATTAGGTATACTGCATTATTAGGTCAGTGATCAGATGACAAAACCTGATATGTGCACTTTTGTTAATTAATTGTGCAGGAGAGCTGTCTTAAATTTAGAGATTGTTTGAATCGTTCTGGCGAATATGTCTTTTGAAAATAATTTAATGTAACGATGTATTCGAAATGAGTTTTAGATATAGAATAAATATTTCAAAGTTTTGATTCCCCACGTTTGGTAGAATAAAAGATTTTCCAGATTTTCCAAGTTATCGTGTTTTGCCATCCTATGTTCCAATATGTTATAATTATATGGTAAGATAAACCAACATGATATGTGAGGTAATTGGATAGTAAAACTTCAATAAATAGCTTTAAAATATATATGTTTAATGCTTGACACAAATTAAAAATGTTACATAGGTACATATTGATACAGACATTGGCATCAAATATTTTCAGAGGGTTGCAAAAATAATTCCTAATGAGAATTTTCCGTTCAATGAACTAATATGAATTCAATATTAGGTATGTTCTTACAGGTAGATATACTAATATAAAGAAACGATCAAATCATTATATATTTTTTTAAATTTTAATCCGCAACAATATCTTTTACGTCTACATTGCCCTCAAGCTCATTGCCATCAAAGCCATCAAAGCCATCTAATTTTTATCAACTTCAACTTATTACCTTCTTTATCTTATTTGCGATGAATTTGTGAATTTGTAAGTAGTTAGAAAAAGCAAAAAAATATTTTGGGACATATTTATCACTTCAAACGGCTTCCGATCTATGGCAACTCTTAAATTGGAATCAATCCCGGAGTACCATATTTTTTAAGTTCTTGTCAACCTTTTTTTGCTATCTCTATTCTTGAATGGTCACTATCCCAATCGAGTCTAGTATGATAGGATAGAAGAAATTTTTGGTCAATCAGCTTCTTCATCGAGGTATTTTTTATAATGCATAAGTAAACATATATGCCACATTAATATTTCTGTTCTGTCCTTCTGCAGCATCTGAGTATGTGACAACGTGTTTGATTTCAGGTGAAGGATTCATGATTTTCTTAAATACACATGATGCGATGTCTTTAGAACCTCTCCACCGGTTGACTCGTACCACATTATTACCTTCGGAGAATTCTTGAGAAAACATTCTCTAATAGTTAAATTGTACATAAACAATAATCTTTTATAGTACACAATATTTGTGGATAATAGCAGACATGGTAGAATCTGTTGTAAACAACTATAACTAGTTGGTTTGATATATTTTCCTTAGCTGTAGTTTTATCTCCTGGTTTACTGTAATAACCTGTATGTGCATCAATGAAATGTGCATTGTGTTATTTGGAGATTTAATTCCTTGCCTCTTTGATAGATATATAACGTTTACATGTAATATATTCATCGCCTTATGTATCTAAATAAGATTTATTGAATTTGAAACCCGTTTTGTTAAATACATCATAATATACAGTTTTCACACTTCCATTTTCCAACTTCATTGTTTTATAATCACCATTACATAATTTTAATATTTTAATGACTTGGAAAGCATATTTAAATAGGAATATCTTCACAGGAGTAATGGCTCTCGTGTTTTGGACGCTTTCTTGTAAATGCCTCGATCTGGACTCGTTCATCAACCAATTTGTTTTTTTGTGGATATCTTCCTCTTAAATCTTGTCCATGAAAGCCATCTGGCGATGAATTTGTCAGAATGAATTGTTGTAGTATCTGTTAATTCAGCATCACTAACTGACATTTGAGGATCAGATTTGACGGATTTTTCTGGAAAATTAATTCTTACACCGACTTCCGGATCATTATTTGCACCTAAAGGTATATAGAGAGAGGTAGGTATTTTTAAAACTACGTTACCTATGAGAGTATTCCTCTAATAGATTTATTAGGGTTTTCTTTATCCTACTGTTTCTTCATTATTCGTTAGTTCCAACCATCTTGTCATCTTAGCCATCTTATAATACCTACCATGATGTTAGCAAACAAAATATCGGATGGCAAAATCACAGTATTGGAACTTTCGAAAATCAACATTTTGGGGATATAACAAAATGCCAACGCTCATAACTCCAATACTAGTGGGTCTACGATATATTGGGTTTTGCCATCTTATAGATCTCAACGAGAGGAATCTGAATATGGTGATAACTCAATTTCATCAAAAAGTCAAGTTATCAGGTTTTGTCATCTGATCACTGAGGTTAGGTTGGGTTTGGTTTCCATTCTTTAATATAATAATATTTATTTTGGCCCTATACCTACCTTATGCTTCAAATACACTCTATGACGATCGGTCACAATATATATGTCGAAAAACCCGTTTCTTACTCTGGATACCGTGAATACACATAAAATAATATTTGATTTAGGTACCCTACCTACCTATATTATAACATTGAGAAAAGGTCGAATAATATAATGCAACATTTTCTCTATGTAAGTCAGGTTTCTAGATATTTATAAAATAGGTAGGTTCCAAAGAGATTGGACTCCTCCCCAGAGGTAGCACACAAATATCAGTGTGTACTCGTTTTGTGAGAGAAAGTTCTATTTCTCTGAAATTAGGTACACTTTGCTACAAATGGGCCATACTCGGACATAAAAACGCCCCACTGAGTATTTTTTTTTATCAACACAAACTTACAACCAATTTATGATAAACGTATTTTCATTATAAAAAGTTCCCGCAATAAAAACTTTATTAGGATTCAGGGTAAGAAAAAATAATGCAAATGGATATAAGTATTTTATTTTTAATAACACAAAAAACACAATAATATTATGAAAAATTATACACAAATCAATGGTTAAATATTGGAATAAGAAATATGGTCTTGTTTTTACATATTGTTCTATATAAAATAACATAGGTAGCATTATTGTTTAGATAAAACGGTTAAATAAAAAACACAAATAATTACAGTTAACTACAAACAAAAAAAAAGTTTATTTATATTACCTACCTATTTACACATGTGTATTTTGAAAATATTTTATGAAATAAAAATATAACATGGGTTCGTTTTTGACATATTGTGTATAAAATTACTTGTTTATATTAACCTATTAGACACAAAATACAGGTAGGTATGTTGAAAATTTGATTATATAGTTAATTGCAATATTTTATCTATTTAACATAATATTATTATCAGAGAAGCCCTGCATATATATATATATATATTTTTAATTTTGGATGCATACGAATGCCTCCACTTTGGTGCAGGGGAAAATATATTTAACTCTGAAAACTATTATAAATTTATCTAAATAATGAATGTCATTAACTAGTACTAATATTTTTTACTTTGAAAAACAAATCTTATATTTTGGGTTCAAAATAATATTACGAGTGCGGCCCTGGCACATGGCATTGGAGAGTAAACATTTGACGTTTGACATAATTGTTATTGTAACATATGTTTTAGGAAAAACTATCAATGTATAAATAATAATATCAATATATTGTTCCGAAATGCTGTTACTCCTTTGTATTCTTCCTTTAAAAACACTTTTTTAGCCGAATAACATCTGAAATCCTTGTAAAATACAATAACAATATCCGCTATGTTTTTTTACAACACAAAAGCAAGCGATAGTGTGTTTATATCAAGACATTATTATATAAAAACAACCTTTATATAACGAAATAAGGTAATTAATATTTTCAATACTGGCAATACTGAATTTTATAATATTAACTTAGCTGTCAATATTTGTATTTCTTGATGCGTACCTATTATAATAGATTATATAATAAAGTAAGTAAACACGAAAAATGGATATAAACCGCGAACCAAATGAAGAAAAATGTGGTGCAGAAAGACAAATACCGAGTCTCATTTGGTTTGATGTTCCATTGACCAGTGGAGTGGACATAAAAAGCGAACCAGGTGAAGGTGAATCTAGCACAGACGGAATGCCGGATCTGGCCTGGTTTGATGTACCAATACAACCTTCAAATAACCAAGATGGCCATACGTGTGTCAAACAAGAAACTCTAGATGAATCTAATTGCAGTTTCGAGGTTTGTTTTTGTTTTCACAGTATGGTTTTCTAACTGTTGGTACCTACTACATTGCAACGTTTTTATGGGTTTCAAGTGTTTGCGAGTTTGTGTAGGTACCTATCATATTTATTATAACGTATTTTCTTCTTCTGCCGTGTCCAATACTTATGTGAAGCATATTGACACCACACGGTGCCTACCTACATGAATTCCAGTCGTGTCATTATGCCAGAATTCTATAGTTCTCTTTGCAAAATGACATCTCCCGTGATGTCTACATATTGATATTATATTGTAAATATTTTCCGATGGCGTATTCTTTATCGAATTTATTTCAATACTACGGAGGTGGCCACGTGGTCCAGTACTTAGCCCACTGACCTTTCATCCGGGGGTTCCGGTATCGACTCGGTGAGGTCACAATATATTTGATGTAATTTTCACAAAGCCTGGCTGTTTGTGATTGTTTCATTTATATTACAAACTACATAGCTGCCATTGGGATTCACGGCCTATTTTGGTGTTATATAGTAGTATATTGGTATAATATTTATATATTACAGTGGCGAAGGTGGACTGGTAGGCTGTTAAGATCCGCCATAAATAGGGCACACTAAACTTTTCCAGTCATACGTATTTGTTTTCATTGAACTAAGACTAAAATTTACAGGTGAAGACTGATGATGGTTAGTTTTTTTTTAAATTCAATTAAACCTTGCGAAACTAAGCCATACTAGATAATACTGAAAAAATATTCCTCTATCTATAAAATATCTAAAACTATGCCATTAAATCTTATGTACATAATTTTGGATATTTTATAGATGGAATATTATTTTTTATGGTGGTTTGGTTGGCAAGGCTTAATGAATTTTAAAAAAACTAACCAACATCATACGTAATAATATGAAGTATTCTTAATCCAACGAAAACAAATAAGAAAGAATGAAAAAGTGTGCACTATTTTGTCGGACCACCCATAACATACGAACGCTGTTAAGGTTTGCTTTGGCCGGGCTTAATTGATTTTTAAAAACTAACCATCATCTGTAAATTGTAGTCTCAATTCAATAAAAACAAATGCGTATGACTGACAAAGTTTAGTGTGCATTTTTTATGTCGGATCTTAACAGCCTACCTCCACCCTTCGCCACTGGTATATTATAACATTATCCAGTGATGTCACTGGTTAAACTGACGCCCTGAGGTAGTCTTGGAATGCTTTTCATTTTTAGTCTCAAATGTTACACAATATTGTTAAGTTCACCTATTTATTTTATTACCTATTTTAAACTGACATATTCAACAAAAATATTAAACAAAAAAAACGTACCCATCATCCACTGAAGATTGGAGTATTTCTAACAAACTTACTCTCAAACAAACTTACTTACCCGTAACGTCCAATTATGGCAAACTCAGTGAATAGCTTACTGCAATTATAATAATTACTTCCTAAATATTATTAAGTATCTCAGTCTGTATCGCTCCGTGCAACATCTCATTCTACCATGACTCGGACCTTGGAATCGTAACATAAGTATTGTAACTTAACTACTATGACATACTCTCGTACCGACTGTTTATGCTTCATATAAAACTCGCTCCTCTATTCATCGGAACAACCACCAAATCGCGACCTTTTTATCCACAACACCATACGATGAACATCCACAGTGGATTGCATTAAGCTATTTACTGATTTTACCATAATTGGACACTACGGGAAATGGATATTAAAGAATGTGTAATTGCGGTGTTGTATTTAATATCGCCGATCATTATGCTGACACGGATTGAGTTGTTTATCCCCATAAATTTATTACTGAATTTGCTGCCCTTTATAATTTACTGCACCTATGTAACACATGATCAGTCTATCCCCGCATTGGTCCCTCCCTATTATTTATTTTGATTTTGTTACAAAGTTGTCACTTCCCTCCAACAGACAATCTATGATTCGATCAATCGATCACATGGTAGTGCTGAAAATTTAAGGCTGTTTACCGGTGAGATTTGTCTTAAAGAAGTCACAAATCAACTTAATTTTGGTATGCATTGTAAAAGTTTAAATAAGAAATTTATATACCTACTCACATGTTTTTTTTAGATTGACATCAAACCTGACGAACTGATATCTGAAACCGATCCTCTGCGTACACAAGCAGTCGATAATAACTGTCAATCATTTGAAGAACCCAGCCAATGCTCGAATGCCCCAATGCTGCCGAAGGATTTACAGGTATAAACATACGCATAGGTAAGATAGCTTTGCCACGTGGTCATAATTAGAGCAGAGTAATGAATAAAAGTGATTTAAGTAAGTGGAGCATAGTAACCGTAATAATAATCACAATAGCCGTTCCTAATTGGTGCACAAGAAGCAAATTTGTCTCTGCATTCTCATGATGTATCTGTGGGGAGTCACACTGTGGGGAGTCATCACTGTGGGAGTCATGGTGTTGTGGATGAAGAGGTCGTCATAAGGAGAGACGAGAAGTTGAAATTTGGTGGTTCAATGGATGGAGGAGCGAGTTTTACTTGCACAGTAAACAGTCGGTAAGAGAGTATGTAACAGTAGTTATGTTACAATACGTATTATACTGTTCTGAGGTCCGATCTCGGTAGATAAGATGTTGTGCGGAGCGATTCTAAGACAGATAGTAGCAGACCGGAACTTATATTCGAGTGACATGTCCAATGAATTATGATTCGCTGTTTATTGTACTCACAATCAAAATAATATCTTGAAAAGAATATTTAAGAAATAGTTATAGTAATTGAGTTAGCTACTATAATATGGAGTTTGCGTCGTCGGATAAAGATGACTATGTGGAAAAATGGATATCGCGGAAACAATCTGCAGTAAGCTATTTACTGAATTGACAATAATTGGACACTCCGGCAAATGGATATAATTAGAGAATTTCTAATGTAGGTAACATTTATTTAATATCGTCGATCAATATTCTGACATGGATTGAGTTATTTATCACTGATCTATTGTTTACTATACACATTGACATCGCAGGGTTTATATTAAGAAAAAGTCTGTTTTAACGGTAATAAAACCCCAGATTCGATAAATTGAATATTAGATATATTTTACTAACAGGTACCTACATTTCGGGACCTCCTAAAAAATAGCATATTTTAACAGTAGTTTATATAATAATTAGAAACCACAATAAATTACATAGCAAAAAACCAAAAAGAATATAATAATAATAATTATTATATTATTTTTGGCATTTGCTATGTAATATTGCATGTATATACCTATTTCATACACAAATATTTTGCATATAGTGGTTTCTGATATAAAAATGATTTATTTATAGGAAAATTTCTTCGCCGCTTGCTATGCTTAATATGTTAATCTTTTCTTGGATGACAATTTGTGGATTACTGTAATTTTGTCCCCATAATATGGCCAAGTTAGTTTTTTTTTTGATACCACACAGAACTTATTCCTTTCTATTTGATTTTTGCTTCGACATTAATACTATCACCCGGTCAGTCCTAGGAATTTTGAAGATACGTCTATACTCTTTATATAAAGTCACAGTAGATTTCAATCAGTCAAATTCAGGAATCAGGAAACACATTCTTCATAGTAGAAAGGTATATTAATTAATTAATAACAATGGACGAATGTGTTTATTTTTTCGTAGGTTCTTACACAACGATGTTTCGATGGAAGTCAAGGTACAAGTGGCAGACTACAAAGCAACCAATGCATATTAATACAGTCTTCAGATCCAACAATAGACGAAGAAAACATCAAAAGGGAATTCTTATTTACAAATTCTCCAAAAATGTTAAATAAAAAGTCTCGTACCAGTAAAAAACTTGAATGCGATGAGTGTACTTTTACATGCAAATCGTCTCTACATTTAACAACACATAAAATGAAACATTCTGGTGAAAAACCATTTAAATGCGATGAATGCTCATATGTATGTTCGCAGTCTTTTAGTCTAAAAAGACATAAAACAACACACACTAATGAAAAAATACACAAATGCAATGTGTGTACATACACGAGCAAAACGCTTCAAACATTAAAAACGCATTTAATTATGCATAGTGATGAAAAACCATTTACATGTGAAGTATGCACATTTACCTGTAAAAAAAAATGTCAATTGAAAATTCACAAGATGACACATACTGGTGAAAAGCCATTCAAATGCGACGTGTGCTCGTATAGTTGCAGACAATATAAAGATTTAAAATCACATAAATTGAGACACATTGATGATAAACCATTTAAATGTGAAGAATGTTCGTATACGTGCACAACGACTCGCCGGTTAAAAGTACACAATATGACACATACTGGTGAAAAGCCATTGAAATGTGATATCTGTTCTTACACTTGCAGGCAATTGGAACACTTAAAATCACATAAAATGAAACACAATCAAGAAACACCGTATAAATGCGATGTGTGTTCTTTTACGTGTACTAGGTCTCAGCATTTAAGAATACACAAAATGATACATTCTGGTGAAAAACCGTATAAATGCAGTATTTGTTCATATCAATCATCGCGACTAGGTAATTTAAAATTACATAAAATGCGACATACCGATAAAAAAACACATTCATGCCATGTGTGTTCTTATACATGTATACGGTCTCAAGATATGAAATCACACAAACTGACACATACTGGTGAAATGGAGAATGTCTGAATTTGTTGCCGTAGAAAGAAGAAGTTGCCAAAAAAAAACGTAACCAATCATTTGTTTATACATTCTGATAGCTTTTATCTATCAGCACTTCTAAAGAAGAATAGAGAGAGCATAGTGGCGATATATACCTTATTCAAGTCATAATTCGAAGTCAACTTTACGGTTTGTGTTTATTTTTACATATTGATGTTACAATATATTTAATAGTATATTATTGTAAACAGTCTTCCGCAGTACACTCTTCAAAAGTTTGACAACGACAACTTTAACTAATACCCCGTTTACACATGCATGGATATACTGCTGACAGTAGGTATAATTGCGGCCTTAATAATAAAATTCACTCGTAAACACGTTATATCTTGGAAGTTGCAAGGTTCTATGCATTGATCAAAAAATATAGACAGCGGTATAGCATATAAATCCCCATCCCTGTAAGAAATAATACCTACTTAACTGAGGGTCGTGAATACCATGATGTATGTTCGAAATAGTTCCTCCAGGTTAAAGTACTGCGGGTTAAGAATGTCAAATTAATTATTGTATAATTGTATAAAGGGCGCCACTTGGCCAGATTCCTCCCACGGCATATTTCAATACACGGGACATATCAGGACAAGAATTAAATAATAAAACCGTTTAAATACGTTCCAAGATGGACACTATGAAATTTATTGAAACAAGTAGAAGCAACAAGTTACATGCGGATCCACCGCCAAAGTATAGTAATAAAAAGTTACAATTTAAATCGAACAAATGCCACACCTAACACAACAAAGCTAGAGTTTCTGTGGGGAGTTATTACAAAGTTAAGAATAAGGAATCTAATCCTGTAGACAAGTGATATAATAAATACCAGTTGAATGCGTCCGCCATTTTGGGGCGACCAGGCGTCCGAAACCCGGCACCTCGTTCAAAACTGGACTGTCCTCGTTCCACTCCGGATATTGACTGTCCCGAAACCGCACCGACGCGCTCTAAACTCACAGCCCAGAATTGCCAACTTCAAGATGCATGCCGTGCAGTCTGCCATGTTAACAACGATTAATTTCCGAGGCATAGTGTTGCCATTAGAAATGTGCAAACGTTTTTATTCTAAGGTACTTGAATAAATTACGTTACAATTTACACGTAATTATTTAAACTTGCATAGCGGATGCGCGTGCTCAGTAGAACGATAGTGGCACACCTATCGGAAATAGTATGAACTACACCACGCAGAACATTTTTTAAGTTAACAACTTTTCAAAACCTATCAAATAACACCATACAACGACTTACGCTTGAAGACTGATTGGTGAGACAGTCAGCACTTTTGCGCGATAATTTAAAATACACACTATCGGTGTCAGTGAAACCATGCACGTGTCCATGCGCTTATAGGGTGCAGTGATTTTCGATTTTAATATTCGATACAATATACTCACAATGCGCCACTAGCAGCAATGCCACGTCTCAGGTTTTTGTGTTTTTAGTAATATTGTGAAAAAACTTTATTAGCAGTTTTGGAAATTATGCCACGTGAGAGCAGGGAAAAATACTTTAAGATCATAAGTGACGTACGAGCTTCGAGAAAATGCAATGCGAGCATGCCTTGAAGAAAAGTTCGTCGGGAAATACTCGTTTGAGAAACTGTTAATATAAACTGTTAAAATAAAGATATCGAAGAAATTTCTTCTGAACACTCTCTAAAACAAGCTTAAAGGAAACCTCATAAGGACTCCAAGTCTTTACTGCCAAAAGTTGGTAAGTCTCGAAATCATGTTATGGAGCAGTGTTTCCTAACCTTTCTACATCTGCAGACCGGTGAAAATATGATAAACATATCGTGGACCGTTATTTCAAAAATAAAACTAGTATTTATATATGAATGTGTTTAATAGTTTTTAAATCTTGTATTTATAACTGATGGATATAACAGACATTTAACAGTGAGATGGAGAAAATATTCAGATATTTGTTTGTAAATAATTTTTAATGATAGTGGGAAATTTGCTGCAGCATCTTTACTAGAATAGTTTACGAAGTACTGTATTGACATCAGTTTCTCTATTTAATTTTAATTTCTGACATGCCTGATAAAGTCTTATAACATCAATCTGTAAATGAAACTTGGGACAATAATTTAAGTGATTTTAGTGTTATCAAAAACTGATTCGTATGTTTAATTTTTTAATGACAATTTGCTTGTGGTTTTTGATATAATACAATTTGTAGTAAATATATTTGATATAATAATGTTACTCTAGAGTAGGTATCAGAGTTGATATTTGATTTATACATGTCTAAATTTAGTGAATTAATGGTTTGTAATTTATGTCAAATTAAGAAAATAAAATATAATAAAAACTGAAAAATTTCTAGACAATTCATTGTACCCAAACGTACGATTATTCTTGTGTTTCTAGTTTTTCTCTCGTCAAAGGAAGCGCATAATATTAAATTCGGCAAGAATAACTAAAAAAAACACTAGGTACCTATTTACATATTGTAGTCTTAGTTCAATGAAAACAAATAGGTACTTAAAGTTTAGTGTGCTCTATTTATCTCAGATGTTGACAGCCTACCTCCACTCTTCGCCTCTGGTTGATGATAATAATTAAAATAATGAGATTACGATATAATAACGTCATGTTTGAGTCCAGTGAATAAATGCAAAGCTTTATACCTACCTAGCAAAATGAACCTCAATAGTAACAAGTCATCATTTTCTTGTTTTACATCAAAATTACTATCTGAACTTCTTGCGCGCTGTAGGGTTACATCATGCCAAACTGGGATAAGCGTATATTCTGCTAAACCAATCTTCCAAAGCTATTACGGTTTGGTTCGGGCAGGGTTTAATTGATTTTTAAATACTAACCAATATCATCTCTAAATAAATCTGTTATGTTCAATAAAAACAAATACGTAGGTATAGCCAACAAAGTTGAATGTGCACTATTTATGGCGGATCTTACCAGCCTCCCTTCACTCTTCCATGCTGCTTTATATAAAGTATTCAACGGCCTTCCAGGACGTTAGAATTCGGTCGACTTGAAGATCAGGCAAGCCAAGTTTCATGAATATTATATAAGTCTGTCTTTGTTACGATTTAATGTAGGTATTGTCCCAGGTTACAAAAAATTGACAACGATTATCTACAATGAATGTAATATTTTAGTTCATAGAAGCTGCATTAGATTTGAAAGTATAATTTTGATGTCAGTTGATTCAATCTCCATTAGATTCCTAGGTCTCAGGTAATAATAACATTATATTATGGGCCTCTACAGGGTGGAGGTTTGTATTAACATTTTTTTTTGTTTTCACGAGAAATGGAAGTTAACCACTTTCCCAACTAATTGAGTACATACTCACAAATTTGAAAAACAATATGTTTATTTGCAAGACCCAGGATTCGTATCTGGGAACCACAACGTTTTAAGCTGATCGGCCATCGTGGGCATATAATTCGTATGCTAATATAGTAGGTACCTACTTTAGTTTTGTACTGAAATGTGTCATTCTATGTCGTTTGAGATTACTAAGCTGTGAGCATTTATGTGAGCAAACGTCGCAATGATATGGTTTTTCGCCGGTATGTGTTAGGTGATGTATATTGAGAAGACGAAGATGCGAGCATTTAAATGCGCATATATTGCATTGGTAAGGTTTTTCATCAGAATGTGTTATTTTGTGAGTTTTGAGATGAGAAATATAAGAAGTTTTGAAAGAACATACATCGCACTGATGGTTTTTCACCACTATGAGTCAATTTATGTGTTTTTAGATTGCCAAGCCGTGAGGATTTAAACGAACAAACATCGCATTTGTGTGGCTTTTCACCACTGTGAACCATTTCATGTTTTTTTAAATCCCATATTTTTGCGCATTTATATGAACACAGGTCGCATTGATATCGTTTTCCAATGAAATGTGTTATTTTACCTGATTTTAGGGCTGTAAACTCCACGCATGAATTTTTGTGATTTTCTAGATTCTTTAGTGACCCAAAGAATGCGTAACAAATACTACAAGAAAAATAATGTGGAAAATATTTCACTCTTCTCAGCTTAATTCGAACCTCCTTTGGCAAGTGAGGTATGTGTAGGTACTTCATGTTTGATGCTTTGTTCGTCTAATGTTACTTCGGCATGCTCAATATTCCCATCTTGGATTTTTTTTGGTTCCAGAATCCATGTGTTCGATAACATCATCCCGCCTGTCAACTGTGTCCTTCCTAATAATGCCCAGTGGAGTATCATACTTGGCGTGACGTTGCTGTGTGGTGAGCTACAAAAACATTTATTCAAAAGAATTACACTAAACCTACTGTTTACCCGTCTTGGATAGGCATTTTAATAATCAGTGACGTCAGGTGAGAGTAGGCAGGTCATGCGTTCCATAGGGGCACATTATAAAGGTAGGCATATGAAGGAACATAAACATATTGCAATAATCTGTGGCCTTCACGGTGCAGTGCGAAAGACGTTGGCCTTTTATCCGGGAGCTCAGTATTCAGGATGAGTACACAATATATCTATGTGATTTTGTCATACCCTGGGTGTTTGTGTTTGTTTCACTTCTATTACTAAATATTAAACTGTTAAACTAGGTACACTACTGTCATTTTTGCCTCTAAGTATGTTGGAGTAGTAGTGTGGCTTTCATTGTGGGCGGTAGGGGTTTTAAAAATATTTTAACATGTATAAATAAAAATAGATTTAACTAGGTACAGTAAGTTGTTTTATAATGATTTACTCTGCCAAACATAGAGAAAGTTAGACATAAAGTATTTTGTAAGTAATTATTATTATATGCTTTAACTTGCTGTAATTCTGCTTTATAAATTTTATTATTCGAAATTTTACTACTAACAGAGATACAAAAGTGAGCGGTAGATTTACAAAGGTTGACTGAGAGCAGTGGCGTTTTTCCTTGAAGCAGACGATGCGCTTACTTAACTAGTCCAGTCAAATTAGACCGAAAAATACGTTTTAGTTGCAAAAAGTGGGGTAGAAGATTTTTTTTTCCTCCTTGTATATATGATAGTAAATAAGAAAAGAACGAGTTTGCCAATTTGGATGACTTCGGCACAACTTTTGGCGGGTAAAAAACCGCAAAATTTTGGGATTTTTTTTGGTTTTTCACTTATATCTCAAAAACGGTCGGTCATAGCAAAAATATTGTGATATACAATTTTAAAGCTTATTGATTGAGATTGACTGGACTAAATTGGAAAGTATCAATATCATTGTTAAAAAAAGGAAAAAATCCTGACAGCATAACTATTGTATTATTATAATACCCGTCTTTGTTATAGGAGTTGCTAGAGTCATAAATTATTTAAGTTAAACATAATATGTCAATAATACGTCATTCTAAGCTTGTCCTCCGTGCTGACAACCGCTCTCGGTTTATGCACTGACGCTCATTCAATGTTGGTGTATTTGAAGATAGCAACACGTCTACAATGTGTGCTTCATTTTCGTAAGATACTCACACATTCAGTGTACTTATATGAATTCTATTTATTAATCTGTTCTGTGGTTATAACATAACGTAATTTCAGTCTAATATAGATTCTGGGCCCCCAATAAATTTGACACTTGATATAGATTTTGTAAATGAGATGCAGGTAAGTAGATAATAATTATATATTCATTGTTAAAAATTGATTAGATAATAAAAATAATATGTTTCATTGATTTATCACATTGTATTTTATCGTATAGTAACGGATTATATTTTAATTTACGCCAATATTTATCGGCGATATGATTAAGTGCCTATACCATATCGCTATGTACCCACCTAATTAAATCCACGAAAGATATTTGAATATATTTTGTTTATTTGCTCGGACTGATAAGAGTGGTAAACCATAATCACTCAAATAAGATTTATTCTCTTCATTCCATATAATCTCTTTACATTATATGTAAATAGGTACCTACCTAAGATAACATAGTTGGGTTATCCTACATCGTTTACGATTTTTTTTTGGTTCATAAATACATAATAATATGTCTAAACACCTAATCAATATCTTACAAATATTAACTCTTGATAAATATTAATAAATAATCTTATTAAGTGGATACCTCGATGAAAGATGATGAATATTCATAATTATCAACAGGAAACAATTCACCGTTGGACAAATGCCCTAATTAATCATTACAATAAAGTTCGATAGTTTTGCCAGTGATAGAAAGCGATGAAATTTGCTAAAGGTAGACTCTAATGACCCGAACACATTACCGTCACTGCATGTCCTGTCACATGCGCTCACGGTAACAACAGTTTCGATCTCCTCTTCCTAAAATTTTTGAATTCCCGGCATAATTATAAGTTTAAGACGTTCACAACATGACACGAAACATTAATATAAAGAAGAAAGAAAAACAAAAGTAATAAAAGGGATAAAAATGAAAATATAAAAAGAGAACATAATTAATATAAACATACAAATGCAGTGAAAATACAATTATACATATATATACCTAAGTTCAAAAAAGTACCAACACCGAGTGTGCTAAGGAAACCCTATTTTAAGAATTTATAAAATAGCGTCCACCTAAACTCACCTCACGCAAGTGGAATATATCAACATCCAAAGCAATTTGGTTAAACATTTGTATCGCCCTCCCAATTCTCATTACCAGAGGAGGGTTGGTTCTGCACCTTGGGAGAATAAACAACTGATGCTCCCTATTTCTAAGATAGTTATCAGAGACACACAAGTCAACACTGCCCAGAAGTGCAGACTTCTCATTGATACCTCTCGTATAATTCGAAAAAAACGTAGCTAAATAAAAAAATCTCTACAGAGAGGTCCAGAAGCGTGCAGAGTAACATAGCGTGATATGGAGACGTGCATACTATGCATAACGCGTACCTATAAAATAGGAAAATTGGGTAAGACAACAACACATAATATACCCCTCCAAACCAAATCGCCCTGCACTACATCCGGTCTTAATCAATCGTATTACGAAACAGATTTGAATGTGAAGTATCATTAGTTATTTATACCGTTAACTATCTCACAAGCAATTACCCAAAAATGAGGTCACTCCACACTCACGTGTGCTTTCGCTGACTTTAAGTTAAGGGTAAGTAGTCATGGAAGAGATGAGCACGCAGAATAGAAATAGGTAAATGAATAATACTCGTAAATACGCCAATAATATAAAACTGTCAAACTATATAGGTAAGTGTAGAGTTCGCAGTAGACACCGATGAAAACCAATAAAATAGGATTTTGTAGCGACTGGATCGGACGGCCCAATGAGCCCAACACAGCTGGTTAAACTGACTTGATCAGTTCATCCCTTTCGGAATACATTTCAGGGCATTTCCAGCGAATATGGTTTGCACCCTGTACTTCTCCACCACATGAACATGTTGGTCGGGAAATAAGTCCAAACTCTAAAGCTTGCCAGCGAAACCACCATATCCAGTCAAAAATTGATTGATGTAGTAGTCCGAAGACAGTGCGGTTATCTCCAATCGCCATTGTACATTCGGGAACACCGATCATGTATGCCTGTCCTTGATGGATACATCCCACGTCCTCTGCCAGGTCGACACCACATCCACAGTATGTACTTATTGGCCGGCTTTTTTTTTTTTTTTGTTTTTGCTGCTTCATCCCATTAAATGTATCCAAAAATTTCCTTTTTCATCCAATTTGAGATTATAATCGGATGCATTTGGAATTAAGTAATTAACTGTGGTATTCAACGACATTTGACAGCTCGCTGTTAACACTCAACGTCATGACCGGCCGTGTTAAAAAAATATCACGACTGACAGTTAATTTCCCGGGACAATTAACTATCTGAATACGACATATTATCTTAGTTATTACTTTTAATTTATTTTAATGGAAGGGTGGAGATACTCACCTTGTATGAAAAAACAAGTGCATAGTAATCTTAAAAAAGTGGTAATAGGCTGTGGAGATCTGACATAAATAGTGCACAATAAAAGTTGTGAGTCATACTTAACTGTTTTTATTACATTAAAAGTACAGATAGCAGATGGTGTTGGTCAGTTTTTTTAATTGAAATTCCCTTTGCCTAAACCTAAACCAATCATCTATTATGGCTTGGATAAGGCAGGGTTTAATTAAATTAAAAAAATCTTACCAACATCATCTGCAATTTGTATTCTTAGTTCAATGAAAACATATAAAAGTATGACTCACAAAGTGCTGTGTGCACTATTTATGTCAGATCTCCACAGCCTACCTCCACCCTTCGCCACTGGGATGCGGTATACGTGGTTTTTTTTCCACCATGACTTTTCCACACAGAATATATTTTTGTGCTCTCTGCTCGTGAATTATAGGTTACATCAGAATATAAATCATACATTCTAGTGCAGGGGTTCCCAACCCCGTGCCCGCGGGCGCGATTCGTATGTGCCCACCACTATTCGACAGTGACAGAATTTTCACGCTAGCCTGACACACGCAGAAAACCCGAAGTGAACGAACGCCACGAACTGAGCCGATGAACGCCGAAGCACGTGACAGTTAGTAGTCACGTGCTCGTACCGTCCCGATTGCTTCGGCGATCATCAGCTCAATTCAGGTTTTCGGCGTGTACAAGGAGTGATGTGCAAATAGCATTCCCCGCCTGGAACCGCGTTGTTGTCATTGTGATTGCGATTGCTGCCCCGTTCGGGTCGCGACAGTTAGCTAGGATACATCTTCGTCTGTCGAAACACGAATTAGGAGTTTTTATATTCCTTCTATATAGTTCTAAAATGAGTGGACCAAGTAAAAGACAACGAACCTATAATATTTACATTGACTGGGAGGAATCATATTGTTTCTTTAATGTGAAAAATAAATGCGTCTGTTTGTTGTGTGGTAGTAGTATTGCAGTGCCGAAAAAACATAATGTTGAACGACACTTTCAGACAATTCATGCCACTTTTGATGTGAATTATCCACTTAAATCTGAAGTAAGAAAGAAAAAAATATGTCAACTAAAATCAAGTCTAACTGCACAACAGACTGTTTTCACTAGACATGTGGAAAATTCTAAAAAGGCCACCATCGCTTCTTTCAAAATTTTTCACATGCTCGCAAAAATGAAGAAACCTTTCATTGATGGTGAGTTGTTTAAACAACTATTTTTGACTGGTGCCGATTGTTTGTTTGATGGATTTTCTAACAACATTTGTCTCAGCAATACAAGACCTTACAGTTTTCAAATAACACCGTCACAAGAAGAATACATGCAATTTCAACAGACATACAAACTCAGTTAAAGACTGCTTTGGAAATATGTGACTGGTTCTCGCTACAATTTGACGAGTCAACAGATACATCAGACACCGCACAGTTAGCAGTTATGGTGAGAACCACTTATTAAAATATAATACAATTTATGTCATATTATTTGACATAATTTCACAACAATTAGTACCGTTTTTTTATGCTTCAATAGAAGATTTTATATTTTTAAAGATTTTGTGTTGGTTTATAAGTTTTATAACACTATCCAATCAGGGCTCGAAATGGACCGGAACGCACCGGAGCGCCGTTCAGATTAATAAAATCTCGTGGGAAAATAATTTGACCGTCTGAGCTAGATCGGCCATAAAACTAAAATCCTAACACTTATTTTTATAAAATACTCGTAAATTTAGATAACTATGTTAATATTCTTGTAAAATCATCGAGCGCTCCGGTTCGTAAAATTTTCCATTTCGAGAGCTGTATCCAATCAAAGTAGAAGAAACTAACCCCCATAGGTAGTAAATTATGGGGAATAAGTATTTGAATTATATTGCGTTTTATATTGATAAAACCTATTTTTTTGTTATAAAAAATAACTAAATCATTTTAGTTGTAGCAGACGATCTATGTATTTTCTGAATATCACGAAATATTGAGATGTTAGAAAAGATTTAAGTTTTAATATTTCTGAAAAATAAGCATTTCTATAAGGTTAGGTACTGTAAACTCATCTTTTACTGGTATCACTCTGTTATCTACTTTTTAAATCATAGGGTATATACATTGGAGTATTAAATTATAATTTCATATTTTGTTTATACACATTCTGACGATACGACAGATAAGGATTACAATTCTAGCTATTCAGAATACTGTCCCAGTATAATTTCGTTTACATCAAGTGCTCCAGATATTGACGAATATTTTAAATGCGCATCTCCTGAAGTTTTGGATTACTTAATGGATGAAATATCTAAACCACAAACTGTTTCAATACAAACATACCCCAATGATTATCAAGATATTGCGATTCCGTCCACTTCAATGCATTGTAATGACACAATCGCCATTCCAGAAATCATAATGGACAATGATACCTTGACAAATGAAAAACCAAATAATGCCAATTCGACTACACATGATGAAAATGATGTACGATCAACGTATTCTCCATCTAAAGCTGCAAAAAGAAGACGACAAGAAATTCATTGGAAAAAAAATATTTTGAAAACATCAATCAATACTGGCTCCACATATATTTCGAAGGTAGGAAAAATAATTCAAGAAAAAAAAATTAAGCCGCCTTGCAAAGAAACGTGCAGGCATAAATGTTTCGAAAAAATAATGGAAAGCGAGAGATGTTATGTTTTTCATGTTTTTTGGAAAATATTAGGTCAGCATGAAAAACAATGGGAGTACTTGTCGAGGTACATTGAAATAGTGAACAAAAAGACAACGAAGGTCTCACCGCGCAAAAAAAGCAGGAATATACAAATCCAGTACTTACAGTTTACCTGATGTAAATACTCGTAACGTCGTAGTTTGTAAAACGATGTTCATAAATACATTTTCAGTATCGTCGCGTTGGATTCAAACAGTGGTTGAGAAAATTCAAATTGGAAATTTAAGCGATTTCAGAGGAAGTCATTCAAATCGTCCATACCGGATATGTGAAAACCTAAAACGTTGTGTAAAGCTTCACATTGAATCTTTCCCAGCAGTCGAATCGCATTACATTCGAAAAGATTCAAAGAAAAAATATTTTGAAGAGACTTTGAATATATTATCAAAAATGTTTGTTCTGTACAAAGAATGGTTCTTATTACAGCAGTTCAATTGCAGCACTGCATATTTACGGCAATATAGAGATATCTTTGCAAATGACTATAATATTTCATTTTTTCGCCCCAAAAAGGATCAATGTGAATTGTGTAGTATATACAAATTGGCTGATTCTGATGGAAAGCTTAAATTACAACCTAAATTTGATCAACACCAAGCAAATAAAGCAAAATCCAGGATACTTAAATCTTCCGACATTAAGCGATCTCTAGAAAATCCAGATGAAAATCCAGAAACCGCATGCTTCGATTTGGAAAAAGTGCTATCGGTGCCACAATCAGAAGTCAGTGTCTTTCACTATAAACGAAAACTACCGGTATTCAATTCTACAGTTTTTGATGTAGCCAAAAAAATTGGCTATTGCTATGTCTGGCACTGCCAAGTGGCTAAAAGAAGTTCAGTGGAGATTGGAAGTTGTCTATGGATATTTTTACAACATCAAGCAAAACAAGGAATAAAAGACGTAATATTATATTCAGATAATTAATTGTATAGGGCAGAACAAAAATCGTTTTTTTGTTTTCTCTTTTCATGTATGCGTCTGAAAACTACAGATAAATATTACTCATAGATTCCTTGAAAAAGGGCATACACAAAATGAAGGCGATATCATGCATTCTGTGATTGAACGGGCAAAAGAAAATTGCACAGTGTATACTCCGGATCAAATGTATGGTATCATACTTAGTGCAAAAAAAAAGAATCCATATGTCGTAAAAATAATGCAGCAAACTGATTTTTTCGACATGAAAAGACTGGTCGTGAAAAAAAATTGGTCATTCGATGAAACAAAAAAAAACGTCAGTTGGATTAGGATAAAAGAAGTGGCATTAAAGGCAGCCATTAAAGGTAAACTGTTTTTCAAATATGAATGGGAAGAAGATCATAGAGTCTTATGCACTAAATCAGTCCAAAAAATGATACCACTGGGGCACATTAGAGCGAGAGGTTTAAAAGAATATTAGTTTATGTAATAAAAATACTTTATGCAGTCATCAAATGTTTAAAATAAATATAAAGGATGATAAGGCTTCAATCGAGCATGTCCCCCCTTAAGATTACGATTGTTCTTTCCATATTTTTAATGTAAATTGTGTTATTATGTATAAAATTTTTTCTCTCTCGTAGTTACTTGCGTTATATTCTAATTTCTTACATAACTTTTTTTATCCTTCCATAATTACTATTTTCCTGAATAATTTATATTACTAATTGTACATATTAACAATATTTATATAAATAACTAAAATAATTTACATTTTTTTTTGATTTTTTAAAAATTGTCATACTTAGATAGATACTTTTCTGTAATAAAAACTTCGTACAAAAAAACTGTATGTCAATATGTCTCCTTACTCTTTGTCATTATTTTGTATTCACGCTGTCCTATTTCGATCTAAATAATGCGCTATAATGGTTGTTCCGTACAAGAGCACGATAACTATGGTTGTGTTTAATAAAATCGTATAGAGTAAGAAAAACGCGACGTAAAAAACCGTTCTATATCAGAATATAAGTCTGCTGTGCGGAGTCAGTGATCTATTAATTTTGTCCGCGCAAAAGCATGTTGAACCGAGTCAAAACATCAAGCGCGTAATATTATTCCAAATTGTTGTTTTTATTTAATGAAACGCAATTTTTTATAGTACTTATTCCACTTTTAATTAATATGTTAGGACCGGTTTCGTCCGCCTCAGTGGGACATTTTTAACTCAATTATAAAAACAACAATACAATGCAGTTCCACCATGAATTGACAGTTAACAAAATAAAAGAAATTATTCCAAATAAAAACGATTTTTGGACATTATCTTAGCTGTTAATCAATTAATCACCATTAAATTTAAATGAAATTATAGAGCAAGAAATTATCTATCAGATTCACTAAGACAATACTGTAAAAAACTTACTCATTTTTTGCAATGAATTTAAAACTGTCGAAATTTTAGTTTTTTCGCTCTCCTGAACATTTGTGATTTCAGACTTATATCGGTTTTTCTGGGGCCCGTCGACTTGTACACGTTGTCTAAAGCCGCGTTGACATGGTCCAAGTACGATCCAAGTAGACTTGGATAGGAATAATTAGTATGAAGATGTCTCATCCAAGTGACAGCTTCATACTATTTATTCCTATCCAAGTTAACTTGGATGAGTAGGACGCGGTCCAAGTGGCTTGGATAGGAATAATTAGTATGAAGATGTCTCATACGAGTGCACTTGCATAGGAATAAATAGTATGAAGCGTCACTTGGATGGCACTCGGTCCAAGTGTACTTGGATCGTACTTGGACCATGTCAACGCGGCTTAAGAGGAATACTAATATACAACATTTAACATTTTCTACTACGATGTCAAATTAGTAATAACATATTCATGACAAAATATTGCTTTGCTCTACTGTTACAGTTCTCTGGGCCTTGTGAGGATGTTGATCTTTTGGATAATCCAGTGAACGTTGAAACCCATGGTTCCCTTGTTGAGGTTGGTATTAACGTTCTATTATTTACTATATTTTTGTCGTACACGTTGTCTAAGAGGAATACCTACTAATATACAGCATTTAACATTTCTACTAAGATGTCGTTATTAACATTTTATTATTGTCGTACAGTCATACACGTTGTCTAAGAGGAATACTAATAATACAACATTTAACATTTCTACTAAAATGTCGTTTTTAACATATTCATGACATTTTGCTTTGCTCTATTGTTTCAGGTCTGTGGAACTTGTGTGGACGCCGAGGGATTGGATAATCCAATTACACCTATTATCTCAGAAGAAGAGTATAGTGACAATAGTATCTATGGAGATGTCATAGAAAATTCTATGGACAATATTATAATACCAGAGACAGGCTGTTCATCGATTTCAACTTCACCTGACGTCTCAACTTCAAGTGAGAAGACTAGGAAACGGATTAGATGTCCAAGTCAATGGAAAACGCATTTGTCCAAAACAGCTAGGAAGAATAGGGGAAGGCATCGGAAAGGTGGAGTGAGAATTGATGATGAAATTAAGGAAAACATCCGTAATCACATCAAATCATTTCCAGTAATGCCTTCCCATTATTGTAGAGCTCACAGCGAAAAAATGTATCTCGATGGAAGCCTGAACATTGCTACAATGTACAGGCTGTATCAAGAATTTTGTAAGGAGAAAAATTTGCCGATTGCAAAAAAACATTTATATGATACAATTTTTAACACCAATTTTAATATTGGATTTTTTGTCCCAAAAAAGGACCAATGTATCACTTGCAAAACTTTCAACAATTCAAGCCCGGAATAAAAAATTAGAAAAGAGGAGCAATTTTACAAGCACATAAAAGAAAAGGAGCTAAGTAGGAAGGAAAAAGAAAATGATGTTGCTTCGAGTTTTGTAAAAGTTGCTTGCTTCGATTTGCAAGCTGTGCTGGTGGTGCCTTCCGGAAACATAAGTAGCTTTTTTTATAAACGCCGGTTAAATACATATAATTTTACCATATACGATATTACAACGAAGCAAGGCCGCTCTTACTTATGGCATGAGTGCTTAGGAAAAAGGGGTTCAAATGAAATAGGCAGCTGCTTGTTAGCTTTTTTACAAGTAAACCCATCCAAAAATATAGTATTATATTCGGATAATTGTGCGGGACAACAAAAAAATTAATTTGTTGCTTCCTTATTAATGCACGCATTCAATACAATAGATGGCATTGAATAAATCTGCCACAAATTTTTGGTTGTGGGTCATAACCAAAATGAAGATGATGCCATGCATGCGTTAATAGAGCGAGAGAAGAAGAGGTGTCTGAGAGGCGGACCCATATACATACCAGGACAATTAGCCCCTATTATACGATTAGCATAGAAAACTGGCAAACCATATTCGAGTAAAGAAATGGACACACCAGATTTCATCGACTGCAAATACCTACAAAATACTGTAGGCAAAAATTTTTATCAAAATACTGCAGGCGAGAAGGTGTTATGGACAGACATCTGTGTTTTAAAATGCGTAAAAAAATCTTGGTCAATTTTTTATAAGACGTCATACGCCCAAAATGATTTTAAAGAAATTGACACGAGTTATAAGGTGCGGGGTCAAGCACCCAACATAGAATTAAGAAAGGCGTTTGCGTCTCCACCTGCAATACCTGAGGAAAAGAAAAAGGACCTTGTAGATCTCTGTAGTTCCAACGCTATTCCCCAACAATATTGGGAGTTTTTTAAAAACTTAAAATCAACGCGGAGCACTCCGAGTGTATAATTTTATTAAATGTTATTGATTATTTTAATTTTAATGTAAGCAATAAAGACTTATTTTTTAAATATTCCCATGTTTTATTAAATACCTATGTCAAGAGTATGGATGCTGTAAGAATAGTTAGAATTTACGATGCAGATGTGAGTGGAAGTCAAAGCCAAAGAACTCCGAGCAAGACTTGGCATGATTAAATCAACCGGACACTGGAGGTTGGTTAAGTCAAAAGTAGGTATATTTAGTGGGTGTGCATGAGAAGATTATGAAATTTGAGGAAACTAGGTGTGTGTCAGTAGGTACATTAATATGTCTTGGTCTATCTACTCTACCACTCCCGTGAAATAGTGTGATTGTTAGTTGATTAGAATACCTTAATCAACATTCCTGCGGTGGTTACCCAATATGTGGATATCCTGTTATCACTAACTGATGTTTTGAGATGACCTCAATAAATAACATTATGTTAACTCAATATTGCAAAGTTGTCAGTTCCATAGAGTGACATGTCTATTTATTTTCGGTATTCATACAGAGTTCTCAGCTCCATAGAGGGTTATGTTCAAGGCCTGAACAAAAACGATGCATGAGTGCGAGTGAGAAAGTGTTCGGCACCCTTACAATCTCTGCGACAAGGTCTACATATCTGTGAGCTAGTTTCCAAAAGTATCGCTGGCAAATCGTGACGAAATGCTTCACATAGCGTCGATAACCTGCCAGCTCATGTTGCTAAAATTGCTATTTTTTGTGTTAAACATAAAGCCAGTGGTAAATATTTTTAGTTAATTAAGTAGAAAAGATGGTTTTGTGTGTTGTCTTAAAATGTGGTAGCCGTACTGATAAGCAAGAAGGTGGTATTACGTTTCATAGGTAAGTTGATACATGTTCGTGATAATTTATTTGTATATTATTATATATTTTAATATCAGTGATCTAGTGTTTTTTTAAAATAACTTAAATTATGGATATCTTTATCCAATGGCTGCATTTTGACCGCTTAAAAATACTATATAACGTAAAAAAATAGAAAATTATATTTTAATTCTGAGCGTCTAGTGCGAGCACTAGCGAAATGGTCTATGGTCTCGAACATTTGTCGACGAATGCGTTCGCTCGCCGACAAACCGAACGCAAGGCACGCGGCTTCATTTAGCAATGCAACGGGTGGCGTCTAGATGTATCTATAGTCTATGGTTATGTCCGATTATTGCTTAAAACTATTATAATCATTATGATAATTTACAAAAACAACTTGAACCCTAAAACTACATACTATTCATTACATATTTCACTAAAAAGATAATACAAATAATAAACTGTGACTTTTTTACAAGTCAGTTTAGGAGAGTCAAAACTTTGATCAGCCTTTACTCAAAACTACTTATTTCTAGTTGTCCCACTATGGAACTTAGCCATCGATATAAGTACTTGAATTAGTTTAGTATTTAAACGTTGTACCTGTGTGTGCTAAAGAAGCTGATGACTATATTAAGATTTTTGCATTATCACATTTGAAACCCACCATCATTTCATAGTTTGTATGTTCATTTTTTATTAAATACCTATCAAAGCTATTCCGTTTCTGTGAGCGCATTCACTTGTTTTCGCTTTTCACCCTTTTTCAAAAATACTACAGTAAGTAAATTACTTTGCTGAAAATAAAATTTGTTGGCCTCTTTCAATTCATAAAAAAAATTGTAAGTAATTAAGGGGGGACATGCTCGTCGAAGGTCAAAATTGAGTTTTTATTGTATTTTCAAACCATGATCCTGGACACTCCTTAAACGTTGTAGATAATCTATTTATATACTTTTGAAGCCTTATTATCCTTTATAGTTATTTTAAACATTTGATGACTGCATGAAGTATTTTTGTTACATAAAATAGTATTCTTTTAAACCTCTCGCTCTAATGTTTTAGAATATAGTCATATTTCGGTACATAACTGTGCAGTGGTGTTAAGATTTTTTACATTTATTAATTTTTAAACGCATTTATAAAACCATTAGCATAATTTATTACGAGATAATTTTTGTAAAATATTCACGATAAAAAATTATATTGATAATCTCTGTGATCCCAAATTTGACAAGAATTAGACATTTTATTATTCAAAAAATCGGCAATATTAAACATTTGAAGATGATTCTAAAGATACTTATTATAAGCTATGTCTTTGTCCATTCAAGTGTGATTAACATCTTATGAATAATGATTGCTTTATAATAATTATTGACCTAAGAATAAGGTAGTGTTTTTTTGAAATACGCCATTTCTTTTGTCATTCCCCAGTAGTTAAGCTACAACATACAGCCGTAGCCATAAATTGACAAACTATAATTAAAGTAGGGAGTAAAATGATATTGACGCGCGTGTTTGAACATGTACCGTTTAAAAAAAAATTAAAAAAAATTCAGTTAGGTACATGTTCAAACACGCGCGTTAACATAATTTTACTTCCTACTTTAATTATAGTTTGTCAATTTATGGCTACGGCCGTATGTTGTAGCTTAACCGCTGGGGAATGACAAAAGAAATAGCGTATTTCAAAAAAACACTACCTTATTCTTAGGTCAATAATTATTATAAAGCAATCATTATTCATAAGATGTTTATCACACTTGAATGAACAAAGACATAGCTTATAATAAGTATCTTTAGAATCATCTTCAAATGTTTAATATTGCCGATTTTTTGAATAATAAAATGTCTAATTCTTGTCAAATTTGGGATCACAGAGATTATCAATATAATTTTTTATCGTGAATATTTTACTAAAATTATCTCGTAATAAATTATGCTAATGGTTTTATAAATGCGTTTAAAAATTAATAAATGTAAAAAATCTTAACACCACTGCACAGTTATGTACCGAAATATGACTATATTCTAAAACATTAGAGCGAGAGGTTTAAAAGAATACTATTTTATGTAACAAAAATACTTCATGCAGTCATCAAATGTTTAAAATAACTATAAAGGATAATAATGCTTCAAAATTATATAAATAGATTATCTACAACGTTTAAGGAGTGTCCAGGATCATGGTTTGAAAATACAATAAAAACTCAATTTTGACCTTCGACGAGCATGTCCCCCCTTAATGTATACTTTAATAATTAACTTATTGTTACAATTAGCCGCCTCAATACATAAATATGATAAACTACCCTCGAAAGCCGCCGATAGCACCCTTTTTATAGAATACATGGACTGGGATGCATATATAGACTATTTCATCATCATCAGCCTGTATCTATCCACTGATGGATGAAGGCCTCCCCAAGCTGATTCCACTGCTCTCGGTCCTGTTGCTTGCGTTGCCACGCACGTCTGCGAAGCTGTATCATTTCATCGTTCATCGGCCTCAAGGTCTACCTTGTACCGGACGTTTTGTACCTCTTGGGTATCACTGAATGATTACATTTGTCCAACGATTGTCTATTCTTCAATCTATGTGTCCAGCCCATTTCCATTTGAGACCTTTGGCGTACTATATATTACGACTGAAGACTATTTAAAACTTGTTAATTCTGGCAACGATTCTCGTAGTGAACAATTATTTCAACATTAATAATGATCATAAATTTTTTGAGCTTCTGTAAATCAAAATCAACATGGGGAATGTTTTATGTGCATTTATTATTAAAATAAGTCGTTATTTCTATTATCAAACCGCCATTAATGTCAATAGTTGTGTATAATACCTACAATAATATACATTGTTATTATGTCTCTTTATAATATTTCATTGTAGGTAGGTACATTTATAAATACTATCATGTTAATCTGAATATAATTAATAATTGTAGGTAGGTACCTACGTAATTGCTTTGTGATAATATTCAAAACTTTTTAATCATGTAGGTATTATATTGTATAAAGAGAAGCCAGAATAATACACTCGCACATCTATAAAGTTGGTTTCTAATACTATACTTGTCTGCCAACACACATTGCATTTAGTGATTTTCACTACCTATCTAGTAAATCTTATTTTAGATGATTTAATCAAGAATTTAGTCAGTAGTATGACCATTAATTGCCTTCTGATTCAACATCATGTAATAAATTCCAAATAACTGACTTCATGCAGCTTCAGTAGGTACATCTGTAATAATGTTTTCTGATAAGCAAGATATATTTAAGTATTTGATTTATTTTTGAACAGAGATTATCTTAGTATAATTTATATTGTGTTAGTATGATAATTAACATCTGTAGTCATACATACTATATTTGTTTCGATTAAAATAAGACTATTATGCAATTAAATTATACATAAATTTGTATATTTAATACGCCCGCGTTGGACGCGCGTTTTAAGCGTTGGACTATAACGCCGTGGGCCCCAGGCTCGAATCTTGGGTCTTGAAAGTACACATATTGTTTTTTTAATTTGTGTATGTCAAGGTATGGACCTAATACGTTGAGCAAGTGGCTGACATCCATTTCTCGTAAAAAACAAAAATCTGTCAATACAAACCTCTACTCTGTGGAGGCCCATATGATCCTATTAGGATCGGACATGGTCGAAAGAAAGAATATTTTATAGAAAGAGTAATATTTTTGTATCTTTTATAGTTTGGTTTAGGCAGGGCCAAATCGATTAAAAAAAAATAACGAACAATATGTGTAATACAATATGTATTCCTAATCAAACAAAAAAAAATGTGCATAGTTTGCGCACAAATCAGTGTTGCCACCTTATTGTCACCAAATTATAAAAATACGCAGTTCAAGAAATAAAAAAATACCTATCTATAGTATTTCGGGGAAAAAAGTATGCATTTTATTCGCACAAACAAAAAAATAAAGAATCATTTGAGAAATTTTATTCCAAGGCCTTATTTTATTTAGGACTATCGACCAAAAATACCTACCGGAAGATTCAAGAAATTACAGACATTAATTTTAGGTCAAGAGTATTTTTTACGTCTTTCGAACCACTTTTTTTCAGCTCGTAAAATTTTCTTTTATTATGAAATTACTATTTAAATTATACAAATTATCAAAAATTTTATACTTTTAATGTCGAATTCAAATTATTTGGATTCAAATTAATTTTATCCAATATTCAAAATAAAATTAATGTAGTATTTTCGGCTTAGGTACTATCACTCCCCTCCATTTTGCGTGTGTGTGGATTTCTCAACTGTCACTTTTATTTTTAGTTTTCTTTTTTTATCGTCTGCGTTTTAGGATTTGGAGGTAGATAATTGATACACTGGAATGGTTTCGGAAACGACGAGGTTTATTTGGTGTTAATATATACTATATGGTTACATTTTTTATCATTTAATTCTACGGAGCGCAAAATGTACGCGTTCGCGATTTTGCTGCTTGTCGCGATCTCAGCGCCAAAAAAAAAAGCCGTTGGACTCGCGAGCTGTGCACAATGCGACGTTGCCATACGTGTTTTTTTTCCTTGGACAATGTTGCCGGTCAGATATTATTTATTAGTGGTATTATACATTATTTAATTATTTTCGCAATCAGCCGTTATTATTTGTTGGCTTTGATACCGATTCGGGCGTCTCCAGGTACACAAAGACACACCCAAATGGGGACCATACGGGGGCGTCACAAGCGCACCTCTCTGGAAAGGCCCGAATGGGGTCGGGCCAACTAAGGGCTGATTACGATAGCGTGTGTAACTGGACAGTGCGGTGGCTTGATAAGGGGTGGTTGCGTCTCTAGACGTTGAAGGATCGAAGCCCCACCGGTACGTCGGCGGCCGGAGAGACTCGGATGCAGCACTGTAGCATAGTGGTTCGCGGTTCCCGGGCCCACCGTAAAGCTGCTGAGAGAGGAGGGCGTCGCGCCCAGCCCTCTCAACACCCTCGGACCGTCGGCAAACGGAGAGTTTCGGATGCAGCACTACGCCGCTTTGTGGGCGTAGTGGTTCGCGGCTCCCAGGCCTACCGTACGGGCGGATGCTGAGAGAGGACGTCGCACCCAGCCTTCCCAACAGCGACCGTCCGAAAATCAGTCGATCCCTCACGAAAGTGCATACCGGCACATTACTCGACCCCCTTTTTTGCTCGCTTGCCCTGCCGCGGCTATCGAATTACACGCACTGCACTGATATTATACTAATATAATATGCGAAAACTTAATTTTATACTTAAAATGGCTTTAGAGTTCATAAAAATAATTTTAAAAATATATCAGGGCCCGAAATGGACCGGAACGCCATTCTGCCTCATACAACCGCTCAGGGTTGTAAAATTTTTCACTTCGAGCACTGAAATAACTTATTATACATCGCTTCCAAACACAAAACACTTAAAACTAACTAATCTATGATGCTAATGGCTGAGGATGCTGCTTGGCTGCTATCCGCTGATGGGGGCTGCTTTGCTCAGCTGAAGAAGGCCGCTTTGTAGCTCTTTTCATCATGGTGCATCTGGGCCAGGGCTGCTTGCAAGGCTCACAGACACGCTGCTGTTGACGAAGAGGGCTCAAGCGGCTGATGATGCAGGGCATTTGATGCCGTTTTCCCTCGTTGGAGCCAGGGTCTTGCCCGATACACTCGTCCGTGGGCCAAGTTCGCTGGCGGATGCAGTTGGTCGGGAGTACATCGGGAGCCATGACTTCGCAATCCGGGTGTTTCTGCTCTTTTCTTCACTGGCTTGGCTTTGGCAGCATCCTCTTTCTACTGTTTATTATTATAGTTTGTTGAGCGCCACCAGAGGCAAGCCTCTGGATGTTTCTTCCTCGCCGTTTCCTATTCCGGTGTTTGGATCTCAGGGTTGTGTGTCCGGGTGAAAGAAATTCCACCTGCTTCTTGATTCCAGACGATCAAAATCAAGAAGCGTAGTCCCACGTTGACTGGGGCCACTTATCACTCCCCTCCATTTTGCGTGTGTGTGGATTTCTCAACTGTCACTTTTATTTTTAGTTTTCTTTTTTTATCGTCTGCGTTTTAGGATTTGGAGGTAGATAATTGATACACTGGAATGGTTTCGGAAACGACGAGGTTTATTTGGTGTTAATATATACTATATGGTTACATTTTTTATCATTTAATTCTACGGAGCGCAAAATGTACGCGTTCGCGATTTTGCTGCTTGTCGCGATCTCAGCGCCAAAAAAAAAAGCCGTTGGACTCGCGAGCTGTGCACAATGCGACGTTGCCATACGTGTTTTTTTTCCTTGGACAATGTTGCCGGTCAGATATTATTTATTAGTGGTATTATACATTATTTAATTATTTTCGCAATCAGCCGTTATTATTTGTTGGCTTTGATACCGATTCGGGCGTCTCCAGGTACACAAAGACACACCCAAATGGGGACCATACGGGGGCGTCACAGTACCTAGGTATATAATACACAGTTTTTTTTGCAACAATTCTTGAAATATCTTTAGAATAGGCAGGAATTCAACAGGGATATAATAATATTGAATTTTCCATCGACAATTAGAAATTGTGGTAAAAGTCCTAATGTCTATCGTGGAAGTCATATTAAATATTAGACAAAAGAAACACGAAGCTTGGGAAAACACAAAGTATTTTGACATATTTAAAAAAAAAAGAGATTTTTTTAGTATATTTTTCCATGTATCTTTAGTTTTCTCTTGAAAAGATGAAGATTCGCTACCGGTTGTTCTTATGCATCAATGACATTGAGCTACTTCAAAGCGGGCAAGTCAGCTAGTGCGATTATGAATATGACACACAAAACTTCGACTCGCTCAGAAGCCAAGAAGCTGGCGAGTTGAAACCGTCATTTTCGGTACTATTTTGACAGGTACCACTGTTTAGGTGGCTACTATTGCTTACTGCGCAGACGCAGTAGGCGCACACGCCATCGTACACGCTTTCTACACAATACAGCGTGTAAAGTTGAATGGCTTTCAAGTTTTCTCGGTAGATTGTTTACAATATGCTTGTTAGCTTGTTCGATGATGACACTGAGCAAGTTTACAACCAGATTGTAAATTCGCTAACAAGCAGCTTGTAAAGTCGATGCCATCGAAGCTTTACTCAGAATACAGTTTGATAGTTAGTATTTTATTATTAAGTACCAATCGAATTATCGCCTATCTTTTTTACCTCCTGTGGAATGCTGTGTTCACTGAAATTCACCTTGCTAGGTAAATACTGAAATCAGTAACACGTGTGTTTATTTAAGATTTTTGTTAAAATAATTCACCTGTGATTTAAAAATTTTTCATACAACTGAGAATGATTATTGGTTTTGCTATTGTTTCGAATGTTTTTCATTGTCAGCAGTTTTGACTCATGTTTATTTTGATTTTCAGAAGCCACTCATCATGAAACAGGAAAGGGAAACCGATTCAAATGGCATTCAACATAATGGATCATCTGTAGAAATATCCCAAGAAACCGCCGAGAAAATAGGATTGCAACAAATTCAGCATACACAACCTGACATGGTTAAGATTCAATCTTTTCTGCCGTATGTTGAAATCGAGATCCACGAACATGATATTAAAACAGAAATTTCCCTTCCAACAAATAAAAAAAAGAATTTCGTATGCGGCGTGTGCTATGCACTTTTCGCATCTGAAAAAATTCTAATAAACCACAAGATTGTGGTGTATGTTATCGATAAATATAAATGTAAAATCAAGAAATCCGTTTTCAATTATAGCAGCTATAAAAAAACTAAAGTATGTCGTGCAGAACTCTTAAAGACTCATAAAATAGTAAATATTGATGGAAAGCCTTTCAATTGCGATTCTTGTGAATACAAAACTGCCAAATCCAGTAACTTAAAGATACATAAAATGGTTCATTCTGGCGAAAAACCTTTAAATGTAATTCATGTGAGTACAAATGTACTACATTCGGCAACTTAGACACATAAAATGGTTCACTCTGGCGAAAAACTTTTCAAATGCGATTCATGTGAGTACGAATGTGCCAAATACGATAACTTAAAGAGACATTAATTAGTTTACAGTGGCGAAAAGTCTTTCAAGTGCGATTCATGTAATTACATATGTAATCAGTCCGCTAGCTTTAAAAAACATAAAATAGTTCATACTAGCGAAAATCCTTTCAAATGTGATTCATGTGAGTACAGATATGCCACATTCAGTCACTTAAAAATGCATAAATTAACTCATAGTGGTGAAAAGCCTTTCAATACCTACAATGAATTATTGGCGATTTTGAATACATCCACTTTAATAATGGAGCTGTCGAGTATCGATACATAATAATCAAAAAGTATATTGCACAATTATATAAGTAATTGAAAATGTTCATGGTCATGAAGTATAATAGCGCCGCAGGCGACTTTTTTTACTATTAAAGCTAATTTATTATGTGTGTTTATCTCACTTATCTCGTCAACCCGACACGCCGGGCCCCCCACAGCCCGGGCCCCCAGGCTAGAGCCCTGTCAGCCCTCCCCAGCCATGACCTACACCACTCCGGAATTCGGGTGGACACCGAGAATTTTTTGATAGTTCCATTAGGGATTGGGTTTTTAAAAAACCTGACATTAGTGTTTCGAAATTTTTGTGTTAGAAATTAAAATCTAAAAAATTGTTCTTAAAAGGGTGCTGGAGAATTACAAATCATTTTTTGCCAGTGTTTTTATTTGTCTAAGCCCAAAGGTTTATTGGCTTTCAATTTCAATGGTTAAAATAATTCTGATAATTTTCATGTTTGGGGGGTGTCAGGCCTCCTTGACCCCCCCCCCTGGGTGCGCCACAGTAACCACATCACTTCAGTGTGAAAAAGCAAACATTCGTACTTAGCTAACATATAAATGCAAAGTTTTTTTTAAAAATGCCTGTTTTTATAGATCTGGATTTGATGAAATTTACCATATTGGTCTAGTACAGGTTTTAACACTGTGGTAATGTTTTCGAAACTATAGATTCCCTGTGTAAATAAAACAGTGCGTAGATATAATGTTAGGGTTTCTTGTCTTTGCGAGAGTAGCAAATCCTTTAAATGAGCCTAACATTGACGGAGCACCATCCATACAAATTCCTCCATGATATTTTAGATTGTTCTTAATATGAAGAAATAGAATCAAAAACACCTTGTCATGTCGTACACTCGGTGAGTTCTTTGCAGCATAGATATTGATCCACTATTTTGTTTTCATTTATGAAACGAAAACCTGTGAGGCCAACGGTAGACGCGTGCGATCGATTCGGCAACATCGAAATCACATTAGATCTTTGATAGGCTTTTATAATTTCACGAAGGACTTTTTCAGTTTTCGCTATTTCGCGGATTTTTCTGCTTTTATCATTATTTTCGCGGTGCACTTGCAACAAGCCAGCGGTGCACCGGTTAAGAACCATTGGTCTAGAGCCACAATATTTATGCTGAATTCCACCGATAATTTTTTTTTTTATTTATTTACACCACCACCGACTATGGTGGGCATGGCCCCCACATCATGAATGTTTGGCGGGGCCCCTTACCTATCACCAGGGTTAAGGGGAATGTGCTGTTCTACAGTAGTGTTCCCAAATGGTATTCCGTGGATTTATCTATATATTGTTAAATAATTCCCTTGAATTCTTGATTTGTCGGACCTCATATCATATTATCGATCGTTATCATACTATGAACCACTGGTCGCGACCCCCTCTTGTGGTAACCAAGTAGCATTCGACCCTTCGATATTTGATAAATAACCATTTTTATTTTTCTAGAAACACTAAAAATAATGGTAATATAAAATGATACACGTGAATTATTATCATGTAGTTACGTATATCATAATTTTATCATACTTCATATTTTTTATGTTAATTTTGATGAAGTAGTATAGCGCCATTACATTACATTACACATAACAAATTTCTGGTGTGTTTTTATCTCACAATTAGACGAGCCGCCACGCAAGGCCCTCTTAAGCCCGGGCCCCTAGGCTGTAGCCCTGTCAGCCCATGGTGGTGGATGTAGTCGTACTTTTCGTCGAATTTTTATCGTCGATTTTGAGTTTTTTAATAGTGAAGTTCCAAAATATTAACTGAAAATGGAAAAAAAGTATTATTGCATTTAACTTATAGGTACACAAACCTACCCAATAGAACACCTCTTAATTTCTCGTTTATCGGACTTTTGTCTATTGCACTCGGTGTACACCACTCCGGAATTTGGGTGGACACCGAGAATTTTTTGACATTTCCATTAGAGATTGAGTTTCTAAAAAAACCCGACATTAGTGTTTCGAAATTTTTGTGTTAGAAATTAAAATCTAAGAAATTTTTCTAGAGGGTGAGTTTCCGGGTGTCATTTCTGCTTGCTGCCTCCTCTGCCGCTTCAATTTGCCGGTTCATAAAATTGCGCTTGTCCAACCGCACGGATCGTTTGACTACCCTGTCTTGGATCTGGTAGTCAGTCCGGCGGTCCTCGGTTCGGTCGGGGTCTGTCTCCTCGTCTCTCAGGGCTTTAAGCCTGGCTCGTTTTCCAATTTCAACCCACGTTTCATCAGACATCCACTTTGGCTGCTCACTCCTTCTGGTACCAAGGACGGTACGGGCCGACGACACAATCGCACTCTTTATGAGGCTCCAGTCCGCCTCAATAAGGTCGGATTCAGATTTGTGCCGCTCGTAAATATAATATAATATGTATTTATTCATTTCACGTCTTTTAAGACAACAAAGTCGCACGCATTTATATGAATATACATCGCATTTTAAAGGTTTTTCACCGGAATTTGTCTATTGTTTGTTTTTAAGATGTCTAAGTTGCAAGCATCTATATGAGCATACATTGCATTTATAAGGTTTTTCACCATCCACCAAAAATGGCCGCGCGGCCTAAGCGTTGGCATAGTTCTAATCCTCGGTCTGGCAAGTACGCATATTATCCGCGAGAATCTATATGAACATACATTGCATTTATTAGATTTTTCATTAGAATGTGTCATTGTATGTCTTTTAAAACTTTAATTCGCGAGCATCTATATGAACACAAATCGCATTTGTTAGTGTGTCCACCAGTATTGCCATTCCACATGTTTTAAGACTACTAGGTTTTTTAAATGACATATTTGATTACATTTCAAATCACAATCATCACACGCAACTTGTTTTTCTCCTGAATGTGTAAGTTTATGAGTTCTTAAACAAAATATTCGATACGATGCTGCCAAAAGTTGGTAAGTCGATAGTTTAGGTATTTTGAGTTTACCACGGATAGGATGTCAATACTTATATACGTTTGCCAGATAAAAATATCAAGATCATCCGATTTTTTAAACATAGTTTCTTTAGCAGCTATTCATTATGTTAAAAATACGTAACTCTTGATCTTTCAATTTCCCAACATCAAAAGACAGTAAAGATGTTAAAAGTTTTAATCTAGATAAAAATCTAACCAATGAAACGCAGTGGTAAAATCTTTGTAATACTAACCTAACCTAACCTAACCTAACAGTTTTATTATTTTTCAATAGTTGAGCTAAAATATAGGACAACCGAAATAATTTTGTAAATATTATGGTAAAATGGCATAGAAATTACATTATTTTCAACAGAAGGTATATGGAAGAATTATCAGAAACATATTCAAATAACATAAACTTATTCAATGAAAGAACTTATGAACTTATACATTCAGGAGCACAGCCGTTTGCGTGTGATGAATGTGATTTCCAATATAATCAAATATGTAATTTAAAAATACCTAGTAAGCTTAAAACATATAGAATGGCAATACTGCTGAAAAACCTTATAAATGCGATGAATGTTCATATAGATGCTCGCAAATTAGTTGTCTTCTCCTCTCTTCTTGGTTGTATACTCATGGCTGAGGATCTTGGCTGCTTTTAAATTTTGTTATCCTTTGAGCGACCAAGACTTTCAAGCCATCTCGACCTTCCGCTTCTCGCAAAGCAGAATGAATGGTGCCAGCAATACTCGTAAAAAACATGAAATAACACATTGTGACGAATAACCTAAATGTGATATGTGTACATATAGATGCTCGCTAGTTTAAAAATACATTACATGACAAAAAATTGTGTTCAAAAACCTTATAAATACAATATATGTTCATAAAGATGCTCGCAACCTAGAAACCTTAAAATGTATAAAATAAAACATGACGGGGCACACCCATTTAAAAAAATAATTCGCGAGCATCTATATAAACACAAATCGCATTTATGAGGGTGTGCCCCGTTATGTTTTATTTTATAGATTTTAAGGTTTCTTGGTTGCGAGCATCTTTATGACCATATATTGCATTTATAAGGTTTTTTAACACTATTTTTTGTCATCTTATGTATTTTTAAACTAGCGAGCTTCTATATGTACACCGATCACATTTAGGTTTTTCGTCACAATGTGTTATTTCATTTTTTTACGAGTACTGCTGGCACCATTCATTCTGATTTGCGAGAAGCGGAAGGTCGAGATGGCTTGAAAGTCTCGGTCGCTCAAAGGATGACAAAATTTAAAAGTAGTCAAGATCCTCAGCCATGAGTATACAACCAAGAAGAGAGGAGAAGACAACTAATTTGCGAGCATCTATATGAACATTCATCGCATTTATAAGGTTTTTCAGCAGTATTGCCATTCCATATGTTTTAAGCTTACTAGGTATTTTTAAATTACATATTTGATTATATTGGAAATCACATTCATCACACGCAAACGGCTGTGCTCCTGAATGTATAAGTTCATAAGTTCTTTCATTGAATAAGTTTATGTTATTTGAATATGTTTCTGATAATTCTTCCATATACCTGCTGTTGAAAATAATGTAATTTCTATGCCATTTTACCATAATATTTACAAAATTATTTCGGTTGTCCTATATTTTAGCTCAACTATTGAAAAATAATAAAACTGTTAGGTTAGGTAAGGTTAGGTTAGTATTACAAAGATTTTACCACTGCGTTTCATTGGTTAGATTTTTATCTAGATTAAAACTGTAAACATCTTTACTGTCTATTGATGTTGGGAAATTGAAAGATCAAGAGTTACGTATTTTTAACATAATGAATAGCTGCTAAAGAAACTATGTTTAAAAAATCGGATGATCTTGATATTTTTATCTGGCAAACGTATCGTCACTGTTCTGGCAGAAGACACTAATTCGAAAACATGACATTGAGTTAGTTATACCAAAATTTTCCTTTACCGTCTTTACCGTCTGGAAAAACACACTAATTTTTATAAAATATACATTTACCTAAAAACAGTTTTCTGCAAACGCACTAAATGAAAAATTACGAAATGTTGCCTGGAAATAACAACTTATTGAGTTAGTGTTTTCTGCCAGAACCATTTTTGCTTTTCACCTTATACTGGCAAGCGACTTAGTGTCTATATTCTCTACAATTCTACAACAATATTATGATCTGAGAGATTGACAGAGCCTGATTAGCAATTATAAATATTGCTTTTAATCATCATAGTCCTTTTATTTGTGCATTTATTATTTTATAATCAAAATCGACAACAAGCCACTGATGTATAAAATACATTAAAAAGATTATTTACATGTAGTCCAGGTGCGTTACCTAACAAACCGTTTACATAATCATAGATACATATTTTTGTGATTTGTCTACTTGAAATGATAGTATACACGAAAGGTTATGGTACCAGGTCGGGAAGTGGTCGTGACTTCCAATCCTCACCTCCGTAACTTGGTACTTGATGAGAATCCCGCGCGTACAACGGATTCGCCGGAATCATATAAAGTTTGTTTTGCAATTTGTCTACCTGAGACGATAGTATATATACACGAAAAGATATAGCACCATGCCAAGGAGTCGACGTGGCTCTCACTCCTCACATCCTCGATGGGCACCGCGAACGCACCTCTGATTCACCTGCACAATATGATATACATACACGGTCTATTTTGTAATTCGTCTACCTAAGACGATAGCAAGTAATACATGAAAAGTCACGGTAGCAGCATCGGAAGTAGTCGTGAATCCAACTCCTCACTACTTAACTTGGAACTACAATTACACTGTGTGAGCATCTTAGTTTCGTATGTATATGAGAGATGCAGTATGACTTTGTATATTATTTAACGCTGGCCATTGTCAAGAATATAGGCATGGTGCCATTGTATCCAGCCAGTGTATTGGTTACTTTGGTGTTAGCATCATTCTTCTTCTTCATAGTAGGAACCTCATGGCCGAAGGTCGTGACTCATATGGGCTCCACCCCTCTGTACACCTAACTTCGTGTTCAAATAAAATTAACTACGAATTTAATATGACGTGCTTCTACTAACAAAGCTCACGTGACTCTTCTAAGATGAAAGACGCAATTATTTCATTTGTGATATATCTACCCGAGGCAATAGGAAACCAGGAAAGTCATGTTTCCAGTCGTAGAAGAGGTCATGCCTTTCACGAATCACCACCTAACTTGACTACATGCACATGGTTGATTTTCTATTAAACCACTGCTGAAACACTTTTTCGTAATAATTATGAGAAATGCAATTTATTTTATGATTCGTCTGCAAGAGCCATATGCACAGTGACGTCCCGTGGGGGTAGGCAGATTGAGCGTCGCTTGGGGGCGGCAGTTACCCGAAGAGAGGACAATCGAGGAGAATCATTAGGTATATAAAGAAATAGCTACCTAAACTTAGTTATAACGGAAATATCTTTCCTTAAAAAAAATCAGCTCACTGGTTGGAAACAAAGTGTATACATAATTATTACTAAAAAGGTTTAATAGGACTGTAATTTTTTGCCGGGTTCGCGGTGTCTCGCGATGCCTAGTTTACTTCCGTTGTCCTTGGACGTCACGTCCTTGCGCACATGCGCAGATTAGCGAATTGCATTTGAATTATAGGTAGGTACCTACATACTTACATACCCTAATTTTAAAAAATTCCAAATATTTTTGCCAGTCATTCGCGAGCTTTGGAGTTGTTACGTGTATTTTAAAATGTATCTGAAACCGTGGACTCACAATATTTTTTGTCTATTGAAGTAGAGATGTATTTAAATTAGATTTAGTGGTATAGGTATTGTTAGTAATGTATCCATACAACACATTTCTTAGATATTGGTGTCATGAAAGGATGATAAAAAATACGGTAGGTATAAAAAAAAATGGGGCGGCATTTCGGCACTGCTTAGGGGCGGCATTTTGTCTTGGAACGTCACTGCATATGCAGTAACTCAATTGATATTTTCTGGGACAACAGGGTGTCTGTAGGTGGATGTATTTTCGATGAAATTGTTCGCTAAGTGAAAGCTGGGCTGAAAAACTTTTGACCGTTTGAATAATGTCTTCAAAAAATGACCCGTGCCTTAAGCGCAAAATGTTAAACCAGTGTGTGCTTCTCGTAATTTATTACAAGTGCGTGTGAAACATGGACCCTAAGTAAAGGAAAGACCCAGTAACTTATAGTAGCACAGCGTGGTATAGAGAGGTGCATGCTGGGCATAACGCGAAATGACCAAAAAGCGGAATGATTGTATAAGAGAACAGACAAGGGTTTGCGATGTAATAGTGTTCTCTAAAAACCACAAATGGAAATGGGATGGATACATAGCTCGAAAAAGGGACAACCGATGGACAAATGTAGTCATCCAGTGGTACCCAAGAGGTACAAAACGTCCGCAAAATAGACCTAGAGGCCGCTGGATCGATGAAATGGTTAAGTATTGCGGAAGTACGTGGCAACGCAACGCACAGGACAGAGAGAAGTGGAATCAGCTCGGAGAGGGCTTCATCCAGCAGTGTATTGATTCAGACTGATGATGATGACTCTAACGATGCTATTTTTCCACCAATGATAGTTACTCTGAAATTCCCTTAATTAATATGTCTTCTACTTGTCACTATTTACACATGTACCTACTTATAATCTCTACGCTCTATAAGAATATACTATTGCAGTATGTATCTATCTCATTTTTTTAATAAAAATACCTAGATAATTTTACGTACTAAAATTTTTCCCTAAAACTATGACAATGGCTTTAGAATATTCTGCATTTTTCTCCTGGCAGAAAACACTAAATAACACTTAGTGTAATGAGTGCCGCTTAAAAAGACAAAATGTGTTCTGGCAAAAAACACTTATTCGTTTTTTTCTAAACAAATAAGAATATAAACATAAAAAAAGAAAATTTTACTTTTTTTTAACTTTAACATTCTTAATAAATAGTCTTTTTTTAAAGTCATCATTTTTACGATTACTTAATAAACTCACATGATAGACCATTTCAAACATTTTAAAAACTTCAAAGTCAAATTACTCGAAACTAGTATTCTCCAATTAGTGTTTTCTGCCAGAACAGAGACAGTATATAAGTATAGACATCCTATCCGTGGTAAACTCAAAATACTTAAACTATCGACTTATCAACTTTTGGCAGCATCGTATCGAATACGTTGTTTAAGAACTCATAAACTTACACATTCAGGAGAAAAACAAGTTGCGTGTGATGATTGTGATTTGAAATGTAATCAAATATGTCATTTAAAAAACCTAGTAGTCTTAAAACATGTGGAATGGCAATACTGGTGAACACACTAACAAATGCGATTTGTGTTCATATAGATGCTCGCGAATTAAAGTTTTAAAAGACATACAATGACACATTCTAATGAAAAATCTAATAAATGCAATGTATGTTCATATAGATTCTCGCGAATAATATGCGTACTTGCCAGACCGAGGATTAGAACTATGCCAACGCTTAGGCCGCGCGGCCATTTTTGGTGGATGGTGAAAAACCTTATAAATGCAATGTATGCTCATATAGATGCTTGCAACTTAGACATCTTAAAAAAAACAAATGACAAATTCCGGATAAAAATCTTTAAAATGCGATGTATATTCATATAAATGCGTGCGACTTTGTTGTCTTAAAAGACATGAAATGAATATATACATATTATATAGAACATACTCGTGAAAAATCTTATAAATGCAAGGTATGTTCATTTAGATGCTCGCGACGGAGTAATCTTCAAACACATATACACAATGGTGAATAACCTTTTAAATAAATTGATTACTTATACGGAGGCTCGGCACAATGTTATCTTAACGCTCATAAAACGAAACAGGAGAAAAACCATTTGCGTGTGATGAATTTTATTTTGAATGTACCTAAACAAATATGTCATTTAAAAACTCATAATCGTGATGAGTTTAAATATAAATGTAAAAAGATATGTAAGTAGGTACGTTGCTTAAGAACTAATAAACGCACATATTCAGAAGAAAACCATTTCCGTGAAACAATTGTCGAAGCCGTCAGAGGCAATAACTTTTTAAAGTACCTATAAAACTTCATTTGATATCGATTCTGAAGAGCATGATATGAAGTTTTTGACTAACACTTCTCTCCTAACACAATACCTACAATAACTACAAGCATACGTTGCACCATCTGGAGAAACAGAAAAAGAAGAAATTCATAATATGCAAATATTATTAGGAAGAGTTAAGTTCCTGCAAGTTATTCCCTTTATATAAAAAAATATAAATGTCATTCCAATATTATTATCTTTTGAAGAAAATATCGTTGCATAAAAACATATTGCATTTTTCAAAAGTATGCATACCTAATTGTATTCTAATAACTTATTTATTTTTATTACGGATCATATTGTTAAAAAACAGTAGGTACCTAAGAATAATTATTAATTACTGCTTTTCCCGTATGCAACTGACATTGATCTATTCAAAATCATAAATAAAAAGATAAATGTTAAGAATGTTGAATGTTTTTGTAATTTTGACACTTTTGTTTAATCAAAATGTCAATTTTAAGGTAGTCTATTATAAACCGACATATTTAGTGAGCATTACACCGTTTTGGCTATTTTGTGTAGACTCTTTTGACTGGATGATCAAGAAAACAAAAAGAGCACGTACACAAACGTAAACCAATAATAGACAAATTGATGACATAATAAAAAGTTAAAAAAGTTTGTTGGGTGGTTCTACTTAACGTTCATAAAATATTTAATATCGAATAACTTACTTAATATATGAGAAAAAAAATAACAAAGTATGCAAAATCGCACACTAGCTATGCGTCAAAAGATTTCACTAAAAAAAATTTAAACCCACGCAGACAGGTTTTGCATATAAACTTAAAAATTAAATAGCGCACTGAATATAGGTGAAAAAGCAAAACAAAATCGTGCACTAACGTTCACTTCCAACGCACAAATGTTTACAATTTAAATTTAAGGAAAAACCCAAGTTTAGTGACACAAGTATCCAGCATTTAGCTGGATCACCCAAATTGAAATGCGAATAACCCCCTTAATGTGCGTGCACAAACGTGCACTAAGGAATGCACTCAAAAAAAGATGAAATGTCAATATTTGGTGACTCAACGTTTAACTGGAACACCCAATTTGAAATTGGAATTTTTCGGTTATTATAGGTGCGCAAACGAAAAAAAAATCGTGCACGATCGTGCACAGCGCTTTCAGAATTGCTACAACTTTTACCCACTTCGCGTAAAGTGTATTTTAATTATCTGAAAACAAGATGGCAGCATTGGATGCAGCCATAGACTAAATACATATACGAATGTCAAAGTGACAGTTGTGTGTTGATAAAATGTACACGTCTTCTGAATGCTTATTACACAAGATATAAGGAGATGGCGTGCGACAAATTACATCGACATTTAATATAACCTTACTTTATGACAGCGCAAGATTGCCATGGCTCATGGGTAAGATAGATTTACTCAGTTTCATAACTGCACATGTAAATAAGCATTTACCATGAAGGGTTAACAGGATTTGAAGGGAATATGATATTGAAATGACATGTCTCCTTTATTTGAATTGTAGGTTTTGACTATTTTGCGTTTCTACGCAGATGGAGCGTAGTAAAAACGGGTAGGCCAAGTCTTCTGCGCAATGAGCCAGGCATCAGTAAGCAGATGCATAGGAAACGTGTCCGATGCTATAATAGCAGTGCTTAGTAATACTTACATACAGTCGCCATACAGCGCTGACAGTCCTGACAGAACCCAAAGATATACATTATTTTTAGTGTTGTGTTGATACCCTCTGATCAATTTATACAATATTACAATGTACATGTCATGTAACTAGAAGTCTGTATCTTTCAACCTGCATCAAACAAACGAAATGGGAGGTTTGGTTTGGGACCGTTTGGTAAATGTCCACGGAAACGCTTTTCTGATAACTAATTAGTGTTGCCAGCGCTTAAAATTAATTCAATCATTTATTTCCATAAAACGGCAACTCCTACGTCACAACACCAAACAAAGTATTTATTACAGGCCATCCATGGAATAAGCCAAACCGAATGGTTTATTACCCTCCACCCTTACGCTGTTTCCGTTTACAACCATTTACTAACTAGTCGAGTGTTCATGGAAGTGCTTGAGGAATTGTATACATACTTCGCTTCGTGTTCCGTTATGTTTCACTCAAATCATAGGCCATCCTCCCACGGCGCAACTTATGTCCGTCGGAACTGAAACTAAAATTCCAGCCAGTATCTAGCTAATGTATTTCAATGGCGGCTCGCTGACGGCGAGACTGGAATCTCTCAGCTTCAAAACGGTCGCGAAGAGATGCGACATGCTAGTCGCGCGGTCTCTGAAGTTTCCAGTCACCGTAAAACAGTGGTACCAACATCATTAGATTTCGGTGAAAAATCATATTTTCTTACCAAAATTGGTTAAATATTAATTGGAAAATCAAAATAACCGTATGTAAACGCTGCAGCGCGCGTGTTGTCAGTTTTTGTACAACACGGTTGATAGTTGAGTTTGACAGTTTGAGGTTATGTGATTATTATTTCAACTGGGTTTCAGTAGCGCCGTGTGCGAAGCATCACATTGGTCAGTTTATGAGTTCCTTCACAAACTAGTTCCATCAGATTTCAGTTGCGCCGTGGGAGGATGGCCATAGTGTTCGGGTATGCATGCTTATTTGGATCAAGTATTCTTTCTACCAAAATCAGAAAAATATTTTTCTTTATGGTCAGTTTTTGATAAGTTTGATGTCTATGGGACTGTGTACTGTCAAACGCGGCTATAAACATAAATATTATGAAGTGTACATGCAACCGAATATTCAATCGTTTCTTGACTTCCAGTGAAGACAGAAGAACTTTTAATACCCTCAATCCAACCGGAATATAAACAGTAAGTGATTTAATATTTATCTGTACTGTATGAATAAGTCATATCTATTTTATTTGAACTCAAAATTTGTTTCATTTAATGTGCATGTTATATTTAATTTCTTTTGCTTCTTCGTTGTAATGTATACATGCTAAATAATCGTATACCATTTCATTATATTATTAATTATTCCCCTCGTGGCCTGATTCAGTGACCTTATACCACAAAATTAAAGTTATTTATAACTTTAATAATTCATTTCTTTCATATAATAGTACCTAGTGATTGTCTTAGAAATACACCCTAATCGTAGTTTTTATTTTTCTAGAATAATGAAAGTCAGCGAGGAATAGCAGAATCTCCTGACTGATTTATTAATCGGTAAGTGGATAGTGCCAAATATTTGATATCAACAAAAGTTCATTGAATACTGACAATTATCTTGTAATGGTCTGAATCATATTGTTATCATAAACATCACATTCAACTATCATGGCTTTGTCCATTATCTTAAATACTATTTACCACATTTCCATTATATCTATTATGGATACGAATTCTTTTTGAGAATTTCTCAATATGCATACATAACCTGTTCTATTATATATTTTACAAAAAATCCACGGCTTGTAAGTAGCCGTTTCACGCCATATTTTACCACAACGGACGCGATGCAGCTGTGGACGGCCATTAGCCATAAATTGAATTCCCGGGTGGGTGCTAAAAAAGATGGATCCGGCTGGCGGAAGGTATTTATATACACATTAATTAATTTTATTATAATCATATGGTTACACCAAATATATGAATACACCCTCAGAGATGAGAGAATTCCTTCAAATACAATTGTGAGATATATTTAATAACCATACCACAATCGCAAGGGGTGGATACTCAACTTTTTCAGTCATACTTATTTATTTTCATTGAACTAAGAACACAATTTACAGAGGGTGCAGGTTAGTTTTTAAAATTCAATTTAACCCCGCCCAAATCAAACCAAAATTGATACAAAATTTTATTCTATCTATAAAATATCAAAAATGTTGTATGGTTTGATGACATAATTTTGGATATTTTATAGATCAATGAATATTTTGTTGACTTATTTACTATTGCTTGGAGGGTTTAATTGAATTTTAAAATGTAACAACCACATCCACATATTGTAGTCTTTGGTCAATGAAAACAAAAATACATTGGACTGACAAAGTTTAGTGTACACTATCTATGTCGGATCTTAGCAGCTTACCTCCACCCTTCGCCACTGCCATACCATCATATGAGACAGTTTCCTAATATGTCATTATTGTTTTACAGACGTGGCATGATTTACGGCAAGCTGTAAAAAATAAGCAGTCAAAAATACTGCTGTGGCGAAAGCAAACTGGGGGCGGTCCACCGTGTAATGTCGAGTTAACCGCAGTGCAACAGAGGGTGGCGGAGATGTTGACGGAGACCGTATCGTCAGGTCTCCCTAGTAACGGAATAATAAGAGAGAGTATTGTAAGTTCACATTATTTTAATTCTGCGATATTAACCAATGTGAGTTCAAACCTGCTAACTGCTACTTCATTCTTTATTAGTCTTTGTTTGATTTTAATCAGTTTACGCGTATTCAAATGCAATAGATATAATTATAATGGTACCATAACATAAGTCAAGGTATTATAAATAATTTGGTACAGTTTTTATTACCTACATGTTTTCTTTAACTGTTATTATCACTCAGGTAAAAGCATGCTTGAATAAACTCAAAATAAACATAAAATCTTTTTCTTGGAATATAAAATTTCCCTTTTTTTTGGGAAACCCTATCTTGGGAATGGATTATAATCTGCTGATATGATTTAAATGAACTCAGGTAAATCTACTTTCTTACCTAAGTGATTATTTCAGGTAATACTACTTCATGAAGGTATATATATTAGGTATACCACAGCTAATTAAACTCTTCATAATTCATGAAAAGGATAATAGTATGCCGTTATTTATTTTAAAATTTATAGAAAAGTATCTATTTTCAATCTTATTTTTATAATGGATAATAATTATGCTGCGGGTAATCCGACCATGCTGTATATTAATAGAAGACTAGATCCCGGTATTGGTGAATAAAAGGAAAGAATTTTTGTCATTTTTAATGTGGACAAAATAATAAGAAATTAAAATATAATGCTGTCTTCTGATCCTAATCTGTATCCTTTCCAGGTGATTACGTCGGCGACATACTCACCGACAACGCTGACGGCAGGTTTGGCTGCAACGTCACCAATTATGCCGTCAACGTCTGTGACAACGCTGATGGCAGGTATGGCTGCAACGTCACCAATTATGCCGTCAACGTCTGTGACAACGCTGATGGCAGGTATGGCTGCGACATTAACACCATTAATGCCGTCCACGTCAATGAGGCCATCAACGTCACATGCAGAGGCGACCCCAATATCAATTCTGTCCACCACCACTACTACCACCCCTGCAGCTCCACCTTCACGTCTAGCCCCTAAACGGTTGGCATATTATAATGGTAATGACCAAACAACGGAGTCAGTGGGCCCTCAACCACGGGAGCTCACACCTGCTCAAATTGCAGCAGAAATGCTTGTATTAAAACAAAAGAAAATGGAGTTTCTTCAAGAATCAACGAGGACTCTTGAAGTATTACTCAAAGACTTAACAATGGCCATCCGCGAATCAACAGAGGCTAGACGTGAAGGTCCTTAAAGTTTTGTTTGTGACCAACTGTAGTTTTAACATTTGTTTTTTTCATTTCATCAATTTCACTCTGTCAAGTCATATTTGAAATAATTTATTGTATTTTGCTGAATTCAATGACATTTGATAGATTTTATTGATAATTTACATTATTAAGCGTTATGAATATTAATTTTAATGTAACTGTCTGCTTTCTATAAAATTACGATATATGACTTTAGATAGTAAGAAATGTTTATAATTTTGTGTGAGATTGTAACTTGTGCTTTATAGTATTGTGTTTTTTTTTTTAAACATAGTATATTGGTTGAAGTATGCATGTTTTTTTGGTTCTTGTATTGACTTTTGATCTTGTATCATTAAATAAAAATGTACATACTCTCATACAATAGTTTTTTTTATTTATATGTTATCTCTTATTGATGATGAAGAGTATGGATTATTATTCCAAAATAGGAAGAATAATATTGGATTATATATACATAAAGCAACAAATTAAACACAGGTGCATGATCACTTTATAAATGGTATTTATGTACCGTATATAAAGATTGTTTTATATGTGGAAAGTAAAAAATGAAGTCCAAATATTTATCATGATACACATATATTTATTTTACATAAATTGATTCAAATTCAAAAATTGGTAATTATAAGATTGCATACAAATATCCAATTAATATTATAAAGAAATATATATAAATGCAATCATACCTTTACATAGTTGTTACAAAATGAATTTATATATTGAAATACATAAATTGTCGAATTAATTTTGGCTGATGATTAAGTATGCGAACAATAATTATTAATCAAGATATATATATGTCTATTGAAATCAACAGACTTTATGTGATTTTATGGCCATTTCTTGTTGTGATTCTATAATATTTAAATGAATAGTAATAGAATTCTTATCATTTTCATGCTGAAATAAAATTTAAAACATTTTCAACGGATCAATTTTCAGTTACAAAATATTTTTATTAAAAGTGGCTTCAAATATACCAAATTATTGTATTGCAATTCAATCTCAGACATCTTAAGCAAAGCAATATGATCAAAACGTGAAAATCTAATTACATATTTGTTGATGTTTACTTGTACAGTTGTTCGGTGCAGCGAAGAATATATTGTTTAGACAAACTTCTCTCAAAACTATAATATTCGTATTTCTGCCATAATGTGCTGCTCCTAAGCAACGTTTGGTCTGCCTATCTCTACAGGACGTCACTGCCTATAATGTCAATCATGTATTTTTTATAACTTGTTTCTTGATATTTTTTGTTCTCGTTTCTTGTTATTATGTCATAATAATAAAATTAACAATACCATTGTCATCATTTCCATGATTTGATATTTTTCCCAATAAACGGATACGGGTTTCGTTGTTATAACATCTTCAACGGATCAATTTTCAGTTGAAAATGTCGTAATGGTGAAACTGGTATCGCCTGTTTGAAAATAAATGTGGGAAGGTACATACGTCAAACATACAATAATAACATAATTTGTGTTAATAACAATAATAACATATTTTTATCTCGAATAAATGGCATTCAATGAAAATTTAATTGGGTTAAATATTTTTTTGTTATATTAATCTACCTCCATTCTCTTATATTATTATCATAGGCAGCTACTTTTGTATTCATCTTCGAAACTGTGTTATTAATTGATAAATGCATGTATTTATTATACACTACACAACAAAAAAGAAAATAATATAAATAATGAGTTACAAAAATATTTGAAGTTATTATTAATTAAAAGCAATATTCCCAGTCTTCGCCTATTCGTAGCGCTGCGCGCGCATCGCGTCTAATCTCCTTCATAACATTTTATAATATGTAACCGAGAAACTGTCTCTAATGTTACAATAAAGGTGATATTACTATACATTCTCGATGCGTGACGTTAATAAAATTAATTATAAAAACATTACAATTTTAATTTTCTAATTTTTTCTGATTTTAAATTGCATGCATCTATTTTAATAAACTGTAGTATGAAAGTGAGATCCCCGGGGTTCCAGCGGCTAGCTCAGGAGTCCATCGAACCCCGGATTCACAAAAAAAAAGAAATTCAAACGGTTGGAGTATAAATAAAACTCGGTCTTTCGTGTTCGTGACGTGGTCTTATATTTTCTTATCCTTTTTAGTTTCACAAATTTATATCTGGGTTTTTACGATTATAGTCGCAGGTCCTATCCTATCGGAAAGGGGACGCTTACTTATTTTTTTTTTCTTTTTCAAACTTCGCGTACCCACGCCATTCCACAAAAAGGACTCTCGTGATTGGCCAAATTTTATCGCGTGATGTTTTTTGATTTCACGAATCACGAGGACCACCCTGGCGCAGGCGCGTCGAAATTTGGACGTTGCCGACAAGCGCGGCAAAATTTATTATTTTTGAATCCTTATATTAATTAGTCTTAAAATTATCTCTTTCATCCATCATCATTTTTACTTTTTAAATTTAAAAAAATACTTACGTGGTTGAGCAAGGAATCAGATTAGATATTTTATGAAGCCGTTTCTAGAGGTCAGGGTTACGTTTCGACTTGTAGCTACTAAATGATTATTTTACACCGGGAGAAGCCCGCCTGTAACAGGGGTGTATCAATTCGCCCCATCTGGATTAAAGTCGAAAGGTACGCCCTGATCTCATCGGCCACCCATCCAATTCCTTGTTCATCCGTTAAATACATGGCATGATAACAGTTTATATAAAAAAATTCAACTACAATCTAACTATTCTAACAAAAAAAAAAAAACAACTAACTTTACGTATTGTTTCTATATTTTTTTTAATTACTATTTTCCTGCTCAAAGCAATGCTCCTGAATAAGTCAGAGTTTGATTTATTTTCCTTTCTTATTATCATTTGTCATAATTTATTATTATTTTATTTTTCTCCTGTAATGTCGTGCGTTTATTTTGTTTTCGTAATGTTTTTGTTATTCTTCTCGTTGTTTTATACTAGTCAGCGGAGGGGTCGTGGAGCTATAGTCTTCGACTCTTGGGCTGTCCAGTTTTTTTGTATTCCGAGAGGCTACATTTGTAGACGTTTGGCCCTCGTTCGGAATTATTATTTCGTGTTACGTTTTTCTTCTTCTGGTGCAATAGGAGCGTACCTCGTTTGGCGTCGTCTGCCTTTGCAACCAGGGCGTGGTAGTGGCGTTACAATTGAGCCAGGCTCGTTTCGAGCAGCGGATATCCTTCTGTGGAAAGTTTTCCACTCATCTGCTGGTCTCTGGAGTATCACCTCACGGACAGATACTGTGTCTCCATCTGTTCCTATTACTGCGGGCAAGGCATCGTATAGCGGTACAACGGCTAGGCTCGCTGACGGCGGCACGGCTTTCTCACAGGTACTAGGATGGATTTTCACAATAAGTATCCTTTTCCCTTTCTTTTTTTTATAGATGGTTACACTTCGGAGGTACCTCTTGTTGTTTCACGATATCTTTCAGGCGTCACGTCCCTAGTCTCTCCATGAACCTGCGCGAGAAAGGAGAGTGCGCACTCTCCACACTATCAAGCTTTGGTATCATGAATTTTCGGCTACGCTGCCTTCGGATGCGCTTACTTCGAGAGGTGGCTCCCTTTGTGCTTCCAAATTGTCTTCATCTGTATTTATTCTTTTTCTTTCTTTAGTAATTTATTCGTTCATTAGACTTCCTGTACTTTAAATTTATTCGAATTTACTTTATTAATTACTCCTACCCCATACATTAAATAGCTACTAATTTTATATAAAATCTTCCCATGGGACTTATGGCACTTACTATCACATTTAATATTTTACCCTAATACCCATAAATATTTTGCAACATTGTATTGACTGTATAAATAACATTGATATTAAAAATTGAAATATTCCACCCTCTCATTATATTTATTTACTGAATCAGTAAACTTAAAACTGTGTAATTAACTTTATTTTTAGTGAAACCCGTTTTATTTAAAAAAAAAATTGTTGTTTCGTTTTACGCGCCCGACATCCTATTCCAAAGGCGCGCCGCGCCGATTTGCGGTGCCTCTCACGTTTTATTATTATTATTATTTTTTTTCATTATTGAAACCCCGTTGAGAAATTTACGGCTTTTTGACTCATTTTTTTTATCACAAGCATACAATCTCTACTTTCATCCTCTTATCCCTAATTTTAACTTATTATTAAAATTTAACATAACAACTATATACACTTCGTCGAGTGATGCCGTATTATTCCCGTTCCGTTTTCGCTGTGTTAAATTTACGATTGGTAATTTGTAAAGAAATAATAGTGACGGTCGTATACTATTTTCCTCGTTTCTCTTTGAATTCAAATTATTAACACGGCGTAACTTTGAAACAGGTTTCGCTCTACTGTAGAATATCCTCTTTCCCGTTTATAAAATTGTTTGCGATTTTCAATGTTAATGTTTTCGAATTCATTCATATTTACTTTATTTGAACGGAAAGAATTGGCGTCACTTTGCGAAGTGTTATTTTTAAAACTAGAATGTACATTTTTCGTACTAATGAACTTAAGATTACAAGGCTCAGAAAGTTGGTCCTTAATTAACTTTATATCCGTAATTAGAAGAATTTCCGGATGTTTTATTCGTATAATCTACACATTTCACTTCCAACAGGAACTCGGCGTTCACCCTTGACTCGAGGGTTGGCGACTGGTCCTGCTTCATCTCCTCGTGGTCGAGCCTGCGCCCGCACAGCTTCGATTCCTCTCAGCTTGCGCGCCTTTTCAGTCCTCTTGTGAGGCTCCCTGGCCTCGCGTTTCCTTTTTCTCTCCTCACCGAACATCCCGTGGTCGACTAGGGTACACGACATGTTAGTGATACCCTAGGAAAATTGGCATTTTGCTCGCCGTTTTTCGTCGCGAGTGGGCCGTGGCCTCTACGAGCCCTCCTCGCTGGATACCGTCGATGATATGTCATGGTCTCCATAGGTGGGATTTGTGCAGCCATTTGTCGTACTGGAGACGCGCTGGTGCTACGGTCTCCAGCACGACGCTAGGCGCGGTCAGCTCCGTATGTGGACTGTCTTCGAACACCAGAGGAGGACTCTCCCGGTTTGATGTTGGAGACAGCACTTCTTCTTTGATAAGGGTCACGTCGGAGTCCACTTTTTAGTTAACCATTTCATGGTTGTTCCGGCTCCTGGATCATAAACTTTTATTTAGCGTTCGCGGGCGTAAATTTTATTTCGCGGGTTCGGAAGAATCCATGCGATTCTTCGAGCTTCACGTTGCCAAGGCGCCATTGAGATCCCCGGGGTTCCAGCGGCTAGCTCAGGAGTCCATCAAACCCCGGATTCACAAAAAAAAAGAAATTCAAACGGTTGGAGTATAAATAAAACTCGGTCTTTCGTGTTCGTGACGTGGTCTTATATTTTCTTATCCTTTTTAGTTTCACAAATTTATATCTGGGTTTTTACGATTATAGTCGCAGGTCCTATCCTATCGGAAAGGGGACGCTTACTAATTTTTTTTTTCTTTTTCAAACTTCGCGTACCCACGCCATTCCACAAAAAGGACTCTCGTGATTGGCCAAATTTTATCGCGTGATGTTTTTTGATTTCACGAATCACGAGGACCACCCTGGCGCAGGCGCGTCGAAATTTGGACGTTGCCGACAAGCGCGGCAAAATTTATTATTTTTGAATCCTTATATTTAGTCTTAAAATTATCTCTTTCATCCATCATCATTTTTACTTTTTAAATTAAAAAAAATACTTACGTGGTTGAGCAAGGAATCAGATTAGATGTTTTATGAAGCCGTTTCTAGAGGTCAGGGTTACGTTTCGACTTGTAGCTACTAAATGATTATTTTACACCGGGAGAAGCCCGCCTGTAACAGGGGTGTATCAAAAGCTTAAAATATCAAGATAATATATATTTTACGTAAATATCATTGTTGATTTATATATTATAATATATTATATTGTGATGGTATTACAAAGGTTCCTAATAAAAACCTCACTGTGAAATTTAGAAAACTGCGAAATATCAACATTTTGTATGTATCATGAAAATGTAAAACCATAACTGCCAAAATTTGTAATTTTGATGGAATTCTATGAAAAATATTGAAATTAATAAAAGAATATGGTTTTATTTTGGAAACTAGATTAAAGATATTAACTATTATTGATTAAATGCTCCATCAATCTGTTTCTGAGACGTCTTCCTGCACGTAAGATGGGATTCCTTCGTGCAGATTCCGCGGAGTCATCATTTTCATCCATTATACATGCGTCCATTCCGTCATTATACAAACTTTCTTGTAGGTGTGGCACAGGAATCCTACTGGCAATACACATATTGTGCAAGACAGTACACGTGTTTATAATTTGGGAAGCCTTTGCGGGGGAGTAGTGTAATACTCGATCTGCCAAAAGACATCTCCACCTCGCTTTTAAGACGCCATTACAGCGCTCGATGCAATTTCGTGCACGGATGTGCATCCTGTTGTATGAATCTTCAATAACATTATCTGGAGTGCGCACCGGCGTCATCAACCATGGTTCCTGAGGATAACCGGCATCACCTAAAATCAATTTTAACTTGTATTGGTTTTTCATTAAAAATGAACAATAAATTCTCACATCTTATTTTTAACATTACTTCTAAAACTCAACCCAGTCGCACATTGAAAATCGTCTCGACAATGACGTTACATGGCAGTCGTGGCACATATAAAACCTTGAAAAATATTTTCAACATCAAACTATCTTGATTACAATTTACAATTTCTAGTTTATATTTAGGTATGCTACTGTGTGACGCTTCGGCCATGTGTATCAGCAACAGTCATAAAGAAACTTCAATGAATCACATAGCAGAGTATATTGTGTTTATTAATAAAATAAGATGAATCTATGCATTAACTCCCAAGTTTTAATGATATTATTGTATCAAAGTTGTATTAAGAAAGAAACATTCAAAATATATGTTCTATGTGATATGTGTATCTAATAATAATGAAAATGAATAGACAACTCACCGAGCAGCCAACTCCTATCTCTGTTTACATGCTCCATCACCGATTTAATAGTAGAGTGGCGCCAAATGTATGAGTCATGGGTGCTTCCAGGGAATAATGCGTTGACATTCAGGATTCTTAAATCCGCATCACAAACCTATAAATTAAAATAATAGATGAAAAAGACTATTCCAGCAAATGATGTGAGTAGATATAAGATATAAATTATCAGAGGAAAACACTTACTAATTGGACATTTATTGAGTAATAACTCTTCCTGTTCACGTATATGTGTGCTGGTGAAATTCGGTCTTCTTTGTGCGGACACACAATAGCGACATGTGTGCAGTCAATTGCACCACACACCCCAGGGATCTGATATTTCTCGTAGAATCTGATGAAAATTAAAATAAGTTACTTGACATTGGTACTTAAAGCATTGTTATGAAAAGGAGTTTGATTTTATTAAAAAAAACCTCAATCATAGGTAAACATCCTGAATAACATAATATACGGAGGTCGCTAAGCAGATGAAATGGCTATCGGTTGGACATGTAGCTTGGTGAATGGAACACCTCTGGACAAATGCCACCCGAATACAGCAATAAACGACCACAAGGACGGAAGCTCTAAAGGCTGCAGGATAGACAAACGCATAAAGTGCAGTGGCTGTACGTGGCAGCGAAGAACTAGGGACCGAGAACACGGGAAAAAGCCTGGTGAGGCTTTTATTCAGCAGTGGATTGACCATGGCTGGTGATGATGGCTTAAAGCATAATAGCTAGCAATAAATCTTGAGTGTTAGGATACGAGAAGTTGATTGCTCACCGTTCTTTTATTGATGGTATGAGTGCCTCATTAAAGAACACCCATTCGTTCAACAAATGGCTATTGATGGCAGTTGTCACTTTTTCAATGGCATTACTCATTGCTCCCAGACTGAGGCCAATATATACCTCCTCACCAATGCCCCGTAAGTAGCTTCCGGTCGCCAAAAATCGCAGTGTAGCTAAAACCTGGATCAAAAATAAACGTTAAAAATCGCGAATTACTGGACTGAACGGAAAAAAAATATAATAACTGTGAAGTAAAAACTTACCGCGGTTTTCACACTTATTGCCGATTTTCTATTTGGCACTGTCATTACGCCTTCCAGTCTTTCGATTAATTGGCGGGCCAATGGTTTCGACAATCGAAAAAGTTGGATGAAACGCTTGTCGTTTAACTCGAAAGCGTCGTCTCTCTTCCGATACTTGCGGTGTTGTGCATTAGCTTCACCTTCGAAAGCCAGGTTTAATACAAATAAAGCAGTCATGATAATATATAATCTCTATATATATAAAAATCTCGTGTCACGATGTTTGTGGTCGAACTCCTCCGAAATGGCTCGACCGAGTTTTATGAATTTTTTTATGTATATTTGTTAGGTATGAGAATAGGTCAACAAGTATATTTCATACCGCTAGGTGTTTAGGGTATCTCTATCCAGAAAAATTTTCTTTTATTTTTTTGACAATTTTTTTTTTGTATTTTTTTTATTATTTGGCATAAATAAATACCTATAACCTCAAATTTTCACTTTCCTACCCCCATCCTCCCATTTTTTAATCGCGATTTTATTATTTTTGTATAAACAAATTTAACCGTCGTTCGTATTTCAAACAGAACGAAATTATTTATGTTGTTGAATGACAGATGGCACTACGTCCGAGAAGAATTCAAGAGAAGCGTCGCGTCATTTTGACATTTCATTCGGCAAATCACAACGCAGTGCGTGGAAAATTTTGTACGATTTATTTTAATTTATCTATTTTTATGTGCGTGTATTACAGTGCACAATGCCAGCAAGACGCAAGGGGGCCATTTGGGCCGTCGAACGAATAAAGCAACAAACATGCGAAATAGTAGAGTAGAAAGAACAGACGAACAAATCCAACAAGATAACAAAAACGTGCGTGTAAGCATGTCGCAATTGCGTGCATCTCAATCACAAGAGGCACGAGCTGAACGAAATCAACAACGACAATTGGAACGGAGCCAAGCGCGCCGGTTCGTAGCTAACACACGCAGAGCAAACGACCGACAACGCCAACAAGTACATCGAACATTTACATCCGCTTCGTTCCTTCGTCTCGCATTCGTGTACGAGCCTGATATTGAATATTCCGCTCATCCGAAAGTGCTGATTGATGCTATGGACAAAGAATGTCCCCATTGTCATGCGTTCAAATTCAAACATGAGTCAGCCGGGATGTGTTGCGCATCAGAAAAAGTGCAACTACCAGAAATTGAGATACCACCAGAACCATTGAACAGCTTACTCATTGGCACGGTTCCAGATTCAAACCTGTTCCTGAAGTCCATTCGCACATTCAACTCATGCTTCCAAATGACTTCGTCCGGAGCAACAGAAATAGTTCACAATACTGCGGCAAATGGTCAACAATTCCATTCTACGTTCAAAATCAAAGGTCAAGTATACCACAAGGCTCATTGCTGCTAACGCCAAACGAACCACATACATTTTTACAAATCTACTTCATGGGCGCGGCGGTGAGGACATCAATCATGTGGATGCACGTTGCGGCTACAATAGCCTCAATTCGCCTAATGCCAGGCGCATCGTCGGCAAACTGGACACCCTGTTGAATGAGCACAATGAATTATTGAAATTCTTCAAAGCACACATGCACAAATTGCAAAGTGACAATCACGCTATTGTCATCAATCCTGATAAAACACCAGCTGGAGAGCACGTACGTCGATTCAATGCGACTGTTGTTGACGAAATTGCTGGAATCATGGTTGGCGACCGCACATCGACGCGAGAAATCGTGATTCGAAGAAGAAACAATAATCTGGAGTTCATCGCTGACACACACCGTTCATACAACGCTCTCCAATATCCGCTAATTTTCTGGAAGGGACAAGACGGATATTGCATAAACATTAAACAACGAGATCCTGTCACAGGTAATTCATTCATTATGAACATCATTACTCATTTTGAATTGAGAAAATGAATGGTTGATGTTTTTTTGTTTTTATCGGCAGTCATCGTCTACAGTGCTCTATTCCTCTTTCTGTCATAGATCCCATCCCCACACACTTACGATACATTCGTTACGTTTTATTTAACAACCAAAATATTCACTAGAAATAATTTATATGGCAGAACAACGTTTGCCTGGTCAGCTAGTATATATATATAAACGGGAGAAAACAATTTATAACAATAATCTATTGTTGATAATGATAACACTCGCGGACTTTCGTGTCGGAAACTGTCGTCAGTTGATCTGTCAAACATCGACTCTGACAAATTTAGCAATCGGTTCGCTCAACTTATGGTAGAGGGGCATTCGGTGTACGGATTCAGCGAGATGCTTATATACAAAATTTGGATGAACGCAATTATACGGGCGTATTATATATCTGGCGTAAAATCGCATTCGAAAATTTTGGATGAACACCCTATAAGAGAAAAACATGAAAGAAAATAATTTAATAAATTAAAAAACATTTCGTAAAAATTCAATTTATTAACTAAAGGTGATGACTCTAGATCAGTGGTCTCCAAACTCAATAAGGATATGAGCTACTTTCAGAAATTGAAATTATCTGGTGAGCTACTAATTCATATTCCTTTATAATTTTTTATCATCGTCCTTTATCGTACCATACATAATAGTCATAATACTATCATATTACTTAAAATAAATTAGGACATCGGACTTCCAATAAAACATAAAATGCATAATTTAATTAAGTATTTAGTTATAAACAAAATAATAATTGAAAAATATCTTGAAATACGTGTGAGTAAAAGTAAAAATAATTAGTGTGTTGACTTTCCTCCAAAATTTTTTCAATTCTCGGTGAGTACCTTGTCACTCCCATGCGAATGCAATTATCAAGATGTACATCTGTGACTCTGTTTCTATATTTACTTTTAACCACCTTCATAGTGGAAAACGTTGATTCACATAAGTAGGTAGAACAAAACAATGCCTTCATTTTGGATACTTTTCTGTTGGAACGAAAGGCCATACAGATTCTACAGTTGAGGTAACACTCTTAAGCCAAAGTGTATGGTGCAGTTCCCATCGTAATACATCGCTGACTGCTCTCTTATTTACTTTGTCTGTACGCAAAATGTTGGTTTTCTTTGATTCATTTTCAAATTGAAGTGAAACGAATTGTTATGCAGCCTGTTAATCGTGTATTCCAGGTTACATAGCTTCACCATGGGGGTTACAACTATGTCTCAGGTGGATTGACTTTCGTAGCATGAAATCCAAAAGGAGTATTTTAGTGATCAAAAACCAAATTATACTAGTTTTATGATTTCAAGAAGAATATTTTTTGCTTCATTTGTTCGTAATCATCATAATTTTTTTGTACATATTTAAATTCATATTATGCTCCATTTGAGACATTATTTTAATAAAATTCAAGCACAATATTCAATTTCAAGTAGTCGAACTCGGTTATTACGATCTCGGACATAGCGAGATCTCAGATGTAATGAGGAAACATTCGTTGACATTTGGTTTATGATTTTCTCCCTACGTTTATTCACTGTTATAACGAGCAACTTATCAGATATACCGAGCCAAAATATTGTTAATGTGTCGATCGTTTATAAACATTTTGACCCTAAGCAATAAAATCCGATCGGACAGGATGCCGCCGGGGACGGATCACATTTATGACACTAGTTAAGTGCCTAATTGTTGTTTTCGCCGACAATAATAAAAAAATATCCACGCACATGGTTGAAAAATCCAAGGTTTGTGAAGTCCGTAGGTACCTACCAGCGTTCATTAAGCCCAGTACTCACGCACGTTCTTGCTCGACGGCTTTGCTCAATCGAGCATGTTGACTTGGAAGCATGCTCATCGTTGCTTCCACACGTTCGATCAGCTCGACCAGACGCAAAGCGCTTCGAGCATCTTGACACAAGCCACTTAATCGTCTCGAGCCATGGACGACGAATTGTTGTGTTTAGCGGGTGTCACGTGTTACATTTATTTAAATAAGTTTAAAAAACGAAAACGTCAAAGAATCTGGGTGAAACCATCATTACAACAGAGGGCAATTTACAGCCATGTGAATTTTATAAACGAACTGGAAGCAGAGCCAGAGGATTATCGGAATTAATTACGCATGAATAAAGTATGAAAAATTGTTGAAAATGGTAACACCGAGTACGACACTGTAATGAGAAGAGCAATGCAGCAAGTGCAGATGAAAGGTTAAAAGTAACATTACGATATCTAGCCTACCTACAATATTCCTCGGTTATTTCAAAGCAAGCACTGTCTAAAATTATACCTGAAACATGTGCTGCTATCTATGAATCCCTGAAAGCAGAATACCTTAAGGTAAATAATCATTCAATTCAATTTTTATTATGTTTTGATTTTACATGATGGCCACCAATAGTTTTATTCATCAACGTTGCAATACTTACATGACGGTGTTATATCTATGCCAGCATATTTTAGAAGGTATAGGTACTTTTTAAAATGTCTGTTAAACAATAAAACACATTTTTACATTGAAATGTTTATTGTCATTTACAGGAAAGTAATGAAAGACATGAAAAAAATGAAACCATATTATTTTTTTAATTTATACTTAACTGCACATGGTATTTTCAGAGCATAACCCTAGACATTCCTTAAACGTTGTAGATAATCTATTTACATCATTTTGAAGCCTTATTATCCTTTATGTTTATTTTAAACATTTCATGACTGCATAAAGTATTTTTATTACATAAAATAGTATTCTTTTAAACCTCTCGATCTAATGTTTTAGAATATAGTCATATTTCAGTACATTCAGTACATTAAGATTTTTTAGATTTATTAATTTTTAAATGCATTTATAAAACCATTAGTAAAATTAATGTTTACATTATATTATAGTGAAATATTTACGATAAAAAATGATATTTTATAATCTTTTCTATGAGATGGGGGCGGAACCGGAGCTGTGCTCAAATCCATTGTGAGCCATTTTCATTTGAATAAGGAGTTTTCTATGCAAAGTACCATCTCCCATGATGTGAATCCCGATCCCCAGATATTTAAAACTAACAATGCTCTCCATGTTCTGTTTGATATTTTATTTATTAAATTTGAATAATTGTAGGATGTCCAAAGACTTTCTCTACAGCTATAGAAATTTTTCTCAAACCAATGAATTTTGAAGTTAAACTTTATACATATCACCAGTGACGTCCCGAGGGGTAAGGAAGATTGAGCGTCGCTTGGGGGCGGCAGTTACTCGAAGGGCAGCAAATCGAGGAGAATCATTTGGTATATATAGAAATAGCTGTCTAAACTGAGTACTTCATAACGAAAATATCTTTCCTTTAAAAAATCAGCTCACTGGTTGGAAACAAAATGCATTAATTAATATAAAAGGGTTAACAGGACTGTAATTTTTTGTCGGGCTTGCGATGTCTAGTTTACTTCTGTTGCCGTTCGACGTCCTCGGTGACCAGAAACTACATGAATACGGATGATAAAAAATATTGTATACAAAAATGGGACGGAATTATGGCGCTGCCCAGGGGCGGCATTCTGTCTAGGGACGTCACTGCATATCACCAACACTTATGGCACTACAACTGTTGGCGAGTCTTGGCGTCCTTCAAAAACTTCATCCACCCCGGATGATCCAGCGCTGACACTCTCTAATTGCTTGACCGAGCATTCTTATATATCATGTGGCGAAGTCCAGCCAACACAATCAATTTTTTTCATGTAGTACCGTAAAAACACCGATACACTAAATCCAACTTGATATGTAATGAAAAAGTGGAACAGCTGTCTCAAAAAGTGAAACAGTTGCCAGGCTCGAACCACTGATCTTTTGATCTGCAGTCTAATGCACTCTCCCAATGAGTCTCATATTTATGAAAATGTCTCATGTTACTTGCAATACTGTAATCAATTCACTGATAGTTATCTAGATATTTAGAGCTTGTGCCCACTACGATGGCTAGCCGCTGCAATAGATGTTTTTTAACGAATATTAATCCTCCCTGACCATAACATACCTCACCTTTTTAGTTCCTTAACCTGCTTCCTTTCTCATCATACCCAGATGATATTCACACCACGAGGACTCCGTGTGATTATATCCATGCACCAGCAGTTGCGACGTGTTGCGGTAGCTGGCTGTTGTAGTGAGTGCGAGCTCTTCTTCTTATGCTTACGAATCAAAAAGAAAAAGGGTGTATCGGTTGACCTAAGCTGTAGTGGTTGGACTTTGTAGAAATAGATACAGCATCCTTGAGGCTCAGGTAGTGGACGAACCTTGCGTTCAGAGAGGGGAGAGGAAAAGGTAACGGGAAGCAGCCAAGATCCTAAATTTATTCTTTATTTACGAATGATTTAATTAGAACTACAGTTTTGGATTGGGTGAGGATTAAAAAAATGCGTAAGTATAATTATATTGAAAAGGTATATTTTGTGCCAATTACGTACGGCAATGAGGTGAAAGATATAAATGTAAAATCAAAATTCTTTTAAGTTTAGCATAAGACATGTAATGTTGTGCAGTATTTATCCAAGAAGTCTTTGTGAAAAATATGAAATTATCATGTTGTTACCTGGGCTCGAAATGGAACGGAACGCACCGGAGCGCCGTTCCGGCTCGTGAAATTTGTAAAATTATCGCTCCGTCTCGTGGAAAAAATATGTTGATTATCTGAGCTAGATAGGCCATAGAATAGAAAATCTGACACTTATTTTTATAAAATACACATACGATTTGATGACTATGTAAATATCTTCAGAAAATTTGTCGAGCGCTGGTTGTTACAGTTAGGCATTTGAATTGGAGAAAAAAATTATCTGTTTCTTAATTTAGTATGGAATTAGATTCAAGTAACTAAGTTGAATTAATGGCACTAATTTATTGTGATAGGAAGACAATACAATTTCAATAATAAAAAGACCTCTCTCAAAAAGACAAGCTTTAAAAAAATGTTTCAACTGGATATGAGTTATAATTATTATGTTTTGTTTTTTTTTGTTAAAGTTCTAGTTTTCAATCGAAAGTAATTAATAACATAATATATCAGAATCAGTGAAATATATTTGCGTTGTTTGCTGAGATGTCTCTTATTTTAATGCTTAAATTAAAATTAATTTACATCAGCATAACTCTAGCCTCACTGTAGCCGGAAGAGCTCGCTGGCCCACCATTGTCTACATAAAATTATGAAAAATATTTACAGAAAAAAAAACAATTTAATTGACAAAGTTTTAAATAAAGTTGAAACTTTGATATAGACATTTTTATTAACATTTATTATCTATTTACTAGATGTTTTCAATATTACGATTGAAAAACAATGTTGGCTTTATCTTGAGCCAAACAAACAATATCAGTTACTTGTTTCCTAAATAAGTATCTCGGTACCTTATAGATGGAACCATTCAATGTTCATTTTAATTATCTTTTCCAAATACAGTGATACCAAATACATTTCCAGATTTTAGCCTAAAATTCTCTCAGTTTGATCCTCGCGATTTGTAAAAGAGTATTTTTTTTAAATTTTGAAACCTGTCAGGATGAAACAATTAAACAGTGCTATATTCTTTACATTTTTAAAAATTGTAGCATAATGAGTGGGTAGGTACTTGACAATATAATTTCACTAATTACAACCAAACGTTGTGGTTTTATTTATGTTCTTGATACTGCTAATTATTACTTTTGTGATGGCGAAAGACTGAATAAGTATATTATAGAGAGCATTTTCGACAACATGAATGAGCAATGAATGAGAATGACCAATTACTAGTAGAATAAGATAGTAGGTATAAAGTAAATCACCATTTCCACTCCAAGGCGGAGCATAATATGAAAATCCACAATGTTACAGTCTTTTACGAGGTATACCTACGCTGTATGATAAAACAAATTGGTTTTTTACAAAAATTCTTTATTGAAAGTAATATTTAGGAATACAATTGACAAATTAAAACACCGTCATTATTTTCATCTGCGACTATCTGGCTACAACTTTTTAAGGCTTGAAAAAAATTGTGATATTTCTCAGGAAGAGCCCTATTTTTACATAAGGAGAGAAGGTCCTTCACTTTGTTACCTGGAATTGACACGCAGATTCTTCTTCTGAGTATGATGTTTTGTAGGTACTTAATCATACAAGATTCTTCCTTATTAACCTGGATTGCTTTTACCTGCTGCCATTTACATTTGTCTTTAGTCATTTAAAGAAAAAAAATTACCTGTTTTGGGTAGCTTTTTATTATTTTATTTAACTTATCGATATCGTTTCTTTCAAGGGCTATCTTTTTCTGAGCAAGTTGGACATTTTTCTTACATGTGTTCCGTACTTTTCCTTCCTTTTTAATTTATCATCATCGGAACTGTTCTTTTCATATGTTACACAGAATGAACAGAGATCCTTTTTCGGTTTGAAGAACGAAATATTTAGTTTCGTATTAAATATAAGACTGTAAATCGGTTGATTAACATACTGCTGGCCGCCGTTCAAACATTTTTCTTTATATAAATTATTATACATCATATTGATATTTAATAGTACATGTATTCCCGTTCGGTTCTTGCATGGCAATAGTGAGACTCAATTCTTTAAAAACTTCTTATATGGTCTTCAACATCATTATTGAGATTGTTGCTTGTCTTTTTGTAGCTCGGAGCAGTACCTCTCATATCAGTTTTGAGAAAACCATCTTTTACCTTCTTTAGTGCAATATGTACTAATAGTGTTACCGCTGATATATAAATTGGCCAAGAAAAACTGTTTGCAAACTCGAATATTTTTACAACAAACATCGAAGAAATATGTGTGATTAGCCTTCCTTCTTGATGTACCTTCATTTTTCTTTTCTAGATGTTATTGGTTGCATGCATCTTAAAATAAATTCTTTTTGTCTGGTTTTATCTGCCAATAAATCAATGTCTTAAAATTTAATATAGTATAATATTATCCACCATGTTTTAATGTTTAATTAAATTATTTGTTGAATAAAAAATCGTTAATTATTTATTTTTGCTTTGTTACGTTGTGCTCTGTTCTTTTTGTGTTCATTCACTCACTAATGTGCTGTGTTCGAACATTTTTCAGTTACTAAATCATTTAGTGGTAACTAAATCACTCGCCACTTGACTAAACTACTCAACTAATCTGCACCGGCCTTTAGTGTTTGATATAACAAATCAGTGTTTTTGTCATCTATTGCAGTGCTCCGCAACCTTTTCTCACCCACGGCACACTAAAGGTCTTCCCAGAATTCCACAGCACACCACACGTAAAACAATTTATACAGGAGGATCCCAGGCCAGAATCGTCGGCGCTCCCCCTACCTATCGCTAAGGTTAAAGACAATGTGATACTTTAAAATAGCGTTTTTCTAATAGTGTTCGAAGTAAAATTAATGGTATTGATTGTAATGGTAGCGATTTTTTCTATTTATTAATACATCCACTTGAATTATGCTTAGTTGTCCGGTTAAGAATAGTTATTTGTCGAGTATTGACACAATAATAATAAATAATTGTACTTATCCCAAAATCGTATGTTTTAAAATATTAATGGCAGTGAAGTATAGCACCAGGCTACTTTTTTTACTATTAGAACCAATGACATATTAAATGGACATCTCACTTCATATAGGCGCGCACGAGAAATTGTGCACAAAAGTCATTCACAGATGTATAGGTAGACGTCACGTGACCATATGACGTATCCATTTCCATTATGCGATACAAGCTTCAAGAATTTATAGTAATATAACCTTTATTGTAATGGCGCATTAGTGTCATTACTCATTACGTTAGAAACAGATTCTAGGTTACTTACGACTTCTCGGAGATTAGACGCAAGTGAGCCCAACAATCACAGGCGTCTGTCCAATGGTTTCTGTTATTCAATTGCATTGAATAAACATTCATCAATATGTATCTTAAAATGGTATTTTATCAATAATAAATAATACTAACACATGAAAAGTGTTATCCCATCTTTCTTGGAGTGTTTAGTAGATTTTTTTTACAACTTTTAACTAGGCACATTGGCATTTTGTAACACAATAATAACGGCGGAGTCGAAACCCGACAGTCAGAAATTTTGTATGGGCAGACCCAGCGGTGTCGCCAGACCGCTTGCAAGCAGAATGTTCATTTGAGCGTAGGATACCGATATTAAAATATGAATTTCGCCATCCGGCAGACCCGACACAAAGTGAGTGTCATTTTATTTTCCAGATGCTTCGTACATATTAATGTCATTGATTAGAACAAATTTGTTATCTGTTTATCTTACTTATCTGGTTGATCCAAAATTAATTGCTTGTTTTCAATGGTGGTCTGGTACTCAGGTAGGTTCTTTGGTACATTTGTAGAGATCCTTGTCTTAACTCCTAATTATTTATCGGAGCACGTCAATATATTTTCATTCTGACCTTGCATTGTTTTATTAAGTTCATGCATATGCTCAAATATATTACCAGCCATGTACTCTAATTTGTATATTAAGTACCTAAGTATTGTATAAAATACAAAATTATTTGTGTTTTTTTTTTGGGAGCAATGCACCGCGGCACACCGGCTGCGGAGCATTGATCTATAGCAGTGGTTTTCACGTGGAATTTAACTGTGGCCGCACAATTTACATTGACAGTTCTATGGAAAAGTTCAGTGGCCGCACACAAATTTCACTTTTGTTGTGGTTGAAAGAATTAAAGCTAAATATTATTTACTAAAAAAATGGATCAATTTATTTATAGACAAGTCCATTTAATAGAAATTTTTAATTAATTAAAAATTTAAAAGACATTTGAACATTTCAGTATATTATATCTATTTATTTAAAAATAATGCAAATGGAAATACTCCTTTTTTCCAATGCAAGCCGCATGGCTGCTTCTAAGTTTACATCTGTCAACTGGCTTTGATATTTGTTTTTTATGAAATGCAGGAAAAATCGACAATTTAATAAATATTTTGTAAAGCACTAGTGGCCGCGCGTGAGAAACACTAATCTTTAGTGAATAAATATGTATGTAGTATGAGGATTACTTACATGCATCTGACAGGTGGCTGGCGGCAAGCAAAATGATCCATTTGCAAGTTATTATTAGTTTTATAGCAGATACGAGATATCGTTTCGAACGTTTTTAGTAGCTAAGTATATTTTTAAGAATTTTCAGTTTTCGTCGCTAGGTCAATATATTCAATAATGCAAAAAACGTATTTTTAACAAGTCGTTTCTTAACCCCAATATATTATGTGAACAGGGAATGTAGTTTCACCTACCCTCAATTGGCAAGTGTTCAGGCAATCGCGAGTTGTTATCAAATCTCTCTCACGCTCGGTGTTAAAATAATCATCGATGTCCCACAATCAATATCTAAGGCAGTGGTTTCCAAACTTTATGTTACTAGCCTCCTTAAATAGTGAACAATGTACTTAAATACAAAAATGAAATGGAAAAAAAAAACAAGTTTTCATTTTTAAATTAATTTGTTTTTCATGCGACGAATGTGCTTGTTATTAGCACAATCAATTGTAATAGTAGTCAATCAAAATTCATCATCGTTCATTGACAAATGGATTCTATCATGGGCCCCACATCCTGAACCGGGCCCCCGGACCAGGATCTTTCAACCACATATTTAAAATATTCAATATCCCTGAAACAAAGCAGCACTATTAATAAAATAATGTGAAAAGTGCATTAGCAAACTAACCAAGAACGAACTCAGTAAATAGATTTTTGTTTGCTTCAATATAACTGGCGCAGAAATCGTTTAAAAGTGAAAACATGGCGAACTTATTTTTTTGTAATTTTAATTTCCAAAGCTCCAACTTTTTATGAATGCCTTCACTTTTGTCTTTTTAAATCAGTGAATGCATTAGTGGTCCTTGAATTGATTTATTCACTGTTTTTTTTTTAAATTTCATCCAAATAGACAAGTTTAACTACAAAATTATCGTTCCTAAACAAATTTGCTTCAAATATTGAGATTATGATTTGACCCTTTTTTTCATTTTTTCACGAGATAGCCAGCGCGCTTCACAGTATAGAAGTGAGGTATTATAAAATTTTTTTTTTTTTAAAAAATTATAAAATTAGTCTCCATATTTTCAGACAGGTTTGCAAACAACCTTTTATAGGACTGTTTTTTTTGTGTAGTTTATAACTAGCGGCTGTTTTATAAACTATGCTTTTGCAAACTGCAAACTTGTGGCTACATTAATTGTGTTAAACATTTCGTGCCTACCAGTTTGGAAATCGCTGATCAAATGTGTTTAACAATAATACCATATGTTTTTATCAACACTTATTATAAATCGTAGCATTTCTCATTGGGATTTTAAAAACATAGCAATGAAAAGGTTCTGACTCCTGTACATCCTGACCCTCCTTCACATTATATGTACAAGTACGGCAAAAAATCGAACATTAACATTCCGAATCAGCAACAAGTTCATGCTCTTTTCTCACTATACGGTTTATGCACGGTTTTTTCCGTCACAAGCTCGGTTTGTGGTGTTGTTTAGTTATTATGAATCGACTGACCGTTCGATTTAAAGCCGTCGAATATGAAAGCGTGCATTAGGTCACGTACACCACTCAGTCAGCGGTGACCGTATGGCCGCAGTGCTTACAGTGGCAATGGACGGCTGCTATATCTGGCGACGTTTCGGTTTTTAAGCGTCGCCGTGTAATGTGAAAAGGGTCATTTTCTTCTTCATGCCACTAAAAGAAAGTCGCCACTCAATTTTTTCTCCGTACAGTCAAAACCGTATAATGTGAAAGAAGCGTTACGGTGGTGAAATATTACATCAGATTTATCTTATAATCAATTGTTAACACATCAAAAATAAAACAAGAATTAATATGTCAAACAGCTTTTAATTTATTTTTATTAGACATACAAAATTATAGCAAGAGATAATTTCGACACTTCCAATGAATCATTATTTAATAAAACTAAACTATATTTATACAAGACAGATAATTGTATTCTTTATAGAACATGTACAATTATTTGGAACATCTCACAACATTCTGGTTGTGTATCATTAGTTTATTAGTAGTAGTTTAATAGTGTATTAAAAGTTTCAGCATGATTAATGTAATGAATACACCGATACTTTAAAATGGTAAAGCACAGAGCCTTAATTACGATGACTGTAGAATGCTCCATTTTCAGTCGGTCCCTCAAGGGTTCCGTCGCCGACCCCTCTCTCAACCTGCAGCGGTGCTACAAAAGCAATATACGCACGCGCTGCAGGTCTCACATAGCGGGAGACGCGTGAAGTGGCAACGGACGGAGGTAAGTGCACTTGCCGTATGCTCAAACACTCGGGCGTGACAGGGTGAAGTAATAGTATTCAATTTTATTGCGAGATGTTCCAAATTATCAATTGAGATGCCGAGTTGTCATAATATACTCGTAATTAATGAACTAGTTTGGGGCAGTTTTCATTGTTTGAAACAGGATTCGAATACATATATTGACACCCCCTACATATAAGGTTGGAACTGCAAATTGATTCAGTAATACGATTTCAATAAATTTTAATGACACCATAATGTAAATTTAAATACTGGAATCTTATTTTTTTATTTAAGCCTATAAAATATTGATTAATTTTTTTTGTGATATAACTGTTTCATTATCTTTAAAATTTCTTTTATTTTGTTAATTGTCAATTCAACTGCATTGTATTGTTGTTTTTATTTAATAAAATGCAATTTTTATGTAATGTTTTATGTTGAAAATGTCCCTCTGAGGCGGACGAAACCGGTCCTAATCTCTTGATTAAAAGTGGAATAAGTACTACATAAAAATTGCGTTTTATTAAATAAAAACAACAATATCGACACCTCCTACGTATAATATTGTAACTAACAAAATGACGTTTTACACTTTTTTTCATTTTTCGTATCCATAGTATGTATTACATATGATGCCATTTACAGAATTTCAAAATTCGTATTATAAGTGCGATTTTCAAGTTTCAAATTTCTTGAAATTTTTCCGACGTGAAGTATGGTAACGTATTTAGCAACATTATACGCGGGAAACGCGCGGAGATCTTGCCGCGCGGGTGTATTGTTACTGCTAATTACGATACTTCACTTCGGACGGGAGGTGACACACCGCTATCACTGTGAACTTTCGTTTATATTGTATTTTTGTATGGTTTGGTAAATATTAAATACCATAATGAAGAGATCTAGACAATGTCAATAAATATTGCGCAATATACCCGCCCCTACAGGACTTTAGTGTCAAGAATACAAAAATTGATAGAAAATCTATGCGTGCACAAAGATGTGTGATTAGGCCAGATGGGACAATTAATAGTACAGCCTATAATATTATAGAAACGGATAATAATAGTAAAACAACAATGGACGAAATAAATTCTACCCAGGGAAACTTGTGACTTTAGGATTCAAGGTAAGTTAATTTTTCTAATCTTTTTTTCGTACGACAACAAAAAGTATCGTAAGTTATACTTACCATTGTCTACGTCGTTTCTTTGCGTGTAACTATTATTGTATGTAATATTTACCATATTTTACGTCGAAAAAAACTGAAAAAAAATATTGTATCTATCACTTATGGTAATTTACGTCGTGCTTATTTTAGTAAAATAAATTGTATGTAGTACTTATCATATTATACGGCGACATACAATTTTAGTTGCACCCATTTATTTAAACTATATAATGAATGGTATGGTTTTAATTGAAGACGTAAAATGGATATAAAACGTGAACCAGCTGAACTCGAAGCTCAAACAAATGACCAGCATTCGTGTGGTAACGGTCCAGACGCGAACATTTATTCTATAAAACAAGAAAATGCCTTCGATGTCTTAAGCAGTTTTGAGGTTAGTTTTTAAAATATAATAATTAGCATTACTTAATAGATTCTTAGTTTTAGTTAACATTTACCGATTTGGGCCTGTTTTCTGAACAGTTTTGTAGACCTAAGCATAACAAATTAGTCGTGACGATGAGTTGTCACTGATGATTTAATATCGTACTTTGTGTTTCATTGTGTTGATTGTTGTGTTGATTGTTTAGTTATAATGACCTACACTCCGGTAAAACTAAGTGATCTTGCAATATCCTAAGGTAGCAACCGTTCAGACATTTAAACCATATTGGCACCAAAGGCATAGTAATATACCGCTCAAGCGGACCCCTCCTCGTGGGGAATCACTACCGGACATTCCAAAAGATTAACAGTAAAAGTAATTGGATGTATTATAAAATATAGAGCTATTTTTGTGAAAAATCACCTCAAGAGGTACTGTTATCATAAACTATGAGATTTATAATGCTCTATAATCATTTTTTTTTTTTAAAAAAACCTCAATTATAATGGTTAAGGTTTCGGGTGATCGAAATAAAAGTGGTAATATATTGCTAAATTAGCGATAAATGAAAAGTAACGCAGAGTTTTTACTGAAACTCAGTCGTGGCGAAGTTTTACCATTAAATATCATCTGACGAAATATCAAAATGAAAATAACATGGAGCTGGTTAAGGTCTGCAAAAAAAGTTTCTAGCTACATTCTCTATTTGTGACCAATTCATATTCACAGCTTTGGACAAGGTGGATAATTAAACTGCCGTTTTAATACCTGATCAACAAAGTCGACACAAAAATTACAATGTTGTATTAACTGATGATATGAATACCAGTGTTTCCGACCATGTTAAGTCCATCCAACCGGTCGAATCAGATTATGTTAGACAGCGATTAAGCAAACTTTACTTAGATGGCGACCTGGATTTTACCCATTTATTTAAACTATATAATGAATGGTATGGTTTTAAAATGGATATAAAACGTCAACCAGCTGAACTCGAAGCTCATACAAATGACCAGCATTCGTGTGGTAACGGTCCAGACGCGAACATTTATTCTATAAAACAAGAAAATGCCGTCGATGTCTTAACACGTTGGACGCTGAAGACGCACCGGGTGCGTCATCGTATACATTGGTAAGGCGCTGATTACGCGACCGGCGCGTCAGACGTTAGTATGGGTTTGTATGGTAAAAAATATTCGTCAGCGTGTTACAAATGAACACATACACATGTAATTATACGTTCATTCCAATACCTTTCGTCGACGAAATCGGGCATTTCGCGCGGCTTCATAAAAAATCTAGATAAAGGTGCATTCACACTCTCGGTCGTAATATTATTTAGAGCTCTTTTTTATAAACTTATTTACGGTTCGTTACAAACATTGAGCAGTGAATATAAACAACGTGAACATTTTACATTTTTTTTACTATTTATCATTATACATAGTCTGCTACTGTTTTTTTTATTATCAAAATGGATGGTCCTTCAAATTCTAAAAGAGCAAGGGTTGAAGATGACGATAGTGACGGTGAATCTATTGACATTGGTGATGATAGTGACTTTGAATTTGAGGTACATAGTGAATCGGAAACAGACTCAGGAAGTGATGATGGGGTGATTAGACTGGCAGGGTTGCCACCTGACCACACATCAACATCGGGACAGGATGATTTTCAGATCAGTGAAACACCTGAATTATTACGACCATCAACTTCTGGATCCACTCAATGGTCGAGTACGCGAAAACCGGCTAAAAATATACCATTTTTGGGAATACCGGGTGTAAAAATTGACATCACAAGCAAGGATCCTATAGATATTTTCAACGTATTATTCAATAATGACTTTTATAATTTAGTTATAAGTGAGTCAAACGCTTACGCAGTAGAGGTCCTGGCTCAATCGGAAGGAGAAAAAAGCAGAATAACTCATTGGAAAGATATTACTGTGGAAGAATTCCGTGTTTGGCTAGGGCTTTTGTTTCATATGGGCACTATCCGCATAAATAGGATAAATGATTACTGGAAAACAGATGAGCTGTTCAATCTCAAAATGTTTTCAAAGTATATGTCTAGAGATAGGTTTTTATTGATAATGCGTGCATTACATTTCAATAAGAATGTCGAAAATAGTTGTACATTGGATAAAGTAAAGCCGCTGATAGATTTTTTCAACCAACGAATGGACACTATTTATGCACCTCAAAAAAATTTATCTATTGATGAATCTCTCATGCTGTGGAGAGGCAGATTGATTATTCGTCAATACATCAAGGGTAAAAAGGCCAAATACGGGATAAAATTATACATACTGGCGGAATCGAATGGCTTGGCTTTGAAAATGATAGTTTATGGTGGCGCCGCTGACAAGGAGTTGGGTGGCAAAAATCATAAAAACAAAATGGTTTTCAAACTAATGAATGGGAAAACTGGATACGGTCATTCATTGTTCATGGACAATTTTTATAATAGCGTAGAACTAACAGAATCTATGCTAAATGAAGACACGTTTGTAACTGGAACACTGAGAAGCAACAGAAAAGGAAACTCAGTAGATGTTGCAAATAAAAAACTAAAAACGGGAGAATCGATTAGTCAATATACAGAGCACGGAGTCTGTATTACGAAGTGGAAGGATAGAAGAGAAGTTCTATCATTATCTTCAGAAGTTGACGGCGAACTTACAGAAACAACAAATCGCTTCGGGAAACGGGTTACAAAACCAAAAATGATAGTGGAGTACAATAAATTTATGGGTGGCATCGACTACCATGATCAAATGATGGCATACTATCCATGTCAACGGAAGACACTTTGGTGGTATAAAAAACTCGGAATACATATTTTTCAATCAATATTGCTAAATTCTTATTATTTATACCGAGAAACTTGTGATAAAAAAGCTACATTAAATATTGTTTGGATACTCTCAATAAACGCTGCGATTCCATTTATTGCTGCCCAGATTGTTCCGGAAATCCCAGATTTTGTCTTGACCCATGTTTTAGGTTGTTCCATAAATATAAGTAGTGTGAATAATAACTTTTATAAAGCTAATTGGATATAAACATGGTGTAATTTCATTGATTTTTCTAATACATAAGTAGTGTTATATAATGTAATAAATACATCGATAATGTTCCAAAACCTATAAAAATAAAAAAAATAAATGTAATAAAATGAGTGAAAACAATGTGAATGTAAACAATGTGAATGCAAGATAAGATTAGCCTACATTGAGACGCCATCACTTCCAGCATAAAGTAAAAAATAACAAAACGTAAGTTATGTGTAATGTGTGAACGCAGCTTTAGTCGTCTTGACATTGCTTGTTTGATCATTGTTTGACGACGTGTTGTGAGTCACGCATCCGGTAGATGCGGCGCGTGTTGTTCGCATTCCTCAAGTCAAATAGTCAACTAACGTTTTCAATTAAAAAATTTTGAATATTTCATATTTTTGATAGGGTTTTCGGGTTTTGAAAATTGCCATTTTTTCAGCATCTTATAATGCTCATGATAATGTGTTCGCAGTGAATGTGTTCAGCAGTTTTGAGGTTAGTTTTTAAAATATAATAATTAGTATTACTTAATAGATTCTTAGTTTTAGTTAACATTTACCGATTTGGGCATGTTTTCTGAACAGTTTTGTAGACCTAAGCATAACAAATTAGTCGTGACGATGAGTTGTCACTGATGATTTAATATCGTACTTTGTGTTTGATTGTGTTTGATTGTGTTGATTGTTTAGTTATAATGACCTACACTCTGGTAAAACTAAGTGATCTTACAATATCCGAAGGTAGCAACCGTTCAGACATTTAAACCATATCGGCACCAAAGGCATAGTAATATGCCGCTCAAGTGGACCCCTCCTCGTGGGGAATCGCTACCGGACATTCAAAAGATTAACAGTAAAAGTAATTGGATGTATTATAAAATATAGAGCTATTTTTGTGAAAAATCACCTCAAGAGGTACTGTTATCATAAACTATGAGATTTATAATGCTTTATAATCATTTTTTTTTTTTTTTAAAAAACCTCAATTATAATGGTTAAGGTTTCGGGTGATCGAAATAAAAGTGGTAATATATTGCTAAATTAGCGATAAATGAAGAGTAACGCAGAGTTTTTACTGAAACTCAGTCGTGGCGAAGTTTTACCATTAAATATCATCTGACGAAATATCAAAATGAAAATAACATGGAGCTGGTTAAGGTCTGCAAAAAAAGTTTCTAGCTACATTCTCTATTTGTGACCAATTCATATTCACAGCTTTGGACAAGGTGGATAATTAAACTGCCGTTTTAATACCTGATCAACAAAGTCGACACAAAAATTACAATATTGTATTAACTGATGATATGAATACCAGTGTTTCCGACCATGTTAAGTCCATCCAACCGGTGGAATCAGATTATGTTCGACAGCGATCAAGCAAACTTTACTTAGATGGCGACCTGGATTTTACCCATTTATTTAAACTATATAATGAATGGTATGGTTTTAAAATGGATATAAAACGTCAACCAGCTGAACTCGAAGCTCATACAAATGACCAGCATACGTGTGGTAACGGTCCAGACGCGAACATTTATTCTATAAAACAAGAAAATGCCGTCGATGTCTTAAGCAGTTTTGAGGTTAGTTTTTTAAAATATAATAATTAGTATTACTTAATAGATTCTTAGTTTTAGTTAACATTTACCGATTTGGGCCTGTTTTCTGAACAGTTTTGTAGACCTAAGCATAACAAATTAGTCGTGACGATGAGTTGTCACTGATGATTTAATATCGTACTTTGTGTTTGATTGTGTTTGATTGTGTTGATTGTTTAGTTATAATGACCTACACTCTGGTAAAACTAAGTGATCTTACAATATCCGAAGGTAGCAACCGTTCAGACATTTAAACCATATCGGCACCAAAGGCATAGTAATATGCCGCTCAAGTGGACCCCTCCTCGTGGGGAATCGCTACCGGACATTCAAAAGATTAACAGTAAAAGTAATTGGATGTATTATAAAATATAGAGCTATTTTTGTGAAAAATCACCTCAAGAGGTACTGTTATCATAAACTATGAGATTTATAATGCTTTATAATCATTTTTTTTTTTTTAAAAAAACCTCAATTATAATGGTTAAGGTTTCGGGTGATCGAAATAAAAGTGGTAATATATTGCTAAATTAGCGATAAATGAAGAGTAACGCAGAGTTTTTACTGAAACTCAGTCGTGGCGAAGTTTTACCATTAAATATCATCTGACGAAATATCAAAATGAAAATAACATGGAGCTGGTTAAGGTCTGCAAAAAAAGTTTCTAGCTACATTCTCTATTTGTGACCAATTCATATTCACAGCTTTGGACAAGGTGGATAATTAAACTGCCGTTTTAATACCTGATCAACAAAGTCGACACAAAAATTACAATATTGTATTAACTGATGATATGAATACCAGTGTTTCCGACCATGTTAAGTCCATCCAACCGGTGGAATCAGATTATGTTCGACAGCGATCAAGCAAACTTTACTTAGATGGCGACCTGGATTTTACCCATTTATTTAAACTATATAATGAATGGTATGGTTTTAAAATGGATATAAAACGTCAACCAGCTGAACTCGAAGCTCATACAAATGACCAGCATACGTGTGGTAACGGTCCAGACGCGAACATTTATTCTATAAAACAAGAAAATGCCGTCGATGTCTTAAGCAGTTTTGAGGTTAGTTTTTTAAAATATAATAATTAGTATTACTTAATAGATTCTTAGTTTTAGTTAACATTTACCGATTTGGGCCTGTTTTCTGAACAGTTTTGTAGACCTAAGCATAACAAATTAGTCGTGACGATGAGTTGTCACTGATGATTTAATATCGTACTTTGTGTTTCCTTGTGTTGATTGTTGTGTTGATTGTTTAGTTATAATGACCTACACTCCGGTAAAACTAAGTGATCTTGCAATATCCTAAGGTAGCAACCGTTCAGACATTTAAACCATATCGGCAGCAAAGGCATAGTAATATGCCGCTCAAGCGGACCCCTCCTCGTGGGGAATCGCTACCGGACATTCCAGACCCTGCAAACACTGCTTCAGGAATCGGAACACGCGTACGCGAGCGGTCAAAAAAGGAACGCTCGCCGAAGAGCCCCAAATCACAAGATAAGGCCTCTACTGCTGAAGATGGAGAAAGAGAGCCAAAGCAAAAGAAAACCAAACAAAGAAGCCACCAGCCTGCACCCCCGAGTACTTTGGATGTCGAAAGCGACTGCAACGTCATTATAGATTCAGCAGTGTCAGACACCACAACCGAGCCTGAAAATAATGATCTAAGATGACAGACAAACGTGCTTACATGAAGTGCACTCCTCCCTTAGGGGCAAACAGGCTGACTCTAAAGATAAGCTACATAATGCCCTACCAAACCTTTGCGAGGCCGTTGGAAGGCAGAATTTGTGCATGGCCAAGCTGGAGATAAAAGTCGTAGCGCAGGAATGCGAGATTAAGGGCCTGCAGATTCAACTTCGTGATAGGCAATTAAACATTGAAAATCAAAACCTGGCCATTGCCGATTTGAGAGAACAGACGAAAACTCTCAAAACTGCCACATTACAAATCCACAAGGAGTCTACCATCACTGCCCCCCCTATTAATACCACCTGGGCTACTGCGTTAGGAAGGCGGCAGTGTCCGGCAGCGGCGCCAGTCACGGCACCTGCTGTCACCGGGTCAGCATTTCCTTCGCTGTTGCCGCTAGCACCAAGGCCTGGAGTTCTCTTCTTCCCTACGGGAGAAGGAGAAAAACGATCGGAAACGACAAGGGAACTCATAAAGAAGTCCCTTAATCCCAGGGATATTGGGGTACAAATAACGGAAATTAGAAACGTCAGAAACGGAGGTGTTATCGTACACCCCCGCTCTGAGGACGAGGCCAAGCATCTCGTCAGCGCTCTGGAGACCACAGAGACTGCTCTGAGAGTTAAACTCGCAGGAAAAAAGCAGCCTCGCATTATTATTTTTAATATGCCGGCTTCCACTACAGAACTTGTAGTAAGCTTCGGGAGGCAATTTACAACTCTACAAGAGAGCAGACGGGTCTATCTGAGGAGGCTTACCAGGCCGTACGCCTCAGCCACAAGGCGGGTTCTAGGACTGGCAGATGCCATTATATCACTTATGTACCTGCCGCGGTGTGGTCTGCTCTCATTGCAGATGACAGACTGTACATGGGGTGGGACTCTTTCCCACTCCAGAACTATCTAGGGGTAACCAAGTGCAATAAATGCCACTTATATGGGCACATGGCCAAATCGTGCTCGGCAAAAGACGTCACCTGTTCTTACTGTGCCGAACCAGGCCACGACCGTGCGGACTGCCCCGTGAAGGAAGCTTCACCAAAATGCATTGCCTGCCGCCGTCACAAGCGGCCATATGACCACCCGACCCATAGTGCAACATGTCCGGCTCGCCTGTACGCGGAGCAGAGGGAGCGATCAATGACGGACTACTCAAATGAAATCTCTCACCCATCCACAGCATGACTCGCTTATAATAAGCATCATTCAACAACCCCCGCACCTCGGTCATGCCAGATTTATTATCAAAATGTAAGAGGCTTAAAAACTAAAGTAAATACATTTAAAGAAGGTTTATTGTGTGCCCGACCATTGATAATTGCTCTTAGCGAAACATGGCTCGATGACACCATATCGGCCAATGAGCTGTTTGGAAGTGAATATTCTGTGCATAGAACAGACCGTCGAAATGGTAGAAGTGCACCTTCCACTTAATCACCCATTGTTATTCTCTTGTCTGATTTTACTTTGATATTTGATATATTATTTAACCAAAAACGTTGGTTTGAAGTGATTGTAATTTTTCTTTTTTGCTTTTAATTTTATTTCAATATTTGTTATGTTATGTGATGTTAGTTAATTTTTAAAATTGAATTGAAACCTGTTTAACCAAACCGTACCAGATAAATGATACTTCACTTTTAAGTTGTTAAATATAACACCATAAAATGAAATTATATAATACATTATTTTAACAATGTGTTTTCAACAATTTAAACATTATAAAATAGAAACAGCAACAAACCAGGCTTATGTTGAATTAAAAAAACAATTTTAAAATCTTGAGACTGTTTCATTCAGTGTTGACCAAACAGATTTATTTAATTGTAACATTCTTTATAATATGAGGCACCTAGTTTCAAAAGCCCCTAAAACGGTTTTTGAAAATTTTTCAGTTATATATGTATTTAGATCAGCGGTTTCCAACCTGGGGCGCGATCTATTGCCAAAATTTTTTAATAAATTTATTTTTATACCATAATATCTACAAATAAACAAAACTTCATATCTTAACGTAACAGTGAAAATTCAGTGCATGAATGTTTATTTTAATATATAATACATAATACATATATTTAAATCCTATTAAAAAATATTTGGAGCGGAGAAATTTAAAAATGGTGCTTTTGCAAACGCTCTGTTTCGGTAATGCACAAAACGACCGCTGGTTGCATGAAAACAATAACCTCAAATTTAAATGTCACTCGTAGCTAAAATGTCAACTGAAGCGTGTAGGCAGGGTGTGATATTGTTTTTTTAAATTGTTTTTGACGTGATTTCTTTAATATAATATAATAATAAAATATTTTTTAGTGGAATGATGCTGATACTAGTGGGAATAAAACCGAAATAGAACAAGGAAGTAAAGCTCCCAAGAAAAGACAATACAGTTCATCCTATTTATCATTAGGATTCACTAGTGTTAGTATAGATGGCTTGGAAAAACCAATGTGTTTGTTGTGTTCGAAAGTTTTGGCTTCAGATAGTATGAGACCAGTCAAATTAAAACGGCACCATGAAACTCTACATTCTGAATATGTTGATAAGCCCATAGAATTTTTTCAAAGAAAATTGGATGAGCTTAATAACCAAAAGCAAACGTTCAAAAAAATATTTTCTGTAACACCAAATGCATTATTATTGGCTTCGTACCATGTCTCTTACCGAATCGCAAAATGTAAGAAACCACATACAATAGGAGAAACTCTAATTTTACCAGCAGCTATTGATATGGTTCGAATAATGTTCGGTGAATCATATGCAAAACAGTTGCGACAAATTCCGCTTGCTGATAATACAGTCGGAAGAAGAATCAATGATATATCTGAAGATATTTGCGATCAATTAGTTTCTCGGCTGCGTACTTCGAAATTCGCCATACAAGTAGATGAGGCGACTGATATAGCTAAAGATGCCCATTTAATTGCATATGTTCGATATGTTGGGGAAAATAATATATTAGAAGATATATTATTTTGCAAACCCATTCCTGGAAGGACCACATCCATTGAAATTTTTAATATAATGGACAGTTTTTTTGAAGAAAACGACATAACGTGGAATAATTGCATTGGACTGTGTACTGACGGTGCTCACTCAATGTCCGGACACAAAGCAGGTCTTCAAGCATTAGTTAAAAAGAAAGCACCACATGCTATCTGGACGCACTGTATGCTTCATAGAGCAGCTCTAGTGTCAAAAAATATGAGCGAGGAACTTAACATTTTTACAAAAATTACAAAAATTATAAACTACATTAAGAACAGTCCGTTGAGATCTAGGCTGTTTGCAAAGTTGTGTGTAGATATGGAAGCTAATTATACCTCACTTCTGTATTATTGTGAAGTTCGCTGGCTATCTCGTGCAAAAGTGATTCAAAGGGTATTTGAACTCAAAGAAGAAATAGCAACCTTTCTCGAAGGAAATCACCATGAAGAGGCACATTTGTGGACGAACGATAATTTCCTTGTTAAACTTGCCTATTTGGTTGAAATTTTTGGAAAATTGAGCAGTTTGAATAAATCAATGCAGGGATCACAAATGCATCCACTTGTTCAAAAAGACAAATTTACAAAAGAATGAGTTGGACATGTTTTCACTGCTAAAAGATTTCTGGGCCACAGCCAATATTGAAACAAGCAAGAATCTTTTTATTGAACACTTGGATGGTTTCGTGCTGCATTTTTCAAGTTATTTTAAAGACCTTGATTTCTCAAAGTTTTTGTGGGTACAAAATCCATTTATCGACAATGAAGATGACGAATTTGAGCTGACAACCATTGAAAAGGAAAAGCTGATAGAATTGTCATGCGATAGCCTACTAAAACAAAAGTTTCAAAATGAAACCTTAATTCAATTTTGGATGAATCTTAGCGGATAGTATGAATATTTGTATTACAAAGCAATGCAAGTGCTTCTACCGTTTGTAACGTCGTATTTATGCGAAACGGGCTTTTCGGCACTGGCTGCAATGAAAACCAAATATCGAGCTAGGTTAGTAGTCGAAAAAGAGCTACGAGTGGCACTCTCCACATTGCCCCCAAGATTTGATAAACTTTGTGCCAATAAACAACAACAACCCTCTCATTAAATTTTTATGCGATAGATGTAGTTGGTTTAAATGTTTAAAAATATTTTTTTATAAAAATAAATCTACACGTATGTGTATGTTAGAGTTAAACCTTGTTATTATTCTGTTAATTGTAGTTTTCAGTTTTTTTTTATAATAAAGTTTTTATTATTTAAAACGCTTCTTTTAAAAAATTCTTCTTCTTCCACCCTGTCATGTCCCAAAATTAGGGCATAGGGCAAGCACTTCCCTCGGTCCATCGCCAACTCTTAGAGGTACATTGGTATGACCGCGTTACAAGCACCCGAGTTCGTGAGCAGACACAACAGCCTTCGGTGATTGATGTTATCACGAAGAGACGCTTTACGTGGCTGGGACACGTATTCCGGATGCCGCTAAAGAGTGCGGCACTTCCTACCCTTGTGGCACAGCCTCAATAAAAATTACTGGATGCTTAAATAATTATTTTTCTTTTTGCAGGTATAAAAAGGTTGGGGAACGCTGGACTCTAAACCATCGTCAACCAAAGCCACCGAAGACTTGCCCATCATCATTACGACGTCCCTAGGTAAATAGCTAATCTTAAGTAGATTGAAAATGCCTCCACAATAAATGGTCTACAAATTTTATGTAGATTCATTATCTATGTACTATATAAATTGTAGACATATTTGATTAATAAGACGGAAAAATCTTAGGCACCGTAGGCAATTTGACAGCTCTAAGTGATGCATGACTTGCCTACCTTCACGGCAGAGACGTCCCTAGGCAAAGTGCTTTAGAATGCTGTCCCTATATATTCTATTGTTTTTGACTACTAACTGTACTTGTAACAGTCCAATACACCAACAACATTTAAATTGACAAACCACACCATCTACTGAGAATTATAGCATATCCAGAAAATCTACTCTCAAACAGTGGTGGTTTCAGATGTGTTGAGGTCTGTGACACTGACAGGTTTGGAGGCACCCTTGAGAAAATTTTGCCTATGCGATAGACCAACATAACAATATGTATTAGACAATAGTTATATTCTCAGGAATTTTATGTTTTGTTTATATTAATTAACTAAGATGTCAATACTTTCTATTGAAGTAACAGCTTCGTCTGCCTCATGAAAAACCGCCACTGCTCGCAAAAATTGTAGTATTTGTTTCTTTATTTGCCGCCCCCTATGCAACACATGACCTGCCTACTCCCACAGGATGTCACTACACGAACCCATTATAGGAGATCATTGATCCAACAATCAGCCATCATATGTTCTTGAAACGCTCCGCGACATTTGATAATAATTATTAATTGTGGTTTGTTGTGTTTCCAGATTTCTCCGATATATTCTACAATACCGTCTACACCTCAGGGTACATTATAAACAAAAAGTATACCATGGATATCAATAGTCTTCCACCAGAAATATTAATCGAGATCTTCACCTACCTCTCGTTTGATGACATCATTCGAGTAGAACTAGTTTGTAAGAGATGGAAAGAGGTCAGTACGAGTCCTGGAATTTGGGATCGGATGCTGGTCAATTACGATGGTTATCGTTTTGAACTTCCCTTGCAAATGTTTATAAAAAAATATAGAAACTATGTTAAACTTATTAGATTCATTCGATTCGATTGGATTTCAATTGAAAAAGACATGGAATATATTTTTAGCAAATGTCCTAAAATCAATAAGGTTTTTGTGACTGTTGCTAAAGTATGTAGCGAACAGAACATATTTGACCATATTCATTCTCTTCGTGATTTGAAAGAGTTGAGTATTAACGACATTATTGTGGAGATGGAAGTTGGAAAGATTGATTTCAGATGCTTTCCACTATTGAATACTTTAATAATAACCGATGGTATTTCTCCCCGATGTTTTGATTCGCTTCTCGTGTGTCAAAACCTTGAGCATTTAATTTATACAACTAGAACTGAATCTGAATACAAACTCATAAAATTATTAATGCAACAAAAGCACAAGTTAAAGACGTTAGGTTTATATGGCACCGATGAGACCACTTTGCAATATATTTCAGAATGTCCAAATATTTCAAAGCTTTTATTGTTGGGATGCGATAAGTTCACAAATTCCGGCCTAAAGCATTTGAGTAATTTACAAAAGTTACAGTCATTGCTATTGTGTGATAATGACATATTTACTTCAGAAAACTTAATGGAATTATTATCAAACATGGGCAATTTAATGAAGCTTCACTTAATGGGCATTAAGAATGTTGACATAAAAGTTTTGGATGTTGTTGCAAAAAAGTGTCCTCATAAGAAGTTAAAGTTTTCATTCAGTCCGTTACTAAGCAATAAAGACAATATGATAAAAGAAATGTTTTCGAAAGAAGTTACTGTAGATTTAAAACATTGTAATTATTTTGATGCTGATAGTTCTGACGATAGTGATTATTAGATGATGGAATTGACTTACAACTCAATACAACAGCCAGCAAGACCAGAAAACAACAACTGAATATGGCGAAGGGGAGACATCCGCTCCGGGGCCCTACCAAGCCGCTGACGCCGGACCAACCCCCAATAATAAGAAAAAACATAAGACAAGGTCAAAAACCAAGGACTCCTCGCGGAACGAGTCTGCTGACCCTAAGGACCAGCCTACAAATAACAAAGATAACGAGAACGAGGCACCCAGGCCAGGCTCCGGGGCAAACCCAAGACGGCCGATATCGACCCGATCACTGAGTCGCAACATGGCGCGGCCAGAATTTCGGCAGTAATAAATAAGGTTATGGACATGATAAAGACAGACAACCGAATGTCTAACACCATTATCGTGGCCATCAACAAAGAGCTGGAAAAGGTAACCGAGGAGGCCTGGGCGCTGGCCATCCAGCTTGAGGCAAGCAAGGCTGTCCTTGAGGACCGCGCCTCCTTCCAGAGCACAATCGCAGCCGCGAGAATAACCACGAGGGACTACTCGCGGTAATCCCTCGCGGAATGTGTCCGCCGGCCCTCATTACACATAAGTAAAATTCATTTAGGCGTCTTATCATCAAACACAGCGATATCATATTTTTATCCAGGAAACAGAAATGAAAAGAAGTGCGTCACCTTTTGTTGAAGCCCGATAGAAATACAAAAAGTTCATGGCCGCACTGAGCTCGAAACAAACAAAAGTGTTTAGAGACACTGGGACTGTTGTCATACAATATACAACTTACGGACACTTCCTCACAACCATGGAAGATGTGCAAGTAGATTTACTTGTAATGGATGAGATAAACTAAAGGTATAGCTTGGAAGTGCTAGCGGTAGAGTCAATAGCTCAACTGTTGAAGATACCCAGAATCGCAATCACAGCCACAATATATCCATCTACATACTAGGTATGCGGACTCTTGATAACAGAGGTAAGAGACAAATCCATACTAGACTGTTAACTGCCAGAAATGGGAGATTCTGTTATTAACAAGTTCCCGAAAGGGAAAGAGGGAATAGCCTAGAATAGGATAGGACAGAATTAGATAAAGGATGTAAGGTCATGATATTCTACCCAACGATTGAAGCGTGTAATGTAGCCTCGAAAGACTTGCAAGATCAGGAAGCCCATGGCCCGCAAACAGCAATTAAAGAAGTCTTAAAACGAAATAATCCGAATGAACTTCGCCTTATTCTGGGGGGAAAATACGTATATCATATAATTACATATGCAACGTTGGAAGAGCATATAGGGATTTGTCATAAATTTAAACAACCTGCCACTTACGCATTCTGTACAGGGTCTACAAAAACACCTAATGACGATGGAAGATGTCAACTCAACCGGACCAAGAGTTATTGAACCAATAAGGCAAAACTAATGAGTCTGCCATGGACCAACTCATCCAGCGGATCCAAAGATCGTATCGGAACGATAAGGAATGAGCTCATTACTTCGGGCAAAAAGTAATATTGTCATTTGATACTCATCGTTTACTCAGAAGGAATTATAAATAACATGTCAACTAAAAATATAAAGTGTACAATTTGCAGAAAACAATTTGACGGAAAATGGGATCACACAAGCATCCATGCCGATACTGTAAAGATGTTAGCAAAATTGAAGCGTATGTGGTATGCATACTATTACATCCGTTTCATCAAGTTCGGCGGAAATACGTGGCAGCGAACGACGCAGGACCGAGAGTTGGAGAAAGCTTGGGGAGGCCTTCATCCAGCAGTGGATTGACCCCGGCTGATGATGATGACATCCGTTTCTGAATAAACTTTATATTCAGATTTTTCAGAATAAAAACAAACTTGTTCCACTTAAAAGGAATCCAAACATGGCCGACAGTACGGGACGCGTCCCATTCTACCCAACGATTGAAGCGTGTAATGTAGCCTCGAAAGACTTGCAAGATCAGGAAGCCCATGGCCCGCAAACAGCAATTAAAGAAGTCTTAAAACGAAATAATCCGAAGGAACTTCGCCTTATTCTGGGGGGAAAATACGTATATCATATAATTACATATGCAACGTTGGAAGAGCATATAGGGATTTGTCATAAATTTAAACAACCTGCCACTTACGCATTCTGTACAGGGTCTACAAAAACACCTAATGACGATGGAAGATGTCAACTCAACCGGACCAAGAGTTATTGAACCAATAAGGCAAAACTAATGAGTCTGCCATGGACCAACTCATCCAGCGGATCCAAAGATCGTATCGGAACGATAAGGAATGAGCTCATTACTTCGGGCAAAAAGTAATATTGTCATTTGATACTCATCGTTTACTCAGAAGGAATTATAAATAACATGTCAACTAAAAATATAAAGTGTACAATTTGCAGAAAACAATTTGACGGAAAATGGGATCACACAAGCATCCATGCCGATACTGTAAAGATGTTAGCAAAATTGAAGGGTATGTGGTATGCATACTATTACATCCGTTTCATCAAGTTCGGCGGAAATACGTGGCAGCGAACGACGCAGGACCGAGAGTTGGAGAAAGCTTGGGGAGGCCTTCATCCAGCAGTGGATTGACCCCGGCTGATGATGATGACATCCGTTTCTGAATAAACTTTATATTCAGATTTTTCAGAATAAAAACAAACTTGTTCCACTTAAAAGGAATCCAAACATGGCCGACAGTACGGGACGCGTCCCGGTCGGCGGTGGGTTTGTTTTGGGCACTCACAGAACCCGTCTTGAAACACGGACCAAAGAATCTAGCATGCGCGCGAGTCGAGCAGAGCGGCAGCCAAAGCCAGAAACGCTGCAATATCGGCGGAGATGCAAGCAATACGCGATGCTAGCGAACGATGTCGCCCGCTGCAAGACAACTGATCGCCCTGAACACGAGGCGACCGAGACCAAAAGCGCCAAACGCGCGGCTGCTTCGGCGGCGGCCAAAGCCAAGTCCTCTGTCAAATACCACTTTGAAAACGAGGAAGCAAAGGAAAGGAGAAAGGCACAGCATGAGTTTCTGAAAAACGAGGCCAAAGCAGCCAAGAGAACTGCTAAAGACCAGAAAACAACAACTGAATACGGCGAAGGGGAGAATCCGCTCCGGGGCCCTATCAAGCCGCTGACGCCGGACCAACCCCCAATAATAATAAAAAAAAAAACATAAGACAAGGTCGAAAACCAGGGACTCCTTCCTCCGGAATGAGTCCGCCGACCCTAAAGACCAGCCTACAAATAACATGGACAACGAGAACGAGGCACCCAGGCAAGGCTCCGGGGCATGAGACTAGGGGTAAGATGCAGGGTCGTGGGTGGTTTGACATTACCTCTTAAAGACTGCAGTTGGTTGTTTCAGGTTATGAACTCATTCGTTATTTTTTTTCTCTTTCTCTAAACTTTATTTGTTTCGATAATAAAACTTTAAAAAGTGCGTGCACTTCTCCCTCAGTATAACACCGCGACCTCGAGGGGCGGAGTCGAAGTCCGCCGCACGCGACGGTAGAGAACGAGGTTAACCCTTTAAAGGGAAAGGTCGAAAACGGTTCATTTCTCGACCACCTCATTTATGAGCTATAAGTCATACACTAAATATGGAAATATCAACCTTAGTGCGTCAAGACGTTGTCGAGAACGTTCTCTGGTTATGAAATAAACCATCTAATATGAAGTGTACGTCAATCGCTCGCAAGACACTATTTCAATGATTGGTCGATGTATCAGCCATTGCGCGTTTGCGGTCGCGACTCGACGAATTCGCAAGTGACACTTGACTTTGCAAGTCATTTTGTTGCCATTTATATTATGTGTTGTGAAAAAAGGTATGTACATAAGTATTTAGTATGCATTTATTTATCGATTTACATTATATTTTTTACAAATATATTGTGATAGAGTACTTGTTTCATCATTCTATTGCCAAGCGGAAAGTACATAACCTCAAATTTGCAATTCGCACGGCTGACTTCTAGAATTATTTTAAAAATAAAAAAGCAGCTTAGGCAGCTGTGTATAGTTATATTTTATTGTGAATATAGTATACTATCATAAATATATTTCAGTTTTACTCAAAATATTTGGGATCGGAAAAGTTTTCAAAATATCCTTGTGAGAGATGTCTTGGAAGATTCCGGCGGCCAACTAATAATAACTGACTAACTTAAATTCAAATTTCATCAAGTACCCTCAGTTGATAGTATTAACAATGAAAATTTGAAACGAAGCATATTATTGGATAACTTTCTATAAATTATAGTGTAGCCTAAACTGTCAACAGTGACCGCACACTGACGTGCTCTACCAACTTAATCCCTTCAAATGACCCACAGGCTACGTCAAAAAATAATTACAGAAAATAAAATAAAATAAATAATTTTATAATTGTTTAGTGACCAACCTTTAATCTTAAATGTGTATGTAGTTATAAACTATAAAACTTAATTGTGTTCCTTTGTATTGTAAATTGTGATTGTGTCTGTAAACTTGAATTAACGTAAACAATAACCAATAAAACTCTTTGGACCATTGCATCTATTAATTGGTGCGATCGTCATTTTATCATCCTGTCATCCTGATTACCAACTGTCACCATCACACATATTATATGGACTCAACTGTCAATAGTGACCGCACACGCATCATTGTCTTCATTTCAGTCGACATTTTGCAAAAAATCGTAATATTTCAATACTAATATGCATCCAATATGATCAACTCCGTACCAATATGGCAGAAGCATATAAGTCGTGTTTTGGCGATTTTGAGATTTGAATGCCAATATGTCAAAAAATGCCTACTTTATGTTATGGCAAAAGCATATATCTCTAAAACCTATAGATTTCTCGTAAAACGACTTGGAAAAACAATACATGTCATATAAATTCAAGCTCTAACAAGCCAAAAGCATATATGTCTGACATATGCGCTTTTGGCATAATATAAAATTTCAATATCTAACAAGGCAAAAGCATATGTCTGACATATACGCTTTTGGCATAATATAAAATTACGCATGCGCAGACTTATCTATGGTGTTCAGCATTTTTGGCAGCTGTTAAAATTGTGATTTTTTGTGCTTGTGTTAATAACCTCTTTTACAATGTATCAAAACCCTAGAACTTTACTAATTTTGCAAAATGCTCGAATATTGAATAATGCAAACAATAATATCCATGGAGTTGAAGGTAAGCAATAATAAACTAATCTTTTGTTTAATTCATATTGTTACAAAATTATAACCTCAAAATGTGTACAATATACTCCTAAGAAGATTTTAAATGAATCTCTGATGTATTTTAACACTTTTATGTCAAAATATTATGTGTTGATGGCAATATATGTATGGTTCCGATTGCAAATAGTAACCGACAATACATTTTGTGGGTCATGTGCTTAAAATTTCTGCATATTTTTGGTTCAGTATACTTAATAGATATTACTTTCAGGCACACCAGTATTGGAAAATAGTTATTTGAATCCAGAATCTGAAGTATGCCCAGTACAATTTGAAGGTGGGGCTTATACACAAGGTCCAAATTTCCATACTGAAGGTGAAGAAATAATTGTCACTGACTATCACAACTTTTCTGAAATTACAGATGGTAAGTAATGCAATATAATGTTGGTCAATCGATATCAGTATTTTTAGTTCTTTATAGTATCAATATAGTTAATTCTATTCAATTTGTTGATTTGTTGGTATCCTAATTAATATTATTTTTTAGATGCAGCATTGTTGGAAAATATTAATACCGATTACAAGTAGTGGAAGAAGAAGCTTATGGACATGATCAGATCTGTGTTATCGAGGAACAAACTGAGGTTGAAAATAAGTGTTATTGAAAATCATTTAAGCAGACCTGATATCCTTTCAGATGATAACCAGCTTATAAACTTTGTTGAGCCACATATTACTGAAAGACTGGAGAAAAATACTAAAAAGAAAACGTGTAACAGAAAAGAAATGAAAAAACGTAAGAGTTTAGGCCTAGATTATACCACAAGGCAAGGAATTAAAAAACCTAGAAAAGACATATTTTTCCTGCAAAACTGTTGTCGGCTAAAATGTCATGAACAGGTGGATGAAGAGCTTCAAATAAAATTATTGAAAGATTTTAATGAATTATCTCATCGTGATGATCAATCGCTATCAAACTGCATTCACATTGTAGGAAAAAAAAACGAACGAAAGAGGAGAAACCCCTCAGGCCAGATTAAAAACCGCCAAATCAGTATAATTTATAAAATTATCAATACAGAGGGACTGGAATATAAAGTATGCAAAAAAATGTTTCAACATGTCTTTGGAATCACTGCAAACAAAATAAATTTTATCATATCAAAAAAACGATTTTCCGATACAGGATTTATTGGTAATGATAATCGTGGAAAACACGAACCCATAAACAAAAAAACAAATGAAAGGGAAGAAGTTACTGCACACATAAATAGCTTTCCTAAACATGAAAGTCATTATTCACGTCGTCGCACATCCAAAGAATACCTGTCCGGGCAGCTAAACATATCAAAAATGTTTGAAATGTATTGTGATATGCAAATGGAAAAAAATATGATTCCTGTGTCATATTGTATGTATGCTACAATTTTTAGAAGCACCGGATATAAATTTAAAGTACCTAGCAAAGACACATGCAAAACTTGTGATACATATAATATTCAATTAAAATGTGCTACAGATTTACAAATAAAACAAAAATTGGAAATTGACAAGATTGCCCATCAGCAAGTGGCAGATGAAGGCTATGAATTAAAAAAAAACGATAAGACCAAAGCTCTCCAATCTCAAGGTAAAATTGCTTTTTTAGCATTCGACCTGCAGCAGTGTTTGCCAACGCCTTCTCTTAACTCAAATATTGTGTACTATAAAAGGCAATTGTACACATATAATTTGACCGTAAGAAATTGCACATCGAACCAAACCTCATGTTATATGTGGCACGAGGGAATCGCTGCAAGGGGAGCTAACGAAATAGCGTCTTGTGTGATAAGTCATCTGAATACCTTAACTCCAACTGTTGAAAGTGTTATTGCATTCTCTGATTCTTGTCCAGGACAAAATAAAAATAACATAATAACTGCAGCTCTATCTTACTTTGTAAGTACATCACCAACTATTCAGGTCATGGATCATAAATATTTGCTCCCAGGCCATACGCGACTTGAATGTGACACTGACCATTCACGTATTGAAAAAGCCAAGAAAACTTCCAACATAGAAATTAATATTCCCCATGATTGGTATCAGTTTGTTAGAACAGTAAGGGGCAAGAAATCTTTTATTGTTAAAGAGATGTCTCAGGATGCGATTTACAATTATTCAAGCCTACTTTCTAATCAACTGGTGAAGCGAAAAATTAATACAGTTGGAGAAAATGTCGTTTGGAACAAAATTAGATGGTTCAGGTATGAGAAGGAGTTTGGTTTAATAAAATATAAATATTCGTTACATGAAGATGACCCATTTCTTCAACTTGATTTACGCCGTACGACAAGAGGAAGAAGGAACATTGTTAACATTAAGCAATGCTATAACAGTCCTCTGCCAATAAATCAATCTAAGAAAGATGATCTCATCAGTTTATTGCCATTGATAGATCCGGTTTATCATCCATTTTATATAAATTTAAATACCTGTTAATTTTTTATATAAATACTATAAGTAATACTCATAAACAACTGTTTACTATCTATTATTATCACTGTTAGTTTAATTTTATCATGTTTTCATTTAATTTCCATGCCCTTGTTTTAGTTTTTCTATAAAAAAACATCTATTATTGTAAATGATATGTCAAAATGTTGAAAATATTTTTATGCCAAAACCCCATATGTCATTAAATGCTCAATAACTCATGTAATTACTTAATTTTCTTTTTTTAATAAATATATTTTTAAAATATATTAGTTTTTACCAACTATTATTAATCTGTTAGTTTCATTTTATCGTGTGTTCATTTAATTTCCAAGATCTTGTTTTAATTTTATAAGTTTTCTATAATAAAACATATATTATTGTAAATGATATGTCAAAATGTTGAAAATATTTTTATGCCAAAACCTCATATGTCATTAAATGCTCAATAACTCATTGAATTACTTGATTTTCTTATTTTATTAAATATATTTCAAAACTATACTAGTTATTTTATAATAATAACATTAAACAATCCAATTTCCTTCATATCCTGATTTGTGACACTTCTTTAAACCTTAAAAACCTTCTCCTGTAAAATGCGAAAAAATGACTTATATGCTTCTGCCATATAGGTACGGAACTATTCTTAACATAGACATAAATAAATATATTTATTGAGAAGCAACTGGACAAACGACCCAAATCTTACCGAAAAAATACGAAGCTGCTGGGGTGGGGTGTTGAACAGAAATCAATGCGCTAGTATTTTCATTACAAAATGGCGGCCATTTTCAAACTGATTTGTCGGCCGACGACGCATGCCCTGTGTTCAATTCGTGACACGTACGGAAAAGTCACACTTGCGGACTGACTAAGCGCTCCGATACCTGTCCAGATCTAATTCCATCTGCCGAATTATCTACTTCCGATAATCCGCTGAACACCGATTCCCTGATTCCAGAGACATACTAACAAATTACCAAATTACTTTCAACACCGCAAGTACCAAAGAAGACCAAACTGCCTGGAAACACCATGGAGCAGACACCGTCCGAATTAACCAGACTGGGAAACTCCAGACCGACCAGGCTCCGAGACTTCCTGACGCTACACATCCTACTGCTGACTGCCTATCAGGACGAAGCCATAACATCACTTCACGTCGAACCATCCACCCGCACACACACCAGTAGCAACACAACAAAGAACACGCCGCAAAGTACTACATACACATGTACCAATCAGAGCCAGAAATCCACCCACCGATCACCAACAATCACGACGCCAGTCAAGGAAGCAGACCCTCCCTCATCCAGATGGAATGAAGACAATCGCCTAAATATAGTCATAAGAGGCTTCCCGATAGGCATCAACACTGAAGACATCGCAGACGACGTAACGCACAAAGGCTTCCCGATCATCAGCGTCCGGAGGATGACCCGGGGCAGGAATCAACATCCGATGCCTCTTGTCCTGGTCAAACTCCTGGACAACGACAGAGGGAAGCAAATCTTCAACCTGAAACAAGCACTTTACCACAGAATACAGATCGAGCTACCAAGACGAAACATCAGCAGAGGTCATCAACAATGCGCTAGATATTCCACCCGCCAAGATCAAGTCGAGCAACTCACCCACTACAACAGACCACGACACCAGCATCACCAACACCAGAACACACACAAGTCGGAGGAAATTCTACAATTTCTCAACGACTTACTCGATCAAAACAGTCGGATGCAACGACCGGATCTACAGGCAGAAGACGAAACGCGAAATGCGAACCGACGAATTACCCCCTGAGAACTCCACGCACCGCCTGGACAACACAGCACAAGACGATGGCAAGACATAGGACGATGAGCATAGCACTGCCGACGCCGCAGTCCCACCCACACCGACCGGATCACCTACTACACCGATCAGACCACCCAAAGCCAGAGTCCCTGGAAGTAGACGACACTGGCACCCCGACAACCGACCCCGAAGAGATCCCAGAAAACGAAATGGAGAATACCGAAATTGAGACAAGCATCGAGCGACAGATTCAAGAATTTCACCAAGACATGATGGAAAACAAAGACAAGCTCAAGTGACGCTACCACAACACCGATTGATCTCAACGGAAATTTCTGTTCGATCACATCTGCTCTTGACGTGTCTGCTATGAGATACTGCGAACCGTGACTTTGAAAAAAACCGCAGGCCGCGAATTAAATTTCCATCATCGGATCGAGCATAGGCTCCCAACATTATCAGTGGCAGTGCGCCCACACTTATTGTAATCGGTCAGCGGCTACCCTTATTCCAAAAATAAGGCCTATTTTTAGTGATTTATGACGATCATACACCAAAGTATATAAGTAAGTATTTCCAACACTCGACAGTCAATCATAAATATATTTTTAGCAAATGTCCTAAAATCAATACACTTGTGACTCATGCTTTTGTACGTAGGCGATAAGGAAATATTTGACCATCGTGATTTCGTCGACCCTATAACACGAGCTCACACCCACAAGGCGGAGCGAATGCGGGGATCAGTGAAATGGGGTAATAAAAAGAATATTGCTCCAGTCTTACGAATATATGTGGAGGACGAGATTGGACGGTTGCGACCCATTTATAGTGATTCCAGAGGACATTGTTCATTTTTTGGAATTCCATAAATGAAGAATCGTAGAGAGAGAACAGGGTGAAAGATCCCGGCGGAGAGACGATTTCTGTATGACATGAATATGTAATTCCTATTATTGCAAAGAATAATCCAGGACTCGAGCAGGAAGCATTCCGCTTCCTCGTGCTAAAGCGGCAGCTGGCCGCCATCCTTCGGTCCGGAGCGAGGTCGGAAGATATGCCGAGAGCTTCTACAGCCTCATGAAATCGTTTGACGCTCAGTTTAAAAAACTGAGGAAAGACGTTAGAAATCTAAACGCAGATCACGTAGAGAAAAAATGGAATAACAAACTCTAAGAGATCTAGAAAAGGGCAGTAATCCCTTCTGGGGAAATCCTCCCACAGAGGAAAAACTTGAGGTATCTGTGGATAGCCTCCAAAATCAATTTACCCCCAACGAGTTAGATTACACAAATAATCACTCAGACGACACGTTAACTCTACCATCAGTAGAGCCAGCGCTATAGTCCATGACAAGCCATCACCTCCGATAATCCCAGCCTAAACTCGAGACGTTGAATACTTAATCAAGCGACTTAAAAATCGCAAAGCGCCTGCCAACGAATGATAGGCATTTACCAAAAAAGGCATACTAGCTTTGACAGATTATTTATAGTAGATTTGATTAGTATAGTGATCCGTATAGACACCATTTCATTCGAAATTTTCTACGCAAAGTTTATAATTTCGATGTTAATTATTATTTACAGACATACACAAATACACTTATCATCAATTTTTAAATGTTATTATAAAATAAATATTCGTTTCTAGTGAGAAAAAAATACGTAAATAAACACAAATATTACGAACAAAATCTATTTCCGTAAAATTCCTACATCCCCTTGTATGCTCTTTTGAAAAACATTTTGAATTCCTGTCGAAGATTCCAGGCTCAAATTGGAAACGGCTGTGTTCAAAATTTTAGAAGTCGTTTAGGAGTCGGATTGCATGCATTGAAATTGGATCGCGATAATAATAATTATTCGATATTATTTATTTTGTGATTTTGTCATTTTATATCTATTTTTTACTATTTTTATTACACAATACATTATAGCGGTGTTTCCCGACCAGTGTCGCGAGAGCAAATTATAGTAAAAGCAAATGTATAAAAATATATTTTTTTAAATTTATATTACTACTTGATTTATAGTATATTACTACTTGATACTACATGATTTACACTTAATAACAATGTTTGTGACAAATAAAAACTAATACCAGTCAATGTTTGTTTAAATTATTTCGACCTGTTCACCCAAACTCATACATAGACATTTTAATGTATTCAAATTAAAAAAGGACAATTACTATCATCTATAACACTACAATATTCAAATAAAAATTTCAAACAAATAAACAGAAATCAACCACTTTCTTGGGGTGATATTATAGACTACAGCAAACCAGCGGTTCCCATTATTATTATACTGTTCTTATTTTGATTGGATAGTAATATAATGAAATAAATTTAGCGGATCTCAACATGTTATAACGAGAAATCTTTTTCTCAGATTATCTCACAATTTTTTTCATAGATTGTTATTTGCCCTGCTAAATTTCAATTATAAAAAAGTTGTTCCTGTCATTTCCTCTAATAAAATTATGATAAAATGTAAACAATAAATGCATAACAATGATAAATGCAAGACAGAAACTGTTGAACAGAGTGATATATTTTTCAATTATATTTCAAGTTCCTACCCAAGTAAGTTTATATAATAAGACTATATCTATCTATACCTACTTGCTTTTGCAATATATTGCAATTTAAAAATATTCTTTTTGATGTTGAGAGGCAGTAAATATGTTTTACTATATTTTACTATGCAAGAAAAACAAGAGTAGCATAATAATATTCAAAAAAGTGTGAGATAAATTTAGATAGAAAAATCTTTTTATTAAATGTTGACAACTACTGCAATTGATTTGCTATAGTTTATTACACAATAAAAATAATTTTTATAATACTTACCAAATTACCATTGGGAAAAGTGCGAGATAAATTTAGAAAAAAAAATCTTTTTTTGAATTGTTGAGAACCGCTGATTGATTTACGATATAGTTTATAAGGCATTCGAAATAATTCCTATATATGATAATTACCATCGGAAAAATCATTGAAAAACCATTTGAAAAAAATCTTTTTATAAAATGTTTAGAACTACTAAAATTGGTTTTTATTATGTTATCAATATATAGTTATAGTATATTACCACCCTGTCGTCGATTAAAAACACTGTATTTTTACTTAGCAGGGAAAAATAACAATGCATGAAAAAAATTGTGAGATAAACTGAGAAAAAGATTTCTTGTTATAAAATGTTGAGAACCGCTAAATTTATTTAATTATATTACTATTCAATCAAAATAAGAACAGTATAATAATATCTAATCATTTGAAAAAAATGAAATTTCTTATAAGTACAAAAAAAATGAGAGCCGCTGGTTTGCTATAGTCTACTATATAATCAAAATAATAAATTATAGTAGAATAACAATCGCTGGAACAAAACTTATCAGGTGAATTTAGAAAAAAAAATATTTTTATAAAATCTTTAGAACCACCGAATTTATTTTACAATATTTTACTGTCCAACCAAAATAAGAATAGTATTATAATAATAATTATAAAAAATTAAATTTATTATGCAATCAAGATAATATAATAGGTGTAATAATAATCATTCGAAGAAAGTCTGAGGTAAAATTATTTAGAAAAAAACTTTTTATGAAATGTTGAGAACTACTGAATTTATTTGACTATAATTCACTATCCAAGTAGTATTATAGTTTTATAAAAATATATATTTTATAAAATGTTGAGAACAACTGACCTTGCTTTTACTATACTGTGCTGTCGCTCTACACTGGTTGGGAAGCACTGCTATAATGTATTGTGTAATAAAAAAAGTAATAGTAGGTACATAATAAAAAAATATTCTAAATTAACTCACTCCCAAGATGTGTATGTGTATGGGCATTTTCGCCAAAGTTTGTACATTGCATTTTTGGCATGTCCCATGACTTTGATTGATTTTTTCATAGTTATTATATTATAGAATATTGGAAAGTTATGTATTTTTAACATGCAAATTTATTAATTTACTTTATTCGATCAGTTAAATACAACTGTCTGACCTGTATACATTTTTAATTGATTATTTAGATCGAAAGGTAGTGTGTTTTTACCATGTCCCACTCCTAAATTCAAATAAACAAAGTCTGATTTCGTCATTAATTTTGAGTGTGTAAAATTAAATTCGTAGTGTCTTCAACAGCTTACATTATATATTTTTGGAAAATATACAGTTTTTCCGTAAATTTTGACCAATATTGAAAAAATCACGTTTAAAGTGTGTCCCAGGATATTTGAAAAAGTGGAATTTTACATTCCGTTACCATGATTTTAGCATGAAGGCGAAAAATTTCCACTATAAATATGTATTTTTTTAATGTAGCAACACTTTTGTTGCTACATTAATGTAGCAACACACTGATCGCCATTTACAATTTAAATTGTCGGTGTGTGTCGGTATCGCTATCGGAACAGGTTGCTTTCTGAGTTGGTCATTTAAGAAGTTCCACTACTGTTACCACGATTTGTAAGGTAAGAAATCACATATTTCTATTTCACATACTATACATATGGAGCTTATCTTTCATACTACAGATATAATAAAACATATCGCAGGTTTAACAATAAAACTAAGCTAAATTTTGGCTTCAACCACTTCTAAAACAGAATCCGTTACTTCCACTCCGAAACTATATTGGTGGTAACGTATATGTCCAATGTAAAAGTAACGAAATGGAATGCATAAAGTTGGGTTTACATTGTGTGTTTAGTTCTTCATAGATTATAAAAAGTTTTATTTTGTCTGTTCGTATGAAAAACAAAAATATTTTCATTAAAAAATATAGAAAATAACCTGACTATATAAAAAAGATTAAAAAAGTATGTGATATGTCTGAATACGCGATTTGAGGAGTATGTATGTATTTTTTACGATCATTGTCGAATGCTAATAGTTATCATTCATCATCATCGTGGGTTCTTTATGATAATTAGTTGTCGTTTGTAATTGAAAGACTTTGTTAGTGATTGACTGTGTATCTGTGTTTTGTGTCTTTTTTATAATCATGAAATGCTTATCGTTGCTTTTAATTGTTATCGTGGCCATTGTCAAATCACAGCAACTCTGAATCTGTATATAAAAAACAAAAAACTTTGTTTCTTTATATCTCAGTTTTACCATGCTGAAAGGTCAGTTTGATCAATGTTGTATTTTAATCTACTGCATTGAGTTTGTGTTTTTGATTCAATTACCCACTGTATTTTTAAATATTAATTATTCTCATCGAAGTAAGTTCACTTTTTCTAATTAACAACATGTAATTGTGAAGAGACCTTAAATATAGTCATATTTGTGTAAATGTGTAGGCTTTACGTTACTTAGAATGGGATTGTTATGTTGTGTATCCCTATTGACTTTGTTAAAATATTTTGATTGTTTTAAGAAAAATAATAAATGTATTTTTTTGTAAATTGAAGTCTGCCTTATTTATTCTAATGTCGAAAATATAGGTACCTAAAATAAACTATACAAACTGAAGTATGCCTTGTTATTTATTACAATGTTGGAAAATATATTTTATAATACCCACTATACAACACAACTCTGGCCATTAGACCAGGTGTAGATCGAAAAAACAGGTATGTAATGAACATTAATTTGATAAAAATAATTCTGTTGGACCAGAGCCAACAGTTCCAGCTGACGACTAAAACGAATTTCTTAAGAAATCTGCTCGGAAAATCCAAATTGTATCATGGAGCCATTTTTTGGATACATTCATTATAATAGAAAAAATACTATAGATTTCTAGTGGTGAAGAAGTCAACTGTCATCTGTCAAGGTACAGCATAACCATAGACGAAAAATATGGTACAACTAACTTATTTATTAGTCTATGGTATAACTCTCATTGGAGTGCCAGAGAAGAATACTATCCTACAAAATTTTTAAAAGCGGCCAACTAAATTATTTCTGCCCAAATCTTAATCTATTGAGATCTATATGAGAATCTATCTAGATCATTGGGAAGGCGGAATAACAATTGGTAGCCAGAAAATAAGCAACTTAAGATTCGCAGATGACACCACACTAATTGCTGCTGATGAAAGAGAACTCACAGAGTTGCTACACCACGTAGAGGAAGAGAGTCGCAAATACGGCCTCCTTATTAATAGGAATAACACCGAGTTAATGGTTGTTGATCGGGCTAACCTTCTACCAACAGCAAGTATACTCCAAAACCTCGAAACAGTCAACGATTGACCAGCAAACGAATATAAGAAGGCGCACACAGATTGTAAAAAATGCGATGACACATCTTACCACTATGTGGAAGGAACTGGGAATTTCGATTGCCACAAAAATGATGCTTGTGCAAACATTATTGTTCTCGATATCTCTATACAGAGTCGAGTCGTGGACCCTGAAGGCAATTGATGTGAGTTGTGGCGTTGGCGCCAAATGCTTCGTATTTCTTGGACGGATCACAGGACGAACAAGCCAGTCAATAATCCAGAGACTGAAGATAAAGGAACGACAATATGTCTGAGACAAATTCTTGGACCTATTTTCAGGCGCGGACCGGACAATCTGGGGAGACTGGTGGTTGAAGGTGGCCTCCAGGGAAGGGGATGCAGAGGAAGAGCGTCTGCGCGCTGGAGCGACCAAGCGATAGAGCTAACTGGGGGCACCATCCATTTTGCCCTGAGAGAAGCGGAAGATCGAGAAGGATGGAAAGTCTTAGTCGCTCAAAGGATGACAAAATTCAAATGTGGTCACGATCCTCAGCCATGAGTGTACGACCAAGAAGAAGAGACCGTTTAAGGATATTATGATCATATATAATATTCATCTGTGTAAGATTCATTGAATTCGAATTGTTAACAGAAGCTGAACGAATGACATACATCTTAGAAAAATGCCCTAATATAAATAAAACATGCTTTAACTTGTGTGACTTCAATTTAAAAACGATTATTGATGAAGAGCTACCAGAAGTTCAACCAACGGTTGATACTTGCGAAAATGTTGACCTTCAAATTAATATTGCACAGTCGACAACTACTACGCCAACTCCCAATATCCATGGGGATCATCAAGAAAATAGGAAAAAGTAAAGTCAATAAAGATCCTAAAATTTGGAAGAGAAACACAAACAAGAAACTACGCATGGAAGGAAAAGAGTATCTTGGCTACAGGCGAGGAGAGAAAACAGGAAATAAGTTTCAGGTGATAAATGATACTCTGAGAAGTGTCAGAAAAATGGGCCCCCCGTGTACATCCAATAGTTGCTTCAAGTCAAAGTTTCGAGGGTGCCATCAAATAGATGAAGAGAAAAGGAAAACCATATTTAATTCTTTTTGGTCTATAATGGAATGGGATCAACGAAAAACGTTTTTGTGCTCACACGTGCAATGTGTTGAAATTAAACAAAAAAAGTGCAAAAGCGAAAACTCAAGACGAGAAGGCAGTCGACAATATTTTTTGACCTCAAATGGCTCCAGAGTACAAGTGTGCCAAAAACTGTTTTTGAGTACTTTTGGAACCAAAGAGTGGACTCTTAGATATTGGATTGGTAAGTCAGAAAATGGCATGACACCAAAATCTGCTTTGACGAAAAATGCTCGTACGTCTCCAAAAAAGAAAGCGGAAACAGGGTTCCTTCTGCAGTTTTTTGACAAACTGCCGAAATTACCGTCTCATTATTGTAGACAAACGACTTCGAGGCTATATTTCGAGCCGATTATTACAAGTATGTCGCAACTGCACGACTTGTACAAACAGGAATGCGACACTGATGGACAGAGGACAGTAGTTAGTAGATGGTTGTTCGACAATAATTTCCTCAAACAAAATTTAAGTTTGTTTAGGCCAAAGAATGATGAGTGTGATGAATGTTGCTCTCACAAACATGGCAACACCTCATACATGGTTTGGAGTGAGCATAATAAAAGAAAAGACCTCGCAAGGTCCGAAAAAGATGCTGACAAAAAACTTGCCATCTTAGGCCAGTGCCATGTTTTCACACAAGATCTCCATGCCGTGAGGTTGGTTCCAAAACTTCAAGCCAGCACTCTTTATTTTAAAACTAAGTTTTGTGTTCACAACTTCACTATGTTTAATTTAGAAAACCATGACGCAACTTGTTATTGGTATGACGTTAGTATCGTCAGTGTTTGTTACCTGTATAATAGATTGTGTAGAAACAGAACTTAAGAAAAGAGTACTTCCAGTCATTTTATATTCAGATGGTTGTGGTTTTCAGAATCGAAACGTGGTACTAAGTATTGCTCTGCTAAATTTAGCGATGCGGTATAGCATTACGATAACACAAAAATATTTAGAAAAAGGGCACACGCAAATGGAGTGCGATTCAGTGCACAGCACTATAGAATGCAAGCTAAAAAAAAAAAGAGATTTTGTTGTCTAGCCAATATGCGACGATTACCAAAGAGGCGAAAAAAAATCCTAAACCATACATCGTTCACCTATTAGATTACAATTTTTTAATAATTATTCCGATAAAAGAAAATTCGTTTATGATTTCATAAGACCAGGAAGAATGGTTAACGACCCTACCGTGGTGGACTTAAGGGTTCTACAATATGATGCTTACGGTTACATTAAGTACAAATTGAATTACGAAGATGAATTAATGGACCTACCTCGAAGATCAAAATCCTTCTCAGCACTTCCGCAAACTAATCTGCCTAAACTGTACAATCGGCGTTTGCCAATAAAAGAATCCAAATGGAAACACCTCCAGGAATTGAAAAATGTGATGCCTTCTGACTGTCATAGTTTTTACGATTTATTACCACATGAGTGAATTATTATGTGCATATGTACCTATAGTAATACTTTCTAAATGTAGTTTTTCTCTTTTGCATTATTTTTTAACAATATTTATGAACGCTACCTATCTGTCTTGTGGTTGGGCATGTCAACAATCGAAGAATGTGCATGAGGCAATGCATGAATGTGGAGGAAGCAAGATTTATGTTTAGATTTAACTAAAATGTGTGGCGTTTGAATTTGAAAAAAAAGGTTTCGTTTTATAACTTCTTTTATTAATAACATGGTAAATGATAACCTGTTATGTGTTAAAGATTATAAGTGTTATGTTGAATTCACCGTCTTTTTTCTATTCTTTAACAATCTGTTTATTTTATTTTTCCGCACAAACATTTTTTAAGCCATAAACACATTTTTTTGTAGTAGTGACTATTAAAATTATAAGAGGCAATACAGCGTATGTCATAAAAATGCTAAATCCTGAGCGAAAACACTGCATTAGTCCCGCAACAACTTAACCAAGCACTTTCGAAATTAAATGTTAATCCGTAGGCGTAAATGAAGTTAAAAGGTATCTATTTTCAATTTTTTTGAGACGTTTTTTGTTTCCCCTGAAAATTTTAATTAATTGACTTCCGCGGTGTTGTTTCTTAAGCGACGATAAGCTCGAGCATTTAATATTGTGCGTAAAAAATATCACGCAAGAAAACATAATAAAATTGCTAATGCAACAAAAAGACAAACTGATAAAGTTGCACATCCTTAGTCAAGAGAAATATTAGACAGGATGTTCATATACATTTCAGAATGTCAGAATATTTCGAATCTAAAGATTAAGGATTGCTCAAGGTTAACAGAGCTTGGAAAGACCGCATAGTTGAATTCAACTGTATTTCTGACAGGGTCGCAAGCGTGATAATCAAAATCAATGCTGGGTACCGAATTCAGACTTTGCAAGCATATGCTCTAACACAGCTATCCTGATGAGAAAGTGTTTTACGAGGAAATAACAGCTTTGAAAAATAACCACTTCAACATCATAATAGGAGATTTCAATGCACGTATTAGATCATACCAGATGTGACGTAGCGGTCGGACATGGCTCAAGGGATGGTGGAGAGGACATGCTTGTGGAGGTTGCTAAAACCAACAATCTTCGAATCTAGTAATAGCTGAGGAGGACGATGACCGAAGGTACCACTCCGACAACCAATAAGCCACGAGGACAACACCCTAGAGGACCTCCAAAAATACTTCCAGCAGAATTAAAACCCCTCCCTAATCCCAAGCCGAAATAAAAGCGGCCGACATCCACCCAAGGCATTGAATTGTTGTCTTCGATGAACGATCCCAACAAAGATTTTTTAATAAGATACTTAACCAAGTCTCAAGAAAGTCCGGTTAACAAAAAGTATTCTGCGGAACTTCGGAAATTTGCCATTACATTACATTATTATTCGCCTGCAGCTTATAGATATGTACGGCAAATTTTCAACACGTGTTTGCCGCACGAAAAACACTTTCGAAATGGTATAGACAAGTTAATTGCGATCCAGGATTTACACAGGAGTCGATCGAAGCTGTTATGCTCAAATCTGATAATAGCACTCATCCTCTTGTTTGTTCCCTGATAATGGATGAGATGAGTGTCAGAAAACAGTTAGAACGAGTTGGTGATAAAGAAATGGGATACGTTAACTTTGGTGCTAATTTTGAAGGAGATCAAATACCCCTTGCACGTGAGATACTAACTTTTATGGTTGTTTGTGTCAACGAGTCATGGAAACTTCCACTTGGATATTTTCCAATCGATGGGATTTCCGGGGAACAGAAGGGAGTTTTAGTAAAACAATGCCTTCAAATTTTAAAGGAATGCAATGTACATGTAATATCTTTAACGTTTGATGGTGCACCTGCTAATATTACAATGGCGAAACAGTTGGGTTGTTGTTTCGATGAAGAAAATTTTGTACCATATTTTGTTTTTGATAACCAAAAAATAGTTGTTATTTTAGATCCTTGTCATATGATTAAACTTATTCGAAATGCTTTGGGGGATAGAAAACTTATAATAGATTCAAATGGGGGACTTATTAGATGGGATTTAATTGTTAATTTACAAATATTACAAAGCAGTGAGGGGCTTCATCTAGCAAATAAATTTAAAAAAACGCACGTAGAATACACTAAACAAAAAATGAAAGTTCGATTGGCTGTTCAGTTGTTCAGCGATTCTGTAGCTGATGCTATATAATTCTGTGCTTATCAACTAGAGCTGCCAGTTTGCTAATTGTGAACCGACAGTAAAATTCATTAGACATATGAATAAACTTTTTGATATATTTAATTCCAGAAGTAATAATAATTGTTCAGGGAAGTGGAAAAAGCCTGTATGTTCTGAGAATTACCCTGCTATTTCTTCATTTCTCTCTGAAGTATATGTCTACATTGGAGGTCTTAAATTTAGAAATGGGAAAAGGGTCATTAATAGCAACAAAAAAACAGGTTTCTTAGGATTTCAATGTTGTATAAAAAGTTTAGAATTTTTATATCATAATACAATAACTTCACAACTTTCTAATTTAACTTATTTAACTATGTATAAGTTTTCGCAGGATCACATAGAAATATTTTTTGGACAAATACGTGCGCAAGGTGGGTATAACAACAACCCAACAGTTCGTCAATTTAGATCAGCTTATAAAAAAATATTGATTAATGCCGAACTCAAGGCTTCTTTCACCGGTAATTGCATTCCTTTAGATCACATATCAATTCTAAATTGCTCTAGCAACCCCAACAGCATAATCAACTCTTCATCATCTAGGGCTAGAATATGCGATGATGGGGACATAAATTCCAGTTCCGGAGATATTGATTTTGACGATATTCTTGATTCAATTTATATAAGCAACTATGTCGGCGAAGTCGTAACATATATTGCCGGATTCGTTGTCAGGCATTTGCGGAAAATGTTAAAGTGTGAAAAGTGTCTGTCAGCGATCACAGGTGTCAGGGAGAATCTCATGGAGCCGTTGATCGTTGCAAAAGATAGAGGTGGCTTAGTGTACCCCTCAATGGATGTAATTTCCATTTGTACACGCAGTGAAAAAATCTTTAGAGAAGCCCTGCATCAAAGCGGAGGCATTCGTATGCATCCAAAATTTAATTTAGAATATTTAAATAATAAACTTTTAAAATATTTTGTTAATAGCAACTGTATTTTTAGAGAATTAGATAATCACATGTATGATACTTCGCCATTAACAAACCATGTCACAAATTTAATGAAACTAGTTTCAAAAAAATATTTAGAAATAAGATATCATTATTTAGCGAAAAATGCAGAGCAACCAATCAACCATATTAGACAATATTTTAATAGATTAATTATACTTAGGAATCAATAGTTTTTCAAACCATTTTCGTTTTAAATAATCGATTTTTTTGTATGAATTCATATTATATATGCAGGGCTTCTCTGATAATAATATTATGTTAAATAGATAAAATATTGTAATTAACTATATAATCAAATTTTCAACATACCTACCTGTATTTTGTGTCTAATAGGTTTATATAACCAAGTAATTTTATACACAATATGTCAAAAACGAACCCATGTTATATTTTTATTTCATAAAATATTTTCAAAATACACATGTGTAAATAGGTAGGTAATATAATATACTTTTTTTTTGTTTGTAACTGTAATTATTTGTGTTTTTTATTTAACCGTTTTATCTAAACAAAAATGCTATGTTATTTTATATAGAACAATATGTAAAAACAAGACCATATTTCTTATTCCAATATTTAACCATTTGCTATTAACTGATTTGTGTATAATTTTTCATAATATTATTGTGTTTTTTGTGTTATTAAAAATAAAATACTTACATCCATTTGCATTATTTTTTCTTACCCTGAATCCTAATAAAGTTTTTATTGCGGGAACTTTTTATAATGAAAATACGTTTATCATAAATTGGTTGTAAGCTTGTGTTGATAAAAAAAAATACTCAGTGGGGCGTTTTTATGTCCGAGTATGGCCCATTTGCAGCAAAGTGTACCTAATTTCAGAGAGGTAGAGCTTTCTATCACAAAACGAGTACACACTGACATTTGTGTGCTACCTCTGGGGGAGGAGTCCAATCTCTTTGGAGTCCCCTGATGTGTGTGTTATCTAGGAATAAGGTCTGTAATATTATAATAATTTGTATTGGGCTGTCTCTACGTTTTTCTTTTTATTGTACATCCTCCCGGATATCCGCCTCATTTGAAACTCGCGCTATCAATCTGCAAATCAGTGCCATCTGCAGAAACCCGATAGAGGCATATTTATCTGAGACACAATCCCTGTCTCGAACTAAATAATTATTAATATTAAAGAGATTTGTGAGAGACTGCAACCCGCGTCTCACCCGGCAAACCAATAGTAAAATAAATTTACTAATATTATTTTCAAGTCTTCTCGCGAACTTTGAATTTGAATTTTATAAGACAAAGAACTTGTTAATAAATATTTGATATACTATTGCCATTATATAACCTGTGTAATTTACCCCTGTATTTCTCTCGCCTTATTGCAATAAACGCCCATCAAGGCAAACTAACTGAGCGTTTGACTTTGCCCTGCCGAAAACGAATCGGGTACAGTCAACTAGACGCACTTGTATGAGTGAGCTTGGGGGTGGAATTTCTAAGAAATGCGCTCAGGATGATGTGACGCATTCGGAGTAATCTTATTATTCTAGAGAAACAGTCCCGACGCGACTTTACGTGCTATTAATTATAAACGAATTAGTAAAGTAACGCGCCCAGTATGTTAAATTATTTTTTAACATACTGGGCACATAAGTCCCACTTCGGCGTCATACCCCACAACTAATCTAAAATTGATGAACAAGGTTTCTTCATGTATGCTTAGCTAAATACGCCAAATCAGGGAGGTGTGACATCCTGAGCCCAAACCATCTAAGTTGATACAAGGGGTAGTTCATCATTATACACGTGATCCCGTTGATCTTTGGGGATACATTTTGGACATGATAACGAAATTTCCACATCTGAGATTCCATTATTTCTTTCTAATGGGGAAATTTGCTTTGATAAACAAGTGCTAAACACTGGATAGGGACAGGTGGAGGGAGCTGTTGGAGGAGGCCACGACCCACACCGGGTTGTCGCGCCCCTGATGATGATGATGAAACGAGTGCTTTGGATTACATACACATATTTGGAACAAATTATGCTCGCAATCCGAGGTCTGACAGTATACAAATTTTTAATGAGTGGTTTCAGCCATTCACCCTAACCCCCATTCATTGCTCTGGATCAAACAACCATTAAAAAATTTGACTTTCTAAATAGGTACCTAGAAAGCCCATCGAAGGATGTAAAAAAAATCTAAATCCTTGTTGATGATTACGACTTTATATTGGCAACTATAGTTTAGGAAGATTGCTCAAGTCCATCTATAAAGTTGGTAACTAATCCCATCATCATGTTTTTAAACTTTCAAAGAAAATGTCTTTTTAAAAGTAATAGGGGAAGGTTGCCCAAGTCGTACTGCCCACTGCAATATTTCGGCAAAGGGGTCACAACATCGAATCTATCGATCAGAAAGTGTACCCACTAATCAGTAATTCATGCTGAATCGCATTCAGCAATATGCAACCAAAACGTTTTGCATAGAAATATTCATTTGGTAAGTATTTTGGCTTTGTGAAGATTCGATTTTCCCATCAAACAACCTCAGCATCCCAGCATCACATCACTACACAAGGTCACCTACCTTTCTGTCGCCCACGTAGACTCAACCCGGTTAAACATGATTTAGCAAAAAAACAAATTTCAAACGATGCTACAACTAGGAATTTGAAAAATGCGGTATCATCACACAGATGAACATTTCATGTTTTGGCTTTCATTTTTTCAGCGGAATATGCCTCATTGCACAACACTGTAAACCCATTAAATAAAAAAAAATAAAAAAACTGAGGTAAGGTGAAATTGAATCGAAAAATAGTGGCTCTCTGTTGGCAGAGATCGGTACCAACCGATCCTACAGATGCTCCATTTTTGTGAATCAAATGCGACCACCACAAATGGGTATGTTAAAATACGATTACTTCTGGAGTACACGCGCAACATTTTTAGAGACAATGCTCCCGCACCAAAACTTATGCATTGACAAAAGTATTGTTTTCAAAAATAGACTCAACTTTACAACAGTTTATACCGTCAAAAGAGCATCGTTTTGGAATAAATGTTTGTTTTGTGCGATGTGATGACCGGTTATATAATCGATTTCATTATATATATTGTGGCGAAGGCAAAGATATTATAGTGGACGACCAAAATCCAAAATTCGGGAATTTCTGGTGCGGTGGTGACCACGTTATTGAAAGATGATATCAGCAAAGGTCACACCTTATATGTGATAATTGGTACTCCAGCCCAGCTCTCTTTAAATATCTCCACAGTAATAAAACCAATGCTTGTGGCACGGTTAGGAAGATCCGGAAGGAGATGCTGAGTTTTAAAGGGTTGAAAGATGGAGAGACTTGAGATAAATCAAAAAGCCCACTATTGACTCTTAAATGGCACGATAGGAGGGATGTGCGTATGTTGACCACGCTTCATGATGACTCGTTTGAAACAACGGGAAAAAGTAATTTTAATAAATAAACAGACTGGAGAGAACTAAATGAGGATACAGGTAAATTTTTACCAAATTCTCAAGAAACTATTATGCTAACCGAAGAATGTTCGAATCACATAAAGAAAATGAAAGTTCCTTAAATCTCAGTGGCGGGATCAATTCCACAAAAGTGGTAATAATAAAACATAATAAAAAAGTGAAACATAAACATGATATTGATGTACTAAGTTTTCGTCTGACCAGAAAACGTAGAAAACACCATCAGCCGTGTCATCACATTTACATACGGTGGAGTACTCTACATTTACATAAAATGGAGAGTAGTGATAGTACTTTGTATTCCAATTCATATCAATTAAACTGGAATTCTAACAAATAGCAATCCCGTTGCACGATTGTAACATTTGGTGTGACACATCGACAGACAAACTTCGCCCATACATAGCAAAAATACTCCGGAGAAAAATATTCAATACTATACATAACAACACATCACATTCAGGAATCAGGGCAACACGGAAATCCATTTTAAGCAAATACTCTTGGTCAAGCATGAATACAGACATATACTCCTGGGCAGAGGCATGCATAGGCTGTAAGACTGCGAAGATACATGGACCCCGATATCTACCTAAAGGAAAAGGATGTCGCCGATGAGAATTGTATAGATTATTAGGTATGATACTACTCGTACGTTGGTTGGGTACCAAGGGGGCTAGCAGACCATAATATGCCGCATACCTAGTTGCGGAAGTTACCAAAGGGCGGCACATTTAAGTAGGAATCATTCGCCCATATTACCATACCAATATATTTATGGATTATCGATTCATTTCATTCGAAATAATTAGGTATGTTGCCGTCAGGACAAACGATGCATTTTGGCCATTTACAATTAGAAATGGTGACTGAAGTATTCACCTACCTACTGATACACCCCTGTTACAGGCGGGCTTCTCCCGGTGTAAAATAATCATTTAGTAGCTATAAGTCGAAACGTAACCCTGACCTCTAGAAACGGCTTCATAAAACATCTAATCTGATTCCTTGCTCAACCACGTATTTTTTATTCATAAGTAAAGGCCTTCGTCCGGTGTGTGAAAATCGCATATTGGGCGGAGGTGTAATTAAGATAAATTTAATTTAATTTAAAAAGTATAAATGATGATGGATGAAAGCGATAATTTTAAGACTAAATATAAGTATTCAAATATAATAAATTTTGCCGGCAACGTTGAAGTCTTCGCGCGCCTGCGCCGAGGTGGTCCTCGTGATTCGTCAAATCGTAAGGATCACGCGATAAAATTTGGCCAATCACGAGAGTCCTTTTTGCTGAATGGTGTGGGTACGCGAAGTTTAAAAAAAAAAAAAAAGTTAGTAAGCGTCCTTTGTAAACCGTGTACGGACCTGCGTAACTAATTGTAAAAACCTAAACATGTAAAGAAAGTGTAAAATATAAGCTAATACCAAGTTACACGAGACAGACGTGGTTTTATTTAATTCCACCCTCAAATATATCGTACTTTTTTTTTTTGTGAATCCGGGGTTCGATGGACACCTGAGCTAGCCGCTGGAACCCCGGGTATCTCACTACCGTTTAAGGATTTTTATCTCCCCAGTTATTCAATATAATAAGCTCGAGCATTTAATATTTTGCGTAAAAAATATCACCCAAGAAAATATAATTAAATTGTTAATGCATCAAAAAGACAAACTGATAACACTGCACATCCTTAGTCAAGAGAAATATGAGACAGGATATTCACATACATTTCAGAATATTTCGAATCTAAAGATTAAGGATTGCTCAAGGTTAACGGAGCCTGGAAAGACCGCATAGTTGAATTCAACTGTATGTCTGACAGGGTCGCAAGCGTGATAATCAAAATCAATGGCTAGGTACCGAATTCAGATTTTGCAAGCATATTCTCCGACACAGAGCCATCCTGATGAAAAAGTGTTTTACGAGGAAATAACATCTTTGAAAAATAAAAGTAAATGCCACTTCAACATCATAATGGGAGATTTCAATGTACGTATTGGATCATACCAGAGATGACGTAGCGGTCAGACATGGCTCAAGGGATGGTAGAGGGGACATGCTTGTGGAGGTTGCTAAAACCAACAATCTTCACATCTAGTTAAAGCCGAGGAGGATGATAACCGAAGGTACCACTCCGACAATCAATAAGCCATGAGGACAACATCCTAGAGGACCTCCCAAAATACCTCCAGCAGAATTAAAACCCCTCCCTAATCCCACGCCGAAATAAAAGCGGCCGACATCCACCCCTAGCGGGGAGTAGCGACCACATGGGCAGTGATTCAAATATCTCTTCCACAACATGGATGCCGGGCAGTCTTTAAATAAGCTTGCGCGAGTAAAGGAAGTCTCTTTTCCCCTTCGACGATCTCCAGACCAGACCTGGTCTACAGCACCTTCATCCGAAGGTCCCGAGGCAAGCAGCTCCGCCCTACAAAACCCTAAGTACTCTGTGCATTTATTTTTAATCATTTCTACTTCAAATTCCATTTAATTGTCGGTAATATTTCGATCTTAATTATTTCTCTCGTTTCATTGTATGTTTCTTGTTTAATCGATATTGTATTAACGACCTAAGCCACCGCCATTGTACTGTAGATATAACGCGATATTACTGTAATGATTAATCACTATTTGTGTCTAAAAATAAGAGTCCCCTGATGTGTGTGTTATCTAGGAATAAGGTCTGTAATATTATAATAATTTGTATTGGGCTGTCTCTACGTTTTTCTTTTTATTGTACATCCTCGCGGGTATCCGCCTCATTTGAAACTCGCGCTATCAATCTGCAAATCAGTGCCATCTGCAGAAACCCGATAGAGGCATATTTATCTGAGACACAATCCCTGTCTCGAACTAAATAATTATTAATATTAAAGAGATTTGTGAGAGACTGCAACCCGCGTCTCACCCGGCAAACCAATAGTAAAATAAATTTACTAATATTATTTTCAAGCCTTCTCGCGAACTTTGAATTTGAATTTTATAAGACAAAGAACTTGTTAATAAATATTTGATATACTATTGCCATTATATAACCTGTGTAATTTACCCCTGTATTTCTCTCGCCTTGTTGCAATAAACGCCCATCAAGGCAAACTAACTGAGCGTTTGACTTTTCCCTGCCGAAAACGAATCGGGTACAGTCAACTAGACGCACTTGTATGAGTGAGCTTGGGGGTGGAATTTCTAAGAAATGCGCTCAGGATGATGTGACGCATTCGGAGTAATCTTATTATTCTAGAGAAACAGTCCCGACGCGACTTTACGCGCTATTAATTATAAACGAATTAGTAAAGTAACGCGCCCAGTATGTTAAATTATTTTTTATCATACTGGGCACATAAGTCCCACTTCGGCGTCATACCCCACAACTAATCTAAAATTGATGAACAAGGTTTCTTCATGTATGCTTAGCTAAATACGCCAAATCAGGGAGGTGTGACATCCTGAGCCCAAACCATCTAAGTTGATACAAGGGGTAGTTCATCATTATACACGTGATCCCGTTGATCTTTGGGGATACATTTTGGACATGATAACGAAATTTCCACATCTGAGATTCCATTATTTCTTTCTAATGGGGAAATTTGCTTTGATAAACAAGTGCTAAACACTGGATAGGGACAGGTGGAGGGAGCTGTTGGAGGAGGCCACGACCCACACCGGGTTGTCGCGCCCCTGATGATGATGATGAAACGAGTGCTTTGGATTACATACACATATTTGGAACAAATTATGCTCGCAATCCGAGGTCTGACAGTATACAAATTTTTAATGAGTGGTTTCAGCCATTCACCCTAACCCCCATTCATTGCTCTGGATCAAACAACCATTAAAAAATTTGACTTTCTAAATAGGTACCTAGAAAGCCCATCGAAGGATGTAAAAAAAATCTAAATCCTTGTTGATGATTACGACTTTATATTGGCAACTATAGTTTAGGAAGATTGCTCAAGTCCATCTATAAAGTTGGTAACTAATCCCATCATCATGTTTTTAAACTTTCAAAGAAAATGTCTTTTTAAAAGTAATAGGGGAAGGTTGCCCAAGTCGTACTGCCCACTGCAATATTTCGGCAAAGGGGTCACAACATCGAATCTATCGATCAGAAAGTGTACCCACTAATCAGTAATTCATGCTGAATCGCATTCAGCAATATGCAACCAAAACGTTTTGCATAGAAATATTCATTTGGTAAGTATTTTGGCTTTGTGAAGATTCGATTTTCCCATCAAACAACCTCAGCATCCCAGCATCACATCACTACACAAGGTCACCTACCTTTCTGTCGCCCACGTAGACTCAACCCGGTTAAACATGATTTAGCAAAAAAACAAATTTCAAACGATGCTACAACTAGGAATTTGAAAAATGCGGTATCATCACACAGATGAACATTTCATGTTTTGGCTTTCATTTTTTCAGCGGAATATGCCTCATTGCACAACACTGTAAACCCATTAAATAAAAAAAAATAAAAAAACTGAGGTAAGGTGAAATTGAATCGAAAAATAGTGGCTCTCTGTTGGCAGAGATCGGTACCAACCGATCCTACAGATGCTCCATTTTTGTGAATCAAATGCGACCACCACAAATGGGTATGTTAAAATACGATTACTTCTGGAGTACACGCGCAACATTTTTAGAGACAATGCTCCCGCACCAAAACTTATGCATTGACAAAAGTATTGTTTTCAAAAATAGACTCAACTTTACAACAGTTTATACCGTCAAAAGAGCATCGTTTTGGAATAAATGTTTGTTTTGTGCGATGTGATGACCGGTTATATAATCGATTTCATTATATATATATTGTGGCGAAGGCAAAGATATTATAGTGGACGACCAAAATCCAAAATTCGGGAATTTCTGGTGCGGTGGTGACCACGTTATTGAAAGATGATATCAGCAAAGGTCACACCTTATATGTGATAATTGGTACTCCAGCCCAGCTCTCTTTAAATATCTCCACAGTAATAAAACCAATGCTTGTGGCACGGTTAGGAAGATCCGGAAGGAGATGCTGAGTTTTAAAGGGTTGAAAGATGGAGAGACTTGAGATAAATCAAAAAGCCCACTATTGACTCTTAAATGGCACGATAGGAGGGATGTGCGTATGTTGACCACGCTTCATGATGACTCGTTTGAAACAACGGGAAAAAGTAATTTTAATAAATAAACAGACTGGAGAGAACTAAATGAGGATACAGGTAAATTTTTACCAAATTCTCAAGAAACTATTATGCTAACCGAAGAATGTTCGAATCACATAAAGAAAATGAAAGTTCCTTAAATCTCAGTGGCGGGATCAATTCCACAAAAGTGGTAATAATAGAACATAATAAAAAAGTGAAACATAAACATGATATTGATGTACTAAGTTTTCGTCTGACCAGAAAACGTAGAAAACACCATCAGCCGTGTCATCACATTTACATACGGTGGAGTACTCTACATTTACATAAAATGGAGAGTAGTGATAGTACTTTGTATTCCAATTCATATCAATTAAACTGGAATTCTAACAAATAGCAATCCCGTTGCACGATTGTAACATTTGGTGTGACACATCGACAGACAAACTTCGCCCATACATAGCAAAAATACTCCGGAGAAAAATATTCAATACTATACATAACAACACATCACATTCAGGAGTCAGGGCAACACGGAAATCCATTTTAAGCAAATACTCTTGGTCAAGCATGAATACAGACATATACTCCTGGGCAGAGGCATGCATAGGCTGTAAGACTGCGAAGATACATGGACCCCGATATCTAACTAAAGCAAAAGGATGTCGCCGATGAGAATTGTATAGATTATTAGGTATGATACTACTCGTACGTTGGTTGGGTACCAAGGGGGCTAGCAGACCATAATATGCCGCATACCTAGTTGCGGAAGTTACCAAAGGGCGGCACATTTGAGTAGGAATCATTCCCCCATATTATCATACCAATATATTTATGGATTATCGATTCATTTCATTCGAAATAATTAGGTATGTTGCCGTCAGGACAAACGATGCATTTGGGCCATTTACAATTAGAAATGGTGACTGAAGTATTCACCTACCTACCGTTTAAGGATTTTTATCTCCCCAGTTATTCAACATAATAAGCACGAGCATTTAATATTTTGCGTAAAAAATATCACCCAAGAAAATATAATTAAATTGTTAATGCATCAAAAAGACAAACTGATAACACTGCACATCCTTAGTCAAGAGAAATATGAGATAGGATATTCACATACATTTCAGAATATTTCGAATCTAAAGATTAAGGATTGCTCAAGGTTAACGGAGCCTGGAAAGACCGCATAGTTGGATTCAACTGTATGTCTGACAGGGTCGCAAGCGTGATAATCAAAATCAATGGCTAGGTACCGAATTCAGATTTTGCAAGCATATTCTCCGACACAGAGCCATCCTGATGAAAAAGTGTTTTACGAGGAAATAACATCTTTGAAAAATAAAAGTAAATGCCACTTCAACATCATAATGGGAGATTTCAATGTACGTATTGGATCATACCAGAGATGACGTAGCGGTCAGACATGGCTCAAGGGATGGTAGAGGGGACATGCTTGTGGAGGTTGCTAAAACCAACAATCTTCACGTCTAGTTAAAGCCGAGGAGGATGATAACCGAAGGTACCACTCCGACAATCAATAAGCCATGAGGACAACACCCTAGAGGACCTCCCAAAATACCTCCAGCAGAATTAAAACCCCTCCCTAATCCCAAGCCGAAATAAAAGCGGCCGACATTCACACCTAGCGGGGAGTAGCGACCCCATGGGCAGTGATTCAAATATCCCTTCCACAACATGGACGCCGGACAGTCTTTAAATAAGCTCGCGCGAGTAAAGGAAGTCTCTTTTCCCCTTCGACAGCCAGACCAGACCTGGTCAACTACAGCACCTTCATCCGAAGGTCCCGAGGCAAGCAGCTCCGCCCTACAAAACCCTACGTACTCTGTGCATTTATTTTTAATCATTTCTACTTCAAATTCCATTTAATTATTTAATTGTCGGTAATATTTCGATCTCAATTATTTCTCCCGTTTCATTGTATGTTTCTTGTTTAATCGATATTGTATTAACGACCCAAGCCACCGCCATTAGATATGCAGATTATTTAAAAAGTAACCACATTACGACAACATCTTTCCCTTAACTTTATCTAATACCGTAATGAGGTTGTTCTAACGCGATATTACTGTAATGATTAATCACTATTTGTGTCTTTAAAAATAAGAGTCCCCGGATAATGTTATCTAGGAATAAGGCCTGTAATATTATAATAATTTGTATTGGGCTGTCTCTACGTTTTTCTTTTTATTGTACATCCTCCCGGGTATCCGCCTCATTTGAAACTCGCGCTATCAATCTGCAAATCAGTGCCATCTGCAGAAACCCGATCTGAGGGAATTAATTCAATCTGTTGCAAACAGAGGCATATATCTCACAATATTCAGGCCTAAAATTACGCGAGAAGACTTAAAAATAATTGGTCAATTTACTTTACTATTAGGCGGTTTGACGGGTGAGACGCGGGTTGCTGTCTCTAACAAATCTCTTTGATATTAATAATTATTTATTATAGCTAAATTACACAGGTACTATCTCGAAATAAACAAAAAGAAAAAGTCAGGTTAAAATTATTTATTTCGAGACAGGGGTTGCGTCTCAGATCGGGTTTCTGCAGATGGCTCTGATTTGCAGATTGATAGCGCGAGTTTCAAATGAGGCGGATACCCGGGAGGATGTACAATAAAAAAAAAAACGTAGAGACAGCCCAATACAAATTATTATAATATTACAGGCCTTATTCCTAGATAACAATATCCGGGGACTCTTATTTTTAAAGACACAAATAGTGATTAATCATTACAGTAATATCGCGTTAGAACAACCTCATTACGGTATTAGATAAAGTTAAGGGAAAGATGTTGTCGTAATGTGGTTACTTTTTAAATAATCTGCATATCTAATGGCGGTGGCTTGGGTCGTTAATACAATATCGATTAAACAAGAAACATACAATGAAACGGGAGAAATAATTGAGATCGAAATATTACCGACAATTAAATAATTAAATGGAATTTGAAGTAGAAATGATTAAAAATAAATGCACAGAGTACGTAGGGTTTTGTAGGGCGGAGCTGCTTGCCTCGGGACCTTCGGATGAAGGTGCTGTAGTTGACCAGGTCTGGTCTGGCTGTCGAAGGGGAAAAGAGACTTCCTTTACTCGCGCGAGCTTATTTAAAGACTGTCCGGCGTCCATGTTGTGGAAGGGTTATTTGAATCACTGCCCATGGGGTCGCTACTCCCCGCTAGGGGTGAATGTCGGCCGCTTTTATTTCGGCTTGGGATTAGGGAGGGGTTTTAATTCTGCTGGAGGTATTTTGGGAGGTCCTCTAGGGTGTTGTCCCCATGGCTTATTGATTGTCGGAGTGGTACCTTCGGTTATCATCCTCCTCGGCTTTAACTAGACGTGAAGATTGTTGGTTTTAGCAACCTCCACAAGCATGTCCCCTCTACCATCCCTTGAGCCATGTCTGACCGCTACGTCATCTCTGGTATGATCCAATACGTACATTGAAATCTCCCATTATGATGTTGAAGTGGCATTTACTTTTATTTTTCAAAGATGTTATTTCCTCGTAAAACACTTTTTCATCAGGATGGCTCTGTGTCGGAGAATATGCTTGCAAAATCTGAATTCGGTACCTAGCCATTGATTTTGATTATCACGCTTGCGACCCTGTCAGACATACAGTTGAATTCAACTATGCGGTCTTTCCAGGCTCCGTTAACCTTGAGCAATCCTTAATCTTTAGATTCGAAATATTCTGAAATGTATGTGAATATCCTGTCTCATATTTCTCTTGACTAAGGATGTGCAGTGTTATCAGTTTGTCTTTTTGATGTATTAACAATTTAATTATATTTTCTTGGGTGATATTTTTTACGCAAAATATTAAATGCTCGAGCTTATTATATTGAATAACTGGGGTGATAAAAATCCTTAAACGGTAGGTAGGTGAATACTTCAGTCACCATTTCTAATTGTAAATGGCCCAAATGCATCGTTTGTCCTGACGGCAACATACCTAATTATTTCGAATGAAATGAATCGATAATCCATAAATATATTGGTATGATAATATGGGGGAATGATTCCTACTCAAATGTGCCGCCCTTTGGTAACTTCCGCAACTAGGTATGCGGCATATTATGGTCTGCTAGCCCCCTTGGTACCCAACCAACGTACGAGTAGTATCATACCTAATAATCTATACAATTCTCATCGGCGACATCCTTTTGCTTTAGGTAGATATCGGGGTCCATGTATCTTCGCAGTCTTACAGCCTATGCATGCCTCTGCCCAGGAGTATATGTCTGTATTCATGCTTGACCAAGAGTATTTGCTTAAAATGGATTTCCGTGTTGCCCTGATTCCTGAATGTGATGTGTTGTTATGTATAGTATTGAATATTTTTCTCCGGAGTATTTTTGCTATGTATGGGCGAAGTTTGTCTGTCGATGTGTCACACTAAATGTCACAATCGTGCAACGGGATTGCTATTTGTTAGAATTCCAGTTTAATTGATATGAATTGGAATACAAAGTACTATCACTACTCTCCATTTTATGTAAATGTAGAGTACTCCACCGTATGTAAATGTGATGACACGGCTGATGGTGTTTTCTACGTTTTCTGGTCAGACGAAAACTTAGTACGTCAATATTATGTTTATGTTTCACTTTTTTATTATGTTCTATTATTACCACTTTTGTGGAATTGATCCCGCCACTGAGATTTAAGGAACTTTCATTTTCTTTATGTGATTCGAACATTCTTCGGTTAGCATAATAGTTTCTTGAGAATTTGGTAAAAATTTACCTGTATCCTCATTTAGTTCTCTCCAGTCTGTTTATTTATTAAAATTACTTTTTCCCGTTGTTTCAAACGAGTCATCATGAAGCGTGGTCAACATACGCACATCCCTCCTATCGTGCCATTTAAGAGTCAATAATGGGCTTTTTGATTTATCTCAAGTCTCTCCATCTTTCAACCCTTTAAAACTCAGCATCTCCTTCCGGATCTTCCTAACCGTGCCACAAGCATTGGTTTTATTACTGTGGAGATATTTAAAGAGAGCTGGGCTGGAGTACCAATTATCACATATAAGGTGTGACCTTTGCTGATATCATCTTTCAATAACGTGGTCACCACCGCACCAGAAATTCCCGAATTTTGGATTTTGGTCGTCCACTATAATATCTTTGCCTTCGCCACAATATATATATATAATGAAATCGATTATATAACCGGTCATCACATCGCACAAAACAAACATTTATTCCAAAACGATGCTCTTTTGACGGTATAAACTGTTGTAAAGTTGAGTATATTTTTGAAAACAATACTTTTGTCAATGCATAAGTTTTGGTGCGGGAGCATTGTCTCTAAAAATGTTGCGCGTGTACTCCAGAAGTAATCGTATTTTAACATACCCATTTGTGGTGGTCGCATTTGATTCACAAAAATGGAGCATCTGTAGGATCGGTTGGTACCGATCTCTGCCAACAGAGAGCCACTATTTTTGGATTCAATTTCACCTTACCTCAGTTTTTTTATTTTTTTTTATTTAATGGGTTTACAGTGTTGTGCAATGAGGCATATTCCGCTGAAAAAATGAAAGCCAAAACATGAAATGTTCATCTGTGTGATGATACCGCATTTTTCGGAAATTTTTTTACTAATAAGAATAATTTTTTTGTAGAATTCCAGTCTAATTGATATTAATTGGAATACAAAGTACATTAAAATATGTAAAAAAAAATTAATACCACTTCACCATATAATCGTGGTGAAGTCAATGGAACTTACTCCAAAAACACATTTGGATGGTTTGATTGTGTGAGATTTTTCATCCAGACTAGCAATAAGGATATCGTCAATATAAGCGAAGACAAAGTCGAGGTTGCGCAGAACCTCATTCACGAAACGCTGAAATCTCTGAGCGACATTGCGAAGGCCATAACTCATACGGTTAAATTCAAATAATCCAAATGGGATTGTAATTGCTGTTTTGTAAAGTCTCCAGTCCGAGGAGTCCTTCTTTTCGACACATATGTAAATGTGATGACACGGCTGATGGTGAGGATTTGCAAATTCCTAGTTGTAGCATCGTTTGAAATTTGTTTTTTTGCTAAATCATGTTTAACCGGGTTGAGTCTACGTGGGCGACAGAAAGGTAGGTGACCTTGTGTAGTGATGTGATGCTGGGATGCTGAGGTTGTTTGATGGGAAAATCGAATCTTCACAAAGCCAAAATACTTACCAAATGAATATTTCTATGCAAAACGTTTTGGTTGCATATTGCTGAATGCGATTCAGCATGAATTACTGATTAGTGGGTACACTTTCTGATCGATAGATTCGATGTTGTGACCCCTTTGCCGAAATATTGCAGTGAGCAGTACGACTTGGGCAACCTTCCCCTATTACTTTTAAAAAGACATTTTCTTTGAAAGTTTAAAAACATGATGATGGGATTAGTTACCAACTTTATAGATGGACTTGAGCAATCTTCCTAAACTATAGATGCCAATATAAAGTCGTAATCATCAACAAGGATTTAGATTTTTTTTACATCCTTCGATGGGCTTTCTAGGTACCTATTTAGAAAGTCAAATTTTTTAATGTTTGTTTGATCCAGAGCAATGAATGGGGGGGTTAGGGTGAATGGCTGAAACCACTCATTAAAAATTTGTATACTGTCAGACCTCGGATTGCGAGCATAATTTGTTCCAAATATGTGTATGTAATCCAAAGCACTCATTCCATCATCATCATCAGGGGCGCGACAACCCGGTGTGGGTCGTGGCCTCCTCCAACAGCTCCCTCCACCTGTCCCTATCCAGTGTTTAGCACTTGTTTATCAAAGCAAATTTCCCCATTAGAAAGAAATAATGGAATCTCAGATGTGGAAATTTCGTTATCATGTCCAAAATGTATCCCCAAAGATCAACGGGATCACGTGTATAATGATGAACTACCCCTTGTATCAACTTAGATGGTTTGGGCTCAGGATGTCACACCTCCCTGATTTGGCGTATTTAGCTAAGCATACATGAAGAAACCTTGTTCATCAATTTTAGATTAGTTGTGGGGTATGACGCCGAAGTGGGACTTATGTGCCCAGTATGTTAAAAAATAATTTAACATACTGGGCGCGTTACTTTACTAATTCGTTTATAATTAATAGCGCGTAAAGTCACGTCGGGACTGTTTCTCTAGAATAATAAGATTACTCCGAATGCGTCACATCATCCTGAGCGCATTTCTTAGAAATTCCACCCCCAAGCTCACTCATACAAGTGCGTCTAGTTGACTGTACCCGATTCGTTTTCGGCAGGGCAAAGTCAAACGCTCAGTTAGTTTGCCTTGATGGGCGTTTATTGCAATAAGGCGAGATAAATACAGGAGTAAATTACACAGGTTATATAATGGCAATAGTATATCAAATATTTATTAACAAGTTCTTTGTCTTATAAAATTCAAATTCAAAGTTCGCGAGAAGACTTGAAAATAATATTAGTAAATTTATTTTACTATTGGTTTGCCGGGTGAGACGCGGGTTGCAGTCTCTCACAAATCTCTTTAATATTAATAATTATTTAGTTCGAGACAGGGATTGTGTCTCGGATAAATATGCCTCTATCGGGTTTCTGCACTCGGGGCACTGATTTGCAGATTGATAGCGCGAGTTTCAAATGAGGCGGATATCCGGGAGGATGTACAATAAAAAGAAAAACGTAGAGACAGCCCAATACAAATTATTATAATATTACAGACCTTATTCCTAGATAACACACACATCAGGGGACTCCAAAGAGATTGGACTCCTCCCCCAGAGGTAGCACACAAATGTCAGTGTGTACTCGTTTTGTGATAGAAAGCTCTACCTCTCTGAAATTAGGTACACTTTGCTGCAAATGGGCCATACTCGGACATAAAAACGCCCCACTGAGTATTTTTTTTTATCAACACAAGCTTACAACCAATTTATGATAAACGTATTTTCATTATAAAAAGTTCCCGCAGTAAAAACTTTATTAGGATTCAGGGTAAGAAAAAATAATGCAAATGGATGTAAGTATTTTATTTTTAATAACACAAAAAAACACAATAATATTATGAAAAATTATACACAAATCAGTTAATAGCAAATGGTTAAATATTGGAATAAGAAATATGGTCTTGTTTTTACATATTGTTCTATATAAAATAACATAGCATTTTTGTTTAGATAAAACGGTTAAATAAAAAACACAAATAATTACAGTTACAAACAAAAAAAAAGTATATTATATTACCTACCTATTTACACATGTGTATTTTGAAAATATTTTATGAAATAAAAATATAACATGGGTTCGTTTTTGACATATTGTGTATAAAATTACTTGGTTATATAAACCTATTAGACACAAAATACAGGTAGGTATGTTGAAAATTTGATTATATAGTTAATTACAATATTTTATCTATTTAACATAATATTATTATCAGAGAAGCCCTGCATATATAATATGAATTCATACAAAAAAATCGATTATTTAAAACGAAAATGGTTTGAAAAACTATTGATTCCTAAGTATAATTAATCTATTAAAATATTGTCTAATATGGTTGATTGGTTGCTCTGCATTTTTCGCTAAATAATGATATCTTATTTCTAAATATTTTTTTGAAACTAGTTTCATTAAATTTGTGACATGGTTTGTTAATGGCGAAGTATCATATTGTTATACAGTTGCTATTAACAAAATATTTTAAAAGTTTATTATTTAAATATTCTAAATTAAATTTTGGATGCATACGAATGCCTCCGCTTTGATGCAGGGCTTCTCTAAAGATTTTTTCACTGCGTGTACAAATGGAAATTACATCCATTGAGGGGTACACTAAGCCACCTCTATCTTTTGCAACGATCAACGGCTCCATGAGATTCTCCCTGACACCTGTGATCGCTGACAGACACTTTTCACACTTTAACATTTTCCGCAAATGCCTGACAACGAATCCGGCAATATATGTTACGACTTCGCCGACATAGTTGCTTATATAAATTGAATCAAGAATATCGTCAAAATCAATATCTCCGGAACTGGAATTTATGTCCCCATCATCGCATATTCTAGCCCTAGATGATAAAGAGTTGATTATGCTGATGGGGTTGCTAGAGCAATTTAGAATTGATATGTGATCTAAAGGAATGCAATTACCGGTGAAAGAAGCCTTGAGTTCGGCATTAATCAATATTTTTTTATAAGCTGATCTAAATTGACGAACTGTTGGGTTGTTGTTATACCCACCTTGCGCACGTATTTGTCCAAAAAATATTTCTATGTGATCCTGCGAAAACTTATACATAGTTAAATAAGTTAAATTAGAAAGTTGTGAAGTTATTGTATTATGATATAAAAATTCTAAACTTTTTATACAACATTGAAATCCTAAGAAACCTGTTTTTTTGTTGCTATTAATGACCCTTTTCCCATTTCTAAATTTAAGACCTCCAATGTAGACATATACTTCAGAGAGAAATGAAGAAATAGCAGGGTAATTCTCAGAACATACAGGCTTTTTCCACTTCCCTGAACAATTATTATTACTTCTGGAATTAAATATATCAAAAAGTTTATTCATATGTCTAATGAATTTTACTGTCGGTTCACAATTAGCAAACTGGCAGCTCTAGTTGATAAGCACAGAATTCTATAGCATCAGCTACAGAATCGCTGAACAACTGAACAGCCAATCGAACTTTCATTTTTTGTTTAGTGTATTCTACGTGCGTTTTTTTAAATTTATTTTCTAGATGAAGCCCCTCACTGCTTTGTAATATTTGTAAATTAACAATTAAATCCCATCTAATAAGTCCCTTATTTGAATCTATTATAAGTTTTCTATCCCCCAAAGCATTTCGAATAAGTTTAATCATATGACAAGGATCTAAAATAACAACTATTTTTTGGTTATCAAAAACAAAATATGGTACAAAATTTTCTTCATCGAAACAACAACCCAACTGTTTCGCCATTGTAATATTAGCAGGTGCACCATCAAACGTTAAAGATATTACATGTACATTGCATTCCTTTAAAATTTGAAGGCATTGTTTTACTAAAACTCCCTTCTGTTCCCCGGAAATCCCATCGATTGGAAAATATCCAAGTGGAAGTTTCCATGACTCGTTGACACAAACAACCATAAAAGTTAGTATCTCACGTGCAAGGGGTATTTGATCTCCTTCAAAATTAGCACCAAAGTTAACGTATCCCATTTCTTTATCACCAACTCGTTCTAACTGTTTTCTGACACTCATCTCATCCATTATCAGGGAACAAACAAGAGGATGAGTGCTATTATCAGATTTGAGCATAACAGCTTCGATCGACTCCTGTGTAAATCCTGGATCGCAATTAACTTGTCTATACCATTTCGAAAGTGTTTTTCGTGCGGCAAACACGTGTTGAAAATTTGCCGTACATATCTATAAGCTGCAGGCGAATAATAATGTAATGTAATGGCAAATTTCCGAAGTTCCGCAGAATACTTTTTGTTAACCGGACTTTCTTGAGACTTGGTTAAGTATCTTATTAAAAAATCTTTGTTGGGATCGTTCATCGAAGACAACAATTCAATGCCTTGGGTGGATGTCGGCCGCTTTTATTTCGGCTTGGGATTAGGGAGGGGTTTTAATTCTGCTGGAAGTATTTTTGGAGGTCCTCTAGGGTGTTGTCCTCGTGGCTTATTGGTTGTCGGAGTGGTACCTTCGGTCATCGTCCTCCTCAGCTATTACTAGATTCGAAGATTGTTGGTTTTAGCAACCTCCACAAGCATGTCCTCTCCACCATCCCTTGAGCCATGTCCGACCGCTACGTCACATCTGGTATGATCTAATACGTGCATTGAAATCTCCTATTATGATGTTGAAGTGGTTATTTTTCAAAGCTGTTATTTCCTCGTAAAACACTTTCTCATCAGGATAGCTGTGTTAGAGCATATGCTTGCAAAGTCTGAATTCGGTACCCAGCATTGATTTTGATTATCACGCTTGCGACCCTGTCAGAAATACAGTTGAATTCAACTATGCGGTCTTTCCAAGCTCTGTTAACCTTGAGCAATCCTTAATCTTTAGATTCGAAATATTCTGACATTCTGAAATGTATATGAACATCCTGTCTCATATTTCTCTTGACTAAGGATGTGCAACTTTATCAGTTTGTCTTTTTGTTGCATTAGCAATTTTATTATGTTTTCTTGCGTGATATTTTTTACGCACAATATTAAATGTTCGAGCTTATCGTCGCTTAAGAAACAACACCGCGGAAGTCAATTAATTAAAATTTTCAGGGGAAACAAAAAACGTCTCAAAAAATTGAAAATTGATACCTTTTAACTTCATTTACGCCTACGGATTAACATTTAATTTCGAAAGTGCTTGGTTAAGTTGTTGCGGGACTAATGCAGTGTTTTCGCTCAGGATTTAGCATTTTTATGACATACGCTGTATTGCCTCTTATAATTTTAATAGTCACTACTACAAAAAAATATGTTTATGGCTAAAAAAATGTTTGTGCGGAAAAATAAAATAAACAGATTGTTAAAGAATAGAAAAAAGACGGTGAATTCAACATAACACTTATAATCTTTAACACATAACAGGTTATCATTTACCATGTTATTAATAAAAGAAGTTATAAAACGAAACCTTTTTTTCAAATTCAAACGCCACACATTTTAGTTAAATCTAAACATAAATCTTGCTTCCTCCACATTCATGCATTGCCTCATGCACATTCTTCGATTGTTGACATGCCCAACCACAAGACAGATAGGTAGCGTTCATAAATATTGTTAAAAAATAATGTAAAAGAGAAAAACTACATTTAGAAAGTATTACTATAGGTACATATGCACATAATAATTCACTCATGTGGTAATAAATCGTAAAAACTATGACAGTCAGAAGGCATCACATTTTTCAATTCCTGGAGGTGTTTCCATTTGGATTCTTTTATTGGCAAACGCCGATTGTACAGTTTAGGCAGATTAGTTTGCGGAAGTGCTGAGAAGGATTTTGATCTTTGAGGTAGGTCCATTAATTCATCTTCGTAATTCAATTTGTACTTAATGTAACCGTAAGCATCATATTGTAGAACCCTTAAGTCCACCACGGTAGGGTCGTTAACCATTCTTCCTGGTCTTATGAAATCATAAACGAATTTTCTTTTATCGGAATAATTATTAAAAAATTGTAATCTAATAGGTGAACGATGTACGGTTTAGGATTTTTTTTCGCCTCTTTGGTAATCGTCGCATATTGGCTAGACAACAAAATCTCTTTTTTTTTAGCTTGCATTCTATAGTGCTGTGCACTGAATCGCACTCCATTTGCGTGTGCCCTTTTTCTAAATATTTTTGTGTTATCGTAATGCTATACCGCATCGCTAAATTTAGCAGAGCAATACTTAGTACCACGTTTCGATTCTGAAAACCACAACCATCTGAATATAAAATGACTGGAAGTACTCTTTTCTTAAGTTCTGTTTCTACACAATCTATTATACAGGTAACAAACACTGACGATACTAACGTCATACCAATAACAAGTTGCGTCATGGTTTTCTAAATTAAACATAGTGAAGTTGTGAACACAAAACTTAGTTTTAAAATAAAGAGTGCTGGCTTGAAGTTGTGGAACCAACCTCACGGCATGGAGATCTTGTGTGAAAACATGGCACTGGCCTAAGATGGCAAGTTTTTTGTCAGCATCTTTTTCGGACCTTGCGAGGTCTTTTCTTTTATTATGCTCACTCCATACCATGTATGAGGTGTTGCCATGTTTGTGAGAGCAACATTCATCACACTCATCATTCTTTGGCCTAAACAAACTTAAATTTTGTTTGAGGAAATTATTGTCGAACAACCATCTACTAACTACTGTCCTCTGTCCATCAGTGTCGCATTCCCGTTTGTACAAGTCGTGCAGTTGCGACATACTTGTAATAATCGGCTCCAAATATAGCCTCGTAGTCGTTTGTCTACAATAATGAGACGGTAATTTCGGCAGTTTGTCAAAAAACTGCAGAAGGAACCCTGTTTCCGCTTTCTTTTTTGGAGACGTACGAGCATTTTTCGTCAAAGCAGATTTTGGTGTCATGCCATTTTCTGACTTACCAATCCAATATCTAAGAGTCCACTCTTTGGTTCCAAAAGTACTCAAAAACAGTTTTTGGCACACTTGTTCTCTGGAGCCATTTGAGGTCAAAAAATATTGTCGACTGCCTTCTCGTCTTGAGTTTTCGCTTTTGCACTTTTTTTGTTTAATTTCAACACATTGCACGTGTGAGCACAAAAACGTTTTTCGTTGATCCCATTCCATTATAGACCAAAAAGAATTAAATATGGTTTTCCTTTTCTCTTCATCTATTTGATGGCACCCTCGAAACTTTGACTTGAAGCCACTATTGGATGTACACGGGGGGCCCATTTTTCTGACACTTCTCAGAGTATCATTTATCACCTGAAACTTATTTCCTGTTTTCTCTCCTCGCCTGTAGCCAAGATACTCTTTTCCTTCCATGCGTAGTTTCTTGTTTGTGTTTCTCTTCCAAATTTTAGGATCTTTATTGACTTTACTTTTTCCTATTTTCTTGATGATCCCCATGGATATTGGGAGTTGGCGTAGTAGTTGTCGACTGTGCAATATTAATTTGAAGGTCAACATTTTCGCAAGTATCAACCGTTGGTTGAACTTCTGGTAGCTCTTCATCAATAATCGTTTTTAAATTGAAGTCACACAAGTTAAAGCATGTTTTATTTATATTAGGGCATTTTTCTAAGATGTATGTCATTCGTTCAGTTTCTGTTAACAATTCGAATTCAATGAATCTTACACAGATGAATATTATATATGATCATAATATCCTTAAACGGTCTCTTCTTCTTGGTCGTACACTCATGGCTGAGGATCGTGACCACATTTGAATTTTGTCATCCTTTGAGCGACTAAGACTTTCCATCCTTCTCGATCTTCCGCTTCTCTCAGGGCAAAATGGATGGTGCCCCCAGTTAGCTCTATCGCTTGGTCGCTCCAGCGCGCAGACGCTCTTCCTCTGCATCTCCTTCCCTGGAGGCCACCCTCAACCACCAGTCTCCCCAGATTGTCCGGTCCGCGCCTGAAAATAGGTCCAAGAATTCGTCTCAGACATATTGTCGTTCCTTTATCTTCAGTCTCTGGATTATTGACTGGCTTGTTCGTCCTGTGATCCGTCCAAGAAATACGAAGCATTTGGCGCCAACGCCACAACTCACATCAATTGCCTTCAGGGTCCACGACTCGACTCTATATAGAGATATCGAGAACAATAATGTTTGCACAAGCATCATTTTTGTGGCAATCGAAATTCCCAGTTCCTTCCACATAGTGGTAAGATGTGTCATCGCATTTTTTATAATCTGTGTGCGCCTTCTTATATTCGTTTGCTGGTCAATCGTTGACTGTTTCGAGGTTTTGGAGTGTACTTGCTGTTGGTAGAAGGTTAGCCCGATCAACAACCATTAACTCGGTGTTATTCCTATTAATAAGGAGGCCGTATTTGCGACTCTCTTCCTCTACGTGGTGTAGCAACTCTGTGAGTTCTCTTTCATCAGCAGCAATTAGTGTGGTGTCATCTGCGAATCTTAAGTTGCTTATTTTCTGGCTACCAATTGTTATTCCGCCTTCCCAATGATCTAGATAGATTCTCATATAGATCTCAATAGATTAAGATTTGGGCAGAAATAATTTAGTTGGCCGCTTTTAAAAAATTTGTAGGATAGTATTCTTCTCTGGCACTCCAATGAGAGTTATACCATAGATTAATAAATAAGTTAGTTGTACCATATTTTTCGTCTATGGTTATGCTGTACCTTGACAGATGACAGTTGACTTCTTTACCACTAGAAATCTATAGTATTTTTTCTATTATAATGAATGTATCCAAACAATGGCTCCATGATACAATTTGGATCTTCCGAGCAGATTTCTTAAGAAATTCGTTTTAGTCGTCAGCTGGAACTGTTGGCTCTGGTCCAACAGAATTATTTTTATCAAATTAATGTTCATTACATACCTGTTTTTTCGATCTACACTTGGTCTAATGGCCAGAGTTGTGTTGTATAGTGGGTATTATAAAATATATTTTCCAACATTGTAATAAATAACAAGGCATACTTCAGTTTGTATAGTTTATTTTAGGTACCTATATTTTCGACATTAGAATAAATAAGGCAGACTTCAATTTACAAAAAAATACATTTATTATTTTTCTTAAAACAATCAAAATATTTTAACAAAGTCAATAGGGATCACAACATAACAATCCCATTCTAAGTAACGTAAAGCCTACACATTTACACAAATATGACTATATTTAAGGTCTCTTCACAATTACATGTAACACAATTAGAAAAAGTGAACTTACTTCGATGAGAATAATTAATATTTAAAAATACAGTGGGTAATTGAATCAAAAACACAAACTCAATGCAGTAGATTAAAATACAACATTGATCAAACTGACCTTTCAGCATGGTAAAACTGAGATATAAAGAAACAAAGTTTTTTGTTTTTTATATACAGATTCAGAGTTGCTGTGATTTGACAATGGCCACGGTAACAATTAAAGGCAACGATAAGCATTTCATGATTATAAAAAAGACACAAAACACAGATACACAGTCAATCACTAACAAAGTCTTTCAATTACAAACGACAACTTATTATCATAAAGAACCCACGATGATGATGAATGATAACTATTAGCATTCGACAATGATCGTAAAAAATACATACATACTCCTCAAATCGAAAATACAAAACATAGATACAGTCAATCGCTAACATAAACCTTTCAATTACAAATGACAACTTACTACCATAAAGAAACCGCGATGATGATGAATTACTACATATTAGCATTCGACAATGATCGTAAAAAATACATACATACTCCTCAAATCGAAAATACAAAACACAGATACAGTCAATCGCTAACATAAACCTTTCAATTACAAATGGCAACTTACTTCCATTAAGAAACCGCGATGATGATGAATTACTACATATTAGCAGGGCTTTTTTAAAAAAAAAAAAGTTGCCGGAACTCACTTCATGTCAAGCTTTTTACTAAATAAAATTATATTCAAATGTCACTTAAATGAAATTTAAAGGAGCTATGCCACGAAGCGAACAAAAAAAGGTTGATTTTTACGATAATATTTATTTTAGTCAAAACAAAGCTACAGAAACAATAAAATACATACATTATATTTGAAATATATTGTACAAATAAGACTAAATTTAAAATATAATTGTAAATACATATGTAATGTATTTATTTATGAACTTGAATAAAAGTTTAGAGTGATTTCCAAAGTTTTTTCCAATTCTCGTCTGATACATCATCTCGATTCCTTTTCTTAGTGTTAGAGTCTAAGGCCGAATGTCTTCCTTTAAGTAACCACCTATCAACATATTTTGAAGGATCGAATAGTGACAAGGGTGGTCCCACGAGTTTGATGAACAAGAGTGCCGAAACTGTTTTAGTGTTTAACGAAGCTCTTGTTGGGGTAATAATAAGATTCATTTGCGAAAACCCCCGTTCACATTCACTTGAAGAAATGGGAATAGAATTCGCCCGCACATCAATGCTAGATCCAATAAAAATGCTGTTGATGTTATTTTGTTCTTTAAGCCACTGTAAGTACACTTGTCATTTTTATCTCTTGTAGGGTCATTCATCGCTTCTTTAAAATGACGCACAAGGGATTCATAATTATTCTACACAGCCGAAACTGAACGAAAACTTCCTTCTTCCGATTTTGAGTACCTCAACGCCTAGTGATTCTGCACATAAATACAACTCTCTATTATTTTTCGGCGACGCGTGGTATAAAATATAAAGTTTATCAATAAATGATTTGAATCTATTGATCCCTGAAATTTTCTTTACAACATCACTTACTGATAAATCTTATCTGTGATTAGTACAATGCCAAACTATAATTGAAGGAAATTTTTCTGTCAGCAATTTTTTCACTCCATTTTTAGAATCTAACATCACAGCAGCGCCGTCGCATGCAACCGAAACTAAATATTTTTTTAAATATTCTTCTGCCATCCCATATAAATCAAGAGATTGGAGTAATGATTCAAATATTCCTTTTGCCGTTACGTCTTTAAGTTCAATCAAATCCAAAAACAAATTAATTGGTGAATTCATTCCAACACTTTCGACACAGCATCGAACATACACAATGAGGGTGGTTTTTTGGCTTATGGTGGTAGACTCATCAATTATCAAAGAAATTATATTTTTCGATTGAACAATTTCTTTGAAAACATTTTTTCTCATTTCATCACATATATGATTTACAATGTTAATACATGCGTTAGTGGAATGGAGAATATGACCCATTTCGATCCCATTTAGTTCTTGGAGATTAATTTCACTTTCAAACATATTGAATGATTGATTTTCCTTAGCTACTTTATATGCAGTTCGAAAAATTTTTGCTGTTATTACTTTTTCGCGAGATAACGATTTTAAAAAAGTATTTTCAATCTGCTTTTTTTTGGCTTCAGAAATGATTTTTAACGCTGCTTTGTGTGCAATAGATCCTCTGTGACCGAAAATTTTTTTTCGAAGTGACCCCAATTGTAGCTTCCTCTTTTTCCCAGAATACGTGATTTCATTATTGGCCCATTCTTTGGATATTTTCATTCCCATTGTCGTTTCAGTTCCAAGAGTTCCAACGTTTCTGCAAATTGTGCAGCCAAGTTTCATTTTGTGTACGTTCAACCATTCATTTTTTGAGCAAAAATCGTTTTTTTGATCTAATGACCAGCAGTCTGGCCAATCGTTTGGAGTTCGACCTTGATCCCCGAGATCAGCTCGATATCTTCTATATATTCCATATCTTCTGTCATCGTTTCTGTTACTGTTTTGAGCTTTTTATTTGCGGAATCGGCGCCGCTGCCGGTGGTTGAGAAGTAACAGGAAATTTTTTTCATATTTAAACTTGGGGTTGCACTAAATAATATATAAAATAGTTGCACAACACGTAATCGTAACACAAACTGACTAAACAAACGTAAATAACAATATACGCAGATGCCGCCATGCGATAAACGTCAAACTGTCAAAATCATAATACGCAAAGACATACGTATGAAGCTAGTTACATACGCAGGTTTTTGCTATTTAAATTATACGGTTACTTCACCAACACTAACATGCCAACATTCAAAATGGCTTCCACCTGTACCTTATTTTATCATTTTAACGAATTATTATTGTAATTACTTAAGCGCAAATATTTTTTCGTTTAATTGATTTTGAAATAAAACCGTGAAAAAAGGTGCCGGAACGCCGTTCCACCGCGTTAAATGGAAAAAAAAGCCCTGCGATATTAGCATTCGACAATGATCGTAAAAAATACATACATACTCCTCAAATCGAAAACACAAAACACAGATAGTCAATCGCTAACATAAACCTTTCAATTACAAATGACAACTTACTACCATAAAGAAACCGCGATGATGATGAATTACTACATATTAGCATTCGACAATGATCGTAAAAAATACATACATACTCCTCAAATCGAAAATACAAAACACAGATACAGTCAATCTCTAACATAAACCTTTCAATTACAAATGACAACTTACTTCCATAAAGAAACCGCGATGATGATGAATTACTACATATTAGCGTTCGACAATGATCATAAAAATACATACATACTCCTCAAATCGAAAATCCAAAACACAGGTACAGTCAATCGTTAACAAAGTCTTTCAATTACAAATGACAACTTACTACCATAAAGAGACAGCGATGATGATGAATGATAACTATTAGCATTCGACAATGATCATAAAAAATACACACTCCTCAAACCATAAATATAAAACACAGATACAGTCAATCGCTAACATAAACCTTTCAATTACAAACGACAACAAAAAACAACTATTAACATTCGACAATGATTATAAAAAATACAAAACATACATATTTACAGCCAAACATTAAAAGTCTTTCATTTACAAACTTATAACTAAAGCATTCTTAATCTATCAAAAGAGCTCGGGTTGCCAACTTTGGCCCCCCTCTTTGCCTTTTCTTTCCTATGGGGATTTGTTTTGCGGCCGGAAGGGGTTTAGCGTATTTCAGGCGTATAGCCAAACCAATTAAATGTTTACACATGTACTCCTTAAAATATTTCGGACAACTACATCTCCCATTTACCCAATTTTCCCCGATGGGCACTTCCACTATCCACACTTTAAATGCCATATCTGCGTACTCGTCGAACGTACGCGATAACATTTGGGTAACACCAGAAATCTCTTCCGATGTCACCTGTGTGGAACCAGCCGACGGACAAAAATGTTGGGTAATATTATCCTGTGAAGATTTAATTGTCACCCTCACATCCGATTTTGCCCATTGATATCCCTCTGTCCAGTGTAGCAAGTCAATTGTTGTTGTGCAGTGGATGATTTTCGTTCCTAGGAAATAGTCCTTTGACCATTTCTCATATGTCTGGAGAGTCAACTGGAGAAATCTTGAAACAGGCAACCTTTCCCGGAATGTCTCTTCTCTTTTTATGCATAAATTAAATGCCTCCAGTGCATTATTAGTCGATGGAGTTCGCTCGGCAACTCCTTCGTACCAATTCTGGTGAGTGGTTAGCCACTGCATATTCGAATATATCATGATGTTTGATTCACCTATGTCAAGCCATTTGTTTATAAAAAGCGGCACTGTATTTTGAAACACTTTTGTATTAGGCGCCAACTGCAGCAAATCAATGTCCGACATGATCGCCATCCTGTAACGGGCATCGACCAAAGATTCCACTTTCTTGTTAGTATTTCGCCGCATGTGAGCCCAGCACATTATTTGTAATTTATCGGCCCCAAAAACAAGACAAAATGCATTCCGTATGGCAGGGGATGCATCCGCGATGAGATAATCAGGATTAATTGTCTCGTTTACATTACAGACACCCGTAACCAGGGCTCGAAAAATGAAAATAAAGTCTGCAGTTTGCTCATGGGAGCAGACTGCCATTCCAGTAACATTAAACTGCCGATCGGCATCAGTGCACCCTATAACCAGTACAGGCATCCCTTCCCATACCAATTTATAAGTTGCATCTGTGTGTATATTTTTAGCTTTAACAGCATTTTTTAAGAGCCGATTGGTTGAGATGAATACATCAAATTCTGATGTGTTGTCATCCGCACTGCTATATTTAAATCTATGTGCAATCACATATGCGGTATCTTCACACTCTGGTACCGTTGCATGGTCCAAGCACCACTGCTCTAGTCCGCCCAGACTAATCTGGCTTGGTCCATAAATATCTTTCTTCATTCTGGATAAGTAATTATTCAATTGTGTTTTTTTGAATTGATATCCCTTTCCTAACAAAATTTGCGTAATTTTTTTTGGTTTCACTTTCAATTCAAATAGTGCATTTATTTCCAATTTTAATTGTTCGGAGAGCCTTACTGGCGCCAACTCCTCCGCATGGGTATGGGGGTCAGTCGCTTTAAATAAAAACACATTGTCAGACCTGCTATCAAAAAGTAAATATACTCCAGCATCACATTGCTGCGCCCTCTTTTTGACTGCATTGCAGCGATAATAAATTTTGCTTCCTTCAATTGTAGAATTTCTATAGTGAAAGCTCCAAAATTATTCAGCTTTCACTGCGGTCTCGGCATCTCCCTTGCAGTTATACATCATAATTTTCTCCCAAGTTCTCTCCCTCTTCATTCTTCGATGTGCATTGTTAAATATTGGATTAAGGGTAACATCTTCCGTCGACTCATCTGACATATACATCTCCAAGTACCCTTCCATTTTGTTAAGTACAAACAGCAACTAAAAGATTAAAAAAAATATTGATAAAGTTATAGTACGTCTCAATGCTTACGTCAAATTTTGACAATAAATATTAACCTGTTCAGGGTTTAAATTACGATAATATATATTATCGTAATTAAAACATACGCGATTTTGACACATTTCAGCTGTAGACCGCAATAAAACGTCTGTGATGCTTGTCACGCCGCGCACTGTCAATGGCATTTCAAATAAATAAACCCAACTATGTATCAGACTTCTTTTTAAATTCTTTCAATGTATACCATCGTTTTAGCCAGTCCACTGAAAGTGTTTAACCATTGGCTCCAATTCTCAAAATCCTAGCTTCTGTCAAGTACACGCCACGTAAATGCAGCAGTCATTACATTAATGGAAAACGACAAAATGGTTGCAGCGAAGCGAATGGCGAGAAATTAGTGGCCATAGCTTCCACTTAATCTCCCAACGGGCAATAATGTTATTCTTATTTAATAAGCAAAGGAGGATTGGTAATATATATATAACAATATTGATGAAAGAATAAAAATTTGCATACCTCTTTGTAGACAGCGAATGAATCTATTGTTTCTCGACTTAAAACTTAGTTAAAAGTTAAACTTACTTTATTTCTAATGTAGTTATTTTTTTATTAAAAGCATTTTTTTTTGTTATATTTTCGCTTTTATTTTATTTTCCATAAAAATTGATAAAAAAATCAATCCCGAAATTCCAGGATTATGTTTATCGATCCCGGGATTCATAGGTATCGAAAATAGCTCGGGATCCCGGGATTGGAATCCCTAGTCATAATATACTAACTACTTCTATATAAATATATAACTATAACTAACAAATCACTTCAGCCCGCATTGCAAGACAATGTATGTGTATGTCTTATATTATAATAATATGTAGCGCATGGTGAGCACTTTTAATGTCACTAATTATTTTTAAATGAATAATATCCATATACAATATTAATTTATGTAAATTTATCTCACAAAGAGAGTTAATTAATTAATTGAGTTTGCATATACTTAGTATAATTCAATTTTACGATAGTGAAATAATTCTACGGGTCATTATCTAACCTAGTCCATTAATCACAAATAGTTGGTGCCTTACCTATTTGTTTTTCCTGTGGAATTTGCTGTTGGCTATCCAAATCATGGTATTCAAATCCTGCGTCGCATAATATTATAGGAATCTTCTCCAAGTCAACCTAATGTAGGAATGGTTGTTGCCCGTGTCCTCTCGTGGTTGCCCGACCGCAGCTGCGATCGTACTCTGGAAGAAGGCACGGTCCTCAAGGACAGCCTTGCTTGCCTCAAGCTGGATGGCCAGCGCCCAGGCCTCCTCGGTTACCTTTTCCAGCTCTTTGTTGATGGCCCCGATGATGGTGTTAGACATTCGGTTGTCTGTCTTTATCATGTCCATAACCTTATTTACCTTATTAACTTCGTTCTCTACCGTCGCGTGCGGCGGCCATCGACGCAGAGGCTCCGCCCCTCGTCGAGGTCGCGGTGTTATACTGAGGTAGAAGTGCACGCACTCCGGGGGCCAACCGGCGAACCCGCCCCCGAGACACGGACCCCGTTGGAAGAGCGATGAATCTCCCCGTTCGCTCGTTTGAGTTCCACAGGTTTAACCCTGAATGGTTTTACGTACTCTTGAACTCTCATCAAAGTTCTTTTCAACATTTTCTCACGGTATTTGTTCACTATCGGTCTCGTGGTAGTATTTAGCCTTAGATGGAGTCTACCACCCGCTTAGGGCCGCACTCTCAAGCAACCCGACTCTGGGGAGAGAGACCGTCGCAGCTGGCTACCGTCACCACGTAGGTGCTTTTGATTAACTTCATGACCTCTTGTGTGGTTGGTGGACGCTTGTGTCATACACCGAAGTACATTGTGCGGCAGCGAAATTTCAGCAAATTTTGCAATGTTCAAGGTTCAAAGTTAAATTTTATTTTTCATTATTAGTGAAATGTAAATATCGCAATATTTGAAAAAACGCTTACGTGGCATAGTTTTCGAAAATATGGGAGTCTCTATAAATGGATTTGTCGACCAATAAGACTGAGTCGATTTTTGACAACGCCCATTATTATCATTAACCCGAACCACTTTTTTAACTCCGACATGGTTATGTCCACTCATTTTTTAGATTTAGCTTCAGGACTTAAATTATCAGTGTCGAATGTCACTCCTTTCCCGGAAACGCCGTTCCCGGAACGTAACGTTCGGCCCGCGAAGGACGCCAATGTGGCGTTGCCGGACCGTAAAGTGTTAAGCATTTCCTCGTTGGTAGAAATCGGGACGTTGAAAATTATGATTCGCGGAAGCCTTTTTCCAGCGACTTCAGCCCGTAGGCCGGCCTCCTTGATGCTAAGGGCAGCGACGAGACGCTTGGCCTCGGGGTCAGTTTTGGGGTGTATAATGACCCCGCCGCCCTGCACCATCCTGAGGTCGGTTATTTGGACGTTAAGGTCCTTGGGGACGATCAAGGCTTTCACGGTCCTCCTTGTGTCTTCGGACTACTTGGTCTCCCCGGTCGGGAAGAAGAAGACGCCCGGTCCGGCTGCCGCCGTCGGTGGGTCTGTCGGGAAGTCTTCAGGGGTCTGCTTGGTGCCGCTTCTGGCTCCTCGTCGGGTGACATAACTCCAAGAGTGGTCCTCTCGTGGTTGCCCGACCGCAGCTGCGATCTTGCTCTGGAAGGAGGCGTGGTCCTCAAGGACAGCCTTGCTTGCCTCAAGCAGGATGGCAGCACCCAGGCCTCTTCGGTTACCTTTTCCAGCTCTTTGTTGATGGCCCCGATGATGGTGTTAAGACATTCGGTTGTCTGTCATTATCATGTCCATAACCTTATTTATTACTGCCGAAATTCTGGCCATGCCGTGTTGCGACTCAGTGGTCGGGTCGATATCGGCCGTCTTGGGTTTGCCCCGGAGCCTGGCCTGGGTGCCTCGTTCTCGTTATCCTTGTTATTTGTAGGCTGGTCTTTAGGGTCGGCGGACTCGGTCCGCGAGGAGTCCCTAGTTTTCGACCTTGTCTTATGTTTTTTTCTTATTATTGGGGAATGGTCCGGCGTGTCAGCGGCTTGGTAGGGCCCCGGAGCGGATGTCTTTTTTTTCTGAAAAATCTGAATATAAAGTTTATTCAGAAACAGATGTAATAGTATGCATACCACATACGCTTTCATATTTGCTTGTCACACCTCCACCCTTGGGATTTTATCCGGCACCACATGAAGTTGTGTCAATTTTGGTAACATCATTACAGTATCGGCATGGATGCTTGTGTGATCCCATTTTCCGTCAAATTGTTTTCTGCAAATTGTCCACTTTATATTTTTAGTTGACATGTTATTTATAATTCCTTTTGAGTAAACGATGAGTATCAAATGACAATATTACTTTTTGCCCAAAGTAATTAGCTCATTCCTTGTCTTTCCGATACGATCTTTGGGTTTGCTGGATGAGTTGGTCGATGGCAGACTCATTAATTTTTGCCTTATTGGTTCAATAACTCTTGGTCCGGTTGAGTTGACATCTTCCATCGTCATCAGGTGTTTTTGTAGACCCTGTACAGAATGCATAAGTGGCAGCTTGTTTAAATTTATGACAAATCCCTATATGCTCTTCCAACGTTGCATATGTAATTATATGAGAAACATATTTTTCCCTCAGAATAAGGCGAAGTTCCTTCGGATTATTTCGTTTTAAGACTTCTTTAATTGCTGTTTGCGGGCCATGAGCTTCCTGATCTTACAAGTCTTTCGAGGCTATATTACACGCTTCAATCGTTGGGTAGAATATCATGACATTACATCCTTTATCTAGTTCTGTCCTATCCTATCTATTCCCTCTTTCCCTTTCGGGAACTTGGTAATAACAGAATCTCCCACTTCTGGCAGTTCACAGTCCAGTATGGGTTTGTCTCTTACCTCTGTTATCATGAGTCCGCATACCTAGTATGTAGATGGATATGTTGTGGCCATAGATGTTATAAATATAGAGATAGGCAATGAAGCGGGTTACTCATGCAACCAAATGAAGCATGTCGACAACAGCCGATAACTTACGAGAAAAAGCGACGCGATAAAAAAGCGCAGGGCATCACTGAGGATTTACGTTGGCCCTTTGACCGTAGTACCTTACGTAGTTACTACGTACTCATATAATATAATAATGTTCATCGAAGGAAGGTTTAAAATAACAACACTGTTAGGATTTTAGTATAATTATATTTGAAAGTTGGGAATTTATGAAAAGATAGGTAGGATATTTAGGTACTTACTCTTTCAAAAGTAATACAAGTAATAAAGTAATTATAATAATAGCAATAAAGTAATTAAAGTAAATAAAATTATAAAAGGATAATATATGTCATATAATATTAATCAAAAATAAAGTTTACATAAAGATATAGAAAACACATTAATTCTTGCAAATATCCCATCACTGTAATTAATTCAGTCTTAATTAAGTTTAACTTACATATTTGTAATTAGTTCGGGTTTAATTAAGTTATACTACAATATTATATATACTTACAATATATATGATATATAAAAAACTTTCCAAAATTTCTGTTATGATAAATATTAAGAGAATTAATAAGAAATTTTTGAATCATCATTTAAATTCTAATCATTTAAAAATAAGAAACAAAGATCACATTATCACATATCACAAAACGTTTACCTAGGGATTGCAATACCGAATGAAAATATCAATACCGGTTTTTCGGTGTTTCTTATTGAATACCGGTATTTATTGAAACATAAAAAAGTACTTATCAGTAAAAATATAACTATCAAAATCTCTTTAAAACATTATTTTATAGTAAAAACCTACTTACCTACATTTATTATGTTGACATTTAAAATTGATCATAAATATTGTAGAATTGGTGATTTATACAAATAATTTGAATAAATTGATAATTTTAACTAAAACTATCAAAAAGGCTAGTTCATTAAGATGTGCAAATAAGTGGGTTTGCAGGAAATGCCTCTTCAATTCAACGCGTGTACAGTCATCAATAATTTTATTATAGAATTCTGCTAAGTCTTGAAAGTGTTTCAATTGTTTTCTTAAATATTGTTTTTGAGGTGTTTCACAGATGTCCTGGGGAAGATTTTCATTTCTGGGTGATATGCCAATGTCATCATGTGTTTCTATGACATTCATGGATTGCTATAAACAATAAAAAACAACATTTAAAAAAAATATTGGCGGTTATGTTTTTCTGTATATATTATCTGAGGTGTTTTCAAGTTATGTATGTTAAATAAACAACTTATATTTACCTCACATTCTGAGGACGATGATTCTGGAGAAATTGATGGGAATGCATTTTGTTGTAATACGTGTCCGTGTTTGAAATTTTAATAAATTTCTTGTCAAAATGCGCCGAACAAACGACGTGATGGTCCTTTGCCACCCAATCTATGCCACGTATTATTTTTGACCAATTTAGCCGACGTTCCAAGTCGCGGGGAAACCTACGGCAAACATAATATAAGTAGTACGTACATATCTATAGGTAGGTATATGGATTATAAATATCTGAACACAAACACGTCTCATAAGCAATTAATATTGTAAACAAAATAAATAAATATATATCACGTTATTCACAATCTTAAAAAATCTTGTGTACTGGTATTCCACGAAGAATTAACAGTGAATATTATCAAAGTATCAACGCATACAATGATATAAAAATGCTCAAATATACGATACAATCAAAATGTGTTTCTTATATTCAATTATAATATTAATAATCAATGCGTTCACTTAAATGCGGTCCTGAGCAATACAAACACGACTGCTGTGTCATGCGATGTAAACAGAGTAATTCAGAACGAATTTAACCACGCGTTAGGCAGCCGAGTTTATTTTAGATAATTATTTTAACATGTATAAATGTAATTAAATATACTCACTTGTGATACGTCACGGCTCCTAAGCGTTTATTCTTTTCATTACTATCGTTTTTACAATTTAACACACTACGCACTACCATTTTTACTGAATATTACCTAGCTCAGGTGAACCTTCCACGTTGATTTACCAATGCAAACTGAGCGTCAATGTGACGCACGTTGAAGTGCTACCATAACTTGATTCCCAGCCGGCCTCACCATACTTTCATATACGTTGCCTTCCCTAGGTTGTGGCTGTAATTGCGATTCTGGGTATCTTCAACAGTTGAGCTATTGACTCTACCGCTAGCACTTCCGAGCTATTCCTTGAGTTTATCTCATCCATTACAAGTAAATCTACTTGCACATCTTCCATGGTTGTGAGGAAGTGTCCGTAAGTTGTACATTGTATGACAACAGTCCCAGTGTCCCGAAACACTTTTGGTTGTTTCGAGCTCAGTGCGGCCATGAAATTTTTGTATTTCTATCGGGCTTCAACAAAAGGTGACACTTCCCATCATTTCTGTTTCTTTTAGTAAATTCCCACTGTGCATATACTCTGAGGTGTTTCCAAAATTGATGTATGTTAAATTATAAAGAATGTTACAATTAAATAAATCTGTTTATCAAACGCTTTGTCAATCCCTGGTCAACACTGAATGATTTTAAAATTGTTTTTTTAATTCAACATAAGCCTGGTTTGTTACTGTTTCTTTTTTATGTTTAAATTGTTGAAAACATATTGTTAAAATAAATATGTATTATATAATTTCATTTTATGGTGTTATATTTAACAACTTAAAAGTGAATATCATTTATCTAGTAGGGTTTCAATTCAATTTAAAAAATTAACTAACACCATCTGAAAGTTATTATTAGGTCGATAAAAACAATGACGGACAAAATGTAGTGTGCACTATTTTTGTCAGATCTCCTTAACCTACCTCCGCCCATCGCCGCCACTGTTTTTGCAATGAAGCGAGAAAATACTTACCTCCTAAAATTATGTATATAATGATGACTCGTTTCCATGGTGCTACAACTAGGAATTAGTAGTTTTGACTCATCTAAACTGAGTTGTAGAAAGGTGACAAAAACATTAGCCCTACGAGCATTGAGGACAACTAGTCATTTTTTCGAGTTGTAATTCTCTGGAACTGAAGAGCAGCGATATACGAATATAATGGTTAACATGACGAAATTTTTGATTTATCGTACTATGGAACTGAAACATCGATATGTACTGCATTTTTTAAATTATCACAATATGTATCTTTGTAGCAATTTTATTAGGATGCTGAGAATTTAACTAATTCATTAAATATGCGATTGTAAATTAGGTCTCGCTACCAAATAATTCATTGTTTACTATTCCATGAAAAAATATTGTTTAAAAGTGTAAGTGTACGGACTGAGTGGACAGCGTTCGGCTGGGCGTGAGCGGTGTGCGCAACACAAACGTATAACCGTGGGTGAAAATGTTCTTGCACAATGTCTTTTTTTGGTTATACGTTTGAGTTGCTCACACCCTTGCTGAACGCTGTCCACTCAAGCCGTGTTCTAAGAATCGAATTATATATGGTTGTCGCTATGACAATAACATTTTATACACCATGATGCAAAACAATTAGTGTTATCGACTGACACCTGCTATGTAAAAGGTCGAAACTGCGTTTTTGGCTATTTTGACTTAATTAAATAATTTTAAAGATAATTAAACAAATCAATCAATATTTATAGGCTTAAATAAAAAAATATGATTCCAGCATTTAAATTTACATTATGGTGTCATTAAAATTTATTGAAATCGTATTACTGAAAAGTTATCATTTTTCAGTTCCGACCTTATATGTAGGGGGTGTCAATATATGTATTCGAATCATGTTTCAAGCAATGAAAACTGCTCCAAACTAATTTATTAATTACGAGTATATTATGACAGCTCGGCATCTCAATTGTTAATTTGGAACATCTCGCAATAAAATTGAATACTAATACTTCACCCTGTCACGCCCGAGTGTTTGAGCATACGGCAAGTGCACTTACGTCCGTCCGTTGCCACGTCACGCGTCTCCCGCTATGTGAGACCTACAGCGCTTGCGTATATCGCTTTTGTAGCACCGCTGCAGGTTGACAGAGGGGTCGGCGACGGAACCCTTGAGGGACCGACCGAAAATGGAGCATCTACACTCTACAATCATCGTAATTGAGGCTCTGTGCTTTACCATTTTAAAGTATCGGTGTATTCATTACATTAATCATGCTGAAACTTTTAATACACTATTAAACTACTACTACTGATAAACTAATAATACACAACCCGAGTGTTGTGAGATGTTCCAAATAATTGTACATATTCTATAAAGAATACAATTATCTGTCTTGTATAAATATAGTTTAGTCTTATTAAATAATGATTCATTGGAAGTGTCGAAATTATCTCTTGTTATAATTTTGTATGTCTAATAAAAATAAATTAAAAGCTGTTTGACATATTAATTCTTGTTTTATTTTTGATGTGTTAATAATTGATTATAAGATAAATCTGATGTAATATTTCACATTATATGGTTTTGACCATAAGGAGAAAAAACTTAGTGGCGACATTCTTTTAATGGCATGAAGAAGAAGATGACCCTTTTCACATTACACGGCGACGCTTAAAAACCGAAACGTCGCCGTATAGCAGCCGTCCATTGCCACTGTAAGCACTGCGGCCGTACGATCACCGATGACTCAGTGGTGTACGTGACCTAATGCACGCATATTCGACGGCTTTAAATCGAACGGTCAGTCGATTCATAATAACTAAACAACACCACAAACCGTGCATAAGCCGTATAGTGAGAAAATAGCGTGAACTTCTTGCCGATTCGGATTTTTACCGTTCGATTTTTTGCCGTACTTGTACATATAATGTGAAAGTAGGGTGATGATGTACAGGAGTCGGAACCTTTTCGTTACTATCTTTTTTAAAATCCCAATGAGAAATGCTACGATTTATAATAAGTCTTGTAAAAAAAATATGGTATTATTGTTAAACATGATCAGCAATTTCCAAACTGGGGTAGGCACGCAAAATTTAACACAATTAATGTAGCCACAAGTTTGCAGTTTGCAAATGCGTAGTTTATAAAACAGCTGCTAGTTATAAACTACACAAAAAAACAGTCCTATAAAAGGTTGTTTGCAAACCTGTCTGAAAATATGGAGACTAATTTTATAATACCTCACTTCTATACTATTGTGAAGCCGCTGGCTATCTCGTTAAAAAAATGAAATAAAAGGGTCAAATCATAATTTAGATATTTGAGGCAAATTTGTTCAGGATTAATAATTTTTTAGTTAAACTTGCCTATTTGGTTGTAATTTTAAAAAAACCGGGTGAAAAAATCAATTCAAGGACCACTAATGCATTCACCGATTTAAAAAGACAAAGTAAAGGCATTCATAAAAAGTTGGAGCTTTGGAAATTAAAATTACTAAAAAATAAGTTCGCCATGTTTTTACTTTTAAACGATTTCTACGCCAGTTATATTGAAGCAAACAAAAATCTATTTAACATTATATAATATAGAAAAACACTTTCTGAGAGAGTATATAATGTTACCAGACAAAAAAGAAAAGAACCCGGCACGACAGTTTCAAATTCCAAATCCGCAATTTAATCAAAGTCAGGAGGACCCCGACCGAAAGTTTGGTTCTTCTGCCGTGCGGGATAGTGTCCCGGCTCAACCGATAACTTCTAAGAAGGGCCTCTCCGGCCGATGCGCGCCCAAAAATTTACAGTTCAAAGCTGTGACAAACAACCCGCCCGCACCCCTGGGATATCGAGTACCCCTCGCCGTTAATTTTTTTCCGATATCTTTTGAAAGTCAGGGTCAGTTCCGATCTGGCAGCGAAGCCGGCAAAAACATTACCCCGCCGTTTTCGGCGCGGCGGATGCCTTTAACACGTGTTTCAGTTATGATCCTCACGTTAAAAATAATCAATCAAAAGCTATCATATCTTAGGGAGAGTGACACCCCTCATCGTTGCCGCGTGAATAATGATCTACATAGTTGCCATCAAAGTGAATCAGTGCTTAGCGCGCGGGATAATAATGATAAACCGACCCCCAATATAAAGACAGTGCGGTAACTAATTTAAGACCTCTTTACATGTAAAAGTGATGTAATATTACCAATGTTTGCCTATGTCCTAGCTTAAATAAATGTAGTTCCACGTGGGACTGTCAAATTAAAGACGTGTTTTATCTCGAATTATATGTCCTGATGTCCACACCACCCTCATTCAAGGTGATACTCGTGAAGAACGCTGCCAGCATACATGTGAGTTCTCCACCCTTTTCTTCTCCGTATCATTCTGGCCCCCGAACGTGGTGCGACAGGAACCGATGGGTTCCGCGAACGTACGCCCTGAGAAACCCAAGTGTGTGACATCAAAAACCCATAGTTTTGTGAATTTTATAAATAAAAATAAATTCTCTGGCGCCCTATTATTAAAAACCCTAAACAAAAATATATTTCGCCCACGCTACCGTTAAAACAAAGTGAAAATTACGAGACAAACCCAGTAACAACAAATTCGCGCGTAAACCAAACAAGATAAAAATCAAAACCAGGGGCGTTCAACCTAATACACAGTGTTTTAAAAAAAATATTGCGAGCCGCCAAAAATTAAAACGACGTTAATGTCCATGATAAGAAATCAGTGCAATGAAACCCGAAAATGCCACGAACGTGGGTTCTCACAGAACGACCGTTCCTACGATGCTGCAGCCACCCCCCCCGTCTACTGGCAGCTGCCGGGGACCACCGACACCGGAGGTCCTGGAAAAGTCCAGGGTATGACCTGCCTGTCAAGGTCGCCCCCCTCTGCCCGACGACCCCTAGCACGAGAACTCAGCTCTGTCTTCGCATCCCCGCGTCAATCTTGCGACGGAGTCGCCGCACCCCAGCACACGTCCAAATTGCACCTCCCGCCGAACGACACCTGATCTCCGCAACCCCCCGCCTACCCCTGAAAAGGCGACCCAGCCCCGACCACTGCAGCAGCCGAAAGAAGCCGATGATGTGACGACACCCTACCAGACCCGGCTACCCCTCAGAATCGTTGGCACTTGCCGAGAAAAATCTCGCAAGACGAAATGGCGTCTCCGACGGCACGAGACTCATAATCCGTTGAGCACCCCGCTCGCGGATCGAACAAACGACCTAATGAAAACCTATCGATGTATTACCAACGCAAACCCGCCTAACTCGCGCACTGTATTAGAAAAAATTTCTTTGCCCTATAACCACACTCCATTCGCTTTACATGATCGCTGATAAAAAATTTGAAACAAATTGGAGTAGGGAGGCTTGTTACCAGACAAAAAAGAAAAGAACCCGGCACGACAGTTTCAAATTCCAAATCCGCAATTTAATCAAAGTCAGGAGGACCCCGACCGAAAGTTTGGTTCTTCTGCCGTGCGGGATAGTGTCCCGGCTCAACCGATAACTTCTAAGAAGGGCCTCTCCGGCCGATGCGCGCCCAAAAATTTACAGTTCAAAGCTGTGACAAACAACCCGCCCGCACCCCTGGGATATCGAGTACCCCTCGCCGTTAATTTTTTTCCGATATCTTTTGAAAGTCAGGGTCAGTTCCGATCTGGCAGCGAAGCCGGCAAAAACATTACCCCGCCGTTTTCGGCGCGGCGGATGCCTTTAACACGTGTTTCAGTTATGATCCTCACGTTAAAAATAATCAATCAAAAGCTATCATATCTTAGGGAGAGTGACACCCCTCATCGTTGCCGCGTGAATAATGATCTACATAGTTGCCATCAAAGTGAATCAGTGCTTAGCGCGCGGGATAATAATGATAAACCGACCCCCAATATAAAGACAGTGCGGTAACTAATTTAAGACCTCTTTACATGTAAAAGTGATGTAATATTACCAATGTTTGCCTATGTCCTAGCTTAAATAAATGTAGTTCCACGTGGGACTGTCAAATTAAAGACGTGTTTTATCTCGAATTATATGTCCTGATGTCCACACCACCCTCATTCAAGGTGATACTCGTGAAGAACGCTGCCAGCATACATGTGAGTTCTCCACCCTTTTTCCTCTCGGTATCAATAATAACCAATAGAAAAAATCTTTTTTGAAAAAAGTAGGGGAGCAAGGGGGAATTGGAGCCTACTAAGGAAATTGTTGAAAAACAGTAACAAAATGTTCTAATCGTTTATTATTAAGACTTGAAATGAGTCCTTTGGTTACATAGTAATAATATTACTGCAATTCCCACTCAAAAATTCTTTCTATAACTAAGGTACAAAAAAACGTTTTCCCAAAAAACACATTTGGCTCCAATTACCCCACATGTAGGGTAATGAGAGCCAAAAATTTACCAAATATGTAATAGAAGCTTCATATTTTAATATGCTTACAAATACTTATTATACACATTATAACAGACATAGGTACAATAAAATGTTAAATATTTACTAATGTAAGTCAACAAAAATATGCTCTAGTACTAAAAATATCAAAAGAATCAACACGTCATGTTATGAAACTAAGCAAAAAACACAAATATAATCTTTCTGGTTTCGGAGGGTATTTTCCAACGAAGTCACCGTCCAACCAGCCTTGAAAGTCGTCAGCTTTCTATTTCTGGGCATCTGGAACAATTAATTTTTTTTCTACTAGTAAAAGAGGTGTGAAATTTATATAGGGGTAATCGGAGCCACCTAGGCTCCAATTACCCGAATGTCAACCACATTGAAGGTTGACAAATAACGCAACCAAACCATTTTAAACCTTGATTCTAAAACTACTAAACAAAAATACATGTATCTGGCTATACAATGGACACAAAATATGATAAAATAAGTAAAATCTTAAGTACTTACGTTGATGTTTATGTATTGTAAATTGATATAAGCACCTAGCCCAAAACACACTTCCACTCGCCACGCGCGTGCACGTGCCATTAAGCAGCCGACAGCGATCGACGGGCTTAGCCGACGATTGACGAAGATGTTTTGGTTATTTCTGAGTCATTTTAGTGTTAGATGGTACCTGTTTTGCAGTCGCTCCCATTACCCCTTGCTCCCCTAAGCCACCCGGCCGGGAATCGAACCCAACATCTCCACGGGTAAACGCCCCAAATCGGCGCATTTTATCCATTATGCTACGGTATGACATACTAATAGCGACAAATTTAATCTATTGGTCACTGTAATACCTACTCATTACCGTTCTTCGAAATCAAGCTACTTTGGCAATCGGTTTTCAAAAGTAGGTAATTATTTTACTATTACTTAGATTACTAACCGATGTCGTGGAATTTCTCCAATATTTTTTAGAAGTAACTACTTGCACTTGCTAATAATTTATAATTAACTATTTTTTTTATTCAAACGAATAATTCACAAGATTTAATAATATATTATTCTGATTATTGAACATTATATAATTTAGAAAAACACTTTCTGAGAGAGTATATAATAACCAAATTTGCTGAGTTCGTTCTTGGTTAGTTTGCTAATGCACTTTTCATATTATTTTATGCGCTGCTTTGTTTCAGGGGTATTGAATATTTTAAATATGTGGTTGAAAGATCCTGGTCCGGGGGCCCATGATAGAATCCATTTGTCAATGAACGATGATGAATTTTGATTGACTACTATTAAAATTGATTTTGCTAACAACAAGCACATTCGTCGCATGAAAAACAAATTAATTTAAAAATGAAAACTTGTTCATTTAATTTTTTTCTTTTCATTTTTGTATTTAAGTACATTGTTCACTATTTAAAAAGGTGTCTGTATTATTTAATGAAATAAAGGAGATTTTTTTAAAAGGGAGGCGTAGTAACATAAAGTTTGGAAACCACTGCCTTAGATATTGATTGTGGGACATTGATGATTATTTTAACACCGAGCGTGAGAGAGACTTGATAACAACTCGCGTTAGGTTGCATTGAATAGAGGATTGCCTGAACACTTGCCAATTTTATTGAGGGTACATTCCCTGTTCACATAATATATTGTTATGTTCAAATTGAACATAACTAACTTTCATACCTCTGGCAACCCCGACGATTATCTATGGTCACGTCAATGGAGCGTACGCAATTTGACAGATGTCGCTGATGGAATTTCCGGCCGCAACGGACGTCGCGAGGTGTGGAACAAGCAACTTGGCTTTTTGATTTTGACTGTCGTCTCGTATAGTCATGCTCCGCTTGAGTTTTACCCAACATTTATAATGGACGTCACTTAACGGAGCACGATTGCAGCCGCAGTGCTTGAAGCCTCTGATCGTTCCAGTTTGGTATTTTAAAACTATTATTATTTGATTCACTACTCTTCCAATGTTTCTTTTCAAACTTAGCTGCTTGTATTTATTTTCGTATTTCCAAATTTCAGTATCGAGCCTCTTAATAACTTTTAAATGTACTTGTAAATTCTTGCTTTGGCTATAATATAGTTTCTGTTAAGTATACATCTCTCTTTTATTTATTGTTCCCACTTTATTCCTTTCTAATCTTTATAATCTTTCACGGTCTCAAGATCGTGTGGCGTCCAGGACTTTATTATGCACATCTTTAACCATGGATTGCACGAGCCTTCAGCCGTGCAAATCCCTCTGTTTCTAATTCAATTTTACAGTTGTCAGTTGCGGGGATGCAGAAGTATTTATTGTTCGGCTTGAAAAAAGATCAGGTCATTCACGGCCCTTGTCTTTCTGTTTCTCTCATGTCTCATGCTCTCTTTGCTTTTAACTATTCTCTATTCTATTCAATTGAGAACTTCTTTTATTTTGTGATTGTGACGACAAAGATCACAATCACAAAATACTAATATATCAATATTGAGGGTTAAGAACGACGCCTCGTAAGTGACTTGTTAAAAATACGTTTTTTGCATTATTGAATATATTGTTAGTATCGGCATCTAGCGACGAAAGCTGAAAATTCTTAAAAATATACTTAGCTACTAACCAAAAATGTTCAAAACGATATCTCGTATCTGCTATAAAACTAATAATAGCTTGTAAATGGATCATTTTGCTTGCCACCAACCACCTGTCAGATGCATGTGAGTAATCCTTATACTACATACATACATATTTATTAAATTGTCGATTTTTCCTGCATTTCATAAACAACAAATATCAAAGCCAGTTCACAGATGTAAACTTAGGCATAAAGCCCATTGACGCAGCGAGTGCGGCGCTCGCGCAAAATTTCTACAAGTGGCGCGTAAATCATCAAAAATACAACGTAATCAAATACGCCAGCGCACACTGGACTTGACGATGCCTTGTGCCCCGCCTGCCGCATGAGTCACCGTTTTTCGCTTCTCGGCGATACAACGATGAAAACAAGCAATTAATTTTGGATCTGTCTCAAAAACATTTAACTTTGCTTCAAAAGAAATTTCATCATTATTTCAATTTTAATTTATTTTACATATTGTGGACATTACAAATTATAAGTTTAAGACGTTCACAACATGACATTTAGAAACAAATAAATATTATTAAAACAGTATTATGTAATATTGTAATTATGCAATATTAAATTATTCTATAGTATAAATGTGTAAATACAAAAAATATGAAGTATATAGGTTCAAGGAAGTACACCGGATGAGTTAAGCAGACCCTATTTTAAGAATTTATAAAATAACGTCCACCTATACTCATTCTCACATAGATGGAATATATCAACATCCGAAGCAATTTGGTTGAACAGAGTTATTGCTCTCCCAATTGGCATCACCAATGGCAGATTAGTTCTGCTCCTCGGGAGAACAAACAACTGATGCTCCCGATTTCTAAGATAGTTATCAGGGACACACAAGTCAATATTACCAAGAATGGCAGAGTTCTCATTCACACCACGTATTAGTCGAAAAAAATACGTGGCCAAATATTGATATCTTCTAGCACTTAAACTACAGTATGTAAGCATACCTAAGAGAAAGTCAGTTGGATAAAGCCACGGATAGTATCCATATAAGCTCAAATAAAGGAGTCTCAAAAATTTCTTTTGAACTCGCTCCACCATAAGGTCATATTTCAACTGATGCGGGGCCCAAACAATCGACCCACTCTCAAGCCGGCTTCTCACTAAGGAATTATAAAGAATTTTTAATACAGTAACATCCGAAAAGACCCGGGAAGTACGCAAGACGAAGCCCAACATTTGTAGCGCCTTTTTACAAATGATAGCTATATGACCACTAAATGACAGCTTACTGTCAAACGTAATGCCAAGATCCCTTACAGATGGTATTCGCGAAAGAACTCTGCCATTCATCGAATATTGGAAAAATAATACTCGCGAAGCTCTGGTAAATGATAAAATATTGCATTTTTCAATATTGAAGTCCAGTTTGTTACGCCTGCCCCAATCTAATATATTGTCTATATCAAGTTGGAGTTGACGACAATCGTCCAAGGTGACAACTTCCATGAAGAGTTTCAGGTCATCAGCGAACAACAAAAACATAGCATTTTTAATGACCATTGCTATGTCATTTATAAAAATCGTAAACAGCAATGGCCCCAAGTTATAGCCCTGAGGGACACCAGAAAATGTATTGAACATCTGTGACTGATAGACGCCATACGATACGTATTGTTGACGATTCCTAAAATAGCTCCCGAATAACTTCAGAAAACGATCGGACAATCCAATTAGTTGGAGTTTTTCCAACAGGATGTCGTGATCGACTCTGTCATTTCATTTCATACAGTCAATACGACTGGATTCGAAACCCTTTTGCAACCAATGCCGAAAATTCTATAGAAGCACTTTCCCTATAAATTCCAGAGGAATTAAAATTTGTTGAATTGAGAAACACCGGGACGTTAAAACTGAACTTCGCTGATGTTCCATTAGCTATTTTCAGGATGTCGGTTAATAAAGAATATCCTCGTATTTCCGACAAGATCTGCAAGCAGTTCAGCTCCCATTTCTACGACATATCTAGGTGAGCAAAGTTTTTCAACTCAAGTTGTAATTAAAAATAATAAACTTTCTCGCTTGAAGGGTCTTGACACTCTTGACCAAAAACTTTGGGTTGCTCTTTCAAATATCAAGTCTAAATAGTTCATTGAATCAAGGTATCAAATTAGTTATTTTATTGATAATACAAATACAATATATCGTCGGTGTTTTGTAAAAAGGGTGAATTAACCAAAATGCTATTTTACAGGTGGTGGATTTTTAACTATTGACATTTATTTGTTTATGACCTGTGGATGATTATAAATATCTAACAAGTTTATAATAAAGCTTAGAAAGTATACTGTCATTACAATAGGCATTATTATATAATATTTTAAAAGGCCTAATATGTCACGTTCGCTTTTTATTCGTAATTTCAATTAATTTAATTTTAGTCGATTATCATTTTTAGGTACTTTCCTGTGGAGATACAATTTCGCCGTTTTACACAACAAAGCTAGTGGGGTACATATTGTTTTTTCATTAAAATCTCGATTTCGCCAAAATGGTTGATTCGCCATTTTTACAAAACACCGGCGATATATGTAAATTTTTAGTTCTTCGTAGGTGTTATGTATATTTAATTATTTATCAAATAAAAAAAATATATATTAATGTAATTCTGGTAAATGGCCCCCACAAGGTTCAGGGCTCAGGGGGGGGGGAGGCGGCGTGGCAGGTCAACCAGATAAGTGAGATAAACAGATTACAAATTTGTTCTAACAGTAAAAAAAAGTAGCCTGGCGCTATTTTACTTCACTGCTATTAATATTTTAAAACATGATTTTGGGATACTTCAATTATTTATTATTATTGTGTTGAAAAAGACAAGCAACCACCTCAATAATGATGTTGAAGACCATATAAGAAGTTTTTAAAGAATTGAATCTCACTATTGCCGTGCAAGAACCGAATGGGAATACATGGACTATTAAAAAATATCACTATGATGTATAACAATTTATATAAAGAAAAATGTTTGAACAGCGGCCAGCAGTATGTTAATCAACCGATTTGCAGTCGTGTATTTAATACGAAATTAAATATTTCGTCCTTCAAACCGAAAAAGGATCTCTGTTCATTCTATGTAACCTATGAGAAAAACAGCCGATGATGATAAATTAAAAAGGAAGGATTAGTACGAAACACATGTAAGAAGAATGTCCAACTTGCTCAGAAAAAGAAAAAGCCATAAAGATAGCTCTTGAAAGGAACGATATCGATAAGTTAAATAAAATAATAAAAAGCTACCCGAAACGGGTAATTTTTTTTCTTTAAATGAGTCTTGAGACTTTAAATGAGAAAGTCAAATGTAAATGGCTGCAGGTAAAAGCAATCCAAGTCAATAAGGAAGAACCTTGTATGATTAAGTACCTACAAAACGTCATACTCAGAAGAAAAATCTGCATGTCAATTCCAGATAACAAAGTGAAGGACCTTCTCTCCTTATGTAAAAGTAGGGCTATACTAACATCTCAATTTTTTCAAGCCTTAAAAAGTTGTAGCCAGATAGTCGCAGATGAAAATAATGACAGACGGTCAATTGTATTCCTAAATATTACCTTCAATAAAGATTTTTTGTAAAAAACCAATTTTTTTTATCATACAGCGTAGGTATACCTCGTAAAAACCTGTAACATTGTGCATTTCCATATTATGCTCCGCCTTGGAGTGGAAATGGTGATGGAGAGTATTATTAAACTACCACATTTATCATACATAATCTAAAATGTACTGAGATATTTTGACCTATATGTAACTGAGAAATAATCTTGAGATTTAATATACAAAGAAATCTTATTATTATAATCTGCGAAAAAACCTAAATAAATCTATAGTTCTACATACAATTTTAAAGTTCAATTATCTCGAATCTAGTAGTTTTGATTTATCTCACTGTTGCAATTAATATTTGCAGTATTTTCTCTTTCATTGACGTTATGATGTTTAAACTTCTCATCTCATTAGACATAAGTAAAATTCATTGAGGCGTCTTATCATCAAACACAGCTATGTCATATTTTTACCCAGGAAACAGAAATGATGGGAAGTGCGCCACCTTCTGGGTATGTGATTAGGCCGCCGAAATTCAATATAGAGGTCACCAGCATAGGGCCGACGACCGGGGTGGTGTCAGTACCTATTTTGTAAAACAAAAACTATAAATGATGCAAAAAATGTTGCAATTTAATAAAAATGTCTTATTTCTTAATTTATATGTATAATTTCTGAAAAAAGTATTTCAAAATTATGTATTTTATTTTATTAATGCATACAATATTTTAAAATACTTTTTTTAAGAAATTATACGTTCGAGAAAGATATAAAACATTCCCCTCATACATAGAAATTTAAAGATCTAAAATTCTGAATTCACTGTAACAATGCTGCATTTATTTTGTTTAGTTGTATTGTTTAATAATGTTTATGACATATTATTATATTGATTAGTAATTATTTTCGCAATTATAAAGTTTGACAATGCCTATTTTTTTATGGCACCAACGATTTTTCTATAGTTTATAAAATATTAATAAAATTGTAAATTTAATATACTATAACTAACAGCCAAAGTCTTGTTGTTGTCTTACATTGTAATTGTATCTATTGTCTAAGATTGTAACATTTCAAAATTCAATTGAGCGTAGTTATGCACAAAGCAGCCAAGTCACAATTTTGAAAAAAAATGAGTTATTGTGATTTCCATAATCTCAGACGTTTGTTTTACGTTCTGCACAAATCAGCTAAGCTGCTGTCATACAAAAATCTCATATAGATGCGTTTTAAAGATTTTGCAAATAGCAGAATATGATATTTTCGATTTGCATAAAGCAACCAAGCTGCTGTCACACAAAAATGTCATATAAATGCGTTCTAAAAATATGCCATATTCGTTCTGCAAAAAGCAGCCAAATGATAATATTATGTACTTACCTAATTTTTAAAACGTGACTGTAAGGTGTGTTTTTCTACATTCAATTAAACATTATTTTCTCAATTACATTATATGTTTTTCATTTTATTATATATAATATAATATACAGATTTTTCATATAAAAAATAGTGCCAGGCAGCTAAATATTGATGTATAATTTACAAGTTTTTCGAATTATTTTCAGAATTTTGAAATTCCCATTATAATTTAGTAACTTAGAAGGCTATTTTTAAAGAAAATAATCAAAAATATAGACTTTTCTCACAAAAATAAGAGATGGCTGCATTCTGCAGAATGAACATTCTAAAAAAAATCGTTTTACACAAAACACCCTGGACTGCTAAAACACCAAAGTTTAATAGATTATATGCTTTTATCTCTTCAAAAGTTATACAAAATCATATATATATATATAATTATATACTAGCTGACCCAGCAAACGTTGTTCTGCCATATAAATTATTTCTAGTTGTTAAATAAAAAATAACGAATGTATTGTAAGTGTGTGGGGATGGGATCTATGACAGAAAGAGAAATGGAGCGCTGTAGACGATGACCGCCGATAAAAACAAAAAAACACCAACCAGTCATTTTCTCAATTCAAAATGAGTAATGATGTTCATAATGAATGAATTACCTGTGGTGGGATCTCGTTGTATAATTTTTATGCAATATCCCTCTTGTCCCTTCCTGAAATTAGCGGATATTGCAGAGCGTCGTATCGGTGTGTGTCAGCGATGAACTCCAGATTCTTTTTTCTTCTTTGAATCACGATTTCTCGCGTCGATGTGCGGTCGCCAACCATGATTTCAGCAACGTCGTCAACAACAGGCGCATCGAATCGATGCACATGCTCTCCCTCTTTAGCTGGTGTTTTATCAGGATTGATGACAATAGCGTGATTGTCACTTTGCAATTCGCGCATGTGTGATTTGAAGAATTTCAATAATTCATTGTGCTCATTCAATAGGGCGTCCAGTTCGCCGACGATGCGCCTGGCATTAGACGAATTGAGTTTATTGTAGCCGCAACGTGCATCCACACGATTGATGCCTCACCGTCCATGAAGTAGATTTGTAAACATTTATGTGGTTCGTTTGGCATTGGCAGCAATGAGCCCACTTTGTGGTACACTTGGCCTTTGATTTTGAACGTTGAATGGAATTGTTGACCATTGCCGCAGTATTGTGAACTATTTCTGTTGGTCCGAACGAAGTCATTTGGAAGCATGAATTGAATGTGCGAATGGACTTCAGAAACAGGTTTGAATCTGAAACCGTGCCGATAAGCAAGCCGTTCAATGGTTCTGGTGGTGTCTCAATTTCTGGTAGTTGCACTTTCCTGATGCGCAACACATCCCGGCTTACTCATGTTTGAATTGGAGCGCATGACAATGGGGACATTCTTTGTCCATAGCACCAATCAGCACTTTCGGATGAGCGGAATATTCAATATCTGGCTCGTACTCGAATGCGAGACGAAGGAACATTTCGGTCATTTGCTCTGCGTGTGTTAACTACGAACCGGCATGCTTGGCTCCATTCCAATTGTCGTTGTTGATTTCGTTCAGCTCGTGCCTCTTGTGATTGAGATGCACACAATTGCGACATGCTCACACGCACATTTTCGTTATCTTGTTGGATTTGTTCGTCTGTTCTTTCTGCTCTACTATTTCGCATGTGTGTTGCTTTATTCGTTCGACGGCCCAAATGGGCCCCTTTGCGTCTTGCTGGCATTGTTCACTGTAATACACTTACACAAATAGATAAATTAAAATAAATCGTACAAAATTTTGCACGCACTGCGTTGTGATGTGCTGAATGAAATGTCAAAATGACGCGACGATTCTCTTGAATTCTTCTCGTACGTAGCGCCATCTGTCATTCAACAACATAAATAATTTCGTTCTGTTTGAAATACGAACAACGGTTAAATTTGTTCATACAAAAATACTAAAATCGCGATTAAAAAATGGGAGGGTAGGGTAAGAGAGTGAAAATTTGAGGTTATATGTATTTTTTGATTCCAAATAAAAAAATTGTCAAAAAAATAAAAGAAAAACTTTTCTGGATAGAGATACCTTAATCACCTAGCGGTATGAAATATACTTGTTGACCTATTCTCATACCTAACAAATATACATAAAAAAATTCATAAAAATCGGTCGACCGTTTCGGAGGGGTTCAACCACAAACATCGTGACACGAGATTTTTATATATATAGAGATAATATCTATCATTCAAAAAGTATAAACAGTATACAGAGGCTTTGCTGATTTAAAGAAACACAATTTACATAAAAGTGCTTCTGTCTCTGTTTGAAGTTTGTGTGGCTCGGCTGCTTTGTGCATAACTACGCTCAATTAATACATTGTATTGGTGTAGGAGGGTGGATTGTTGAATATCAAATGGCTTGTATTGTATCCGAAATCCTTAATTTTCGACCTAATTAGAGGACAGCCCTTACGGACCTGTTAAGGGGGCTGCTTTCATTTGTTCATTGTTTTTGAGATAGCTTGTAGCTTCCACTAATATTATTATCACTTCCTTATATTAACTTATAGTTTATTTTAAATTTATATCTCATGTAACTATTCCAATATTTTTTTTGGATTTTGTCGCAAATGCTCTCTATAATAATTATTCAGTGTTTTCACAACGTTTTGTTGTAATTAGTGAAATTATATTGTCAAGTACCTACCTACTCATTATACCACATTTTTTTTAAATATAAAGAATAGAGCACTGTCCTGACAAGTTTCAATATTTAAAAAAAATACTGTTTTACAAATGCGAGGATCAAACTGAGAGAATTTTAGGCTAAAATCTGAACACCCCTTTGACTGTATTTGGAAAAGATAATAAAAATGAACATTGAATGGTTCCATCTATAAGGTTCCGAGGTTCTTATTTAGGAGAAAAGTAATTAATATTGTTTGTTTGGCAAAAGATAAAGCCAACATTGTTTTTCAATCGTAATATTGAAAACATCTAGTACATAGATAATAAATGTTATTAAAAATGTCTATATCAAAGTTTCAACTTTATTTAAAACTTTGTCAATTTAATTGTTTTTTTTCTGTAAATATTTTTCATAATTTTATGTAGACAATGGTGGGCCAGCGAGCTCTTCCGGCTATAGTGAGGCTAGAGTTATGCTGATGTAAATTAATTAAAATTTAAGCATTAAAATAATAACATCTCAGCAAACGACGCAAATATATTTCACTGATTCTGATATATGTTATTAATTGCTTTCGATTGTAAACTAGAAATTTCAAGAAAAAAAATATAAAAAACATAAGTAATTATAACCCATTTCCAGTTGAAACATATTTTTTTAAAGCTTGTCTTTTTCATTTATAATTAATACATTAATATCGCTTTTGTTGTAAACGCATATAAGCTTTATTTTTCTGGTGAGTGAAGCGTTCTGATTTTTGCAATACACATTACTAATTTATAAGTATATCTCATGGAAAGTATGGCAACATTTCAGCATTTGTTTTTCTAAGAGAGAGGTCTTTTTATTATTGAAATTGTATTGTCTTCCTATCACAATAAATTAGTGCCATTAATTGAACTTAGTTACTCGAATCTAATTCCTTACTAAATTAAGAAACAGATAATTTTTTTCTCCAACAAATGTAACAACATGGTAATCTCAAAGACTTCATGGATAAATACTGCAGAACATTAAATGTCTTATGCAAAACTTAAAAGAATTTTGATTTCACATTTATATCTTTCACCTCATTGCCGTAGATAGATGTAGCTTTTCACCTGTTCGAGCTGAGTGCCATTGATGAGGATCTCTTTTTGGCCTGCAAAGCAGTTGAACATGACTTTCGTCTTTGAAACATTTATTTTCAAACCTACTTTGTTGCTTACTTCAGCGAGTTCCTGCATTCTGCTTTGGAGGTCTTCTGAGTCTTGCGAGAAAATTACTATGTCATCGGCAAAGCGCAGATGACTCAGGTATTCTCCATTTATGGGGATCCCTTTGTCATTCCAGTCAAGTTGCCTGAATAAGTCTTCAAGGGTAGCTGTAAATAGTTTAGGTGAGATTGTATCACCTTGTCGGACTCCTTTGCTGATAGGAAATCTGCGCGATGGTTTATGGAGATTGACAGATGCTGTTGCGCTACTGTACATATTATTGAAAATATTTATATAGCGCCCAGGGATTCCTTGTTTTCTGAGTGCGTCGAGTATTGAACATTTCTTTATCGAATCAAACGCCTTCTCATAGTCTATAAAACCCATGCATAGTGGCAATTTGTATTCCTGGTACCGCTCTATGATTTCTCTGACGACTTGGATATGAGATGAGGATGATTATTATGTATGGTACGATAAAGGACGATGATAAAAAAATATAAAGGAATATGTATTAGTTTATTAGTAGCTCACCAGATAATTTCAATTTCAAAAAGTAGCTCATATCCTTATTGAGCTTGGAGACCACTGATCTAGAGTCATGCACGGATATAATTAAGTCAATAATTATTATAAAGCAATCATTATTCGTACAATGTTTATCACATTTGAATGGTCAAAGACATAGCTTATAATAAGTATCTTTAGAATTATCTTCAAATGTGTTAATCTTGCCCATTTTTTGAATAATAAAATGCATAATTATTGTCAAATTTGGGATCACAGAGATTATCAATATATTTTTTTATCGTAAATATTTCACTATAATAATGTTGACATAAATTATACTAATGGTTTTATAAATGCGTTTAAAAATTAATAAACATAAAAAATCTTAACACCACTGCACATGGATGTACTGAAATATGACTATATTCTAGAACATTAGAGCGAGAGGTTTAAAAGAACACTATTTTATGTAATAAAAGAACTTTATGCAGTCATCAAATGTTTAAAAGAAATATAAAGAATATAAGGGCTTCAAAATTATATAAATAGATTATCTACAACTTTTAAGGAATGTCCAGGATCATGGTTTGAAAATACAATAAAAGCTCCATTTTGACCTACGCTGAGCATGTCCGCCCTTAATATTTAGTTATGTAATAAACTTAGTTTAAAGTATAATTTAGTAAATACTTGATTTTGATTATAAATAAAACCTTAATTTGCTAGTACAAATTTCTCAAAAAAACTATTTTTACGAAATATGTACCTGTTTTAATTTTACCATATTTTGTATGTATGCATTATAATCCGCCACTTTCACTATTTGGACAGTTGTCTGGTTTTTGGGGTGGCGGATTACTGAGTGAGTACTTTATAATACTGACTACATCGATTTTGAATGAAATAAATATTGTTTAAGCATTAGGCAATCACCGGTAAAATGGCTTCACAGCAGTGACTTCGACTAACATTTGTTTATTCCATCTTACTCATATTATTATCTTCACTAAACTAAACTCTCTCTGCCGCACTCACGTATCAGTTGTGTCCAGGCATTCCATAAAACCTTTGCGAAATCATTTATAAGTGTCTTCTTATATTACGAGTACATAGTGCAATGTTTACCACAAAGTACAGTATAATAATTAAATGAAACTTTTCCATATATTCTGTAGATTTGAACCAGCTATCCTATAATTATTGCAGTATTGTTAAAATGCCCTAATTCTTTTGTATAGGTATTGAATACTTGACACCAGTATAATAACTTCTATTATTTTGATTTAACAGCTTACATCGCACCTGAAATGTTTATGAAGTCATCGCGACTTATTCTTATTGTTTTTTTATTGTATTTAAAGTTTATTAATAAAAGTATTGCAAGCCAGCCAGTGTAAAACAATATTTTATTTATACCTATGCTAAGAGAGTGCGTGACAGGACATGACAATACTCACCATAACATACCTACTTACATTATTTGAAAACACCTCAGACATTGGTGTTTGAAAAAATATGACGCCAGATAGGATTCGAACATGTATACACCGGATTCCGGATTATGTGCTTTACCAGTTTAGTCACCTATCTAATTACGGCATAATTAACTATCCAAAATTCACTTATATCGGTCATTGGCCTTCGCAGCTTGGCCGGAATACAGCTTCAAGTCCTGTCCGGTGCCATATAAATCCAACGGATGTGTTTCAGGGGTGTTTTAAAATTAAGAATGTCATCTTCACAAATATTGTGAAATAGTATATATCTGTGTGCAAAAGGAAGAGGGCGATAAGTCTGAAATTTCATAAAATGAGTTGAGTATGCAAAACTAACCATAATGCATATATGCGTAAAGCAGAAAAGGGACCAGTCGAATTAGCGCCGTTATTTAAGTAAATTTTGTATTTTAACAATATGTGATGGTTTATTTTTAGTAATATTTCGAAAGAATAAATGCGTTGAATGTAATCATCTCGCAGAGAATTTTTGTTTTTGTCACGCGTCAAAAGGAACACAGCGTTGAGTCGCGCCATCGCCGTATGGCTTTCGACCATTGGCTCTGTTGACCAGTTCGAGTCATCGAGTCATCGCTATTTGCTGTTCCCGAGTTTAGGCTGTCAAACGTTATCGTTCTATCTACAGTACATTTTTGATAGTAATGATATACTTATTACTACTTTATAAGCTATACTTCAATCTTATTACTATGTCTCGTGAAAGAATCGAATTAATCATGAGGCGTTGCGAAGGAAACGTCTCAAAATAATACAAGTAAGTGAATGTCATAACAGAACCTCAATATTATTGCAATCATTAAAAAGATGATAATTCTTTAAACCAACAATTTCAACGAATATTTCAATTTACTCAACAGTACTCAACACAAATTACATTATCATCTTCCATTAGTACAGTAATAATGAATTGATTTTTGAAGTGATAATATTACAAGGATGTTTGTGTTATTGCAGGTACTGAATTGGCTACTAATTATGATGTACTGAATGCTTCTCGGACCAGTAGTCTTAGTGAACTACAGTCGAAAGTAGCCCAAGAAATAGAAGCCACGATGCCATTTTCTGATTCAGGAGATAATAATGAAGGTAAATTTAATGGTATTCAACAACTATGCAATTTTAGAGAAATATCAAGACTATCAAGTTGCGATGATTTGTATTCACTATCAATAGATAAATAATTTCTTAGTGTGTTTATTTGAACAAAACCTTTTTATGATTGCAGTTATTCAAGCTGCGAACATATTGACCCCGACACGAGCCCTTGTACGTGATTACAGTTCAGAAGATGATAATGAAGGTAAATTTGATGATACATATTAAACAATCAGGGTATTAATTTTTCAATTTGTGTGTGTCAGGGTATGGACCTTATAGGTTGAGCAAGTGGCTGACATCCATTTCTCGTAAAAAACAAAAACTGTTATTACAAACCTCTACTCTGTGGAGGCCCATATGATCCTATTAGGATCGGACATGGTCAAAAGAAAGTATTTACACAACGTTTATTCAGTTCTTTAAGATGCGAGGCGTTGTATTAGCAATCGATAGACAAAAGATTTCGTAGTATATTTTTAATAACTAAATCGTTTTTTGATTGCACACATGCTGCATTTCTACTGAATGAAAGATCTAGAGACTGGTACAATCTAGTTAGAAATTGTACGAAAAAATATAATAATATTGTAGTCAAAGAAATGTACAACGACATGTTTTTAGATTTTGCCAGTCTCCTGAAGGGTCCATCCGGCAGGTGAAGTGGTTTCAATTTTTAAAAAAAGTGCCGAGGCTAATAACATCCTCTTTAAAAATAGACTGGATGATTTGCAACAATTCCAGTCAATATCTTTTAGTCGCCGAGGTAAGCCAAATAATGTTATCCTTGAACATCCTAAATGTTACAGTGGTCCAGTGCAAATTAAAGAGATGAAGAAGAAAAAAGGTCTCGGTATTCTACATATCATTTAATCGATGAAGACTGTCATGAGTTTTGCTCGTCAATCCTAGATAAATGTACGGTATATGAATCCGGATAATTTTCATGAAAGACTTGACAATTAGTATTTTTATGTTTGTACTTAAGTATTATTTCTAACTGCTGTCAAATATGTAATGCCGCAAGAGTTGGTGATGGATCGAGGGAAGTGGCGCGAACTTGTGCTTGCCCTGTGCCCCAACGCTGGGTCGTGACAGGGTGAAAGAAGAATAAAAAGATTTACCATGTAAATGTATTAAAATAAAATGATATGTCCTTTGGTTTTATTTTTAACTATCTATCAAATTTGTGCATATTGTTTCAAATATAAATGTATTATAATAAAACTATATTTTTATTAAATAATAACCTTCATCCATTTACCTATATCCTATGAAAGTACTTAACTATTACATCTCACACCTGCAATAATAAATGCCAGATTACATGATTGACATTATAATAATCCATATGCTCCGTCTGGAGGGGAAAATAATTTAAATTAGTCACTAAATGATTAAACAATAATAAAATCACACATTTTGTATCTACATGTCAAAAGAAATAAGTTTTCAGTTTATATTCTTTGTAAAAAAATACGAAAGGAAGAAAGGGATATGTCAAAAAAATATAGTAAAATCCATAACTATTGAAAATCTCATATATTTATATGATAGTACCTATATCAATTTTAATAGACAGGTGCAAAAAAAGTTTCCAAACAAAACGATTATTTTCGGTTTGATTACTATTTTATGAATATTCTCAAAAACGCAAATTTTGTTTTGCCTCACCTGAAAAGTACCGATTTTCGACTCATCGCCCTTTTCCTTTCGCACACAGATATTTTTGCTATAAAATATTAATATTTTAGATATTTTTATATCTGTATTTTATTGGTGGATACTTCTGTTTTTCCATATATTTCACGAATACCGGTATTAGTATTTCCATTCGTTATTGCAATCCCTGATTTCACACAGTTCGCTGTGAGTTTTCTATCGGAAATAGATAACAGTACAATTTTATTCCATTTAATGTGAACATTAATTCAATTTTCATAGCCAATTTTGGAAAAATTCAAGAATGAAGACCTAACCTAACCAAACAAATAATCCAGTATATCGGCTATTTTCAAAATTTGTTCGCTGCTGACTTGTAAAGTATAAACCGACAAGAATCGTGTTTTATTTAGAGATGAATTTTATGTCACCACTATACGACCCAAAGAAGTTAGATGGTCTTTAATATACGGCCATATATTTCCGATACAACATTTCACGGTAAAGTGTGATACGGCGAACTGCATACGTACAAGTTTCCAGACACGAGCCAACATTGGGTGGCATGTATGCGATAAAGGATCAGTTCCGACTTCTGGCGGAATGGGAAACACTTAAAATCTCATATCGACATTACTATCTCATCACCTAACACAACACACAAAATCACCAACTGGACAGTAGAACACCAACACAATCCCATCTCAGACCACAATCCAATCACCTTTACTTGGAACAATACAACTAGCATACTATCACTCGTGAATGACCCAACACGCATTTTTATAACAAATGAGAAAACAGACTGGCGAAAAGGACAAGGCAAAACATGAGCGAACTCAACATAGATAAACAATACCTTGAAATCATACACACAACTTCTGAACTCGACACTGCAGTGGAATACGTAGATCACCTCAGTAATCTCAGTCACATGCCATAAAATACTCCCAAAAAAACACAACATGTAATCAGGAAATATCCAATCTGGTGGAACGCTGAATTAACAAAAACGAAAAGAATAACTCTGAGATCAAAACGGAAATTACAGAACACAAGCGACATCATGCGCCCACAAAAGCTCACCGACAATATTGACAAAGAGAAGCATATAAAACGTCCGTTGAGGAAGGAAAAATTATAAGCGCCTAACTATTTTATGAATCTCAGACACCGATGACAGTATGGTCTTCTGTTACATCCCCATTTTAGAGAGGCTTCGCCTTGTACTGAATAACTATTAAATACAAGTGAGCTGAACCATAACCCTGATCTCTATAAACGGTTTAATAAAACACCTCATCAAATTCCTTGCTCAACTGCCTTAATGTTTTATCCCCAGGTAAAGTCCTTCGTTCGGTATGTGGAAGTAACATGCCGGACGAAGATGAAAAGTGAATACAAAGGTTACATTAAAGTACGAAAGACGCTGTATGCAATCAATAGTTTAAGAAGATAATAAATTGTTTTGTTTTATATAAAATATGTACTAGTGTAAGAAATAAAATGTTTAGGTATAAGATTTAATAAAGAAACTGGTTATAAATATGTGCTTAGTAACAAATGCCAGCAACATACAATCAACCCTTACCACAAGGGGAGTAAAGCACTCAACCGCAAGACTCTGCAAAAGCCCCAATGAAAAAATTCTTCCTGTACAATGATTCAATTTATTTCAATTTATGTTTTAAACATATTGTGGACATTACAAATTATAAGTTTAAGACGTTCACAACATGACATTGAAATATAAAACAGTATTATATAAATAAGATAGGTACAAAGAAGTACACCAGATGAGTTAAGCAGACCCTATTTTAAGAATTTATAAAACAACGTCCACCTATACTCATCCTCACGTAGGTGGAATATATCAAAACCCGAAGCAATTTCCTTGAACATAGTTATCGCCCTCCCAATTGGCATTACCAGTGGCAGGTTAGTTCTGCACCTTGGGAGAATGAACAACTGATGGTCTCTATTTCTAAGATAGTTATCAGGGACACACAGGTCAACACTGCCCAGAATCGCAGAGTTCTTATTTATACCTCTTATAAGTCGAAAAAAATACGTAGCTAAATAAAAATTCCTTCTAAATTGCAGACTGCAGTATGTAAGCGTGCCTAAGAGAAAGTCAGTTGGATAAAGCCACGGATAGTATCCATATAACCTCAAGTAAAGGAGTCTCAAGAATTTCTTCTGAACCCTCTCCACCATAAGGCCATACTTCAACTGATGCGGTGCCCAAACAATAGACCCACTCTCAAGTCTGCTTCGAACTAAAGAATTAAATAAAAGTTTTAATACTGTAACATAGGAAAAGACCCGGGAAGTACGCATGACGAAGCCCAACATTTTAAGTGCCTTGTTACAAATGGTAACTATATGGCTAATAAATGTCAGTTTACTCTCAAACGTAGTTCCAAGATCCCTTACAGATGATACTCGTGACAGAACTCTACCATGCATTGAGTATTGGAAAAACAACACTTTTGAGGCTCTGGTAAACGACAAAAGACAGAAAGACAAAGAACAATAAAAACATAGCATTTTTTATTACCAATGCTATGTCATTTATAAAAATCGTGAACAGCAATGGTCCTAAGTTTGAGCCCTGAGGGACACCAGAAAATGTGTTAAAGGTCTGTGACTGATAAAGGCCGTACGATACATATTGTTGACGGTTCCTAAAATAACTCCCGAATAGCTTCAAAAATCGATCCGACAATCCAATAAGTTGTAGTTTTTCCATCAGGATGTCATGATCGACCTTGTCAAATGCTTTCGAGAAGTCATTGTAAGAACAGTCAACCTGGTGGCCTCTATCCAGTGCCGATGACACATAATCGGTAAATACCATCAGGTTAGTTTCCATTGATCGGCCTGCTCTAAATCAATGCTGTTCATTTATTATAAAGGACTCAATTTTTGGAGAAATCATGTTGTGCATGATCATCTCAAGAACTTTTGCTGGTGCAGAGAGAACAGCTACCGGCCTGTAATTCTACACTGATGAATCTGTACCACTCTTATGGATTGGAGTAACCTTCGACATCTTCCACGTTTCCGGAAAGATACCTGTCTCCATTGTAAGATTATATATATATGCAAGTGGGCCTTTGACAAAATCAACACACCCCTTTAAAAAATTCGTAGGGATGTTATCAGGTCCCAAAGAGCGAGTATTTTTTGGTTTTTTAATAAATTTTAACACATTAAGTACTCTCATCAACTGGAAAAATATCAATGGACTGGGCACCGCATGATGGCTGTCTCGACGTGGAGGCAACATCCAAATAAGGAATACTACTTGTGTAGACAGACCTGAAGTGACCAGCCAATGCCTCTGCCACTCCATGTCCCGTCACCTCTTCGCCTTTCCAACTCATCGAATCGGCATACCCGCCGTCCCTTCTTAATGATTTAATATAATCCCAAAACGATTTAGGATTTTCACGAATGCAATCTCCTACCGATTCCATACATCGCACCGTGAGTGTAAAACCATAGCAAGTGCAAATTTTTCAATTTCGAGATTTAAATGCAAAACAACTGCAAAAGTCATTAACTTCATAATGTAAAATTGAAGTTACTGCAAACTCAAAAATTTTCATTAAAAAAGACAGATATTTGGGTTTTACAATACAAAGATTTACTTCCATTGTTAATGTAAAACCATAGTATCTGCAAATGATTATCCATGACTAATTGTGAAACCTGAGCATCAGACGCGTTCTTTTGGTGAATGCAATGTGGCATTGTTTTTATTATTGTGATAGCCGGCAATTATTGAAATGATTCAGTGTTCTACAATACATTATTGTTTCCTTTGATTCAAGTAATGTAGTGCAGTGTATTTTGTTTTTATCAAATATGAGTTTAAGGATTCGAATGATGGTGGAGTTAGCTTTAAAAGCTGAAAAACTTCTAAAAAGGTAAGACTTTGTGATAAATATTATACTAAAATGATATACAAAACTAACCTTAATATTATTATTGTTATGAAACCTATTATTATCGACTTATCTTATGTACCTATGTATTTATTTTATGCACCTACAATAATAAACTCTTTTAATTAACACAACAGTATATCAATCAGATCTATGATATTTTTGTTTTTGCAATGTTACAGATTTTCAAAAATGTGACAAGTACATTTCCTGATGCTGAAGAACCCATGTTGGATATAGATAAGGATGCTGCTGGTTTGCAAGAGGAACAATACCCATTATAATATAGGCTTTTTTCAACCAAACAAGGACCTATGTGACTTTTGTGAAAAATATAAAAATTGCAGTAGCGAAGAGAAAAATATAATTCAAGTTAAATAATATATGACATTCATCAAAAAAAATAAACAATTATCGAGAACACAGAAGGCGAAAGACGAATAAAATAGTATGTTGCTATAATCTGCAGGCCGTATTATCAACACCAAATGCCCAGATATCAGTGCTATATTATAAAAGAAAGCTTTCAACCTATAATTTTTGCATCTTACACACATTAATAATAAAAATGGTTACTGTTTTGTTTAGCATGAAGGGACTACAAAAAAAAGGAGCCAATGCAATTGGTTCTTGTGTTGTATAATTTTTGGAAGACCAATCAATTGGGAAGGAAGTCATTTTTTATTCGGATAATTGTGCCGGACAGAATAAAAATAAATTTATTACAGCAATGTATTTATACGCCGTCCAGAATTTTAATATCCCAAAAATCACACACAACTTTTTGGTCGTAGGACACACCTAGAATGAGGGTGACTCTATAACACTCTTGGATAGAGAAACAAAAAATAGTCTTGAAGTCAGGTCCAATTTATATACCAATACAGTGGATTCCAGTGATTCACTGGAAATTGGCACTGACGAGATTTTTGATTTTCACAAGTTAGCAAATGAAATGGTCAATAATTTTCAACTCAACGAAAATAGTAAAAAGGTTAGTTGGGTAGACATTCGCGTTATTGAAGTGAGGAAAAACAATCCTTATTGCCTGTTTCTATAAAAATAAGTATGAAACAGAAGTGTTTGATGTAATAAATATTAGAAAACGTCAGGGCGGACGTCAATCAGTACAACCTCAACTACACAAAGCATTTATAAAACCACCTCGGATCTCCGAAGCAAAATTAAATGACTTGATTTCCCTATGTTCATCAAGAGTGATACAAGAAATACAACACAATTTTTATAAAAAAAAACTTTCATCTACACATTTAAATACAGATTCAGATAATAATTGACGTCGATAAAATTAATTATAAAAACATTACAATTATTGTAATTTGCTATTTTTATTTTGGTTTAGAATTGTATGTATCTATTTTAATAAATTATAGTTAGTAAGCTTAAAATATCAAAATATTATAGGTAAATATCATTCTTGATTTATTTAATAATAATATAATATATTATATTATAATGGTATTACCAAAGTTCCCAATAAAAATCTTACTGCAATTCAGGTAACTGCGAAATATCAACATTTTCTATGCATCATGAAAGTGTAAAACAGCGTACATTTATGATCGCCTAAGAGTTTTTTTGTCTATGCCCACATCTGACAGCTATTTCTCGCGCGCAAAAACTTTCATAAGAACAGATACGTCGGTAAGTCAGATTTGATTTCAAATATACTGTTTCTTTTATAAAATAATATGTAGGAATCATACTAAAAGTGTATTTATTTATTCCTTTACAGAATTAACAAAATGTCAGCGGCAAATAGCCACCAGATGGAGCAATTGGTAGAATTTATGGAATGTCAGTACCTACCACGTTTTTATTCAATACTCGAAATGTAGCCTACTAAAGTTATGCCAACATGTGGAATTAACACAGTTCGAGACATAGCCTGTGTCATTATTATGACATACTTATAATTGTGTAATGACCCCGTTTTATGAGACTTAAAACCAAACCATAACTTACTGTAACTCAAACCAGCTTAACCGCAATGATATGGAATACTATAACATTACCATATTTTCCGTAGTGCATCCAGACCTCGTCGCCGGAAGGCTCACCGGGCAGTTCACCAGCCTCGACATGGAGAGGTTGTGGACAGAACTGTCGGAGCAATTAAATGCTTGTTTGGGCGGTGCTACAAATCCCACAGACGGTGGAAAAAGGTGATTTACTATTTATTACTAGTATTGGTAAAAATTATTATTTATTTAAATATAATAGACTGTGTCAACAACCTATCCAATATTATTTTACAAAATATCTTACTCTCCACATAAATCCACGTAAATAGGTAGCTATAGATAGCAAGTTCAAGTAAGAAATGTTTTCATAAATTAAACCACATCTTTTGAAAGCATCCCAAATGTCACTGCTGTAAATAGTACTAGATCGTTAGTAATATTGTTGAAATTGAAAATTTCTAATTATTATTGTTTACAGGTATGGCAAGATACGAGGCGGAACACGCGGGCCAAAATGGCCAAAATCCTGATCTCCCAGAGGAAGACAGGAGGCGGCCCGCCCTGTAGAATCCGGCTGTCTGCTCTCCAGCAGCGAATTATGGCTCTAATAGTGCCATTTACAGTTACTGGGGAGCAAGGTAGACAGGGCAATTACACTGGGGGGTAGGTCATTCATGAAATTCTATATTGATTAACAGTATAAAAGGGTTCACCCGTCGCATGTTTACTTATGGTGATAACATTTAATTCACAGGTACCACAGGAAATTTTGGGTCGCGTCTGTGTCAACGTCGCGTCAACGTCGGAGCCCCAGCGGTGGATCAACCAACCCAGCACCAGCAGCATGGAGGTGGCACTCACCGCAACCCCTCTTACTGTACCTACTACAGCATATTCTGACTCATCATCAGATGCAGATATGATGACAACCCCCGAATGTGCAATTTCTGCGACACCACGGCTCACGGCTCAAACTGTTGCACTGGAAGACAGTGCTGCTTTCACAAGAGCCCATGCTGCTACAAGTGAAGGCAGTGCTATCTTCCCAGCAACAGTGAGAGCCCGCAGGCTCTCGTTGTCACAAACTTCTGTGGCAACGCAGACAATGGGTCCGGTGCCCGTGTTGAATGCCGCCGTAGAGTTGCTGACCATCAACATTGCTGCGCTCAGGTCTGACATTGTGGCTCTCGGTATTGCAACCAGGTCAGACACGCAGGCTCTGATCATTGCACCCAAGTCAGAGACTGCGGCTCTGATCGGTGCAGCCAAGTCAGAGACTGCGGCTCTGATCGGTGCAGCCAAGTCAGAGTTGAGCGCACTAATATTAATGCTAGGTGCAAAAATTGACAATCTCGGCTATGCACCGTAATCGCTTCTTTGGGGTGGTTGTTGCTATTTCGGGGGTTTCATAATTACCGTGTTGAGCCGAATATAAAATAAAATTTTACAGCATCGTGTATATCAGTATAAGTGATCCTTGTTACATTTTAAACGATGTATGATTTCACCTGTTTACAATCAACTGTGAAACATTATTTTATATTTGTCTCATAACAGTTTTTTCATGTAAATACTCAAAAGAAATCCATTTCAAAGTATACATTCATGTCAGTATCCTTATGAAAAACCAATAATTTGTCTAGTTCTGTTTCAATGCAGTGATTTATTTAAATGGAATTGTTTGATGAGTATTTATGTGTGTCTGCATCTGTGATTTTTCCAGCCTTATATTGTTTGTTATTATTATAATAAGTGTCTTGAAAATTTGCAAATTTTATGCAAACCTATATTAAATTTCATATTTTGTGCGTATAATTACTATGTATAATTAGTCTATAAAATATTTCTAAGGAATTGTTTAAAGAGTGTTTATGTGTGCCAGCATAGTGTATTTTATTTGATATTATAATAAGTATCTTGAAAATGCAAATTTTACGCAAAACTATATTAAATTTAGTGAATTGTGTTATTGATTGTGTACATAAATCATTTTTTGAGACAGGATGAAATAAAATTCCAAAGTATATGAAATAATCATTTTTTTTATTGCTTTCATATTTCACAAGAACATTCAAATATTCTAATATTAACATAGAGTAACAGAATCATAGTTTTGATTTTTAAGTATGTGTCCGATGCATATCGGCGTCAAGATATGAAAACCTCATAACTTCACAGTTTTTTTACTTATTTTATTTTTGATGAGCTATTGAGGCGTCTTAACTCATGTGGTATTTATTTATAGTTGCTGATAAGATACTTCGCTGCCTTATTTCCAGGTTATTCTATATCACATTTTTTAGCAAAATGGCTTTTTGATTGATTCGAAGTGACATAGAACAACCTGGAACTGATAAGATACTTGATAGATATCAACACGCTCTATCGTCTGGTAAAACAAGCATCGTCAAATTCATTATAATTCCTCCGTAATTTTATGATATCACTACGTGTTAAGTCGATATTGAATATATTATTACTGAAAAAACGCTATAAATAACTATAACGCTTTTGTAAATCAATATCTATACTGACAAAACACGATAAGTCAACTAAAGATTATTTTCCAGTAGAGATTGGCGCGTGTTCGCATTGACCAAGTCATATTGGGCGGTCATTTAAGTTTAAGACAATGCCTGTGTATAGTTTGGTATGTCGTGGAACTAGTACTAAAAAATTGTTTTTTATTTGTATTAATAAAGTACACTGATATTAAATCGCCATGATTTAAATAATGTGAACATTCCTGTAATTGTAATATTTAACCATTTATGTACCTATTTTGGTTTTCATAAATAAATTTTTTGATAAATAAATGGTTTTATACAAATACAAACATCTTTTTTCATAATTGTTGAAATATCTGACAAACTGTTTTTATATTCCCACATTAATTCCAAAATTCTGCTGGACAAAGACGCTATGTGATGCCATTTTACAAACAAACAAGTAAAACTATGTGTTAATATAACAGAAAAGGTTCACTGTTACATCCTTAATCGTAATCATAAACCATTGATGAATCATATAAACTAGTTGTCCTAACAATTTGTGGTTGATTGTATTTAACCTTTAATCCTAGAAGCCAGTTATCCATAAAGATTACAATGGAATTTATGATTCGCTATTTACATGGATATTTTTTATCCAATTTTGCTTAACCAGATGGCTGCCAAGAACGTCTTAAGACGCGCACTTTTCCGAGAACGCCTTGGACGTACCGCTTTAAACGGGATTTCACTAATGTAAATCAATTATTTTAAACATACAAATATGTTGAACACACAACGGCGTATATTGGGAATATCGTCACACACTCAGAATTGAAACAGAATCCGTTTAAATACATTTTTAAAAAGATATATTTAGAAAGTTTTATTTTGGTACTATTGGTCACACGTTCGATTGGTTTTTTCGGCCCTATTTATGCATGGGGCTTGTTCACATTCATTAAGAGTATAGCCAATAGGTCCCCTATCATCATCAAACAGATTTTCAATATATGTCTTCCAACGAGTCAGCTTCTTTTCTATATCTAATATAATACGCCCATTTTCGTCTTTCAAGATAGTTGATGAGGTTCCTTTCGTAATTCCAAATGTTTCCTTTATCTTCTTGTGCATATTAAAGGAATCGTATTTTCGTTGGAGATTTTCAATTTCTTTGCATTGGTCGGACATCCATTCTTCTTTAGCTGTACGAATTTTACTTTTTATGGTATTATGAATTCTCCTATATTGAGTTTCATTTTTATTTTTCCATTTTCTTCTTTCGTCCATTAAAGACAGAATCTCATCTGTCATCCATTTTTGCTTCTTAGCTGTTCTTTTATATTCTAATTGATTATTAGATATGGAGAAGAACACATCTTTTATCCTGTCCCACTTGTCTGTTATATCAGAGGATGTAATGACTGAAGTTTTTATTCTTCTATAACATCATCATCTTTGTCGGCAGTTGGAGCGTACACCTGTATTATATTAATACTAGCTGACCCGGTGAACTTCGTACCGCCTCACAATCAATAATCTTGTGTTAACTTATTAGCTGAATTAAATTCCGTTTTTTATTAAGTTAAAATGAATTGAGTTCAATAAATTTTCCAAAATCAAAACAAAATGAAATAGATTACATAGTTTTGGTTGGTTCAGATTTCGAAGCATAATGATTACCGAGCCAACCTTCAGTTTAAATATGTCAGTTTTTCAGTCGTTTGAAGGTTTAACGGCAACGGTTTATCGCTTTGGCAAATCGAAAAGAAACTAGTCAATGTTGTCGCTGGAGGTGTTTCAGCACGTTGAGCAACATTCGATGCGTTGAAATAAACTCGTTGACCATTCTCCAGATGCACCGCCAAATGTACAGCAGTGGGATGACGTTCATGAATGGGGAATGGGGAATGAGAAAATACGCCAAATCACTCCATTGCAGCTCATATATCGACCAACTTGATAGTGCGTGATTTCATCGTTGGTATTGGGAGTTTGAACGCCAAAAACCACAATATCGCTGCCATTGGTGACATATTTGCAGATGTATTTGATGGACTTCACTGAATTGCAAAACTCCACGTTTCAATGCGCCTTGAATGTTTTGGAAAGAAGTGGCGAATACGGAACAATCCAAGTGTTGTCAACCACGATATCGTTTCCTTTCACTTTCGTTGTGATAGTTCTACCGTTATCATCAGGTGATCGACGCCGATACAGTGGATAATCATCGTTGGCGGTGATAGTCTCCGCCGTCAAATTTCGTGGATAACGCTTGGAACACTTGCCGTCGACCATGCACGGTGATTGGGGGCTGATGGCGCCACACGGTCCGTGAATCATGTTAGTACTTACAACATTATGCAGGTCTGGATTGGTTTCGGGATCAGGAATCTCGGCACATATGATGTCATCTATTTGGTCTGGTCGAATTCTTTCGACTAACCAAATAAGAAAGTGTGCATGCGGCAAGCCTCGTTTTTGCCATTCAATCGAATACATCCAGCATCGAGTATCCCCAAAGACGCGATGCTTAACAATGTAGTTCATCAGCGACAGGATTTTTTGTTTGAAGACACGTGCGGTGATGTCGTGCCGATCACTTGATGTTTGTCCGGGGAGTAGCAGTTGAACAATTTCTATCCATTTCGGATTGCACGTAAAGGTGATGAATAGATCTGGACGACCGTAATGACGAATATTGTCATTGAATCTTGCGCATATTCATGCATATGACGCGGGCTGCCCATGTACGTCGCCGGTAGAATAGACAATCGATCAACATTAGCTGCATCTCCTTCGGTGCTGATTGCATCGCGTAAATGAATATACTCCTCCGAACGCAGTTTATTATTAGTTCATACTTTTCCAATGCACGAGGAAACTTCTCGAGGCCGAGATGAACAAAAATAATTCATCGAAATCAGTCAATCAGTTCTCGAGATATCATCAAAAAAGCCATTCCATATGTTATTAATTTGTTAATTTTATCGGTCACTATGATACCCACTCCATTTCGATGGTGGTTATCATCATTTCCCGAGTAATACAAGGTACCGTTGTCAGTTTTAAATCTGCTGTTTCCCTTCCACTTCACTTCGCTGATACCAAGGATGTCTGATTTTAACCGATTCATTTCCATTATAACGTTTTGCAATTTTCCACTTTTAAACATAGATCGCACATTCTAGGTCGCAATCTTCATATTCTTCATCTTCATTTGATTTTCCAGCCATGATGATTACTAGGGATATAGTTAATGTGGTAGTTTCCCGTTGCTTTCCACATCGCAGTGTCAAAGCCATTAAAGCCGTTGCGACCATGCCTTCAGTTATCTAAATGTAAGCTGTACCGAAGTCCATCCTCTCCACCTTACATCAGTACTGGTAATTGCTGCTGTCCAAAACCAGGGATATTTATTGACTTCCCAGTCTAGATTCGCTGTATTCTGCGATACCAGGGTCACCTCTAGGAGGATGTGGTGCTGGCACCACGCACAGACGGTCTCGGTAAGGGAGAGGCTAATGATCTGTTTTACATCTATATTACGCATCCACTTGCCTTGTAGGACAGCGAGGACCAGTGTCTGGTTTACTCAGAACAAAGGTACTACCTCTGCAGTCCAACTTAACCCCATCTTTCAAAGATAATAATATATTATAACTATTTCGACGCTTGCATTCTGACGGTGCTGCTTTACAGTACCGAATCATGGCACGTCCTTACGAAGGTTCAGAGCAACCGTATACTGAGCTTTGAAAACAGATGTTTGCGATGGATACTGGGTGTGCGATGGTATGACTTTAGGAGCAACGAGGAGATAAGAGAGTGCACTATGCAGCCTCTCATTACACTGAGTTTGCGATACGATGTTTACATAAAATGCAAATTAATAATTATAAACATTAACAATTGAAAGTTAGTTAATAATCGTGGGAACACACATGTTTGGCATTATACATACTAAAATAGGTATTCTCATCTAAATATAATATATCAATCACAAAGACTAAAATTACATCGGTATCCATGAATTTTGTGTTTGAAAATATGACATAACTTTAAAACCATAAATTCATTAACCATTTACACTCCGTAAGTTCATCATATGAACACCACACGGCACCTCCTCCCATAGTTTGCCAATCTTCTTGCGGAATCACGTGGGTTATGTACGCCTTGGGACATCAGCGAGCTCTGTAAACTGTAAGTTTATAATGATTAGTAAAATAATAAAGCCTAGTTTTTTTTTTTTTTTCGACCATGTCCGATCCTAATAGGATCATATGGGCCTCCACAGAGTAGAGGTTTGTATTAACAGATTTGTTTTTTTACGAGAAATGGATGTCAGCTACTTGCTCAGCCTATTAGGTCCATACCCTGACTCATACGCAAATTGAAAAACAATATGTGTACTTGCCAGACCCAGGATTCGAACCTGAGACCCACGGCGTGATAGTCCAACGCTTATGCCGCGCGGCCACCGTGGGCCTAGTTATGATGTATCAATTAAGTTGAATTATTCCTGGCAAGTAATATTGATTGAAACTTTGAATGATATTAAGTTTGGTATAGTGATTCATTAAAAACAATATTATTTTACGTACAATTATTAGCGCATGAGGTGGTGCATTATCCGGCCTCTGATAGTCCTCGCTTCATTCAGCAGGCGGTTCCTTGATGCGCCTTGGATCTCCTCAGGCAGGATTCCCAGAGACTCTTCATGGTCGTCTGCGTAGATAGTGTGTGCTGGCATAGCGACTGAATGATCTATGCACATATTATGCAAGACAACACAACTATTTATGATTCTAATCGCTTTTTGAGGGGTGTAATGAAGCACTCGGTGTTTAAGCAAGCACCTCCATCTTGCTTTGAGAACTCCATTGCACCTTTCCACGCAAGATCTGGCTGAACTTTGCACTGTATTGTAGTGTCGTTCGATTTGAGTTGCCGGGTTATATATCGGGTTCATAAGCCACGGCAGATGGGGGTAGCCGCTGTCTCCTGAAATATGTAATAGGAAGATCTAGAGATTTTCACTTTCCGGTGCAAACATAGCATATGAACTCCCTTAATGTGGAGGGTAACGTAAGAGACTGTTTTGTGAAAACCGGTGATCAAATAGATGGGTAATTGAATATTGGGTCAGCAAACTCACAAAAAATCTTTTTTTATTGTGGCTTCTACAATAAATATAGAGTACCTATTTTACTTACCGAGCAGCCATGTCGTAGGATGTTGCCTATGGACAAATTCCATGACAGTCCCAATTACAGACATTTTATAAATGTGAGCGTCGTTGGTGCTGCCCGGAAACAGTGCATTCACGTTAAGAATGCGCAACTTTGCATCACATACCTAACGAGAAAGGAGATTAAATAGGATTAGACAAATTTATGCAATATTTTGCTGTATATAATATTTTAATTAATTTGAATAGTTAGCTTACCAATTGCACATTGATAGAGTGATATAGTTTTCTATTGATGTAGATATACTCCGGGCGAAGAGGATCATTGGCAGGTGGAGCAACAATTGCCACATGTGTGCAGTCGATGGCCCCCGATACACCCGGGAAACCGTATTTGTTGTAAAATCTGAAAACAAGTAAACATTAAATTTTTTTAAAATTTGGCACAAATGATAATTTACGTGTAGATGTAGTGTTATTTTATATAAGTACTCACTCTTGTTTCATGGGCTCCAAATTGTCAAAAGGGAATAGCACCCATTCGTTCAACAAATGGTCATCAATGGCCATCGTCACTTCTTGAACGGCTCTGCTGACAGATGCTTGGCTTATCATAACTGTGTGCTCATCGCCGACACCCATTTGATAATTTCCAGTCGCCAAGAACAGAAGTGTGGCTAAAACCTACACACAAGAAACAATGTTAAGCTACAAACATTTAATATTTTTTTCATTACCTATATAAATAGACATCATAGTTCACCACTCACCTTAGTTTCGACGCTTAATGCCGAAGATCTGGGTGGAGGTGCCATCAATTCTTCCAACCTGGTAATAAGTCGATCTGCTAATCTTTTCGATAACCGAAAACGTTTTACAAACGAGTTGTCGGTCATTTTGAACGCATCCGTTCGATTACCGAATTCTGACTGCGGGACTTCCATTTTGGGGACGTAAAATAACCTAAAATATGTTAATAACATCATATTTAATCAGTATTTACCCGTCAACGTTGCGATATAAAACGTACGTAGATAATTAAAAGAAAGAAACGTCTCCATTATTACAATTTTCAATACAAGATACAACAATATTTTACAGACAAACTATTACAAAATCACAATAAACACCTCCTTAAATGAGAATTGAAACACGAAATAATAATTTTAGCGGTAATATGTGGTAATAAATGGTAAATGTATAACAATTTATTAACAGCTTTCTCCAATATTACGTATGATACGAATTAAAAATCTGACGTTTATTATGTCAAACGGAAAGTTGCGAGCGCCTCTACCGTCAAAGCATGTGTACTACTAAAGCCTGGCCTAGTGACACCCGGCGGTCGACATTTAGTATGCTACAGTTGCAGCAAGTTCAAGCAAGTTGTGTAAAGTTTGCGCAACTGGTCACTTGTGCTTCAGTCGTGAATCGCCCTCCAGCACCGATCGGTTTCATGTGAAGGTATTTATTTTCAGTTCGTAGCGAGCGAGTCGATCGATTCCTGAGCACAAAAAGCAAAGTAGGATGATAGTCATCCTCTCGTACAAGAGGGGACATGCATCGGGAAACTGACAAATTGATGTTGCTGAATACCCTATCTAGTGGGTCTATTCTATACTTATCGAATACTAAAGTGATAAATAGTATCGAACTTAGGGTAGGTTTGTATCAAAATATTAGCACTTATTGTAACAATTACACGAAGTTGGTTTTTATTGTTGCAATAAGTGCGATATTTTTACAGCAGCAAGATAGGTGCTGTTAAAATATAGCACTTATTACAACAATAAAAACCAACTTCGTGTAATTGTTACAATAAGTGCTAATATTTTGATACAAACCTACCCTAAGTTTGATAATATTTATCAATTTATCACTTTAGCGGTCGATAAGTATAGAATAGACCCACAGAAGCCCATTACTAGAGTTAGAAATATCATTGTACTGAGAAAATCCAAAAACAGCGCACATAAATTCCAGGTCACTATTGACCCTTTCACCGTTGCGCGCTGAAGTTAGATTAAAGTCTCCCATCACAATAATACTTCTGTCTCCAATCAAGTTGACACTAGATAGCATATTCTCAACAAAACATTTATACATCTCCACGTCACTGGCTGGAGGAAAATATACAACACAAACGTAAATAGTGACTCCATCACAGGTTAGTTTCACCCAAAGGTCCTCATTTGGAGTCTCTAAAGCATGAACATGTTCGACCTTCAACCCCTCCATGCTTCTAACCCCCAAAAGACAGCCTCCACCCTGCCTGTGAATCTCGATCCCTCCTAAAGACTAAGTGCTCACTTCCAAAATATTCGCGATTAAAAACACTGTCATTGAGCCATGTTTCAGTTAACCCTATGACATCATAGTCTTCAGCCAAAACATTTCTCAAAAAATCGACAGCTTTTGTCTTTAAGCCACGTACATTTTGGTAGTGGAACAATAATTGCCTTGGGCAATTATTATTTTCATTGATGTTAAGTCAGCTGGTTGGCAGCCTTGGTGTTTCAATTTTTGACACCCATTCTTTAATGAATGAGCAACGTGGCCAATTATCAGGCTTTAAAATCAACGTACTCAGTTTAACAGGGATCCCTATCTTAAAAGATGCGTAGTCCCCTTTTGACTTTAGCCTTGCAATTGTAAATTCGGTGTTACAATTCGCAAGCTTTTTTAAATAATCCGACATATCCGAAGCAGACGTATCTGGATGAAAGGGGTAGAAGTGGTAGTTTTTAACTACCTCGCTCCCCTTCACTCCTCCGCCCAAGATGCTGCGAACAGCCACTGGTCGCTTCTTCATCACTACTGTAGACCATTTTCCGCCTTCAGTAGATCGTCCGAAAGCCAACATAAATATAACATCACGCTCTGAAGAACTACTTTCCTGTGGAGTACTACTTTCCTGTGTTTCCGAGATCTCGGTCGTAGACTTTTTATTCTGCGACCTAGTTATTCGGGACGTTTCCTTAATTGGTGAAAATTTCATTTTGGTGAATATTCTATACTTAGTAATTAAAATAAAGCACAATAATATTATGCGATACTGATTTCCTATAATTTAATAATCGTGATGACCGGTTTCATTATGTTAAATTGTATGGTTCGAATATTGTGTTTTATTTCAATTAAGTACTACAATGTTTTTTCATCAAGAAATCAGGCGTCTAATAACAAAAACCGATAAATCACACGTCTTATCGATTAAAACCTAACAAAATTCACATTATGAAAAAATATTTAAAAACGATTTATAGAAACCAATTATTTAAAGTGATATAAATAAATTGTCATGTATTTATTGCAAACAGGCCTTTATCAGTTAATAGGAATGGGCATACTGTCCTAGTTTGGAAAAAAAAGGAAAAACTAATGTTAAAACCGATCAGTTACACTTGACGCAGAAAAACATCATTTACCACTATAATTGATCATAATTGATTTTTGAGTTTCCACCGCATGTTCGTCCCCCTTTTTTTGCCGACGTTTTGGGCTCGTTGCAGAGCCCATTCTCAAGAGAGGAGGAAGAACACGTAGCGGAGACGCAAAAATTCATTACCATAACAAACAACCGTGAATATCTGTTATTGAATTATCTGTTTTTATAATCAGACGCCACAATTGACAGTCAATATTTACGACGCCCACGGTGGCCGCGCGGCATAAGCGTTGGACTATAAAGCCGTGGGTCCCAGGTCCGAATCCTGGGTCTGGCAAGTACACATATTGTTTTTCAATTTGTGTGTGTCAGGGTATGGACCTAATAGGTTGAGCAAGTGGCTGACATCCATTTCTCGTAAAAAATAAAATCTTTCAATACAAACCTCCACTCTGTGGAGGCCCATATGATCCTATCAGGATCGGACATGGTCGAAAAAAAAAATTTAAATAATATGTATCTTCTTCTTATTCTTCTTCTTTCACCCTGTCACGTCCCAACATTGGGGCATAGGGCAAGCACAAGTTGGCGCCACTTCCCTCGGTCCAACGCCAACTCCTGCGCCTCCCGCCATGTCAGACCTGCAGCACGTAGGTCGCTTTTGTAGCAGCGCTTCAGGGTGAGGGAGGGGCGGCCACGGCGACGGAACCCTTGAGGCTGTGCCACAAGGGTACGAAGTGCCGCACTCTTTGGCGGCATCCGGAATACATGTCCCAGCCACGTAAATCTTCTCTTCGTGATAACTTCAATCACCGAAGGCTGTTGTGTCTGCTCACGAACTCGGGTGTTTGTAACGCGGTCGTACCCATGTACCCCTAAGATTCGGCGGAGACATCGATACTCAAAGCTCAAAAGCCGAGACTCTTGAAGCTTAGTAAGATGCCATGTCTCACAGCCATACAGGAGCACAGGTAGCACGCACGCGTTAAACAAACGACATTTGGTCCTCACAGAATACAGCTTTGACCTCCATGCGACTCCAAGTTGGTTGAACGCAGAGCCCGCCACACCCATGCGGATTCCAAGCTCACTAGAAATACCACCATCATCGGCAACCGTGGCACCCAAGTATTTGAATCTGGACACCAGCTCGACGGGCAGACCAGAAACCCGAAGAGGAGTTTCGGCGTCGATGCATGCAGCACTGCACATGGATTTGGTCTTAGCGGCATTCAGATGAAGACCTACACGCATCGAGTTCGCGGCTAGCCTATTTACGGTTACCTCCAACCTTTCGATCGTCGAGTCAAACACGACTGCGTCGTCTGCATACTCCAAGTCGCACAGTCTTTCTTCGCATAGATCGGTTGTGTCATCATGATGTAGGCGTATCCCACTGTCGGGGCAAACCGTCTTACGCATTATGAAATCCATCATGATGATAAAAAGAAAGGGCGCAAGTACACATCCTTGCTTGACTCCTGACGTGATTTCAAAGAGGTCAGAGGATGTTCCGGCTGCTCTCACGCGACACTCTGTATTGGTGTAGAGAGCACTTATCACGGCGACCAGTTTCCGTGGGACACCATAGCCTAGCAGAATTTGCCACAGAGATTCACGATGAGAACTGTCAAATGCCTTTTCATAGTTCACGAAGCAGCAGGCGACAGGTATATTCATCTCTTGGTACTGTTGCAGAAGACATCGGAGAGTTGAAATATGCTCTGAGCAGGACTTCCCCGGGACAAATCCACTCTGCTGCGCACGCAAAACATCCAGCATGGGACTTCTAATCCTGTACAGGAGAATCTGCGCCAACACCTTCCCGGGAACGCTGAGGAGAGTGATTCCTCTGTAATTATTACACTCCTGTGGGTTACCCTTTTTGTGCAGAGTAACAACGGTACCATCCCTCCAGGCTTTGGGACACTGCTCCCTTTCCCACACCTTGTGCAGAAGGTCACACAAGGACGGCAATACAGCGCTCAGTCCGCAGAGCAGAAATTCTGCATGGATGCCATCATCTCCAGGAGCTTTCCTGCGCTTCAGTCTTTTGACAGCCTCTTTAACTTCAGCAGTTGTCGGAGGATCTTCGCAGAATCCCGATGCAGTAGTGATTCCGAGGGCGGTGATCTCCGACGGAATATCGAAGGGATGCAATGGAGGTGGGCGATTCAGGACATCACTGAAATGTTGGCGCCATAGCTCCTGGACCTTTGCAGGTTCAGTGACTGTCACTCCGTCAGAGTTGCGTAATGCAGTGACCACTGGACGTTTCCTACCGCAAATTGCTCTGGTGATGCGGAAGAGAGCACTTGGATTATTCTTGCAGGCAGCAGATTCCGCATCCCGAATGAGGTCATCCAGGCGTCGGCGCTTATCGTGGCAGGCAGAACGCTTCACCACGCGGTCCATTGTCTGGTATTCCGCGCTGCGTTGTGGGTCGTATGTTCCATTGTCTCGCAATTCTTTCAGGAGCTTCCTCTTCTCAATCAACTCCCATGTATGAGGTGACATCCAGTCCGGCCTGTGCGTATGCCGCTCTCCTAAGGCAGTAGTTGCGGAGCTCATTATAGCATCCCGGAATAATATCCATTTTCCTTCCAAGGGATCCGAGTCGATGGAAGACGTGAGGGTTCAAGCATCATATAAGCGCTTCCGCAGCTCCATCTCATAGGTTGCACGCACACGGGTACTTTTCAGTTTTTCCACATCGAGTCTGACTGTCCTTTTGGGTTTTGGGACTCGTTTGAGGTTGTTACCTCCGAAAGGGGGGGTGGGGTAAATTGAAGGATGAGAGCGCTGGACCCCCCTGATGATGTAATGTCAGATGTCAAGTCACGGTTATATCGTCTGCTTCTTCTTTCGGGGACATGTTTATGTTGATTGACAACGCGGAAGTACAGGCGAAAACAGGGCGTTTATTGTTCGGAATATAAGTACAGCTTACAAAATATTTAAAAAAAAAAAAATTTAAAATGGCGGGGACGTCGGCGAGCGCGGCGCCGGCCGACATCACCCTCGAGAGTTCGAAAACTGACTGCATAATCCCTTTTTGGAGAGCAGGTCAACTCTAGGCAAGAATAAAATAAAACAAATTCTGTCACTGAAAAATGACAAAAACACTCTGTATATTATGTACCTGGCTTATTTCTGAGAATTTCGCTCACCATAGCAATAGTCAGCCAGACCTTTTTTAGGTACCTGCTTTGAAAGGGCTGTATTTCTTTGCTAGGTAGGTACATATTTTGAAATATTTGAACTAGGTACAAATACATATTTTTTCAAAATAATCTCAAATCAGATATTCTAGGTGTTAGGTACATTGTATGGCTGGGAACTTTGCTTTCAATATTTATGTAGGTAAGTGTACGAATTTAATACCTATTGGTCAAAATTGGATGAAGGCTAATGTAGGTAATAATATTAAAAAATGATATTAATAATTACTATTTGCTTACGGGCTAGAAATTTGCCTCGCAGTCGATCTGTTCATGTTTGCATGAATCAGCCCAATGATGATTCAGGCCTCATGGCCTTGGATCCTCTGAGGATGCCATGGTTTATACGGTATCAAGGTCTATACGGAATTTTCCGACCAAGAGTTCGTGGTCACTGTGGATGTCTGCACCTCTATATGTCCGCACGTCTAGCAGTTCATGCCGGTATTTCGCTTTGACCAAAATGTGGTCGATCTGGTTTCTTGTATTACCGTCTGGCGATGTCCATGTATATTTGTGGATGGTCTTATGAGGGAAAAGACTACCACCAATCACAAGACCATTCATTGAGGCAAAATCTACCAGACGGGAACCATTATCGTTCATTTGGCCAAGGCCATGTTTTCCCAGCACAAAAGGTCCACGCAAGGTGTCTGATCCTACTTTGGCATTTAGATCACCAAGTATAACTGCATGATCACAGCTGGGGATATTTCCAGCGGCTTCCGCCAAACTTTCGTAGAATGTATCCTTATCTGTATCGCTAGCAGCCTCTGTGGGAGCATAGCACTGCAGAAAAGTGATGGAGCCCGACTTGGTCTTGAAAGTAGCACGGAGTAGACGTTCGGAGATAGGTTCCCAGCTGGTGAGGCACTTGCAGGCTTCCTTGGACATCAGCAATCCGACTCCACTACGTCGCAATGTGGCGTGTCCGGAGTACAATAGACGAAACCCACGAATAAACTTCTCGCCAATGCCAGTGAGTCGACACTCACTGATCCCGAGAACATTAACTTGTATTGAGAAAGTATTTCTGAAGAATATGTATATCAAAGTGGAAATGGAATGTGAAATAAAAAGGCAGAAAATAATTGCAAAAGTTTATCAGAGTTTTTAATATAACAACAATATAACAGATAAGGCAGCATTCTAGGAATTGGTAATTGATTCGATACATAATAAGAAAATACTTTATTAGGTGTTTGTACTTCATAAAAATGTCTACATAAACGAGACATTCGATCACAGTAAATAAGTTTCATACTATATATCTGTACGTTAGAGGATTAACCACGGAAGTCCAGTTTTTACCGTTTCTGAGTTAAATATGCAGAAAATTTTCTTTTATTTCATTACACAAATGAATGAAACACTGAAGTCCATAAGTAGTAAATTAACCGATATAGCTAATAATTAATAAATCACTGAAGTCCAATTCACTTTAGTGCATAAACAACAGGTGTCCTTTTTACGATGTTTATGCTCTAAGAAAAATGTTAATAAGCCATTATAATAATTCCATAAACACGGAAGTTCATCAAACGTTAGGTAGGTACGTGTTATCTATACTATAATTTTCGTTTTTCTTTGTAAAAATCCACGCGCGCCGCCGGATTTCGACAAAATTTGGACCGTAGACGGGGGCTGACGAGCCGGAGTGGGTGGTCGGGGTCTCTTATTTCAGATTTAACCCGTTGCACCCCGGGGACAGTTTTACAGTTTTGGCGGAAAAAAATTGCCGCGTACAAGGTCTTGAAACGCGGAAGTTAATGCTGCAACCCCCATTTTTTATTGAAAATGTCGCTAGAATGTGTACATTTAAAAAATATTGGCGTTTATTTCAGCTTGATTGGAGGTCAAATGGCAAAGTTAGACTAGAAAAATTAATAACCGCCAGGTTGGCGCGGGCGACGTGTTACGCGTAGATCGGAATGCTTCACTGCTTCGAATAAATAGAATTTTTACTACTTTTTTATATATTTAAATGCAATAAATGTAAAAAAAAAATAAAAATCTAAAATATTATATATATTTTTTTATTTCAATCCCTTGCACTCTACGTAACTCCCGGGCAGCGCCGGGTGATACGGCTAGTTATACATAAATATGCATTACAAAAATGTTTGATTTATTCTTCAAAGAATATAACCACATAAATGAACCCAAAATTGTGGCTCTATCGCCATATAGCTATTCAAAATGGATTTTTAATTAAATAAATTAAAAAATAATTCGGGTTTGATTTGCCAAGCAATGATACCTGTGATGCCTGCGATAGCCCTAAGATGAGTCTTAAAGATGTCAATACATATTTCTTTTGAAGAAAAAGAAATTCAAAGACACCTTTTGGAAGACCACATACAGGAGGCAGCTGCAATTAAATAAGATTGATAAAACTCTTGCAACAGAAAAAATTACCAGTATGAAAGTAATAATGGTTGACTTGGAGAAGTGTTTACCTACTCCATATAGTTTCCATCTGAGAAAATTGTGGACCCTGAATTTTACAATTTACGATGATGCAAGTGGTGAGTGAGACACAACACGTATGTGGATGAAATAAAAAGTGGAAGGGGTGACTATAAGATCGGCTGCTGCTTGATGAAATGGGTATCTAGCAATGTTTTAGCAAATATTGAAGAGCTGACGATTTGGTATGATAATTAATTGCCCTGGCCAAAATAGGAATATCATGATTGTTTTTTCATATACCTGGTTTCTGAAAACCATTCCTACGCTGAAAATCATAAATCACAAATTCCTATTACGAGGCCATACACACATTGAGATAAACACTGACCACTCTATAACAGAACGTCAAAAAAGATGCTGAACGGTATGCAGATTGTTACTCCATGGGATTGGGTTCAGTTTGTAGGGACATCTAAAACAATTATTGCTCTTTGTATGCATCATCTTCAGCTCCTTTTGTGGCTCGAAAAAAGAATATTGATGGCACACCTTTATTTTCTTTTTGATTTATATCTTAAGACGGCGTTGGTTATCTACGTTATAAGGCAAAGTTCTCCGATGAATATTTCCAAACTGTGAACCTCCGGCCTTCTTGCTCGCCGTAAAACGCCGCAAACTTTTTAAAAGCTGACAAATTTTCCCCCGTAGATACCAAGTCGCAATGGCCGACCGGTCCAACTGACGGTCGAACCGACTTGAGAAGCTCTTCCCTTTCAACCGACATAATATGGGGACACTCCCTGAGGATGTGATCGGCATCCTGCAATTCGGCACATAAGCAAGTCGGAGATTCTATTAGACCAAGAGATTCGAGGCAAAACCACCGTGTCCGGTTAAGATCTGCAAACTATGAAACAATGGATATCTCCAGAATTTCAAGAAATTTATGATAGAATTCCACATAATTCCTCATCAGCTGATGTCCCGGAATAATTCTCATTGCGTTGATTTTTTTCTAGAGCAATAATAAACTTCAAATAATCTTGTACTTATGTAAATTAAAAAATATATAATTCCTTTTCATGTTTAGACTTACTGAAATATTTTGTGTATTTATAATAAAATAATTATTAATAATATGATGTACAGGAAATAAAAATAATTTATACCTATATGGACTTCCGTGTATTATCTATAGGTGAAGTGTTGCTTAATGGTACTTCTACATTATGTGTTAGAACATAAAACACGGAAGTCCATTAATTTATTAATTCTAAATAAAATGGTATTTCTATCTATACTATGGTCAAAAATAAATTTAATTATGAATAATACCGTTTACAGATCCTAATTACTATAGTTCTTTAAAAAGTTATAGAGTTTCAAACATTTAACCTACACTAAAATCACTCTCCTGAACAAAAGTCCAAACGTGACTTCCGTGGTTCTTCCTCTAACGTATTGATATTTATTTATCTACTATCGACAGTCGAGATTTTATCACATATTAAATGGCAAGGTAATTCAAAATTGACTATAAAAATTATATTAATATCACATGAATATAAGTACCCAGTAGTAAATTGTAAGTTTTTAAATATTATATCTTAAATAATGACGATAATAGTATTGCTAATCAAAAAATTCCTAAAATTATAAATTCAAGTGTTTGATAACTTTCTAAACATTAACAATATAATAATAACTAAATAGTCTTGTAAATTCTTTAAAAAGTCTTCATTCTCATATTTTATGGTAGCGTAGTGGTACTGGTTGGCACCTTACGAAGGCTCAGAGCAACCGTATACTGAGCTTCGAAAACAGATGTTTGGGACGAATACTGGGTGTGCGGTGGTATGACTTGAGGAGCAAAGAGGAGATAAGAGAACGCACCAAGCAGCCTCTCATCACGCTGAAAGTGAAGAGGCGACGTTGGACCTGGCTCGGCCACGTGCTGCGGATGCCAGAAGAGAACTTCAACCTGGCTTGCCTGTTCTTCAAGCCGACCGGATTCCGGCGTCCTGGAAGGCCGCTAAATACAGCCTACAGAGTGTATACGGCGGAGCTACGGGATGCTGGTTTGACTTGGAACGAAGCAAGAAGACTGGCGAGCGACAGGGATTCTTGGAGGCGCCGCGTGGTGTCCATATGCTCCAGCTAAGGGGCGGATATGGCCAAAGAAGAAGAATAAGAAGAAGTGGTACTGGTAGGTTCAGCCGGGCGCATTTAGTCTGAGTCTGAGATAATTATTACTTCCGCTCGATTACGTCTCACCCAGCGACGGGTTTCGTATACCTGAAAAAAAAAGAAATAGGAACATTAGACTTTTACCTTTAAAACTCTAAAACAGCACAACACACAATTAATTATTGATGACTAATCTCAACAACAGATGGCATTAGGAGTATTAGAGTTTAAACCATTAATATCTCAAAATTAAGAACAAGGATAATGCTATTTGTCCAGAGAAGGGTTCAATTATTACTCTTGTGCCGCTATATTTGACAAGATAATCAGAAATGTCGGCAAAAACATCTCCGCAAGACAATGCTGATCGAAGATTTATACTCGTAAATTAGCTAGGTATCAAATATTTTTGTTAGTTATTACAGCCATGCACTTAATGATTATCAAAAACAATTAAAATAATAACTTACTCCCGTGAACTCGGGGCTTCGCCGAACCCGTCTTCCCCTCGGCCTCGGCTCGCCATTTGGCACTAGCCGCGGCCGTCCCCTTCTCTGTAACAAAGAAAAGCATGTCGTAAGTGATATTATCAAATAATTAAGAGTCCGATTTTTAGTATTGACCGACACACACCTACCTGTAAACAAATGCACAATGTTTAAATGCTGTTTTAATTTAATTGAGCAAAATACTGTCCAGATTATATTTAAGTCGATAGCAATGTTTATTAAAAAATGTAACAATATATAATAGAAAAGTATTGCAAACTACACATACAATAATAATATGGCAATGGGGCTTTAATAATTAAATAATATTATTTAGAGAAAATATAGATATTAAATGCTGCCAAAGATGTTTAAAAAACAACAGTACTAATTTAGTTCAAAAAATTGCCCCTTTGACGAAAAAGTTTGTCAACCCCTGCTCTAAACGAACATGATGACTATCTCCGATTACCCGGCTATCGTGTGATAGATAATTTTCAACAATACGATTTTCGTTCGGATTTAACTTTCAAGACGGCAGAACAAAATTTGATTTCGAATAAAAATATAAATTATATTAAAAATGACGTTTGGAAAGTATTACGCAACCCGAATGCAATATAAATTACAATACAAACAAAATAAATTATGTGTTACATCAGCGTGTCACAGGCCAAAAATACACTCTGATCTGTTTTCCCAAACGCGCCTAAAGAAGTATAAAAATTGCTTACCCTCGCCACCAATGGCTGTGGCTCTTCGGGTTGGGGTTGTACTTCCACGTTATTATACTGCTGTGGCTGTGGTTCTTCAGGCGGGGGGGGCATTACTTCCCCTTGAGCAACTTCTGGCGATGCCGGTCGGTGCCGCATCATCAGGGCCACCACCTCGCTGGCCCCTAATCCTTCCCAATAACGGATTATATCTGTCACACGGTTCTGAAAATAAAGAAAAATACATTTTTAACTGTGAAAAAATTATAATACCACAATAATACGGTTTAAGTTTGAATAATATTATACAGAAACAAAATCACAGGTTAAATCGTGCCAAAAATGGAACAGAAAATGTTTAATAAACAACAATCCTAATGTTGTTAAAAAACCTACTTAAATATATTAGAAAACATATTAAGAAAATTGGGTACTGTTCGGTTATACCGGAGGCAGCGGAAAACGCATTTTGAAAATAGCCGATAAACTGGATTATTTGTTAGGTTAACCTAACCAAACCTAACCTAACCTAACCCAACCTAACCGAACCTAAACTAACCCAAACTAACAAATAATCCAGTTTATCGACTATTTTCAAAATGCGTTTTCCGCTGCCTCCGGTATAACCGAACAGTACCGAAAATTGCTTACTCTGTGTACTGATGGCGACTCGTCTGCGAGGGGCTGGTCTACGAGGGGCTGATCATTGACCATCACAACCGGCACCCCGTCTCTGGCCGGCGCTCTTCACCACCGTCTTTGAAGTTCATCGGCAATGCTCTGAAAATAAAGAAAAATACAAATTTAGTTATGTGTGGTATTTTTTACTTAACGGGAGACCAATTTCATAATTGCTAACTAAGTTACGGAGCACTGTTATGCTACAGAAGATGACATTCTAAATAATGTTACTAATTTACTTCGGAATGTCTTTTACAATCTTAGAAAAATACAAGTGTATTAATGTAAGAATCAAAATAAATGTATGCAATTAATTATTAGAAAAGTTTTTCGCTTACCCGTTCCAATTCTGTGAAATTCCTGGCGTTTGGCATTATTTTAAATTAAGTAAAACGTATAAATTGCACAGAAATCGACTCACCTCGACCGTATCAATTGTCAAACTGACGCAGTGTTGCCAAGTCAAAATTTAAAATTTCAGTAGATTTTGACAAAAAATTCAGTAGATTTCATAAAATATCGAAAACATAGTATATTAGATATAATTTACGACTAATAAGGATAAAAATAACTAATAATATTAATTTATTGTAAACAATGATGATATTAATGGGTAAAATGGCGCTCTTGGGTAGAGTTACAATGCTTTCTTTGTCAATTTAGAAGTGTAACACATTAAAAATGATCGTGCGTAAATCATTTCAAGTTTATTATTAAAATAATCATCAGTAAACTTACAATTATGGAGAAACACAAATATCAGTAGATTTCTTGAATTTCGAAAAAAAATCAAAAATTCAGTATATTGGCAAAAAATATCAGTAGATCTACTGAAATTTCAGTAGACATGGCAACACTGAACTGACGTCTGACAACTCTGGCAGTTCTTTGTTTTCATTTTTCAAACAATAGATAATAATAGAGTATTGGGGTAATAAACAAAAATAATTGCGGGACGTCATGAATAATTATTATTAATAAATTATAATTTACCCACTATTATCACTAGTCAAACTCTCTATTTAAAATATGTTTTCTTCTTCCGATAGATTTTTTTTACCTCCTACCTAAAAATATTGTGAAGTTTCAGAAAACCATAGACTAATAGAGTTTTGGAATATAGGTCTATTCTATGAACTAGTCTATGATGGCCGCTTATTTTGACATTTCGACAAAACAATAACAATTAACAAAACCTTTGATTTTATTAACTCACTAAGATTTTTGGCGACTGGTCAAATGAAATGAAATTATCAAATATTGTTTCACCTTTCGTATCATTTGGCCGAGCGATTTTAGTGAGGAATGTTTTACCAAGTGCATGGCCAAAACGGCAGTCAAACATCTCCAAGAAACTCGGAATAGGTATATATGTTGTTCGGTAAAACGATGTCAAAATACATCTAGGAACATGGGATTACTTTTCACTTGTAAGTACTGCATAAACAGTGTGTATTCTATATTTATATATATATATATATATATATATTTTTTCAGGCCTCCCCAGCTCCCTCCACTCTTCTCGGTTCGTTTCTTTTCCCTGCGAGATATCCAGGGTTCCAGTGGCTAGCTCAGGTGTCGATAGAACCCCGGATTCAAGGTCTTTCTTGTTCGTAACGTGGTCTTTAGTTTATTTTCTGGTTTTTATAGTTACAGTCATCAGGTCCGTATACTTTGAATAAAGGACGATCACTAACTTTTCTCTCGGGGTTCGCTTTTTTGAAATTCCTCCGAACCCACGCCGACTCACCAAAGAGCTCTCGTGATTGGCCAAATCCGATTGGATGATCTTTGGATTCGGCGAATCACGAGACTGGATTTCGGTGCCGGCGCGCGAGATTTTAGCGTTGCGCAATGCGCGGCAAAAAAATTATAATATTTAAATTCTTACTTATATATTTTATTTAGTCTTAAAATTATCTCTTTCATCCATCATCACTTAAACTTTAAAATTTATCTTAATTACACCTCCGCCCAGTAAGTGATCTTCACGCACCGGACGAAGGTCTTTACATATGAATAAAATATTTACGTAGTTGAGCAAGGAATCAGATTAGATGTTTTATGAAGCCGTTTCTAGAGGTTAGGGTTACATTTCGGCTTACAGTTATTAAATGATTATTTTACACCGGGAGAAGCCCGCCTGTAACAGGGATGTGTCATCTGCCACGTACTTCCACCGAACCTGACAAGTTCGTCAATCCAGCGGGTTTTGGGGCGCCCCTGTGACCGCTTATTGTCCCTAGGGTACCACTGAATGACTGTATTCGTCCAGCGGTTGTCCGTTTGTCCATTCATAACTATGGATGAAACATGGGTCCATCACTTCACACCTGAGATTAAAGAACAGTCAAAACAATCGACTGAAAGGGAAGAATCGGCTCCAAAGAAGGCAAAGACAGTTCCGTCTGCAGGCGAGGTCATGGCGTCAGATTTTTGGTATGCGCGTGGAGTAATTTTCATTGATTATCTTCAGAAAGGAAAATCAATCAACGGCTTGTATTATGCAAACTTATTGCAGCGTTTGAGTGATGAAATCATGAAAAAACAACCGCATTTGGCGAAAAAGAAAGTTTCGTTTCATCAGGACAATTCATCAGCTGACACATCCGTTATCGCGATGGCCAAAACCAAATACCTAAACTATCGACTTACCAACTTTTGGCAGCAACGTATTGAATACGTTGTTTAAGAACTTATAAACTTACACATTCAGGAGAAAAACCAGTTGCGTGTGATGATTGTGATTTGAAATGTAATCAAATATGTCATTTAATAATTAATTTATAATGTTGTATATAATGTGTTTAATAAATGTTTTTCAAGGAAGTCACTATGTCGAGGTGGAAGACGATATCCGAAGTGGCTTTCTCGGGAGATTATTAGAGACATTAGAGTCAAACACTACTATCATACAGCCTGGAAGGCTAAGCATGGTCAGCATGACTATGAAATGTTTGGCCTTTATCGTATGAGAGTGAGACAAGCTGTTCGGCTGGCCTATCGAACATATATGGAATCGGCCATTCATTCGCGAAAATCCTAAATCGTTTTGGGATTATATAAAATCATTAAGAAAGGATGGTGGATTTGCCAATTCTATGACTTGGAAGGGCGAAGAGGTGACTGGACATAGAATGGCAGAAGCATTTGCTGGTCATTTCAGGTCCGTCTACGTCAAGAAAACGATCGTGTGGTGCCCAATCCATTGACATCTTTCCAATTGATGAAGGTGACGTGTATAGATTTATTAAACAACTTAAGAATACGCGCTCTTTGGGACCGGATAACGTCCCTACATTTTTTTTTAAAGGGGTGTGTTGATTTTGTCAAAGGCCCACTTGCATATATATATAATTTTACAATGGAGACAGGTATCTTTCCGGAAATATGGAAGATGTCGAAGGTGACTCCAATTCAAAAGAGTGGTACAGAGTCGTCAGTAGAAAACTACAGGCCGGTAGCTGTTCTCTCTGCTCCAGCAAAAGTTCTGGAGATGATCATGCACAGCATGATTTCTCCAAAAATTGACTCATTTATAATGAATGAACAGCATGGATCTAGAGCAGGCCGATCAACGGAAACCAACCTGATGGTATTCACTGATTATGTGTCGTCAGTACTAGATAGAGGCAGCCAGGTTGACTGTTCTTACAATGATTTCTCGAAGGCATTTGACAAAGTCGATCACGATATTCTAATGGAAAAGCTCCAACTTATTGGATTGTCGGATCGATTTTTGAAGCTATTCGGGAGTTATTTTAGGAACCGTCAACAATACGTTTCGTACGGCCTTTATCAGTCACAGACCTTTTACACATTTTCTGGTGTCCCCCAGGGCTCAAACTTAGGACCGTTGCTGTTCACGATTTTTATAAATGACATAGCATTGGTAATTAAAAATGCTATGTTTTTGTTGTTTGCTGACGACTTGAAACTCTTCATGGAAGTTGTCACCTTGGACGATTGTCGTCAACTCCAACTTGATATAGATAATATCGTCGGTATAGTGGCAAAAGGCGTTAAGTCAAAAAACCTTGTTTTGAGATAATCGTCTTTTTCTAAATTCAAGAATTTGAAACCTCTCTATTTATTAAATAGTTTAAACATTTTTACCTAAACTTACTACTTGATGATATTCGGTAATCATTTATGAATTTGATTTGAGTAGGTATTGTCAAGTCTTTTTTATAGTAATAATAATTAGTTTTTTGAGTTTATAAAAAGGTGAATTAACGTTTTTTGCCACAACGATTTTTGAGTTAATAGAATAGTCAAACATAAAATGTTGTAGTTGAGTAGTAATACATTGGACTCTAATAATAATAGAAACTGGCCAATTTAAAATAAAATATAAATTAAAACAGAAATAATATTAGGTAGGTGGATACTATTAGGTAGGTATAGAAGTAATTTGATATTTTTGTATGTACTAGTACTAGGTAAAAATAATAAAAAGAATACATTTTTATTTAATTTATTTATCAGAACATTGGATTAGAGGTGGATAAACAGTATGGGGATGATGATTACACAAAAATAATTTATGAAAACAATTAAAATTAACAATTACCCTATAAAATTAATTAAGAAAACTTAAAATATAATTAAGAGATCATTTCCGCTTCATCAAAGCCAACCTCGAAGGGTTCGAGAACAGTATTTAATTTATTTATTAAAAACATCGGATAACAGGTGGATAAACAGTATGGAGATTTAAGAAAGAAATTTGGCAAATACTTTCTTTTAATTCATTTTGATAAAAGTGGTATTATTTTGAGTCCTTGCGCAGTTTGCCGTCAGCAATTCGTACCCTTTGGGTTTTTGGAGCAGCACTGTCTGCATTCCTTAAAATAAAATCCCCTTTGCGCTCGAAGCTCTTTCTTCGTCTTCTTTGGCCATATCCGCCCCTTAATTGGAGCATATGGACACCATGCGGCGCCTCCAAGAATCCTTGTCGCTCGCCAGTCTTTTTGCTACGTTCCAGGTAAAAAGCAGCATCTCGTAGCTCCACTGTAAACCCTCTATAGATAGTATTTAGCGGCCTTCCAGGACGCCGGAGTCCGGTCGGCTTGACAACAGGCAAGCCAAGTTGAGGTTCTCTTCTGGCATCCGCAGCACGTGGCCGAGCCAGGTCCAACGTCGCCTCTTGTTTGGTGCATTCTCTTATCTCCTCGATCCTAAAGTCATACAACCGCACACCCAGTATTCATCGCAAACATCTGTTTTCGAAGCTCAGTATACGGTTGCTCTGAGCCTTTGTAAGGTGCCATGATTCGCTACCGTAAAGCAGCACCATCAGAATGCAAGCGTCAAATAGGCGGCATTTGGTTTTGACCGAGTACAATCGTGAGTCCCAGACATTTCGCATCGAATTCAATGTTACTCCAGCCATTCCCATGCGGATAGCGAGCTCTTTCTGTAAAATTCTATCTCCCGTGATGTGTACCCCCAGGTACTTGAAGCTGTCGACGCTCTCGATGTTTTGTCATTATTAATTATTAGTAATTATTAAGACTGGGTGGATGGTAAAACCAGAGTAACAATCGCACGTGGAGAGACCATGACCAGATGAATTAGAAAATACTGACATTGTATCCGACTGGCAATTCAAGACAAACAAGAGGAGATGAGCCCACCCCGGGCTTAGCGATTAAACTATCAAGTTTTCAGTTTCCAATTTCATTCCCATTTGACTCATTATTTTGCTGCCGTTGTCACCGCAAGTATTATGTTCGTCAGCGCATGATTATCGGCATATTCTCCAAGTCAACTTCATCATTTATCGATCCGTCTTCTGTAATCAAATGCATAATGTTAGCATTATAAAGATGAAAGTAGATCAAGCGTAAAGTACCTACCTAAACACTTTTTCATCAACAACTTATATTATGCTACTGAAACCTTCCTGAGGCTATAATATAATTTGTAAGTACCTAATGAACGAGCTAAAAAACTTAACTGTTGTCCTACAAACCTGTTGCCATTAAAGTAGTAGGATTATTATTAATATTGTCTCCATCTACAACATCACTTTGGTGTGCATCATCTAAAATATAAATAAAACATATGCGTTAGTAAGAATGTCTTTCCGATTACATAAAAATACGTCATAGAAACATGATATCAGTACACAAATAATCAATAATTGTAGAGCAAACTTCATTTTGAGGTTATGTTGAATTATGTTGCTTACCTTTTACATGCTCCCTTATTTTATTCTGTTGCCCATACAGAAACATAATATTTTCCAATCTTAAATTATACACGTCGATAAAAACAATTATACAATAGATTACAAGCACAATTGTAGAAAATATGAGATATATAAATACGCGCGAAACGTCAACATTCAGAACCAACTGTCAAATCGTTGCAAGCTGTGTGTGGCATAGACAATATGTCAATATAAATAACGGACAAGTGACTAGAAGCTTGAAGCCAAATAACGTTAAGTCATCTTATTGTTATTTGCCACTATGAAGTATGAAAGAAAGTGACTTAATACGTATTGAATTCTTTAAATTATGTCACAACTACATGGACTTTGGCGGAGCTTGTTTTTTCAGACGATAGAGCGTGTTAATCTTTATCATTCTGCATTCATAACTCAAATCAGCCAATTTTTGACTTATCGTCTTCTGCCACTATCCGACGATATATTAGATTGGGGCAGGCGTAACAAACCGGACTTCAATATTGATAAATGCAATGTTTTATCTTTTACTAAAGCCTCACGAGTATTGTTTTTCCAGTACTCGATGCATGGCAGAGTTCTCTCGCGAATATCATCTGTAAGAGATCTTGGAATTACGTTTGACGGTAAACTGACGTTTAGTGGTCATATAGATACCATTTGTAAAAAGGCGCTAAAGATGTTGGGCTTTGTCTTGCGTACTTCCTGGGTCTTTTCGGATGTTACGGTACTAAAAATTCTCTATAACTCCTTAGTTAGAAGCAGACTTGAGAGTGGGTCTGTCGTTTGGGCCCCGCATCAGTTGAAGTACGGCCTTATGGTGGAGAGAGTCCAAAAGAAATTTTTGAGACTCCTTTACTTTCGGCTGTATGGATATTATCCGTGGCTCTATCCGACTGATTTTCTCTTAGGGATGCTTACATACTGTAGCTTAAAATTTAGAAGGGATCTTTATTTAGCTATGAAAATTGAATTAATATTCATATTGAATCTAATAAAATTGGATACCTTATCTTATAGTATACGGTCATCTCTTTCCGATAGAAAGCTCACCGCAAACTGTGCCACGGTGAAATGCATTACGTACAATTTATATGTAACTTTAAATGGGACGGGCGGTGACTTTTTTTTAAATTAACGGTAACCTACATTTTATCTACTTAAGGTTTTATAACTAATTTAATCACGGTAAGTAGTAAAATGTGTGGCATTGCGGATTAGTAGCTCTGTAATATTCTAAATCTAAATGTATTAACGTAATATTTATAATGAACGTAAGTGCAAAACCTTTAGAAGAATGCAATTACGGCTGACGCAATACACAATATATTATAATTACTTATATAATAATTATTCAAACGAATATTTCCAGAAAACCTATTGTTTTGATACTATACACATACTTGGTAATGGTAGCAATATGATACTTTTTGAATATTTCAAGGTCCACGCACAAAAACTTTCAATATTTGTAGGTATCAATTAATTGGTATTTGTACGCATAGTACTTGTACGTACCTACGAAAAAGTTCTTAGAAATATAATTATTAAAACACGTATTTTATACGCATTGTATAAAATGGTTCACTATTGCTTACAATAAAATTGCTGTGATAAAAAGAAGAATAAAAGTGGTAACTCGAGAATCTTAATAGGTACATGTTATTATCAATTGTTTGCAATACGCCGCTCAGCTAAAATTATTTTCGCAAGATAATTATGATAAGTACCTTCGCACCTTTGCTGGCAGAAAAAACAACTGACAAATTGTAGAAATCCATACTAAGAATAATTTGGGCAAAAGTCTCCTTAGGATATTGAATTTGTCCACCATTTTAATGTGTTTTTTTATGGGTTGACGGTTAAAAATGTCAAATGTCCGTCCTTTAGTTATTATAGATGAATAGACATTATAGACTCTATAAAAAAATAAATCCTTTGTTATAAATATACAAGCAAAAGTCTCTATACCTACTGTGGATGTGCTCCAACTTTCCGAATGAATTGTCAAAGGCACATAAGCCTCTATCAATAAGTTCACAAAAGCATAAAGGTGTGACATCACAAGAATTTATCACTGGTACCAATCTCTGCCGAGCTCAACCAGCGTTATTAATAGGAATGCAGAACCTGATGTCGGAAGTGATAGAGAGGAGTAGTTTTTAATTATTATTTGTTAATCTCTGTGAATTGTTCAACACGCGCCCTATTAGCCAGATTTAGCCCCCTCTGATTATTTTCTGTATCCAAACTTGAAAAAATGACTTGGTGGTAAAAAAAAATGCCAACAATGATGTCAAGTCTGCGGTTGATCGCTATTTTGAGGAACTCGACGATTCTCACTATAAAAAGGGTATCGAAGCTATCGAACATCGCCTGGAAAAGTGATACGACCTAAAAGACTACGGAGAGAAATAAAAATATTTTTTCCCAAATTTTTTGTTTTTTTTTTTGTTAGGTCGGCTACTTCTGGGACTGTACACATGTATGCATAAATAGTGTGAAAATAATAAATTTGTGTATTGTTGATTGGTACAAACCAAATGTGTCAGAAATATCAACCAAATAGAACCTCAGATTCTTGATGATTTGGTGAAGAATTTTGATGAAGTATCTAACATAATTAATTACCTATATTATATTTATTCCCTTTTTATATTTAAATTTAATTTGTATGTTTTAATGATATATATTTTGTTAGTAATGTCTCCATACAACATATTTCTTAGATATTGGGAGTCATAAAAGGATGATTAAAAATACTGTATAAAAATGGGCCGGCATTCTGTCTAGGGACGTCACTGGGTTTATATACAGTCGAACTTGGTTATTACGATGAAGATGGGACCGACTGAATTTGCTCATTATAAGTGTCACTCGTTATATCAGAGAATAGATATTTTTAAATGAGCAGTCACATAACACAAAAAGTCGCAATTCAAACAAGAATACACAATAAGATTTTTTTCCCAAAACAAGCATGGCATTCATGAACTACAAAAGAAGTTGTTTATTGTAATGAACGCTGGTAGGTACCTACTGACTTCAGCCTGGATTTTTTACATGAAATTTTAACTATATGAGTGGATACTTTTTCAATTTTGTCAGCGAAAACAACCAATTAGGTACTTGAGAAACTTAACTAGCATCATAAATGTAATCCGATCCCGGCGGCACCGGTCTACTGTCAGATTTTTATGCTTAGGGTTGAAAATGTTTTAAAACGATCGACACATTAACAGTTTTAAGTTGTTAAGTTGGATTTGAACACCGCAGATCATAAACAGCTACGGACGGATGAATGCAGATGCCAAAACTAAACTACGGATGCGGTGCCACGAAGATTAATAAATTATAAAACAATAAACGTGTCGACCGGATTGAAAATCCAAGCTTTCCGTGAGACTCGTTTAGAAAGTGCAGTATCACACATCGTGAAAGGTGCATCATTATTGACTTACACAATGTGTGAAGATACGGCAACGGACCGGCACAGCCGCATGCTACACCTCTTGAGGGTTTCAATATCTCCATGTCCCATCTTCATCTTCATCCTGCTGAATTACCTTCATACGATGCGTTCATGTTTGTTAATCGGGAAATAACTACTATGAAATAACATCTGCGTTGTATACTTGTACACGGCGTACTATTGAATTTGACAATCGAATTCCGGTGAATTATAGAGCTTGATTTTGTGCTTACAACTAGTAAAAATAACGGCGGATTATAGTAGATCAGATAATCGAGCGGCGGATTACTGAGTGTACTGTACCTAAGTACTCGAATTTCATTCAGGAGAATAGGTATATGTCAATGTTTAGACAAATTACTAAAAAAAGGCAAAACATATGCATATTACATAAACATTATTCTTTTATAATATGTATAAAACAAAAATTCCATTAAAAATATAAATAACTGATTTGATATTCAACTTTAGGGCTTAAAATAATTCTCCTGCAAAATAACACTTTTGTGACATCTCCTTTTGACCACGGAAATATCAATCAGTAAATGGTTATAATTCAACGGTGCACGCAAAGAAGGTTCAACTAACCTTAAACTGTACATAGTACAATGATCCCCTGTTGGTGGGTGACTCCGTCGGGCAGATCGTGTCCTAAGACTTCTCTTCAATGTACCGAATCGGAAGATATGGCATCCCTGAGGCTAAGGCGGCGTGAGGAGAATCGCAGCCAAGATATGATAGTCCTATAATAACACAATATTTTGAGATGAAACTTTCAACCATTACAATCAAAGTTAAAACACTCGGAACCGACTTGACTCATGCATATTTTGAAAAACACTCCTGAGAAATATATGAAGCGCCTAGTTTCAAAAGCCCCTAAAACGGTTTTCATAAAATTTTGAGTTAGATATATATTTAGAGATATTTTTTTGTCCACTAACTGTGTTAGACAAAGTTATAGTTTCAAAAAAGACCTAAAACCGTCAATATTTATTATAAAAAATTAGGCTTAATTTCAAAACCTCCTAAAACAGTTGGTGTGTGAATTTCAAATCCCCCTAAAATGAATAAGCCAATCAGCGGCTGCTCTGATGGTCATGTGATACGGATTTCAATATGTCTGCCTGAACAAAATTAAAGTGACTTCGTGTCGATCGCTCTGTAGGTTAATACATAGTATTTTTCGATATTTATAATGAATGGTGAACTGATATATGTATCGAAACGTAAGCCCAAAGAGTCAAGGAAGCGTTTACAAAGAAAAGAAATATGGGAAGTCAATATCACGGACAATAGCAAGGATTTTTGAATTAGTACAACCATCTTCTTCTTTTTTTCTATTCCATCTTCTTCTATTCGTATGCGTTCCTATACCATTAATCCGATTGCGATGAAACTTTAGTGAGTTGTGTGCACGCCTGCGAAGGTTTCTAAATTAGTAAAACCATCCTCTTCTTCTTCTATTCGTATGCATTGCTATACCATTCATCCGATTGCGCAAAGCAACTGACGAAAGTCTCATCGCAATCGGATGAATGGTATAGGAACGCACATGCATACAATAAGATAGAATAGAAGAAGATGGTTGTAATAATCCAGAAACCTTCACGGGTGTGCGCACAATGACTGAAGAAAGTTTCACTGCAATCGGATGAATGATATAGGAACGCATACAAATAGAAGAAGAAGATGGTTGTACTAATTCAGAAACCTTCGCGGGTGTGCGCACAGCAACTGAGGAAAATTTCATTGCAATCGGATGAATGGTATAGGAACGCTCACGCATACAAGATGAAGATGGTTGTAATAAATCAGAAACCTTCACATTAATCAATTCACACGCCACTGTTGCCAGTAAGCCCATGCACATGTACAGGCGCTATAAAGCACGCAAATTCGTATGGTGGACTGCCCAAACTACATTCAAACCCGATCGGGAGATGTGGTCCAGTCCAACCGTTCCTTTTTGTTTATTGGCAAAAATTTACAAACAATTGTACAATCACCGACCTGGGGCCAACTAAGGACACGACACTGCCTAATAATTCTGAATAATTCGCGTTTACAGCCGATCAAATAAGTTAAATCGATGGATTACAATATAGCCAAATGTGTTCAAATGGACAAAACACAACAAAATGGCGGATAAACAAGAAAATTCATAATACGAGGGTGGGTCAATAATTCCTTAGAAAAAAGCATTAAAACAGTTTTTATTTTTGTATTTTTTTTTTATTTCTCAACATAATCTCCTTGGAGCTCAATACACTTGGTTAGACGAAAAATAAGTTTTCGGAAGGTCCTCAAAATAAGCATTTGTCCGATCGATGACTTCTTCATTTGAAAAAAAACCTTGTCCACTTAGCCATTTTTTTAAGTTTGGGAAAAAGTCACTGGGGGCTAAATCTGGCGAATACGGTGGGTGGTCGACCAATTCGAACTTCAATTCTTCAATTTTAGCCATTGATCGTAAACATGTGTGAACACGGGCATTGTTCTGATGAAAGAGGATTTTTTTCCTGTTTAAATGAGGCCATTTTTCTTCAATTTCGTTTTTTAGCTGGTCCAATAAAGATGCATAATAATCCCCTGTTATTGTTTTTCCTTTTTCCAAATAGTCAACGAAAATAATTTCACGTGCATCCCAAAATACAGTAGCCATAACCTTACCAGCTGATTTTACGGTTTTCGCCTTCTTTGGACATGGTTTGTCTTCGCAATCCACTGCTTTGACTGTTCTTTCGTCTCGGGAGTATAGTGGTGTATCCATGTTTCATCTTCAGTCACAAAGCGACGAAAAAATTCATCCGGATTGCGTTGCATGAGCGACAACAGGGCTTTAGAGGCCACCACCCTATTGCGTTTATTGTCGACTGTGAGCAAACGCGGCACCCATCTTGCAGAAATATTTTTTATGCCCAATTTGTCATGTAAAATAGAAATGACGCTACCTTTTGAGATCCCTGTAACCTCAATTATCTCACTCAACTTTAATCTTCGGTCACTTAACACCATATCGTGGATTTTATTGATCATATCTGGTGTAGTCACCTCTACAGGACGTCCTGAGCGTGGTTCATCCTTTGTTGATGTACGACCACGTTTAAATTCATTTAACCAGTTATAAATAGTTGCAAGTGAAGGAGCAGATATGCCGTGAACTAAATCCAACTCATTTTTTATTTCCTTTGCTGTTAACCCTTTTATATTAAAATGTTTAATAACAGCTCTAAACTCAATTTTCTCCATTTTCCATTTTTCCATTTTCCACAAGCAAATTTCTTTTTTAAATGTACGAAAAACACACAACAACCCGACCAATCTGATTGAAACTTCGCAGCATACTGAATCGGTAGTGCCGCTGCATGAAAACAAACCGCTTACAGTACTAGTCGCGCCACTTGTCGGCTTTTCTAAGGACTTATTGACCCACCCTCGTACACAAGGACATAGCAATTCTTAGAGTCAGTGTTTTCCAGAAACTACAACTAATTAACAATGCCGTTAGCAGAGATTCCATAACAATTCAACTAAAGGATTGCAAAGGCCTACAAAACGAGACTATTCACAACACTTTCGGAACGCAGACATCTGAGCGTCCTTTCATTTACAAGCAAATGGAGTCTGTAAAATCATTTAAACCTGATAAACACTTACCGCTGAAGAATCTTCTTTAAAAGAGGACTCCGTTTTGTCTCTAACCGCCGCTAGTGATTTGAATTATGGTTCTTTTGTCTTCGAGAAGGCACGACAATCTTCCATCGCCTTCAGCTGTAAAATAGATTCCATCATTGCTGAAATTTACCGCCAATTGAAATGGAAACAAAATCGAGGAGAAAAGGCGGGTTATCGTCGATCGAACCGGCGAATAATATGCCTACATGATGCTTCGTCTGAATTTGATGCTTTTCGTTTGCGAACGCCACGATTCTTGAAATACGTTTTTCGAACGTCGCGTTCATACACGAGAGTTCACCTGGCGTTTGCCATGTCTTGTTTAATGTTTTGAAAGAACTCTGACCATAGACTAAGGCATAAAGCCCACCAAAAAAGCGCTCGACGCGCTCACTACTGAGTAGGCCCCCTCCCACCCGTGCATTACCCTTCACCTATGTAATAAGGGGCCCAAGAAGCACAAAATAATTATTATTACAGCGTCTCTCATAACAAAGCAATAAAAATATTATATTATTTCTCGGGGCTTGTAATTGAAATCGGACACGCAATAACTAAACAAAGAGTACACTGTTCTTATATAATGGCTTCTCGCCCGTCTTATCGACGACGCTTCGAGGAGCGTGATTTTGCTCGCTGTGTTCAATGAATGGACTACGTTGTATTTTCGTTAATTGGTATCGCTGAGAAGCGAAAAACGGTGACTCATGGGGCAGGCGCGAGGCGTCGTCAAATCCAGTGTGCGCTGGCGTATTTGATTACGTTGTATTTCCGATGATTGTAGGAATTTTGCGCGAGCGCCCCATTCGTTGCGTCAATGGGCTTTATGCCTAAAGCTAAACGCTATTTTGACCGTTGTAGCCGGTGCTGCCATCTTTTCAAAGCGGAATTAAAATACAGAACCTCCGAAATCAGTAAATCAAAAGTATTTAGGTAAAAAATATTCCGAAAAAAAACAATCGCATCAGTATGGATGGTTCTGTCAAAAGAGTCTCGTAATACAGACAACCCGACAGTAATGCTTCCTTCTTCCTACCTTTTCTCCATACGTTTACCAATCTGACATATTCGTGCTTCAATTTAGGCAAGCACCTGTATGTATTTTTATAAATGTGTCGTTAAAATAACCATTGCGAAGATTTTCACAACAGTCAAAGCTGTCTCGAAAAACAATTCTCACCACTCCAATGTCACAATATGGTATAACATTTATGTTGTTCATTCGAAAAATTTGATGGCTTACAGTGTATCGTTAGATCTCCTGCGTGCATAAATGTTTCGTTTGTACATTAATTTATGACGAGCAAGCTGATAGTTCGCCAGTTAAACTTTAAAAATCTCAAGTTTACTACGTCAATAGTCTAATCTAAGTCAATATCAAGACAAACGATAAACAAAATTATTAGTACTCATTATTTATTTTATCGTTTCAAAAGAGAGCGTATAAATAAAATTAATTTATTAATATTGTTTTCGGCCGGCAATATAATAATATATAGTCGATGAATGCATGTTGTCTTTGTCTATGTAAATACTAGCTAACGTCAAACTCATCTGTCAGTTGTCACCGCCAAAAATAATAAAAATATTTCAATTTTCTTTTGTAGTCAAAGGTGGAACTAGATTTTTCCATATATTTACCACATCCCTGTTAAAGCAACTAAAGTGGATAATTGCCCTTCCTAGAATTTTCCCAGCACCTAGATTGAAGACAACTGTATGATACTAATGTCACGATAACGTCATTTTTTTTGTTCATATCCTCATACACCACAACATTTTCCACACACCCTATGTCGATGGATGTGCCATAATCCACCAGGACCTGTGCCATGTGCGCTCCACGAAGATAACTTAGGTAGGACGCCGTTTGAACTTGGAGTATTTTACGATATGATAACACCGACATGAGACTTGGGGCTCTGCATTCAGCTGAAGAACTTAAAAACTGCAACATGTATTCTGTTTTTTTATTCTATTTAAATTCTATTAATAAAAGTATTGCAATCCAGCCAATGTAAAACAATATTTATTTATACCTATGCTAAGAGAATGCGTGACAGGACACGACAATACTCACCATAACATACCTACTTACATTATTTGAAAACACCTCAGAGACAATTGGTGGTTGAAAAAATATGACGCCAGATAGGATTCGAACCTGTTGTTGTGTGTCATTCCAATAACGTAACTATTAGTGAGTCAACTATATCAGCAGCTTGACTCTGGCTGGAAACAATGAGTTCATTATTTTACTTGTTCAATCGTGTTTCATTTTTGGTTCCTTGCATCATTAATATTATTCCTGCCTAGTGGCTATCCGGTATACAAAAGACTCTCTTCAGTTGGACTTTTAACCAGAAACACATATTGTAGTAATATTCAAACTTTATATTAGTATACCAAAGTTTTTTGTGATTTTATGTTATAAAATGGAAAATAAAGGACAACATTATTTATTTTAATTAATAATATCTTTTAATAACTCCAACCCATAACACTGTATACACCGGATTCCGGCTGATGTGCTTTACCAATTTAGTCACCTATCTAATTACGGCGTAATTAACTATCCAAGATTCACTTATATCGGTCATTGGCCTTCGCAGCTTGGCCGGAATACAGCTTCAAGTCCTGTCTCAAATTTATGGTATAAAATTAAATCAATTTTCTGTCGGTACATAGGTGCAGGGTAAGCGAAAAGAATAATCATTGTCACATTAATTCAGCTTAGAGATTAAGTGAAAAAACTAAAACTGGTTGTATGTATATTATCTGCTAAACTTAAATTAAAAGTTACCTTACATGTTAATTTAATATTAATTACATTCACAATTCACTCTAATTAAATATAGTTTAGGAAAAAAATAATTACATATTATATAGGTACTCACTATAATATTTATTTCGATTCTATTATTGACAGTATAGCTTGATTTTAAGTTGGGCTATTAGAACCCTATCACGCCTAGATGCATCAAAAATTATGACATTTTTCTTGACAGGTAGGTAGTGAATTATGGCACCTTACGAAGGCTCAGAGCAACCGTATACTGAGCTTCGATAACAGATGTTTGCGACGGATACTGGGTGTGCGGTGGCATGTCTTTAAGAGCAACGAGGAGATAAGAGAACGCACCAAGCAGCCTCTCATGACGCTGAGAGTGCAGAGGCGACGTTGGACTTGATTAGCTTATGAGTTTGATGAGCTTAAATATTGGGACCATACCTAAATAAGATTGCATATAAATAAAAAGGATTTCAAGTTATACACATTTATATTTTTATAAAAATCGATGTTTATCAAAAAAATGTCTCAAATTGCAAGCTTCGTATTTTTCCGCTAGGTGCCTCTGTTAGGTAGGTAGAAGCATCCCTCGAGAGTGTAACGGGATAATGAAACATGTTGTAATTTGATATAATTTATCAAGCATTTTCATTCAACATCGTTTTTATTTATCAGTAAATACATATAGGGAAACACTAAAGAGAAAAAATATTCATTAATTAATTAGAGAAAAAAGTAAAATTTTAAAACGTATAGAACCTATACTAAAGCCTGATTTAACATAATTAAAAAGTAAAATATTTAATGTCGGTGAATATTTAAATTTTTTATAATATATAAACTTGTAGAGTTACAAGAAGAGCTCACGAATATCGACTGGGATGTTGTCGGACTCAGCGAAGTAAGACGTAAAGGTGAGGGTATTATCACTTTACAAAGCGGACATGTGCTGTATTACAAAGGAGCCGATGAAGGACACACGAGTGGTGTTAGATTTATTGTCAACAAAACCTGGAAAGACTGCATAGTCAAATTCAACTGCATTTCTGACAGGGTCGCAAGCCTGATACTCAAAATTAATGCAAGGTACCGGATTCAGATTTTGCAAGCATATGCTCCGAAACAGAGTTATACTGATGAGAAAGTGGAAGAGTTTTACGAAGAAATAACATCTTTGAAAAATAAAAGTAAATGCCACTTCAACATCATAATGGGAGATTTCAATGCACGTATTGGATCATACCAAAGAGATGACATACTGGTCGGACATTTCGGACATGGCTCAAGGGATGGTAGAAGGGACATGCTTGTGGAGTTTGCTGAAACCAACAATCTTCACATTATGAATTACTTTTTCCAACATAAACCTACACGTAAATGGACGTGGAGAAGCCTGTCAGGAAGGAACAGCGAAATCGATTACATCCTCACTGACAGAAAATATACATTTTTAAACTGTAAGGTGATCAATCGGTTTAACACTGGCAGCGATCACCGGATGGTGAGATGTAAGAAGAGATTGAACGTCAAATCAGAAAGATCCAAACTGCAGAAGAAGTCAAATCCTCGCATATACTTGCAGAACAATACTGAATTCCAAGATGAACTCAAAAATGCACTATCGGCTTTCTTAGATGAGAACGAAACTGTTTCCCTATCAAACGCGGAGGATATAATGAATACCATTCTACAATGTGCAGAAAAAACAGGCGTAAACAGCTCGGAAGTCACACCTCCCACCAAACCTTCAAAGGCAACATTGAATCTTATGGAGCAGAGAAGGAAGTATGCCACATACAGCTGTCCATGTGAGAAGCATGGATTGTCCAAATTCGGTATAGGAACGCATACAAATAGAAAAAGATAGAATAGAAGAAGAGAAAAACGGTTGTACTAATTCAGAAACCTTGACGGGCGTTTGCACAATAACTCACCAAAGTTTCATTGCAATCGGATGAATAGTATAGGAACGCACACGGGACAGACATACATTCATTTATATATAATATATATATTTGTATAGGCGTTCAGTTTAAAACATTTTTTTACTGGCCCTACATTCCGATGTGGATCTCAGCTTCCCCACGAAGAGGTTTCAGAACAGATATTTTTCACAAGAAAATGGCAAAGAGAACGGTTTGCTCAACCTATTGGGTCCACAGCTCAACAGTTGATATTCCTAAATAATACATAATACAAGTCATGATTTAAGGATGTAACAGTCTTTATTGAAGATATTTAACTTAGAACAGCCTCAGTAAAATACCCATTCGACACATCTTTGATTTTCTCAAGCTGACTGTAGGATCTCTGGGTAGCTTAACTGGTAAAGTACTCAGCTGACATGCAATAGATCTAGGGTTGATTACCATGTCATGTTCTAACGTTTTTATCAAACAGGTTTGTTTCTGAAGCTGTTCCAAGTTATCTAATAAAAGATTGAAGAATGTTACATTCTTAAATCTTGTGTATTACATCTTGAAGAAACTATAATTTAATTTAAACTATTAAAAAGTACTAGTATGTCAATACGAAAATTCCGAGAGATCCTTATGCCATCTATGAATCAAAATTTGTATTTATGTAATAGAATATGAGCTGGTATTCACCACATATGAAAATTGCTGTACAACAGTTGTTTTGTTCACACAATAAGCTTTTTATCAAGCCATCATCAGCCGGGGTCGATCCACTGTTGGATGAAGGCCTCCCCTAACTTCCTCCATTTTTCTCGGTCCATAGTTTTTTACTGAAACATACATCCTTCTTGGTCGTTCATTCATGGCTGAGGATCATGACCACTTTTTAATTTTGCCATCCTTTGCCATCCAACTTTATTTCTGAGTTTATTCTTTTTTTTTTATCAAGTAAGAGGACTGAAATTTATGTTCGAGTTTATATAATGTGCAAGTTTAAATATGTATGCAAAGACAATTATGCAAAGACAATTCATGCAAAGACAATGTATAAATATCTAAAGTTGTTTTATTGCTTTCAATATTCCTTCATAAGGTCGCCCTATGTTTCCAAAAAATCTTAAAGGCTAAACCAAACAAACACGAGATAATGAAAATTCTTGGATCCCTATACGCTGCATCTACTTTTTAATCTTAACGAGATATAGCTCGTGCACATCTCAAGAGAGTCGCCGATCAATTCCCAGATGGCATCGAAGCTCGGATTTAATTAGAGCAGTCTGATTTGCAGTTATATCATCCCATTTTTTATTAATATACTAGACATAAACTTTCATTTTTAAAGACATAATAATTATGTATAATCATCTCGTCATCTGTCTTTGTTTCATCGTTGATACTAGATAATATGTACTAGATAGATAAAATGTACACTTCAGAAAAGAGGTGTTTATTTTCTACAATGTGAAACTTGTAAAACAGTTTATCTGGGTCAGGTAGGCGGAATAATAGTTATAGACACCACATCAATTTATGGAAAACAGATTCATAATTCACCAAGCATGTCTTTATAGAGAGCAGCAGCCATATAGTAGATCCAATTCATGGTCCGAAATATGTGTATCTATATGACAAGGGTGATCGACTAAATCTCATGGAGCAATTTGGGATAAAAAAAGTGTATTCCAAAAAAGTCTATGTGGATGTTAATCTGTAAAAGACTTGTTTTCACAGGGTTTTATTGAATTTAAAAAACTAACCCAACACCATCTGTAAGTTGTTGTCTTATTTCAATGAAAAAAATATGCATGACTGACAAAGTTTAATGTGTACTATTTATGGCAGTTCTTAACAGCCTACCTCCACCCTTCACCACTGCTATCTATGCCCCAAGGCTTTCTATGCAATGTGCTGCTCACCCATCTAATGGTCAAACAATCAATGAAATGTAAAAACAATAAATTGTTGACTACGTAATAAACGTTTATACAGCAAATATTTTAATTAATATTCTGTATAAAATCTATATCACGTTTGCTTAATCTTTTCAATGTTTTTTTGTTTTGAGTTGGGCCGTGTAACAGCTTTCTACTCTACAGCATGGTGCTCATTCTGAAAAGAATGGCCGCCCAAGTTTTGATTGGTCACAGAAATTTATTACTTTCAATACATACCTATGTACCTGCCTACCGACAAAAAATTGATTAATTTTTGTATCATAAATTTCATGATTTTTCCTTTATAACATTGATGATTAATTTATTGTAGTATATTTCGACCAAGCAAAGAAATTACACGTTACACCTGCTTTACATTTGTCGACTACCCAGTTAAGTACCTCTTGGATTGATGATTGTTAATAGATAGGTAGTTTTAAGTATTTTAATAACCAACCATCTGCTTCTTCAATATATCTTCTTTAAATCGTATGGTTCCTATACCATTTATACGATTGCAATGAAACTTTCGTCAGTTGTTATGCCCACAGCCTCGAAGGTTTTTGAATTAGTACAATCATCTTCTTCTTCTATTCGTATACGTTCCTATTCCATTAATCCGATTGCAATGAAACATTCGTCAGTTGTTGCGCCGACACCGGCGAAGGTTTCTGAATTAGTATAAACGTCTTCTTCTTCTTCGTTCTATATTCTTTATTCGTATGGTTTCTATACCATTCATCCGATTGCAATGAAACTTTCGTCAGTTGTTATGCCCACACCCGCGAAGGTTTCTGAATTAGTTCGACCATCTTCTTCTTATTATTCTTCTATTCTATATTCTTCTATTCGTATACATTCTAATGGTAGTGCCAACACCCGCGAAGGTTTCTGAATTATTACAAACATCTTCTTCTCTTCTATTCGTATGCGTTCTGATAAATCCAGGGTTCCGGTCTAGCTCAGACAAAGTTCAATTCGAACCCTGGTATCACAATTTTTAGTTAGTAACTGGTAAACTGTCACTTTTTATCTTTAGTATGGTTTTTTTTTAGGATTTGGGCTGGGCAAAATAACGCACCGGAATTAGTTTTATAACGGCAGGGTATATTTACGTGGATTTTATATAATTATTACATTGTTTTATAATTTGTTTTACGGAGGACAAAATTTCGTGAGTTCATTGCTTGACTGTTTTCCGACACTGACGCCATCTTGAAATCCGCTTTCAACGGTTTTTTTCAAGGCGACGTTGCAATATCTCCAACGGTCAAATTATGGCATTGTTGCCATTCAACATATTATTTTCTAACAACTCTTTTTCTTCTCCTTGCACTATCTAACATTCCTCTCTCTCAATTACAATACAAGTTATTTTTCCCATTCATTCTTTATACATGGTATTGCAATTTATTGGCGTTTTGTCTACACATTCTACTGACATGTTTCATACATTATTGTTAGCGACAGTTGGTCACTTTTTATACTGTTTAAGGGGTGAAGCCCAATTTCATTCATCGTCTCGCATGCTTTCTTATTTATTCACACCTGGTCTTCCACGAACCGTGTCATCAGCCTCAAAGACACGGGCCGTGGGACTTATTTCTGGAAAGAAACGTCCCTCTGGGTGGTCAAGGGTGCGGCTCGGTGCAGTTTATTTGACAACGAGGCCAAGGGCGTGTTCAGGCCACTCTACACCCCTAAAAGGTACTCTAGGTATAAGACCCGAAGTCCGAGGTCGTGACAATTCGACCTCTCTGGATTTTGGCGTGAACATAATCCTTGGTCTCAAATAGGCCACCGTTCCCACCACTTGACAAACCGTTGGGTATAGGAATATCGTATACAGTGTTTAGTTTTACATTTATTTTAATTACTTTTGGTTTAATAATGACTCATATATTCCAGCCTCGGAATGTTTACTTTAATCAGGTTTCTATTATTTCTATTCAGTATTCTACAAGTTATTTTGTCAATAGACTTCTCCAGAATCAGAGTGTCTAAGGTCTAGGCGTTCGTTCTAGAGGGTGACACGATCGGGGCTATGACTCGCCACATCCAACCTATTTAGAACGTGAGTCGCGAATCTCAGGAACCGAAAAGGGAGGCAGACGTCATCTCGGTTTGTAATCAAGCATCACTCCTAAAGGACCGATGTAGACACCAGCATGCGCCTTTTTAGTCCGCCCAGTCGAGGAGAGGGTTATTACCAATGCATTGGTCGCAATCCATGGATTTAGACGGGACTTCCAGTTCGCTCGGGTGACGATACATATACATGTATTCGTTTACATATTTATATATTTCCGGATCTACTAAAGATCTAGCAAATACAACAGAGAAATTCAAATCGAAACTTAATTCTCAGGTAGGCTATCAGGGTGTCGGATTATATGTTTTATTAAGCCATATCGTGTGATCAGTGGACTCGCTTATCCGTCCAAATTTAATATGCAGGCATCAGTTAGACCGATGTGAGAATTGCAAACTAATTTATTCCCCCTTTCTACGGCATCGTCTCTCATCTGATCACGTGGCCATACGTCTTACCCTCTGATAGTCTAGAAGATACATATTATAATAGTTACCTATCGAACCTAAATAGATACTAAAATGAATCCAGCTTAATACTCTAATTTTAACGTCTAACCGTGGGACAACTACTTGCTTACCTAGTGTTAACTTGTGGTTTATGTATAATATTATTAATTTTATATCTAAATTATATATATTTTTTTTTTAACTAACAAGTAGGTATCGTCTTGACGATCTCAGTATGGTTTCTTTGATATTATTTATATGGGTATCAGATGGTGAATATTGTTTATTTTTCTTTGTTTTCACGGCCGAACAATCCTGTCAATATCTAGCTCGTGATACTGGGAGGTTGTCGGCGCAAATGGGCGTATTTTTTTTCCAAGTCATCCACATATACAGCCTGTGGTTTTGGTCGTAATATGTGGGTCCGGATGCATGTTTATAAAGTTAAGTATTAGCATAATATATTATTTTTCATAATTCTAAAAAAAAAGTGTAATCGCTTTTCGTTCTGCGCGTGACGTCTAACGTCACTAGGCAAGAGTCCGCGTTTATTTTCGTAAAATTAGTTAAGTTTATATTATATTATGCTGATATAGTAATAAGTTTGTTTCTGATCTTCCTCGTGCGCAGCGTCATACGCCACAACACGAGGATCCGGGTTTTATATTTTATGTGGTTACATACAATACGTATCGCGTCTTTCGTTTCTTTTTATTTCTTATTTTTTTTATTACTCGTTTTTGTTAGTTATTTCGTACGTGTTTCAGTGACCTTTTGGTACGTCGATTCACGTAGAACGGTCCGCAGGGAAAAAACGTTTCGGCAGTCGGCGCCTCCCGCTACGTCTAAGTTCTTGAGGGTTTAGGTCGACAGACCTATGTCTTGTAACCGCCCTTTCATTGTCCGCAGTTGGTGTGTTAACTGTCGGATCATTTCCAGCTGAGGGGGGTGTGAGAGGCCTTCTAGCACGCCCCTTCTTTCCGCTCCTAGGGCATTTAAGTGGCTTTTTGATAGGTTGGTGTTCGACTTCTGTTTAAGGCGTCCCCTGAACGAAAGTATCTAACACGTTTTCAATCCTATCGTACGTCACTAGTCCGTCAGACGTTGCTTGCGCGGCGTGATCGTCGACGGACGTCACCTTGGCAACGTCAATCATCGAATCAGCTTCGCAGGGCACAGACGTCGTTGATTTAGCACCTCGTCGTTTCTTTCTTTTCTTCGCTCCCTTACGAGCGACCGGCAATGCTCTTGGCGAGCCTCCTGTTATCTCCTGTTCCACTCGTGACGGGTCGCTTTCAGGTCGGTCGTGTTGCGATGACGTATTCGGAGAGTGATCAATTCTCATGTCTACATCAGGCGTCTTTGACCCGAGTTGTTCTAGGACGTCGTCTCGAGGGTTGGGGCTTAGAGGAGGCGGTACCCGTCTCCGGCTCCGTCGGATCGCTTCCTTCTCCAGCGTCCGCGTTTTCGTCTCCTTCTGTTTCTACTAGTGGAAATCGCTTCCTTATCTGGTCTACGTGGAACTTGTATGGTCGCCCCCGTCGTTCCACGTAGTACATGGCACGTCCAGCCTTCCAGATTACCTGGTGCGGACCAAACCACCTTGGTAACAAACCGACGCAAATTCCAGGTTTCTGGTTAGGGTGCTCCTTGGTGTATACCATCTCGCCAACCTCGTAAGAGGGGGGTCCTGGTCAAGAGACAGGTCTGCGTCGCCTGAAGTATGCCTGTTGGTTGGCCATCACTGCTTCGTTCATTTCTTTTCTGTTTAATGCTGCTCTGTCGCTAGCACTGGTCCTCAACGGGTTATCCCAGTATCCCGGTCGACACATACGGAATCCCCACAGGACTTCCGCGGGTGTAAACCCAGTCGCTTCATTTCGTCTGCAGCGCAAGTCGGCCAGAATGTCTACGAGGGTTTCGTCCCAGCGGTCTTGGCTCGGGCCCGACAAACGGATTCGCATCCCTTTCTTTATCTCTTGGTTTCTACGTTCAGTGGGATTCGCTCTCGGGCAATAGACACCCGTGATCCAATGAAGTACGCCCCAGGCTTCTAGAGCGAGTGCCCAAGACGGGTGATTGAACTGTGTCCCATTATCCGTTAAAAGTGCCCTCGGTGTCCCATATCGTAGGATAATTTGTTCGCGTATTATGGGTAACGTAATTGCTATCGTCGCAGACCTTATCGCGAATGCTTCGATCCACCGTGAAAATAAGTCTGTGATGACTAATATATATTTATTCCGTCTACGTGTAGTGGGATAGGGTCCCATAAAGTCTAACGCTATTACTTCCCAGGGCCTTTTGGCTTCTACGTGCGAAGTCTGAGGGGCCTTGTGTTGCAGTCCACCTCGTTTTCGGGTGGCGCAAATCTCTTGCGATCTATCTCGCGACTTGTCGTTTTCGTCTGGGCCAAAAATAGTCCTCGCGAATAGCAAAGTCTGTTACTAGTGCTCCCGGATGCCCACTTTCATCGTGGAAAAGTCGCAATACGTCTTTCCGGAGTGATTCGGGTACGACGAGTGTTGGATCTTGGCTTTCATTATTACGTATTAGCATATTATCTCGTACGGATAGGCCCGCGAGTTTCCTATTCGGCCCGGTATCCGTGTTTAATAGATTTATTAGTGTTAACGTTGTTTCGTCGGTTTACTGTTTCTCAATGATAGCCTGTCGCAAGTTTACCATGGTTATCAACATGGCGCTTGGGCATTCTTGTCGTCTCGTAGGGGCAGCCATGCGCTTACTCTCTTCTTCAGGGCTCATGGTAGATCCGGCAGGACTTTGAGGAAACCTTGAAAGGTGGTCAGCTAAGTAGTTTTCAGCTCCCGAGCAGTGCACGATATCAAACGTGAATTCGGAAAGTAACATTGCCCACCGAGCCAATTTTCCTCTGCCACTCTTTGCAGTATTCAGCCATGTAAGGGCTTGATTGTCCGTGATGAGGGTAAACTTCTTGTCTTCCAAAAACCCTCGATATTTAGTCACACCCCAGACGGCAGCCATAGTTTCTAGTTCGTTAGAGTGGTATCGACTTTCGACTTCGTTCAGTCGTTTACTGGCATATGCTATGACGTCCCTTCCACCATCATCTTTAGGCTGGAAGAGGACGGCAGCAATTCCATGTCTTGAGGCGTCCGTCTGGAGACAAAACGGTCTCGAGAAGTCCGGTCGGGCCAGCCTTAAGGGTCGGCCTAAAGCTTCTTTTATTCGTCGGAATGCTTCTGTGGCTGCTTGAGTCCATTGGAATTTGACAGTAGTCCTCAGGAGTTGGGTCAAGGGTGTTGCCATTTCTGCAAATCGCGGTACATACTCTCTTAACCAATTACAGAGTCCTGGGAAGGCCCTCACCTCCCTTCGCGTCTTTGGTTCGGCCGCCGCCTCTACTTCTCGAAGATGGTGGGTCTGAGGTTCGTTTCCCCTTTCAGTTATCCGGTGACCCAGATACTCCACCTCTCTCCGACCTATCTGGCACTTCGCTGGGGCTACTCTAAGCTCGTGGTATTGTAGGCGTTCCATTACAAGGCGTAAGTGACGCGTGTGATCCTCCCACGTTTGGCTGTAAACGATTATATCGTCCAAATATACCAAACAGATGCGGCTTATGAGGCCTACCAGCACTTCTTGGCTCATCAGCCTCTGAAAATTAGATGGCGCGCCACGGAGGCCAAACGGGAGTCTTCGAAACTGATAACGGCACCCATCGGCTGTGGTGAAAGCAGTCAGTGGCTTGGTATCCTGGTGTAGGGGACATTGCCAGTACCCACTTTTTAAATCGATGGAACTGAATATGGTTGCCGTGCCCAGGTCCTTAAGGGTCTCCAGGATGAGTGGCAAGGTCGTGGTTTCCTCGGCGGAGACAGAATTCAATCTTCTATAGTCTACACAAAAACGAGAAGTGCCATCCTTTTTCGGGACCATTACGACGGGGCTACTATATGGACTATTGCTCGGCTCAATAATGTTATCGGCTAGCATCTCTTCAACGTCCTCTTGAATCTGTTTACGTCTTGCCTCTGATTGACGATACGGTGCTAAGTGGAACGGCGTCGTATCCTTTAAAAAGATCTTATATTCGGTCGTTCTACTCGGCGGCCCGGTCGCTGCGAATCGATCCTTAAAGTCCTCCATGACCTTCATCAATGAGGACCTAGCCGCGTCAGGAATATCGGGAGCCAGCTCGGCCAATACAATTGGGCCACATGGCGTCGGTGTCCGTGTCGTCGAGCAATGAAGTGTCTGCCTTGTTTTATCTCCGAAGGGTATACAGCGACGTTTTAAGTCGATTACCGCTTCTTGTTGGCTTAAAAAGTCCAAGCCTAAAAGTAAGTCAATATGTAATTCATCCAGAGCGAGGGCCCGTATTTCCAACGGACTATCTCGCAAGAATCCTTTAACAACTACTTCGCCTCTGGTGCGAAGATTCGCGCCGCCCGCAGCAATAAGTATTTGTGACGATCCGCTCGTTGTATACGGTGGGCACACTAATTCACCTCGGATAAGGGTATTAGTCGCTCCGGTATCGATCACAGCTTCATATGTGCCATTTACTCCTTCTATACGAAAAGGTATCTTGAGGAGATGCTCGACATTCAATGGCGGCATTGACTTCCCCCCGATCTGATAGATACCAGTGATAGCCGAGGTATCTGTTAATACGTACACTGGAGTGCTCGAACCGTTAATAGTTTTACTATCGCTACATATTTCATCACGTAATTCCTTATTACTAACACTTTTTATATCATTTAAATCCGCAGGCAAATGCTTACATACTAGACATACAGCATCTATTTTATTCATTTCGACACTGTAAAAGTCACTCTTACAAGTCGCACATACGCTATTCGTTACCTTATTTATTTTTTTAATAGGTGTATTTTTATTCTCCTTATATGCTAAATGAGTTTTGTTAAAGTCATTTATCTCGTTAATAACGTTCCTGTTTATTTCGTTCTTAGCAATAATACTTCCCGGTAATTCTGGCGTATTTGTAGCTGTCTTTCGTAGTAAGGGCATTTTTTTTTTATCCGAAGGGACACCTGTTTTCTTTGTCCTTTGTTGCGGCGAGATTACCCTCTGTACCCCCGCGTTAACGGTGCCGTCTCCCTGCCCCGCGCAGTCAGCTGATTTCGTTCCCGTGTGTCGTGGAGATAATTCCCCCCGCACTCTTGCGTTAACGCTGCCGTTGCCTCCCCGCCCCGTACGATGAGATGCATAAAATGTTCGTACGCGGTGTTTATTTGAAATGATATCCTTATATTTTCTTCCCATATCCAACATATCATTATAAATATTATTTCTGGTTTGTTCCGACTTATTTAATTGAGCCGGTGTAATACAGAATTTATCAATAACAGGTTTGCCAGTGTCAGCGTTAAATCTACTTACGGTTTTTACTGGGGTCTCTGCTGTGTTTACTGCTTGTCGATGAATCCTCGTATTTTTAATCTCACAAACATTCATCGCCTTTTTTGACACAGTATTTATTATTTTATTACTACTAATTATATTTACAGCTTCGATTGGCTCGCCCTGCGGTTGTTTTCCAACTTTTCTATACCGGCGTGAGGCAATATTTATATTGTTTAGCTTGAAAATGGCTAAAGTTTTTTCAGAATCGGTCGGAAAACATCACCAGGCGGTGCGTCACGAATATATTTTTTTTAATATAGACGCTACATTTACAGCCCCTATGAGAGGGTCCTGTTTCATAACTTTTTCAGCTATCGGAAGGATGTCCTGACTAACGTTACACTTCTTTCCACTTTTGAACACAAGCTCTTGCACAAGCACTTGAAGAGAGTCCTGCGCGACGGTACCTTTGCCAGTGCCGTATGCAGCACGTCGACTGCCATCTGCGAGCCTAGACGGAGGTCGGGTTCTGCATCTAATCTTCATTCCCTCGGTGTCTCCTGTGTTCGCTGGATCCTTCGTTTCAGTACCTCGCACTCGGAATGTTCATGATACTCAGGGCAATAGTAACACTTCCGAGCTCCGTTAGCATTTGAGTAACTTCCACGGCCCCTAGTTCCAAATGAACCCCGTAGAGGGTATTGGCCTCTATACCCGTAACTCGTCTGAGCCGGCGGTGCTTCATAATTAGTGGTCACTTCGTTCTCCGTTTTTGTAGCGAGTGGTGCGAGGCATGTATGCGATACCTCGGCGGACCGTAGTTTCGCGTGTCCCCCGGTTTGTTCCATTCGTTTTGTCTGCTCGCCTCGCCACTGACAACTGCATGTTTGAGGTGTGCTTCTTTGAGTGGGTGTTGGTACGGCGATGGTCGGGTTTGTTTTTATCATCCGTAGGTCACGAACGACTTCTAGTAGTTCTTCGAGTGTCTGCCACTTGCACGCTCCCACCCACAATTGTACTCTTTCTGTAAAAAGTTCGTAAAATATGTCGGCGAGGTCTTTACTACTTGCAGTAGGCATTAACGCCTTGGCGAGGTCTCGCTTGTTTAAGAGGAAGGCATAAAGGTCTTCTTCAGGACGCTGTGCTGTGGTTTTCAGTTCGTCTTGTTGTTCTCTGGTCCTGGTAGGTGACTCAAAGTGACGGCGGAGTCGGTTGGTAAAGGTCTCCCACCCATCGTCTGGAGACACTGTTCTGGCCCAGGACTTGGCTTCGCCTTTCAGCTGCCCCAAGGCACGTCCTGTCCAGTTATCCTCTGGGGTTCTATCCAACCGGAAGAACTCTTCGCATCCGGCCAGAAACGTAGCCACCCTATGTTTGGGGTTACCCCCAAACGTCACTTGTAGTTCTGGCTTATGTGCCCACGGTTTATATGGTAGTTCTGGTCGGGGCACTACCATCGGAAGTACACATGGTATACTAGGTGTGGTCACTTCGGTGCGCGGACTGTCATTAACAAATGGTCGCATTGTTTCGAAATTAGTCGCGAACGCGTTGTCCGTGGAGGCCACTTCCGTGTCGATAATCGGGTCGGCCATGTTTAAAGAGTCATCAGATGTCTCCTTGTTGGTGTCGGCCTTTGTTTGCGAACGTGTCCGCATTGACATGTGCACTCGTTTAGTTTTTTTTTTTTTTTTTTTTAAAAAACAACAAAAAAAAATATTTTTATTTTAATTTTTTTCGGTCCTCATGGTTGCGGGATCGGCAAATCCGTACAATTCACAAGCCGTATATGTTGGGCGCCACATGATAAATCCAGGGTTCCGGTCTAGCTCAGACAAAGTTCAATTCGAACCCTGGTATCACAATTTTTAGTTAGTAACTGGTAAACTGTCACTTTTTATCTTTAGTATGGTTTTTTTTTAGGATTTGGGCTGGGCAAAATAACGCACCGGAATTAGTTTAAGGCGACGTTGCAATATCTCCAACGGTCAAATTATGGCATTGTTGCCATTCAACATATTATTTTCTAACAACTCTTTTTCTTCTCCTTGCACTATCTAACATTCCTCTCTCTCAATTACAATACAAGTTATTTTTCCCATTCATTCTTTATACATGGTATTGCAATTTATTGGCGTTTTGTCTACACATTCTACTGACATGTTTCATACATTATTGTTAGCGACAGTTGGTCACTTTTTATACTGTTTAAGGGGTGAAGCCCAATTTCATTCGTCGTCTCGCATGCTTTCTTATTTATTCACACCTGGTCTTCCACGAACCGTGTCCTCAGCCTCAAAGACACGGGCCGTGGGACTTATTTCTGGAAAGAAACGTCCCTCTGGGTGGTCAAGGGTGCGGCTCGGTGCAGTTTATTTGACTACGAGGCCAAGGGCGTGTTCAGGCCACTCTACACCCCTAAAAGGTACTCTAGGTATAAGACCCGAAGTCTGAGGTCGTGACAGTTCCTATACCATTCATTCCGTTGCAATGAAATTTTAATCAAGTGTTGTTCTCACGCCCGCAAAGGTTTGTGAATTAGTGCAACCATCTTCTTCTTCTTCTATTCGTATGCGTTCCTATACCATTCATCTGATTGCAATGAAATTTTGATCAAGTGTTGTGCGCACACCCGCGAAGGTTTCTAAATTAGTATTATATAAAATAGAAAGTTTGTTTGTTCCATCCAATTTTGATTTTTTTTACTACATATTAATAACATTAATAACGTTTTCATATTTTGGATTCGATTTTAATTAAGTGTCTTATGTTTGACCTTTACTTCTATTAGAATTATTTTAATATTGCCATATTGTATTACACAGATATTTAAATATTAAAAAAATAATTACCTCTTATTATTTTTTAAATAGGTATCTAAGATAAATATAACCATGAAGCGACCCTGTGCGAAGCCGGTTACTTCAGCTATTATTATATAATTTTTATAAATAAGGCCTTTGTAAAATAATATATTAATAAAAATAACTATTAAATCCAGAATCTGGATTATAATACAAATAGGTACATTCACATAATTATTATTACCAAGTCTATGGTCAGTATCATAGACTAATGTCAGTATTTTAATAATATATCAATTGTTTTTTTTATTTCTATTTATGAAATTCATAAAAGAAAACGTAAAGCTTATATTAGTAGGCATTAGATATTCTTAATTATTATTATATTAGCTTTGTGGACGGCAAAAGAATTTTCGTAGTAAAAAGGTTTTTTCTTTAATATTTTCATTTAACTCCATCTGGCAATTTTGGCATTTTTAATAGCAGGCGGATAGTCATTCGTGACTGACGTTTATCGGCGGTACTAATTCAAAAACAGTAGAATATTAGATAAATGGCATATTTATTCGTTTATTTGTCTAAATCATTGTGTTTTAACCTGACATTAGTCGAATTTAGTGTATGAAGATAGCAAGCATCCATATGTACACTGATCACATTTAGGTTCTTCGTCACAATGTGTTATTTCATGCTTTTTACGACTACTGCTGGCACCATTCATTCTGCTTTTCGAAAATCGAAAGGTCGAGAAGGCTTGAAAGTCTTGTTCGCTCAAAAGATGACAAAATTTAAAAGTGGTCATGATCCTCAGCCATGAGTGTACAACCAATAAGAGAGGAGAAGACAACTAATTTTTTTTTTTTTTTAATAATAACCATACCCTTGCTTTTTCGTACAAGGTGGTTGGGTGGGTTAGTTGCATTGATGTGGGGCTAATTAGGTGCCTCCATTTATATCTTTAATTTTCTTTATGGCCAGGATTAAATATTTTGTATAGTGTTCTTGGGTTGTTCTATTGCTTAGTGCTTCGTGAGGCTTTTGGAGGTCAATTTCGTGATTATGTTGTCTACATCGAGTCCTGAGAGTCCATCGCTCCCTTTCTAGTATAGGGCAGTCGTTGATGACATGCCACACAGTTTGAGATGTGTTGCCGTCACATGGACAACAGTCGTCATCCCTCAATTTAAATCTTTTTAGATAAGCTCGCACCGATCCGTGGCCTGTTAGTATCTGTGTGAGTTCGTATGATATTTTTAAGTTCCTGGCAAGAGTGATGGCACAGTTTATGTTTGGAATAAATTTCTGCGTTATTGATCCTGTGGCGGATGTTGTGTATCTGTGGTTCCATAGCTCTATGGTATCTTCGTTTAGTTTTTGTTTTGCGTAACTCAGAGGGAAGTGTGTATAGGTTAAAGGTCTTTTGTCTGTTGTGGCTTGTTTAGCGTATTTATCAGCTTCCTCGTTTTCGGCTATCCCTGTGTGACTTCTTATCTAGAAGAATCTGGGGTTTGTTCCTATCATTCGAAGCTGTGTTGACAGTGTTAAAATGTCTCTTACAAGTGGGTGTGTCGATGATGGGTTTTGGAGAGCTACCAAACTGGATTGGCTATCTGAGAATATGTTTACATAGTCGTGTCTGTGTAACTTTAATCTTTTGAGTGTCCACTCGAGAGATTCTCTGATAGCAAATATTTCTGCTTGGAAAACAGTGCAGTAGCTTTCGAGCTTACATTTTCGGGGTGTTATTAATGTTCCATTTTCGTAGGCTACAAAAGCTGCCCCTACTTTGTTATCGATTAGACTGCCATCTGTGTAGATCTCCAATCCTGTGATGTGGTATTTTGTTTTAGTGTCTTCGTCAACTGTTCCTATGTATTCTATATTTTCTAGATGTCTGTTGCCAGGATGTGGAAGTTGTGTGTAGTGTATTTTGTTTTCGTATGTTCTGTCTGTAGGTAAGTGTCGGGGAAGTATGTGGCTTGTTTTAACTTGGTATATTCCTGTAAGTTCTTGTATTTTTATATCTACTGGCGCTATTCCTGCCAGGGCTTGTGCTGACGTTTGCTAATTTGCGAGCATCTATATGAAAATTTATCGCATTTATAAGGTTTTTCATCAGTATTGCCATTCTATATGTTTTAAGCTTACTAGGTATTTTTAAATTACATATTTTTGATTATATTGGAAATCACATTCATCACACGCAAATGGTTTTTCTCCTGAATGTGTAAGTTCATAAGTTCTTTCATTGAATAAGTTTATGTAATTTTAATATGTTTCTGATATTTCTTCCATCTACCTTCTGTTGAAAATAATGTAATTTCTATGCCATTTTACCATAATATTAACAAACTTATTTCGGAAGTCCTAACTTTTAGCTCAACTATTGAAAAATAATAAAAATGTTAGGTAATAGTATTACAAAGATTTACCACTGCGTTTCATTGGTTAGATTTTTATCTAGATTAATACTGTAAACATCTTTACAGTCTTTTGATGGTGGGAAATTGGAAAATCAAGAGTTACGTATTTTTATCAACATATTGTCGTATGCATGAGAATCCCAAAAACCTCATAGGCTATATACTGCACGTTTGTATGCATGAGTACAAACGTGATTAGCTGTTAAGTGACGTCACGAATGTGAGATCTCATTTGTCCTGGTGTTCGTATTATAAAATTTCATTCCCCGATAAATAATTTAAAATTTTGAAATTGTAAATGTGTCTGAAAGTGTGCGAACGGTACCATATAAATTTAATAATTATACATGAATAATTATTATGAACTTTAAATAATTTATCAGCTATTTTATCACATGTATTTTAAAATTATTTTACTGTACGAAAGGTTGTATTGCCGGTAAACTGTTCCATTTGGTGGCAACACTGAATACATTTGGTGGCAATACTGAATATTATTATGAGAAATGTCAAAACAGAATAGGAATAAATGACAGGAAATGCAAATGATTTTAGACAATAATATGTAATGATCTCTGTATAATATTATCATTTATACCAATCACCGTATGACACTATTGATGTTTCCAGTGTATTTGAGAGTTGTGCCTTGTTTATTACAGTTATCTTACAATAATTAACTAGGTAGGTAGGTACCTATTTTGAAAAACGCAGAATGCTTCCACTTGTATATTTTAAAGCTAGTCTATTATAAACCGACATATTTAGTGAGCATTACACCGTTTTGGCTATTTCGTGTAGACTCTATTGACTGGATGTTCCAAACGGATGCTTGTTCGGGACATTTTGGCGGGGTACTTCATGAAAAATCATGTAATTAAATTACTCAAAGGTGTGCATTTAAAAAATGTGGAAAAAACATGTTTGGTGTTAAAACTTGACGACCACTCAAAATCAAATTACTAGCTTAATTTAAGAGATAATTTTTGAAAAATCGTGTTAAAACTCAACATAAATATACTTAATTGGATGCACTTAACATAAAAAATTTTAAGGCAAATTTAATGGTTCAAGTATCAAGTCACAACATTTAAAAAAATAATATCTCACGATATAATCGAGAAAACAAAAAGAGCACGTGCACAAACGTAAGCCAATAATAGACAAATTGATGACATAATAAATAGTTTAAAAAGTTTGTTAGGTGGTTCTACTTAACGTTCATCAAATATTTAATATCGAATAACTCACGTACTATATGAGAAAAAAAATTAAAAAGTCTGCAGAATTGCACACTAGCTATGCGTCAAGAGATTTCATTTCAGATGAAAAAGCAAAACAAAATCGTGCACTAACGTTCACTACCAACGCACAAGTGTTAACAATTTAAATTTTAAAAAAAACCCAAAGTTTAGCGACTCAAGTATCCAGCATTTAGCTGGGTCACCCAAATTGAAATGCGAATAACCCCCTTAATATTCGTGCACAAACAAAAAAAACGCGCGCACACACGTGCACTAACGATGCACAAACGAATGCACTCAAAAAAAGTTGAAATTTCAACATTGGGTGACCCAACGTTTAGCTGGAACACCCAATTTGAAATTGGAATTTTTCGGTTATTGTAGGTGCACAAACGAAAAAAAATCGTGCACAAACAAATGCACCCAAAAAAAGTTGGAGTTTTAACATTGGGTGATCCAGGTAAATGGACCTTGATTGAGATTATCTTGAGGTAGATATATGTAATACGACACTTGGTTAGGCTAAATGTCGTGTCTTCAGTATCAATGTGATAATATAATAAGTATGTACTGATACCGAGAAGAATGGTAGAGAACTCACATGTATGCTGGCAGCATTCTTCACGAGCGTCACTTTGATTGAGGGATGTGTGGACATCAGGATATATAATTCAAGATAAAACACGTCTTTGATTTGACAGATCCACGTGGAACTAGGTTTATTTACGCTAGAGCATAGGCAAACATTGATAATATTACATCACTTACATCTAAAGAGGTCTTAAATTAGTCACCGCACTGTCTTTATATTAGGGGCGATTCATTGTTGTAATCCCGCGCACTAAGCACTGATTCACTTTTTCTCTCACTAGGGAATTGATTAACTTTCATTGGATTTTTGCGCGAGTCACCGATTGGTATTACAACGATTACGGATTATTAACGATTGATTTAAAAAATGGGTCGGGAACGCCACCGATTGCGCGGCGACACACCTCGCCGGCGTGACGGTTATTTTTTTTGCGTTATCCTTTCATTGTAAGTGGACTCCAACTGGCTTTATTTTTCAAAAGCATCTTTTAATTTTGGCGGGTCTGTTCTACGGAGGGAAAGAGAAAAGGGCAGGTCACTGAGTAACGGGACAAACATTTTGGGACGGGCCGCTTCTATCTTCGGACCAGGTAAAAAAATGCATCTTTTCTGAATGACCGTTTACGAAATGTTATTTGTAATATTTTCGTGTAAGTCAGAAGTTCTAAACATTCTACAGGGGAGCTGGATATTTTTGTTGTTAAATTGTTGATTCGGAATTTGAAATTGTCGCGCCGGGGTCTTTTTTCGTCTGGTAACAGTACATAATGTTCCTAATTTATATTTTTGCCCCTAATATTCGCCAACAATTTTTATGAATATATTTGTTGATACAATCATAAGATTCACCATCACTGCCCTAGAGGTAGTCATTTCTATAAAATATTGTTTTTTTTAATCTCGTTCTTCGGTTTTCTTTTCAGATACATGTTTAGGACCGTCCATTTTGCTATATGCCACCTGTATGCGGGAACCATCGAAGTGCCAAAATGTGTTAACCTGGAGGATTTGGCTGACCTAGCAGCAAAGCTGCGCTCCGATGGGATATCCGCTTCTTTGGATGATGCCCTGGCCAGAAGATATTGCCATGATTTCCATGAGGTAAGTGTTTTCATACTATCATATTTGTTGCGAGCACAAAATATTTGATATGGTACTCATAGCTGAGTGATCCTTCTGCGAAACAATACATTTTGCTTAAGGGCCCACATGCCCCACATAGGTCTTAATTGAGATTTTATGTTATTTTCAGAGCATAAGCGTGGACATTCCTTAAACGTCGTTGATAATCGTTATATAATTTTGAAGCCTTATTATCCCTTAATATTTGATGACTGCTTAAAGTATTTTTACTACATAAAATAGTATTCTTTTAAACCTCTCGATCTAATGTTTTAGATTAGAATTTTATATTAGAATATAAGTTAAAGTGTATAGAAATAAACCAACGGTGGTCCAATAAGAGGTCTTTTTTCTTGAGTGTGTAATTTAACAAGATAATTAAGAGCTAGTCGAAGAATCTAGGTTATCACAAGTTTTGTTTTTGTTCCGTTACGACCAACCGAGTACCCAAGTACACACACCGTTTTTTTTTCTTTCGGTTTAGTACTTGTTCAAACACGCGCGGTAACATGATCTTACTTCCTACTTCAGTTATCGTTTGACAATTTATGGCTACAATGTATGTTGAAGCTTAGCACTGGGAAATGCCAATAGAAATAGCGTATTTAAAAAAAAATAGTACTTACCTTATTATTAGGTCAATAAGTATTATAAAACAATCGTTATTCGTAGGATATTTTATCACGTTTGAATGGTCAAAGACATGGCTTATAATCAGTGTCTTAAGAATTATCTTCAAATGTGTTAATCGTGCCCATTTTTTGAATAAGAAAATGTCTAATTCTTGTCAAATTTGAGATCGCAGAGTTTATAAATATAATTTTTTATCGTAAATCTTTTACTATATTATAATGTTTACAACAATTTTAGTAATGGTTTTATAAATGTGTTTGACTATATTCTAAAACATTATATTAAGATTCTAATGGATTCAATTTCTGTACTATTCCATTTAAGTCGTTTCTCGCGACCCGGGTTTCGCCTTTCGGCATCTTCAGGCGTCGTGTACACTCACCAAAGGTAAAAATACACTGACAGAAGATGCCGAAAGGCGAAACCCGGGTCGCGAGAAACGACTTAAATGGAATAGTACAGAAATTGAATCCATTAGAATTTAAATTCAAATTCCATCAAGTACCTTCGGTCGAAAGTATTAATAATTATATTGAGAGTTTTAAAATAATACTATTTTATATTAATATAAAGGATAATAAGGCTTCAAAATTATATAAATAGATTATCTACAACGTTTAAGGAATGTCCATGAATTTATGGAATGAAAATACCATAAAATCTCTATTTTGACCCACGTACCTATGACCTTGGCGCACGTGGGTCGTTAAGATTTTTAAATCTGACAACCTAATCACTTTTTTTAACAGATTATCATGATCTACTCAAATGACTTACGAGTAGTAATTGTTGGAACGATCAACTTGTTGGTCTCTATCCAATTATTTATTTAGCAGATGAGTGGTTTTCCATTAGATTCATAATTTTTTTCTAGATGTCGTGTATATATATATATATATATATACCCCGTTGTTTATAAACAGAATCGATATACATATTTACATGATGAATATGCGAATGCGAATGCAAATGCAATTTTTATGATGTAGAATTCATGTAAAACAAGTGTGATAATATAATAGTCGTTTATGCATGCGCATGTTCGTGGGTGAAATTATTTTGTGCAATTATGCATTATGCTGTTTCTTTTTTGCCAATTTGCCAAGACGAATATAATAGGATAGGTACCTATCTGTCTTTATTATTGTTTCGCTTGCGAGATGTAGATGATCACTTTTTGTTTAAAATTCAGGTATTTGTAACGCATTACGTTTGTGTATGTCTGTTTTATGTATTTATTACGATATTTGCCGAGCGTGTACCTGCAAGCGATTTATAAAAGTGCAACACTGTCGTCAAATAAACGCTCCTCAACCTTTCATATTATAGACTCGTAGCATCGTAGCTGTGTACCATATATATTATTATTCGCAGTGTTAATTTTTTTAAATATTGTAATATATAACAACTCGTCACATACTAATTTCACATTTTTATTAATTATTAGCATCACTTTGTCCAACAAGTACACAATACCAATTATCAATTGTTTTTCACCATATTGTTAAAATTTTGGAAATGCAGAGTTACACTGCAGTCTGCGATCTGCACTATTTCACATTTATAGCTGTGCCACAACACCCGCTTCACATTACCAAGAGAAGCTTAGATGATTTTTATAGCTCGATGATATAACAGTCACCTTGGTATTGACAGTAATTTTTTTGTTAAAATAATGATATAGTAAAGTTGTTGCGTCCGTGAATTTTTTATTGTAAAATTTTACAACAGAGCAACAAAAATATTATAAATTTTATTCATGTGTCAGCCTTTCTTTGTGATGTGATACTACACATTTGTCATGTTTTTCTTTTCAGCCTTGTTCGACCTGCAAAGTGTCAGGGCTAGAGTGCTTAATATTAACGCACTCTACAGAAAATGATATGTTCAGCACAGTTTTGGAATGGATCAGAAAATATATTGAAATATTCAAAAGCGGTATTGCGCAATTCGAATTACCAGATAATGTAGTTGAGATGGTTTTCAAAGAATACCATCCAGAACTGGTGAGTTAAAAGAATGTATATTAGAATAAAGGAATTTGATTTTTTCTTATATTACCGTGATACGAGGGTGGGTCAATAATTCCTTAGAAAAAAGCATTAAAAAAGTTTTTATTTTTGTATTTTTTTTTTATTTCTCAACATAATCTCCTTGGAGCTCAATACACTTGGTTAGACGTTTCTCAATTTTTTTTAAACCGTCAGAAAAATAAGTTTTCGGAAGGTCCTCAAAATAAGCATTTGTCCGATCGATGACTTCTTCATTTGAAAAAAAACGTTGTCCACTTAGCCATTTTTTTAAGTTTGGGAAAAGGAAAAAGTCACTGGGGGCTAAATCTGGCGAATATGGTGGGTGGTCGACCAATTCGAACTTCAATTCTTCAATTTTAGCCATTGATCGTAAACATGTGTGAACACGGGCATTGTCCTGATGAAAGAGGATTTTTTTCCTGTTTAAATGAGGCCGTTTTTCTTCAATTTCGTTTTTTAGCTGGTCCAGTAAAGATGCATAATAATCCCCTGTTATTGTTTTTCCTTTTTCCAAATAGTCAACGAAAATAATTTCACGTGCATCCCAAAATACAGTAGCCATAACCTTACCAGATGATTTTACGGTTTTCGCCTTCTTTGGACATGGTTTGCCTTCGCAATCCACTGCTTTGACTGTTTTTTCGTCTCGGGAGTATAGTGGTGTATCCATGTTTCATCTACAGTCACAAAGCGACGAAAAAATTCATCCGGATTGCGTTGCATGAGCGACAACAGGGCTTTGGAGGCCACCACCCTATTGCGTTTATTGTCGACTGTGAGCAAACGCGGCACCCATCTTGCAGAAATATTTTTCATGCCCAATTTGTCATGTAAAATAGAAATGACGCTACCTTTTGAGATCCCTGTAACCTCAATTATCTCACTCAACTTTAATCTTCGGTCACTTAACACCATATCGTGGATTTTATTGATAATTTCTGGTGTAGTCACCTCTACAGGACGTCCTGAGCGTGGTTCATCCTTTGTTGATGTACGACCACGTTTAAATTCATTTAACCAGTTATAAATAGTTGCAAGTGAAGGAGCAGATATGCCGTGAACTAAATCCAACTCATTTTTTATTTCCTTTGCTGTTAACCCTTTTATATTAAAATGTTTAATAACAGCTCTAAACTCAATTTTCTCCATTTTCCATTTTTCCATTTTCCACAAGCAATTTGTTTTTTTAAATGTACGAGAAACACACAACAACCCGACCAATCTGATTGAAACTTCGCAGCATACTGAATCGGTAGTGCCGCTGCATGAAAACAAACCGCTTACAGTACTAGTCGCGCCACCTGTCGGCTTATCTAAGGACTTATTGACCCACCCTCGTAATATATTTGTACTGGAGTAGTTACACAATGTAACTATCTCTATGGCTTTAACCTCTAAACTAATTAATTTGTAAACGATTACATTTCTTTTTTTTCCCCCATAATAATGGTTTTTAATTAAATTTGTGTTGAAAAAAATCTTATTCACAATTATCACAAGTAACCTACTATGGCGTGTTTGCACTGATGCAGCGGTGGCAAACCTATGGCACGTGCGGAATTCTGCTGCCACGCAATTATAGTAATATCTATCTATATGTTATATAAAATACCAAGTATGCTTGTTTAGATGTATTAATGTAAGTCACCTGTGGCTTGTTGGTGATATAAAATCATATCATTTAGCTTTTAATTTTAATAATCTTTCGTATTGAAGTTTTGAAATATGACATTTATACAAAAGTTATTTTAAAAAAATAACTCATTAATTTAGTATCTACCTAGCAGTGGCAGTGACATTATATTAAATCGATAATCAATTTCATTCAACTAATCTTTGTTATGTATATTATATAATATTACATACAATTATTAAAAAAAATACAGAGCTGTTACTTTGTCATACAATACATCATATTACACAGTACTTACCAATTGGCCAACATCTCGACGATGACTAAATCTGAATACTGGATAATAATTCCAACATATTAGTATGCATCAGCTGCGCGCGCGCGGTGATCTCGTCAAAAACGCTAAAATGCTACATGCTAAAATATTATTTAAGCTTTAATTACATTGAGCTACTTTACGAGCTGTTTGTTGGCGAATTTATAATTTGCCTGTAAAGTCGCCCAGTGTCGCCAACTAACAGCTCGTAAAGAAGCTCAATGTAATTGACGCTTTACTGACCGCTGCGACTCTATCGAAATTATTATAGCCACAATTATGGTATCTTCCGTTGAATCTGTTTACGGGAAAATTATTACTTATACACAATAATATGCACTTTCTCACTTTCTTGAATGAGATTTTGTTCGCTAGCGAAAGAGGTATTATATTTTTATTTTGTGTATTATTGTGTCAGTAGTTTCAGTCAATAGGTTATGGTAGTTCTCGTATTGTCTATATAATGCTCCATCCAGAGTAGAATTTGTGTTTTATATTAATTTTCAATAATTTAATTTAAACTAATGTATTTTCATTTCAGAACAAAGACAACATCATGGAAAACTTAGCGATGTTCGCAACGATACTGAATAATAAAAACGTCAGTGAAATGGTGGCTACGTTTGCAGTTGTCAAACAATTTATTAAATACATTGCATCTAATTTAAATGCTGTCGTCTGCTCGAATGCATTTTTAAAATTAAAGAAGGACACAGTTAAGCATCTGTCGCCTATTGTTAGCAATTGTCTTTTGCTGGGAGCAGAACGAGCCAGTGTAAAAGATGCAATCAGAGCATACGATAAATTGGATGATCTAACCGATGACCGGATGCATAAAATGTGGATTAATCTAAATAGCGAATTATCAGTGATATGCGAAAAAGTCTTAATCAAGAGTGTACTCCTGAACAAGCAGCGGCCACAATGGGTGGTGGAAGCAAAGATACTGAAACCATCATTGAAACAGCATATCGCCGATTTACTTTCTGCAGTACGGGCATATACGGACTTTAGGCTTGTGCGCAATGTAAGTTTATATTATTTTCCTTTTTTTCACCAGACCCAAAATTCGAACCCAGGACCCATAACACATTATAGGCTGACATATTACCGCTCGGCCGTCGTGGGCGCTTGAAATAATACATGTCTTTTTTAATTGTGTATTTAATGTGTACCCAGAGAATGGACCTGATAGGTTGATATAAATTACTGACATCCATTTCTCGTAAAAAATATCTGTTATGGACCTCTTCGTGAGGCGGCCAATATCGACACCGAATTGTTGTGCCAATTTTGCAACTTACAAAAACAAGAAGTTTTCTTTTTCATTTAGAATATTTACGATGGCTATGTACTGTGTTAACTATATTATTTTTCCTTGTTTGCAGAGAAAAAAGACCATGACAGTACGAGAAGAAACTGATATTATCGTTAATGCCGTGGATATCTGCAACGCAAAGAAAAAAGATGACCGTTTGAAGAAAAAACGTAGGTCTCAGGACCAAACTAAAACTAAACATGCTCCGAAGACGAAAACAGTTATTTACCGAAAAGAATCTTTCATATATAAAAAAACCGTGTTTACAGCACAGGTAAAGAATACTAAATCATTGGGAAAGGTGGTTACGACGACCGCAGTAAAGAGTCTCTCAAAGGATGCAACAGCCGCGTCAGCCCTGAGTCGTACTAAAGCACCGCAAATTGTCAAATTGAATAAAAAATCTAGAATTCCAGTGCCAATTGTTGGAAAGGCGTCAAAGAATGCAACAACAGCGTCAGCCCTGAGTCTTACTAAAGCACCGCAAATTGTCAAATTGAATAAAAAATCTAGAATTCCAGTGCCAATTGTTAGAAAGGCAAAATCATATCAGCGCAATCCACCTAATTATGACGAAATTATTTTGAATTTATGTAGTGGAATTGAAACGCTGCATATTACAGATAGTAATGTTGGTGTGGCACAATCACATCAAGACAATTCGCCAAATTATGAAGAAATTATTCTGAATTTATGTAACGGAATCGAAACGCTGAATATTACAGATAGTGATGTTGGTGTACGACCTGGGACATCGGGATTTCAGCACTCAACACAAAGCAGTTCTGCAAAAGTGGTTCAAAAATCACCTCATGAAAAGAAATATTAAACTGGTGCTTCTGTTATAAACCTGATTGACCCAGCTTTTGTTTATTTGGAATCGATTATCTGTTTGAAAATTTCCTTTTTATATTTTTATGTTTATTTGATAGATACCTACATAATAAGTGTTATTCCAAGTATGTATAATATCTTATCTCATCTCTCAAGTATTTCTTTTCAGTTTATTTTTTACATACTTTATTTACTAAGAATTCCTACATATTTCCAAGTGAAATTAATTTCTAGCTATTTAATCGCCGTGCTTCAACTGGCCGCGATGATAATGATTTATATTTTTCTTTTTTTTTATTATTTATTGTTTTTTTTTAGTTAAGTATCAATGTTTTTTTGCAGACTTTGTAATACTTCAAGTGTCATATTTACAATGAATCAATTTTCGAAAATATTCCACCTGCACTTAACTGTAACTTGTACTGCCATCTGACTTAACAGTACAATATAAACTTTCCATTAATAATTAATACTGTCTTTGAGAAAAAGAGACGTAAAGTTCCATAGACTGATTATTAAAATGACCTCATTATAATTTTAATTATGTAATTTTCATCTCTCTGTATTATGATCTATGGCAATATCAGTGTATTTTAAAAGAACTTTTGCACTGAATTTATATATTTATAACTTAGTCACATCAGCAATAGTTTTAAAATATAATCAATTCTTTTCAAATTGTATCGCAAAAGTGCTTATTCGTTAGAATTTTTTTTTTTTATTAAAAGGTCTGTAGCTTAGTATTTCTTATATTTCGTAGGAGTAAGCTATAATTTTATACAAATATGGTTCAAACATGCATGACATTATCCTACCATTTATTGTTAGGCTATGTTGCTAGAGTATTTTGTGAGGCGATATGCTGACATTCTTCTAAGAGTTAGTTGGTGATAGCTGGTCGATTAATCTTATTATTGAATAATATTTATTACTTCAAATGTTCACTAAAGAAGCTGCCATTCCTAGAAATGATTAACAATAAATGTAGATTCGAATCCTGCTGAGTGATTATTGTTCAATTTAATGGAATTCTTTCAGGGATCGACTTTAAAATTAAATATAGAATCTATTATAGCATTTGCCTTCGCAGGATTAGTCCACATGATGCTTATGTGGTTTGTTGGTTTGATAGAAATAAATTTGTAATTATTAAAACTGTTTTGGGTACCAATCAAAAAGTTGATTTCCAGTGATATTAACGTAACTATTTATATTTAATGCTACCTAGTCTATGTATTATAAAGTACAAGTATTCTGTAGTCACATGAGATGTGCAAAATTGATTAACCTATCACTTTCCCACAAAAAAAAGATTTTTGTGTTTAGTGGGTAATAACGAGAATCGACTCCGTGACAATTAGAATAGTGCAGGCATAAATAATTATCTAAGATGGAACTGAGAACTTACAGTATTTTTTGTGATCCGTAGCTCTGTAAAATTAACTATAAAATTTGCCTTTACAGGACCCTTAGTCCAAATGGTGGTTATGTGATTTATTAGTTTGATAAAAATATATTTGTATTTATTAAAAAAAAATAGGATATCAAAAAGTTGAATTTCCAGTGATATTAACATAACTATTTATATTGAATACTAGTCTATTTACTATAAAGTAAAGTATTCTCTAGTCACATGAAAGGTGCAAAATTGATTTATCTATGTTATGTAGTTTGTTAGTTTGATAAAATAAATTTGTAATTATTAAAACTGTTTTGGGTACCAATCAAAACGTTGAATTTCCAGTGATAATAACGTTACTATTTATATTTAATGCTGGTCTATTTATTATAAAGTTAAGTATTCTCTAGTCACCTGAGGTGTACAATTGATTTACCTATCATTTTCCCACTAAAAAAGATTTTTGTGTGTAGTGGGTAATATCGAGAATCGACTCCGTGACAAAATTATCTAAGATGGAACTGAAAATTTACAGTATTTATTGTGATCCGTAGCTCTGTAAAATTAATTATAGAATCTATTATAAAATTTGCCTTTGTAGTCCACATGGTGGTTATGTGGTTTATTAGTTTGATAAAAATATATTTGTAATTATTAAAACTTTTTTGGGTACCAATCAAAAAGTTATTTTCCAGTGATATTAACATAACTGTTTATATTTAATGCTAGTCTATTAATTATAAAGTAAAGTATTCTGTAGTCACCTGAGATGTGCAAAATTGATTTACCTATCATTTTCCCACTAAAAAAAGGTTTTTATGTGTAGTAGGTAATATCGAGAATCGACTACATGACAGAATTAAAACAGTCTAGGCATAAATAATTATCTAAGATGGAACTGAGAATTAAGAGTATTTTTTGATAATTATAATGTTTTTTGATAATTATTTTCGATACATACCTATTGAAAAAAAAACTATTTTTGTATTATTATACATAACCAAATTTACAGAGATTTTCATTGTTATACAATTGTTAACTTCATTTTTAAAGTGCATCTCTAGTGTATCATATTTGCACAGAATCGTGTTTTGTAATTTTATCTAAGATGAACTGAAATCTAATCTATCTAGGATATCTAAGATGAACTGAGAATTTACAGTATTTTTTGTTATCCGTAGCAGCCGCAAATGTGTCATTTGCACATATTATATGTATTGAAAAAAATCTATTTTTGAATTATTAAACAGATATTTATTGTTATACGGTTTTGGACTTTATTTTTTTAAGTGTAACTTTATTTTATAAAGTTTGTACTGAGTTACATTATTTGATTTTGTAATATACAATACTAATTCTTGTGAATGATATTAAAACGAGTATTTAATAAATTTTGCATTCTTCGATCAGCTATATAAACATCCCTTTTATTCAGCAATATTTTGACAAATTACAATGTCTGCAATAATTAAAATGAAAGCCGCTCAAGTCCATGTTAAACACTTATTTTTTATATTCTTTTCATTCTAAATTCATTGCATTTTTGGAAGATTTATGATTTAATGTATAGCTTACTCCAACATAATCCGATTCACAAAGACTTCTTTCTTACATACTGTAGTTATGACCAGTAAAAAATAAGTTTTAGCCATTTCTTTTTCATTCCATGATTTATGGCCTCTTACATTTTTTTTTGTTTGTGATTCAATAATCCTGGAAGAGTACATTTTTTGTTTTGGTTATGAACCGAGTTTAAATAGTTTATAATATTCCTTTGTTAATATTGTTTATGATTAAATTTTGATTGTGATATTTGAAACATACCTGTGATTCATAAAAGTACCTAAGTAGGTAGTCATTATAAAATTTCTGCATAAGTACATAATAATACGTATAATTTTTTTAGTACAAATTATTCATTTGTTTAAATTGCTTATGTTTTTTTGAATTTAAATTGTTCATCAAAAGTTTTGTGATAAAAAAGTACTTAAGTATTATTTTTTGGTTCAGATTAATCATCTGTTCAAATTGTTTATACTTATGTTTTTTTCTGAATTTAAATTTGCAATAAATAAAAATTCTAATAAAATACTTGTTTGATTTAATCAACCAGTACCAGCTATTATATTATGTGTAGCAATCTGGCAAGGGATTCAATTTTCTCTAATTCAAATTAAGAAAAGTTCTTTCCAATAATTGAACACTGGAAAACCTGTCATTCATATAACTAAGAGCCATAGAGAGAGAGGCATATAAATTCATTATCAAATTAAAGCTTAAAACATATTTTAATCGATCAAAACCTATCTAAATACAATGGGAAAAATAAAATATATTTTTTTATTTCAAAGACAAAGCGACAAACTAGAAAAAAATGGCTAAATACATATAAGCGCAATACTGCCAGAGCTAAATTGCTTCAGTGAAAGTGTAGTACATTCATTATCGTCCCTGTCTATCAAATTCTATAAATCCACTTAAATTTTATGTTTTATTTGTCTCAACAAAATTAAAATATTTACATAAATTATTATAATTTCATAATTTGCATTATCACTCTTCACTAGGGAGACGCCATTTTTGATCATTCTCTCGTGTGACTTTACCGAATTGCGTACTGATTTTGAAGACGAAAATTACAGTAATAAGCAATAAGGTAAGGGATTCAATAAGGTAAGAGAAATAATTAATCTATGATATTTTATATAATTATTTATGGTTTCTGGCAATATAAATTAATTTTACGTGTTTCTTCATGCACGTAACTTTACTGTCAAAATTTCCGAATGCAAAGTTTGAATGTTCTCATTATTTAACAATCCCTTTGATAATGTGCCAATATATTACTTTATAAGCTTAGAATATTGAATTATTATGAATATTCTATATAATTATATGTGTTTGAACTAGTATTTAGTTAATTCTACGTGTTTTTCCAACATTCAAAATTTGTTGACTAAAGGCGATTTTTGTTGTTGTTTACAGCTGTTCCAAACCAACCGATTTGCCTCCAGACGACTAAAAATACATAAATAACCAAAAAAAGGACTCAATAAGGTAAGATAAATAAGTTATATGTGATATTTTATATGTTTATTGATGGTTTCTGGCAATTTAAAATAGTTTTACGTGTTTTTTCGTACACGAGACTGTACTGTCAAAATTTCCGAGTGCAAAGTGTGAATGTTCGCATTATTTACCAAATACTTGATAATGTGCCGATATATTACTTTATAAGCCTAGAATATTGAATTATTATGAATATTATATATAATTATATGTGTTTGAACGAGTATATAGTTAATTCCACGTGTTTTCCCAATATTCAAAATTCGTTTACTAACGGCGATTTTTTTGTTGTTTACAACTAATCCAAACTGACCGATTTGCCTATAATATCCAGATAATTGACTGATCAGTCACGTCACAAGATAATAATTTATACGCAAAATATAATTTATATAAGATAATCGAACATTTTGATAAAGCCTCATGTTTCCCAAGAATTAAATTCTGTTTTCTAATGTGTAATTTTGTTTTGATTCCAGCCTATTTTCACGCATTGAAATGGAGGCCTTTGTAACAGACGACTCTGAGCAGGATTATGCATTCGAGTTATTATATGACCCTGATTCAGATGTTCTACTGGATGCCACCACCGATGTCGCAGACATCACCGATTTCACCGCAGGCCACTCGAGCAACTTTGAGGACGACTTCAACGGTTTAATTAACCGCATTGCAGAGGTGCTAGATGAAACCAGTATGGTGTCAGGAGTCGACACGTCCGAGGACCTACTCCCTGGCCCATCTCGGACAGAAACCAGAGGTCGAGCGGGTGGACGGCGTGGAAGAGAAAGTAGGGGCGGTCCTCCCAGAGGCAGCCAAGGAGGACATGCGAGGTTTAGTGCCAGTGTTACTGAACCGTGGTCAACAGAAGACTATACTCCAGCACCTGGACCGCTTACTGCTGACCCAAGTGTAAAAGTGAATGTTGACGTTCAGTCTGTTCATTGATTTTTTTTAAATGTAACCCTAGTCGTAAGTTAGAATTTAAAGATTTTTTAGTAGAGTATTTAATTTCTTTAATGTCTTTTGGTACCGATGTCTCGTCTTCTCCAGCTCTGAGGCGTCATTTGACGCTGGATTCGCCTGTAAGATTATCTGGAGACATGTCCAGACATACCTTACAGGCGATTTTAGCGACGCAGAAAAAGGCATATCCAACAAGGCTATGCAAGGTATGTGCCAAAAATAAAAAAAGGGGCGAGACTCGGTACATGTGTAAAGAGTGTGATGTTCCTCTTCACAAAGGCATCTGCTGGCAGAAATATTACACTATTCGTAATAACTAAACTGTTTCTGATTGTTCCTGAAAGTTTTATTTAAATATTCCCACAAATAAGCCAACAAACCAAGATTATATCATTTTCTAGAAAAAACCAATTTCACTCAAATTTGTCCGGGAATAGGGGCAAATTTTATCAAAACCTGCCGGGGCTGAAAGTGCTCTGTGTTCTCTATGTGTCCTTGTTTTTACGGATGTGTATGATATGATTTATGATGTATATCCTATGTTAGGCTTACTATATTATATTATTATTATTTTCTATCTGTGAACACTTCACCGGGTATTTAACTGTCATTCTGTATTTTTAACCATGTAGTTATAGCATTGTGAAGTTGTGATTATATTGAGATGGACGTCGCGTACTGTTACGCTTCACGGCGACAAATTTAATCTATAGTTTCGTTACTTTGCAGAATATTTTGAACGAACACGATCTGTGTAAATTTAATGATGGAGTAACTAAGAATGAGTAGGTACTGAAAAGGGAAGGAAGACTCGGGTGGTCGAAATGAAACGCTCGATCGTCTCAACAGAGATCCGTTTAATGCGGTAGACGATAGAAATATTGGGTTACAATCTTATTTATTACAAATACAGGTTTGGTCATAAAGTTACATAAAAACAAGAACATTCGATCAATTATTATATTAGGAATTTACATTGCCAAGCGTAGTGACCTGAAGGAGTTAATCCATCATGCAGGTACAGCACACATTATATTGTCGTAGGAACACGTCAAATCACAAGTATCAAATCGAAAATCTTACTATTATAAAGAAAAATTACATACTAATTTATTTCTATAAAGTGCGAACAATATAGGGCTTTGTTTGGGAGTACTGGGCCAAAGGCGCCCAGTGTGACAACCGCTGGTTGAAGCTTTATAGATTTAGCTACCCAAAGCCACTCCACAATCCTCGAATTAAGTCCTTTGCAGGGAGGGGTACGCCTGCGGGTTTTCTAACTCAATTATTTTATTTAATTAAGTGCATTTTTCCTCGTGTTCTATGGACTGAACACAGATGGCAATAGCATAAAAAAAAAGCAGAAATTATACTTATTTAATTTATATTCGAGGATTGTGGACCGTCAAAAGCTGGCTGGTCAGACGGGTGCAGTTGTATTGATGATTAGACCAACCGAAGACAAAGAAAGCCCTATATATACGTATATTTGGTGAGATGTGGCACCACAAAGCTCTCCGATCATATGACAATCACGTCCGGTGAAATGCCCTTTCTGCGCGCGGGAAGAACGGTTTTGTCCCGCGGAAATTAGCCCGGCGTAATTAATTTATTTGGTAGGATTAATTTTCCCGGGTGGAATAACAGAATGCGTAAACAAAACAATTTAAAAGAACTTAAGAAGGCCAAGCACAGAAATCGATATATCGACACAAAAAGGTTCGCGCGTCAGGTAACGTGCCTCTATCTGATTTTTACAGATGGCAGTGCAGGTTCAGGAAATCGATAAACGCCGTTCTTTTTAAACCAAGAAAAAGGACGGCATAGGAGAATTTAAGACGACAATTGACTACTTTACACCTCGCTTAACGTATATTGTGGTACCACATTGATATATTAATATTTTGTAGTTGTGATCCTTATCGTCACAACTACAAAATAAAAGGAGAAGAGAGTCTCTGGCTAGATAGGAGTAGAGTATAAAAGAACAGAGCATGAGCATAAGCAAGGGCCATGAGTTGCGTGCATCCTTTTCAAGCTGAACAATAATTACTTCCGTAACCTCGCAACTGACAACTGTAAAAAAAATTAAATTAGAAATACAAAGAGGAATTGCACGGCTGAAGGCACGTGCAATCTCTGATTAAAAGATGTAGTTATTAAAGTCCTGGACGCCACACGGTCTTGATACCGTGAAAGAGTATAATTATATTACAGTGTAGAAGAAAGGGGAAATAATAAATGAAAGAGCAATTTATGTACTTGACCGAACTATATTATAGCGAAAACAAGAATATTACATTAAAAGGTTATAAAGGAAATACTATAATAAAGGCAAGCAGCTAAGTTTTAAAAGAAACATTGGAAGATAAGTGAATCAAATAATAATAGTTTTACAATACCAAACTTGGAACGACACAAAGGCCTCAAGCACTGCGGCTGCAATCGTGCTGCTTTAAGTGACGTCCATTATAAATGTTGGTAAAACCAAAGCAGAGCACGACTATCCTGTTTGACAGACCGAATCAAAAAGCCCTGTTGCTACTTTCACACCTCGCGACGTCCGCTGCGGCCGGAAATTCTATCAGCGACATCTGTGGAATCGCGAACGCTCCATGACTTGACCATAAATATTCGACGGGGTTGCCAGAGTATGAATGTTGGTTATGGTCATTTTGAACATAACAACATACCACACTACAAACCTCACAGGTAAATTACACTTAATTCCTTAACACGTAAATGGCAATATTAAAACTTTTAAACATTAAAGGGATCCTATACGCTACGAAACAATTATTACACTATGACAATTAAAAATAATACCAATAACACCTAGAATTAATTTTTCACTGACAGGGCATGGCTTTAATATTATATACTCCCAAGAGGGAGGCAAGCTTGAAATAAATTTGCATAAATTAGACACGAAATAAAAAGGAAGACAAAAGTTATTAACAAACAAAGTTATAGTTATACAAATATTATATAGTTATAGTTATACAATGTATAAGTTATACAAAGGAGAAATTAACAAAAATTCGGCGGCGTGCTGGTGGATGGCGCCTTCGGATGAAGGTCATGTGGAGACCCAGGTAGGGTCTTCAAGGCGTCGGAGGAGAAAAGAGGCCTCTTCGATTTTTTTTTTTCCTACCTTTTCTTCTGCTTGTGCTTAAAATTTTGAATTTTGTTGGCAAATAGTGTAGGTTTCTTATGAGGCCCTTCTGTGAGTCTATTCAAGAAGGTCTCTCTGTATTTAGTTATGGTTTCGGCAATGTCGATTCGATCGTGTTTTGCATTGATGCGTTTGATGCTATGGTGAGGCTTGAGTTCATAGACGATTCGAAGGCATCTGTTCTCTATTGTTTGCAGCATCTTTAAATTGGATTTGGTGATGTCAGTAGTCCAAATTGGGGATGCATACAGCATGGTTGGTTTAATAACCATGCTATATAGTGCCTTTTTGTTTTCTTCTGAGAGACAACTTCTACGGTTGAAGATGGGTCTAAGAACCCCCATCGCCATAAAGGCTATACCCCGAGGTATTTCACAGTGTTACTGAATGAACAGGGGATGTCACAAATAGTAATTTTTCCTTTATAGGATTTTTGGCTCCGCGAGAAGAGAATCGCCTCCGTCTTCTCCGCGTTAACTTTAAGTCTCCAGCGACTGAAATAATCAGTTAGCTGTCGAGTGCCCTTTTCTTAGTTCCTAGTCGCCGTGTCAGTCTGGCGGCTGGTGGAAAGGATGGCTGTGTCATCTGCGTATAGCGCCAGTGTGCAGTTGGCGGGATTTGGCATATCACTTTTGAAATGATTGAAGAGCCTAGGCCCCATCAAACTGCCCTGTGGTACCCCTGCATCGATAGTGCGGTGAGATGAATTCTCCCGTTTGACCACTGCAAAAAGCGGTCGACCGCTCAAGTTGTTCTGGATGATTTTTGTGATGTACACGGGCATGTTTGTGGTAAAAAGTTTGTGGATTAGACCGTCATGCTAGACCGTATCAAATGCCTTTTCGAGGTCCAACAGAACCATACCAGTGGTCTTGCGTTGCTTCATATCGGCCATCACAATCCCGGTAATTCTGGAGAGTTGTAGGGTCGTTGATAGACCCTTCCTGAAACCATATTGGGTGTCCGGGAGGACTTGATTGTGGGATGGGAGAAAGCGTCGAAGGATCACTTTCTCGAAAAGTTTGCTTATGCCATCTAGTAGACTTATAGGTCTGTTGTTTACAGCCAAAGAGTGGTCTTTATTGGGTTTTGCTATAGCGACAACGTGAGCCGTTTTCCAGGTCTTTGGAAAGTATCTGCGCAGCAGACATGCATTGAAGATCTTAGCAATATGTATCCGCGCCTTCTCGGGAAGTCGTTTCAACATGTAATTTGTGATATTGTCTCGTCCGGGTGCCTTTCTGGCGATCAAGGTATTGATAGATCTAGAGATCTCGCGCGGTTCAACAATTTTAACATCATCGGGATCGATGTCTTCTTTCGCAAGTGCAAGAATTGAGTTGTTCACCAAGGCTTTAGTAGCTGAATCGGTGTCCGACTGGATTTTAGTATTATTGACGAACGCATCGGCAAGTGCGTCTGCTTTTTCGAGATCTGAGTACACGAAATTTCGACTAGTCGCATTCTCTCTGAGGGGCTTTATAACAGACGGGCCCGTTTTAATCGCCCTGGATAGTACCCAGAGCGAGTTCCGCGGGTCGTCTGTATAAATTCTGCAGTCCTTGAGTTTATTGTCCCAATGCTCGGCTTGTAGTTCTGATACTATCTTCTTGATTTTACCTTGCAAAGTATTGATTTCACGTTTGATGAAGTGATTTGTGCGTCTAGCTTTGTTCCAGTCATTGCGTAGCTAGTTTCTAGTATTGATGAGCTCTCTGGCCTCATCATTACGATCCACCGTGATGGGATTTTTCTTGATTTTCGGAATATAGCGACGTCTCGCTGTGAGAATAGTCTCAGTGAGTTCGACGGCCGCTGTCTCTATCTCTACCTCCGTTTGAAAGGTTCTAGGCGTGAGATCAATGCATCGATTAATATGCCTCTTGAATAGGTGCCATTTGGCTTTAGAGTAGTCAAATTGGATTTTACTTTCTTTATCGTATTCGCCTCCAACTTCGAAATAAATTGGCAGGTGATCCGACTTCAGAGCATTAACAACTCTCGGGACACCGGTTTCTGGGGAGTTGTTTGCTATCACAAAATCTAAAACCGCTGGGTTGTAACGAGCTTGGACACGAGTCGGCTCGTCAGGATGTGAGATTGAGAAATCGTATTTCTCTGTAATCTTTAAGAGGGCATTGCCACGGGCGTTGTTGGAATGGCAGTTCCAAATCTTATTATGTGCATTAAAATCACCTGCTAGGATGACTGAGCCTCTGAGGTTGGCAAGGTAGACCACCTCTGCCTTGCTCATTTTTTCTTTGGCATGCCCATATACCGAAATTATGGCATGTAGGCGTCCATTTAAGTTAATTCAACTGCCGTGGCTTCAAACCTAATGAGAGGCTTAATTGGGATGTGAGCATGTTTTAAGTCTTGATTGACTAGTATCATGACACCCCCACCCTTCGCTGGGAGAGGGCAGTCCTCACGATAACAGTCAAAACCGGGAACGGAGAAACGGTCTTTTGGTTTAAGGAATGTCTCCTGAATTAAAGCAATGTCCACGTCTAGCACCCGGAGTAGGTCAGTCAATTCCGGTCGCTTATCGCGCTGAGCAATGCTGCGGGCGTTCCAGGAGATTATTTTTAGTGGGCGTGTGTTAGCCATTTAGGGCAACATGCCGCATTTAATAAGCAGAGATTCGGCTCTGTCAAGCCTTTCCTCCATGGACAGGGTAGGCTCTGCTCGGATAGAGCGAGTCATTTTGATACATTCTAGTATGGCTGGAATGTCATCAATGGTGACACCATCCTCTCCATGAAGGAGTGAATTCTGTGCTTCCACCAGAGTTGAAGGAATGGTCCTACTGTGGGGGCTTGACTGATTGGCTGCTGAGGAAGCAGATGTATGCGGTCCCGTGAGAGCTGCCGTGTATGATAGTATTTGGGGGTCTGCCGCTCGGGAGACTGATTTGTGCGGCATGGCTTTGGTCTTAGGAGTCGCTGAGGCTGCTCTGCGAGCTGCTATTGCCTTAGCGTAGGCAATACGCTTAGGGCATTGCCTGAAATTGGCTGGGTGGTCCCCGCCGCAGTTGCAGCACCTGACTCCTGGGGAACCTATAGCACTACCTTTAGGGCGGGGGCATTCCTTTGATGCATGAGCATCCATACATTTGACGCACCTTGCGTCTCTATTGCAGTTGTGGGCCGAATGACCGAACTGTTGGCATCTATAGCACTGAGTGCCACCATTGTTTGACTTGCCCCTGAATTTCTCCAGGGACACCTTGACATGAAAAATTTCTCTAACCTTGTTTGACATTAACTGCATGTCGGAGCCAGGGGGCATTTGCACCAGGAAGAGGGGATTTCTGGTGGTGGTCGGATTTTTGGATCTCATTAAAGAGACTGATATTACCTCAAAGCCTCTCGCTCTGAGGTCCTCCGAGATTTCTCTCGGTTCTATGTTGGGAAGTCCCTTTATAACTACCTTGCAGGTTCTATCCTCTGCAAGGGTGAATGTGTGAAAAACGGCTCCAGAATCTCGTAGACCGTTAACAAGAAGTTTGTGCGCAACTACTGATTCCATTTGCACGGAGTAGTTTGGTCCTCTAATTTGGATGGAGCATTTATTTTCACCCAGGAATGTATTGAGACAGTCTATTACCGTCTTATGGTTTTCTCCCATTACTGAGAGAATGACAGGAGGGACTCGGGTTTTGCGAGCCTTGGAAGGATTTGCAGAAGAGGGGGGGAGTTTTGGTGGGGCAGTTGGGAGTATTTCCTCTGGGTTAAGTGCCATAAATTTGTTCGCTGTTGGCACAAATGTTGGGGAAGTCGAGAGAGGCCGTTTTGGGGCCTTTGCGGTGACTCTCTGCCACTTAAAAGGAAATTCCGTCTCCATATCCTGGGAGAGGTTATTGAGGGTGACCTCAATAGCGGTGTCCTCAGTGGGGGCTAGAGACCTTGACGAAAAAGTAGGGTTTATGACTCTATCATGGGGTTTTATAAGAGGGTGTATTTGGAGGGGTTTTCGCACAGAAGATGCTTGAAAGAAAGGTGAAGAAAGTGCTTTTTTCATATTTTTCTCCATCGTAGTTTTTAGAGATTTATCTATCTTCTTCTTCTTCTATTCGTATGCGTTCCTATACCATTCATCTGATTGCAATGAAATTTTGATCAAGTGTTGTGCGCACACCCGCGAAGGTTTCTAAATTAGTATTATATAAAATAGAAAGTTTGTTTGTTCCATCCAATTTTGATTTTTTTTACTACATATGAATAACATTAATAACGTTTTCGTATTTTGGATTCGATTTTAATTAAGTGTCTTATGTTTGACCTTTACTTCTATTAGAATTATTTTCATATTGCCATATTGTATTACACAGATATTTAAATATTAAAAAAATAATTACCTCTTATTATTTTTTAAATAGGTATCTAAGATAAATATAACCATGAAGCGACCCTGTGCGAAGCCGGTTACTTCAGCTATTATTATATAATTTTTATAAATAAGGCCTTTGTAAAATAATATATTAATTAAAATAACTATTAAATCCAGAATCTGGATTATAATACAAATAGGTACATTCACATTATTAATATTACCAAGTCTATGGTCAGTATCATAGACTAATGTCAGTATTTTAATAATATATCAATTGTTTTTTTTATTTCTATTTATGAAATTCATAAAAGAAAACGTAAAGCTTATATTATTAGGCATAAGATATTCTTAATTATTATTATATTAGCTTTGTGGACGGCAAAAGAATTTTCGTAGTAAAAAGGTTTTTTCTTTCTATATATTTTTATTTAACTCCATCTGGCAATTTTGGCATTTTTAGTTGCAGCTGGATAGTCATTCGTGACTGACGTTTATCGGCGGTACTAATTCAAAAACAGTAGAATATTAGATAAATGGCATATTTATTCGTTTATTTGTCTAAATCGTTGTGTTTTAACCTGACATTAGTCGAATTTAGTGTATGAAGATTGCCGATTTTTAAAAGTTTCGTTGACATACTTGTGTTTTCCGTGGTTCGTTTGAGGTGGTTGCTCTCGTAGTACACAGAGTTTTTCCAGCGTGACGAATAGTTCATTTTCAACATCTTCGAAAGTCTTGCCTTGAGCTGCTAAGGCCGTATCATCCGCGTAAATAAACTGCCTTGTACTCGATGGTGCTGGCTGGTCGTTTGTATAAATATTATATAGGGCTGGAGCCAGCACGCTTCCTTGAGGCAGGCCGTTTTTTTGGGATCGCCATCGGCTCTTTTTACCATGTAATGTTACGAAAAAACGTCTATTTTGCAGAAATGTCCCTATGAGCGTCGTTAAGTTGAGATCGCCGGTGATTTCATAAAGTTTTCTCAATAACTTTTTATGATTTACCGAGTCATATGCAGCGGTAAGGTCGATGAATACTACGCCAGTTACTTCTTTTCGTTCATATCCGTCTTCGATATGCTGTGTTAGATTTGGAATTTGTCCACAGCACGATTTTCCAGGCCTGAAACCAGCCTGCTCTTTGATTATTTTTTCATCCAAGAAATTTGAGATGCGATTAAAGATCAGTCTTTCAAACAGTTTAAAAAGATGGCATAGTAGCGAAACCGGTCGGAAGTGCTTTGGATCATTTGCTTCTTTACCTGGTTTAAGAAGAGCAACTACCCGTGCTTTCCTCCAGATTTTGGGAATCCGAAAAGTTTTTAAGCATGTAATAAACATTTGTAGCAGCCATTGCAGAGCTTTGGGTCCGAAATGCTTAATTTGCTCTCCTCTCAGTTCATCCAATCCGGCTGCTTTGTGATTCCTCATATCTTTTATGACGCTTTCCAGCTCTGACAATGTGAGAGGGTTTTGAAGAAAGTTGTTTTCACTTATTTCGTTTCGTATTCTACCCTTTTCCTTCGCAACGTTTTTGTCTTTTTTCCTAGCCGTTTTTCCATTGATCAATTGTTGGTGGGCGATTTGATTTGGCGTGCTACCGTAGTGATTTGAGGTGGACTTGTCGGGTCGTTACTGAGGTTTTTTATTACTTTCCACGCTTTCCTACTGTTTTGTGTCATGTCGAGGTTCTCTACCAGATTGCACCATTTTTCCTTTCGTGCCTCAGACATTGCTTCCAATACCTTTTCTCCTGCTTCAAGTGTATCGTCAGCAAAAGGGCCTTCTTCGTCAAGTGCCTTATATCTGTCCAACAGAGGTTTTGTTTCAGATGACATTCCTGGAATATACTCAGTTCTGCACCCCCTTGGAATATTCTTCCTAGAGATTCTCTTTGTCGCCTCAATGAATTCATCATAAGTCTCTGGTAGTGGCTGCAGGTTATCTACTGCCTTATCGAGATCTTCCTTGAACATTTCCCAGTTTGCTTTTTTGAAGTTAAACTGTCTCTTGAATGGGACTATAGTTGGTTTAATCATTACGTTAACTTCACATATGATAGGCCTGTGTTGAGTTCTCGGTATAGGGTGTTGCACTTGCCTTGTGCATTGAGCAGATATCTTTTCACTTATGAATATATTATCAGGGTTTTATCCTTTCCTCCACCTGCCGCTGTTGAAAGAGGCTGGGAGTTTTGGGTGGTGGATAAGTTGAAGTCCTCTGGTTTCTGCCCATTCTTCTAGTGTCGCTCCATTTTCATATGTTGTACTGTATCCCCAGGTTGTGCTGTGACACTTGAAATCACCAAAAACAAATTTTATGTCGGATGCATTAAAATTATTTGGTTCTTCAAACTCAAAGTTTGCTGCGGGTGGTTTGTATACGGATGTGACGCTGCAGCGTGGGAGTTCAAAGGTCAGAATTTTGATGTCATTTTTATCTGAGAATGCAGTGGAGACTATGCTGGTGCCTTTTTTTTTTTACGAAAATGGCACTGCCGTACTGGTCGTGTGGCCTTTCAACGACTAATTGCAGTCCTTGTACATAGGGTCTATGGCTATATACTTCATCGAATTTAACCTTAGTTTTTTTTTTCAATTCAATTTTTATAACTGTCTCGACTAACTTGATTAATTCTTTTCGAAGGTTTTCGTGTAAATCGATGAAAACTTATAATCATGCAATTTTTTAAATAATAAATGCTTGTTTCGAAGGATAAGTGAAAATAAAATGGACCTACATAGACATACATACATATAAGAAAATATTATTGATTGATGAAGTGGTTTGATTTTGCAATCTCCAACAGCATTTCCACCAAGTAAAGGGGTTAGCCTATCTTCAGACACCTTAAAACCTGGCATAGATTTTTCTAGTTAGGATATATAATATGACTGATCTGGCATTTTTTTCCAATTAGCCCAGTTTCGTACAAATTAAAAATTCGTCGTGGCAGTTAATCCTCATCAGCGCAACAATTTGTCCGATTCCGCCCAGTGTGGTCAGTCTCAGGTCTTAAGACCAATTCATTCACCGTTGACAAAATAATTTCAATGAACAATATCCCGAAGCTCGTGACGGCATCTGCGGCATAATTACCGAAGGAAGCTTGCTAAAATTATCATGACTACATTTTTACTTCGTAAACGTCACATTTTTAGGTTATGTATCATATTATGGTAAATGCCATAGACAAGATGTACTGTCAATGGATAGTACCTATATTAAATTTAAATATCATACCATAATCTAATATATAAAAATCAATATTTGTTTGTTAGTATTTTATGCGCTGCCACACCGTTCATCCAATTGCGATAAAACGTTGTAAACTTATTGCTTGCACTTGCGCGAAGAGTATAGATTATAAATCTTATATATAAAAAGAATGCCTGTATGTCTGTTTGTCTGTCTGTCTGTCCCGTATGCGTTCCTATACCATTCATCCGATTGCGATGAAATTTTGGTAAGTGGTTGTATGCATACCCGCGAAGGTTTCTGAATAAGTACAACCATCTTCTTCTCTTCTATTCGTATGCGTTCCTATACCATTCATTCCGTTGGAATAAAATTTTGATCAAGTGTGGTTCTCTCGCCCGCAAAGGTTTGTGAATTAGTGCAACCATCTTCTTCTTCTTCTATTCGTATGCGTTCCTATACCATTCATCTGATTGCAATGAAATTTTGATCAAGTGTTGTGCGCACACCCGCGAAGGTTTCTAAATTAGTATTATATAAAATAGAAAGTTTGTTTGTTCCATCCAATTTTGATTTTTTTTACTACATATTAATAACATTAATAACGTTTTCGTATTTTGGATTCGATTTTAATTAAGTGTCTTATGTTTGACCTTTACTTCTATTAGAATTATTTTCATATTGCCATATTGTATTACACAGATATTTAAATATTAAAAAAATAATTACCTCTTATTATTTTTTAAATAGGTATCTAAGATAAATATAACCATGAAGCGACCCTGTGCGAAGCCGGTTACTTCAGCTATTATTATATAATTTTTATAAATAAGGCCTTTGTAAAATAATATATTAATTAAAATAACTATTAAATCCAGAATCTGGATTATAATACAAATAGGTACATTCACATTATTATTATTACCAAGTCTATGGTCAGTATCATAGACTAATGTCAGTATTTTAATAATATATCAATTGTTTTTTTTATTTCTATTTATGAAATTCATAAAAGAAAACGTAAAGCTTATATTATTAGGCATAAGATATTCTTAATTATTATTATATTAGCTTTGTGGACGGCAAAAGAATTTTCGTAGTAAAAAGGTTTTTTCTTTCTATATATTTTTATTTAACTCCATCTGGCAATTTTGGCATTTTTAGTTGCAGCTGGATAGTCATTCGTGACTGACGTTTATCGGCGGTACTAATTCAAAAACAGTAGAATATTAGATAAATGGCATATTTATTCGTTTATTTGTCTAAATCGTTGTGTTTTAACCTGACATTAGTCGAATTTAGTGTATGAAGATTGCCGATTTTTAAAAGTTTCGTTGACATACTTGTGTTTTCCGTGGTTCGTTTGAGGTGGTTGCTCTCGTAGTACACAGAGTTTTTCCAGCGTGACGAATAGTTCATTTTCAACATCTTCGAAAGTCTTGCCTTGAGCTGCTAAGGCCGTATCATCCGCGTAAATAAACTGCCTTGTACTCGATGGTGCTGGCTGGTCGTTTGTATAAATATTATATAGGGCTGGAGCCAGCACGCTTCCTTGAGGCAGGCCGTTTTTTTGGGATCGCCATCGGCTCTTTTTACCATGTAATGTTACGAAAAAACGTCTATTTTGCAGAAATGTCCCTATGAGCGTCGTTAAGTTGAGATCGCCGGTGATTTCATAAAGTTTTCTCAATAACTTTTTATGATTTACCGAGTCATATGCAGCGGTAAGGTCGATGAATACTACGCCAGTTACTTCTTTTCGTTCATATCCGTCTTCGATATGCTGTGTTAGATTTGGAATTTGTCCACAGCACGATTTTCCAGGCCTGAAACCAGCCTGCTCTTTGATTATTTTTTCATCCAAGAAATTTGAGATGCGATTAAAGATCAGTCTTTCAAACAGTTTAAAAAGATGGCATAGTAGCGAAACCGGTCGGAAGTGCTTTGGATCATTTGCTTCTTTACCTGGTTTAAGAAGAGCAACTACCCGTGCTTTCCTCCAGATTTTGGGAATCCGAAAAGTTTTTAAGCATGTAATAAACATTTGTAGCAGCCATTGCAGAGCTTTGGGTCCGAAATGCTTAATTTGCTCTCCTCTCAGTTCATCCAATCCGGCTGCTTTGTGATTCCTCATATCTTTTATGACGCTTTCCAGCTCTGACAATGTGAGAGGGTTTTGAAGAAAGTTGTTTTCACTTATTTCGTTTCGTATTCTACCCTTTTCCTTCGCAACGTTTTTGTCTTTTTTCCTAGCCGTTTTTCCATTGATCAATTGTTGGTGGGCGATTTGATTTGGCGTGCTACCGTAGTGATTTGAGGTGGACTTGTCGGGTCGTTACTGAGGTTTTTTATTACTTTCCACGCTTTCCTACTGTTTTGTGTCATGTCGAGGTTCTCTACCAGATTGCACCATTTTTCCTTTCGTGCCTCAGACATTGCTTCCAATACCTTTTCTCCTGCTTCAAGTGTATCGTCAGCAAAAGGGCCTTCTTCGTCAAGTGCCTTATATCTGTCCAACAGAGGTTTTGTTTCAGATGACATTCCTGGAATATACTCAGTTCTGCACCCCCTTGGAATATTCTTCCTAGAGATTCTCTTTGTCGCCTCAATGAATTCATCATAAGTCTCTGGTAGTGGCTGCAGGTTATCTACTGCCTTATCGAGATCTTCCTTGAACATTTCCCAGTTTGCTTTTTTGAAGTTAAACTGTCTCTTGAATGGGACTATAGTTGGTTTAATCATTACGTTAACTTCACATATGATAGGCCTGTGTTGAGTTCTCGGTATAGGGTGTTGCACTTGCCTTGTGCATTGAGCAGATATCTTTTCACTTATGAATATATTATCAGGGTTTTATCCTTTCCTCCACCTGCCGCTGTTGAAAGAGGCTGGGAGTTTTGGGTGGTGGATAAGTTGAAGTCCTCTGGTTTCTGCCCATTCTTCTAGTGTCGCTCCATTTTCATATGTTGTACTGTATCCCCAGGTTGTGCTGTGACACTTGAAATCACCAAAAACAAATTTTATGTCGGATGCATTAAAATTATTTGGTTCTTCAAACTCAAAGTTTGCTGCGGGTGGTTTGTATACGGATGTGACGCTGCAGCGTGGGAGTTCAAAGGTCAGAATTTTGATGTCATTTTTATCTGAGAATGCAGTGGAGACTATGCTGGTGCCTTTTTTTTTTTACGAAAATGGCACTGCCGTACTGGTCGTGTGGCCTTTCAACGACTAATTGCAGTCCTTGTACATAGGGTCTATGGCTATATACTTCATCGAATTTAACCTTAGTTTTTTTTTTCAATTCAATTTTTATAACTGTCTCGACTAACTTGATTAATTCTTTTCGAAGGTTTTCGTGTAAATCGATGAAAACTTATAATCATGCAATTTTTTAAATAATAAATGCTTGTTTCGAAGGATAAGTGAAAATAAAATGGACCTACATAGACATACATACATATAAGAAAATATTATTGATTGATGAAGTGGTTTGATTTTGCAATCTCCAACAGCATTTCCACCAAGTAAAGGGGTTAGCCTATCTTCAGACACCTTAAAACCTGGCATAGATTTTTCTAGTTAGGATATATAATATGACTGATCTGGCATTTTTTTCCAATTAGCCCAGTTTCGTACAAATTAAAAATTCGTCGTGGCAGTTAATCCTCATCAGCGCAACAATTTGTCCGATTCCGCCCAGTGTGGTCAGTCTCAGGTCTTAAGACCAATTCATTCACCGTTGACAAAATAATTTCAATGAACAATATCCCGAAGCTCGTGACGGCATCTGCGGCATAATTACCGAAGGAAGCTTGCTAAAATTATCATGACTACATTTTTACTTCGTAAACGTCACATTTTTAGGTTATGTATCATATTATGGTAAATGCCATAGACAAGATGTACTGTCAATGGATAGTACCTATATTAAATTTAAATATCATACCATAATCTAATATATAAAAATCAATATTTGTTTGTTAGTATTTTATGCGCTGCCACACCGTTCATCCAATTGCGATAAAACGTTGTAAACTTATTGCTTGCACTTGCGCGAAGAGTATAGATTATAAATCTTATATATAAAAAGAATGCCTGTATGTCTGTTTGTCTGTCTGTCTGTCCCGTATGCGTTCCTATACCATTCATCCGATTGCGATGAAATTTTGGTAAGTGGTTGTATGCATACCCGCGAAGGTTTCTGAATAAGTACAACCATCTTCTTCTCTTCTATTCGTATGCGTTCCTATACCATTCATTCCGTTGGAATAAAATTTTGATCAAGTGTGGTTCTCTCGCCCGCAAAGGTTTGTGAATTAGTGCAACCATCTTCTTCTTCTTCTATTCGTATGCGTTCCTATACCATTCATCTGATTGCAATGAAATTTTGATCAAGTGTTGTGCGCACACCCGCGAAGGTTTCTAAATTAGTATTATATAAAATAGAAAGTTTGTTTGTTCCATCCAATTTTGATTTTTTTACTACCTATTAATAACATTAATAACGTTTTCATATTTTGGATTCGATTTTAATTAAGTGTCTTATGTTTGACCTTTACTTCTATTAGAATTATTTTCATATTGCCATATTGTATTACACAGATATTTAAATATTAAAAAAATAATTACCTCTTATTATTTTTTAAATAGGTATCTAAGATAAATATAACCATGAAGCGACCCTGTGCGAAGCCGGTTACTTCAGCTATTATTATATAATTTTTATAAATAAGGCCTTTGTAAAATAATATATTAATTAAAATAACTATTAAATCCAGAATCTGGATTATAATACAAATAGGTACATTCACATTATTATTATTACCAAGTCTATGGTCAGTATCATAGACTAATGTCAGTATTTTAATAATATATCAATTGTTTTTTTTATTTCTATTTATGAAATTCATAAAAGAAAACGTAAAGCTTATATTATTAGGCATAAGATATTCTTAATTATTATTATATTAGCTTTGTGGACGGCAAAAGAATTTTCGTAGTAAAAAGGTTTTTTCTTTCTATATATTTTTATTTAACTCCATCTGGCAATTTTGGCATTTTTAGTTGCAGCTGGATAGTCATTCGTGACTGACGTTTATCGGCGGTACTAATTCAAAAACAGTAGAATATTAGATAAATGGCATATTTATTCGTTTATTTGTCTAAATCGTTGTGTTTTAACCTGACATTAGTCGAATTTAGTGTATGAAGATTGCCGATTTTTAAAAGTTTCGTTGACATACTTGTGTTTTCCGTGGTTCGTTTGAGGTGGTTGCTCTCGTAGTACACAGAGTTTTTCCAGCGTGACGAATAGTTCATTTTCAACATCTTCGAAAGTCTTGCCTTGAGCTGCTAAGGCCGTATCATCCGCGTAAATAAACTGCCTTGTACTCGATGGTGCTGGCTGGTCGTTTGTATAAATATTATATAGGGCTGGAGCCAGCACGCTTCCTTGAGGCAGGCCGTTTTTTTGGGATCGCCATCGGCTCTTTTTACCATGTAATGTTACGAAAAAACGTCTATTTTGCAGAAATGTCCCTATGAGCGTCGTTAAGTTGAGATCGCCGGTGATTTCATAAAGTTTTCTCAATAACTTTTTATGATTTACCGAGTCATATGCAGCGGTAAGGTCGATGAATACTACGCCAGTTATTTCTTTTCGTTCATATCCGTCTTCGATATGCTGTGTTAGATTTGGAATTTGTCCACAGCACGATTTTCCAGGCCTGAAACCAGCCTGCTCTTTGATTATTTTTTCATCCAAGAAATTTGAGATGCGATTAAAGATCAGTCTTTCAAACAGTTTAAAAAGATGGCATAGTAGCGAAACCGGTCGGAAGTGCTTTGGATCATTTGCTTCTTTACCTGGTTTAAGAAGAGCAACTACCCGTGCTTTCCTCCAGATTTTGGGAATCCGAAAAGTTTTTAAGCATGTAATAAACATTTGTAGCAGCCATTGCAGAGCTTTGGGTCCGAAATGCTTAATTTGCTCTCCTCTCAGTTCATCCAATCCGGCTGCTTTGTGATTCCTCATATCTTTTATGACGCTTTCCAGCTCTGACAATGTGAGAGGGTTTTGAAGAAAGTTGTTTTCACTTATTTCGTTTCGTATTCTACCCTTTTCCTTCGCAACGTTTTTGTCTTTTTTCCTAGCCGTTTTTCCATTGATCAATTGTTGGTGGGCGATTTGATTTGGCGTGCTACCGTAGTGATTTGAGGTGGACTTGTCGGGTCGTTACTGAGGTTTTTTATTACTTTCCACGCTTTCCTACTGTTTTGTGTCATGTCGAGGTTCTCTACCAGATTGCACCATTTTTCCTTTCGTGCCTCAGACATTGCTTCCAATACCTTTTCTCCTGCTTCAATGGGACTTCAATTCAATTCAATTCAATTCAATTCCTCTTGAATGGGACTATGGTTGGTTTAATCATTACGTTAACTTCACATATGATAGGCCTGTGTTGAGTTCTCGGTATAGGGTCATGCACTTGCCTTGTGCATTGAGCAGATATCTTTTCACTTATGAATATATTATCAGAGTTTTATCCTTTCCTCCACCTGCCGTTGTTGAAAGAGGCTGGGAGTTTTGGGTGGTGGATAAGTTGAAGTCCTTTGGTTTCTGCCCATTCTTCCAGTGTCTATAATCATGCAATTTTTTAAATAATAAATGCTTGTTTCGAAGGATAAGTGAAAATAAAATGGACCTACATAGACATACATACATATAAGAAAATATTATTAATTGATGAAGTGTTTTGATTTTGTAATCTCCAGCAGCATTTCCATCAAGTAAAGGGGTTAGCCTATCTTCAGACACCTTAAAACCTGGCATAGATTTTTCTAGTTGGGATATATAATATGACTGATCTGGCATTTTTTTCCAATGAGCTCAGTTTCGTCCACATTAAAAATTCGTCGTGGCAGATAATCCTCATCAGCGCAATAATTTGTCAGATTCCGCCCAGTGTGGTCGGTCTCAGGTATTTAGGCTAATTCATTCATTGTTGACAAAATAATTTCAATGAATGTATAAAATTTGGCTTTTTGTTTTGTTTCAGAATTTATAATGTCGAGTGAAAATAAGAAAGAATTACCTAAAATGACCGAATCCGCTAACCGAGCTAATATTATGTTGGATACATCGGTGACAATTTACAACTTATCCAGTATTATCAGAATCTTCCCTACATTTACAAATCAGCTACCCAAGTGCACACCAGTGTGCTTTGAAATCGACGATGAAGAAGTACCTCAGACACAACCAATAGGTAAGAATACTTTCAAACCAATATGAATCCGATTCAAATGAATACATGTAAAACTTCTTTTAATAAATTATTGAATTCAATTTTCAGTCCCTTTTACAAATTATACACCGGAGAGTTCCTTCGCCATGGACTTACTGACAATCTTTCTGAAAGAGATATGCTGGGATCTTACTATACTTACAGACGAGGAGATGCAAATCAAAGCACATAAAAATGTTCTCATTTCAAGGTATGAATGACTTAAAATAATTTATGAATTAAGTTTATTTTACAAAGTTGTTTATTTACAACTTCTTGATGTGCATGGCTACTGTATAATGCATTTTAAAGTGACAACTTCATTAGTTGCTACTCAGATGTCATATTATATTTGTTAACTTTTATGGTATCCTAAAAATAAATACAATATAGGTTCATTTCCAAAAAGTTTCTTTTTGAACCTTAAAATGAATGAAAAATGTCTATCTTTTGGTGTTTCTAAGGATTTTTTGGTTTTGATAATACATGCTTGAATAATTATTAAACAATTCTTTTCCAGGTGCCAGTATTTTGCAAGAATTTTCAGCGGTGAGAGCAATAATGAAGACGTTATTGCTCTAGACGGGTATGATTTCCTTTTTAATTTAAATTTGTTTCCATATTCATATTTACATTATTTTTTTATTGTTTCTTTAATGCTTTGCATTTTTAATAATTTTAAAATAACCGTTAAATTTGTAGTGTTACTCTAAGCCAAATAAATGTATTAATATTCCTTTCGGGAGGCGGTCATGTTCTACTTTGGATTGTTGATGCAAATAACTTTTTCTTAGTTCATGACCATTCCTTAGCTTGAGCGTATGAATACCACACAGCACCTCCAATAATTCCGGTCGCCATCCAGTTTTCATTTTCAACATTTTCCCATGTTATGCCAGCATCACGTAGTTATATCATATACTTCATGTGAATGGTATTTAACGGCCTTACAAGATGCCGGAATTTGGTTGGTTTGAAGAACAGGCAGGCCTGATTGAGAAGGTCCATTTACCTGGATCACCCAATGTTAAAACTCCATTTTTTTGGGTGCCTTGCAGGCACTTAACTCTTCCTAATAATATTTACATAGGTGTTATGAATTTCTTTTTTTTCTGTTTCTCCAGATGGTGCAACGTATGCTTGTAGTTTTCGTAGGTATTATGTTAGGAGAGAAGTGTTAGACAAAAACTTCATATTATGCTCTTCAGAATCGATATCAAATGAAGTTTTGTAGGTACTTTATAAAGTAATTGCCTTTGACGGCTTTGACGCAAATGGTTTTCTTCTGAATGTGTGAGTTTATTAATTCTTAAGCAACGTACCTACTTACATATCTGTTAACATTTATATTTAAACTCATCACAATTATGAGTTTTTAAATGACATATTTGTTTAGGTACATTAAAAATGAAATCCATCACACGCAAATGGTTTTATATTTTAAGATAACGTTGTGGAGAGCCTCCGTATAAGTAGTCAATTTATTTAAAAGGTTATTCACCATTTTTTATCTTTACATGTGTTTGAAGATTACTCCATCGCGAGCATCCAAATGAATAGACATTGCATTTATAAGATTTTTCATGAATATGGTCCATATATGTATATATTCATTTCATGTCTTTTAAGACAACAAAGTCGCACGCATTTATATGAATATACATTGCATTTATAAGACTTTCCCCAGAATTTGTCATTTTATGGCTTTTAAGATAACTATATACATTAGGTTATATACATTAAGTTGAGACTCAAACAATGTAAAAATATTTTCTACATACCTCCAGAAGTCGTATTCATGTCGCAGAATTGAAATCGAACACTTCACTTGAAATAAATGGGTTTTCAAAGTCACCGTTATTTTCGTCTGTTTAGCACGCAACGCGTACACTCTTCACGAAGGCTACCTTCCAATTGACGCAGCGACGAAGGTATACGGTCAAAACGCTTCCCCTTTCACAATGAAATGCAGTCATTAGTCCTCTACCTGACTGACTACTCAAGTATCCCCATTTCGAAAATTCATTTCTGGGGTTTTGGCCACGTTTTTGGGCTTTTCTCATACTGTGCGACGTGGAAGTCTTTAAATACTTACATATTATTATGACACATTTTGTTTTCGATTATGTCCATTACTTATAAGATCATATGGGATCTGGGATTATAAGTAATGGACATGTTTGAATGTATTTTTAAACTAGCAAGCATCCATATGTACACTGATCACATTTAGGTTCTTCGTCACAATGTGTTATTTCATGCTTTTTACGACTACTGCTGGCACCATTCATTCTGCTTTTCGAAAATCGAAAGGTCGAGAAGGCTTGAAAGTCTTGTTCGCTCAAAAGATGACAAAATTTAAAAGTGGTCATGATCCTCAGCCATGAGTGTACAACCAATAAGAGAGGAGAAGACAACTAATTTGCGAGCATCTATATGAAAATTTATCGCATTTATAAGGTTTTTCATCAGTATTGCCATTCTATATGTTTTAAGCTTACTAGGTATTTTTAAATTACATATTTTTGATTATATTGGAAATCACATTCATCACACGCAAATGGTTTTTCTCCTGAATGTGTAAGTTCATAAGTTCTTTCATTGAATAAGTTTATGTAATTTTAATATGTTTCTGATATTTCTTCCATCTACCTTCTGTTGAAAATAATGTAATTTCTATGCCATTTTACCATAATATTAACAAACTTATTTCGGAAGTCCTAACTTTTAGCTCAACTATTGAAAAATAATAAAAATGTTAGGTAATAGTATTACAAAGATTTACCACTGCGTTTCATTGGTTAGATTTTTATCTAGATTAATACTGTAAACATCTTTACAGTCTTTTGATGGTGGGAAATTGGAAAATCAAGAGTTACGTATTTTTATCAACATATTGTCGTATGCATGAGAATCCCAAAAACCTCATAGGCTATATACTGCACGTTTGTATGCATGAGTACAAACGTGATTAGCTGTTAAGTGACGTCACGAATGTGAGATCTCATTTGTCCTGGTGTTCGTATTATAAAATTTCATTCCCCGATAAATAATTTAAAATTTTGAAATTGTAAATGTGTCTGAAAGTGTGCGAACGGTACCATATAAATTTAATAATTATACATGAATAATTATTATGAACTTTAAATAATTTATCAGCTATTTTATCACATGTATTTTAAAATTATTTTACTGTACGAAAGGTTGTATTGCCGGTAAACTGTTCCATTTGGTGGCAACACTGAATACATTTGGTGGCAATACTGAATATTATTATGAGAAATGTCAAAACAGAATAGGAATAAATGACAGGAAATGCAAATGATTTTAGACAATAATATGTAATGATCTCTGTATAATATTATCATTTATACCAATCACCGTATGACACTATTGATGTTTCCAGTGTATTTGAGAGTTGTGCCTTGTTTATTACAGTTATCTTACAATAATTAACTAGGTAGGTAGGTACCTATTTTGAAAAACGCAGAATGCTTCCACTTGTATATTTTAAAGCTAGTCTATTATAAACCGACATATTTAGTGAGCATTACACCGTTTTGGCTATTTCGTGTAGACTCTATTGACTGGATGTTCCAAACGGATGCTTGTTCGGGACATTTTGGCGGGGTACTTCATGAAAAATCATGTAATTAAATTACTCAAAGGTGTGCATTTAAAAAATGTGGAAAAAACATGTTTGGTGTTAAAACTTGACGACCACTCAAAATCAAATTACTAGCTTAATTTAAGAGATAATTTTTGAAAAATCGTGTTAAAACTCAACATAAATATACTTAATTGGATGCACTTAACATAAAAAATTTTAAGGCAAATTTAATGGTTCAAGTATCAAGTCACAACATTTAAAAAAATAATATCTCACGATATAATCGAGAAAACAAAAAGAGCACGTGCACAAACGTAAGCCAATAATAGACAAATTGATGACATAATAAATAGTTTAAAAAGTTTGTTAGGTGGTTCTACTTAACGTTCATCAAATATTTAATATCGAATAACTCACGTACTATATGAGAAAAAAAATTAAAAAGTCTGCAGAATTGCACACTAGCTATGCGTCAAGAGATTTCATTTCAGATGAAAAAGCAAAACAAAATCGTGCACTAACGTTCACTACCAACGCACAAGTGTTAACAATTTAAATTTTAAAAAAAACCCAAAGTTTAGCGACTCAAGTATCCAGCATTTAGCTGGGTCACCCAAATTGAAATGCGAATAACCCCCTTAATATTCGTGCACAAACAAAAAAAAACGCGCGCACACACGTGCACTAACGATGCACAAACGAATGCACTCAAAAAAAGTTGAAATTTCAACATTGGGTGACCCAACGTTTAGCTGGAACACCCAATTTGAAATTGGAATTTTTCGGTTATTGTAGGTGCACAAACGAAAAAAAATCGTGCACAAACAAATGCACCCAAAAAAAGTTGGAGTTTTAACATTGGGTGATCCAGGTAAATGGACCTTGATTGAGATTATCTTGAGGTAGATATATGTAATACGACACTTGGTTAGGCTAAATGTCGTGTCTTCAGTATCAATGTGATAATATAATAAGTATGTACTGATACCGAGAAGAATGGTAGAGAACTCACATGTATGCTGGCAGCATTCTTCACGAGCGTCACTTTGATTGAGGGATGTGTGGACATCAGGATATATAATTCAAGATAAAACACGTCTTTGATTTGACAGATCCACGTGGAACTAGGTTTATTTACGCTAGAGCATAGGCAAACATTGATAATATTACATCACTTACATCTAAAGAGGTCTTAAATTAGTCACCGCACTGTCTTTATATTAGGGGCGATTCATTGTTGTAATCCCGCGCACTAAGCACTGATTCACTTTTTCTCTCACTAGGGAATTGATTAACTTTCATTGGATTTTTGCGCGAGTCACCGATTGGTATTACAACGATTACGGATTATTAACGATTGATTTAAAAAATGGGTCGGGAACGCCACCGATTGCGCGGCGACACACCTCGCCGGCGTGACGGTTATTTTTTTTGCGTTATCCTTTCATTGTAAGTGGACTCCAACTGGCTTTATTTTTCAAAAGCATCTTTTAATTTTGGCGGGTCTGTTCTACGGAGGGAAAGAGAAAAGGGCAGGTCACTGAGTAACGGGACAAACATTTTGGGACGGGCCGCTTCTATCTTCGGACCAGGTAAAAAAATGCATCTTTTCTGAATGACCGTTTACGAAATGTTATTTGTAATATTTTCGTGTAAGTCAGAAGTTCTAAACATTCTACAGGGGAGCTGGATATTTTTGTTGTTAAATTGTTGATTCGGAATTTGAAATTGTCGCGCCGGGGTCTTTTTTCGTCTGGTAACAGTACATAATGTTCCTAATTTATATTTTTGCCCCTAATATTCGCCAACAATTTTTATGAATATATTTGTTGATACAATCATAAGATTCACCATCACTGCCCTAGAGGTAGTCATTTCTATAAAATATTGTTTTTTTTAATCTCGTTCTTCGGTTTTCTTTTCAGATACATGTTTAGGACCGTCCATTTTGCTATATGCCACCTGTATGCGGGAACCATCGAAGTGCCAAAATGTGTTAACCTGGAGGATTTGGCTGACCTAGCAGCAAAGCTGCGCTCCGATGGGATATCCGCTTCTTTGGATGATGCCCTGGCCAGAAGATATTGCCATGATTTCCATGAGGTAAGTGTTTTCATACTATCATATTTGTTGCGAGCACAAAATATTTGATATGGTACTCATAGCTGAGTGATCCTTCTGCGAAACAATACATTTTGCTTAAGGGCCCACATGCCCCACATAGGTCTTAATTGAGATTTTATGTTATTTTCAGAGCATAAGCGTGGACATTCCTTAAACGTCGTTGATAATCGTTATATAATTTTGAAGCCTTATTATCCCTTAATATTTGATGACTGCTTAAAGTATTTTTACTACATAAAATAGTATTCTTTTAAACCTCTCGATCTAATGTTTTAGATTAGAATTTTATATTAGAATATAAGTTAAAGTGTATAGAAATAAACCAACGGTGGTCCAATAAGAGGTCTTTTTTCTTGAGTGTGTAATTTAACAAGATAATTAAGAGCTAGTCGAAGAATCTAGGTTATCACAAGTTTTGTTTTTGTTCCGTTACGACCAACCGAGTACCCAAGTACACACACCGTTTTTTTTTCTTTCGGTTTAGTACTTGTTCAAACACGCGCGGTAACATGATCTTACTTCCTACTTCAGTTATCGTTTGACAATTTATGGCTACAATGTATGTTGAAGCTTAGCACTGGGAAATGCCAATAGAAATAGCGTATTTAAAAAAAAATAGTACTTACCTTATTATTAGGTCAATAAGTATTATAAAACAATCGTTATTCGTAGGATATTTTATCACGTTTGAATGGTCAAAGACATGGCTTATAATCAGTGTCTTAAGAATTATCTTCAAATGTGTTAATCGTGCCCATTTTTTGAATAAGAAAATGTCTAATTCTTGTCAAATTTGAGATCGCAGAGTTTATAAATATAATTTTTTATCGTAAATCTTTTACTATATTATAATGTTTACAACAATTTTAGTAATGGTTTTATAAATGTGTTTGACTATATTCTAAAACATTATATTAAGATTCTAATGGATTCAATTTCTGTACTATTCCATTTAAGTCGTTTCTCGCGACCCGGGTTTCGCCTTTCGGCATCTTCAGGCGTCGTGTACACTCACCAAAGGTAAAAATACACTGACAGAAGATGCCGAAAGGCGAAACCCGGGTCGCGAGAAACGACTTAAATGGAATAGTACAGAAATTGAATCCATTAGAATTTAAATTCAAATTCCATCAAGTACCTTCGGTCGAAAGTATTAATAATTATATTGAGAGTTTTAAAATAATACTATTTTATATTAATATAAAGGATAATAAGGCTTCAAAATTATATAAATAGATTATCTACAACGTTTAAGGAATGTCCATGAATTTATGGAATGAAAATACCATAAAATCTCTATTTTGACCCACGTACCTATGACCTTGGCGCACGTGGGTCGTTAAGATTTTTAAATCTGACAACCTAATCACTTTTTTTAACAGATTATCATGATCTACTCAAATGACTTACGAGTAGTAATTGTTGGAACGATCAACTTGTTGGTCTCTATCCAATTATTTATTTAGCAGATGAGTGGTTTTCCATTAGATTCATAATTTTTTTCTAGATGTCGTGTATATATATATATATATATATACCCCGTTGTTTATAAACAGAATCGATATACATATTTACATGATGAATATGCGAATGCGAATGCAAATGCAATTTTTATGATGTAGAATTCATGTAAAACAAGTGTGATAATATAATAGTCGTTTATGCATGCGCATGTTCGTGGGTGAAATTATTTTGTGCAATTATGCATTATGCTGTTTCTTTTTTGCCAATTTGCCAAGACGAATATAATAGGATAGGTACCTATCTGTCTTTATTATTGTTTCGCTTGCGAGATGTAGATGATCACTTTTTGTTTAAAATTCAGGTATTTGTAACGCATTACGTTTGTGTATGTCTGTTTTATGTATTTATTACGATATTTGCCGAGCGTGTACCTGCAAGCGATTTATAAAAGTGCAACACTGTCGTCAAATAAACGCTCCTCAACCTTTCATATTATAGACTCGTAGCATCGTAGCTGTGTACCATATATATTATTATTCGCAGTGTTAATTTTTTTAAATATTGTAATATATAACAACTCGTCACATACTAATTTCACATTTTTATTAATTATTAGCATCACTTTGTCCAACAAGTACACAATACCAATTATCAATTGTTTTTCACCATATTGTTAAAATTTTGGAAATGCAGAGTTACACTGCAGTCTGCGATCTGCACTATTTCACATTTATAGCTGTGCCACAACACCCGCTTCACATTACCAAGAGAAGCTTAGATGATTTTTATAGCTCGATGATATAACAGTCACCTTGGTATTGACAGTAATTTTATTGTTAAAATAATGATATAGTAAAGTTGTTGCGTCCGTGAATTTTTTATTGTAAAATTTTACAACAGAGCAACAAAAATATTATAAATTTTATTCATGTGTCAGCCTTTCTTTGTGATGTGATACTACACATTTGTCATGTTTTTCTTTTCAGCCTTGTTCGACCTGCAAAGTGTCAGGGCTAGAGTGCTTAATATTAACGCACTCTACAGAAAATGATATGTTCAGCACAGTTTTGGAATGGATCAGAAAATATATTGAAATATTCAAAAGCGGTATTGCGCAATTCGAATTACCAGATAATGTAGTTGAGATGGTTTTCAAAGAATACCATCCAGAACTGGTGAGTTAAAAGAATGTATATTAGAATAAAGGAGTTTGATTTTTTCTTATATTACCGTGATACGAGGGTGGGTCAATAATTCCTTAGAAAAAAGCATTAAAAAAGTTTTTATTTTTGTATTTTTTTTTTATTTCTCAACATAATCTCCTTGGAGCTCAATACACTTGGTTAGACGTTTCTCAATTTTTTTTAAACCGTCAGAAAAATAAGTTTTCGGAAGGTCCTCAAAATAAGCATTTGTCCGATCGATGACTTCTTCATTTGAAAAAAAACGTTGTCCACTTAGCCATTTTTTTAAGTTTGGGAAAAGGAAAAAGTCACTGGGGGCTAAATCTGGCGAATATGGTGGGTGGTCGACCAATTCGAACTTCAATTCTTCAATTTTAGCCATTGATCGTAAACATGTGTGAACACGGGCATTGTCCTGATGAAAGAGGATTTTTTTCCTGTTTAAATGAGGCCGTTTTTCTTCAATTTCGTTTTTTAGCTGGTCCAGTAAAGATGCATAATAATCCCCTGTTATTGTTTTTCCTTTTTCCAAATAGTCAACGAAAATAATTTCACGTGCATCCCAAAATACAGTAGCCATAACCTTACCAGATGATTTTACGGTTTTCGCCTTCTTTGGACATGGTTTGCCTTCGCAATCCACTGCTTTGACTGTTTTTTCGTCTCGGGAGTATAGTGGTGTATCCATGTTTCATCTACAGTCACAAAGCGACGAAAAAATTCATCCGGATTGCGTTGCATGAGCGACAACAGGGCTTTGGAGGCCACCACCCTATTGCGTTTATTGTCGACTGTGAGCAAACGCGGCACCCATCTTGCAGAAATATTTTTCATGCCCAATTTGTCATGTAAAATAGAAATGACGCTACCTTTTGAGATCCCTGTAACCTCAATTATCTCACTCAACTTTAATCTTCGGTCACTTAACACCATATCGTGGATTTTATTGATAATTTCTGGTGTAGTCACCTCTACAGGACGTCCTGAGCGTGGTTCATCCTTTGTTGATGTACGACCACGTTTAAATTCATTTAACCAGTTATAAATAGTTGCAAGTGAAGGAGCAGATATGCCGTGAACTAAATCCAACTCATTTTTTATTTCCTTTGCTGTTAACCCTTTTATATTAAAATGTTTAATAACAGCTCTAAACTCAATTTTCTCCATTTTCCATTTTTCCATTTTCCACAAGCAATTTGTTTTTTTAAATGTACGAGAAACACACAACAACCCGACCAATCTGATTGAAACTTCGCAGCATACTGAATCGGTAGTGCCGCTGCATGAAAACAAACCGCTTACAGTACTAGTCGCGCCACCTGTCGGCTTATCTAAGGACTTATTGACCCACCCTCGTAATATATTTGTACTGGAGTAGTTACACAATGTAACTATCTCTATGGCTTTAACCTCTAAACTAATTAATTTGTAAACGATTACATTTCTTTTTTTTCCCCCATAATAATGGTTTTTAATTAAATTTGTGTTGAAAAAAATCTTATTCACAATTATCACAAGTAACCTACTATGGCGTGTTTGCACTGATGCAGCGGTGGCAAACCTATGGCACGTGCGGAATTCTGCTGCCACGCAATTATAGTAATATCTATCTATATGTTATATAAAATACCAAGTATGCTTGTTTAGATGTATTAATGTAAGTCACCTGTGGCTTGTTGGTGATATAAAATCATATCATTTAGCTTTTAATTTTAATAATCTTTCGTATTGAAGTTTTGAAATATGACATTTATACAAAAGTTATTTTAAAAAAATAACTCATTAATTTAGTATCTACCTAGCAGTGGCAGTGACATTATATTAAATCGATAATCAATTTCATTCAACTAATCTTTGTTATGTATATTATATAATATTACATACAATTATTAAAAAAAATACAGAGCTGTTACTTTGTCATACAATACATCATATTACACAGTACTTACCACTTGGCCAACATCTCGACGATGACTAAATCTGAATACTGGATAATAATTCCAACATATTAGTATGCATCAGCTGCGCGCGCGCGGTGATCTCGTCAAAAACGCTAAAATGCTACATGCTAAAATATTATTTAAGCTTTAATTACATTGAGCTACTTTACGAGCTGTTTGTTGGCGAATTTATAATTTGCCTGTAAAGTCGCCCAGTGTCGCCAACTAACAGCTCGTAAAGAAGCTCAATGTAATTGACGCTTTACTGACCGCTGCGACTCTATCGAAATTATTATAGCCACAATTATGGTATCTTCCGTTGAATCTGTTTACGGGAAAATTATTACTTATACACAATAATATGCACTTTCTCACTTTCTTGAATGAGATTTTGTTCGCTAGCGAAAGAGGTATTATATTTTTATTTTGTGTATTATTGTGTCAGTAGTTTCAGTCAATAGGTTATGGTAGTTCTCGTATTGTCTATATAATGCTCCATCCAGAGTAGAATTTGTGTTTTATATTAATTTTCAATAATTTAATTTAAACTAATGTATTTTCATTTCAGAACAAAGACAACATCATGGAAAACTTAGCGATGTTCGCAACGATACTGAATAATAAAAACGTCAGTGAAATGGTGGCTACGTTTGCAGTTGTCAAACAATTTATTAAATACATTGCATCTAATTTAAATGCTGTCGTCTGCTCGAATGCATTTTTAAAATTAAAGGAGGACACAGTTAAGCATCTGTCGCCTATTGTTAGCAATTGTCTTTTGCTGGGAGCAGAACGAGCCAGTGTAAAAGATGCAATCAGAGCATACGATAAATTGGATGATCTAACCGATGACCGGATGCATAAAATGTGGATTAATCTAAATAGCGAATTATCAGTGATATGCGAAAAAGTCTTAATCAAGAGTGTACTCCTGAACAAGCAGCGGCCACAATGGGTGGTGGAAGCAAAGATACTGAAACCATCATTGAAACAGCATATCGCCGATTTACTTTCTGCAGTACGGGCATATACGGACTTTAGGCTTGTGCGCAATGTAAGTTTATATTATTTTCCTTTTTTTCACCAGACCCAAAATTCGAACCCAGGACCCATAACACATTATAGGCTGACATATTACCGCTCGGCCGTCGTGGGCGCTTGAAATAATACATGTCTTTTTTAATTGTGTATTTAATGTGTACCCAGAGAATGGACCTGATAGGTTGATATAAATTACTGACATCCATTTCTCGTAAAAAATATCTGTTATGGACCTCTTCGTGAGGCGGCCAATATCGACACCGAATTGTTGTGCCAATTTTGCAACTTACAAAAACAAGAAGTTTTCTTTTTCATTTAGAATATTTACGATGGCTATGTACTGTGTTAACTATATTATTTTTCCTTGTTTGCAGAGAAAAAAGACCATGACAGTACGAGAAGAAACTGATATTATCGTTAATGCCGTGGATATCTGCAACGCAAAGAAAAAAGATGACCGTTTGAAGAAAAAACGTAGGTCTCAGGACCAAACTAAAACTAAACATGCTCCGAAGACGAAAACAGTTATTTACCGAAAAGAATCTTTCATATATAAAAAAACCGTGTTTACAGCACAGGTAAAGAATACTAAATCATTGGGAAAGGTGGTTACGACGACCGCAGTAAAGAGTCTCTCAAAGGATGCAACAGCCGCGTCAGCCCTGAGTCGTACTAAAGCACCGCAAATTGTCAAATTGAATAAAAAATCTAGAATTCCAGTGCCAATTGTTGGAAAGGCGTCAAAGAATGCAACAACAGCGTCAGCCCTGAGTCTTACTAAAGCACCGCAAATTGTCAAATTGAATAAAAAATCTAGAATTCCAGTGCCAATTGTTAGAAAGGCAAAATCATATCAGCGCAATCCACCTAATTATGACGAAATTATTTTGAATTTATGTAGTGGAATTGAAACGCTGCATATTACAGATAGTAATGTTGGTGTGGCACAATCACATCAAGACAATTCGCCAAATTATGAAGAAATTATTCTGAATTTATGTAACGGAATCGAAACGCTGAATATTACAGATAGTGATGTTGGTGTACGACCTGGGACATCGGGATTTCAGCACTCAACACAAAGCAGTTCTGCAAAAGTGGTTCAAAAATCACCTCATGAAAAGAAATATTAAACTGGTGCTTCTGTTATAAACCTGATTGACCCAGCTTTTGTTTATTTGGAATCGATTATCTGTTTGAAAATTTCTTTTTTATATTTTTATGTTTATTTGATAGATACCTACATAATAAGTGTTATTCCAAGTATGTATAATATCTTATCTCATCTCTCAAGTATTTCTTTTCAGTTTATTTTTTACATACTTTATTTACTAAGAATTCCTACATATTTCCAAGTGAAATTAATTTCTAGCTATTTAATCGCCGTGCTTCAACTGGCCGCGATGATAATGATTTATATTTTTCTTTTTTTTTATTATTTATTGTTTTTTTTTAGTTAAGTATCAATGTTTTTTTGCAGACTTTGTAATACTTCAAGTGTCATATTTACAATGAATCAATTTTCGAAAATATTCCACCTGCACTTAACTGTAACTTGTACTGCCATCTGACTTAACAGTACAATATAAACTTTCCATTAATAATTAATACTGTCTTTGAGAAAAAGAGACGTAAAGTTCCATAGACTGATTATTAAAATGACCTCATTATAATTTTAATTATGTAATTTTCATCTCTCTGTATTATGATCTATGGCAATATCAGTGTATTTTAAAAGAACTTTTGCACTGAATTTATATATTTATAACTTAGTCACATCAGCAATAGTTTTAAAATATAATCAATTCTTTTCAAATTGTATCGCAAAAGTGCTTATTCGTTAGAATTTTTTTTTTTTATTAAAAGGTCTGTAGCTTAGTATTTCTTATATTTCGTAGGAGTAAGCTATAATTTTATACAAATATGGTTCAAACATGCATGACATTATCCTACCATTTATTGTTAGGCTATGTTGCTAGAGTATTTTGTGAGGCGATATGCTGACATTCTTCTAAGAGTTAGTTGGTGATAGCTGGTCGATTAATCTTATTATTGAATAATATTTATTACTTCAAATGTTCACTAAAGAAGCTGCCATTCCTAGAAATGATTAACAATAAATGTAGATTCGAATCCTGCTGAGTGATTATTGTTCAATTTAATGGAATTCTTTCAGGGATCGACTTTAAAATTAAATATAGAATCTATTATAGCATTTGCCTTCGCAGGATTAGTCCACATGATGCTTATGTGGTTTGTTGGTTTGATAGAAATAAATTTGTAATTATTAAAACTGTTTTGGGTACCAATCAAAAAGTTGATTTCCAGTGATATTAACGTAACTATTTATATTTAATGCTACCTAGTCTATGTATTATAAAGTACAAGTATTCTGTAGTCACATGAGATGTGCAAAATTGATTAACCTATCACTTTCCCACAAAAAAAAGATTTTTGTGTTTAGTGGGTAATAACGAGAATCGACTCCGTGACAATTAGAATAGTGCAGGCATAAATAATTATCTAAGATGGAACTGAGAACTTACAGTATTTTTTGTGATCCGTAGCTCTGTAAAATTAACTATAAAATTTGCCTTTACAGGACCCTTAGTCCAAATGGTGGTTATGTGATTTATTAGTTTGATAAAAATATATTTGTATTTATTAAAAAAAAATAGGATATCAAAAAGTTGAATTTCCAGTGATATTAACATAACTATTTATATTGAATACTAGTCTATTTACTATAAAGTAAAGTATTCTCTAGTCACATGAAAGGTGCAAAATTGATTTATCTATGTTATGTAGTTTGTTAGTTTGATAAAATAAATTTGTAATTATTAAAACTGTTTTGGGTACCAATCAAAACGTTGAATTTCCAGTGATAATAACGTTACTATTTATATTTAATGCTGGTCTATTTATTATAAAGTTAAGTATTCTCTAGTCACCTGAGGTGTACAATTGATTTACCTATCATTTTCCCACTAAAAAAGATTTTTGTGTGTAGTGGGTAATATCGAGAATCGACTCCGTGACAAAATTATCTAAGATGGAACTGAAAATTTACAGTATTTATTGTGATCCGTAGCTCTGTAAAATTAATTATAGAATCTATTATAAAATTTGCCTTTGTAGTCCACATGGTGGTTATGTGGTTTATTAGTTTGATAAAAATATATTTGTAATTATTAAAACTTTTTTGGGTACCAATCAAAAAGTTATTTTCCAGTGATATTAACATAACTGTTTATATTTAATGCTAGTCTATTAATTATAAAGTAAAGTATTCTGTAGTCACCTGAGATGTGCAAAATTGATTTACCTATCATTTTCCCACTAAAAAAAGGTTTTTATGTGTAGTAGGTAATATCGAGAATCGACTACATGACAGAATTAAAACAGTCTAGGCATAAATAATTATCTAAGATGGAACTGAGAATTAAGAGTATTTTTTGATAATTATAATGTTTTTTGATAATTATTTTCGATACATACCTATTGAAAAAAAAACTATTTTTGTATTATTATACATAACCAAATTTACAGAGATTTTCATTGTTATACAATTGTTAACTTCATTTTTAAAGTGCATCTCTAGTGTATCATATTTGCACAGAATCGTGTTTTGTAATTTTATCTAAGATGAACTGAAATCTAATCTATCTAGGATATCTAAGATGAACTGAGAATTTACAGTATTTTTTGTTATCCGTAGCAGCCGCAAATGTGTCATTTGCACATATTATATGTATTGAAAAAAATCTATTTTTGAATTATTAAACAGATATTTATTGTTATACGGTTTTGGACTTTATTTTTTTAAGTGTAACTTTATTTTATAAAGTTTGTACTGAGTCACATTATTTGATTTTGTAATATTTAATACTAATTCTTGTGAATGATATTAAAACGAGTATTTAATAAATTTTGCATTCTTCGATCAGCTATATAAACATCCCTTTTATTCAGCAATATTTTGACAGATTACAATGTCTGCAATAATTAAAATGAAAGCCGCTCAAGTCCATGTTAAACACTTATTTTTTATATTCTTTTCATTCTAAATTCATTGCATTTTTGCAAGATTTATGATTTAATGTATAGCTTACTCCAACATAATCCGATTCACTAAGACTTCTTTCTTACATACTGTAGTTATGACCAGTAAAAAATGAGTTTTAGCCATTTCTTTTTCATTCCATGATTTATGGCCTCTTATATTTTTTTTTGTTTGTTATTCAATAATCCTGGAAGAGTACATTTTTCGTTTTGGTTATTAGGTTTGGGTTTAACCGAGTTTAAATAGTTTATAATATTCCTTTGTTAATATTGTTAATGATTAAATTTTGATTGTGATATTTGAAACTTACCTGTGATTCATAAAAGTACCTAAGTAGGTAGTCATTATAAAATTTCTGCATAAGTACATAATAATACGTATATTTTTTTTAGTACAAATTATTCATTTGTTTAAATTGTTTATGTTTTTTTGAATTTAAATTGTTCATCAAAAGTTTTGTGATAAAAAAGTACATAAGAATTATTTTTTTGGTTCAGATTAATCATCTGTTCAAATTGTTTATACTTATTTTCTGAATTTAAATTTGCAATAAATAAAAATTCTAATAAATGACTTGTTTGATTTAATCAACCAGTACCAGCTATTATATTATGTGTAGCAATCTGGCAAGGGATTCAATTTTCTCTGATTCAAATTTAGAAAAGTTCTTTCCAATAATTGAACACTGGAAAACCTGTCATACATATAACTAAGAGCCATAGAGAGAGAGGCATATAAATTCATTATCAAATTAAAGCTTTAAACATATTTTAATTGATCAAAACCTATCTAAAAACAATGGGAAAAATAAAATATATTTTTTTATTTCAAAGACAAAGCGATAAACTAGAAAAAAAATGGCTAAATACATATAAGCGCAATACTGCCAGAGCTATTGTATTGTTCAAATAGTTTCTTGAAACAAAATTAGCAAACATACGAAAAATAAAAATGAACAAATGTATCAAGCAAGATCGGTGATCTTATGAACATATTTTTCTTAATTTTTTAATATACTTGACGTCATTATTAATTACGTTGTAATATTAAAAGTTGAGCCAATTAAATTTAACATTTATCTCCCCAGGAAGTGGCGCCATGGTGGAAAGAATTGGCATTATTGGGCGTGGATTCTTGTTGGATTATTTACGTGTATCGTGTATCTAAGCGCTGAGTATTCATACGTCATAACAACGCTGCCAATCGCGTCGTCGACAAATGTCACATGTGGCAAGGTCGCGTTTTGTTTTTGTTTTTTATTCTGCTTTGCTTTCGAAGTTACTTACTGAACGTGTGTAATTTTTGATAGGAACTGTGTTCGAGTAATTAGGTACCCATTCAAACGCAATTTGGTGACAGCATTTAAATAATACAAGAAGCGCTTTTAGATTCGTATCGTCAATTATGACGGTTAATGAATGCAATGAGATGTCTTTCACCTGTTTCATAAAATAGGCAATGTCTTCCAGAAGGTGTGTATTTCTGAATGACTTCGTTGGATCGCTCAACGATATTTATTTATTTAATTATAAAAAGAGTACTACGGCATAACCGCTATTGGCCAATGCGCCATAATACATAATAAATACAAATATATAAAAATATCTTAATTACAAATAACAACTAATATAAAAAGAAAGTGGCAAAGACAGCATGTGTAAATATTAAAGAAATATGATAATATATACAATTATAAATTTAACCTATTTAATACGTCCACAAACATTATATAGTTAATAAAAAACAAATCAACCTTTATGGTGCCATCAAAAAAGCTAATTGCACGATACACAGCATCATGCAACATAACATCTGTCCTGTGACGAAGTATCTTGAAGACTGTGGAGCTACGAGTGATATTAGTGGGAACATGAAAATTAATATTTGCCAGTATATACGGATTGTAAATGAACCCACGAAGAAGTAAAAAGAAATGCTTTAAAAGAACAATCACTCTTCGAGTAGACAGGGATTGCATTGATAGCATACCCAGAAGAAAACGAGTAGGGAAATTTATTTTACTGTCATTATCATAAGGAAAGAACCCGTATGTTCTTAAGTAGAGAAATCTAAGAAATTTATTGTGGACTCGATCCAACTTAATTATGTGGATGGACCTATTAGGACTCCAAATAATGCTGGCATATTCAATAATACTCAACACAAATGATACGTATAATGTACGTAGCACTCGGACGTTTTCGAACGATTTTGAAACCCTTATAACAAAACCAAGCATTTTGCTAGATCTAGTACTGATGTTAAGAATATGCTGATTGAAAGTGAACTTTACATCATACAATACACCCAAATCTTTTATCTCCGTTACCATACTCAATATTATACCAGACAATGTGTATGGGAACAATAAGGTGTGCCTTGAACGACTGAATGAAATAATATTACATTTGGAGGTAGCGAATTCAAGTTTATTCAATATAGACCATTGCGAGATAGCATCTAGGTCAGACTGCATGATCGCACAGCATAATGGGGTTTCAATAGTTCGAAAAAGTTTAAGATCATCTGCGAATAGCAAACAAGAAGAATTGGTTATAACTTTGACAATATCATCAAAAAATATTAAAAACAAAATTGGGCCAAGATTTGAACCTTGAGGAACACCAGAGTTTGTTCTAAAAATCCGCTATTCATTCCCATGGTAATCAACAAATTGTCGGCGATTTTGCAAATAAGAAGCAAAAAAACATATTATACTATATGACGCGCCAAATGTACAAAGCTTTTGTAATAAAATATCGTGATCAACACGATCAAATGCCTTGGAAATATCAGTGTACACAGAATCAACTTGAATTGACTTATCTATAGAATTTGAAATAAAATTATTATTCACTATAAGATTTGTTACTGTGGACCGCCTAAGTCGAAAACCATGCTGCGAATCAGAGATAGATATCTAAATCCTCTTCATACAACACTGGTTTCTGTACCATGTGCGCTCCTGATTTACTCTATTAATTAGAATACGTTCGCAACACGGAATTCGTAGAAATGATTTGTTGAAAAAACGACGAAGATTCGCAAACGTTATTTTCCATGGCTACATCAAGTTCGCAGATGTTATATTCCATGCTGACTTTTGATTTGAATGTTATATCGACATCTATTGTCAACGATGGATTCTCTAAATTTTTGTATTATCGATCGCATAAACCCCGCAAAAAATATGTACTGATTTCACGTCCATTTGCACATTTCTATGCCATGTTGTTAACGTCTTAGACTTAAGCACTTTACTAAGGCTCAGAGTAACTGTATACTAAGCTTTGAGTACCAGGCCACATTCTGAGGATGCCTCATCCGAATTTAAATCTGGCTAGTCTGTTCTTCAAGCCAACCAGATTCTGACATAAAAAGAAAAAATATATATATGTAAGAAAAGATATGACATTCCGCATAATGCCGGAGGATATACCAGCATGGCGGGTTATGTATGAACCCCCGAGGGCAATAGAAGACCTGCAAGGCTGAAATTGAGATGGCTGAACTGTGCACCAGGAGATTTAAGAACGCTCTGTCAAAGCAACTGGAGATTGTCAACGCTCGATCATCCAGGAGGGCGATTCACGAATGAATCAGTATGACCGGTTGCGCAAGGTAAGCGCAAGCATACTACAACGAAGTATATTAAAAGTCGACCGGTAGTGTCGTGGAGGAAGTTTTTAAAGGAGGTCAAGACCCGCCAAGGGTTATACTGCCATTAATGATAATGGGCATTCGAACCGGAACATGATCATATTTGCCTGCATTCTAATATTGAATATATATTTTCTAATATATATTTTGAATATTCTAATATATATTTTGATACATTCTAATGTTGAATAATTATACCCATAATGTTACAGCACCCGACTATTGCTTCAGTGAAATTGTAGTACATTCATTATCGTCCCTGTCTATCAAATTCTATAAATCCACTTAAATTTTATGTTTTATTTATTTTATTCGTCTAAACAAAATTAAAATATTTACATAAATTATTATAATCTCATAATTTACATTATCACTCTTAACTAGGGAATCCAATCCCGAGCCAAAATTCTGATCCCGGGATTTCGGGATTACAATTTGACAATCCCGGGATCCCTGGACTAGTCCCGAGATTGGCATTTTTTCCATGGTTTATATGTTTTTTTTATATTTACAAATAACATTAATAAAATTGGTCAAAAATAAATTTAGTATAATTTATACTATTTAAGACATTTTTATTAATATTGTGTACGTTCAATCTTGAAAATACATCAGTTTAATATAGTAAACAATATTGTTATATAAATAATCATCATCATCATCAGCCTGAATCTATCCACTGCTGGATGAAGGCCTCTTCAAGCTGCTTCCATTTTTCTCGGTCCTGTGCATTGCGTTGCCACGTACTTCCGCCGAACTTTATTATTTCATCGATCCAACGGCTCTAAGTCTACATTGCGGACGGACTTCTTGGATACCAATGTATGACTAGATTTGTCCAACGATTGTCTCTTGTTCGAGCTTCGTGTCCAGCCCATCTCCATTTAAGGCTTTTAATAAACTCTATTACATCGCAAACCCTTGTCTGCTTTGTTATCCACTCATTCCCCTTTTTATAAGATATAAGATCATTTATAAGTAATGGACATGGTCGAAAACAAAATGTGTCATAATATGTAGGTATTTAAAGACTACCACGTCGCGAGAATCTATATGAACGTACATTGAATTTATTACATTTTTAATCAGAATGTGTCATTGTATGTCTTGTAAAACATTAATTCGCGAGCATCTATATAAACACAAACCAATCGCATTTATAAGGGGGTGCACCGTTACGTTTTATTTTATTGATTTTAAAGTTTCTAGGTTCCGAGCATTTTTTTATAAGGTTTTTGAACACTATTTTTTATCATCTAATGTATTTTTAAACTAGCGAGCATCTATATGTACACTGATCACATTTAGGTTCTTCATCACAATGTGTTATTTCATGTTTTTACGAGTACTGCTGGCACCATTCATTCTGCTTTGCGAGAAGCGGAAGGTTGAGAAGGCTTGAAAGTCTTGGTTGCTCAAAGGATGACAAAATTTTAAAGTAGTCAATATTCTCAGCCATGAGTATACAACCAAGACGAGAGGAGAAGACAACTAATTTGCCAGCATCTATATGAACATTCATCGCATTTTTTAGGTTTTTCATCAGTATTGCCATTCCATATGTTTTAAGCTTACTAGGTATTTTTAAATTACATATTTGATTATATTGGAAATCACATTCATCACACGCAAATGGTTTTTCTCCTGAATGTGTAAGTTCATAAGTTCTTTCATTGAATAAGTTTATGTAATTTTAATATGTTTCTGATATTTCTTCCATCTACCTTCTGTTGAAAATAATGTAATTTCTATGCCATTTTACCATAATATTAACAAACTTATTTCGGAAGTCCTAACTTTTAGCTCAACTATTGAAAAATAATAAAAATGTTAGGTAATAAATAGTATTACAAAGATTTTACCACTGCGTTTCATTGGTTAGATTTTTATCTAGATCAATATTGTAAACATCTTTACAGTCTTTTGATGGTGGGAAATTGAAAAATCAAGAGTTACGTATTTTTATCAACATAATGAATAGCCAAAAAAAACAATGTTCTTTAAAATCGGATGATCTTGATTTTTTTTTCTAGCAAACGTATATAAGTATAGACATCGTATCGGTGGTAAACTCAAAATACCTAAACTATCGACTTACGAACATTTGGCAGCAACGTATTGTATACGTTGTTTGAGAACTCATAAACTTACACATTCAGGAAAAAAACCAGTTGCGTGTGATGATTGTGATTTGAAATGTAATCAAATATGTAATTTAAAAATACCTTGTGGTCTTAAAATATGTGGAATGATAATACTGGTGTACACCCTCACAAATGCGATTTGTGTTCATATAGATGCTCGAGAATTAAAGTTTAAAAATACATACAATGACACATTCTGAAGAAAAATCTAATAAATGCAATGTATGTTCATATAGATTCTCGCAAATAATGTGCGTACTTGCCAGACCGAGGATTAGAACCTGGGACCCTTGACGCAATATGCCAACACTTAAGCCGCACGGCCATTTTTGGTGTATGGTGAAAAACCTTATAAATGCAATTTATGCTCATATAGATGCTCGCAACTCAGTCATCTTAAAAGCCATAAAATGACAAATTCTGATGAAAAGTCTTATAAATGCAATGTATATTCTTATAAATGCGTGGTACTTTGTTGTCTTATACTTACATATTATAATATAGAACATACACGTGAACAATCTTATAAATGCAATGTATGTTAAGTTAAAAAATTGTGAATAACCTTTTAAATAAATTGACTACTTATACGGAGGCTCTCCACAACATTATCTTAACGCTCATAAAACGAAATAGGAGAAAAACTATTTGCGTGTGATGAATCTTATTTTGAATGTAGGTACCTTAACAAATATGTAATTTAAAACTCATAATTGTGATAAGTTTAAATATAAATCTAAACAAATATGTTAGTAGGTAAGTACGTTGTTTAATAACTAATAAACACACACATTCAGAAGAAAACCATTTGCGTGAAATACCTAATTGTCGAAGCCGTCAGAGGCAATAACTTTTTAAAGTACCTACAAAACTTCATTTGATATCGATTCTGAAGAGCATAATATGAAGTTTTTGACTAACACTTCTCTCCTAACATAATACCTACCAGAACTACAAGCATACGTTGCACCATCTGGAGAAACAGAGAAAAAGAATAAAATCATAATATGCAAATATTATTAGGAAGAGTTAAGTGCCTGCAAGGTACCTCCTATATATAAAATAAATATAAATGTCATTCCAATATTATTTTTTGAAGAAAATATCGTTGCATAAAAATATATTGCATTTTTCAAAAATATGCATACCAAAATGTATTCTAATAACTTATTTATTTTTATTATGGATCATATTGGTAAACAACAGGTACATTTACCTTTAACACCCAATATTAAAACTCCAACTTTTTTTGGGTACATTTGTTTGTGCATCGTAAGTGCACGTTTTTTTCCATTTGTGCACCTATAATAAACGAAAAATTCCAATTTCAAATTGGTTGTTCGAGCTAAACGTTAGGTCACCCAATGTTGAAATTTTACTTTTTTGAGTGCATTCGTTTGTGCATCGTTAGTGCACGTTTGTGCACGCATTTTTTTCGTTTGTGCACGCACATTAAGGGGACGTTCTACAAAATTGGCCTTCAGAATTGAAAATATGATTTTTTAACATGTGGTCCATAATATCTGGTCTACTAGTTAATATAAAAAGGTCGTGTGAAAGTTGTTTGTGTCAATAAATTTGCTCTATGACTCGATCCGACTTATATTTTACATTTATTTCATCAGGGCTGTCGAAGACATAAATCATAAATATTTATAATTTTAAATTTTTATTGATTTTATATAAGTTTTGTGCATTTAATGCCGGGTCCACACTGGCAACAAGTTAAGTTGCTGGCAACCTCGTTAGATTTTCCGATAATTATGATGATTATCGTAAAATTTCTTAAACAATTATGGTAAGTATCGTTAAATTTAATGAGGTTGTTAGCAACTTGTTGCCAGTGTTGAAATGGCTTAATATCCACTGTGGTTCACGTAGTGGCATGGACCTGGGGTTAACTAATTCAGGAAGTCAACACCCATGATAGAATTTTTTCCAGTTTTGGTTGCATTGTATTCCAAAACTCTTCTGTAAAAATCGTTTCCGATTTTATAAATGGAAATTTCTCGGTGTACATAGTAAACAAACCTACGAATAAAAAAAGACAAGAAGGAACATACTGATTCATCGCAGTAAAATCTGGCAATCAAATTCGCCATTTTGAAAAGCGACTATTTTGCGTAAACAAATATCACGTGGTCTGTACGTGTGCGGCAAACTTCGAATGTGTTTGTAATTTTGTGTATTTTATGTTTGTGTATCACACATTGTCGGCAATATTTGCCGGCCTTTCTGGTTGCCGTGATTTGTACACATCTTCCTTCCTGTCTTTTTTTATTCTTAGAAACACACAGTAATTGTTATTAGTTATATGAAGTTGGCCTTGAATCTGTAATAAAATAATACACAATTAAAAGATTTTGAAATAGAAAAAAACACATTTCCAAGCTTTCAGCCGTACTCACTCATAAATGTCATTCGTCATTTAGATAAGTTGATAAGTATATACCTACACACTTTGATGTTATCTTGCAAAGTGCGAATGTAATGTTTTCAAATAATTGATATGGATTAATTATACCATCGTACTATTTTCTCGAAATCATAAACATACTATAATAGTATTCAGTGGCGCACCCAGGATTTAATATTGGGGGGGGCCCAAGGAGGATAATGTAAATTAGTCCCATAGGATCTTTTTATTCTTCACAACCTAATTTCTCGTTTATTGGCCTTTTGTCTATTGCACTCGGTGTACCTACACCATGGTCCCCACATCCTGAAACGGGCCCTCAGGATTGGATATTTGGCGGTCCCCCTACCTACCGTGAAGATTAAAGGCAGTGTGAAACACTATATTAACGTTTTTCAAATTGTGTTTTAGTTGAAATTGAGGGAACTCATACAGTGAATTATTGGCGATTTTTAATATATCTACTTTAATAATGGAGCTGCCGAGTATCGACACATAATAATCAAAAAAAATATTGCACAATTATATAAGTAATTGAAAATGTTTATGGCCATGAAATATAATAGTCCCGCAGGCGACTTTTTTTACTATTAAAGCTAATGTATGATGTGTGTTTATCTCACTTATCTGGTCAACCCGACACGCCGGGCTCCCCACAGCCCGACCTCCCAGGCTAGAGCCCTGTCAGCCCCCCCCCCCCCCCCCCCAGCCATTACCTACACCACTCCGGAATTCGTTTGGACACCGAGAATTTTTGACAGTTCCATTAGGGATTGGGTTTCTAAAAAACCTGACATTAGTGTTTCGAAATTTTTGTGCTAGAAATTAAAATCTAAGAAATTTATCTAAAAAGGGTGCTGGAGAATTACAAATCATTTTTTTGCCGTGTTTTTATTTGTCTAGCCCAAAAGTATAGTTTATCGGCTCTCAATTTCAATGTTTAAAATCATTCTGATAATTTTGGGGGGTGCCAGGGCCCCTTGCTTCCCCCCCTGGGTGCGCCAGGGCCCCTTGGTCCCCCCCTGGGTGCGCCACTGATAGTATTTGAGTATGAACCTATGTTGAATTTGAATTGGGTTATAATAATAATATACCCGTATATATATCAAGAGAATGTTTGCTACAAAATCCACCCAAGTTATCAGTACGTACTTGCACAGGTTTGATTAAAAACTATGATGAATTAACATTTTAAAAATATTAATTCATAATATTATTTTGACAGCCCTGTTTTATGATCGGCGTACATCTTGCAGGTGTTTATAAAATAATAATAATGTTCAGCGGCCGACATAAAATCTCCGATGATTAGTGATTTTTGCGAAAAGATCGATTTCAATTAACGTACTTACAACGCCGAGATCCTTTTTATACTAAATGATATTTGAATGTCTAGCTCTTCAGCCCCCTTAAGGGGGTTATTCGCATATCAATTTGGGTGACCCAGCTAAATGCTGGATACTTGTCTCACTAAACTTGCGTTTTCTCTTATACCTATTTAAATTGTAAACACTTGTGCGTTGGTAGTTAGTGTTAGCTTTAAGATAATGTCATGCCGAGCCTCCGTATAGGTAGTCAATTTATTTAAAAGGTTATTCACCATTTTGAATCTTTACATGTGTTTGAAGATTACTCCGTCGCGAGCATCCAAATGAACATACATTGTATTTATACGATTTTTGACGAGTATGTTCTATATATGTCTTTATTCATTTCATCTCTTTTAAGTAAACTAATGACGTTCACCCCGGTCCTGGAATAGTCTCAAAGGTACTTTATCTTCAACCGGTCCTGCCCTCGGACCGATTAAGAACCTTTGTTTGGCTCTTTGTTTGGCTAGCTCGATACTATTCGGGGAGAGGGTGATCAACTAAAGTTCTTGATTGACACTTTTGGAATACACTTGATCATTATTATTTAACTTTATATTATTTAGGACCACTACCTAGCGATAGGTTAGTGCCTAGATCATTAATTATCTGATTGTCTTTCAAATCGAACTTATTTTCGTAAACATTTACGTAAACGTCAAAGACAGCTGACTATCTGTCACTTTCCTTAGTATTAGATGTTTTTCGTAAATGTTTCGTTGATTGTTTTTCAAAAATAAAAATAAAAACTCCTTTTGGTAATTCAGTTCAAATTATTTATTAAATTATTCTCGATAAATAAATTTAATTTCTTTTTAATTAATTATAATCGACAATTATACACTTTAGTTTAATTTCAAATAATTGCATAATTATTTTATAAATCTTATTTAAATTAATTATTAAATAAAGTTAATTAATTATAATTATTTTATATTTAATTAATGTACGATTACACACTTATAACTATGAGTCGCCGATCGTAAACTTTAAGGAGCTATGCTCTTTCAAAAAAAATATATCGCGGAAATAACTTCACTAACGATGATACGACGCAGTATTATTTACGTTATCGATGAACAACTCGAATCGCACACGTCATCCGCCGTGACGTCAGACTACGACGCGATCGAAATATCTCCCGAATGAATATCGGAGAAATATCCAAAACTAAGCGAATTCGGATCGCCTCCGGGCACAACCTTCCGGGAATACTGAAAAACCGACGACTGAAGGTACATGAAATGCAGGACGTTATATAGGCTCACAGCGGGAAAAACCCGAGATTTTGACGTCATTCGAAATATGGACCAATGGGAGATCGTTCTACCTCCTCCACAGAGTTAATGGCCAAAGTTTTGGACCAATCATAGAAAAGCCGTTTATTTCCCGGCTTTTCCGGAAAATTATGATCATTCAATAGAATAAAAATATATAATTAGTTAATACCTATAGGCGGTACAAGTTTGATAACTATCGTGAAAGTCCTTATAGTGCTTTCGTCACAAATTGTCCAAATATCTGTTAGTTCGTTTATCGAGCTAACGGAAAGGAAAAATGAAAATATTTTCGCTAAAAATAATACGTAACAAAGACGTGAGTCATTAAAATCACCGTCCAAGAGCGTGGATATAATAAGACTGGCAGAAATCGCAGTTGTTCGTTTCTTTTCTGCAGAACTTTTGCGGGCTAATTACAGACAGCCTGAAGGGGTTGCGATTAAAATTTATTCAATTATATTTATAGAACACTTCAACTTAAAGGTATAACATTAGTTTCAATCTAAATTTCTATGACAAGTCTTCATTTATTGAGTTTGAAAATTACCTATTTCGGGTAATTTAATATTGATCTGTCAGGGTTAATTGACAGATCTAAAGAATAATTTTTATTTGTAAATTAGGAGAGCAACCGAGTCCTTAGACTTATATTATCAGAATTTCCATTTTCGAAATTCCTTCATTTAACTTTTACAAAAGTAGGTACTTAAATTGGTACCCTTTTTATTACAATTCGAAATATTAATTTATTATTTAAATTGAGTGTGTGTAATCAGTACTTACAAAACGTAATCATTAGATTTTAATTACGACAATATTTGATATCATAATTTATTTATTTAAGGTATTCGACTTTGGCCGCGGCGAAAACATCGCGGCTAAATTTGGAAAAATAAAATTTATTTTTGTATAATTCAAAATCAGATTAAATACAAATGGACATTTATTTACAATGTTTAGTAAATGATATCCCATAAGTCGTTTACAATTTATTATCTATTTTTAACCTTAATCCTATACATTTCAATTGCTTACATTTCACCTTATAAGACCATTTGGTCCCCTTGAAAGAAAATTCATCCGTAATTCATTCTGAGGGGCTATAAGTCGCTCAGATTGTACTATGGGACTCAATACACAATCAGTATAGTTTTGTTTAGAGATAGGGCACGTATTTTCAAGTAAAATCGACATTTTTAAGGTCGGATCGAAAAGTTGTGACGTCACTAATTTATTAAGAAAAAATGCCAGCTGATGGCCTACATTTTGGGGCCGTGTCACTAAGTCACACGCATTTATATAAATATACTTTGCATTTATAAGGTTATTCATCAGAATTTGTCATTTAACAGCTTTTTACGATTACGTTGCGAGCATCTATATGGGCACAATATATTGCATCTATAAGGTTTTTTACCAGTCACCAAAAATGGCAGCGCGGCTTAAGCGTTGGCCTATTGCGTCGAGGGTCCCAGGTTCGAATCCTGGGTCTGAAGAGTACACATATTATTCACGATAATCTGTGTGAACATACATTGCATTTATCAGATATTTCATCGGAATATGTCATTGCATGGCTTTTAAAACTTTAATTCGTAATTATCTATATGAACACAAATCGCATTTTGAGGGTGTACACCAGTATTGCCATTCCACATGTTTTAAGACTACTAGGTATTTTTAAATGACATATTTGATTACATTTCAAATCACAATTATCACACACAACTGGTTATTCGCCTGAAAGTGTAAGTTTTTATACAACTTATTCAATAGGTTGCTGCCAAAAGTTAGTAAGTCGATAGTTTATGTATTTTGAGTTTACCACATATAAAATTTATATACTAATATACGTTTGCTTGAAAAAAAATCCAGATAATCCGATTTTTAGAACATAGTTTTTATGCTATTCATTATTTTGTTAAAAATACGTAACTCTTGATTTTTCAATTTCCCAACATCAAAAGACTTTTAAGATGTTTACAGCATTAATCTAGATAAAAATTTAACCAAGTGTCAACAAAACGCTGTAGTAAAATTTTTGTAATAATATTAACAGTTTTAATATTTTGCAATAGTTGAGCTAAACTAAGCTATTATGGTAAATAGGCATAGAAATTACATTATTTTAAACAGAAGGTATATGGAGGAAGTATTATATAGGTACATAGGTATTAAAATTAGATTAACTTATTCAATGAAAGAACTTATAAACTTACACATTCAGAAGAAAAACCATTTGCGTGTGATGAATGTTATTTCCTATATAATCAAATATGTCATGTAAAAATACCTAGTAAGCTTAAAACGTATGGAATGGCAATACTGGTGTAAAACCTTATAAATGCAATGTATGCTCATATAGATCCTCGCAACTTACCCTCGATTCAGACGGGACACCGGTGTCGCGCTCGTATATAATAAGGAGGTCTTTGTATTCGAATAAAGGGGCCTTTGTATTATGTTTATCAACGTCTAGAACTATTGAGTCAACGGATAATTTTGCAATATAAATTAGAACATAAACTGGCTGCGGTCATAAAAAACATGAGTATCGGCGGCTTGATACTGTAGCGGCCGACGGAAAAGTGTACCGGCCACGCTTTGACTCATTAGTTCGGGGCGTTCATAAACATAATACAAAGGCCCTTTTATCCGAATACAAATGCCTTCTTATTATATACGAGAGCGACACTGGTGTCCCGTCTGAAATTAGCCTTAGTCATTTTAAAAGCTATAAAATGATAAATTCTGGTGAAAAACCTTATAAATGTAATGCATATTTAATAAATGCGTGCAACTTAGTTGTCTTAAAAGACATGAAATGAATATATACATATGTAGAACATACTCATGAAAAATCTTATAAATGCGATGTATGTTCATTTGGATGCTCGTGACGGAGTAATCTTCAAACACATGTAAAGATTCAAAATGGTGAATAACCTTTTAAATAAATTGACTACATATACGGAGGCTCGGTACGACATTATCTTTAAGCCCATAAAACGAAATAGGAGAAAAACCATTTGCGTGTGATGAATTTCATTTCAAATGTAAACAAATATGTTATTTAAAAACTTATAATTGTGATGAATTTAAATATAAATGTAAACGGATATGTAGGTAGGTACGTTGTTTAAGAACTTACTCATAAACTCACTTATTCAGAAGAAAACCATTTGCGTTAAACAATAGTCAAAGCCGTCAGAGGCAATAACTTTTTAAAGTACCTACAAATTTTCATTTGATATCGATTCTGTAGAGCAGGGGTTCCCAACCCCGTGCCCGCGGGCACCATGGCGCCCGCGGAACGATTCGTATGTGCCCGCCACTATTCGACAGAGACAGAATTTTCACGCTAGCCTGACACACGCAGAAAAAACGCGAAATGATAAGCTCTGTAAAGTCATTTAAATCTAAATTGGATTTGTTGATATCACATCTACCAGTGGCGAAGGGTGGAGGTAGGCTGTTAAGATCCGCCATAAACAGTGCACATTAAACTTTTTCAGACATGGATATTTGTTTTCGTTGAAATAAGACTACAATTCACAGATAATGTTGGTTAGTTTTTAAAATTCAATTAAACCCTGAGAAACCAAGCCATAATAGATAATAGTCAAAAAATACATGTATATCTATAAAATATCTAAAATTATGCAATTAAATCATACATAACTTTGAATATTTTATAAATAGAATAATATTTTATATATATTATAGTTTGGTTGAGGCAGGGCTTAATGAATTTAAAAAAAATAACCAAGAATATGTGCAATATGTATTTTTAATCCAACGAAAACAAATAACTATGAATGAAAAAGTGTGCACAATTTTGTCGTATTGCCCAAATTAGACTAAAACTATTATGGTTTCGTTTAGGCAGGGTTTAGTTGATTTTTAAAAACTAACTAACACCATCTGTAAATTGTAGTCTTAGTTCAATAAAAACAAATACATATGACTAAAAAAGTTTAGTGTGCACTATTTATAGCGAATCTTAACAGCCTACCTCCACCCTTCGCCACTGACATCTACAGATCAATTCTCTCGTGCATTTCCCACATATGAATAAAATACTAGGTAACAATGAATTAAACGGGTCATTATTTATTAACCATCTTCAAGTGTTAAAAAAAACAATTTGAAGAGAGATTTTAGCAGTTTACAGATATCGAGCTAATTTTAATGTTTCCTTCTGTATCAATCCTTTTACCTGCCAAATAAATATAATGGAAATGGCCGCATGTATTGCAGATTTTGTTCAAGGTAAGGCAGAAGAACTAGAGTTAGAAATTTTGGAGCTTAAGAATGATATTTTGCTTAAATCCTTAATATCAGAGGACTTTTGGAATACAGTGGACAGAGAAAAGTTCCCATTTTTGAAAAAAACGGTATATAAAATTGAATCATTTTTCGGTTCGACATATTTATGCGAATCATTGTTTTCAAACATGAACTTAATAAAATCAAGATATAGATCTCGACTCACCGATGAGTAGCTTTATGATTGTTTGCTAACAGAATTATCTTCATACTATCCTAATTATGAGGCACTGGCCAATGATATGCAATGCCAAAGATCACATTGGCATATTGATATTCTATTTTTTTGTAAAATGTTTTCTATGTATTTTTTGTTTTTTGTTTACGTTTTGTAAACATATTTCTCTGTGTGTATGCAATTTGAATAATAGTTTTATTATTTTGAAACATTTTTGTTTATTATTTATTAATAAATTATGAATATAAGAAAATAAATTATGCGAAAACGAGAAGTTATGGAAGGAGTCGATTAAAAATAGGTGGTGCCCGCCACCCTACCGATATTTTAGAATGTGCTCTAGAGTACAAAAAGGTTGGGAACCCCTGCTGTAGAGCATGATATGAAGTTTTTGACTAACACTTCTCTCCTAACATAATACCTACCAGAACTACAAGCATACGTTGCACCATCTGGAGAAACAGAGAAAAAGAAGAAATTCATAATATGCAAATATTATTAGGAAGAGTTAAATCCCTGCAAGGTAACTCCTGTACTTATATAAAATAAATATAAACGTCATTCCAATATTATCTTTTGAAGAAAGTATCGTTGCATAAAAATTTATTGCATTTTTCAAAAATGCAAACCTACCTAATTGTAGTCTAATAACTTATTTATTTTTTATTACGGATCATTTCAAAAAACAGTAGGTAAGTATAATTATTATTTACTGGTTTCTTCCTTATGAAACTGACATTGATCCATCCAAAATCATAAATAAAAAGATACATGTAAAGAATGTTGAATATTTTTGTAATTTTAACACTTTTGTGTAATCAAAATATCAATTTTAATGTAATCTATTATAAACCGACATATTTAGTGAGCATTATACCTTTTTGGCAATTTTGTGTAGATTCTTTTGACTGGGCGTTCCAAGCGGATGCGGTTATTTTTGTTCGGGACATTTTGACGGGTTACTTAGTCAAAATGAAAATATGCGAATTTTTCGCATATTGTAAATGGAATAACAATAAAAATTAATGTAATTAAATAACTCAATGGTGTGCATTTAAAAAAATGTGGAAAAAAAATGTTTAGTGTTAAAACTTGACGGCCACTCAAAATCAAATTACTAGCTTAATCTATATAATATATTATATATATATATATATTATATATATATATATATATTATATAAAACAAGTCGGGTTAGTTACACCATTTATAACTCAAGAACGGCTGTACCGATTTTTATAATCTTTGATTTGTTGGATTTGTCTCCGCTCGAATAGCAGAATAACTATCAAAATATCGGGTAAATCACGGAAAAAATCAATTATGAAGAAAATTCATTTTCTCATACATTTTGTATGATACGACTTTTGACTGATATCGATAAATTTTAACGATGAACCTCCCGCATTCGAAAATAAAAGAAAATCACAAAAAAATTAAATCCATATAGAACGCCATCTCTGATACATGACAAACAATAAACAAGAAACAAACAAACAAAAGATAGAATGAGAGTCGAAATGTCTAACTGTCAATGGTGTAGTGTGCCCAACGTTTCGTGCTTCATGTCAACAGCTCAATTTGCTTGAAAACGATACTCATTGGGATATGACTGTTGAGAATAATGGATCGTTTAGAGGATGTTAAATTATCAACATAGTTTTATATATATGATTAACTTTATTATTATCAACTTCATGAATAATAATATACAGAGTAATAGATTACATTTTGTTATGCGATCGTTACAATAGACCGAGTACACACTGTTGTCACGCCGGACACCCAAGTGAACATAGAACTGTAATTAGTATTAATTAGTATTTAGCATTGGCGGACAGCCAGTGCCATAGTTAAACGTATTAATAATATTCTTAAATTATTACTTATAATATTTAGTTATGTTATTATATTAGCATGCCAAATGCATCTCCAAATCAGATACGCACATTATTTGCTATCATTCTTTCGACATGCTTCCCATCGAATCCACCTGTGGAACAAGTACAAGAATGACATGTCAGAAGACATTATTTTACATCGAATTCGTGTCAGTTCTGGGAATTCCGATCTCGAGGTGAATCAGAAGATATATAACCAGGCTTTGCTTTTGATCGAATACATGTGTTACCTCATGTGCGGCAGTTTGTTAGTCAAGTTAGGAATGCCAACGCCACATCGTGAAATGAACGACGCTTTCAACCGAGAATTGGAACGTAAACGTGAATATGATCGAGATGAATTGAACCAATCAGTTCGAACGAATGTACCACTGTTAAACCCCCAACAGAAAAAAAGTGTACGGTACGTTAATGAAGGCAATTAATGATGGAAATGGTGGCTTACTTTTCCTCAAAGCGCCTGGTGGAACTGGGAAGACATTCCTCATGTCATTGATTTTGGCTACATTCGTGCGAGATCCGAAAATGCTGTAGCAGTTGCTTCTTCTTGAATAGCGGCCACGTTGCTAGAAGGATGCCGAACGCCTCATTCAAAATTGAAATTGCCCTTAAACCCGCAAACGACTGAAAAACCGACATGCAACATTGCGAAACACACTCAGTAATGGCCAAAGTTTTGTTAGCAATTAAAATCATCACCTGGGGTGAAGTGGCGCAGAAACGCGCATTGGAAGCACTCAATCGAACTATGAAAAATCTGCGTAATGACTCAAGACGTTTTGGAGGCGCAAAGATTCTACTATCTGACGATTTCCGCCAAACACTATCAATCATTTCAAGATCGACCGCTGCCGATGAAATAAATGCTTGCCTCAAATCATTGACTCTGTGGCGCTATGTGAAGAAACTTCAGCTGACGACAAACATGCTAATTGCATTGCTAAACGATCCATCTGCCTAAGATTTCTCCAAGCAATTGCTGACTATCGGAAACGATCGTGTTCCTGTCGATGAATCGAACGGATTGATTTCGTTTTCGCTGAATTTTTGCAATTTTGTCTCAACTAAGGACGAACTCATCAACAAAGTGATACCGAACATCATTGCTAACCACAAAAATCACAATTGGTTGAGTGAATGAGCATTCTTGCGGCAAAGAACAAATAATATGTGGATCACTTAAACTTGACAATTCAAAATCAAATCTCTGGTCCACTGCATTCCTTCAAATCTATCAATTGTGTAACAAACGAAGACGAAGCAACCAACTATCTAACTTAATTTTCAAACTCATTGGATCTGCCTGGCTTGCCACCGCATAATTTACAACTGAAGGTTGGCTCGGTAGTCATCATGCTTTGAAATCTGAACCAACCAAAACTATGTAACGGAACGCGTTTGGTGGTGAGAAAACTCATGGGCAATGTGATTCACACGACGATAATCAAAGTAACGTTCAAAGGTGAGGAAGTTATCATTCCGAGAATTTCGATGATCCCAACCGATATGCCATTCGAGTTTAAACGAATTCAATTGCCAATTCGTCTTGCATTCGGCATGACGATCAACAAATTACAAGGCCAATCCTTGAGTGTTTGTGGCCTGAATCTATAAAATGAATGTTTCTCTCACAGTCGATTGTACGTAGCATGTTCATGTGTTGGCAAACCATCTGCTTTGTTCGTTTTCGCACCTGACAACAATACAAAAAATGTCGTATATGACAAGGTGCTTTAATGAAGGGAATCAACCTGAGTGCAACTCATCCAGCAAATAGTTTAACAGAAAGTAGTGCAACAATGCTACGCGAATCATTTCGATTCGCTTCAATACAACAAATACTTTGCTGCCACGTGAATAACATTCTTTTTTTTCTATTGACCATGTCCAATCCTAATAGGATCATATGGGCCTCCTCAAAGTTGATGTTTGTATTAACAGATTTTATTTTTACGAGAAATGGATGCCTATTAGGACCATACTCTGACTCATGCACAAATTGAAAAACAATATGTGAACTTGCCAGACCCAGGATTCGAACCTGGGACCCTCGACCGCTTAATCCACGCTGTCATCATGGGTGTACTACTTTTCATTTTGATTTGATTTTTGCACATTTATTCAACTTATTCATTTTCAGTATTCATTTTAACTTAATAAAAAAAATGAATTTAATTCAGCTAATAAGTTAACACAAGATTATTGATTCTGAGGCGGTACGAAGTTCGCCGGGTCAGCTAGTATAAAAGATAAAAATTTGAAAAATCATGTTAAAAATTTACATAACTATAGGTACTTAATCGGATGCACTTAACAAAAAATTTTAAAGACAAATTTAATGGTTCAAGTATCGAGTCACTAAATTTAAAAAAATAGTATCTCACGATATAATCGAGAAAACAAAAAAAGCACGTGCACAAACGTAAGCCAATAAAAGACAAATTTTTGACATAATGAAAAGTTAAAAAAGTTTGTTGGGTGGTTCTACTTAATGTTCATCAAATATTTAATGTCGAATAACTCACGTACTATATGAGAAGAAAAATAACAAAGTATGCAGAATCGCACACTAGCTATGCGTCAAGAGATTTCACTAAAAAAAAAATTTTAAACCCACACAGACAGGTTTTGCATACAAAATAAAATAGCGCACTGAATATAGGTGAAAAAGCAAAACAAAATCGTGCACTAACGTTCACTACCAACGCACAAGTGTTTACAATTTAAATTTAAGAAAAAACCCAAGCTTAGTGACACAAGTATCCAGCATTTAGCTGGGTCACCCAAATTGATATGCGAATAACCCCCTTAATGTGCATGCACAAACGAAAAAAACGTGCACTAACGATGCACAAACGAATGCACTCAAAAAAAGTTAATATTTCAACATTGGGTGACCCAACGTTTAGCAGGAACACCCAATTTGAAATTGGAATTTTTCGGTTATTATAGGTGCACAAACGAAAAAAAATCGTGCACAAACGTGCACTAACGATGCATAAACAAATGTACCCAAAAAAAGTTGGAGTTTTAACATTGGGTGATCCAGGCAAATGGGCCTAGTTTTTGGACAAACTTTCCAGCTTGTGTATCTATAATATTACATTGTTTCCGACATCGGCATACTGTAACCATGCTTTTATTTTGGCAGACTGATATAGAAACACTGGAAACTGAAAGCCTAAAGTAGTATACCAAGCTGCCCTCCTGGGTTAAGCTGCTCTTGGAGGACAAGGGGCCCGAACCCGAACGATCATGCCGTTTCCAAAGAAGAAGAAATTGATATGAGTGGAGACATTCACGAAGTACTGACGCAGCGTATTGTTCTTCTGATGCCTTTAGTGAAGGCGGAGTCAGTGCATGAATTCGAAACTCAGGCACGATCCCCGACTCGATTGTCAAGTGTGAATCAGAAACGGGTGATGACATAACTGAATCTCAAAGCTTGCTTCCGTCGAATACTGGTGATGAGCATAAAAATACGCAGCTTAGCATTTTCGATGCTCAAACTCAGCCCGATGCGGCTTACAGGGACTCCCAATCAGCTGTTCAGAGGGTTTTTTCTGGAAAAAACAGTAAGCAAACGTCACCCGGATCAGACAAAGAAAATGTCAAGATGAACACGTCGTTCAATATATATGACGTGCTGATGCTGATACAATGTGACACACACCCCTACTCGACTATAGATGCCACCCCCGGCTATAGGAGCCAATGATATTTATAATGTCCCAACGCAAGTGCCAGTAGATCCCAGTTGTATATACGACGCCCCTACGCAACCCGATCCCTCTGACGAAAAGCCGACTAAAAATCTTATGCCGCCCCCCGCTCAGAAGGCGCCTCCTAAAGTAGTGAGCGTCATATGTGACCCCCCGACACCGGTTGATGACCAAGTGAATCACTAAAACTGCACGCAAGACGTTTTAAATGACCTCATCAAGAATGTCTTGGAGGATCTGCAGTCTTAGAAACTTACCGAAGATGCCGCCCGACAACCTGCCGACAAAACGGCTATGCCGTGCAGAAATTTAAATCTATTACTTATGGCTGTTCGACGAATTCAGACAAGGATTCTGAGGAGTCTGACTGCTCTGGATAGCCAGGAGATTGGACGGCTCGCCCCGTCTTCTCCCATACTTCAATCGTCATTTATAGTACAGGCGGACCTCGACTTACGAACGTTCGACTTTCGCACAATTCGCTATTTCGCACATTTCAAAAAAAATCGTTTTTTTTAAAAAACGTCGCGCTGGCCGTGGGGTTAAGATATCCCCTTCTCGCTCGCTCACAAGCAAGTGCATTTCTTGCGTCACTTGCATCCTGCTCGCACCCGTCACTTTGCTTGTGAGTAAAGTTAGCTAGGATAGGTGGCTTGCGCAGAAGCGCGTGCGGGCGTGTCATGTTGTGCGTTTTGCTAATTTTCTTCATTTGAAATATTTCACCCTAAAAATTTATAAACATGAGTGAGAAACGGAAAAACTGCAGTGTTGATACGAACAAAAAGAAATCAAGGACTTATAAACTTCACATGACGTTCTGATTGCGGTGAATCTTTTGCTTCAATCGGACGTTCGTATGATACAAACAGGTCTACTACGATATGTTCAATTTTGAAAAATAAAAATAAAATTAAGGAGTACGTTCAAAATTGTGGAAATATATTATCTTTAAAGGTTGTTTCTAAAGGACACGGCATAGTTATGGATGAAATGGAAAAATATTTGTCATCATGGATCGACGACCAACATCAAAAAGATGTCCCTCTGAATATTTCAATTATTCAAGCGAAGGCTCTTAGTTTGTACAAAGATTGGAAGGCTAGAAAAAGAAGATTCTAACACGATTTTTCAAGCAAGTAACAGTTGGTTTATATTAAATTCACTGGAAAATCGGCTGATGCGGATAAAGATGCTGCAAAAGAATTTATTTCCTCATTATCCAAAATTATTGAAGATGGAGAATATTCCTCTAGCCAAATATTTAATGTAGATGACACAGGTTTATTTTGGAAAAAATGCCTAGTCGTACATTCTTATCTAAGGAAGAATCAGTTGCCCCAGGGCATAAACCTTCTAAAAACCGATTGACATTGCTTCTTGGTGGAAACTTGGCTGGTGATTTAAAATTGATGCCAATGTTAATTTATCAACCAGAAAATCCCAGAGCATTGAAAGGGAAGGATAAAGAATTGCTTACAGTAATCAATTAAAAAAGCCTGGGTTTACTGCGTTAATATTAAAAGATTGGTTCACTTTACATTTCGTGCCAGCAGTTAAGCAATATTGTAAAGTTAATGATTTACCATTTAAAATATTTTATTTAAAATAAGAAAAAGAAGAGTGGCAAAGAGTTAACTCTTGATAACTTTTTAAGGGAAACACCCGCAAACCCCACTTAAACATGTCTTTTCAACATCTTATATTTACTTGATAAATAAATATTTCAAAATACACACAATTTAATTTTTTTTACTTCCCTCTACTTTCGAACATTCAACATTCGCACACCTTTTCAGGAACCAATTATGTGCGAAAGTCGAGGTTCTCCTGTATAATCGAAATATAATATAAACTATCTAAGAATAAGGTTGATAAAAATATTATTATCAGGTGGATGCATTGTGACGAACAACGCCTAGGTTCTGGTGACGGGCAGCAAACGTCGAACCTTCAAATTCTTAATCACCTCTGCCAAGGGGATTCCCAATGTGTCTTGTGACTGGCTCATCGAAATTAATTGCGAGGGTCGTTTTGTATGTCTGTATTAAAACTCATCAATTTCATATAATATTAATTATTCATATCACAGTAGAAAGTAGTTTTATCAATGAATATTTTGCTTTTAAGTTGTCGAAGCGGGATGCTGTAGAAAATCTTCTCTACTAAACATAGTCTTAACCGGATATATGCCATAAGTGCTCTAATATATATATGCCATAAGCTCTACAAATCCGTGCATGCAAGGCCGGCCATAGAAAATGAGCTCGTATATACGCTGTACAGAATAGTGAAGCTTGGAAAAGGGCTGGTTGTTAATAAATGGTTGATTAAAAATGAAATTAGTGAAATTCTTCCATATCTGTGCCTGTCCAACTCGATGGAATTTGAATTTAAATTCAAATTGATTTCAGTTTCGTACTTTTCCATATGACCCATTAATCTAACCTAATGTTTATAAAGTTTCCAATACTTTCCTGCGCAGATTCACTCCCTACGATTATTGACATTTCAATAAACTTGTTGAATGTGTTGACAATGCGTGTGTTATGTACTAAATTTCCAAATACTTAAAAATGTCTTGGACACTTCAGATTGTAATTCTTCACTGAGTAGTACCGTTTTCACATTCATTCAATGTATTAATTTGATATATCAACACATCTATTCTATACACAAGACTGCTATCATCGGCTATACAGGGTAGATTTTTGTGTTGAAGTATTATAATTCTTACAATAAGTTAGTTGTAATTGTTACAATAATTGCTATGTTTTAACAACACCTCTCTTGGCTGTGCTAACTTTTTGAGCAAGATATGTAGATAGTTTTGACTGTTTAGACCGCAAACTAATTGCAACAATTATAATACAAACATACAAAAAACGCCCACGGTGGCCGCGCAACATAAGCGTTGGACTATCACGCCGTGGGTCCCAGGTTCGAATCCTGGGTCTGGCAAGTACACATATTGTTTTTCAATTTGTGTGTGAGTCAGGGTATGGACCTAAAAGGTTGAGCAAGAGGCTGACATCCATTTCTCGTAAAAAACATTATCTGTTAAATACAAACCTCTACTCTGTAGAGGCCCATATGATCCTATTAGGATCGGACATGGTCAAAAGAAAAAAAAGAAGAATACAAACATATAAACTACCTTCGGTAACCGCCGATAGCAGTCTTGTGTATAGAATAGATGCGCAGGTCAGTTGTACTTCGTCACCGTTTTAGCAAAACCATCTATGTGCACTTTCTCAAATTGTGCAGGAGAAGGATAACACTGAATAAAAAAATAATATTACATTTAAACATTAAAATTATGAAGATTGCTTTATTATAATCAGAAAATGGTCTAAGATTATTATTTTGTTTACAAAAATCTTTTATTTTTAAAACAAAAATAATAAAAATACAGTTTGTGATGTCACATAAGTTGTTTTGATCGAAATACACATAGTTTAATTTATTCATCAAAATGTGAATAATAATAAATTTGTACTCATGAAATACTTAAAATTAAATAATTAAACTGTTACATAAATAATAGTTAAAATATACACAGTGGGTTAGTGATAAATTGCAATATCATTATATTAATTACAATAATTTGATGAAACATTTATAAGTTCGTTTACTTTTTATTATCAGGTTTAAATGTTAGGTTATCGTAGAAATAATGGTCATCTTTTTCTATTACACTTTTTAATTCCTGAAGATGTATGTATTTCGACTGCGATATTGGCAATGATTCATTATATAAATTACAAAGGCCATCGAACGATTGCAGTGATAAAATTCGTCGATGATGTAATATTTCCCAATCCATTGACATGTTGAGTTTGTTAAAGATTGTTCCATCTGGTAGATACTTTAATATATTTCATATATCATTTACAACAGGATCTCCGATTCGTTTTCCTGGTCTTGACTCTTGATTGAACTTAATCCAGATTTAATCTTATTATAATTCTTGAAAAATTTAAAATCAATGACATTTATTTTATAAGGTTCTTTTGGTCTTGCCAGCCGCATACGTGCCATATAATCAGACGGTAATTTTATTGGGCTTAATACTTTTCCAAGTTGGCATGTACACTATTGGCCTCCATCATGGTGTGGCCTGTTTCTAGAAAAAGCTCTTGAATCTCTTTTTTTCTCTATAGATACCACTGAGAGCATAAGCGAGTAATTTTTTCGGTTTTGATATCCACACCCATCCGATATTAGAATTATTTCATTGTATTGTCCTGCTTTCGATGAGATGGAATCTATAATGCATGAGACAAATTCAATAGAAGGTACCCCACCATTTCCCTCTTGCCATACATATAGCTCTACGTCATCATTATTAAGAATGTACATGGTGAAATTGTGTAGTTACAGCTTTTGTTTATAATAATTTGTTTTTGGGCAAAGCAGCACACTTTGGAGATCCATCGTGATTAGTGATTACTAACCGTCCAGTGATACTTCTGGTACCTACTCTCCTTTATTTCATTTTTGGTCTTTCTAGCATCATTTTTTTTTTTAAATAATGTGGCTATAGTATTCCATTTTTGAAACAGTCTTCATTTTGTAACCACAGCAGATAGCACAATGATCTTTTCGTGGTTGGTGGATACTGATTTTTTGGTATTTAAGAATTTAAAAAAAAAGGATACTTCTGCTGCTTTATGACCATTTTCCAAAGACCATTTTTAATATTCATCATGCATTTGTATCTTGGATCGGAAGCCACATATACCCTGGAGGTATTTGCTCTGCAACCACAATGAAACATTTTCCCCATAAATCTCTACCGCTTGGATTTTTGGTTGCACTACCAATTTATCTTCAGTCAGATTCTTATTACCTGTCATTGTTGCTTTCAATTGGCCACTGTCATCGAGACGTTTGTGGTTGTTTACCCAACTTTTTCTTTTTTAGTGGATACAACTTTCCTTTCGCCTTTTTATTTTTCTGGGCATGATTACATATTGTTTTTTTATTTGCCAAGTAGGCATTTTCCAGAAATTATTGAACAATCGTGCAAGACCATAATGCATAGCATATAACATAGAAACAAACTATGTGAAGCCAACTGTAAAAAAACATTACACTCTCGATATCAAAATACCATATTATATGTGTTACTATATTATACACATAGTTGTTTTTGTGAACCGTTGTTTTTGAACCTTACTCATAGCTGTTTTTTATTTTATGAAATAACTTCGGAGCGAGTGTGCCCAACACATAGATCATTTTACTGGCACATAGAGAAAAAAATAAGGAATGACATGGTATTTAAAAGTCTAGCGTCCATACTTCCATACCATAGAAAAGAATTAAGGAATTAAGAGAACATAACAGCGTACCATACGCAGTCTCAGACCTAGGTTAAGGTTTCGATTGCTAAGGAGGCGTTAAATAATTTCCTGTAAAAATTATAATCTCCATACAAACGTATGAAAAACTACCGTCGATAGCCGCCGATAGCAGTCTTGTGTATAGAATAGATGCGCTGAAACAGCTGCAAATTTCTTATAAAAGCTAGAATTTGATGATGATTTGCTTTGATATGAGCATGCTAGCTAACCTTTTGTATCTTATATTGTTTACACAGTGACGTCCCTAGCGAATGCCGCCCTTGAGCAGCGCCAAAATGCTGCCACATTTTTTTTATATAGTATTTTTTATCATCCATGCACGTGTCGTTTCTGGTCACCATCGACGTCGAAGGGCAACGGGAGTAAACTAGACATTGCGAACTCGACAAAAAAAAATACAGTCTTATTAAACCTTTTATGTCAATTAATACATTTTGTTTCCAACCAGTGAACTGAATTTTTTAATGGAAAGATATTTCATTAATATTAAGTTTAGGTAGGTAGCTATTTCTATATATACCAATGATTCTCCTCGATTTGCCGCCCTTCGAATAACTGCCGCCCCCAAGCGACGCTCAATCTGCCTACCTACCTACCTACCTAGGGAAAGTGATAGTGCAATCATTCATCAATCAATCAATCATTGCACTATCACTTTCCCTACCGAAGCTATCAATCGTAGTGTTACTCTTATGAATCCCAAGGCACCCTTACTATATGGTCAACCGAAGATACATAAGACTAATATTCCTATTAGGCCTGTGGTATCATATACGAATACGCCAACAGTCAAATTGGCATATTAATAAAATTTTTAAACATCTTACAAATTTCAAAGCCAAAAGAAGCGTAGAAAATTCAGTTGACTTAATTAATAAAATAAATACCATAGATTTACCTAGCAACTGTAAGCTGGTATCATTAGATGTAACCAGTTTATTTACTAATATTCCAGTTAAAGAATGTTTAGAAATAGTGTACGAAACACTAGAAAAAGCTAAAGTACACCCATTCGAGTTAGAAGAAATTTATTCTTTAATGAAATTATGTGTAGAAAATAACTATTTCTCATTTAATTCAGAGTTTTATAACCAACTTGACGGAGTCCCTATGGGGTCTCCTTTAAGTCCTTTGCTCGCAGAACTTTTTATGGACAAATTCGAATCGGAATCACTTAAAATAGACTCAGTAGCTGATATATTATATTACTATAGATACGTAGATGATATTTTGATTTGCTGGAGAGGAACTGACCGTCAACTTAACTCGTTCGTCAAAAGGGCTAACCCATTGCACTGTAATATTAAATTCACGGTCGAAGTAGAGATAGAAAACAGAATTAATTTTCTAGACCTCACTATTCAGAAGGTTAATAATAAACATAACTTTAAAATATATAGAAAACCCACCTACACTGAAACTACTATATATAAAGGATCGCAACATCCATGGATTCATAAGTTGGCTGCATACCATGCCATGATCCACAGGCTAGTTAGCGTGCCCATGGAAAATTAGATTTTGAGGATGAACTACATACCATTAAACAAATTTCCTTAAGTAATGGATATGCAACATCAATGGCAGATAAAATATTATATAAAAAACAACTTAAAGTAGCTAGATCAACAATATACATACCCTAACGTTAAAGATTCAAATCGTTATTACAAGTCCATTGCTTATCACGGCATTATTTCAGACAAAATTTATCAAGAAATTAAACATAGCGTTAACGTAGCATTCAAAGCTAATAATAATCTAGGATTAAACTTAAAAAATAGTAAAGATAAAATCAACAAACTGGAGAAAAGCGGAGTTTATAAAATAACATGTGGCACATGTAGTCTATGCTACATTGGTCAATCTGGCAGGTCAATAAAAACTCGTTTCGAAGAGCACCTCCGGTCTTTCAGGAACGGTAAAACAGATTCTCAGTTTGCTAAACATTTGATATCAAATTCGCATAGCATCAGTAATAATATGGCGCCGGAATGCTTGCATATATGTAATAAAGTTCTAAAATTGAATTTACTCGAACAGTTGGAAATTAATCGCGAATTATCCAAAAGTAATCACATAATTAATGAAAATTTGGTAATGCATTCGTCGCCACTATTAAATATAATTTAAACTCACGAATAATACAATTATAGTAATAATATTTTAATTGATTAATAATGTCAATCTCGAACACTGTAATTTTGATAAATTTTGATATCCCATTAAAAAACCCACTTAGGGTTTTCAAAGTATTAATAATATTACAATTTTTTAATAATAAGTGTACAAATTCATAATATTGCTGGAACGAGTAAGAGAATGTATTCTGTATCTATCTATACACGTGTAGTATTTAAGCAAGGGTAAGCAGCATATCTGAATAGTCTTGATAATGGTGTTACAACCAAAATAGCTATCGACAAACCTTTTTAAACCTGTAGAATTTAATATTAATTATATTTTCATTTCTTGTAAGTATATTAATTTTATTATTTATTTAAGCTCCTGTAATTTTACTATTTCTGCAAATTATTATCTTTCTAATATTAGCAGCGCCATCTTTAGATAGTAGGCTTTTTTAAAATGACAGTTTGCCAAACAGTGAATCGAATCTAGGCTGCAATGGTTTAAGTTCAACATTAAAAACTTAGATGTCGCATGCAATATTCTGACACCTGCACTATTTTTTTACCTCAAAATTTATTTTGAAGACTATGCCAAAAATGACATAACCTCAATCACAAATAAAAACATGACAGGACTGTAATAGTTGAGAGGTGCAACGACAATGTCCCGTTCAAGATCTTCATTGCGGCTTTTTCTGCAAATAATTGACCAAATCATGTCTGTCAATGTGTAAATAATTTTAGTGTGCCGTACACTTCGGCTTTGTCACGGATATTGAATCAATATCAATGTACTTTATCAAAATCAGAATTTATCCACAGCTATTATATACCCTAAGCCGTGATTCTAAGATTATGGTTTAAAAGTCACCTCACTCCGAAATGATGTGATTTTAAAGTCCGCACTCAATATTGCACGAGAATACCTATGTAGGTATTCAATATAACTCATGGCCCCCACATCTTGAAGCGGGCCTACAGGCCAGGATCTTTGGCTGCCCCCCCTACCCATCGCTAGGGTTAAAGGCAGTGGAACTTTTTAAAGAATCATTTTCTAAATGTTGTTACTGGTAAAATTACAGTGTATTTTTTGCAAATTTTTTTGTATTGTTGAATAAATCAATTTGAATTATGGAGTTGTCAGATATCGACACACAGTAATCAAATATTACATCACACAGCCTCAGCTTAGTCTGATTAGCTCTGACCCTTTTGATCGTATAGGTCATCTATTTTGAAACTACGCACCTTACACTATCGAGATTTGTTTCTAGTGTTAAGTGTGGTTTTTAGTTGTCAAATGCAATACCTGCCTGAACTGAACTAATTCTTTGGCAAGTAGGTTATTGGGTCGAGCGAGTCTCGTTAATCTATTTTCGTTTAACGTTTGAAGTATTCCCTGTTATTATTGATTAATATCTGCGAACTCTGATTAATACTAAAACCGGAAGTGTTCCTATTTTATAAGTAAACCATCCTATAATAGTCATTTTATTTTTCATCAGTCGTAGCGTTGTGTCTGTGACACTGGTTTTGTACATTTTTTGAAATACATATTGGAATATTTAATAAAAAACTTGATTTGAGGAGTAGGAATCAAAGATAATAAATAAAATAACATACATTTTACGTATCAATTATCTATATATTTTATAATATATCTTTATGTATAACACTGCATTTATGAGATGCACCTCCCTTGAAAAAATTATATGAAAGCATCAAAAACAAATAAACATTTTCATTTTTTCGAGTAATAAGCATAAAAACATTGATATATTGTTCTTAAAAACTATATTTTACATGAAAAAAAAATTGCTAATTATTCTTAAAAAAATACGTATATATCACATTCGATTATCATTATAAAGTTTAATTTATTTCTAAGCAGTAAATTTTATAATATATAAAAAAAATTATAGTAAATGCGCATCATTTTTCAATAACCAAAATTTAGGTATTATTATTAAAAGAAAAAAACCGCAATGTATTGTATATTCATAGTATGAACATACTGTATAATATGTACATACCTCGGTGTTCATAATTTTATTGTAGATGATTTTAAACTGTGTTTAATGTTATTACATTTAGGGCCTGGTCAACAACTTTTTATGTAATCAAGGAAGATAGTGCATTTTATATTGATTAAGAGCATACTTCAGTGAAACGGCAAATAATTTTCAACAGTAGGTGCAACGAAAATTCGCACTCGTCGCCTGGACTCGCCAATCGGAGACCGACAGTCGAGGTATGCGCACGTCGATTTGTTTTGTCATGGCGTCGGATGAATATATTCTCAAATCATGTAAAGATGACTAAAAAACTTTACATATGTACTTGATAAAGAAAACATGGCAATGAATATACTATTATTATTATTAGTAATATAACAATAAACATAACATTAAATGGACGCATGTTGAATTTTTATGACAAATTCAATCATCAATGACAATGACAATCCGCGCATCGCCTAGCCACGATCTTTCCTCAACTGAAGTATAGCCTAAGGGTTTCATAGTTTTATATTTTGTTTTTAGTTTGTCACAATATATTCACTTAACCTCACAATATCTTGAGAAATACCCACTACGACAAGCCCAACAAGCCGAAGAAAGAAATAAACAGTAATAGTTTTAGTTTGATTTGTAATTTGGCTTGTGAAGTTAATTGAGTGGGTCACCTGGAAAACGTTGTAACCAACAAAATGGTCCAATTTGACTTTTCAATGGAAAAATGTTTGGACAGGATGATATATAAAAACTTACTCTAGTATTTTTTTTCATGGCAACAGCCTTGCTGAAGGTTTGACAGTTAGTGGAATAACATTGTAAGATGACGGACTGCGGTGATATTGTAATCAGTCTCAGTGCTTCAAAACTTATAAACAAAGAGAAAAATTGGAAAATATGTATGGAAGAGTGGTGGGATGTGAAAAACAAGATTCTCAAGAATGCCGGAAAAGCATTTATCTACAATGTTTTCCCACAGTGTTGAAATGCAATTTAGGTTTTATTTTTTTAGTTTGAGGTCCAAGATAGTTGAATAAGTTTTTTGTAATATTTTGTATAATTCTTATATGGGGAATATATATTCGCACAATTGAATAGACTGTTTTCACAAAGCGCTGACAACATTTATTAAAAAGATGTTCGTCACATCGGAAATGGATAATATTCACAAATCAAATACAACTGTCAAATGATCGATTTTCACTATGGAAAAAGCAGTCTTCACGTATCAATACTATACTATACTAATCATAAATTAATACGAACACTAAGAAAAATAGGTTTAATGATTTTTAACAATATTTTGGCAAAACATAAGTATGTATTAGGTACCTACTTTCAGATTCAAATAATATTATGTTTAAAAAGTGACGTTCATTAAAATTTAGGTAATTGTGCCGCAGATGTCGTGCTGTCATGAGCTTATATATTTTTTTTTACGAAAACAGTTCATTCCATGTAGATTGTAGACAATTATAATAAATACCATAAATATTTTTCGATCCAATAATTATTAATTTTAAATTTGATATTACTGCGTTTTATTTGTTTTATATTACTGCGTTAAACATTACTACTTATATTGAGACTCAAACATAATTTTTGCGATTGCCTTCTAGTAAATAGTATTGCCGCTACAATTATTACTTTGACATTTGAGATTTTCTACCTTTTCTTTGTGCGATATATTATTTATCAGTGAAAACAACTTTACCAAACCTTTTCCAGATGACCTACTAAATTCATGTTTTGACCAGGCTCAAATTATTTAAGTCACAAAGATCTTTCGAAAAGTTAATATCTTTAAAGAAACTATCATGTTAACATGTCCTATAAATTGTGCTCTGAAGCATAGAATTGTTCATATAAATGATTATTAAATTAATATACCATGTATTCCATAATCCAAATTACGGTCCCTACATGAAATGATGGCTATAATTATTATGGTAAAATTTTACATAAAAACAGTACTGAGATAAAAGGAAGAAGCTCTGGTAAAGTCTTCATCGGACAGTGGATACACAAAAGGTTTTTTTAATTTATCACTACAGCGTAACAATATAATTTATTACATACATTTTAAGTTTCAGCAAAATTATTGTTATTTTATGGAAGCTTGTCTGAGATTGCATAATATGCTTTTCATTTTGGTTTCTGGCTAATTGATATAATGGAGATAGTATTATGTAAGTATATTTAGATCAAATATTTTTTTTTCAACTAACTTACACATTTATTATCAATATAGGCAGACAAAAATCAGTGAATAGTACATACATTAAAGTCACAAACTAAAAAGTGGAGAATAATAATAATTCGTGGGGTTTCTGCCAAAAGTTGGTAAGTATATAATTTAGGTATTTAAAGTTAACAATGGATTATGACAAGTCTATAATATTATATAAATATGTATGCTAGAAAAAAAATCAACCTGCTCCGATATACAGAACATGCACATGAAGCACAAAGAAATTAGTATTATGCCTGATATTAAAGGGCAAAGTCATACTTGCAATTGCTCCAGAACATGATTTCAAGACATATCAACTTTTCCCAGTAACCCCACGACTCGTACGAAGTCTCGAAATAATGTTATGGAGTACCTAATTGCAATTTGAAGTTTTTGACATGCCCTCTAAAATCAGGCATAATGTTAATTTCTTTGTGCTTTATGTGCATGTTCTATATATCAGATGAGCCTAATTTTTTTTTCTAGTATATATATTTTATATATAGACATAAATTATCTGTTGTTAATTGTTGTAAATATTTAAATTATTGACTTACAAACATTTCCTATAATAGATATTCGATTACTTCAATAGCAAAGGAAAAATAATTACATTATTACATTAGTCTGATCGTCTGAAACTTCAAAATACCTTAAAAATATTGGATGGGTTGCCTATGAATCTAGATTCCTGTCATTTAAAAAGATAATAAAGTTCCTACCATATGAATTGTAGAGCATAGTCATATTTGAGTTGTCAACATTGAGTCATAATGGCTTATATTATTAATTATTATGCAAGTACCTATAATATTATAGTCAAGGCAATTTTATAGTACCTATATGCTTGTGAGCATGGTATTTTTTTATGAATATCATAACTTAGAGTATAATTATATTTTTTATGTACAAAAGAAGTGGATATTTTATAAACAAATAGCTGGGTAAAAAATGTACAAAACAGTTGTAAATTTTAAACAATTCTTATTAGTATTAAGCACTTCCCCTACCAATGCATTGCCTCTGCAAACAGAGAATTAGTGAAACGTAATATTAGGATTTACACACATTCTTGGCACAAAAAATGTTAAGACAATTGTGTCGCTAAATTTCAAAACCCGCTATAACACTTTTTTGAAATAATTAAAATATATATATCGTTGGATTCGTTATTAAAATCTCTATATGAAAATTTTATTGCCTCTTTCAAAATCCGGTACGATTAACTGTCATTTATGAAACAAAATCAATGCGTCTATCAATTCCTGCTATAACACTACTAAAACATTCAAAAACCTTTTTAGTTCAAAAAGTTTTTATTGATTTTCTCAACATAATGAAAAAGTGTTATAGCGGGTTTTGAAACTTAGCGACTCAATTAGTAATATTCAACAATAATATTGCTAATTGATTTATACTATTTCCATTTGAGGCACTTTTGTTACCCGGGTTACACCTTTTCGTATCTTCAGGGACAGCGCGCTAGCCAATGGCAAATACACACCAACACAGAATACAAATATGTAGTTGTCATTTTTGTATAAAATAATTAATACAATAAAGTTGTGATTATATTGAGATGCACATCTCTTACTATCACGTGACGTCACAATAAGCTGCCGCTACGGGAAAACAGTGTCATTTTTTTTGGTATTAAAAATGTTATCAGGGTGTACATAATATGCTGATTCCTTTTTTTTTTATTGTAGGTTAAACTTTATTACTAAGTAAACCTTATTATTAAGTAAATGTTTGAAAATATCGTCGGTACATTAGACACTCACTATTATAATAAAAATGGAACTATGTAAAGTGTTGGGAATTTAATAAAATTAAATAAACAGGTAATGAGAAATGTCACTAAATATATATAAAAAAAAAAAAACAATGTTAAGTTATAATTCCATAATCTGTTAACCGAATGCATCAACGCTAAACATACGGATTTACTGAGCAGGTTTATATATGGTTAGGATAGGTCCTTACCATACATAATAATATATATATCGATACCTCCTACGTATAAGGTCGGAACAACAAAATAGTAACTTTTTCAGTACGTAAAGTGACATTAATAATTTTAATGACACCACAACATTAATTTAAATGCAGGAATCGTATTTTTTTAGTTATGCCTATAAAATAAGATAGCATCATTTTATTATCAAGTCAGCCGAAGAGGCAGTTCTAACCTTATACGTAGGAGGTGTCAATATTATAGTTTCCTAATTAAAATCTCAAATTGCACTATTACGGAAGGTTAGCTGGTTGTTAAAGATAGCTACGCTAACTGTTCACTATTTATTTCCAATATTAACTGATAAAATAATTAATGATCACCCGTATTATTATTTAAACAATTCTGCACCTTTTTCACCTAATCTTTGGGCTGCAAAGTGCTCTGAAATTCTAATATTGTAATTGGTTCACCTTTATTTATAAATACCGGATTTATTTCCTGATTTAGTGCCTGACGATACCGAAAGGCAAAACACAGGTTGCAAAAATGACTCAAATGTGATAATACAAAACTTAAATGAATTAGAATTTAAATTCAAATTCTATTAAGTACCATCAGTCAATAGTATTAATTAATAATACTACTGTTTACACAAACTATGATATAAAAGTGTTTTTATTACATATTTATTATATAATATATTTCAATGAAACTTTGGCAATCTAAATGATAGTCAGTAGTGCCCCGTGGGCCACTTATGGCACTTGGAACTATTCTTTTGGTGACCCCAAACATTAACTTCTTTGAAGCATCATAAAATATGTAAACATTTTTTAAATAAGTATAATTTGATAAATGTTAAGTAAAAATCGGTTATTCAGAAACGAAATATCATGTACTGCTTAATAATATGTAGTTTTGCCTCATAGTTACGTAGTATTTATCATTGATCCTAGCCCGAGCCTATCAGTGCCACATTTTGCATCATGAACTTTCTGTTACTTAATAGTCACTTGCTTCAGGGCGTTCATTGAGGGCATCAATAAATATTTATTTCATTATTTATCATTATTATCAAAATGAGTAGTAGACTATAGTCACTTTAAACATTTTACATTGGAAATGTAATTCATCAGGCCTATTCTAACTTAACATCTAAAAAGAGCTAATTGTGATAAATATATCACATTTATCACTTTACATATTCTGGCGGCTAATTATGTAAAAAAGTTAACCGCTTGAACTGTCAAAAGGTGATATCTTTTAACAGCCCCTCTCATGGCCGTGCTAACTTTGAGAACGAGACAGAGTATGTCAATTTTACATATTGAGAATTGAGACGCAAGTCCGACTGTTTTGATACAATCGCAATGACATGAGTAATAAAATTGTAGGTTATGTTGATATGTTTGATGTATCAATACAAATTTATTGTGTTCGGCTCATTCCCGACTAGATGGCGCTGGTTTGGCTTTATCCGCTTGGGTTCAACAGCACGAACATATCCGAATTTGACCGACATGTCTTCTAATCAAAATTTTCACCGTATTCCAATTAAAGATAGCCGCCGATAATCGTTTAGTGTATAGAATACCTTACGTGCTAATTTGGAACATTGAAAATAACGAAAACATGCTAAAGTGATACCCGTTAAGGCGATACATCAGTGAAACGGCAAATAATTTTCAACTATAGGCGCGACGAAATTTTGGACTCGCTGCCATTCGGATAGAGAATGTCGAGCTGAGAACACGTCAATTTGTTTCGTGATGACAACGGGGGTATTAATTCTTAAATCGTGTAAAGATGACTAAAAACGTTACCCATTTACTTTAAAAAGAAAACATGTCAATGAATATATTATTATTGTTACTGATAGAACATTAAATGGACGCATGTTGGATTTATATGACAAATTATATTTCGTTTGGCATGCGCCATTTGCACCCGCGACCCGCAATCCGCGCATTGCCTAGCTATGATCTTTTTAGACCGTGCCTCAACTGAGGTATAGCCTTAACAATATACCTGCATGATTTTAAAATGATGCACACGACTGATCTACATCATACACGTGAAATTTGAACTTAACTGGCAACATGTTTGCATTGGCATGGGGATGCTTTAGTATTTAACTTTTGAAACTTAATAGACAATTAATTATAAAAACTATAAAACATTTATGAGATATTGGTATATAAAAATATGAAAGTATAAAATTTATTAATATATTAAATAAGTATAAATAATGTTCAAAAGTGGTTGTTAATATAACACATAACTTTTGATTTATATTTTTTTGGTATAAATAGCATACTCCTTTGTATGCTGGTAAAAAGGTATAATAATCGTTTAGCAAAAATAAGAAAATATTGAACATCATTTTGTTATTCATAATGCAAACACCACGAAAAGGGGTGAAATGCTTGTCACCTTAATTTTCATTATAAAATGGTGATAATAAGTACAAATAAATCAGTTTTCCACAGTACATACTTGTAATATTAATGAATTTATGGACAAATAAATAAATTACAATTAGACATGAAATCACCGACAAAATATGTATGGCTTCAATTAGTGAATGCCTAAGAGAAAAAAAGCATTTTGAAATGATTACAGAAAACAAAAAATTTAAATCAAAACTGGCCAATTTTTTTTTTTTTTGGAAGACACCCAATTAAATAACTATTTTCTTTAAATGAAAATTTATATATATTAATATAATTATAATATATCGTCAGAGAAGTATATTTTATTCTAGAAAAAACGATTTAGCAATATTTTAATTCTTCAACATTTATCACTCATTTTCGCAGACTGAAATTGATCTAGTTACCGATTTCCTGGCAACCTATAATATAGGCTTAGTTAAACACATTAACATGAACGAGTCCAATACATTTTGTTAGAGGTGTAAAACCAATATTGAATTATATTTAAATTAAGTCTCATAAGATGGCAGGCGATAAGCTTTAGCTTATGCACTATTTCCAATACAGAAAACTATTTGGTCAATATCAAAGTTAACAATATAAAAGACCTCCGTTACTGATCAGTTTTACACACATAGGTATATAATACAAACAATTAATGCCACAACACTTACAAAAAGTTGATACAGCTGCAAGAAAAAAAACTACTACAAATCATTTTATAATCTTATTTTTTTTCCAATGTATAACAGTGCTCCATTGGCAATGATGGAAGCCTTAATTCATTAAAGGGTGACCATCATCATCAAAGCTCTGTACATCGTAATACATAGTTTTCCAAAGTGAAAAATATAAGGAGTAAACAATGAAGTAAATGAACTCACCGGTTTCAATAATATGTTCCATGAATTGTTGTTCTAGCAAAGTGTTCTAGCAAATATAATTGTCATGATTGCTTTGCCAAAAGAAAGTGATATTTTATTTGAGGCGTCTAATTCCAAAAAGCGATAAGTCCACATTTGAGTACCTTGGTATCAAAGTGGGACATACGCCACCTCCCACTAAATTCATGTTTTAATTGATTATGGTGGTGAAAGTGATGCTCTTTTCAAAAAATCCACTAAAAGTATCAAAAACGGTGGTTTTCATAGAGATTTTTGAGTTTAAAGTTGGTATGTTATATGAAAAACGGTCACTTTTCACACATGTTTGTCAGTCTCCTGTAAAATTTTGTAAATGGCTTATGTCCCACTTTGATACCAAGGTACTCATTTAGTCAAATCGAGAAAAAAATACGCACGTATTCTTTATATAATTTTGCACAATATGTATTGATCTATAAATTCCAAAAACACGACATAACCCTACGAAAAAAAATATTTTAAGTATCGATTTATTACAAAAAGCGCCAAGTCCGTGTTTCATATTATTTAAAGCTTGGTTGATTTCGCGCGTGTTTAAGTCAACCAATAAGGGAACGTTCAATATTAAAAAGGGCGTCTCCCATGCTGTAAGCATCTGGTAAACTCATGACAGTGCCTACGTCCAATTTTATTTTGCCTATATTTATTACATTTAAGAGTTTATCGGCTGAAACAAATTGCCATTTGGTTCTAATTTCGACATAGAATACAACGGAAAAAAATAATCTCACGTTAAAACAAATAATTGAAGCTTGAAACATAAAAACGTTGTTTCCCGAAAATATTGAATTGTGGACTTGTCGCTTTCTGTAATTAGACGCCACATTTAAAACTTTACAGGAGAGCAATTTGTAACATAAATTGTATGAATTGGTTTCGTCATATACTTTTCAACTACCCAACTACCAAAAACATATTTATAACTTCATCATGGAATTACTACTGTTGACGTACTTTTAGGATGTCAAAGATGATATATTATTTTATAACTGTGTAAATAGCTCATTTTCATTAAAAACCTTTTGGCATAGCAACCTCGGCATGAATAATATCATTAAATTACAATCCAATGGATTTACTTCTACATCAAATTTAGATAGAATTCTTGACATCGGGTAGATGTTTTTACCTCAATTTTTGGTTTGGCAATGTAGTTAATTGTGTGCTCTCGCTTCTTTTTGGTGGGGGTGGCGGAGGCCTCTTCTTTATTATCGGTGCTCGGCCCTCGGCGCCTTTCTGCACATCAGCAACGTTTTGCAAATCGTCACTATTGTTCCCTACTGATTTGGGAGTTTTATCGCTTTTATTTATATTTTCATACAGGTTATCGGGTGCCGGTAAAATGGTGCCAGAACGACCGTAATGCTCCTGTACCCAGTTTGAAACATTAGCTTCTTTATAGTCTTCTGTTAGAACCGGGAATTCCCTGAAGCCCAGTACTTCATGTGGTGTGGTCGTCGGTTCCAACTTACATTTTTGAGCAACCTGCCATTTCTTCCTCATCACTCTTTGAAGATCTTTCAAGAAATCTTTCGGTGGATTAGATGTTGAGTCCGAAAGTTTTTTAGGCGATGAAAGTTTGGTAGTTTCATTTCTTTTTGGTGGTGGTGGTTTGTTTGGTAAATTAGGTGGAGATTCTGAACTTTCACTATCAACAGATAGTGAAAATGTGAGTTTTTTGTGTTTCTTGTTGGGTGAACAGGGACCACTTTTGGTGTCTGTTAGACTTTGTTTCCTTAACAATATGGGAGATTCATTTTCAAGATGGCTATTGGTTGTATCTGCAAAGCTTACTGATTTAACATAGCTATTCAATGTTCCATCACTATGCTGAGAATTACTTTGGTATAATTTTTTAAGTGTAGGTGGAGCGGGGTCTTGCGTTTTAGACTGCAATTCAGCCAAACAAGATGCATACATTCCAGAATTAATTACATTAGGTAAATTAGTTTGATTTTCCTTTGAGTGAATATTGGGTAGCACACTGCATGTATATATACTATTTTTGTCATCATTTACTCTAGTACCACTTAGACTGTTACTTTGACTATTCTGGCTATTGTTAGAACTAGTAGACGAAAGACTATTAACGGATGATTGCCTGGGAAACATGTTCAATGAGAAATTTTGGCAAGGATTGGTGGAACCGTAAACGATTGGCTGGCTATTTGACGGTGGTTTTCCACAAACTTCCTTATTTCCAAATGGTTTGGTTGTATTTTTAATCGGCTCGTGAGCACCATAAGGTGGTGGAGACACGTATGCAGGTGGTGGAACATATATCTTCTCCTTGGCACCCTTGTTGCAAATTTGCTGTGAAGCCAATGTCGATGTCAACTGGTTTACCTGTAAAAATGTGATAATCATTAAAAAATGATGTACATATTATTATAAGTTATGTATGCGGTTAGAACTGTCACATTTAGAGACCATCCATAGACAAAACCGTATGCGGTTTAAAACCGTGTACCATACTTAACTTTTGATTTATGTTTATGAAAAAATATTTTTACTAAGTTTGTAAGTGTATGGTATAAACGGATATGATAAAATGCTTATAACATACTTAGTGAAAATATATTTCAATGAACATAAGTCATAAGTTAAGTATGGTACACGGTTTTAAACCGCATACGGTTTTGTCTATGGATGGCCTCTTAGACTGAGCAAAAATGTACAAACACAGATTATTTTTGAAGTTATACTTCTTTTGGCGCATTTGGGAAAACAGAGCAGTGATGCCAACCGTACTATAATTATAGTACAATACTATAATTTTGATTTCGCGAAAAATGTAAAATACTATAATTTTACGCCAAATATACCAAAATACTATTATTTTAAAGGATTCAAGACAAAAAATATTCCTGTACTATAGATTTTTCAGAAATACTATAATTTTTACGCCTTTGTACTATAATCAGCTTAGAAAAATATGGCAACACTGAAACAGAGTGTATTTTTGGCGTGGGATGGAAGTTGCGCGCGCCGATGCAACTCAATTTATTATTATGATTATTTAGTAAAATCAGCTATGAAACGAATTAGTAAATATTAGTTATGTATCTATGTACCAATCTACCTAAATGGTTAATACATAATTTAACAGCCATGTGCTAATAGAATATAGAACAATAGATCATAGGGCGATGGCCCGAACCTGTGATAAATTATTATTAAGTAGATATACCTCGGTACCCACCTATTATGTAATTGCGCATAATGTGACACTCTCCCAAAGTAACATCAATCAATACCTACGCATTTAGGTAGGTACATATTAGAGGTGGGAAAACTGGTCGATTTTGAAGTTACTACCAGTATAAAAAAATACTTAGTATCGAAACTTGTTCCAAAATACTAACTAGTATTTGGAATACTATATAAAGCATTTGGCGTGTGTATATAACATAAGTTTCATACTCAACTGGAACTAAAACTAACTCCATATTAGTATTTGAAATATTATCGGCTTCAATAAAATTGCTAAAAATATACTGAGCTGGGTTTTTTGAAATGTCCATTTATTATAAAATTTTAAATTTATGAGTTGTTTTTATTTTCTTTTATTTTATGTTAGGTTATAAAATACAATATTCTTGAATGAATGAATATACAATGATATTTTATTTCTAACATGTTTTAAGCTGTCATCCTAATAAGCCTGTGCCGTCACCATATTCCCTAGGTATATTTGGTCCAATAATTACACAAAATTTATCAACTATTGTTTAAACATTAGCGAGTCGCGGCGTCAGCGGCGATGATGTCATACGTACCAACAGTACCAACTACCTAGCGGACGGCGAGATCTCATAGCATGAATTATAACAAGTATATTGGGCCACACGTACTGAGGTGGCAATGGTGATTTCCAAAGTTCAGTCCAATTCTCGTCTGGCAAATTGTCTCAATTCCTTTTATTAGTGTTAAGAGTCTATGGCCGAATGTCTTCCACTGAGTAACCACCAATCAACGTATTTTGATAGGATCGAAAAGTGTCAAAGGTGGTCCGACGAGTTTGATGAACAAAAGTACCGAAACTGTTTTGGTCTTCCACGAAGCTCTTAATGGGGTAATAATTAGATTCATTTGCGAAAATTCGCGTTCACATTCACTTGAAGAAATGGTAATAGAATTCAATGCATATATCAAACGAGATAGTTTTTCAGGATATGCTTCTTCATATGAGATGATTCAGGAAAATCAACTTGTACTATGTAAGCCCGAACATTGTTACGTCTAATTGCTTTTGAAACATTAAAAATACCGTGAAAAAAGGTGCCGGAACGCCGAAAAACAATCCATTATTATGAGACAATATTTATGGATCAGAATTCTGAGCCTTATGAGAGTAACCTGAATATCTTAAGGTAAGGAACTTTACAGCCATATGTAACAAAGATGGCACGTGATGAAGAAGATACAACAATGATACAAAATACACTTGGATTTTTTTTTTTACAAATAAGCTGTACTATGAATTAATACACTGTTATTTTAGCTTCCCTTTTATATAAGAGCGGAGTTCTTCCATTTACGATATTGGAAATTAGGCACCTGCAGATGGCTGTTTTGTGTGCAGCACGATAATCCATTTATCTGTAGGTTTAGGAGTTTGAAATTTTTTGTGAGCATAGAAAACATACTTTATAACAAAATACCAATGACATTAATATGAACGAAGCATCTAGAAAATAAAATGACACTCACTTTGTGTCGGGTCTGCCGGATGGCGAAATTCATATTTTAATATCGGTATCCTACGCTCAAATGAACATTCTGCTTGCAAGCGGTCTGGCGACACCGCTGGGTCTGCCCATACAAAATTTCTGACTGTCAGGTTTCGACTCCACCGTTATTATTGTGTTACAAAATGCCAATGTGCCTAGTTAAAAATTGTAAAAAAATATACTAAACACTCCAAGAAAGATGGGATATCACTTTTCATGTGTTAGTATTATTTATTATTTATAAAATGCCATTTTAAGATATTGATGAATGTTTATTCACTGCAATTGAATGACAGGAACCATTGGACAGTCAGTCGCCTGTGATTCGCTGGGCTCACTTGCGTCTAATCTCCGAGAAGTCGTAAGTAACCGAGAATCTGTTTCTAACGCAATGAGTCATGACACTAATACGCCATTACAATAAAGGTATATTACTATAAATTCTCGAAGCTTGTATCGCATAATGGAAACGGATACGTCAATGGTCACGTGACATCTACCTATACATCTGTGAATGACTTTCATGCACAATTTCTCGTGCGCGCCGGGTATGAAGTGAGTCGTCCATTTAATATGTCATTGCAAAATACCATAAAAATCTAATTTTTGTTTGGAAGTGCAGTTGGCTGGTTTGCAGATTAGGCATGTGTAGTCGCATCGATAGCATCGATATGTAGATTTTATATTACTTGAAAAACAATGTATCGAGACTAAAAAGAAAAATGTTTATTGAAAAACATAATATTTAAATTTCAAATGGACTAGTCTTTTCTTAATCTTGCTATTTTACATAAACATTAGACAGTAATAAAGGTGAATTACTATAATGAATGAACTATAAAAGTGAATTTCTTACAATTTCTGAAACAGTCCTGGATGGAGGATTTTTGGTTTCGCCATTTCTATCGCTCTGCATAGTCGCTGGGTGATCAGATGGTGAAGTGTACTCATCGGTAATTGGTAACGGGGGAGGTGGTAAACTAATGAGACTCAGCTGGGATCCGCTCAGATTGTATCCTACAATAAAAGATGCAAATTAGACAAAGTACATATATTAATTATTCCGATCTACATGGAGTACGGATTGCAATCCAGGGATAAGTATTTTCGATCCAAAGATTTATGATTCAGTTTTTGCAATATGAATATAAGATTTTTTATTAATAATAAAAATATCCATATAGGTAATCACAGTGTGAGTGTGGTACACGAATTCTTCTCTGCACAAGAAGTAGACGTAATTGATTTGAAAAATATTTTTGGTTACTGTTAGTGACAGTGTATACATCACTTCCTTCGTACCGATTTGTTTCCCTCGGCTCCGGATCTTTCCTGACAACACCCAAACTATAGAACCTTAGTTACAATGTGCTAAATTTTTGCTGACATGTTTTATTATGATTAAGCATTTTAATTAACCTGATCACTGCCAGAGCCGAGTTAACTGGTCAAACCATGTATGTCACGTCAGGTCATGGGCGAGTTAACTCGTGTGTTCATGTAAACGTCATAACATCTGAATAAACTGTTTGTGTATATTTTCTAAATAATATTTATCATTTAAGTGTGAAAATATTAGCGATAAACTCGAGAAATATCTTGATTTGGTAAGTTTTCACAAATATTTATCATTCTATTTCTATTTCGTATTTTCAAGGGATCTATTTTATTCCAAAAATAGCTGGCCTACAAGTGTCCACCTAATAAAAATTGATTGGCAGTGAAAATGTTAACAGAAACGGGAATGGTTTCAATAATAATTATAAAAAAACAATATCTAGGGTGCTAAGGACATTTCACGATAATGAGAAATTGACAAGGTCCCAAAAATGCCTCAGCATAAAATTTAACATTGTGAAATTACAGCCAATTTATAATAGAATATAATATCGTTGTATCGATATTAATTATAGCAATTTGGTTACTAAAATCAATTTACATACCTTCTAATGTTGCATGATCATCAAGGTTAGGCGGAGGTGGCGGCAACGAATCTAAGCTTAGCGTCGACCAATAAAGCGGATCTGAATTTTGATTTTTTAATTCGTCATAACCAGATGTCCCATTGCGTAGCAATGAAATCTGCGGCGGTGGAGGCAGGGGCATATCTTGAATATCGACAGAAGTAGGAGAGAACACCGCACCTTCCATTCTAGCCATGGAGTTCTGCGGGTAAAACATGAAATCTTTTGGTCGAGACTGATCAGTTTCTATGTTTGTGCACATGAGATTATTTTCATTCTGCATATAAATTTCATCTGACTGTTGCGGATAGTTCTGTTGAGAACTTCCTGCTCTGCCTGACTCCACATTGTTTTCCATTAGGGAGTTATCAGAACCTGGTGACTTATCGTACCAGGAATTATTCTCTTTGAAGTACTGCGGATGGGCATTGTTTATTATTGTTTGATGGGTAATATAGCCCAAAAGAATTCCAGTTGATGGTAATGCATCACTGGTGTGTGACTTATAGATATTTGCCGGGCTCGTTGAATAAATGTTATGAGAGTTTTCTGAGTCTATAGACATTGGCTTTCCTCCGTTGGTAGGTGTACTGTTGTAGATAAAATCTCGTAAAGGTGCGGCCATTGTTGGTGTACTGCAACCACTGCTTGAACTCCGTAATGAATTAGCAGATTCTAAAAATAAATGAAAATCATGAATGAGTATTGAAATATGATTAACATTTTCAATGGTTTCCATAGTATACAATAAAATATGATCTTAGAACATGTATGATATAAATTTTCGAAATGCTTATTTATCGGTGAAAAAAATCACTTGGGGGTAAAAAATTACATTAATTTATGTTTTTTTATTTTATAAATAATTAAATATTCATAACACACATACGAGAACTAAATGTACATAATTCCATGTATTTATATTATAAATATACTAACTAATTAATGTGATACCTGAGCATGTTTCAATGAACGTAAAAGTTTTATATATTTTGACTTGATATTTGAAAGAGCAACCCGAAGTTCTTGATCAAGACACTTCAAGCAAGACTAATTATTATTATTTTTAATTATAAATTGAGTTGAAAAATTTTGCTCACCTGGGAGGTGAACTGCGATAGCCTTGTCGGAAATCCGAGTGTATTCTTTATTAACCGAAAATAGCCAATGGAACATTGTCGAATTTTAGGGTCCCGCCGTTTCTCAATTCAACAAATTCCTCTCGAATTTATATGGAAAACGCTTTTCCAGAATTTTCGGCATTGGTTGCAAAAGGGTTTCGAATCCAGCCGTATTGATTATATGTATGAAAGTAACGATGGAATTTCTTTTGCAGCAAAGTTAAATGATTTTGAGACCGATCCAAAATTAATTGCTTGTTTTCAATGGTGGTCTGGTAGGTTCTTTGGTACATTTGTAGAGATCCTTGTCCTAACTCATAATTTATCAGAGCACGTCAATATATTATTTAATATATTACCAGCCATGTTCGCAAATTTGACTATTAAGTGAGTACTTACCTACCTATTGTATAATATACAAAATTATTTGTGTTTTAAGCAATGCACCGCGGCACACCGGTTGCGGAGCACTGCTCTAGTTGTACAACAAAACTCAGCAACCTTATCACAATGACCGGAATTATACAAATTTTGAAAAATGCTCGAATGTATTTGTTGACATATATATATCTGTACCTCAGAGGCAGACGGATGCAACTCCGTTTTTGGGGAAAATGAGTTTTTTTAAGAATCGTCATGCTAAAGGCTTTATCTATTAGTGGCAGAGAGATGAAAGTCCTAGTCCAAGATATGCATAGCATAAAGATGCAAATGCCATACCTACCTTAGAAGCAGAAGGATGCAAATCCAATAATCCACTAAGATAAAATTCTCTCAAACCGTCTGCAATATGTACTAGACGAGAACCAGCCAAGAGAATGAGCTTTAGAGGGGGATACAGCACTATGGACCATATTATCCAAGTCATCAGAGAAATCAGAGCGGTAACAGGAATACAAGCTGCCGCTATCCATGGGTTTTATAGACTATGAGGAAGCATTCGATTCCATAAGGAAATTTTCAATACTCGATGCACTCAGAAATCAAGGAATCCCCGGGCACTATATAAATATTTTCAATAATATATACAGTAGCGCAACAACATTTCCATAAACCATCGCGCATTTCCTATCAGCAAAGGAGTCCGACAAGGTGATACAATCTCACCTAAACTATTTACAGCTACATTTGAAGACTTATTTAGACAACTTGACTGGGATGACACGGGTCCCCATAAATGGAGAATACGTGAGTCATCTACGCTTTGCCGATAACAATAAATAGTAGTTTGCAAGACTCAGAAGGCCTCCAAAGCAGAATGCATAACTCGCTGGAGTAACAAAGTAGGCTTGAAAATAAATGTATCAAGAAGAAAGTCATGTTCAACTGCTTTGCGGGCCAAAAAGAGATTCTCATCAATGGCATTGAGCTCGAACAGGTGAAAAACTACATCTATCTGGCACAATAAGTGTCTATAGATGGATGTATATTTGATGAAATTGTTCGCAAAGTAAAGCTAGGCTGGAGTGCTTTTGGCCGCCTGAATAATTTCTTCGAAAATGACCCCCCACTGTGCCTAAAGTGCAAAGTGTTCAACCAGTGCGTACTTCCCGTAACCACATGCGTGTGAAACATTGACCCTAAGTAAAAGACAGATCCAGAAACTTAGAGTAGCACAACGTGGTATGGAAAGGTGCATGCTGGGCATAATGCAAAAGGACAAAAAAAGGAATGAGTGGATAAGGGAACAGACAAGGATTAATGATGTGATAGAGTTTGCTAAAAACCTCAAATGGGAATGGGCTGGAACATGGCTCGAAGAAAGGACAATCGTTGGACAAATTTAGTCATCCAGTGGTATCCAAGAGGTAAAAAACATCCGCAAGGTAGACCTAGAGGCCGCTGGATCGATGAAATGATAAAGTTCTGCGGAAAATCTTGGCAACGCAACGCACAGGAACGAGAGAAGTGGAATCAGCTTAGAGATTAGCGAGGCTTTCATCCAGCAGTGAATAGATTCAGGCTGGTGATGATGACGATGACATAATGAAAATTTAAAAAAAATGTGTTTTGCTTTGTTATATTTATACCTATACATTTTTTTAACTTATAAATTGTTTTATTTTGGCTAGGTAAATAAGATACAAATTCACATTAAGAAAATATCTTTAGAGGCAGAAGGATGCAAATCCACACTAGGTTTTTTATTTTATTTTTTTTTAGATATAAAATTGTATTATATTTATTCCTTTCTTACATATTCCAGAAGTAGTTTAATTGAATTAGAATAAAAAAAATAATGACCATTATATGTATATTTTCTTAGAAGTTATGAGTATTCCTTTAAAATAAAAAATGTTTTTTGGCTCTCCTGAACAATTGGGTATTTAGCATTTGCATCCGTCTGCCTCTGAGGTACAGATATTTTTTACCCCCTATTTAATATTATATTATTAACCCTATTAACCCCCATCCATATAGGTCTGGTTGGGAAAAGCGGTTGTCTACAAAGCCGTGGGTTCAATTCCAAGTCAGGCAAAAAATGCATGGGTTTTTAATGCGTGTTTGATTCAGTGTAGGAATCCAATAAAACAGTATAATTTTTTATAAGAATTTAGCTGAGTAATAACATGAAATCTAGTTCAGTGAAGGCAAAGTAAATATCCGCCACATTGTCTACTTTCGTTATATGAGACGCCTATTTATAATCGGCAGTAGAAAGTTTTGAGCATAAAAAAAATAAATGCGTAATTTTTACAACCTAATGACGCCCGACTGGTTTTGTGAGTGAGTCTTTTCAGTGTGCCGGAATTGGAGCTGTCGTCGGTATTGCTGGACTGGTTTGATTTTCTCCGTGAATGACGACGGGTTAAAGTTCCTGAAATAAAAAAACAAGAACATTGTCAATATATACATATAGAATTTTCAGATTTAGGGATTTTTAAGAGTTTTCCAAAGCATGAATAAAAAGCAATACATGGTTAAATTAGGCCCAAAAATAATGAAATTAGAAAAATATAAATATCGTCATTGAAACTAGAAAAATGTAACTCCGTTTTAATCGAAAATTGACTTTGAATGCCATCTAGTGGCCATATCTTGCAAATGATGTAATTCCAAAAAAGTTGTAACATTGTTAAATCTATAATAAAAAAAAATTTTGTCTCTCCTGTAAAGTAGGTAGTGTTTTTGGAGTTACACTATTTCTAGTTTCAACGAGGATATGTACGAGGGTGGGTCAATAATTCCTTAGAAAAAAGCATTAAAACAGTTTTTATTTTTGTATTTTTTTTTTATTTCTCAACATAATCTCCTTGGAGCTCAATACACTTGGTTAGACGTTTCTCAATTTTTTTTAAACCGTCAGAAAAATAAGTTTTCGGAAAATCCTCAAAATAAGCATTTGCCCGATCGATGACTTCTTCATTTGAAAAAAAACGTTGTCCACTTAGCCATTTTTTTAAGTTTGGGAAAAGGAAAAAGTCACTGGGGGCTAAATCTGGCGAATACGGTGGGTGGTCGACCAATTCGAACTTCAATTCTTCAATTTTAGACATTGATCGTAAACATGTGTGAACACAGGCATTGTCCTGATGAAAGAGGATTTTTTTCCTGTTTAAATGAGGCCGTTTTTCTTCAATTTCGTTTTTTAGCTGGTCCAATAAAGATGCATAATAATCCCCTGTTATTGTTTTTCCTTTTTCCAAATAGTCAACGAAAATAATTCCACGTGCATCCCAAAATACAGTAGCCATAACCTTACCAGCTGATTTTACGGTTTTCGCCTTCTTTGGACATGGTTCGCCTTTCGCAATCCACTGCTTTGACTGTTCTTTCGTCTCGGGAGTATAGTGGTGTATCCATGTTTCATCTACAGTCACAAAGCGACGAAAAAATTCATCCGGATTGCGTTGCATGAGCGACAACAGGGCTTTAGAGGCCACCACCCTTGCGTTTATTGTCGACTGTGAGCAAACGCGGCACCCATCTTGCAGAAACTTTTTTCATGCCCAATTTGTCATGTAAAATAGAAATGACGCTACCTTTTGAGATCCCTGTAACCTCAATTATCTCACTCAACTTTAATCTTCGGTCACTTAACACCATATCGTGGATTTTATTGATCATTTCTGGTGTAGTCACCTCTACAGGACGTCCTGAGCGTGGTTCATCCTTTGTTGATGTACGACCACGTTTAAATTCATTTAACCAGTTATAAATAGTTGCAAGTGAAGGAGCAGATATGCCGTGAACTAAATCCAACTCATTTTTTATTTCCTTTGCTGTTAACCCTTTTATATTAAAATGTTTAATAACAGCTCTAAACTCAATTTTCTCCATTTTTGTAAACAAGCAAATTTTTTTTTTAAATGTACGAAAATAAAAAACAACAACCCGACCAATCTGATTGAAACTTCGCAGCATACTGAATCGGTAGTGCCGCTGCATGAAAACAAACCGCTTACAGTACTAGTCGCGCCACCTGTCGGCTTTTCTAAGGACTTATTGACCCACCCTCGTATAATAATAGAAATATGTGTCCATCAATATTATTGGTAAAAAGACAATAAAATATTTTCAATTTATATAATTTGATTATTTTTTGTTAACAATTTTGGAGTATTCAGATGGATGGGCATCCGGCATGAACATTTTCCAATTGACTTACAATTTTTTTTATATTAGCGTCTTTTTGATTCATTTATCAATGAGCAGGAACGGCAGAAAAGGCTAATTTAAAGGCAACATTAAAGTCTTGGTAATGAACTGACCCACTCCACACAATACATCTAAAAAATGGTTTAATTAAGCTCACAAATAATGTTCTGTTATTTTTTTGTACTATTTATTTTAACGGCCCACGTGCTCGTCGAAGGTCAAAATTGAGTTTTTATTGTATTTTCAAACCATGATCTTGGACACTCCTTAAACGTTGTAGATGATCTATTTATATAAGTTTGAAGCCTTATTATCCTTTATAGTTATTTTAAACATTTGATGACTGCATGAAGTATTTTTGTTACATAAAATAGTATTCTTTTAAACCTCTCGGTCTAATGTTTTAGAATATAGTCATATTTCGGTACATAACTGTGCAGTGGTGTTAAGATTTTTTACATTTATTAATTTTTAAACGCATTTATAAAACCATTAGCATAATTTATTACGAGATAATTTTTGTAAAATATTCACGATAAAAAATTATATTGATAATGTCTGTGATCCCAAATTTGACAAGAATTAGGCATTTTATTATTCAAAAAATCGGCAAGATTAACACATTTGAAGATGATTCTAAAGATATTTATTATAAGCTATGTCTTTGACCATTCAAGTGTGATAAACATCTTATGAATAATGATTGCTTTATAATAATTATTGACCTAAGAATAAGGTAGTGTTTTTTTGAAATACGCCATTTCTTTTGTCATTCCCCAGTGGTTAAGCTACAACATACGGCCGTAGCCATAAATTGATAAACTATAATTAAAGTAGGGAGTAAAATTATGTTAACGCGCGTGTTTGAACATGTACCTAACCGATTTTTTTTTCATTTTTTTTTAAACGGTACATGTTCAAACACGCGCGTTAACATAATTTAACTCCCTACTTTAATTATAGTTCATCAATTTATGGCTACGGCCGTATGTTGTAGCTTAACTACTGGGGAATGACAAAAGAAATGGCGTATTTCAAAAAAACACTACCTTATTCTTAGGTCAATAATTATTATAAAGCAATCATTATTCATAAGATGTTTATCACACTTGAATGGTCAAAGACATAGCTTATAATAAGTATCTTTAGAATCATCTTCAAATGTGTTAATCTTGCCAATTTTTTGAATAATAAAATGCCTAATTCTTGTCAAATTTGGGATCACAGAGATTATCAATATAATTTTTTATCGTGAATATTTTACAAAAATTATCTCGTAATAAATTATACTAATGGTTTTATAAATGCGTTTAAAAATTAATAAATGTAAAAAATCTTAACACCACTGCACAGTTATGTACCGAAATATGACTATATTCTAAAACATTAGAGCGAGAGGTTTAAAAGAATACTATTTTATGTAACAAAAATACTTCATGCAGTCATCAAATGTTTAAAATAACTATAAAGGATAATAAGGCTTCAAACTTATATAAATAGATCATCTACAACGTTTAAGGAGTGTCCAAGATCATGGTTTGAAAATACAATAAAAACTCAATTTTGACCTTCGACGAGCATGTCCCCCCTTAAGTTATTGTATGTAATTTTCTAATGACCGTATCTTTGAAATTTACGAATGTGGAATGTGTTCACCGTCAAAGCGATCATATTTGTTAAGAAGTTTACCTGTATTTGTATATCCAGAGGTGTTTAAAGAACCATTGGATGAATGATCGCTGCCTGAGTTGATGCTGTTCTGGGATGAGCTCAAAGCCGCCATATCTACCATCTCCTTTAACTGTCTTGTCATCGATGTAAGCGGAATATTGGGCTTCATGGATGGCTTACGTTTAATTGTACCTGGAATTAAATTGGAATGGATTAAAAATTTTGTCATACAATTGACAAAAGCGACAAGCAAGCGTTGAATTTTGTCAGGTGATTAGGTAATACTTGAGGTGATCCATCCCGTTAATAATTGTTCACTGTCTTGACTAAAGTGTGTTTCTTATAAGCACGATTAAAACTTACTGATATCGAAATAGGTAGAGACAATTGTTGAAAGAAGCCACGAACATCATGCTTGGAAGATATATTTTTTCAACGACACAACAAATGGGATGAATCATATTTATACTAAAGCTGCTCAATTTACAATACTTGCATATCAAAGCCGAGTCGCACTTTGAAAATCATCTCGACTGGGATAGTCATAAATTGTGCGCAATGTTGCAACTTCCTTCCGTGCACATTGATAATCCATGCCGGAACAGAGAAGTCACGCGGCTAACCGAAATGAATGAGAAACAAATTACCGCACATGTGCTGATGCGATATTTTGGTATTATACCTGGCATGTTAGGTGAAATTTTTTGCTTGCAACACTAACTGTATTTTTCAAATTAAAATGTCACATTCGAGCTGTGTACGGAGGTACATTTAAATTATATGTGTTTTGTGAATTCCAACAAAATGACATCAACATATTAAAGTTGAGACGAGTTTAGCCAGCTAAAGTGTCAAGTGACGATATAGCTGGAAAAGGTCATCAGAGACTCGAATTTCAAATAACGGGGATTATATATCATATAAAGCAGTGCAACTCCTCGGATACGCTGATGATGTAGTTATAGTTCATAATATTTGTGAATACTCATTACCCCTCAAAACGACACCAGCCAAGAATTTAGTAGGAGAATAACTCTGGTAAACAAATTTTACTAAAATTTACAAGGACACTTAATTTCAGGGAAAATCAAAAAAAAACTATATGTAACTTTCAAGACCCATACTGCCGTCCTAAGCGAAAGAGCAGTATCTCATTTTTTTTGCGTTTTCTGGTTTTTGTTGCCTTAGGTACATTCAGGGGGCTCCCAATCTATTTTCCTAAGCGATATAGCCGCATCTCATTTTTAAATAGGTATTATAAGCTAATTAAATATGGCGTATCTCAAAATCACAATGAAATCCTAAGCGAAATAGCAGTATCTCAATTTCCTAAGCTGTTTAGTAGTATCTCTGAGATACGCACTTTTCGCTTACCATTATGACCGGCAAAGCTCACAATATTTTGCTAGCGGCATTGCCATTATTGTCGGCTTGACGTTTCGGCGTGTATTATTGTGGGTTTGACAAGCGTGTTTTTATCAAAAATATATCAAGAATGTATTCAAGAGCGATGAAAATGATGATTATGTGTCAAAAAATGTACCTATGTGAGGTTATGTCTGATTATTCTGGTTATGTCATGTAGTGATTCCGTTGGGCATGACATGTATCAAGGATGGAAGACACCCTTCACCAAAAGGGCTCCAGTAGACCAGTAGGGAAAAGAAGGCTCGGAAGACCTAGACTGAGTAGGTCCCTAAGACCAAGGAGGTAGGGGAAGCTTGCGGAAAACAGAGAGAAGTGGAGATGGACAAGATCTACATTGGGTTGTAGTATGATGATGTACAGAATTAACTGAAGAATATGTAAATTACCCATTGGAAATTCGGAGTCAAAAGCATTTCCTTCACTTCCTGATGGTCCATCCGACATACACCCACTGGAACTACTCGATGATACACACGAATGCCTGAAAAAAATAAATACTCGATTCAAAGCCTTCTTTTTGGAAAATTTTAAAACAATTCACATAGGTACTTATTATTATGATAAAAACTAATATCTACTAAATTTTTCTTAAAGAATAAAAAATATTATAATAACCAACTCATTAAATATAATGAAGTCAACGTTTTTGGTGAAAAAACCTGAAAATTTATCATGGAATTCAAATATTTTCAATCCCATTTCTGTATCATTCAGGGTATGTAAACCATTATCAGATTATAAAAACAGAATAGAACAGAAGTTCATTGTATGCATATGAGAAGCTTGGTATTAAAGTGGGACAAAAATTTACAGGAGACTCACAAACATGGGTGTAAAGCGTCCGTTGTTCATATAAAATATCAACTTGAAACTCAATAATCTATATGAAACCTACCGTTTTTGATACTTTTGATGGATTTTTGGAAAGGAGCACCACTTGCACTACCATAATCAATCAAAACATGAATTTAGTGGGAGGTGGTGTTTGTCCCACTTTGTTACCAAGCTACTCATATGTTCAAATCATAGAACAGATTAATAAATAGAATTCAGATAGGCTATAACCCCCCAATACACTACATTTTTAAGGAAGGTTGTGAATGTGTGTGTGTCACATTATAGACGTGCAATAGTGTGTGTTGCAACCTTCAAATGCACCAATATTGAATGAGTGTCACTACATAAACCAAGAGCAGTAGTCAGAACGAAGGACAAGCTTAGAATGACGTATTCTTGACACGTGTTTAAGTTTATCCTATATTCTTCCACACTCGAGATTGGTTGCCTGTTACTCCACACCAGTTAGGTATTTCAGTTCCCAACCAACTCCAACATTACTTCTTCATCTTAAATGTGATGAGATGCAACATGGAGCACTCTCTTGGCATCATGTTACCTTGCATATGGCTCCTCTAAGTCATACAATTTTTCAGCAAGAGATAAATGAATTCTTATCATTGTATTTGTTTATTTTGCGACGTTAACTAACTTTGCTACATGAGCTAAAATATAACAAAGTATAGATTTTTAAAAAATTATTTTGTTGACGTGATGGAAAAGGCAAGTTTTTCATGACACTTTACCCTCGACACAGACACAAAACATTCTCAGGAATGAAATTATGATTTATTAATACTAACCTGCCACTGCTTGTATCAGAAGAACCTGTAATACTCTCTTCGTACAAAGGCTGCGCTTGAATTCCATTATCAGGACTGTTGGAGGTTTGCTGTGGAGTTATATTTCCACTGTTTTGCGATATAGAAGCAACCTGTGACAATAAAATATATAATATAAATAAATCAGTTTTTCAAATGAAACTTCTATGCGGCTGTTTTTTACGAGTAACTTGGAAAGGTGCAAGTGAAATGTTTTTTGGTGCATTTGCGGCAGATGCGACAAAAATATATTGGTGTTAAGTGATGTTAAGATGTATATCTGTGAAAAGAACATTTTCACCAAACATTTGCAACTGTTCGGAAATGCATCCACAGAACAAAATATTAGGTTTGCGGATATGTTCACAACAAATTCAAAAATTTCAAGTCAAGTACTGACTTTGGTCAGAATGCTAGCAAATGTTTGTTTGAGTTTACTAACGTTTTCAAACGTTGCAAACATTTTGCGCGGTTGGTGGAACTCGACAACTGTTAACTATAAATCATCCCAATTTTTTTACATTTGACCTTACAATCAACAAACCACAAATCCTATCAGTTGTTCATCAACTGCCTGAGTCCACTGCTAGATGAAGGCCTCTTCAAGCTGATTCCACTTCTCTCGGTCCTGTTGTTATTCAAGTTCTATTGTTAACAAGTCGTGATACTTCAATAAGTGCTTTTCTTTTAATATCAATGCTTTAAAAGGTGATTATTAAGGTGAAATAAATATATCGATGGCTCAGTTCCATAGTGCTACAACTAGGAATTAGTAGTTTTGAGTAATGGCTGATCAAAGTTTTGACTTACCTATACTGACTCGTAGAAAAGTGACAAAAACATCGGCGCTACGAGGACAACCAGTAATTTTTTGAAACCGAAGAGGAGCGATATATAAATATAATGGCTAACATAACGTCGCTATAGGATTGGTTTGTCGAAATCGACCTTACAATGCAAAATGATTTTTTGTATCTAAATGGATTAGAACCATTCTTTTCTTTAAATTGCTTTGTAATGAAAACAGCATTCATATGCTGTAAAACTAACAATTTAAATACCTCCATGTATTTAAATATAGGATAATGATATTTGTTTTTCGTCTCCTGAACATTTGACATTTGGTCTATTTGACCAACCAATCCTACAGCGATGATAACTCAAAACCTGAAATTTTTAACTTATCATACTATGGAACTGAGTCATCGATATATATATTATAATATATTTAGGAGTGGATGAACAAGTGATTATTATCAACCAGCCATGACATTTCAAAAAGTGAATTACTAAGTACACAATGTATAAAAATGGCGTGATCGGATAAAGTTTCAGTGTGGTAAACTATGTACAAACTGAGATGTACATTCTTTAATAAAAAGTAAGAACCGACGTTAGATAATAAGTAATGAATGTTATCGCAAAACCTCACCGAACAAGATCGTGCATGCGCTAGTTGATCTAAGTCTTCTTGCGCGAGATCATCAACAAGACAGCGATAGTTTTCCAGTAATTGACGTCCATGCTAAAAAAAATATATATGTATTAAAAATTGAAATGCACATATTTCATGCTATTAAATTTATTAAAAAATAGTTTTAAAGAGAATTTTCTCAAAATTTTGTTTCTGATAAAATGACAAAGTGCAAATAGTTTTGTTAACAATTATGTAAATTGTAAACCTTCATTCATTATTAAATGTACTGTGACAATTGTCAAAATTTTCAGAATATACAAACTCAATGCAGATAATGTAAAGCAAGCAGTTTAGTCCTCAACGTAGTGAGTTTCTTTACCTATTCAACGATTTTATTTTTATGTATACAAACCTTGGCAATCCTCATAGCAACGATCCATTTTTCTAATGTTTCATGATCCTCGGCACAAAGAAACTTGATGAATTTAACACTTTTGGGCTGTTGTAGTTTCGGATGTTTTATCGCAAAACAAAAATCCGTTGGTGCTTTATATTTTTTCTTCCAATTCAATCCGAGGTATATTTCATTCACATCAAAGTTTGCAAGACACACCAGGTCTTTCGGCGATTTAATTTTCTCTTTGGGATAATAGTGGATTCCTGTTCAAGAAAAATGAAAAAGCAAATGTAGACATTAGCAAACACAAATATTTATTTCTCAATTCAATTTATTTTACTGCGAGGAAAAGCCAACAACACATTTTCGCTAACATATTTTAACAACACTGTAAAATTACCAATCGCATCGGGGGCAATATTTTCACATAAGATTAAACGAATGCTGATTATTTTATCACACAATATATCATCATATTTATAATATATCGTCTCTGTTCTGGCAAAACACACTAACTGGAAGAATACTAGTTTTGAGTAATTTGACTTTGAAGTTGTTAAAATGTTTGAAATGGTCTATCATGTGAGTTTATTAAGTAATCGTAAAAAGGATGACTTTAAAATAAAGACTGTTTATTTATTAAGAAGGTTTCCAGACGGTAAATTTTGAAATAAGGAACATTTTGGTACTTATAACTAACTCAATGACATTTTTTCGAATTAGTGGCTTCTGCCAGAACAGTGACGATATAAAGGTAGGTAGAACACATTAAGTACCTACAATAGTTTATTATATGATGATATTTACAATGAAAATGTCAAAAGCTTCAATATATTATATTTCTAAAATATATAAATAAGGCATATATTTCAGATAAAAAGAGACATTAACGCCAGCGCGATAGCATTAAGATTGAACATTGTGTTACATTTGGATGGGTAAATAAAGCATCGCCTTAATCATTTAAAGATATATTATATACAAAGCAGATGCAAAAGAAAAACTTAATAATAATCGACAGGCTGCAGTAAAAAAGGATAAGAGTTTGCAATCTAGATATAAATGATTGGAACAACATTAAACTCTTCTATGTGGACTGTTTGTGATTCTTAGGTCAGTCTGATTTTTTAACCAACTTAGAGTGTGATCCTGGCAGACTGAAATAAAATTGATATTGTTTATTTGGCAGAGCTAAAGGATACTGGCATGACCAGGAAAGACACAAAAGTCTCTTAGAAAAACCATGTGGTGACACGGAGAGTCCACCCATAGAGCAAATGTGGACTAAGAAAAATACATTTTTTTAATGATCAACATTCCTTCCTGTCGTGAACTTGATACATAGTATAACAATGTTATAAAATTGGTTACCTACATTCAACAGTAACATAACACCAGACAGGAATTTTCTTATTTTTATCTGTCATATGTATTATGATAAGTTCAAATTGTTTGCAACAAAATTATAATTATTACAAACCAGAATTCAATAACAAGAAACAAATGTCTTTATAAATGACAAAACACCATCAACAGCCGATAACTTCCGTCGACTGCATTGATATAATACCAGGCACACAGAATTGCAATACTAAAATGGACACGTTAGCAAAATAGGCAAAATAAATTAATAAAAAATCTGCAATAATCACCAACATCACAATGTGGGGGAGTTCACTTTTAACTACATACCAAATGTATTTTTATGATAACCATATACATGTTAGCAGAATGTGACAATAATGTTGTAAAAACACAAACGCAGATTTGCGATAAAAATTCTTATTGCGATGTAGTAAGATTAATTTTTTAAAAGAATGACATTGACATGGGTAAATCCATATTAACATATAAGTCGATGGAATATAAGTTAGGAGATATTGACAACGATTAACGAAATCCTCTTCTTAGACACTTATGTAATATGCCAATAAATAAAAATACAACCGCTGGTTGACAGAAAAACAAAAAATATATCCTCGTCATTGTAAATTTTCATTTTCAGAGAGAACGCCCAGCAACAAGCCAATAAAATTTGTTTGATTCTCATCACTGACCTCATCTCATTGAATAATCTTTAGAGCTACTAACCGGATGGCCTCATAACGAAGTGGTACCTCTTCCAGCCTTTTTTCGAGTCACTTTTTAGGTACAGGGGTCCCTCCAATGGTGGTACCGGGTTGCCAGACAAATTAGGTACAGTAGGAATAGATCCCACCGATACTTCAGAAACCATTTCTGAGGTTAAGGTCTGACTAAAAAACTCATCCATGATAACAGTGCGTGAGTGTTCGTCATAGTCGGTTTGAAGACCTGAAAATTAAGACATTGGATTAAAATATGTATAAATCAGTACATTAGTATCAAAGTGGGACATACGCCATTTAAAGGAAATTCACGAACAGGGGTGTAAAATGTCTGTTTTTCATATACCTAACATACAAAATAACATAATATATATTTATGCAGGTACTTACTAAATAAAAATATTGTTTGTAAAATAAATAGTGGAAATTGCCCTTAAAATATAAAATATCAAACGAAATTAACATTGGTGTCGCTAAATTTCAAAACACGCAATAACACTTTTTATTTTGAGAAAATCAATAAAAACTTTTTGAACTAAAAAGGTTTTTGAATATTACAGTAGTGTTATAGCGGGGATTGATAGACACATTGATTTTGTTTTATAAATGACAGTCAATCGTAGAGGATTTTGAAAGAGGCGATAAAATTATCATGTAGAGATTTTAATAATGAATCCAACAATATATATATCTTAATTATTTAAAAAAAAGTGTTATAGCTGGTTTTGAAATTTAGTGACACATTTGTTATTTCTTTTGAATAAGAATATGTTAAAATTGTGTTCCTAAATAAAACCACTGTTTTATGGTGGCGATGGTAATAACATTATACTCCACCTCGTCAGCTGAAACCAGAACTATTCTAACTTACATTTGAACTTTTTGAGGAGAGTTTTTTTGAAACAACTTACTGAAATTATTTATCATCTTTGTGGATAAATGGATGCATCATATTATTCTAGGATTATTGATGAAAAAAATGGTGCATACACTTGTCCATATAAATAATAAATAACTGAAGTAGACTGTTTCAAAAAACTCTTCCGCAAAATATTTGAAATGTGAGTTAGAATAGTAATTCTGCATTCAACTTCAGGTCCTGTATGAGGGTTGTTTTAAAAGTACTTCCATGTACATTATGATTTTTATTTTTTTTTTATTTATCCTTCTTATTAGACTGTTTAAATTCTCGTTTGAACTTTACGATGTTATGTTAAAAAAAATCAATTGGAATATAGTTTTGTTTACCTTTTTCGCTTCCGCTTATCAGAAACTTTTCGGGTGTTTGAAAGAGGGAGATTTTGTCCAATCGCTCGGAAAATATTATTTTATTTTTTGACTCCCTTGTCCAAAGCATCAAGTTATCTACTAATAGTTCATGATCTTCGTAAATCCTTTCTGTAAAATAAAAGAAATAATACTTATATTTAATACAGTAATACATAACTAAGTTTTCAATGATTCATTCATTCACTCGTATGATGGCAGAGTATTGATGACAATATAGAAATACAACTACAATCACTAATATAAAATCATATGGCCAGGAAGTTCTCACTAGAGACCCAATCCATGTTTTCATTAGATTGGTAGATGGTAATAAAAAAGATAAATAATTATAATATGTTGGTCTCAACAACATGCTAATAATGTGAGCATACAATCTTATTGTTATGGCATTGTGTCAAAACAATCATCCTATTATGAAAGATCTAAATAATTGATAATCGTTTTCTTACCCATATGTAGATCAGGGAGATATTCTACAATTGCCCATTTAGGCTCCATTCCCAAGTGATTTTTATCAGCCAATAATCTGGCTACATATCCACAAGTCATCTTTTCATCCACCAGAAGACTTTTGGAAGATCCGTCGATAGAAAATGCTTTTATGAAAAGTTTCTTAACTGACGCCTCCTTCATTTTTTCAAGGGCTAATCGTATTTTTTCGGTTTTCAGTTGAGACGCCATGTCCTGAAAACATTTATATTGACATGACGTATATTATCAATATTACAATATTTAATAATTCTTTACCTACAGGTACGTCATTGCTCTGTACAAAATAAATGTTAATATAACATTAAAAAAAATATAATTAATTAGTGTAGGTATGTGGAAATACATAGCGATGCAATCAACGCACAGGACAGAGGGATGGAATCAGCTTGGAAAGAAAACAACTTTTGAGAAGGTCACTATGAAGTGCACTCGCTGCGACCAACCATGGAGGGCAGAGACAGACAGGGTCTGAGGCAAAACTTTAGCTGTGGGAGGCAAATTATTAAAAAAAAACGCAAAGTTTAATGTCCCAAAACGAATTTCAGTGTGAATCGCTGGTTCCAGCTAATTAGCATTCATGAAATAAGCACTAATCCATATTGATAACTACATGTTTTCTCTGTCTTCAGGTTGTTATGTATGGCTCAGAAACCTGGAGTGGAAAGGGTGCTGAATTAATTTGAGCAAAGCGTTTTGTGTGGTATCTTTGGACCCATCAATAGCACACAGTCAGGGCCACTAGGAAACCAGAACTTGTATAGTCCACCAAATTTAGACAGTCTTAGATGACTGGGCTATCTACACAGGACGGACAAGAATAACATGACAACGAAATTGATTCAGGAAGCCGAAAGGCAAATGAAGACCTGGTCGACCTCGTATAAGACAAATGAATAGTGTCCGGTTGGATTTAAGTCTTTCACTGCTAAAGACGCGCCAGGCACTTATACTTTCATTGCTGACTAGTTAATTACTACATTTAATTATCATGTTAATTGCTATACGCCAAGCGGGTCTTTAGCAGTGACCGAGTTGTGGTAATTAACTGGCCAGCAATGAATGTGTTAAGGCTATACTTCAGCTGAGGCATGGTCTAAAAAGATTGTGACTATGCGACGCGCGGATTGTGCAAATGACGTGTGCCGAACGAAATATAATTTGTCATAAAAATTCAACATGCGTGCATTTAATGTTATATAAATTTTTATTTTTTTCGACCATGTCCGATCCTGATAGGATCATATGGGCCTCCACAGAGTGGAGGTTTGTATATTAATAATAATGTTATATTAGTAATAATAATATATTCATTGGTATGTTTTCTTTTTCGAGTACATGTGTAACGTTATAAGAATATATTCCTCCGACGCCATCACAAAACAAATTGACGTGCTCACATCTCGACTGCCGCTCTCCGATTGGCGATGAGTGCGGAATTTCGTCCCATCTATTGTTGAGAATTATTTGCTGTTTCACTTGTGTATGCTCTTAAAGAATTTGAGTATTCAAAACTGGAGGGAAGCGTCTTTGGATAGAGAAAAATACTACACAAGGCCAAGACCCATATACGATTATAGCGTCAAGAAGATATATACAGACAGCTGAAATATGTATCTGACATCAACTATTTAAATTTACATGTCATTTTAAGTTGCAGAAAAATATTTTAAGACTTAAATTATATCATGGACTAATAATTATTTAATTCACTCGCCAAGAGTTTTGGTTTCTGGTGGTAAGTTGTGAAGATCTGATAAAAAAATTGACATTAAACTAAATATTTTTTAATCATTTTTATTAGGTGTAGTTTAGACATTGAGGTGAAAACTAACCAACACCATTTGCAATTTGTATTCTTATTTCAATGAAAACAAATACTTAGGCTATATGATAAGATTGATAACTGATATTATTATGATATTGATAGTCTGGTAAACTCTAACAATGTCACAATCACAAATCTCATATAGCAATATAAAATATCATCAGTTATTTTATTAGATTGCATGAACAATTTCAGGCATATTTGTCTTTTAGTTTACAAAGATTGAAAAATAATAAGGGGACTCTCGCCGTCGATTAAAAGGATTCACAAGTGGTTTACCAATTTTCGTTATGCGCATTCACCAATGACATTGTTAATCGACCACGCACTCAATACAGTAGCTGGCAAGTAAATTCGCGCATAGCGACATTCGCACATGTACAGGTAGATGTCACACAATTTCCATTATGTGATATCACACATCGGGAATTTATAGCAATATCACCGTTATTGTAATGGCGTTAGAACAGTGTTTCTGGTGTCAATGTTCATTTGAGCAAACCCGTTCGAACCGAACCATTCGGCAGACCTGTCAAAATCATCGGGAATTTATAGCAATATCACCTTTATTCAGTGTTGCCATCTTTTTCTATGCTGATTATAGGACAAAGGCATAAAAATTATAGTATTTCAGAAAAATATATAGTACAGGAACATTTTTCGTCTTGAATCCTTTAAAATTATAGTATTTTGGTATATTTGGCGTAAAATTAAAGTATTTTACATTTTTCACGGTATTAAAATTATAGTATTGTACTATAATTATAGTACGGTTGGCATCACTGCCTTTATTGTAATCGCGTTAGAAAAAATTATGCCATTCGGCAGACCCGACAAAAAAGTGAGTGTCATTTTTTTTCTAGATGCTTCATCCATATTAATGTCATTGGCATTCAAGCACAAAAGTGATGCGGAACGTTCAGTACGCTCAATTGAGGTCACCACTCACCACACCAGAAACGATTGAGAAAAACCATGATATTGTAATGGTGATTGGTGAAGCTATAGGCATTTTAATTGAACGGGTTCAAAATATTTTTCATAATCATTTGGATATGAGAAAACTCTCCACGATTGCTAACAATCGACAATAAATGCACTCATGTGACAAATTCAAATGCATATTTTAAGAGTAATCTAAATGAATTTCTGCGTCGATTTATAGCTGTGGACAAAACATGGATCCATCACTATCGAAGATCAGGGAACAATGGAAACAGTGGGTTTCTCCTGGTGAACCGGCACCTAAGAAGGCAAAGGTCGTTAAATTGGCTGAAAAGGTTATGGCGACAGTTTTTTGGGATGTACATGACATAATCCACATCGACAAGGTACGTTGTAAGGGGATAAGATTACTGGTCAACTGGTGGTACTGCTATTTATTGGACAGTTTCAACGACACTTTGATGGGAAAACATTCACATTTTGCGAGGAAATTCCACCAAGACAATAAATGGATGTAAACGAGTGTCGTTTCAATTGCAACATTGGATGAATTATTTCCTCATCCATCATACTTTCCAGATTTAGCCCCTGCGATTATTTCCAGATTCAGAGAAGATTTGGCACTAACGACAAGGTCATTAATAAAAACACGCCTAATTTATTTTGAAGAGTTGGAGAAATCATATTATTTGGAAGTAACCACAAAATTGTAAAAACGCTGGATTAAGTGTATCGTGCTAAAACAGGACAATGTTGAAAAATAAAATGATTTTTTGCTGAAGAAAACAATCCTTGTTTCATTTACTAGACTTATCATACTGCCCTCGTATTATTCGACAAAGTTCAATGTGCACTATTTCTTTCGGATCTCCACAGCCTACCTCCATCCTTCGCCTTTGAGTAATGATGATGATGTTGGTAAATAAATTAAATGTAAAAAGCACAAAACAACCATTAATTAATTACCTTCAAAGGTTGTAAATTCAGTTGGAGACCTTGATTTTTATTGCCAGCACTGGCACCGCTGGAAGCTGATGATTCACTTGATAACAGAGAAACCTGCAAACAATGACATTCCTACATTTTTAATGCATAATAGACAAAAATACTATAAGGCTACCACATGAATATTCTATTCTATACCTACACTTTTTTTATTCAGAGATAATTACAAAAATCTGTCATACCAAGGATTTCAAGTTATACACATTTATATTTTTTATAAAAATCGATGTCGATCGAATCGATGAAAAATCTCTACGACAAAACATAGAAAACTTAATAACCTAAATTTTAATAAAAAATATGACCGTAAAATATATGTAATAATAAGATGGGGTCCTTTGACAAATTCACATTTTATAACATTTTTTGGTACAGTTCGGTTATGAGGAATACAGCGGCAAATACATTTTCAAAATAGCCGATATACTCGATTATTGTTAGATTAACCTAACCAAACCTAACCTAAACTAACCCAAACTAACAAATAATCCAGTATATCGGGTATTTTCAAAATGTGTTTTCCGCTGTATTCCTCATAACCGAACTGTACCCATTGTTTTACAATTATTGTAAGCTTATATTTGACTCAAAATAAAAAATATTTTTCCTTTTAATGCATTACATATTTAATAATTAATACAGTTTAAATTGTAAGTTATCGTAAAAATGTCTCAAATTGAAAGCTTCGTATTTTTCCGCTAGATGCCTCTGGTATGTAAAGGTATCGCCTTAAGGGTGGCACCTAGGGACGTCACTGCGTAGATCGTCTCGGGTTCGAATAGGTTGATCAAATTTTGGGCTCATTTGTTAGTAATGATGGGCCAACCCCCAACATAAGTAAATAACTTCTAAAAGTATGTGACGGCATGAGTAAGTGAGTCAAACTTACGGTATCACTGAACGCAGAGTCATTATCAGGCGAGTCAGTCCGGTGAGGGGCCGGTGGAAGAACTGAAGGTACTCCGTCAGTGCAGCTGATAGTCTGTGCTCGGCCATGATGGATTCCACCGCTATTATTTGTAGTTTGTCTATCTGCTATAAATTAAAAAGAAAAACATTGTTATTTTTCACACATGAGGAAATTATTATTACGTATTATTTATATAGACGAGTGGACAACCGCTGGATAAATGCATTTATACAGTGGTACCCAAGGGACACGAAACGACTACAGGGACGCCCAGAAACCCACTGGATTAACAAAGTCATAAATCGAAGAACTAGGGACCGAGAAGAGTGGAAGGAGGGAAGGGAATCCATCATCCAGCAATGAATTGACCTCGGCTGATAATGATGATGACTATAATTTATTATAGATACCTATATATTATCAATTATCACCCTCCAGTAACGGTGATTGGTACAAGGATGAGTCGCGTCATTTTCCCTCGGTCATTTATTATCACAACGTTTTTCTTAGCTCGTATTCTTATTTGTCCGGTGGTTCTTTGTCCGGTACAAATCTTGCAATCGATTTTTAACTAACTTCCCGACTAGCTAGACATTTGAAACTTTTGGAATATATCAGAACACAATGCCAATGCATAGTTTCCGTTATCAGTCATTATACGTGATTCCACAGGCACCGCAAAATATTTTTTTAACATGGTAACACTAGCGTCAAGTGTCATTCTATCATCTGGCATCTTGTATTTCTGTGGGCTGGCGTATAAAAGTAAAATAATATTCTGCAAGTACATGCCAAACGAATTAACACTATCAATATCCATATTGAGATATATTGTTAAATGAATTTGAGTGTATGGACTGTTTTATAGACATGCGAATTTATTTTGACAGCAGCTGTCAGTGGTAAATGGTAATACGGAAGGGGGCGTGTTCATAACAAAAGTAGTCTATGGTTAAGGATTCCTTAACTCTATACTCAGGATTGTCTATAGTTAAGTCATGCTTTTCGGCGACTTATTCTTAGGATCGAAATCTTAGATTGTGCATGCCGCTCCTAGCAACTAAATTATTAATATATACGTGCGTTACTAAAACTAACTAACTAACTAAAAAGTTCTTTTTATCTTGTAATTATTATCTAGTAAGTCTCCATTCGAAAAGTTATATGAGTCCTATAGTTTTAAAAGTTTTCGTAAAATAATGGGAACTGAAATACCTAACAAAGAAGAGAAGGAGAAGCAGGCAACCAATCTCGGAACCTATTACAATAACAATTAATGTATTTATTATGTGATCTAAAATTCCTTAGTATCTTTTTTATCTTTTATTGTATGAAGTATTAATTCTTTGTGGAAATGTATTGTATTAATTAAAATAAAATACAATAATATGTAGTACCCACAGAACAGATTAATAAATAGAATTCCGATAGACTATTTTCCAATACACTACATTTTGACGCAATGTTTTGAATGTGTCAGTATCCAATGAAAATGGACCACGCATTATGGACGTGCAATAGTGTGTGTTGCAACCTTCAATACACCAATATTAAATGAGCGTCAATGCATATTAAGCCGAGAGCAGTTGTCAGTATTCGACGTATGACGTACTCTTGGCTTGACTTGACCTTCTGCTTTAAACAACACAATTAATATCAAAGTGGAGTAAAAACTTTTGATACTATTCGACGAATATTTAATATTTATTTGGTTATTTGTGTCGCTACATTTCAAAATCAGTCAACTCCACCTTTAGGTATTTTTGACTTTTTTGTGAACTGTCGAAGAACTACTGCTTTCTCACATTTCTGCATTATGAAAATGTGGAATTTATTAATTTTAAATATTCGAAATACTCGAAATAATATAAACATTCACCCTTGTGACTGTGTATTTGAGAAAACAAAAAGCTGTTTTCCTCCTATTTATCTATTATGGACTTGGCTGATTTTGAAATCTAGCGACACATTTTATCATCTATTCATAAAAATTTGTACGAAGCCAAGTGGAAAATAGTTCAATGTGTCACTTACATCGTTGATAGGGTCTTTGGTTGTTATTGGTGCTGTACATGGAAGAAGCCCTCCCAATCTCTTCCTGGTATCTGGTCTCAAGGGCACACAATTCTACGAGTATGGCATCCAAGTCTACGTCTTGTGAGTCTTCAAGATTTGCCATCGAGAAGCGGTACGAGTCGATTCGGGGAGCAGCTATCTCGTTGGAAAGAGGTCTCAGTAGATGCGAAGGCGTGTCTCCTGAACCAGTTACCGTGTCCAGACCCTGAAACAATAAAAAATACGATAACATTTAAAACAAATCAATTACCGATAAAGGAATTCTACACCCCACCCCGTTCTCAAAATGTCACACATTTTGTAACAAATTAATGTTGTCACGTCAATATTTAAATTTATTTATTTTAGCACCTATACCAGGGGTAGCGAACCTATGGCACGCGAGATGATTTTGCATGGCACGCGTTTGAAAAGAAAATTGCAAGATAAAAAGAACTTTTGATATACAACGTTTTTAAATTTTCTGTTGAATTATTATACTCAATATGCTCAAACTTGTACTTGATATGAAGTAAATAAAAACAAACAAATATAGAATACTGAAATGTTATTTTGACATTTCATTTTGATTTCCATAGTAACGCACGTACATTATTAATAATTTAGTTGCTAGGACTACTTCCTTAGCAACCAATAATAGTATTTTACTTTTTACGGATTTTTATGAAATAACTTTCCATACAAAACAGAATTAACTGAAAATGAATTCATTTCTGCTTAAAGATGGCTAAAAGAATTAAAAGAATGCATTGGCATCGTGTTCTGATATATTCTAAAAGTTTCAAATGTCTAGCTAATCGGGAAGTTAGTTAAAATCGATTGCAAGATTTGTACTGGACAAACAACCACCGGACAAACAAGAATACGAGCTAATAAAAACGTTGTAAAATACCTATAATAATAATAAATGACCGCATTGTAAATGTAATTGCATAAGTCGGTCCTTAGGCGTCACATATTTATGATATTATCGTACTAACCTCTAATCTTGATCGATTTACAATGCTGGAGACGATTGTAGCGAGAGAATGCATCATCTGATCGGAGCTGATGTCAATTTGCGCGCAAAGAACCAAAATAATTAAAACATTAACAAATAATGTCATGTCTATCCACAAAAAATGGCTGCACCAAATAAGAAACAAATAGTTGGTGGATCTAATAGTAGTAATTCTGGCAGACAGTTTCAAAATTGATGGACCGAAATGTATGGTATAATTGAAAAAAAGTGACAAAGTTATATATGTCCCACTCCTATGTTCTGTGAGTTGTATCTAGAACATCATCATTTAAAAAAAAAAAACTATTTTTCTCCGTGTAAAACTTCTCGGCACGTCAGACAGTCGAAAAATAATATTTGGGAAATTTTGGCACGCGCACGAAAAAAGGTTCGCTAATCCTGACCTATACATTGAAAATGTCATTAGCTCAACACGATCATAATAGAACGTATGGTTTAATTAACTTTTTCAAGCGTAGATCGTCCCACAGAGAACTTCCGAAGACCCTTGTTGTGGATGGTGTGAACGATTCCTACTTTAAATTATTGTCACTACTTAGGTCGAGCCTTGATCTGAACAATTAATAAATTATTCTTCCTCGACTTGACAATAGTTTTATAGTGAATGTATATTCGTACGATTATCGCATATATTTTCAAATGATTCGGCGTTTAGTCGATGGCAATTCATGATAAATACATTTCTGTACCTCAGAACTAGGGAATCCAATCCCGAGCCAAAATTCTGATCCCGGGATTTCGGGATTACAATTTGACAATCCCGGTATCCCGGGACTGGTCCCGGGATTGGGATTTTTTTCCATTGTTAATATAAAATTTTTATATTTACAAATAACATTGATAAAATCGGTCAAAAATAAATCTAGTATAATTTATACTATTTAAGACATTTATTGTTAATATTGTATACGTTAAATCTTGGAAATACACAAGTTTAATGGAGTAAATAATATTATAATATAAATAATAATGTGAATTTAATATGAGATTGCTATTTCTGATAGTAAAGACATAATGAATAGATCAGCGAGATTTAAAATAGTAAAGCAAATAATCATGACGTACTTATGGCCTTTCCGCTTCATAAATCTAATTAGTCAGCCAAATATGAAACTGCCGTAAAACGTATGATATCATGGTGGAATAATTTTGTTAAAAGTGCGAAGCATTGTTTTTTTACCAATCTTTCTCATTTTTAATAATCTATGTGAAAAAATAAAATGAATCGGCAACCTACACATCAAACTTCATTCAAACTCAGTTTATTTCTAATGTAGTTATTTTGTATTAAAAGTATTTTTTCTGTTATATTTTCCATAAAAATTGATAAAAAAAAACAATCCCGAAATCCCGGGATTATGTTTATCAATCCCGGGATTCATTGGTATCGAAAATAGCTCGGGATCCCGGGATTGGATTCCCTACTCAGAACCAGTGTCCAGTGATTTTGAGATTTTGTACATGAAGCACCACCATAATATAATTCAGAGCCTACTCAACATTTGAATCGATTCATACTTGCAGAAACTTAAATTCTTAAAACCAAAAATCCGAAACTCCATAGACATCAAGTGGCTGAAACGTCTTAATTGTTTACCTGAATACACCGGTTCTCAAGTACACAATTATTCATAAATCATAAATACCTATTCGTCACCTTGTTATTCAAGCATGCTATCTTTATTATGTTATAGGTATTTCACTACGGTCTCATCGTCTACGATCCATATATTATATAAAAGTCAAAATACGTTTGTTTGATATATTTTTCCTACTTGACCCAAACGTCCCAAACGCCCCCAACTGACATAATACATAAAAATACAAAGTTTTTTTATTCAAAATATTACCTTTACTGCCAATTCCAATTTAGAATTTTGCCGAATTTTCACGACAGATAAAATGTTTGGATTCGATATTTTATTTAACAACGTTTTTCTTAGCTCGTATTCTTATTTGTCCGGTAAAAATCTTGCAATCGATTTTTAACTAACTTCCCGACTAGCTAGACATTTGAAACTTTTATAATATATCAGAACATGATGCCAATGCATTTTTTTAATACTTTTAGCCATCTTTAAGTAGAATTGAATTCATTTTCAGTTAATTCTGTTTTGTATGAAAAGTTATTTCGACACCATTATCGGTTGCAAGGGGTCTGGGGTCCTAGCAACTAAATTATTAATATATACGTGCGTTACTATGGAAATCAATGTGATATGTCAAGTACAAATTTTTTTGATCGTTTATGCTAGTCAAGTCAAGTTTATATGATTCAATAGAAAATTTAAAAACGTTGTAAGTACTTTTTATCTTGTAATTATTTTCATTTTGACATGTTGTATACCTATAGAAAAATGTTTCGTAACCTTTTTACATGCGCGGACCACAAAATAATCAAAAAATATTTTGCGGACCATCAACATTGGAATATAATAATAAATATTAATATTTACACTATTTTTGAAACAATTGTCGAAATGTAATACTCGTACAACCCCACTTCAAATGTTGGTTTTCTAGGTAACTATTTTTGAACTGCAGAATTTTTTATGGCCCACCCAAAAATCATCGCGGACCACCGGTTAAGAAACTATGCTGTAGAACAGGGGGGGGCAAACTGCGGCCCGCGGGCCGCATGTGGCCCGCCGGGTATTTTTTTGCGGCCCACCATCATTAATTGTACTTCTGATTACGAATAACTTTTTTATATATATTTTTTTTTAAATATTGACAATAGATTAAAATTTTAAGAATTTGTTGTTTCGTAAATGTATTATCTCAGTAGGTACGTCTTCCTTGCGTCTCGTCTCACACTATGTAACCTCTATTTTCTACGTTGAACATCGTGATACATTTAAATACTTTTAACTTCGCGTTGCAAGGAAAAAAAAATTATGCCCATGGTATGGTAAAAAGTTTGAATGGATTACAATTAAAACTCAAATTATTCCTTCGACAAATATCAAATAACAACGTGGACCACTTTCCAACGTTGAAGTTGCTGAATATACCAGAATATAAATTTGAAGAATACGGTAAAATTATTAAAGCTCTGAATGACGATTTTTCACAAAGATTTGGTGACTTCCGAAAAATTGAGACAAGTTTAGCAATAGTACGCGATCCATTTTCAATAGATATTGATAGTATACCGACAGAGCTACAACTTGAGATTATTGATCTGCAGTGTGACACTGATTTAAGAGAATTGCATCGTCGTGAAGAAATCTCCAAATTTTACAATGTCCTTAATTCAGACAAATTCGACCAACTTAAAGATTATGAAAGAAAAATGTTCATTATTTTTGGATCAATCTATATAATATGTGAACAAACATTTTCGATCATGAACCTCAATAAAAATTCTTTACGATCAAATATCTCCGATGCCCATTTAGAAGTAGTTTTGAGAATATCAACTACAAAATTAACACCTGGATTTAAAAAAAATGTACAACAGTTTCTTTCTTCTCATTAATTTTTTTGTAATGTTTAGTTTTCGTGATAATAAATAGTGTATATCTAAAAATGGTATTTGACTTGCGGCCCGCCGCTCATTTTGAATTTTTGAATTTGGCCCTCCTTCCAAAAAGTTTGCATTGGCATTTATTGCTGCCCAAAACATCAAGTAGCTATGTAGTGCATCACCAAATTTTTCATTGAATACAGCAGTGCTCCGCAACCTTTTCCAACCCACGGTACACCAAAGGTTTTCCCAGAATTCCGCGGCACACCACACATAAAACAATTTATACACCAAAACATGGACCCCGCATCCTGAGGGGGACCCCAGGCCAAGATCTTTAGCGGCCCCCCTACCTATCGCTAAGGTTAAAGACACGTCACTTTGATGCGTGATGGCGACGGGTCAATTAATTCTAAAATCGTGTAAAGATGACTAAAAACGTTACCCATTTACTTTAAAAAGAAAACATGTCAATGAAATATTATTATTGTTACTAATAGAACAATAAACAGAACATAAAATGGACGTATGTTGGATTTATATGACAAATAATATTTCGTTTGACAGGCGTCATTTGCACCCGCGACCCGCAATCCGCGCATCGCCTAGCAACGATCTTTTTAGACCGTGCCTCAACTAATGCATGGCCTTAAGCTAGTCAAGTCAAGTTTATATGATTCAACAGAAAATTTAAAAACGTTCTTTTTTATCTTGTAATTATTTTATAAAAACTTACCTGAAAATTAGATACATTTAATATCATTTGGGTAAGTATACATAAATCCTCGTTTTGGAAATCACATGGCCGTGAAACACAATAGTCTTTTGTAATATTTATATTGATTGATACACGATTTTAATGAAATGTCTAGATCTAAAACTATGAGAACTTCTTATGGAATTGACATCTGAGTAAGCAAAGATCACATACATTTTACGAGCCCGGAGACGGAAGCAGTTTTGATACCAAATATTGTCCTGTCAGTACGCGGCAGTCTAGTTACATGCTCGGGAGAGACGAACAGGGCAGTATTTTACAAGAAATTAAATAGGCAACATAACACCACAACGAAGTCGACAATATTGACTAGGCTGCATATTAAATTTGATATTGTGATATCACTGATATTATATCTACCATAAACGATACGATTTTGTGTACCGAGCAAAACAAAACTAATCGCAATTTCTTATCGCTGGTTTCTATTTCACAATAATATAATACTTACTTTTAACTGCAGAACAGTTTGAAAACATATTTCAAGGAACCGACCTACAATTTTATTTCTTCCAGAACAGACAGTTAACTTAAGGCTGTACCTCAGTTGAGGCACGGTCTAAAAAGATCGTGGCTAGGCGATGCGCGGATCGCGGGTCGCGGGTGCAAATGACGCATGCCAAACGAAATATAATTTGTCATATAAATCCATTTTATGTTCTGTTTATTGTTCTATTAGTAACAATAATAATATCTTCATTGACATGTTTTCTTTTTAAAGTAAACGGGTAACGTTTTTAGTCATCTTTACACGATTTAAGAATTAATACGCCCGTCGCCATCACGAAACAAAGTGACGTGTTCCCAGCTCGACGTTTTCTCTCAGAATGCGAGCCGGCGAGCGAGTGCAAAATTTCGTCGCGCCTATAGTTGAAAATTATTTACCGTTTCACTGATGTATCACCTTAAAAGTTATTGTTATAATATCTTATAGTCTTTTAACAAACTCATTGTGTTGGGATTAGACAAATGTCTGCGATCCGAACTGTTAAAGATTGAAGTATTTCTATATTTGATGATTTTATGATAATTTTGATGAATAACGTAAATATATATATATATTGACATTTCGTTGTTTTAAAGTATAAATTAAATATATATACTCGTAGTGTTCCTAAAGATTGAAAGCACGTTACATTAACGATTAACGTGACAAACTAAAATGCATATTACTATTGAGAATACATATTATTCTTTTTCCACACTCGAGATAGCCTGTTATACCACATCCAGTAGGAGTAGGGTGTCAGATCCCATTAATTGTGTGCTCCCTGGTATGTACATCCACCTAAATTTATCAGTTTGTTTATCCAACCAGTCTTATGCCGTCCTTGTGGTCCTTTAGTGTTTCTTGAGAATGGGGGGGTGGAGGCTGATGGGCGTGGCGGGTTACCTAGATAAGTGAGATAAACACGCATAACAAATTAGCTCTAATAGTAAAAATTCAAGTGGATGTATTAAAAATACAAAAAAACGATAGAAAATACATTGAATACTCTTAATTTTACCTCTAATACCATTTGTAAAACGCTACAGTAGACAGTTACACTGCCTTTAACTTTAGCGATGGGTAGGGGGGCCGATATAAGATGTGAGCCATGCATATGGGTACTACTGTATGACGGCATTTGTCCAGCGGTTGTCCACTTGACGAGCGACATAATATATAGCCCACTACTATTTTCTGTAGATATATTATAGGCGTGGTGCAGTGCGTAAGACGCTGGTCTGTCATCCGAGAGCTCAGGGTTCGATTTCCGGTCAGGACACGATATATATTTATGTGATCTTCTCTAAGCCTGGGTATTTGTGATTGTTTCACTTCTATTACTAATACGTAACAGTCGTTTTCGTCTCGACAGGGTTTTATTGCGGTCAGGCCATAAACTACCCTGCTTCAGAACTTTGGTCAATCTCGATAGTTTTTAAGCGGTTTTGTGGTAGGTACCGAATATGTGTTCAATATGGGCAATGCGTACACATTTTCTTTTAATTAATATTTCTAACAAATCAAAGTACGGACCTGTTCAAGGCAGTAATGCTAAATCGAGACGAGAAAAGGACGGCAGATGACGAAAATTGGTAATCCCTGTTACTCCCATTCGGTATTAATAATATAAGTGAGAGGGGTACAGTTGCGGGGGTGCGAAAGAGACAATATAGTAAAATTAGACTTCCGCTCGTGGACCGAGGCTCGTTCGTACAGAATACCGTGGTTTGTACACGTGCTAGTATTTCGCATCTGTACATATTACTCGTAACATATTCGTGAATCAGGGGTACGCCAATCTAGATTTAGAACTCTGGTCTAGTTCAGGCATTTACTAACATAATTAACTAAAAATAAAAAGGTCTTACTTTTTTCTTTCTTTTAACACTACAACAGACCACGAGCCAGAATAAATTCAACAAAGCCCTAAGTAAAAGTATAGTATCTGTTAACAATGCAACAATCACAGAAATACTCAGGGTCATATTGAGTTAAATAAACAGGTAAGAGTTTAAACTAACTACTGATGACATTATACTACCTACTATTTGTTTTCAAAAACGATATAATGATCCTTCGACTGTGCAGTGAACTTGAGAAAATCACATTGATGCATTACGACTTCTGACCTCACCTGGAATCGAACCCGAAATCCCCGGCATGACTAAAGCGCATTGCCCATTGGACTATGAGGATCACTTATTGTACCACCGCACAACAATAATAAATATAGATGAAAGAGGATGAAAAAATAATTCTACCTAAATAGCAATAAGGATCATTATGCCAAATCTGTATTCATGTTAAGAGCATACTTCAGTGAAACGGCAAAATAATTGTCAACAGTAGGTGCGACGAAATTTCTCACTAGTCGCCAATCGGAGACTGATCGTTGATCGTTGTTTTGTCATGGCGTCGGATGAAAATATTCTTAAATCGTGTAAAGACGACTAAAAAACTTTACGTATGCACTTAAAAATGAAAACAATGAATATACTATTATTATTAGTAATATAACATTAAATGGACGCATGTTGGATTTTTATGACAAATTATATTTCGTTCGACACGCGTCATTTGCACAATCCGCGCATCGCCTAGCCACGATCTTTTTAGACCATACCTCAACTGAAGTATAGCCTTAAGGTTATACCTCAGTTGAGGCACGGTCTAAAAAGATCGTGGCTAGGCGATGCGCGGAATGCGGTCCGCGGGTGCAAATGACGCATGTCAAAACGAAATATAATTTGTCATATAAATCCAACATGTGTCCATTTAATGTTCTGTTTATTGTTCTATCCACAGAACAGATAATAAATAGAATACCGATAGGCTATATTCAATACACCGCATCTTGATGCAGGGTTTTGAATGCGTGAGTGTTCTACGAAAATGAAGCACGCATTATGCACGTGCAATAGTGTGTGTAATACACCAACATTAAATGAGCGTAAATGCATAAACCGAGAGCAGTTTTCAGTATTCGTCGTAAAACGTATTCTTGACACGTGTGTAAGTTTAACCCGGATTCTTCCTTACTCGAGTCGGTTACCTGCTATCGCCTTACCCGTTATGTATTTCAGTTCCCATTATTTCTGAGTTCCCTGGTTCTATCAGTAACAATAATAATATATTCATTGACATGTTTTCTTTTTAAAGTAAATGGGTAACGTTTTTAGTCATCTTTACACGATTTAAGAATTAATACGCACGTCGCCATCACGAAACAAATTGACGTGCTTCCAGCTCGACGTTCTCTCTCCGAATGGCAGCGAGTCCAAAATTTCGTCGCGCCTATAGTTGAAAATTATTTGCCATTTCACTGATGTATCGCCTTAAGTATAATATGATTAATGTCCTATTTATTGATGCCTGGCTACGACTGACCACCAAATGTTTTTTTAATCATGTGGTACCTCCTATGTAGTTAAAATTGACGCGATTTTCGAAAGAATGATTTTTGGAGACGTTAACTGTATCGCTCTTTAATTGAGCAAGCCTATCTTTAAAATTGTATAAACTGTTGTTGAGGTTGTTGATTGGTTATGTAATGAATATTTGATTTCCAGCAGATTAATTCTATGACAATTATTCAAATCGAGAACAGCCCGAGTTAATCCTGGACGGATACATTGGCAAGCCTTACATAGCACGGATGGGTCAATTGCCAGATGGCAAGCTATTTTTACCTTCAGGAAAGGAAGTCTCGAACTCACTGGGCCATTTTATCATCGGAATACTATATTGCCAAACAAGATCTAGGTGTAGTTTTAGTAACGCATTGCCAACCCTGTTATACTCATGTGTGTACGCAGGTGCACATTTCACCCCTACATACATGTTGACTTAACTGGGGGGACGCCGATGTCTGTTTTCTGCAGTGGTTTTAAATTACTTCGCAGTTGAGGTCCACAATTCCACATCGATTGAAGTATTTTTTTTAAAATCCGGTATGTGTCTATCGTGTATAACGTACGTGAGTAAAACTATATTGTCTAAATTTGATCAATTCATCTTCCACTTCTCTTTAACTTTTTAATTCTAGTTTTAACTAGTAAGTAGTTTTGTGCACTTGTACGTCAAATAGATTTTTTTATATACTAATATAACAAAAACTGATACCCAACCAATGCCTGAACAAAAGCGATGCATAAGTGCGAGTGAGAAAGTATTCGGCACCCTTATAATCTCTGCGACACGCGCTAGAGTAAGATAAAAGGTTTACAGATGTGTGAGATGATTTGCTATGGTGTCGCCACCAAATCTTAGTTTGTTGCTTAATCAAGCGTCGATAACCTGCGAGCGCGTGTTCCTAAAATTTGTATTTTTTGTGTTAAACATGTCAGGGGTGAATATTTTTAGTTAATTAAGTGGAAAAGATGGTTCTGTGTGTTGTATTAAAATGTGGTAGCCGTACTGATAAGCAAGAAGATGGTATTACGTTTCATAGGTAAGTTGATACATGTTCGTGATAATTTATTTGTATATTATTATATATTTTAATATCAAGTGACCTAGTGTTTCTTTAAAATAACTTAAATTATGGATATTTTCACCTAATGGTTGCATTTTGACCGCTTAAAAATACTGACCTACTGACGACTGAATAAAATACCACTGACGTTATGTTTAACACAAAAAATAGCAATTTTAGCAACACGGTTATCGAAGCATAGTTAAGCAATAAGGTAAGATTTGGCGGCTACACCGTAGCAAACCATATCCCACATCTGTAAACCTTTTATCTTACTCTAGCGCGTGTCGCAGAGATTATAAGGGTGCCGAATACTTTCTCACTCGCACTTATGCATCGTTCTTGTTCAGACCTTAACAATCTTATCTCTAGTACCCATTCTACGAAGAAAACAGTCTGAAAATATACCTATAAATTTGTGCCCGCATAGTTTTTCAATTGAAACTACTTAAAGATTTTCTTCGGCCGTGGACCGCAAACGGACCCCAAACCAAATTGGCACGTTGCCCATGTAATGTAAAGTTGGAAACAAATTCCATACTGAATAAAATGAAGGTACTTACTTACTGCACTCTTATAACCACTTCTCTACCCAGTTTTCAACGTGACACTTAAAATTTGTAACATTTTAATAATACCTACCATGCATTGCTTCATTTACCTACAATAATAATGATATGACGCGCCAACCAGTCGCTAAGCATGATTTTGAACAATGCAGACGAAAAGATTTTATTAAATTTTATAATAAGAATTTAATCTGGTGTTGTATTTACTTTATTTTGCTTCTATTCAGTAATCGATACAATAATGAAAAGCCAATGGTGCAAAGCCGTAAATTCGAGTAGGTAATTCAAAATAATTATAACACGTCTACCCGTATTTCCAAAAAGTTTTTCTGGTGAAACAAAACGATTATACACTGTTTTATTGATTCTTTCGTGATTATTCTATTCAAAGTGTGTATAATAGACTGCAGTAGCGAAGGGTGGAGGTAGGCTGTTAAGATTCGCCATAAATAGTGCACATTAATTTTTAGCCATTATTAGTTTTTATTGAACTAAGACTGCAATTTCCAGATGGTGTTGCTTGGTTTTAAAAATCATTATTTAAGCCCTGCCTAAACTGAAAAATAATAGTTTTGGTAGGTATATTTTGGGCGAAACGACAAAATTCTGCACACTTTTTTGTTGTTTTCGTTGGATTAAGAATACATATTATACATATTGTTAGTTAATTTTTTAAAATTCACTATTAAGCCCTTCCTAAAGTAAACTATAATAGATAAAAAATATTATTGTATCTATAAAATACTCAAAATTATGTATGATTTAATTGCATAATTTTAGATATTTAGATACCTAGATGAGTATTTTTTGACTTTTGTCTATTATGGTTTGGTTTTCGCAAGGTTTAATTAAATTTAAAAAACTAACCAACACCATAGTATGTAAATATTGTAGTCTTATTTCAATGAAAACAAATACGTATGACAGACAAAGTTTATTGTGCACTATTCATGGCGAATCTTAACAGCCTACCTCCACCCTTCGCTACTGATAGATTGTAGATAATAGTTATTCTAATAAGCATATGAATCTGTTCGTGTGGTTTTTTCTCAATAATCATCCCGGTACGGTGAGCTATTATTCACTTGTTCATCAAGCAAATAAAAGATATTGATGAAAATCTTGAGATAGAGATGGAGCAAAAATAGATAACTCCTGTGGGTACTAATTTTCATAAAAACTATGAACTGAAAAAGTCCTCCTTTATTTTTTGCTTAAAAAAACCTTACATTGAACATAACGCGCTTTAATAATACGATTTAATTTTTAATTGTGTATCGATACTTGACAACTCCAAAATTCAAATGGACATATTAAAATATACAGAAAAACAGTAAATATACACATTAGTTTTATCGCGTACACCATTCGGTACACCTACTGTAGAGCATCACACTGCCTTGTCTTTAGCGATAGGTATGGAGGCCCGCCAAAGATCCTAGCCTGGGGACCCGCTTCAGGATGTAGGGGTCATGATTGTCAGTATTATACTACCCGAAGAGGTTGGACCGTCTTTAATATAAGGCCATATATTTCCGATACAACGTTTCACGGTGAAGTGTGATACGGTGAACTGCATACGTACAAGTAGATAGGTAGTTATTCATAATTCGAGATTGGTTCTTTTGGTTTCTCGAGTATATATATTTTTACATCATACGAGCATCCACGGTATTAATATTGCTCACATTCAGTATTATTAAAAGTAAGAGCTTTTGTGGCACTACATAATAATTATATTTGCTATAGTACATACTACATATCGTCTCTGTTCTGGCAGAACACACTAACTGGAGATTACTAGTTTTGAGTAATTTGACTTTAAAGTTGTTAAAATGTTTGAAATGGTCTATCATGTGAGTTCATCAAGTAATCGTAAAAAGGATGACTTTAAAATAAAGACTGTTTATTTATTAAGAAGGTTTCCAGACGGTAGAGTTTGAAATAACGAACATTTTGGTATAACTAACTCATTATGTCATTTTTTAGAATTAGTGTCTTCTGCCAGAACAATGACGATATACAGTGCATACGCACACCAAATTATAGTATCTAGTTGTAAGAACTATAATAATAATTATTGATGTCAAATCACTGATTCGTGTCTATGCTCATACTCGTGCTAAAATGTATTATCTGTGGTATTCAGGGTTACCTCCTGACTTGACCGAGTTAGTTAGGTTATGACATGACGAAACGTAGGTCCTGACACAATTATTAGAAAACAAAGGTAAATCTGATGAAGAGTAAAATAATTTATACGGATCGGAAAAAACGTCCCGCGCAGTATTTTAAATGAAATTTCGAAAAGGCCGAAGGCGAGTTGAAAAAGTAGTAAAATAGTAGAAGGCGGAAAATAAAAAAATCAGTATTTAGTACTAGATGAAATTTTGGACAGCTTTGACGGTATTTTATTTTTTTAAAAGCTTTAGCTTTTCCCAAAAGCTTTTACCAAAAAGCATATTTGGGAGGTGAGGGGTCTATGAAAAGCTATCGGTAGAGGTAGGTAAGGTGAAATCGCACCCTCGCAACTAAACCGCCACATGTCCAAATTTACGTGTTTTGAGTTAATTACTACGTTTCATCGTCGTTCATAGTATATGTACCGAAAATTTCATATCTTTAAGTCATCAAATTCAAGTCAAAACTTCATTCAATATCTAAACATATTTCAAAAAACACAGTACAAAATGCGAAAGGTAAAAATTTCAAAGCTGATTATCTCTGTTTGACGTTTTTTGGATTGTGGCAGTTTAGTTGCGAGGTGCGAAATTATCTGAAATTTCAATAATTTGTCTCAAAAATCGCTGATGGAACTGAAAAAAGCTGCCAACTTGTCGAAGTCTGGAACGGTTTTAATTTTGACCGGAAAAATTGTACCTAAATATTTTTTGAAAGACAAGCAAAAAAGCTCTCGGTTTTGATTCTTGACAAAAATCTTCTATATTAAAGAAAAATAGGAAATGGAAGAAAATGCTGAGAAAGCTAAAAAAAGCTGACATCTTGGATGCTAGGCTTTTGGGAGTCGTTCTAGTCGCTAGAGAAAAATCAGGAAAAAATCCAATATGTACTAATCAATAATCATATACAATTCTGCTAATGAAGTACGGTCACTGTAATCAAATATTAGCTCTTGTTAGCTATTATAACTGGAAGTTAAAGAGGAGAAATAACCATGTGAGTTTTTCATAATTTCGATACCTAATAATTCTCATTTCTCGACCAATAAATAAAATAACAAAAAGAAAACTGCCGGCGGTAACTGGATTTTCTTAAAATCAACAGTGAAAATAAAATTACAACGAAAGCTTAAAAAAGCTCTCGATTTACATCTCACACAAATTCAAATTTGGACCGGATGAGTTTAAAAAATAAATAAAAGATACTTCTCGAGATTCTCGAGAAAACTATAAATCAATTTTGAACCCTCGGGAAAAAAATATTCTTGAATCCCAAAAAAAAAAAAAATGTCCTAATTATATATAGGTAACTGTAACTTCCTATTATGCATTCAAATAATTTGTACTAAATTTATACAACGTATTCTCAGACAATGAGGATCAAAATTTTAAATAATTTACCGATTTAAAAAAAAATTCTTACCTTTTCCCATTGAAACGGCAATGACAATCACACCAAATTAAGAGAAAAAAATCGTAAACGTTTAAAAAAAAATCTAATTAATCAAAAGCTTCAACTGAAAGCTTCGCATAGTTATCATTTTTTAATATACTTAATACAAATATTATTAAATAAATAGATCAACAAACACACACATTTCACTGTTACCATATATCACTAAACGTTCAATAAATAGTAATAACTAGAACATCCAAAGTAAATAAGTACATATTTTAATAAAATAACAAAAACGCACTAACATTTTTTCATGTTCTTTGATAAATTACTAGGCATGGTAATTTTTTTACAGTAAATTTCAACATTCTTATTTATATGGTATTGTTAACACAAAATGTTGGTCGATTTAGTTAATATAGTTATTTATCATGTTCATGACAAATAAAACTTATGTATTTTGTTGTATAAGAATTTCACTTGACGATTAAACAAATTATTCTATGCGACACGCGAACACTCCCGATGCCTCTCGAATGAAGACTGCGCGTAAACTGTTATTTATTTTATTATTGTTTCATGATTATGTTATATATGAGAATATGAGTTATGTTATGATGAGTCAATCAGCTACATACCGCTTGCGATAATAATTAATTATGGTAGTTGCAGTGTTGCCACGTCCTGCCATAGTAAAAATATGTCAGTAATAAAATTTATTTGGCAGAAAAAAGCTATACTTATTTAAGAAACTAAGGTAAAGTCAGACACCATCAAGAAGATCTTTGCTACATCACGGAAGTTCACGGAACATAAAAATAATGAAAAAAAAAACATTACCTTCTGGCGTCTGAATGTAGTTGTAAAAAGATATAATTCTGGAGTGTGGAGAAATATGGGATAAACTTAAACACTTAAACACAAACTATTGAAAGAATATGTATTCTTTTAATAGTTATGAACGTTTCGTAAATATGCATTAAAAGATTAAAGTTTGCCAAGTAAACGAAGCGCGCATTCAATCTTGGTTTTACCTAATTACGTAAAACAATGCAAATAAAAAACAGTTAAAATGTATGGTTTTTATTTTATTTGTTATCGAGGGGACCTCAAAATCAGTCGGTGCGTTGGGCATCCACCACCTTAAACGCGCCACTGACAACATTTATGTAATTAGCTTACCCTATCGGGTGTGGTATAAAATGGTAGGTACTGATCTCGGGTGTGGAAAAATATGCGTTTAACACGTGTTAAAGAATATCTTATTTTCAATAGTCACGTATGCATTAAATTTTGTTACGTGTACATAACGTCCATTCAATATTTGCGGATAGTCGGTTAGCTTGGTTTTATGGCCACGCTACCACATCCCGTAGAGTTAGTTAGTTCCCATTAATTTTGTGTGCCCTGGGTTAACTCAATGTCTGCCATTCTTGGTAGTATTGACTTGCATGTCCCTGATAACTATCTTAGAAATCAGAAGCATCAGTTGTTTGTTCTCCCGAGGAGCAGAACTAACCATTGGTGATGCCAATTGGGAGGGCAATGACTCTGTTCAACCAAATCGCTTCGGATGTTGATATATTCCACCTACGTGAGATGAGAATAGGTGGACGTTGTTTTATAATTTTTTTTAATTAGTGTCAACTTAACTCATTCGATGTGCTTCCTTGCTTTATAATTTATATTTTTCATATAAATTTTTTTTTAATTTTTGTATGTTTTACTTTAATTTTTATACTGTATTTGTGATACTGCATAATATATTTATTTTTTCATGTTGTAAACGTCTTAAATTTATAATTTAATGCAATGTTCACGGTATGTAAAAAAAATTAAGTTTAAATTGCAAGCTAGGTTATTCAAAAATGGTAGATCTGGAAAAAAACATTAAGTTGGCAACACTGAGTAATGAGTATATAGATACCTACTATACCTACTCGCTGTACGTAGGTACATTCCGAACAACTGTTGACCAAGAGAAAGGATGACAATGTTATTTATCAAAACAATTATTATCTAATAATGAAACAAAACCACCACGTTGGGGTCATGTGCCAATCACTGTAGTTTAATCAGTGTATCCCAAACTGAGCAATTGCCTCCCTACAACACGCAAGTGATGAGTTTGTAATGCTAATAGGGCAGTAAGGGTCACTGGCCTGCTCAAAATTGGCAAAAAATACAAATCGATATCCGGGTTCCATGACAAAACAGAACAGTGACAAAACAGAACAACGATAAATATAACTATGACCTTACAGGAAAAATATAAATTTAATATTGAAATTGACCTATCTCTATTATGCTGATAGATTTTTAATAGCACAGATTTTCAATACGCCATAATGAATCAAATTATATACCTAATTTCTGCATTCCTAATCGCTAGAAAGCCTCAAATAAACGGGACTTTGCCGGCAAGCTTAGGATATCTCATCTTAATCAATATAATATGTTCAAAATGATTGGGTGACTAGGTACAACGAAATAATGACCTAACTTAACCTAACCTAAATAGATTCCACAAAAATTAATGTTTCATTTTTCCCCTGGCTGTTCTGTTTTGTCATTTTCTGTATTGTCAATGTTGTAGTTACTAAATTGTACGTAAAACATTTCACCGTGGCACAGTTCGGCGTGAGCTTTCTATCGGAAAGAGATGACCGTATACTATACGGTCTCCAATTTTATTAGATTCAATATAAACATTAATTCAATTTTCATAGCTGATTTTGGAAAAATTCATAAATTCAAGAATGAAAACCTAACCTTACAAATAATACAGTATATCGGCTATTTTCAAAATTTGATTGCTGCCGGCTTCCTGTAAGTAAAGTGTAAACCGACAAGAACCGTGTTTTATTTAGACATGCATTTTATGGCAGTACTATACGACCCAAAGAGATTGGACAGTCTTTAATATATGGGCATATACCTATTTCAGATACAACATTTCACGGAGATGCGTGCTATGGCGAACTGCATACGTACAAGTTTTCGGCCACGTAAAGTTGTAGGTATGTCATAAAATCTTATTTTACAAAAGAGCAGTTTGAAAAATAAATACCTACCTATTTCTTATCCATTTTTCTGATTGAATAATAATGTTTGTTGTGTATGGCTGAGCCTTAAGTACCTAGATGCTTTTAATATACTAAGTTAAAACCAGATCTCCTCCCTTGTTTCCAAGCGTAATGCATAATACCAGATAATTATTGCAATAGATTTTTTTTCACAAATATTTGGTTGTTTTGTCGCTTTGTGCATCACAACAACAATAGGATTAAAACTCGATTTTTATTAAATGTGTCAGATATGATTTTGTATCTAATGCAGTGTCCATTGAAAAGTCAACGGTACGCTCTTAATGATGATGTCAGCATCTGTCAGATGCGTAGCTCAGATCAAAACACGCTAGCGTCCTTATGGCACATAAAGTCGCCTTCGCATATACATTAAACAATCCAGGATGATCAGCGCTTCGGCCAATTGCTGGAGTATTGCCGACTTCCTGCACCAATTGTCCTCGGACAACGTAATGGGCACAAAAGAAGCAATTTTTAACCCTTGATAACGACGAATAATATCCCAAAACCAACACTTCGTCATTTTAGTTTTTAGATCTCACATATTATGATGTTTACTGTCATTGATAGGATAAACAAAGTTTTCTGTGGTAGCTCCTGATTCTCGTATTGTTGATATTTTTATGGTAACACAGTAAGGAAGTTATAATTTAAATAATATTTATTGAATCGGTAATTAACATAAATAAATAATCTTTGGTACCTACAACCTCTAAGCTTGACTTACGTCATGCGATAATTGACATGTTTAAGAATATTTCTTCTACGGGTCGACATTAAATTTAGTCTTGTGTTTATTTACTGGTATTTTAATTATTTTTCGTCAGAGTGCGATAAAATATAATATAATCAAAACAAAATTTGTATAGTATAGTGGTAGCGAGCCTATGGCACGCGTGTAACGTTTGGCGCGTATGGAAATTCCGCTGGCACGCGATAGAACTAGAGGTCGCTTGGGCTATACTTCAGTTGAGGCATGGTCTAAAAAGATCGTGGCTAGGCGATGCGCGGATTGTGCAAATGACGCGTGCCGAACGAAATATAATTTGTCATAAAAATTCAACTTGCGTCCTTTTAATGTTATGTTTATTATTATAGTCGTAATAATAATAGTATATTCATTGAGATATTTTCTTTTTCAAGTACATGCGGAACGTTTTTTAGTCATCTTTACATGATTTAAGAATATATTCCTCCGACGCCATCACAAAACAAATTGATGTCCTCACACCTCGACTGTCAGTCTCCAATTGGCGACGACCGCAAAAAACGACTCAAATGGAAAAGTACAAAACGTAAATTCAATAGAATTAAAATTAGTTATTTTGTATTCAAGACTTCTATTATAATGCATCGTTCGAAATATTATGTACCTAACCTAACATGAAAAGATTTCCGAAACACACAAATCAAAAAAATATAATATAGATATACCTACCTATGTATTTAGAAAAACATCTCGAGACATCTGAGATTTGAACGCTTGCTATGCGCGAGTGATTCAACTTACGATACATCAGTGAAACGGCAAATAATTTTTAACTATATGCGCGACGAAATTTTGGACTCGCTGGCATTCGGAGAGAGAACGTCGAGCTGGGAACACGTCAATTTGTTTCGTGATGGCGACGGGGGTATTAATTCTTAAATCGTGTAAAGATGACTAAAAACGTTACCCATTAACTTTAAAAAGAAAACATGTCAATAAATATATTATTATTGTTACTAATATAACAATAAAAAGAACATTAAATGGACGCATGTTGGATTTATATGACAAAATATATTTCGTTCGGCATAATCATTTGCACCCGCGACCTGCAATCCGTGCATCGCCTAGCCACGATCTTTTTAGACCGTGCCTCAACTGAGGTATAGCCTTATGTGTGTCATCCTTGCAGATATTTCCCAATATCTCAAAATTAGTTTATAAATGATTAACTTTTTTTGAAGCCGTATCATTAGTACCTTCAAATATCAATAATTTAATATTATATAATAATATAATTACAACAAATCATTAAATTTTATTTTTATTTATCTTTACGTTTATATTATGAAATATACAAAAAATCTGACAATATTGACATTTTAACCTGTGTAGAAACACGATGTCCGTCTTACTATGTAACTTGATCTAGTTGGCGATATTAAATAATTATTGGCAGTAAATAATATACTTATATTACTTAATTTGACTGTAATAAAACTAATTAAAAATCATTCCATAAATAAATCAAGTCACGGGCGGGTGCTTCAATATTTACGGTTATTTTATTCGCTATTTTTATTAGTTTATTATACAGACTTGTTATAGCGATTAATTACGTTTATATAAACTATTTAACAATTTATTCATAATAAATTAATAAAATATAAAATAGTAAAGTTTTGTTGATTATTTACCGCCAACTCTCGTATGTAGATGGGTAATGTTATCCTTAGGCATAAAGCCAATTGACGCAGCGAGTGCGGCGCTCGCGCAAAATTTCTACAAGTGGCGCGTAAATCATCAAAAATACAACGTAATCAAATACGCCAGCGCCCACTGGACTTAACGATGCCTTGCGCCCCGCCTGCCGCATGAGTCACCGTTTTTCGCTTCTCGGCGATACGATTTAATGAAAATACAAAGAAGTCCATTCATTGAACACGGCTACCAAAATTACGCTGCTCGAGGCGTCTTCGATCGACGGGCGAAAAGCAATTATTTAATTACAGAGAAGTCATTGTTCCATGTCCTATATTTCGCTGGTTGAATAATGTCGTCGTAAATATTAATGACAAGCCCCGAAATAATATAATATTTTTATTGCTTTGTTATGAGAGACACTGTAAAAATAATTATTTTGTGCTGCTTGGGCCGCTTATTACATAGGTGAAGGGTAATGCGCGGGAAGAGACGTGTGATTATGGTTATGAATAAACACTGCATTCGCCGACTTCGCCCGCTAGACGCGTTCTATGAGCACTATCGCTTAAGGCTATACTTCTGTTCTGTTTATTGTTCTATTAGTAACAATAATAATATATTCATACACATGTTATCTTTTTAAAGTAAATGGGTAACGTTTTTAGTCATCTTTACACGATTTAGGAATTAATACCCCATCCCATCACGAAACGAATTGACGTGTTCCCAGCTCAACGTTCTCTCTCCGAATGGCAGCGAGTCCAAAATTTCGTCGCGCCTATAGTTGAAAATTATTTGCCGTTTCACTGATGTATCGCCTTAAGGCTATACTTTAGTTGAGGTATGGTCTAAAAATATCGTGACTAGGCGATGCGCGGATTGTGCAAATGACGCGAGCCGAACGAAATATAATTTGTCATAAAAATTCAATATTCGTCCTTTTAATGTTATGTTTATTATTGTAATCGTAATAATAGTATATTCATTGACATGTTTTCTTTTTCAAGTACATGCGGAACGTTCTTTAGTCATCTTTACACGATTTAAGAATATATTTCTCCGACGCCATCACAAAACGAAGTGACTTGCTCACACCTCGACTGTTAGTCTCCGATTGGCAACGACTGCGAAATTTCGTTCCACATACTGTTGAAAATTATTTGCCGTTTCACTTATGTACGCTCTTAAATTATGAGTACAAACTGGACAGAATTTTCAATACCAAGATTAAACAAAAATAAGTGAATTTTTTGAAGACATTTTAAAATAATTTAGTAGGTACCTACCTACTTAATTACCTACCTATTTTTTATTCAACGAAAAAATAGAGAATTTAACATTATTAATTATTGAACAGTATAACACATTTTGATAAACGATTGTACTAGTTAATTTCGTCGTAATTAGTGTTGTATTTTTTTAAACATTTTTTCTGGTACCTAAGTAGATGTTTCTAGGGTGTTTTCAAATTATGTATGTTATAATAATTTATTTATATGAACGAATATTATTTATAATTGCTTAATAAATTCAAGATGTTTACAATATGAAAGGCAAATTAAAAAATAATTACAAGATAAAAAGAACTTTTTATATACCTACCACGTTTTTAAATTTTCGGTTGAATCATATAAACTTGACAATTCTATGTTTTAATAATTTAGGACAAATAAGGCAATTGTCAACAAATCATTTTTTTGCTATTTTGCAACAAACAAAAAAATATAGAATAGCTACTGAAATGTCATATTGATTTCCATAGTAACGCACGTATATATTAATAATTTAGTTGCTAGCAACCAATAATAGTGGATTGGATTACGGATTTCTTCCGAAATAACTGTTCATACAAAACAGAATTAACTGAAAACGAATTCAATTCTACTTAAAGATGGCTAAAAGTATTAAAAGAATGCATTGGCATCGTGTTTTGTTATATTCTAAAAGTTTCAAATGTCTAGCTAGTCGGGAAGATTTGTACTGGATAAACAACCACCGGACAAACAAGAATACGAGCTAAGAAAAATGTGGTGAAATTGGAAAATAGGCACTTATAAACAAAACAAGGGAACAATACTCTTTTAGTAGGTAGCAGTTTCTTGATTGATGATTTAGTAATAAATTCGTGAACGTGTCATTTTTTTGAAATAACCACTTTCCTCATTTAACTAATAATCACCATGTCTTTTAAAAACCTTATTAGAACCCTTATTCGAGATTCCAACATATTCAATTGAAATTGAGCGGAATTCCGGGATTGTATGCCCTGATTCAGTTCCCAATTTACAGACCTACATCCAATGGTAGACGAATCTGACAAAAACAGACAGAAAAGAGAAAAACTGAAAATAAAAAACCGAAACGTTTTGAAATTAACTGTATCGAACTGAAATGCGAGCGAGAAATTAATGTAAGCACTGCAGAATCGATTAACTTATGTATTTAACATTTTTATTTATTGTTAATAACTTGTGTCCCGGATATTGGCCGAAGTATGGCAGGAAATTTCGAATGATTTTGTCATTTTGACATGCCAATTTTAACGCGATAAATAATACTCACATTAAATATTTTGCTAATGCGAAATTGTGTTTAAATCATTATTGATTCGAGATCATGAGACTCATTTTAAAACCGCAGTCCCACGTTGGAGGTTCAATAGTCGTAGGTAATAATAACATATTTACCTACCTGCCAATACGTCGAATTGTTTTTGGTACGGTCAGCACACTCTTCTATACCTCTATGACCAGCACAGCAATACGCTTCGATTTAGAAGTGTAATAATGGTCAGTGAGATTTTATATTATAGTCCGACAATTTAAACGTTAAGAGCGTACTTCATGTGTGCTACGTGCGACGAAATTTCTAACTCGTCGCCTGGACTCTCCAATCGGAGACCGACAGACGAGATGTGCGCGTTTGTTTTGTCATGGCGTCGGATGAAAATATTCTTAAATCGTGTAAAGATGACTAAAAAACTTTACGTATGTACTTACAAAAACAAAACATGTCAATGAATATACTATTATTATTAGTAATATAACAATAAACATAACGTTGGATTTTTATGACAGATTATATTTCGTTCGGCACGCGTCATTTGCACATTGAAGTTATAAGCCCTCCACCAAAACCCGCCCCGTACCACCCTCGGTCTTAATCGAGAGTATCACGGGACCCTTCAATTGGTGATGTGAAGCATCTAAAAATTGGCCTGGGAGTGTCCTGGGAGAAAATGCCCAAGACTTAGGTTGCTACGCTCAGAGTGAGCTCTGACTGAGTTTACTCTAATGCAAAGTGCCGGGGAGAGAAAAAGTACATGGAAATTACTAAAAAGAAAATGAAGTTACGTTGATTATTAAATCCGCGCATCGCCTAGCCACGATCTTTTTAGACCATGCCTCAACTGAAGTATAGCCTTAACTATGTGATGTTCGGTTGTTTTCAGCCAGTACAGGAGCGACTAAGAAAGGAATACCCCGTATTACACGTAGCAAAAGTTACTTTCAATATGAATAATTAATTAACTACTGTAAACAACAACAAGATCTCGGCGATAACAGAAGTCGCTGTAGTCGCGTGTAGAAGATTTCCCGATTCGGGACTGGTGAAAATAATTGAAATTCTCTATATTTTCATGTAGTCTTTTACTTATGACCAAAATCACCAAATATTTTACAATTGTAATAAGTAATTATAGTGGATATGAAATTAAAAATAAATTATAATATTTTTTATGTATGTTCCTATCCCATAATCCCGATTTTTTTTATTTCCATATTTTTTTTAAATCCAGGAGTTTCAAACTTTATAGCCAAGTAATTTGCGATCCCCGACGTATTAGCACAAATGAAACACGTTAAAAATAATCATGAATCAATGAAATTGTTTGTGGAACTCTTAATAAAATTATTCACTTCACTAGTCTCTTAAAACTGATAAAAATACGATATTAAAAAATGCATCAGTCAATATTTTATTTTCAGTTTACTAGTTTTTGGGAGCCCTTTACAAAACAAATTGCGATCCCCCAGGGGTTGTGACTCGTAGACCATGGGCCTCTTACATAACGTAATTTGATGAAAAAAAATATAATGTCTATAATAGGTACCTACTTAAAATAAAATATAACAATTTAAAATGTATTTAATTTTGAAAAACACATATTATAACCAATAGAAAAAAGTCTTTTTGAAAAAAGTAAGCCACCCGGCTGGAATTAAATCAGCATCTCTTGGGTTTACGCCCCGCCCCGTCCGCGCATTATCCTCTATGCTACGAGGCGACATACTAATTGCGACAAATTTAACTATTGGCCTTTTTAATACCTGCTCATCGGCGCTCTTCTAAATCAAGCTTCTTTGGCAATCGGTTTTTGTTTATTAAATCAAAGTAGGTATCTACTACTTCAATTACTAACCGACGTCACGGATTTCTACAATATATTTGTGATGTAACTTACTTGAACTTAATTAATTAAAACTTGAATAATTTTTAATTAACTATTTCTTTTATTCAACGAATAATTCACAAGATTTTTTAGAAGAGCGCTATATATCATTTACATGTATATCAATGTAAAATTTATTAAACAATACGTTTTGCGAATAAAATAACAATTTATGAAACTATTTTATGACATCCTATAGGTTAGTTATTGTACCTCTATCATAAATGTTGACGAAACATTATTATTATAAATCCTACAACGGTTTTGAAATAAAGTTCTTGGTAATTTTACTAATTCCGTGTTGTCGTTGACATCAGCTGTTTAAGCATAAAATAAAACCATATTCGGAATGATGTAAAGATAACTAAGGTTAAAGGTAACTGTATAAATAAACTATATAATTAATTGAATAAGTATATTATACAATATTTAATAAACTGTATTAAGTAATCAGTAATCACATTATTGATTGAATAATAATATCTACATAAGCAAGGTTTTTTTATAGCCTTGCCTTGCTTTTCGTACAAGGTGGTTGTTAGTAATTTTGAACAATCACAAACACCTAGGCTTTAAGAATTTAAGAAAGCTTTATATAAATATATTAAGTCCTCACTAGGTTGAACCCAGAGCTCCCGGATGGAAGGCCAACGCCTTACGCACTACACCACGAGAACCGCATACGTAAGCAAGGTTGTAGATGTAGATGTGCTTAAATACAGTTAATTGATTGAGCCGATGTATAATATGAATATGTTTCGTTAACTAGTAAGTCTAATCAAATCACTCTAAGCACAATCGCACATTGAAAATTGGCTCGACTGGAACATAGTCATAAATCAAAACTGGACGCAACATGCAACTTCATTCTGTGCGCATATGCGAGGCCATGCCGGGACAGTGACTTCACACGGCAAGCCAAAATGAATGACGAAGTGTGACATTTTGGGATTATGAAATGTGTTGTATGCGACACTAGCTGTTTTTTTCAAACCAGATGATTTTCAATGTGCGACTGGGCTATGATTTTTAAACTTAAACATTGACATCATTAGGCCCTTGCTCTGGGTCCGAATACTCGTTGAAAAACTACACATGAATTTTCCATATTTGCAATTCGATTCCGAGACCCAATACTTTATAAAAATGCACTTTACAAATTGTCCATCGCGGGTGCTTAAACGAAGTAATTAAATAACATCAGGGAAACAATAATTTATTCATTTAGTTTTGGAAGAAATAGAATAGGTAGATGTGTGAAAAAAATCAACTCACATTGCTCCTGACTTTCCTCAGTAAACCAGTTCCGAGTGGGATATCTGGACTTTTGAGACTGGTCCTCCTGTTGAGATTAACGCTGTTGTACCTCCTGAAGTAGCTGTCCCGCGACGGAAGTCCAAGATTCTGGACTCCCGTATAACCCAAACTATGAAACCTTTGCGGCCTTACATCGTCACTTGCGTTTTCTCGAATAGTCTTTTGTCTGTACACTAAGTTAATTTCAGGATCCGCTTCGAACGATGTATTCTGCCTCTCGTCGATTTTGTCGCAGACTCTTTCCGTTTGCTTGTTCGCCGGAGTGTCGATACGTCCAGCAGACGAAGATCTGACGGTCAGTCTAAAGCTCCTGTTGATGCTGGCGAAGAATCCCGCCTTTTGCTTGAATTCCACATTGTCAATTCCTCGATCCATTCTTGATCTCTCGTAAGTCTACGAGAACAATTATTTTCGTGATATTATTATCAGTCCCACATTTGTGGCCGCGGTTTCGCGAATCAAGATTGAAAACTCTTTTTTTTTTATCTGCCGCAATTATATCGATATAATGAGCTGAAAATTGAGCGTTTTTTACACTGTTCTGATTCGCGGTTGTTATATTTTCAAACGTCAAATTACTGTAGTTCACCAAATTGCCACACACAACTAGACGTTGTTAAACACATTCACAATACACGTTAATTGCAAATCTAAACAAATATATTCCGTACATTTTGCTATGAGTATCTACGCAGTGTTGCCATCTACTGATATTATGGCCAAAAACAGAAATAAAAATGTTTTTATTATTACCCAATGATTATTTTACAAAAAAACAATTTTTTAATTAACCACTAATTTATTGCTGATACTGTATCTGGTTACATATAAATTGTACGTAAAACATTTCACCGTGGCACAGTTCGCCGTCAGTTTTCTTATCGGAAAGAGATGACCGTATACTACATGGTCTCCAATTTTATTAGATTCAATATGAACATTAATTTAATTTTCATAGCTGATTTTGGCAAAATTTATGAATTCATGAATGAAAACCTAACCTAATTTGACAAATAATCAGTGGCAAAGGCTCCATAGTAGAAGAGTAGTAAGAAAAATAGGTAGAAAGTATTTAAATTTCAATACTTAAATAAAAAAATGTGCAGGAACCAATTGCATATAATATCGTCAGAATAATAATTAATATTTAAAAAAAAAAAAAAATGAGAACCATCTATCGTCAGAATAATGTAGAATAAAGAAATAATAAGTGACAAACCACTATGTTTATATCAATTTTCCGAGCTTATCGTATGAACTGCGTTCCAAGGGCATCGGAGCAGTCTGCTTTTATTCATACAAATCTATAGGCTTATAAGGCAAAGCTTATATATTTAGTGTCGAGGACTGTCGGATTGGCGCTTTATTCAAATAATACTTAATAATGCCATAATTTAAAAAAAATCTATTTGTTCAATCACGTCATATATAAAGATAGAATATTTTTAAAAATAATTAATAATTTTTTCTCGTGATTATTATTTATCATTTATTTTAATTCAGTCATAGAACATTTATAAGTATATTATTTTTTTGTTTAATTGTTTGTCATATTGGGCTGTTGATAATATTTAACGATGATATATTTTTAGGCGTATGTTACGTGTAGGTATAGGAAAATACATAATTTATATTCATTGCTCAATTCTATATCGTCAATAAGCTATTGAAATTTAATCGATTTAGTGTGTACCTATTCATCCGTAGTAATATCGTATTATCGTCTTATTTCCCGTGAGTATACCTGACAAGTGTGCTCTTATTCTTTGATCTTCACAGCCTAACTCTCTCCAAAAGTCACCCTTCGCCACTGCAAATAAACCAGTGTATCGGCTATTTTCAAAATCTGTTTGCTACTGGCTTCCTGTAAAGTGTAAACACTGTAAACCGACAACAACCGTGTTTTATTTAAACATGAATTTTATGTCAGTAGGTACTATAACGACCCAAAGAAGTTGGACGGTTTTTAATTTGGTAATAATGGTCATATATTTCCGAACAAGATTTCACGGTGAAATGTGATACGGCGAACTGCGTACGTACCGTTTCCGGAAACGATTTTAACTAAGAACATAGAGTTCGAAGAACATGGGTAAACTTGAGGGCAACAAAATTTCACATTGTGGAAGTGACAAGATGCTGCTACCTTAAAGAACGGAACACAAAATTGGTTTACCACACCGGGTGTGGTAGTAGTTTTGAAGCAGGGCTCACTTAATAAATTACTTTTGGCCATAAAACCAAGGGGCAAAAAAACGCGTCGACTATCCTCAAATATTGAATACGCGTTATGACTAGATGAATTTTAATGCATATTACGTATAAGACAGATGCAGATATTGAAAAAAACATAGTATACAATATTATTCTTTAACACGTGTTTAAGTTTATCCCATATTTTTTCATATTTGAAATCTGTACCCTGTCCATACCAGGTACCACAAAAATACCTTAACCACTGCTATTAAAAATGATGGTTCTTGTCGGTTTATAGGAAGCCGATATACGTATAACTGGATTATTTGTTAGGTTAGGTTAGGTTAGGTTAGGTTTTCATTCTAGAATAATTCATGTTTACAAAAATCGGCTACGAAAATTAGAGCGCTTCCCGCCTGGCTTCCTGTAAACAGATTTTGTTCCAAAATTATTTTGTAAAATAGTTTATTTAATATTTATTGGAAAATAAAAAAAACATTTCAGTCATCTGACAACATTGTCCACGCATATCCATACTAGTGTAGGTACACATCCGCTCAAACGTGGTTTGTTTTGTTGAATTTTGATAGCGTATCTATGAATACATTTATGGCGAGTAGTAAGTAGCTAACTAATTATTTCAAAAGATTACATTATTGTTTTTAAAGGTCAAAGTCATGACATGATAGTAGCCAACTTCCAGGATGAAATAGGTACTTATGTATATTTTATTATAAAATTGGTCTGGCATCGACTTTTACATAACATAACACACTGTAGGTATTTAATGATAATGCAAAGGTGCACGGTGTGTACATTTATATTATATCCCCAAGTAGAGTATCCTCCACGTCACCTTGCCACTGTACACAGTGACAAGGATTTGTGTGTATACGCAACCGTATAATTGTATTAGTAAAAACCAGGCACTTGATTGCTTTACTAACATTTTAATTCGAAAAAATCTATTCTAAATGGCAAGGTTAGGTGGAGGATACTCTAATTGTCCGGAAGTCAAAGCTGGGATTTAACGAATTGAACGTCTGACTAAAATAATATTCTAGTGACATCCTACATTCTACAATCATAAGCCGGCTCGGATATTAAAACTCGTCTCGTCCGCAACGTGTCGAATACGTCGATGTGACATCATCGTTATTCACAAAACATACGTTGCCAAATGGAGCTCTGCAGATTGGTCGAATGCGACTTTTTAGTTTTTTTTATAAAATCTAGTGCTACTATCAACAAATCGCATGTGAGTCGAAGACGCCAGAACGCATACGCACACCTACAAATTGGTCATTCCTATACCGGCTCGCCGGTAACCCCATCCAAAATATATATGCGTTTCGACAGGTTACGCACGACTGTCGCTAGGTAGATAGATGTACGCGGTCTTCATATGCAACATTGGAGCGACGTTCCTAGAAGGTTTGATTTATGGCAGACGTTATGTTGTTGTTGCTGATGGCTTGTACGTTTATATGTTGCCAGTATTTTACTTATATTTTTTTTAATATGGGTGGCGAGGTTTATATAGCATTTTATATTATTCGTAATCAGCAAATAATAATTAAGTTGGTCAATTTCTTACCGTCTTCCATTTTGAAAAGAGCTGTCAAAATAGTGACCACATGTTGCCATATTTACCGAAATTTCAGTAGATGTAACTACTGATTTCTTTTATATAGGATTAAAGATCACATTTAGATGAAAAATAAAATACTTAAGCAATTAACCAAATTGTCATCAAGTAAAACCGTTTACTTTTATACGCTCTTCACTCTAGTCATATAGTATAGATATATACAATTATTAACAAGTAAGTAGGTGTGGATATAGGATGGGGAAACGTTGCTGGCATTCGATAGTTCAAAGAGTCCGTGATCTCCAACAGATGTAATTACAATATTCCAACTTTTTCAAAGTGATTTTGAAACTCACATTTCAAAAGCACAAACTAGAAACTAGGGGTCAAGACGACCTATAGGTACCATGGATGGATAACCGTTTATTTAAATGTCGGTCATACTGTATATATAATAAAAAACAAAGGTTTATTGAAGATTTACCAAAAAAAATTAAGGTTAGGATGCACTACTACGTTTAATAGTTTAACAAGATATTTGCTGTTGTCCGACTGATGCCAATTTATTTTTTCGTGGTTTATAATTGCAAGCTTTTTTATCTATATACCTTACCTACGCCGATGACGCTTGTCTTATACGACAACTCATTCAAGTGCATTCAAGAGACAATGGACAGGTTGCATGACAACTCATCTCGCGTTGATTTGAAAATCAACGCGAAGAAAACCAACGTTGTGTAATAGCACCAGTCCTGATCCAGATTTCCCACTGATTAGCGACGGACAAAACATCGAGAGCATCGACAGCTTCAAGTACCTGGGGGTACACATTTTGTATAAAAAGCTCGCTATCCGAACGGGAATGGCTGGAGCAACATTCAGCTCGATGCGGAGTGCCTGGGACTCACGATTGTACTCGGTCAAAACCAAATTCCGCCTATTCGACGCTTGCATTCTGATGGTGCTGCTTTACGGTAGCGAATCATGGCACCTTACGAAGGCTCAGAGCAACCGTATACTGAGCTCCGAAAACAGATGTTTGCGACGGATACTGGGTGTGCGGTGGTATGACTTTTAGTGCAACGAGGAGATAAGGGAACGCACCAAGCAGCCTCTCATTACGCTGAGAGTGAAGAGGCGACGTTGTACCTGGCTCAGCCACGTGCTGCGGATGCAAGAAGAGAACCTCAACCTGGCTTGTCTGTATGCATATTGCATTTGGATAGGACACACATAACTTAGTGGTTAGAGCACATGGGCGCGAATCTAGAGACGTGGGGTTGAATTCCGCAGGGTGTCAAATTTTTATTATTATTAGAGGAAAAGGTGGTATCATGGCCCTTCTGCTACTAAATTGGCCCCCCTAAGATTTTCGTATTTCTGATAATGCCATAGCATGACTGCGGTGTATCATGACATATCGTTCTCCTATGTACCACGAGTCTAGGAAATCACGATTACTCAGCGTGAAGCGTACGCGTCGTCAGTGTCGGGCATTCTTGTCACAACGTGTGAAGTGAAAGTTTATCGTCCTGCAAAAAAAAATATTTTCTCAGAACTTTTTTGGATTCAGAGACTTTTGAAGTGATTTTGTTTACATCGAAGGAACGTGAAATCAATATTTTCAAGTAAGTTCGCTCAGTCTTCAATATTTTAAATTATAATTCAAAAAATACCGTGATAGTGTTTGTTGATATATTGCCCCCCCCCCCCCCCACGGTGGTATGTAATTTGGCACCGGGGGCCATATTACAACCATTTTACCTCGAGTAAAAACTATTATTTTTATAATTTTACAGGCATTCCGCGAATGAATCTTTCTGCGAGAAACAAGCATAATCTAAAATTATGGAGCGAGGAGAATGTGATGAGTGCAATAGTTGCAGTGCGGGAGAGATGGGCTACAACAAAAGCGGTGAAGGAGTTTGGAGTACCAAGAACGACATTGCCGAGCTATTTGGTAAGGCATATATTCAATGTGAAACAGCAAGCATAGCTGTTAATGGATTCAAGTTATCTGGTACAGGTATATCCATTCGACAGAAATATATTTAATAATGCTGATTTGATCGTAGCAGAGGATGAAGCTACTGAACCTACAGTATCTGAATCCATCTTAACTCCAAATGTTCTTGATCAGCAAAATTCCGTCAATGACTGCAGAAACCCTTCGCTCTCCACAGTCATCTGAGAGCCCTCTTGTACTGCCTGAAAATATTGTGCCAGTTCCACAGCCTAAAAAGAAGAATTCAAACAGGGGACGTAAGGCATCGTCGGCTGCTTTCATGACCGGGTCGCTGTACAAAGCTGGCTTAGAAGATTCTATGAAAAAAGCTGAACTTAAGCAATCAGTAATGGAAGAAGCTGGGCCTAGCCATGGGAGGGTTAGCCGAGGCCGTGGTGGTGGTGGTCGTGGTTATGCTAGAGGCAGGGGAGCTAACAATATAGCAAAACGACGTCGCATGAGTTCTGACTCAGAAACAACGGAAGAACCAGGGCCTCTGAGCTCTGCCTCGGATATATCCGATATGGAAACTCCTGGTGTCCCTCTTGAAGATGCAGATGCGATATGCATGTTTTGCAGGGAACCTTATTCCATGGACCGACATGGTGAAATTTGGATTCAATGTCTTATTTGTCACTTATAGGCACACAGAGAATGCACATCGTGCGAAAAAAATGAATATGTGTGATTTTTGTTTAAAAACCTAATTAAAAATGAGAAGATTACAAATTGTTTGTGTGATTCTGTAATATTTAATGCTTAGTTACTAGTCTATACTGTCATCGACAAAAATATTTTGTAAATTTCGATGGGGGCCATATTACCCTCACATTTTTCAAAAATAGGAAAACTTAGTTTTTTAGAAATACGTGTTTATTATAATTCAATTGTTTTATTTTTGGTTCCACTTTTTAGCAGACACAAACTTAATATTTTATCTTCACTTTAAGCAAAAATTTAGAGCAGTTAGAATAAAAACTCGTATTTTATGAAGAAAAAACAAACTGGGGGGCCACAATACCACCTCTTCATCTATTTAATTTTCGTCCTAAAATACAATGAAAATATCATATTTGACACGTTTTTGCAACACTGCCGTGTGATAAATAACCTAACTTTTTTAAATAATGAAAATTACGAATAAACCCTGTTTTAAAACTTTTAATTTTTTTAACATTTGTATACTTACATATTATAATACCTACCTATTTTTAACCGGAGCGGAGAACTCAAAAAAGGTCCGCTTCAACCCTCTGGGGTAATGAGGTCCATTGATAAATAAAGTAAATTCTCCAATAATGTCACAATGTTGTAATGTTTTACTAACCATATTAAATAAATATTTTTTATTAAAAAAATGTGATCATCTTTTGACTACAAAGTTCGAACATTTCCTCATAATATCAAAGGTTCGCCACTCCAGCTGATACACTATCGAAAGGAAAATAATGGAACACGGTTAACAATGTACAGTTTGCTAGCCATACCTACTAAGATTGTATTGACCTGGGCGAGCACTTAGGCCCGTTTCAGACGGGACACCGGTGTCGCGCTCGATATAATATAGGAGGCCTTTGTATTCGAATAAACGGGCCTTTGTATTATCCCAAAGCTAATGAGTCAACCCCTAATTTCGCGTAATAAATTAGCACATAAAACTGGCTGCGGTAATAAAAACAAGTGTATCGGCGGCTTGAGAATGTAACGGCCGACGGAAAAGTGTACCGGACACGCGTTGACTCATTAGCTCTGGGGCGTTCATAAACATAATACAAAGTCTTCTTTATTCGAATACAAATGCCTCCTTATTATATACGAGCGCGACACCGGTGTCCCGTCTGAATCGGGCCTAATATTACAAAGGTGATTATGATTATTTATAAGGTCCGTCTAAAGTCGAATTGTTGCAAGTCCATAATAAAATAGGCGACACTATGAAGTCATATTGAGAGTAATTATTACAGTCATTAGAACACGATAACCAAGGATGTTCAGGGTTTATGTTATGTTATCAACGGTGGCCGCGCGGCATAAGCGTTGGACTATAAAGCCGTAGGTCCCAGGTTCGAATCCTGGGTCTGGCAAGTACACATATTGTTTTTCAATTTGTGTGTGTCAGGGTATGGACCTAATAGGTTGAGCAAGTGGCTGACATCCATTTCTCGTAAAAAACAAAATCTGTCAATACAAACCTCCACTCTGTGGAGGCCCATATGATCCTATTAGGATCGGACATGGTCAAAAGAAGAAAGAAAAGAATTACATTGTATTATGTATGACTCATCAAGTCTTAAAACCCGCTCTGGAAATTTTGCAAATCCACTTTGGATATTTTTAAAACCCCCTTTTTGATAGTTTCTTACGCCAATTAGGAAAATATCTACATGTAACTAACTAGCTTGACACAATCCGAATTAATCCGTGTAAATGAATGTCTTTAGAAGTGTTGCCAACTATACTATAATTAATATAGTATTGCATATCGCTCATGAGAAAACAATACCTCGTATGCCACATAACAAAACACGAGATGAAGAAAACTCTCTATAGTCACTATGAATGCATAAAAATTCTTCATTTTTTGTATTACAATAATAATTACACTATTAAGATTAATAATAGAATACGAAAAATATGTGATAAATTTGATGGAATCATAGAGATTATATAAATTTTTTTCATCTCATGTACAAATAGTGTCATGTCCACAGAACAGATAATAAATAGAATACCGATAGGCTATATTCAATACGCCGCATCTTGATGCAGGGTTTTGAATGTGTGAGTGTCCTACGAAAATGAAGCACGCATTATGCACGTGCATAATAATATGTGTAATACACAAACATTAAATGAGCGTAAATGCATAACCCGAGAGCAGTTTTCAGTATTCGACGTAAAACGTATTCTTAACACGTGTGTAAGTTTAACCCGGATTCTTCCTTACTCGAGTCGGTTACCTGCTATCGCCGTACCCGTTATGTATTTCAGTTCCCATTATTTCTGAGTTCCCTGGTCATGTAGCATAAGAGGTATTGTTTTCTCATGAGCGATATGACTCATGAGTCATGACATACATTATTTACGTGTACCTACTGTAGTTTTAATGTATATGTAAAATAAATAGTAAGTTTTCATTTCATTTTAAGGTTTTGAACATAACACACCACGCTGTCTAGACGGGTAGATACAAAACGTCCCCAAGGTAGACCTAGAGGCCACTGGATCGATGTAATGATAAAGTTCTGCGGAAGTACGTGGCAACGCAATGCACAGGCCCGAGAGAAGTGGAATCAGCTTGGAGAAGCTTTCATCCAGCAGTGGATAGATTCAGTCTGATGGAATCAGCTCGGAGAGGCCTTCATCCAGCAGTGGATAGATTCAGGCTGATAATGAAATGATAAGTACTTAAGTAATAATTAATATACCCATTTATCATAAAATGTACTAATTTTGTGCAAACATAAATGAGTCGAATAGTCATAACTCACATTTTGCAATTATGTCATTTTTGAGTTAAATAAACCATGTGATTCTAAAGACATTAATATATATAAAGAAACTATGTAGTTGGGTATCTAAAGTCACTTAAAACATAAACCATATGAAAAGCGTTGACAAGTTGACTGTTGGCGTCATAACTCACATTAATTTTTCAATGAATAATGTGAGTTCTGTCATCACGGCCTTTCTAACCAATCATGGAGCTCTATTTCTCATAGTGTGTTGAGTGTCTGCAACATAAGAGTAATAAAGTAATAAAATTTAATTATTATTAATTATTATTAATTTATTAATAAATTAATTAATTAATAATATTATTAATTTTAAAAAGATAATGTAAATCGACTCATTAACTCATTAATATTCAAGGGAGTTCAATACTTTTCTTCTAATTACTAAAACAGTGCTCTGGTGGTTTTTTGCGATTATTTGAAATAACTTGATTTTTTTAAATTTGTGAGTTATGACACTAAGTAACTCAAATATATACAAATATTGCCCTCCGTTGTAAGCAGGTAGTCAGTAATTATTTTAATATACGATGATACATAATATATTAATACAAAAACTTGCTGGATAAACGAACTCATCGAGTTCGGTGGATGTACGTGGCAGCAAATAACTTGGGGCCGAGAAGAGTGGAGGGAGCTAGTGGAGGCCTTAATCCAATAGTAGATCGACTCCGGGTATTTATGATATTACATATTATATAGATAGATGTTGCTAAGTTAAAACAGCGTGTTGAGTGAAAATGAGTTATTTCTGAGGCTTGATCGGTAGTTTAGAAGTTCATGTTCAACTTCCCAAAAGTGTAAGTAATAATTAATAATATAGTAATAAGTAATAATTTTATAGTAAGTAGTCTAAACCAGTAGTTTTCATGTGCGGCAACCAGCGCTTTACAGAAAAATATTTCAAAATTTTATTTATAAAATTATGAAATTTGTTGAATGTACATGACTTGTCTTAAATTTCTTTCCTTTCTGAGAATAAAGTCAATTGAAAGAATTGGCAACAATTGCTTTATTAATATTGTCGATTTTTCCTACTAATGTATACTGTGAAAGATCATTCAGTGTAATGCACTTCATAAAAAACAAATATCGAAGCCAGTTGACAGATGTAAACTTAGAAGCAGCCATGTGGCTCGCTTTGGAGAATAGGAGTACCTGTTGAGGAATTTCCATTGGCATTATTTTTAAATAATTAGATATGTACTAAATAAAATGTTAAAATATCTTTCATTAAATGGACTTGTCTATAAATAAATTGATCACAACAAAAGTGAAATTTGGTGCGGCCACCAGACGTCTCCATAGAACTGTCAATGTCAATTGTGCGGCCACAGTTAAATTTCACGTGATAACCACTGGTCTAGACAGTGAACAATATTTATGACGAAACCTATTATTTTTTGAGACTTAGGTACGCCTTATTTATTACTGTAGTATAAATAACCTTAAAAAATGTTACATTGTACCAATTTTAGTTGCGCAATGTATCACTTGAAACTTTTTTTATATAAACCAAGAGATAAATTAATACATTTATAAATTAATAACAATTTACAATAAACTGGCGATGTTTCATAATAATTTTATTGGACTTTATCGCGTGATTAAATTTAATCAAAGCATCTAGGTAACTAAATGTGGCGTGGAAAGTTTTATATAGTCCAGTGGTTTCCAAACTTTATGTTACTACACCTCCCTTTAAAAAAAATCTAATCTGTGCGCCTCCCCCCCCCTTTATTTCATTAATAATAATAGACATCTTTTTAAATAGTTAAAAATATACAAATACAAAAAAGGAAATAAGCAAGGTTGTTATAATTTAAATTAATTTGGTTTTCATGCGATGAATGTGCTTGTTAGGACAAAGTGCTCTTTTTCTACTAAACGGGATCGATATTTGGATTTCATTGCAGCTAATGCAGAAAATCTCGTTTCGCATAAATATGATGTTACGAATGTTAGCAGTACCTACTTTACATACAACTTGCATTGCTTTTCTTGACAAAGTATTATATTATTCTTCAATTAGATTCAACCAAAATTATTGATCTAGGGTTTTTGTTTCAATGAATTATAGCATGATAATTCTACCAATTTTCCTTTTCAATCCAAATTCATCATCGTTCATTGACAAATGGAATCTATCATGGTCCAGACACCCCGAAGCGGGCCCCCAGGCCAGGATCTTTGGCGGGCCCACCTACCTATCGCTGAGGTTAAGGGCAGTGTGGTGCTCTAACGTAGTGTTTCCTAAATTATACACGGGAGTAATCATTTAAGTACATATAGCAATCATCATAGGTATCACATCAAATTGCAATTCACAACTACTTATTTAAAATATTTAATAACCCTGAAACAAAGTAGCGCCGCCGGCGACTTTTATTAAACTATTAGATTAAATTTGTGATGTCTGTTATGCCCCAGGCTCTTTATAAACTATGTATTTGCAAACTGCAAACACGTGGCTACATTTGTGTTAAACTTTTCGCGCCTCCCTTCGCAACACTCGCGCCTCCCAGTTTCGAAATCGCTGCGATAGTCTATGCGTAGACTACATTATATCAAAGGTCACCTAATTAATTAATATTTATTATTTTTTTGGATAAATAAATGTAATTTGCATACATACGGTTCGATAAACAAAATAATGATATCACTACTAACTGATGAGAGGAATATAAATCTACGGAAACGTACCGTGCGTACTAAAAGGAAGTTACACAGAGTTGTATAGCTTCGAGACACATTTACGCATAATTAATTCCAACGAATAAGAGCGGAATGCACAATCTAAGATTTCGTTCCTAAGGATAAGTCGCCGAAAAGGATGACTTAACTATAGACAATCCTGAGTATAGAGTTAAGGAATCCTTAACCATCGACTACTTTTGTTATGAACACGCCCCCTTCTGTATTACCATTTACCACTGACAGCTGCTGTCAAAATAAATTCGCATGTCTATAACACAGTCCATACACTCAAATTCATTTGACAATGTATCTCAATATGGATATTGATAGTGTTAATTCGTTTGGCATGTACTTGCAGAATATTATTTTATTTTTATACGCCAGCCCGCAGAAATACAAAATACCAGATGAAGAATGACACTTGATGCTAGTGTTACCATGTTAAAAAAAAACTTGTGGTGCCTGTGGAATCACGTATAATGACTTATAACGGAAACATAAGAGTATTATAATTAAATATTAATATATATTTATAGTTATTGCATTTATAAAATGCAGTTCTCATATTTTTGTCATCGTTTAACGATTATAAAATAATTTACCTAATTTACCTAACGAGAATTTTTAAATATGGTATTATTTTCAATAAAAATGATCTTCACTAAGGACAGTGTTTCTGCATTCCGCTCTATGACAAGACACGATTCTTTCGAAACATATTGTACTTATTTAAATTTTCGTATCGTTATCAAATGTTAAGGATATACTTCAGCTGGGGCACGGTCTACAACGATCGTGACTACGCGACGCGAAGATTGTGCAAATGACGCGTTTCTGCGTGTCAGATCTGCGCGTTTCTGGATGCTGGTGGAGGGCGGTTTAAACGAGATTAGATTATTGAATTGAATTATTGCTTGGGTGACGGCCACACTGTATCAAATTGACACGGTCGTGGTCTACGAATAACTGCTTATGTATAAATCACGAGTCACTGATGACTTGTTAAATAGTTAAGGCTATACTTCAGCTGGGGCACGGTCTTAAACGATCGTGACTACGCGACGCGAAGATTGTGCAAATGACGCGTGCAGAACAAAACATAATTTGTCATAAAAAGTCAACATGCGTCTATTTAATAGTATGTTTATTGTTCTATTACCAATAATAATAATATATTCATTGACATGTTTTCTTTTTCAAGTAAATGGGTAACGTTTTTTAGTTTAGATTTACACGATTTAATAATTAATTCCCCTGTCGCCATCACAAAACAAATTGACGTGTGTGTTTACAGCTCGACTTTCGATCTCCATTTGCTAGCCAGTAAGAAATTTCGTCGCACCTATAGTTGAAAATTATTTGCAGTTTCACTGAGACTGTACATGTACCATTTTAAAAAAATCGGTTAGGTACATGTTCAAACACGCGCGTTAACATCACTTTACTCCCTACTTCAATTATAGTTTGTCAATTCATGGCTACGGCCGTATGTTGTAGCTTAACCACTGGGGAATGCCAAAAGAGATGGCGTATTTCAAAAAAAACACTATCTTCTTCTTAGGTCAATAATTATTATAAAGCAATCATTATTTGTAGGATATTTATCCCACTTGAATGGTCAAAGACATAGCTTATAATCAGTATCTTTAGAATTATCTTCAAATGTGTCAATCTTGCCCATTTTTGAATAATAAAATGCCTAATTCTTGTCAAATTTGGGATCACAGAGAATATCAATATAATTTTTTATCGTAAATATTTCACTATAATAATGTCGATATAAATTATACTGATGGTTTTTAAAGTCGTTTAAAAATTAATAAACGAAAAAAATCTTAACACCACTGCACAGTTATGTACTGAAATATGACTATATTCTAAAACATTAGAGCGATAGGTTTAAAACAGGGAACTCAGAAATAATGGGAACTGAAATACACAACGGGTAAGGCGATAGCAGGTAACCGACTCGAGTAAAGAAGAACCGGGTTAAACTTACACACGTGTTAAGAATACGTTTTACGTCGAATACTAAAAACTGCTCTCGGTTTATGCATTTACGCTCATTTAATGTTGGTGTATTACACACACTATTGCACGTGCATAATGCGTGCTTCATTTTCGTAGGACACTCACACATTCAAAAGCCTGCTTCAACATGCGGCGGGTTGAATTATGCCTATCGGTATTATATTTATTATCTGTTCTGTGGTTTAAAAGAATACTATTTTATGTAATAAAATTACTTTATGCAGTCATCAAATGTTTAAAATAAATATAAAGGATAATAAGGCTTAAAAATTATATAAATAGATTATATCAACGTTTAAGGTATGTCCAGGATCATGCTTTGAAAATAGATAAAAAGCTCCATTTTCACCCACGCTGAGCACGTCCGCCCTTAACGCTACATTCCAGGTGCGATTTGTACAAGCTTGATCTAACTATTGAAAAATGCTAGATTGTGAAAGAAGAACAGGATCAAAAGTCGGGATCGCTGCGATAGTACATATTATATATAGTACATATTATATTGAAGCGATGCAGTTAAACATCTGATAAAAATATAAGTAATAGAATAACGTAATAGAATAAAGTAATATAAAACATATTAAATGTATCACAAAGTATACCTGTTCAATTCAATGGTCTGATAACTGTAAACAAAGACACAAAACACAACTGAATAGGTGATATAAACCTTGTCCAAATCCGAAAATCTACCATTTCAACGCCCTTGTACGATCAATCGCCGACCGGCCTTCTTGGCATATACCTACTACCTAATTTTGTTATCTTGGCTATTAAAGGGATGAATTAAAAAGGTTTAATTAATATAATAGGCAGTGGCAGGTGGTAAGCACTGTTGGCAAGAACAGATGTTTTTAGTACAAGAGTACTTATTGGATATCGAGAGACTATAATAATGCAACAGTGAATAATAGTGGCTGGAAAATTATACCTATGCAGTTGGCTGTATCACAGTTCACAGTAAGAAGTTGTATCGGAAATAGATGGCCCTCTTAAATTCTAATAATCTTAATACCTAATAAACAGTTGATGATTGCATTTAAAAATATTAAATAATTATAGGTATATATTTCGTTTATAAACTTAAGCTATATAAGTATTTAATTAATAAATAGATTCCACAAAAATGAATGTTTTATTTTTCCCCTGGCTGTTCTATTTTGTCACTGTTCTGTTTTGTCCGGTTAACGGAATGGTGTATTCTGTACCAATGATCTTAACATTTTGTGCATTAGGGTATTGGAGTGAGACATTCGGTAATTGTTATTCGTCAGGGCTAGAAATTGACCGGCACGTCGTTCCGGTTCATAAAATCTTTAAAAAATCACTCCGTCTCGTGAAAAAATTATTTAACCGTCTGAGCTAGATAGACAATTTATAACAAAAATCTATAAAATTAGATACCTATGTATGTACCATGTTGATATTTTTGTAAAATTATCAAGCGCTCCGGTTCGTAAAATTTTCTATTTCGAGCGCTTAAATTCGTAGGTAATTTAAAAAATATAAATTTGATAAACATGCAAAATTGAGAAACATCTTCATAAACAAAAAATAAGAAAAACAATTGCACCGAATGGGACTTGAACCCAGGTCCATCATAATCCACACACGAGCTTTAATAACTATTATGTTACGGTTATAATTGTTATCCATAAACAAATTTACTTTATTTGTTTTATAAAATAATGTAATCTGTATGTATGCACAGATGCAAGTGTCTATGAACAGGATGGTTAACTACGGCCATAAAAATGTGTCCAGTCTTAAAAATACATCAAGGATATTGCAATCAATCTAAATAAATCTCTAAACACGTCCATTAGTCAATATTATTCCTTCACAAATGTATCCTGCCATTTGAAACCTACACAACACTATGGCGAATTTACTAGCAAAAATACACATAAGACAGTATGTAGATATGTCATTTTGATTTCCATAGTAACACACGTACCTATAATAAATATATTAATAATTTAGATGCTAGGACCACCCCCTTAGCAACCAATAATAGTGGATTGGATTACGGATTTCTTCCGAAATAACTTTTCGTAGAAAACAGGATTAACTGAAAATGAATTCAATTCTACTTAAAGATGGCTAAAAGTATTAAAAATGCATTGGCATCGTGTTCTGATATATTCTAAAAGTTTCAAATGTCTAGCTAGTCGGGAAGTTAGTTAAAAATCGATTGCAAGATTTGTACTGGATAAACAACCACCGGACAAACAAGAATACGAGCTAAGAAAAACGTGGTAAAAATGGGTCGTAGATTTTAAAAAATTGAGTAATTTACCAATAATTGGTATTCGCCATATTTATGATGATTGTTTTATGAAACATTGTAATAATTAGTAAAGCATATCCATACCCATTTTGGTATATTATGTGTTAAATTACCTCAATTTCACTAACCGAAGGAGCTGAACCATTGCCGACTGAAGACGAAAACTGATAAATTTCACTACTGGTCCTACCTTTCCGCCATCCCGTTCTCTAAGGATGACCTGTCATTGTCTATAGCAGGGGTTCCCAACCCCGCGGAACGATTCGTATGTGCCCGCCACTATTCGACAGAGACAGAATTTTCACGCTAGCCTGACACACGCAGAAAACCCGAAGTGAACGAACGCCACGAACTGAGCCTAGGGAAAATTATGATGAACTAGCTGACTCTCGCTGGCTGGTTGATTTGGGATTTCTCACAGACATCACGGAAAAATTGAATTCTTTAAATTTGGAGTTGCAGAGGAAAGACAAAAACATAGCTGAAATGATAAGCTCTGTAAAGTCATTTAAAGCTAAATTGGATTTGTTGATATCACATCTGCAGATCAATTCTCTCGTGCATTTCCCACATATGAATAAAATGCTAGGTGACAATGAATTAAACGGGTCGTTATTTATTAAGCATCTTCAAGTGTTAAAAAAACAATTTGAAGAGAGATTTTTGCAGTTTACAGATATCGAGCCAATTGTTTCCTTCTGTATCAATCCTTTTACTTGCCAAATAAATGTAATGGAAATGGCCGCATGTATTGCAGATTTTGTTTACTTTGTAAATACATGTCTCTGTGTGCATGCAATTTGAATAATAGTTTTAATATTTTGAAACATTTTTGTTTATTATTTATTAATAAATTATGAATATAAGAAAATAAATTATGGTAAAATGAGTTATGGAAGGAGTTTGTCTATTAAAAATAAGTGGTGCCCGCCACCCTACCGATATTTTAGAATGTGCTCTAGAGTACAAAAAGTTTCGGAACCCCTGGTCTATAGAGTGCTCAAACTGACGCGTCTGTCGTGTTCACTTGTTGGAGTATTCTTAGTTTCAGATTTCTTTCAGATTATTTTAACGTATCTTGGAGACCTTGGAGTTCATCTGATTTAGTGGTTATGTGTTATTAATATTATAAGTGACGATCAACGTACTAAGTAAACTTCTTCTGTGTAAAATAATATCATAATACACTACGACGTTTGTCAATGTGACAGTCGATTATAAACGACAATAACTAATAACCTATTTATACTCTTCAGTCGTTATAGAATACCAAACTCTGCTTGCAAGTTTTTTTTAATCAATAAAATAGTATGACAGTGGACCACTCGTTGCTTGTGCAAAAAGTTATGCTCAGGTTTTATTAATCTAAAGATGGCGGTGGCTGAACAAACAAAAATGAAACAAATTCTTCTTAGAAATACCTACTAAGAATCTGGTCGGTTAACCGTGTAAAATTACCCGGTTTTCAGTTAGTTTAAAAATTCGCGGTTACCCGGTTAACCGGTTTAGATGCTCTACTTACATCCAGAGATTATAACTCAATTTATGGATGTTGGTATTATCTCCATTTGATACTTCCAACAACCAATCCTCCCAATAACTCTCAAATTTTGAACGGAAATGGAGAATCCCTCCTTCCCTTTATATTCGGAAATGGGACAACTGGACGCCAGGACAATTGGACGCCGCACTGTTGTAGACACGTATACAGAACGTAGACGAGGAATTTTCTACAGTTTCTATCTACTACTTAGTAGTTTTAATTCATATTACTCTTAACATAATGTTTTTTTTGCGGAATTACCATGCCTAAGGCTTTATATAAAATGAAAAACTCTTTTTTCGTTGGAACTTAAACATATGCACGATTAAATCATTATTTACGTGTGCATACTTAAATTCTCACCAACTATTATCAACTATTAAAATCATAATAATATAATAATTTAAATAAGTATAAATAATAATATTTTTTTTAAAAGTACCTAACGTCTATTTAATTTCGAATTGCGTGGCGTCCAGTTGTCCCGGCGACAAATCATCCTAGACCCTTATATTCGATGTAAATAAGATAAAAATTACGAATCGATTTTAGTACCCAAACAAGGGCATGTTTCCTAATAGTTTTAAAATTCCTTTGGAACGCGTAGTCTATAGATAACCAAGTGTTTTATCAAAGCTGTAGTAAACACAGTAAAACCCTCGAGTCCTGACATGACAACTCAAAAATTGTGCAAAGAAATTTTCGATCGATTTTCGCTTATTGTAATCGTTTGTTTACGTTTACAGGTACAGGTAGTCTTCGCCGTTGTTAAATTTCGAATATTCGCGTGTTTACACTATGCCAATTTTCTCATAAATGCATGCCCAGTAGGTAGATATATATTATGTGCAACATGCAGTATATAGGTATCTACTTACTTTTGCAACTTAATATGCATCCCATCCCCTGCCTGCATGCGGAATTTAATGCGCCAGCAAAGGCTTCGATTAAACGAGAAAAAAATTAAAACCAGTTTTCGGTTATGTTAAGGTGGAGTGTAATGTTTACTGAAGACATCTGGTATCGAAGTTACGAGGCATAGGATATAATATCGTCTCTGTTCTGGCAGAACACACTAACTGGAGAATACTAGTTTTGAGTAATTTGACTTTGAAGTTGTTAAATGTTTGAAATGGTCTATCATGTGAGTTTATTAAGTAATCGTAAAAAGGATGACTTTAAAATAAAAATTGTTTATTTATTAAGAAGGTTTCCAGACGGTAAAGTTTGAAATAAGGAACATTTTGGTATAACTAACTCAATATGTCATTTTTTCGAATTTGTGTCTTCTGCCAGAACAGTGACGAATAAAGCAATTATTTAATTAGTGAAAACATAGTTTTAGCACATAATATAAATAGCTTTACGAAATAAAGATTATCCATTTTCTAACTAGCGCCAGCTATCTATAATTATTTTACAACGATTGAGTAGAAAGACGTCTTTAATTATAAAGAAACTAAACTATACATTTAATACTCAATAATTACTTATTATTATAGTTTAGTTGACTAGGAATATGCAAAATACTATCGTAAATATACATATTATTTACGTTTGGTTTAATCAGTTTAATGCAAAGATATTGTATGTCCAGTTTTTGTATGTTTTGAGAAAATCGAATTTAATGGTTTTAGATGCGTGAGAAATGGACATAATAAGTATTAAATGATACATTATCTTCTCAAATATCCTATTTGGGCGTACAATATTTTTACAGTATAAAGATACGATGCAGATGAACGTTTTGTGTATATTAACTTAATTTCAATAGAAACTGGACATAATTATAATATCTTTGCACTAAAGCGTTAATTTCATTGAGCTACTTTACGAGCTGTTTGTTGGCGAATTTAAAAGCGGGCGATTCAGCTACTGCGATTGTGATGGTGACACACACAACTTTCCATTCGCTGAGAAGCCACAAGCCAGCGACTATTTTGACAGAACGTAGTTCGTTTTTTTACCGAGAGGTTGCTACTACGCTCTACTGCGCAGACGCAGTGGGCCCACACGCCGGCGTGTAGCGTGTAAAGTTGACCGGCGTTCATATTTTCTCTGTAGACTGTTTACAATCTGCTTGTTAGCTTGTTCAATGATGACACTGGGCGACTTTACAGGCAGATTGTAAATTCGCCCACAAACAGCTCGTAAAGTAGCGAGAGTAAAACGCATTTTAATTTTCGACAATTAATCCTATCGCTTTTTAATAAATTTGAAAAAAAAATAAAGCTATAAATTAAGAATTACAAATTTTCTCATAAACTACATTTCATTGATGAAAAAATATATAGTAGTAAACAAATGGTGTCCAAAAACCAGTATTTTTTAAATCGTAAATTCAAAAAATTTACTTGGAATAAAAAAAACTATTTCTGGGTTGTTGATGCATATAATAGAGTATATTACTATTGATTTTTATTACAACGTTTTTATTAGCTCGTATTCTTGTTTGTCCGGTGGTTGTTTGTCCAGTACAAATCTTGCAATCGATTTTTAACTAACTTCCCGACTAGCTAGACATTTTAAACTTTTAGAATACATCAGAACACGATGCCAATGCATTTTTTTAATACTTTTAGCCATCTTTAAGCAGAATTGAATTCATTTTCAGTTAATTCTGTTTTGTATGGAAAGTTATTTCAGAAAAATCCGTAAAAAGTAAGACTATTATTGATTGCTAAGGGGGTGGTCCTAGCAACTAAATTATTAATATATACGTGCGTTACTATGGAAATCAAAATGACATTTCAGTGTTCTATATTAAATTTGTTTGTTTTTATTTACTTCATATCAAGTAGAAGTTTGAGCATATTGAGCATAATAATTCAACAGAAAATTTCAAAACGTTGTATATAAAAAGTTCTTATTATCTTGTAATTATTTTGTATTTAATTGTATTTACCTAATTATTGCATGTTTTCTAATTGCGTACTCAAATATCTATAGTATCTATTAGACTCTCCCTTAACGATAACACCTTAACTTAACCGGTAACCATCAACGTAAGGTGTAAGTCTGCACGTAACTATTACAGAATTCCATTGTTGAGTTATATAAAAGTAAGAACTAACTAAAACCACGTTCTTAATTAACAATGTATTCCAATCTGAAAAAAAATCCACACGACACGAGCGAACAGCATAATATTATATTGATGACACTATAATGTACTTTGGCACCCAGTAAACCGCCAAAGTACCTACTCTATCAGCGTATTGCGATTCGACAATATAGTAAACTATCCTAACCATGACCCCCACATCATGAAACGGGCCCCCAGGCCAGGATCTTTGTCGGGCCCCCCTACCTATCGATAGGGTTAAAAGCAGTGTGACCGCTCAACAAAAGCTTTTTCTAAATGGTGTTCCAGGTTTAGGTACCTATTTATATCAGTGTATTTCTAGCGATTTTTTTGTATTTTTTAATAAATCCACTTGAGTTGTGAAGTTTTCGAATATCGACATACAATAATCAAAATTTGCATCCAACAATCACATTTTAAAATGTTATTATTGTTAAAGTAAAATAGCGCCGCAAACGACTTTTTACCATTATAGCAAATTTGTGATGTGTGTTTATCTCATTTATAAGGTAGTCACGCCACGCGGGGCCCCCAGACTAGAGTCGTGTCAGCCCCCCTCCTTTGTGGGGGCCATGATCCTAACCATTGAATATTGAAACATGGTGCAGTCTATCCCTCACATAACTTACTGTTCTGGAAGATGTATTTGCGCTATGCCTTTAGACTACCACAGATCATATTATTGAATCTTTGAAACCACCTTGTACGGAAAAGCAAGGGCATAGTTCGTTATAAATTCAAATTTTAAAAATCAATTCACTTTTTCTTTATCCTATTTTGTCCTATCAATTATTATGGCTCTGATCTTGTCGAACCACTAACGCAGATACTTCAGCCAAAAATGCGCTATTAATTGCCCTGGGTACATACTTTCATCCATGGAAACACGACATGATATTATGATGAAATGGGGTAGGTACAATCCTAAAATTTCGCAACTGACAAAACAGAAATCTTGGGGTGTGTTTTTATTTTGATTTTTGACCAAAAAAATATATTTTGGTTAACTAAACTTTTTAACAATTACGTCTATGAAAGTGTTGGAACTAAATGTGAAATTTCACGATTTTTTGTTGATATAAAGATAAACAGCTGTAGATATTCATGTCAGATAAGTACCCACGGTGGCCGCGCGGCATAAGCATTGGACTATCACGCCGTGGGTCCCAGGTTCGTATCCTGTGTCTGGCAAGTACAAATATTGTTTTTCAATTTGTGTGTGAGTCAGGGTATGGACCTAATAGGTTGAGCAAGTGGCTGAAATCCATTTCTCGTAAAAACAAAATCTGTTAATACAAACCTCTACCCTGTGGAGGCCCATATGATCCTATTAGGATCGGACATAGTCGGATAAGGAGACAGTAAATTAGGTGAGAGAAGGGAATTGTCTCTGAGAATTATAAACATACTTACAGATTTATTTAAATTACACTTTGTATTGACAAAAACATACATATTATCTTTTTCTAAAAATAATTCTGAAATCGGGACTCCGAAGTACAAATCTGTCAATTCAATGGTAAAGCTTGTGCGTAGGTTTACCGTTGGGAATATAATAATATATTAGAATATATTATTAAGAAGGGCATCTGTCAATAATCGTGAGCTGGAGTATAAATGAATAGGTAGGTACCTATTGATTTACATACCGGTCGCGCATCTCGGCGGAAGGCGCCAAATTCCAACCCGAGGAACTCGTCCTTGGATTGGATGGGGCACAGAACCACGCTCTGAGATGTGCTGACACATATGGGTAGAATTTATCGATATATTAAATCATTTCATTGCAATGACATAGCACATTCTTCAACTTAGATTCGTCTAATCTAAAAGACGAGTTTGTCAACTTGAAATGTGCGTCAGACAAAACCGGAAATTCATTCAGGAAATAATACAAAGTGTGGAAATAGTGGGTAGGTGTGTACTTAAAACAAAAAAGTAATACAAATACATTTTTCGCAATTAACAAAGAAGAAATTATAATTATTTATGGAAATAATTGAGTGAATTTAAAATTACATTGAAGCGTTTGCGGTTTTTACAGATGTGAGCAACAGTAGTGTGTAGTTCGCTATTAGTGAATCTGCAATGCGAGATGACTTGCAGCTAATTTGAATTTCAATCTGGGTAACCCTTGTTGTTTTTATTTAATAAAACGCATTTTTTTTGTAGTACTTATTCCACTTTTAATCAATAGATTAGGACCGGTTTCGTCCGCCTCAGAGGGACATTTTCAACTAATATTACAACTAATTTAATATTAAAAAATAAAAAAATGGGTAACCTTTTTTCAGCTTCATTTTAATAATAATAACATATTGATGTGCTGTTAACGCGAAAACCTGGAATGGTTTTATTCTTATATATTAATAGTATTAATATGTATATGGTCATCGTCGTCGATCTCAGACTATTGTGATAAAACGTTTAATGTTACGGTTATATGTAAATTGTACGTAAAACATTTCACCGTGAGATTTCTTATCGGAAAGAGATGACCGTATAGGTACCTACTACACGGTCTCCAATTTTGTTAGATTCAATATGAACATCAATTTAATTTTAATGCTGACTTTGGCAAAATTCATGAATTCAAGAATGAAAACCTAACCTAACAAATAATCCAGCATATCAGCTTTTTTCAAAGTTTATTTGTTGCTGGCTTCCTGTAAAGTGTAAACTGACAAGAACTATGTGAATTAGACATGAATTTTATGTCAGTACTATACGACCCAACGAGGTTGGGCGGTCTTTAATATACTGCCATATATTTCCGATGCAGCATTTCATGGTGAAGTCAGTGTGATACGGCGAACTGCATACGTACAAGTTTCCGGACACGGAGTGTTACAGACAAAACTACCTACATATGAATACGGATGACATTCCATCTATTCCTCCTCTCAGTTTTACAAGCCCAGGAAGTTTTCTCTACAAATGCTCTCCTATATTAGGTACCAACCATCGCTCGAAATAGACCAGAACGACCGGAGCGCAGGTCCTGTTTGTGAAATCTCCGAGAATATCGCTCCGTCTCGTATAAAAATTAATATAATAATTCAGTATAAATATATATTTTCGATTTTATATGAAACTTATCGGCATCGTAGTACCCACGTAAAATTGTCCATTTCGAGCGCTGCGCTGTCACAAGTAAAGCAACTAATAAAAAATGATGTTGAATAAAAATTTCTTCTACAGATATGGAACCCAACTGTACCGTAAATGAAGTAAAAGGAGACTATGTAAGACTCATACAAACAATGTTTGATGTATACATACAAAACGGCAAACACGGCGACAAACTATAATATGCGTCAGCGATTATGATAAGGAAACCACAGAAAAGTCCATCTCCTACATTATGCAACATCTTAACCTGGTCTCACGTAGAAATACTCGATCATAAATTCAATCTACCAACAATGGTGCAACTGTCTTCCGCGCCCACATGCAAGACCACACGTGGCCAGCCGAAACTAATGAAAAAACAGCTATTTTACCTGCGCCCCTTGTATGTATATTATATGTAGAGTGAAATGTGTTAAATGCAATAAGCAGATGTTGTTTTCTGCCAAAAATGTTGCACCGACGCTTTGTGTTTTGTGAATGATGATTTGCTGTCAAAATTAGGAAGGTACCCATATCAATAAAAATAAATAATGACATTCTATTCATATCATCACAGAAAACCTATACCTACTTTATTTATGATTTCCTTGCATTTGAATGTATTGGCCACCAGGGGCGCCGGTAAAAAAAGATTATTTGATTCCGCAACATCAGTTGGCTCAATCAAGGTTTAAAGCGCTAGTAAATCTGTACAGAACGGTTTTTGTTGCCTGGTGATAATGATGGTCCAGGATAGGGAATCTAGGCACGGCAATTTGGTGTACAATCTTTGGTCGAAGACGGCATCACACGAAGTCATTCTTATTTTTTTTTAAATATGCTAGTCTTGAAAATCAATATTTTAAATTATGACAGCTATAATTTATTACAATTATACAAATAATGTAAATCATAATACCTACATTGATTAAAATTACAAAGTGGTTGCCAAATGTTGCCACATATCTAATCCAGGTGTCCCGCGATTACAAGACAGTTTGAAAAAAATGGCGGTAAAATAATATCGACGTCACATTGACACCTCGTATCTGAAATTGAACATTTTTGACAGGGGGGGGGGGTTAAAATGTTATTTATAACAAACTAGCAAATGGAATTAAATAAAAACAAAGGTATGTTTGGTGCAAAAATAATTGTTTGTTTTTTAATATACCTACTTATGTTTTGATTTAATTTAATTAAGTACTTGATTTTTTATAATATTTCTCCCCCTTGAGAATTTTTTTAAATGTTAACGAGGTGTCAATGTTAGATCTAATCCATATTATGGTGAAATGAGATTCTTCTAAGTGATTCATAGAAAAATAATATGTTTCTCTATAGGTAGGTACTTTAAATGGGCAATATAATATTATGTATAAATAGGTGGTAGTTCCTTATTTAATGGCAGCTGAAGTTTATTTAGCTAGAAGACGGACGCAGGTGTTGACTTGAGTAAATAATAGTAATGTTAAATGTGTACAAACAGTAACCTATGATTATTCAGTTTATTCTGGTGCAATCAGGGAACACAACAATTATTCTGTTCCGTGTGTGCAGTACTAAAAATACAGATGGAATGCTGAGGACCTTTCAATTGGTCTGTGGTGGCGAACCTATGGCACGCGAATGTTTTATTTTTAAGAGAAAAAATATACGTACCTAAAATAATAATAAACGACAGATCGCATTGTATAAATAATAGCAGGTAAATACTCTTCAAGAACAAGCATTACTTTTAATGTAACTATAATATAATTGCATAGGTTCTTACGGTTTATGCGTCACATAATATAATATATTAGATATATTATATTATATTATCGCAGTAACTTCATCAGGCGGGGAAGAACCCGTGCTGGGAACCTCTGATTTTGATCGATTTACAATGCGACCACTGTAGCGAGAGAATGCCTCTTCTAATCAGAGCAATTAATTATTCTGGTGTCAATTTGTACGTAAAGAACCAAACTAAGTTATACAGTAACAAATAATTTTATTTTTACCCACAAAGATAGCTGTACCAAATAATAAGGAACAAGATTTGGTGGAGCTTTTAGTAGTAAATCTGGCGAACAGTTTCAAAATTGGTGGAACGACTTATATGGCGTAATTTAAAAAAAAAGTAATATGCTATGTTCTGTGAGTGATATCTAGAATATCATCATTTGTAATGGACTTATTAAAAACGATTTTTTCTCAATGAAAGACTGCTCGGCACGTCAGACAGTCGAAAAAGAATATTTGGGAAATTTTGACATGCGCACGTACAAAGGTTCGCCAACCTTGCAATAGGTTATGCCTGCTATGGCTTAGTCAAGTACCTACTCATTCAAGTTCATTAGTAGCTTCGAGCCCAAAAAAGTGCTGCTCTTTTGTGGGTGACGCTGGAATCACGAGAAAACAGCTGAAGATAACAACGCGAGTGTCTATAAATTTGACATTTGCAAATATAATACGAGTATGTCACAGGTTGTCATACTATCTGACTTATCCGCGTAACTTAGAAGGTCTAACATAGCCAGACGGTGGCGCTGGACCAAGAAAAACGTCGCGAATTTGTACTTGCCCTATGACGGAGTGTAATTTAGGATGAAGTAAGTAGGTACATATTCATATAGGTATTCACAAGTTATCCAAACAACTAATAAGTTGAGCAAGTGGCCAACATCCACTTTTCGCGAAATAAATATTTTACGAAACCTCTTCGTGAGGGTTACATGTAAATTGTACGTAAAAAATTTCACCGTGAGCTGTCTTATCGGAAAGATGACCGTATACTATACGGTCTCCAATTATTTTATTAGATTAGTTGATTTTGGCAAAATTCATGAATTATTTTCAAAATTTGTTTGCTGCTGGCTTCCTGTCAACCGACAAGAACTGTTTTTTTAATTATACACGAATTTTATGTCAGTACTATACGACCCAAAGAGGTTGGACGGTTTTTAATATACGGCCATATATTTCCGATACTTACAACATTTCACGATGAAGTGTGATACGGCGAACTGCATACGTTCAAGTTTCCGGACACGCTTCGTGAGGCGTCCCAGATGTAACCATCCCTTTATATCGTTATCTATTACTATTACATAATTATTATCAACGTAGGTACCTAATGTATAATAAAAATTAAGTTATTTACATAATAGCAATAGCATTGACAATCAAACTTGAAAAATAATATTAGTACATAGGTACGTTGTTTTTTTTGAGCTTTCAAATTTAATTTCATAGTAAGCTTAAAATAATATGCATTGCAAAATAAGGGGTGGAATTTGATACTATCTCAGTTCCCTACCATATATGCCAGAATTACATTATTCTCCCTTACTGACATCTCATGCAATATGATAAAAAAAAACTAAGGTACAAGTCGGTTTACTCATTACTGGAACCCAGGCGGGAACAGCGACAATTTTCATAGCCAATTTCGGCAAGATTTCAATAATTTTAACTCAACCTAACCTAACAAATAATCCGGCTATTTTCAAAAATTGCTAGTAATGACGAAACAGACAAGAACCAAAACTAATATTTTTTATGAAGACTAATAAACTATTATAGCATTTAAATCGGACGCATTATAAATAATATTGACTTTATACATTATCAACATCGTTATTCTAACAATTAAAAAAAATATATATCAAAAGGCTATATTACAAAAATGCAATATAAGTATGAAAATTATTCCTTTAATAACTAAGTAGGTACCTAACACACTGCACGCATAACTTGTCTTGGAAACAGTGTAGATGTTATTAACTTTAAATTAATAATTGTGTATATAAATAATTTGAATTTAGAATGCTTACTCGCCATAAACAACAAGATACAATAAACAATGAATCGTACGGTATCAAAATTACCTTGACATAAAAATTAAAGTCCAAAACACGGATGTATTTATAATAGAACTGTCAGAAAAAAATGACACAGTTGTATATAATATAGAAATTAACCAACACTATTTTCACGAATAAGTACCGTTATCAATTATTTAAAGACCACTGTCGACCGAACTGCCCGAAAATGAAATGCACTGAAGCGAAATGCATTGAATACTAGCACTCACTAGCACAACCGCGTGCTTCTAATAAAAATAAACACAATGTGAGTCACTGTTGTGATTTGATTAATTTAAATGATAGGGTGGCGCCCAGGCTGAAAGCAATGAACTTGTGCAACGAAACAAAGAAATACTGCCGAAGCGTGAGTTATTTTTACGGAAAATCTCACAGATGCACCGCGTTCGAGATTTTGATGGATTGTTTATTTGAGCACGGTGCGGTTCCAAAATTCGAGGATAGCTCACGCGGCCGCATCGCTTTCCGCTCCGAGCCGAACTGAACAAACTTCGGAGTTTTGGACTTTCAAACCCGCCGCCCGCGTTATACAAAAAAAAAACTCAGGAGTAGAAAACATTTTACTAATTCGTGACATGAGTACATTACTGAATCCGGACCGGACAGATATGATACCAAGGGTTCCATGATAAAACAGAACATCCAGGGGAAAAATAAAACATTGATTTTTGTGGAAATTTATTACTTAAACACTTATAAAACCTAAGTTTATAAACGAAATAATTACAAGATAAAAAGAACTTTTTATAAATATAAGGTTTTTAAATTTTATGTTGAATCATATAAACTTGACTTGACTAGCTTAAACGATCAAAAAAATTTGTACTTGATAGAAATAATACTGAAATGTCATTTTGACATGTCATATTGATTTCCATAGTAACGCACGTAATATATTAATAATTTATTTGCTAGGACCCCAGCTAGCAACCAATAATAGTGGATTGGATTACGGATTTCTTCCGAAATTACTTTTCATACAAAACAGAATTCATTCAAAATCAATTCAATTCTACCTAAAAGTATTTTAAAAATGCATTGGCATCGTGTTCTGGTATGTTCTAAACGTTTCAAATGTCTAGCGAATCGGGAAATTAGTTAAAAATCGATTGCAAGATTTGTACCGGATAAACAACCACCGGACAAATAAGAATATGACCTAATAATAAAAACATTGTAATATATAAATAAGGAATATTTAAAAAAAATGGATTTTAAGTGAAATCATCAACTGTTTATTAGGTATATAAACATTTTTTTACAAAACCGTTATTTTGGAAATATTGCATTTTTTTTAAATATAGTATATAAATTTTTATGATGTAATCACTGCATGTTGGCCATTCCGTACAAACTTCAATTTATCTGATTTTGATAATCATGCACGACTATTCCCACTCTACAATATACAGCTGATAAAACATGCTGGGTGCTTATGTTCCATCTCCATAAATAAATGACTTCTTTGTTTAATTCTGAGAGCAGATCACCGTTCCCAATTGCCAATATTCTTTCTGGCTCATCAGCTCCGTATCATGCAAAATTTGCATGCATCAAAAAATGCATTATTTTCAAAATTACGGTTTTGTAAAAAATGTTTATAATATACCTCATAAAAAGTTGATTATTTCACTTCAAAATTGAAAATTTTAAAATTATTAAATATTTATATACATATATATAAGCGTAGGGTGTTCAACCAATGTGTGCTACCCGTGCTCACATACGGCTGCGAGACGTGGACCCTCAACACGAGAGATGTCCAAAGGCTAAGAGTCACACAGCGAGGCATGGAGAGGTGCATGTTGGGCATCACGCGAAAGGACCGCAAGAGAAACGAATGGGTTAGGAAGCAGACAAGAGTACGCGATGTAATAGACGTTGCCAAACAGCTGAAATGGAGATGGGCGGGGCACATTGCTCGCCGAAAGGACGGCCGCTGGACAAATGCCGTCATCCAATGGTACCCAAGGGGTACAAAACGGCCAAAGGGTCGCCCTAAAAGCCGCTGGGTTGATGAACTGGTAAAGTTCGGCGGAAATACGTGGCAGCGAACGACACAGGACCGAGAGAGTTGGAGAAAGCTTGGGGAGGCCTTCATCCAGCAGTGGATTGACCTCGGCTGATGATGATGATATACATATATATATATACCTATTTCGTTTATAAACTTAAGTTTTGTTAGTATTTCATTACTAAATAAATTCCACAAAAATGAATGTTTTATTTTTCCCCTGACTGTTCTGGTTTGTGTTCTGTTTTGTCATGTTTTGTTTTGTCTGGTTACCTGGTAATTACATGGTAATATTATAAAACTCGCTACTTTGGAAGATCTATTCAGGCGACTTGACTCGGAGAACAAAGGATTTGCCATTAGAGGCAGACACCTAAACCATGTGCGTTTAGAGCTTTATTATCAAGAAATTTTATCTCTATAAATAATCCCACGATTGAGCGTCGGCCTATAACATCTTTGGTCCCAGGTTCAAATCCTGGGTCTGGCAAGTACACATATTGATTTTTTTAAATTTGTGTAGAGTCAGAGTATGTACCTAATAGGTTGAGCAAGTGGCTAACATACATTTCTCGAAAAAACAAAATATGTTAATACAAACCTTCAATCTGTAGAAGCCCAGGATATGATCTTATTAGAATCGGAAATGGTTAAAAAAAATCGAGAAATTCTTACCAGTGCCTAGTTTTAAAAAAATGGCATTTGATTGAAAAAAACAGCCTACACACTAAACAGGACCAAAATTGTTTATTTCCGGAAGACAGTTTTTTTCTGATAAAACACATTTTTTTACAACATTTGGTTACGTAATACTTCAACTTATTATTTACATCTATTTCGGATTACAAATCGACGTATGTAAGACAAGTTTTCTCGTAGACACAATTTGGGATGGATCGTATTACGAATTAATTAGCTGATAAGAACACAATTAATTATTTGTTTTTGAAATATGTTAAACACGGGACAATACTCACTTAATGGTTTTGAATCAGAGTTATTGTTGTATTAATGTTGACAGCTGTTTCATCAACTAAAACTTTCCGAAGAATGGTTTATAGTACAGAACAGCTGTCAACATAAATAACTCAATTAAAGAAGAATTAACAAAAATAACCCCGTTTCTAAACCATTATAATGAAGTTCTACTACGTAAACATCAAATTATTTAATTAATATTCACTTGACTAAAACATCACAAAAAATGTTTCTTATCTATGAAAAATATGCAACCATAATAGCCGTATCGTGCACTGCAATAGCGATCGAGGAGTGGCGCTTGAGTTGCATATTCGACAACTCGAAGCGGTATTTTGTACTCTGTCCGTACCCCATACGTTTTATCACTACAAAGGAAGGTTCTCTGGGCTCTCAGCAGTCAGCACAGCCTGAGTCTAGATTCTAGAAAAAAAATAGATAAGCTAATAGGTAGAAATTGTGAAAAATTGTAAATTTGTGGTAAAAATTGACAATCTTTCGTTATTCGTTAGATCTGGTTCAACATTTGCGTAGAATCAATTTTTAAATTAATATATCCGCGAAGATATCACTATTTATGCAATATCATAATAATATTTATTCACTACGTCTTCTACTTATATATTTAACAATGCCTATTGGCCCCCTATGATATGGGAGCTGGGAGATGATTTTATGGGGATCTCTCCCTGGGGATTGTGCTCCCTGGGTTAGTATTATGAATCATTATAATCTCTGTTGAAGTGGATGTGAATCGCGAGACGAAAGGGAGTAGGTAGGTATTTAACAAATAGTTAGGCACTGAAACACTTCATATTTTAATTACACAGTTTGTCAATCCTATTATAGTTATAGTGTTTTAAGTAGGTACGTGTATCTACTATGTGTCTGTGTCATGGCCCCCACATCCTGAAGCGGGCCCCCTACCTATCGCTAAGGGTAAATGCAGTGTGACGCGCTGAAGTAACGTTTTCCAAAATGGTGTACGCGATAAAATTAAGTTGTATTTTTAGCGATTTTTAATATGTACTTACATTCATTTGAATTGTGGAGTTGTCGAATTTCGGCACACAATTTAAAATTGCATCGTACAACCAAATATTATTATGACAACGAAGCTAAATAACTTTTTTTAAGTTATGATCCATGTTTATCTCATTTATCTGGTCGACTCGCCACACCGGGCCCTTTCTGTGCCCGGGTCCCCAGGCTAGAACCCTGTCAGCCCCCCCCCTTGTGGGGGCCATGGTCTGTGTACGATATAAAACATAATAATAAATGTAGGTTGACTGTGTAGATCGAAAAAAAATAATGCACACTTCGACAATACTTACTTATTTTCGGTGAAATAAAAATACAAATAATAATTGCAGTTGGTTCCTAATTCGATTAAGCCCTGCCAACCAAATCATAATAGATATAAACTATTCTTCTATCTATAAACTATCTAAAATTATGTACGACTTAATGGTATAATTTAGATATTTTGTAGATAGAATATTATTTTGTATCTTTCTTATATTATGATTTGGTCTGTAATTTGTATTCTTAGTTGAAACGTGTATTCTTAATGAAAACAAATAAGTATGCCTGTGTGCAATATTTATGTCGGATCTACACGGACTACCTCCACCCAGCGCTCGAAATGGAAAAGATTACGAACCGGAGCGCTCGACAAATTTTCTGAAGATATTTACATAGTCATCAAATCGTATGTGTATTTTATGAAAATAAGTGTGTCAGATTTTCTATTATATGGCCTATCTAACTCAGACGCTCAACATATTTTTTCCACGAGACGGAGCGATAATTTTACAAATTTCAGGAGCTGGAGCGGCGCTCCGGTGCGTTCCGTTCCATTTCGAGCCCTGCCTCCACCCTTCTCTTTTTTTTTTTTTTGTGATTTTACCGAGGCTTTGACTGCGACTCGCTGTCATATCGCCTCTTCTCTTCTAGAAGGGGATCCTTCGATCAGGTCCTCACTCCTATTCTGTTAAATGGCTTTATAATTATTTTGTCTAGCTCTTCCGTCTTTCTTTCTTTCTTCTTTAGACGCCAGTGTTTTATGCACCAGAATCGCTCTCCTCCGTATCCATCCCTTCTGTATTTTCGATACATCGTGTAATCATTGACCTCAGCCAAGTCTCTGAGATTAATGCTATTGAAATTTTTGTCTTATTAAGTAGAGTTCTATATCATCCTTTTTTTGCTTCATACTTCTGGCATTCCATTGTAAAATCCTAATTTGTTTTTTATTATCCATTTTGCTCCAGAACCTCCCCTAGAATTTCCTTTAAGTGTCCTTCTTTGAATTGTTTGCATACCCAGTCCACTGCTTTAATTATTAGTTGTTTAATGATCTGCTGCCAGTCTCCCCCTTTCAGCAAGACTTTCATAATTTCTCCCATCGCGTTAACCTCTGTCTTCCCCTTTGAATTTTTCTTATTTTTTGTAGGCTTTACGCTACTACCTGTAGATATTATTGTTGAGCCTGAAGCTTCTACCACCGCTTCTTCTTTCTTTTTGTTTTCCTTAGTTTTTTGAATTGTTTCGCTTTCATCTCTTCCTACGATTTTTTTTTGTTTTAATATGTCAGCATAGCTATTATTTAACATATTTTTTTTTGCTTCCTTGAAAGGTATGTTCATTTTTTTCATTGCTTCTTTGCAATTCTTTTCCTCTTGCCACTTTGGGCATTTTTGGCTGTTTGCCGCGTGGTTACCTTTGCAATTGATGCACGTAATTTCCTCATTTTTTTCGCAGGTTTTGTGGTTTTCACCACACTTAGGGCACGTTTCTACTGTACGTCCGCAATTGTTCGCGATATGCCCATATCGCCAGCATTTGTAGCATTGCATAACCCTGAATACATACGGTTCTACAGCAAAAGAGACTCCATATATGTAAATTGTTCTCGGCAATATTTTCTCCCCAAATTTAATACTGACTGACGAGGTCTTTGTCAGCTCTCCTGTATCACCTTTTCTTGTCAACCTCTTAAGGTTGATTACTTTTGCATCACTTTTGATTTCCATTTGCAGTTCTTGGAGGTCCATATCAATATCGACTTTTCTTATTACTCCATAAGAGCAGGAGTCATTCTCTTTGGTCACAAAACCGAGATCTTTGAGTTCTCCAGCTTGTTTCACTTTATCTGCTTCTTTTTCGTCTTCTACTTGGATGTACGTCTTTAAATTTTTATTGTAAATTTTCTGTACTTTTACTCCTGCCTTATGCAGCATCTGCGCTATTTTCAATTTTAATGGAATTTTACTTCCCGTCGCTATCATGACGATGTTTTGGTTTCCCTTTGGGGTGACCCCAGAGTCTCTTCTGGGTTTTTTTCCAGAGGTCACCGTCTGCCATTCTTCTTCTTTTTCTCCAACCACTTCCTCTTCATCATCGTTTCTTTTCTTCTTCGTTTTTTTGGTTTCATTCACTTCCATCGTGGTGTTTTCCATTTTATTGCTTTTGCCGTTCACGCGGTCTTGGAATTCGCGCAACAGTGTGAACAAAAAACAGTGTGGACAACCCCTCGCTTCACAGCGTTTGACGCACTCCCCGCACAAAGTGCACTATCCGTGCAACAATAAATATTTTTCACTTTTTCTCAAGCACTGGCACTGATTGTCAAAATCACATGGGACCACACATGTTGAGTTTATTGTCAAATTCATTTACAAACAATATTATTTTTGTTGTATCCCGTATTTATAACCGTTCGCGAGTAACCAGGCGAATAGCGTCCCGAATACGCAAGCGAAGTTGTACAACCTCACTCCACCGCTGTTGGCTTCCGACTGACCCTTCTCTTACTATTATATGGTTTGCTTTATGCCAGGTTTAATTAAATTTAAAATACTAACTAACACCATCTGCAATTTATATTATTAGTTCAATGAAAACAACTAAGTATGACTGACAAAGGTTAATGTGCACTATTTATATCGGATGTTAACACTGTTAACAGCCTACCTTTACCATTCGATACTGGAAACACCCCTACCTTCGAACCAGATTGATGTAAATTATGTATTGATTAGTTTTTATAAACCTGAATCTTTATGAATAATATATTACTTAGGTCCGCCTTATGTAATATATCCGTCCCTGTTCATAAATACATGATTTTTTTTTTAATTTAGGTTTCGTCAATTTTTGGAAAAGAGGAATATCCTTATAGTGACGGACATTATCCATTGGAATATTTAATACTTAACAACTGTCCCATTATTCAACAAACTAAAAATGCACTTAACATTCTTATCAATTCGGAAACGTCCCACATCAATATGTTTTTCAAGATTTCTTCAAGGTGTTTTCGTATTAATATGTACCTACCATGACCCCTACATCCTGAAGCGGGCCCCCAGGCTAGGATATTTGGCGGGCCTACCTATGGTTAAAAATAAAGCCAGTGTGACGCTCTGCAGAGGCCTTTTCCAAATGGTATAGTTACGCGGTAAAATTAATGTGTATATTTAGTGTTTATTTGTAGATATATTACATCCATTTGAATTATGGAGTTACGTTAAAGTGCCCACCACCACCCGTCATAAATGCACAACCGTGGATATGCACGGCCGCTTTCTATGACGCTTTAAACGTGTCTGAAAGAAGTGATTTTAAGTGCTCATTCCGTCCCGAGACGGAGCCGCACGGGACTGATGCTGCAACCATGCACCGTAGTGCTTAAAGAAGAAAGTTAAGAATGAAAATGTTTGTTTTTGGACTGGCTCTGCTGTCCGCTGACGTTAAGCGCTTTGTGTACCCGCATACTGAGTGTCACGAATTGAAATGGATGAGTCTACAGAAGAGTCGGGACTATCCCGCTCCCCATACGACGCTGCAAATTTCTCAAATGCCGCAAAGTTGGACTCGGTTGCTACCAGATCTCCATGACCAATTGGGCCCGTGTGAGGACGGACCCTGGCAAACAGCTCCGAAATTCATAAGCTGGCAATCCCAGAGGATGTGTTCAACATCTTGGTGGTCATGACGGTAGGTACAACCCGGCCCATCTACTATCAAGCCAAACTCGTGGAGTCTGGCGGCGAAGTTGCTATGGCCGGTGAGGAACTGGCTAATCCAGTGCGAAGGTTGGAGTCTTCTAGTTTAGTGCCTGCAGAATACGTCTGGAAAAAAACGGTAAGTGTGCCGCCCCTTGGGGGTGGCGGTCCACCTCGCCTGCCATGCCGCAAATGCGGTATTGTACACAATGTCACTTACAGTCTTCCTGTAAGGAACGTCCTCGGATCTCTGCGGCGGTGTCAGATGGACACCGGCGAGTATTGTGCTGATCCCCCTCAAGAGGAGGGTGATCGATCCTCTGACTTGGACGTGCAGATCGAGGGGTAGCACCCCCGCGAGTACGGCAAGCGCGTCAGTAGAAGTTGTGCGGTAGGCTTTGGTAAGCGAGATCAGCGCAAGTCGCTGCCCGCTTAGTAGTGCGCGTCTCACGAGATTTAAGGAGTTTACTCGGGAATGCCAAATGCTGGAGGCGTAACCGGCAATTCCCATGAAAATTGCGCCGTATGCAACCTTAAGGGCTCTAGGCTTAAGTCCCCAATTGCTGCCCGCCATTCGGGCCATTCTCTGTCGAGTATCGATACAAAATTTAAAAAAATGTATCAAACAATCACATAATTTTAAATTTTAACGTTATTGAAGAGATGTAGCGCCGCAGGCATTGATATACTACTGGATGAATCATATTATGCTTCTTAAAATGACGCCCGATTTTCAGCGAGTCGGCCTTTGTTAAAACTTACTGGGTAAGCCCGATCTAGCTTGCATCTTATTCTAACTAATAGTCAGCGCATGACGACTTGCTCTGTCTGCTTTGCGTTGCACCCACCCTTACGTTCACTATTCCAAGAACGCAAATTTAGTTTTACAGCCAGGGCAATACGGGTGAAATTCGGGAATCCATGTTATCGGTCTTAACGCATTATACCTACAAGGAAATATTATAAGACGATATTCATAATATCTTTTGTGGTACCCTTTTAAAATGACACTTGTATGGGAACTGCTCATCTAGTAGTATATCAAGCCTCCGCAGGCAACTTTTTTAACTATTAGAGAGAATTTTTGATGTTTGTTTATATCACTTAACTAGTCGACTCGCCACGCCGGGCCCTTCCTGAGCCCGGGCCCCCAGGCTAGAGACCTGTCAGCCCCCCCTTTGTGGGGGCCATGGTACCTACACTATGTACCAGTGGCAAAGGGTGGAGGTAGGCTGTTAAGTCATAAATAGTGCACATTAAACTTCGTCAGTCATTCGTATTTGTTTTTATTGAACTACGACTACAATAATAATTTACAGATGGCATTGGTTAGTTTTTAAAAATCAATTAAAGTAATCAAACCTTGCCTCAACCAAACCATAATAGTTTTAATATACTTTGGGCGATACGACAGCATTGTGCACACTATTTCATTCGGTGACTGGACAAAACAGAACATGACAAAACAGAACATGGCAAAACAGAACAGCTAGGGGAAAAACAAAACATTAATTTTTGTGGAATCTATTTATTAATTAAATTTTAAACGAAATACATATACTTATTTATAAATATTAAATATTAAATAAAAAAAAATTTAAGTGAAATCATCAAGGTATAATATATACTTTCATTTTTTTTACAATACCGTTATTTTAAAGATAATGCATTTTTTTTATATATAGAGTATATAAAATTTTATAATGTAATCACTGCATGTTGGCCATTTGGCGTAAATGCCTCAATTTATCTGTTTGATTTTGATAATCATGCACTACTATTGCCACTCGATTACTAAGTGTCTCATACTTTTTCTTTATAACTTCAAGGCGACAACAAACAAATAATCCAGTTTATCGGCTATTTTCAAAATGTGTTTTCCGCTGTATTCCGTATAACCGAACAGTACCAATAAATCTTATATAAATTATTGTCCGAGGTGTTTTCACATTATATATTATTATGTACAATAAAAAATATTACATTCTCAAATCTTGTGAATTATTCGTTTAATTAGCAAAAAGTTTATTTAATAATATAATAGGTAGCTATGATGCTTATCCATTGTCAAAAACCATCCGAATTCATAGGCCCGGCGCGACTATTCTCGGCCTATTAAAAAGGCTGGTCACATCACAGCTATTGCATGGGCCGATATTGGTTGCTAACGAGTTATACAATGCCATATAAAATTTGTCCACGTAGATTTCGTTGGCACGTGTCTTTGGACTGGGTTTTGTACGTTCGTTTCTCCTGTCACGATCTTTCCGCTGAGGAAACAATATACTATTGCCCTAATGCTATCCGAATTAATAAAAAAAATAAACAATAATAGATTTAATCAATATAACAATACTACAATTCAACTCAGCGAATCGATCGGTAATGGTAAACCCATGGAATATAAAACCTATGTTCTGGGGGTAAATCATACTATACCGTTCCCCAGTGACCTAATATATAATCTGTTCTAACCATTGATATACTACTAGATGAGGAGTTCCCATACAAGTGTCATTTTAAAAATGTACCACAAAAGAAAAAAGAAGATATTACGAATATCGTCTTTAACATTTCCTTGTAGGTATAATGCGTTAAGACCGTTAACGTGGATTCCCGAATTTCACCCGTATTGCCCTGGCTGTAAAACTATAATATTTGCGTTTTTGGAATGGTGACCCTAAGGGTGTCTGCAACCCAAAGCTTGCAAGCTACCAAAAATTCATGTCTGAGCGGACAGAGCAAGTCGTCATGCGCTGACTATTAGTTAGAGTAAGATGCAAGCTAGATCGGGCTTACCCATAATTATTGCCAGGTCGTTTTCGAGACAAATATTAAGTGAGCTTATATCGAGTTAAGTCCGCTGATATTAAAACAGTATGTTTTAACACTGGCCGAGTCGCTGAAAATCGGGCGTCATTTTAAGAAGCATATGATTTATCCAGTAGTATATCAATGGTTCTAACACCATTACAATAAAGGTGATATTGCTATAAATTCCCGATGCTTTTTGTCGGGTCTGCCGAATGGTTCGGTTCGAACGGGTTCGCTCAAATGAACATTGACACTAGAAACACTGTTCTAACGTCATTGTCATTATAATAAAGGTGATATTGATATAAATTCCCGATGCGTGATATCGCATAATGGAAATTGCGTGATATCTACCTATAGGTACATGTGCGAATGTTGCTATGCGCGAATTTACTTGCTAGCTATATTTATTAATAATGTCATTGCCTACTACTCACAAACAGTGGTGATTTTAAGTGCTTGGAGGCTTTGTGATGCTGACAGATTTGGAGGCAACCTTCTGAAAATTTTGCCTGTGTGATAAACCGACATGAAAATATATATTACAGTGAGTATTGCAATACAATATTAGTTATGTTGTCAGGATTTTTTATGTTAGTTTATAATGTGTCAACATAATTTATAATGTGTCAACAAATATCAACAACCATTTATAATGTGTCGCTCCTAGGCAACGCATGACCTGTCTACCTCTACGTGACTTCACTGCCGTTCATTCTTATTATGTGGTTACCAGGTACAAGCATATCGTGTCCAGTAAATTGTACGAAAACATTATGGCCGAGAACGTTTGTACCCATTATGTTTGCGTTTCCGGAAATTTGTACGTATGCAGTTCGCCGTATCACACATCACCGTGAAATGTGTATCGGAAATATGTGGCCGTATATTAAAGATCGTCCAACCTCTTTTGGTCGTATAGTACTGAGATAAAATTCTTGTCTTATAATATTGAATCTAATAAAATTGGAGGCCGTATAGTATACGGTCATCTCTTTCCGATAAGAAAGCTCACGCCGAAATGTGCTACGGTGAAATGTTTAACGTACAATTTACACGTAACCTTATCGGTTAACGATGGGTTGGCGATGTGAAAAATGGACATTTTTTAAAGGGTACCTATAACAGTTTCTAGCACTTCTTCTATTATGTATAAAAAGCCAATTTGCAATACGTTTTAGGCAAATTAAAATATTATATTCAAAATTGACCTACCACTTTTTCGGGCCTGAGACCGCCAATGCTGGTTAACTATAACTTATGGCCAGTCTAGAATCTAGCTTCGCGCTAGTCTCGTATGTGAAAATTGTCGTATATTTCAAGCTATTAAATTGCCAAATCACCGAACGTCAACTTATAGTAAATTTTCGGTATATTATGTATCTATATTTATTTTTTTCAAAAGAGATGAAACGTCCTTCGACTATGCCGACGGCATAGTAAAAGTTACCACGTAGTTACGAAGTAGTTAAATATTGAAAAGATTCCGATGAACTTAATTAAGAAGGTACCTGCTTATTTTAAAAAAAAACTACTCTTGCACCCAAGGCCTGAACAAAAACGATGCATAAGTGCGAGTGAGAAAGTATTCGGCACCCTTATAATCTCTGCGATACGCTAGGTTTACAGATGTGGGAGATGGTTTGCTACGGTGTAGCAGCCAAATCTTACCTTATTGCTTAACTAAGCGTCGATAACCGTGTTGCTAAAATTGCTATTTTTTGTGTTAAACATAAAGTCAGTGGTAAATATTTTTAGTTAATTAAGTAGAAAAGATGGTTCTGTGTGTTGTATTAAAATGTGGTAGACGTACTGATAAGCAAGAAGATGGTATTACGTTTCATAGGTAAGTTGATACGTCATTTTCGTGATAATTTATTTGCATATTATTATATATTTTAATATCAAGTGACCGTGTTTCTTTAAAAAAACTTAAATTATGGATATTTTTACCTAATGGTTGCATTTTGACCGCATAAAAATACTATATAACGTAAAAAAATAGAAAAATATATAATAATTCTGAGCGTCTAGTGCGAGCACTTTGGGCGAGCACTAGCTAAATGGTCTCGAATATTTGAATACGAATGCGTTCGCTCACCCACAAACCAAACGCACGGCACGCAGCTTCATTTAGCAATGTAATGGGTGGCGTGCAATGACATTATTAATGGACAACGCGCTCAATACAGTAGCTAGCAAGTAAATTCGTGCATATCGATATTCGCACTGTATAAGTAGACGTCACGCAATTTCCATTATGCGATATCACGCATCGGGAATTTATAGCAATATCACCTTTATTGTAATGACAATGACGTTAGAACAGTGTTTCTAGTGTCAATGTTGATTTGAGCGAACCCGTTCGAACCGAACCATTCGGCAGACCCGACAACAAGTATTGGGAATTTATAGCAATATCACCTTTATTGTAACGGCGTTAGAACACATTATGCCATTCGGCAGACCCGACAAAAAAGTGAGTGTCATTATTTTTTCCAGATGCTTCGTCCATATTAATGTCATTGGTGGCGTGGCGTCTAGATGTATCTATAGAGTATAGTCTAAGCTTGCACCGAATGTATTTAATTCAAAAACGGAAGACAGCAGAAATCGATTAAGGTTTTGTAAGTCAGTAGTGCAAGGCCTTTTTTTTTTTTTAATATTAACGTTATTGTTAAACAAATTCACAAAAAATACGGAAGGGTCAGCGGAGCGTAAAATTAGTGCAATAACATAATGAATGTTATAAAAAAATGCATTTGATTCATGATCCATAGTTAATTACTTGTTTGTTGGTACACTTTAAAACATATAGTTAATATATACACATTTTTATTTGTTAGCGCAGCATCCATCTATTGAGTAGAGACAAATGTGTGATTCATTTGTCTCTACTCATATACATTAAATTATTTTGTTATTAATATTGCATTGTTATTATTATGAAACAACGAGCATACATAAAGGGTAGTTTTGGGTCCGGATAAAAGGAACGAAAAAAAATACAAAATATTTAAGGTGAACACAATATTACTTTTTTATAATCAGGATCTCATGCCTGATGATCGTCATCCAGGTGATTTAGCAATCGAACAGCCTCCTAAACAGGTTGACCCCAATCCTATCACCACTTTATGAAATGCAAGGCCCGTTGGTAGAACCATGTCGGGATCCAACATTTACTTTTAACTTGAAAACACCTCAGATATCCCTTGAAAAAAATACGAAAATCGACGGGATTTAAACCCGTATAACCATTGGTGTCGCGCCAATCTGTGCATTAACCAAATATGCTACGAGCCTCCTATCTAATTACGAGAATTTATACTAGTAGGTCATACATGAAATGCCTATCAAATTGCGTTATTATTATTGACTATCGGTGTTTGTGTATTAAATCAAACAATATTAATCACTTACCTTAATTACTAACCAACGTTCTCGCTAAATATTTTAGTTATAACATCTACTTGAACTTGATAACAATTTTTAATAAACCACATCTTTTATTCAATGAATAATATTCTCAAGATTTCTTACGTACGTTTTTGTTATTGTTTTCGGTCAAAGTTAAAATACAAAATAGAAATCACCTTAAAATGCACGATAATTAATAAAATGTTGGTTTAGTCGTTTTTTTCATATCAATTCCTTCTTTTTTAATTGTTAGCTAAATTTAGATAATAAATCGGTATTTGCAGCTTACCTACATCCTTTGGACATAACGTGTATTTAGTCGTATACAATGTTATTATGCAATAAAACCTACATATTTAAAAAAAACTGAGGGTTACTCCCTTTTTCCTTTCTAAAGTCGAATAAAATCTTATCATACACAAAACGAAAAGTAAAATTCTTTACATTTCATACACTGTTATTTAAAAACTCAAAAGTAGACAGAAAAAATCTTACTCCGGAACCACAAATTTAACGGTAGGTAAGTAAGACACTGCCAAAATGATATTAGTCTTGATAATGGTGTTACAACCGAAATAGCTATCGACAAAACCTTTTTTCATTTCTTATACTATATTGCACGCGAAAGGACAAAAAGAGGAATGAGTAGATAAGGAAGCAGACAAGGGTTTGCGATGTAATAGAGTTTATTAAAAGCCTTAAATGGAGATGGGCTGGACACATAGTTCGAAGAAGAGACAATCGTTGGACAAATCTAGTCATCCAGTGGTATCCAAGAAGTACAAAACGTCCACAAGGTAGACCTAGAGGCCGCTGGATCGATGAAATGATAAAGTTCTGCGGAAATACGTGGCAACGCAATGCACAGGACCGAGAGAAGTGGAAGCAACTTGAAGAGGCCTTCATCCAGCAGTGGATAGATTCAGGCTGATGATGATGATGATTGCACTAAACCATCTATATTCTTAAAATCATCAGTAAATATACATAAGTAATATTGGAATACATAGTTAAATAATATACCTGCTGCAAAGTGAAGTATTAATTGTCTAAAATTTGTTTTCCTACCTACATTCTAAAATATAAAATTCTAAATGAACCAACGTCGAAGGTTCTTAATGATTTATGAATGACATAATGTTTTACAAAAATACAACTTTCATGAAGTTGTTTACACCAGAAATAAAATATTTATATTCAATAATAATAAAACGTTGAGTTGAATACAAAATACTACGAAGATGAAATGAGTTTTAAAATGGTTGAAAAAATCCTTCTTCATTTTGAGACAAAGCATACAAAAGTAGACAAGTGTCCTTGGAATGGTTCAATTAAACAATGGAATCTCAAACAGAAATGGTACCTAGGTAAAGTATATATGAAGCGGCACATTTTTAGGTGTATTTGAGTAAGTATTTATATGGAAATGTAGTAGTCATATTATATATTTACGTTCACGTTATATCTAACCTTGTGTAATATTTCATTGTCAAATAATATGTATTCAAGGAAACTTGCAAAGCCTAAAATTATGTATTGTGTCTAGCGTGTATATACTATTACCTAACTGTCCAAAAACGTATATGTATATAATGATCATTTAAAATTGATGAACTCACTTCAATACGAATTTCAAGTAGTGAATACATTATATTCTTAGATTATAGAATTATATTATAATATATTTTGTACGCAGTGTATAATAAAAATATCATTTTGTAAAAAATATAGTATTTTCTGGGAGTATTTTATTATCCGGACATGGCGTGTTTAAAGCATTAAAAGTCTGTTGTTCAGAACTATTTTTGTACCTATTTCAAAATATACAAAATTACAACTCCACTATTAATATTATACAGTCACAGAGAAATTTTAGAGATAAGTACAACAATATTATAATATCGTCAGTGAATTACACAAAGGTGTTTTCCTGAAAGGTAATATCGTTTGCATTGACCCTTCTAGTCCTAACCCAAAAACTTATAATATTATGATGACTTTTCAGTGCCTACTCGTGGACCAAAGAGCTTTTTATTGTCATCATTAAGTTTATAAATAAATTTTCGTCGATAATTTGTCTTTTGGCGGATATTTCGGTGTGTGTGGTTTTTGGAGCGTAAGCCCCTTTGAAGAAGGGAATTATCGACACGCGAGCAGCTTTTCAAAAAATACCGTAACACAAAAATAAACCCAACGAAATTCTTCGTTGGTAATCAAAACTTGCGCGCAGTGACTGCCAACCGGCAGCCAGAGAGCTCGCCTCGTGCAGCTCGGACACTCTCGTGTTTTCGAAAACAAACGAGCGTTCGGCAAACTTCGGCATGCTCCCGTTTCTAGAGTGTGTACGTACAAAGTAAGTTCACAACGAATATCAAGGCCGAATTTACACTTAAAGGAGCCTTCAGGTAATACGTATTTCTTCTCTAACTGTTTTGCTCTCTGCGGGTGGGGTCTTATTTATTTGTGTATGGTAAATATGTTTTCCGGTGTGGTATGTTTTCACGCGATTGACTTTAATTATTTGATTAAAATTATATCCACCAACCTTTGTCGTCTTGATCTAAAAGCGGCTACTTTCTCTGCATCAATGTTTTTTTATGAATGTTTTCAATTTATTTTACTACCTCCGAAGACACTACAAATTCTTGGCTATATCCCTGTGACAAATCTTATTAAGGTGATAACAAATAAAATTGATCCTCTTAATGTTGCACAATATGCGTTTGCAATTTGCAATACTCAGCCACTTACTGTATATATATATTATATATAAGACAAGTGCTTTCGGCTTTTTTGTTTTAGCCTGTTTTAGGAATTTTAGGTTTCCATCTTGAAGCAAAATTGGTGATTTATCTTTTTTGTATCTTTATACATGTTCTGTTAATTCCCATTATTTTCTACACAACAGGGCAGTATCAGCAATATTTGTGAAACCATATCGTCACTGGTAGACTTGTTGATAAAATTTGTAGATGCAATGATATGTGGAACCATAAATGCTTAGATTATAGAAAAATAAATAAATGATTCAAAGTTCTGTTTGAATGTATTTAATTTTCTCTCTAAACAATGTGATACCTACTGAAACGGTTAGGCATAACTGATTAGATGCGTATTTTTATAAATCAGTGGCGTACGCAAGATTCACTCGTGCGTGAATCATTGTCAACACCAGGACTGAACTAGTACGAAATATTTTTTTTAGAACTATGCAGCCATTTAAATCGTAATGTGAAAAACTAGGGCAATTCATAATAATATAATTAAGTCTAATTAGTATGTACCAGTGGCGAAGGGCGACTTTTGAAAAGAGATAATACGATATTACTACTGATGCATTGGTACACACTAGGGATTCCAATCCCGGGATCGCGAGCTATTTTCGATACCTATGAATCCCGGGATTGATAAACATGATCCCGAAACTTTCGGGATTGATTTTTTTATCAATTTTCATGGAAAATAAAATAAAAACGAAAATACAGCAGAAAAAATACTTTTAATAACAAATAACTACATTAGAAATAAACTGGGTTTGAATGAAGTTCACGTTCAAGTATGTGTAAGTTGTCAATTGATTTTATTTTTTCACATGAATTAATAAAAATGAGAAAGATTGGAAAAAAACAATGCTTCGCACTATTAACAAAGTAATTCCACCATGATCTCATACGTTTTACGGCAGTTTCATATTTGGCTGACTAATTAGATTTATGAAGCGGAAAGGCAGTAAGTACAGCTAGTACACCATGATTTGCTTTACTATTTTAAATCTCCCTAACCCATTCATTAAGTCTTTACTATCAGAAATAGCAATCTCATATTAAATTCACACTATTATTTATATTAAAATATTATTTACTTCATTAAACCTATGTATTTCCAAGATTGAACGTATAAAATATTAACAATAATAATGTCTTAAATAGTATAAATTATATCTATTAGATTTATTTTTGACCGATTTTATCAATGTTATTTGTAAACAGGGCTTTTTTTTCCATTTAACGCGGTGGAACGGCGTTCCGGCACCTTTTTTCACGGTTTTATTTCAAAATCAATTAAACGAAAAAATATTTGCGCTTAACGGCCCACGTGCTCGTCGTAGGTCAAAATTGAGTTTTTATCGTATTTTCAAACCATGCTCCTGGACACTCCTTAAACGTTGTAGATAATCTATTTATATAATTTTGAAGCCTTATTATCCTTTATAGTTATTTTAAACATTTGACGACTGCATAAAGTATTTTTGTTACATAAAATAGTATTCTTTTAAACCTCTCGTTCTAATGTTTTAGAATATAGTCATATTTCGGTACATAACTGTGCAGTGGTGTTAAGATTTTTTACGTTTATTAATTTTAAAACGCATTTATGAAACCATTAGTATAATTTATTATGAGATAATTTTTGTAAAATATTCACGATAAAAAATTATATTGATAATCTCTGTGATCCCAAATTTGACAAGAATTAGGCATTTTATTATTCAAAAAATTGGCAAGATTAATATATTTGAAGATGATACTAAAGATACTTATTATAAGCTATGTTTTAGACCATTCAAGTGTGATAAACATCTTATGAATAATGATTGCTTTATAATAATTATTGACCTAAGAATAAGGTAGTGTTTTTTTGAAATACGCCATTTCTTTTGTCATTCCCCAGTGGTTAAGCTACAACATACGGCCGTAGCCATAAATTGACAAACTATAATTGAAGTGGGGAGTAAAATGATATTGACGCGCGTGTTTGAACATGTACCGTTTAAAAAAAAATAAAAAAAAAATCGGTTAGGTACATGTTCAAACACGCGCGTTAACATAATTTTACTCCCTACTTTAATTATAGTTTGTCAATTTATGGCTACGGCCGTATGTTGTAGCTTAACCACTGGGGAATGACAAAAGAAATGGCGTATTTCAAAAAAACACTACCTTATTCTTAGGTCAATAATTATTATAAAGCAATCATTATTCATAAGATGTTTATCACACTTGAATGGTCAAAAACATAGCTTATAATAAATATCTTTAGAATCATCTTCAAATATGTTAATCTTGCCGATTTTTTGAATAATAAAATGCTTAATTCTTGTCAAATTTGGGATCACAGAGATTATCAATATAATTTTTTATCGTGAATATTTTACAAAAATTATCTCGTAATAAATTATACTAATGGTTTCATAAATGCGTTTAAAAATTAATAAACGTAAAAAATCTTAACACCACTGCACAGTTATGTACCGAAATATGACTATATTCTAAAACATTAGAGCGAGAGGTTTAAAAGAATACTATTTTATGTAACAAAAATACTTTATGCAATCATCAAATGTTTTAAATAACTATGAAGGATAATAAGGCTTCAAAATTATATAAATAGATTATCTACAACGTTTAAGGAGTGTCCAGGATCGTGGTTTGAAAATACAATAAAAACTCAATTTTGACCTTCGACGAGCATGTCCCCCCTTTAATTCGTTAAAATGATAAAATAAGGTACAGGTGGAAGCCATTTCGAATGTTGGCGTGTTAGTGTTAGTGAAGTAACCGTATAGTTTAAATAGCAAACATGCGTATGTAACTAGCTTCATACGTATGCTGCGTATTATGATTTTGACAGTTTGACGTTTATCGCATGGCAGCATCTGCGTATATTGTTATTTACGTTTGTTTAGTCAGTTTGTGTTACGATTACGTGTTGTGCAACTATTTTATATATTATTTAGTGCAACCCCAAGTTTAAATATGAAAAAAATTTCCTGTTACTTCTCAACCACCGGCAGCGGCGCCGATTCCGCAAATAAAAAGCTCAAAACAGAAACGATTACAGAAGATATGGAAATATCGGTACATGTAGATGTTCCTGAATCATCTCTAGCTGATCTCGGGGATCAAGGTCGAACTCAAAACGATTGGCCAGACTGCTGGTCATTAGATCAAAAAAACGATTTTTGATCAAAAAACGAATGGTTGAACGTACACAAAATGAAACTTGGCTGCACAATTTGCAGAAACGTTGGAACTCTTGGAACTGAAACGACAATGGGAATGAAAATATCCAAAGAATGGGCCAATAATGAAATCACGTATTCTGGGAAAGAGAGGAAGCTACAATTGGGGTCACTTCGAAAAAAATTTTTCGATCACAGAGGATCTATTGCACACAAAGCAGCGTTAAAAATCATTTCTGAAGCCAAAAAAAAGCAGATTGAAAATACTTTTTTAAAATCGTTATCTCGCGAAAAAGTAATAACAGCAAACATTTTTCGAACTGCATATAAAGTAGCTAAGGAAAATCAATCATTCAATATGTTTGAAAGTGAAATTAATCTCCAAGAACTAAATGGGATCGAAATGGGTCATATTCTCCATTCCACTAACGCATGTGTTAACATTGTAAATCATATATGTGATGAAATGAGAAAAAATGTTTTCAAAGAAATTGTTCAATCGAAAAATATAATTTCTTTGATAATTGATGAGTCTACCACCATAAGCCAAAAAACCACCCTCATTGTGTTCGATGCTGTGTCGAAAGTGTTGGAATGAATTCACCAATTAATTTGTTTTTGGATTTGATTGAACTTATAGACGTAACGGCAAAAGGAATATTTGAATCATTACTCCAATCTCTTGATTTATATGGGATGACAGAAGAATATTTAGTTTCGGTTGCATGCGACGGCGCTGCTGTGATGTTAGGTTCTAAAAATGGAGTGAAAAAATTGCTGACAGAAAAATTTCCTTCAATTATAGTTTGGCATTGTACTAATCACAGATTAGAATTATCAGTAAGTGATGTTGTAAAAAAAAATTCAGGGATCAATAGATTCAAATCATTTATTGATAAACTTTATGTTTTATACCACGCGTCGCCGAAAAATAATAGAGAGTTGCATTTATGTGCAGAATCACTAGGCGTTGAGGTACTGAAAATCGGAAGAGTTTTAAGTACCCGATGGGTGGCATCTAGTTTTCGTTCAGTTTCGGCTGTGTGGAATAATTATGAATCCCTTGTGCGTCATTTTGAAGAAGCGATGAATGACCCTACAAGAGATAAAAATGACAAGTGTACTTACAGTGGCTTAAAGAACAAAATAACATCAACAGCATTTTTATTGGATCTAGCATTGATGTGCGACGCTCTCCAAGAATTGTCGGAACTTAGTTTGGACCTACAAAATCGCAATGTGAACCTTTACATTGCAAATCGAAAAATAAATGAACTCGTTCAAGTTTTTGAAGAAAGAAAACAGAATTTTGGACCCTATTATAAATGTGCTGCAGCTGCTATAAGCAATCTGCATTTTCGTGGAGTTTTACTTCACGAAAAAGTTTCTAAAAATGATGCTCCTATTGATCCGAAAATATTTTATTCCACGTTGAAAACGTCAATTGAAAAAAGGCTGCTAGATAATAAAGATGTTGAGTTTGCACTTTGGGCTCGCGTACTTGACCAAAAATATTGGCCTGAAGACATTGATAATCGGTTGACATTTGGAGAGATGGAAATTAGAAACATTTCGATCAGGCTACGAATACATTCTCGAAAAGACATATTCTGAAAAACTCTTGCGTTTGGTATATGCTCTGAATTCTATTCCCATTTCTTCAAGTGAATGTGAACGGGGGTTTTCGCAAATGAATCTTATTATTACCCCAACAAGAGCTTCGTTAAACACTAAAACAGTTTCGGCACTCTTGTTCATCAAACTCGTGGGACCACCCTTGACACTTTTCGATCCTTCAAAATATGTTGATAGGTGGTTACTTAAAGGAAGACATTCGGCCTTAGACTCTAACACTAAGAAAAGGAATCGAGATGATGTATCAGACGAGAATTGGAAAAAACTTTGGAAATCACTCTAAACTTTTATTCAAGTTCATAAATAAATACATTACATATGTATTTACAATTATATTTTAAAGTTAGTCTTATTTAGTCTTATTTGTACAATATATTTCAAATATAATGTATGTATTTTATTGTTTCTGTAGCTTTGTTTTGACTAAAATAAAAAATTATCGTAAAAATCAACCTTTTTTTGTTCGCTTCGTGGCATAGCTCCTTTAAATTTCATTTAAGTGACATTTGAATATAATTTTATTTAGTAAAAAGCTTGACATGAAGTGAGTTCCGGCACCTTTTTTTTTTAAAAAAAAGCCCTGTTTGTAAATATAAAAAAATTATATTAACAATGGAAAAAATTGCCAATCCCAGGACCAGGTCAAATTGTAATCCCGATATCCCGGGATCAGAATTGTGTCTTGGCATTGGATTCCCTAGTACAGACTAATGACAACGACACACTAATTTGATGAAATTTCAATAGCTTCCAAGATGATATAAAATTGAGCGATGGGCTTAACTTTAAATGATATGCATTTTCCTAATTACAAATTAAAAATCGTTAGATAAAATTTATTTTTATTTTTAAAAACAATCTATATGTACCTATTATTAAATATGTGATTGAATGCCATACAAATTATTTTTTTATATTACCTTATTATTAATTATGTTGGACAAAGCTGCAATAATATTATGCGTACATGTTTTAGGATTCGCTTATCGAGTCTACCGTATCGCATACATTACGGTAGACGGGGCTGAGGTCCATGAGGTAAAGTATAGTGAAAGAGAGATGGTGATGTGGCAAATTAAATTATTTTTGTAGAATATAATTAAAATAATCAAATTATTATTTAAATACGTTAATATGCAATCAATTTTTTTTATTAAGAAGGTAGGCTTTAAATAATCGCTTAGTGTGGACTGTGGAGTCTTCGCCACTGATATGTACTAAGTAGATACTAATCATGCCCCCACAAAGGGGGGCTGACAGAGCTGTAGCCTAGGGGCCCGGGCTCCGGAAGGGCCCGGCGTGGCGAGTCGACCAGATGAGTGATATAAACACACATCACAAATTCTCTCTAATAGTAAAAGAAAGTCAACTGCGGCGCTATTTTTCTTCAATAATATTATTATAATTATGTGGTTATACGATAATTTTTTTTATTGTGAATCGTTACTCGACAACTCCATAATTCAAGTAGATTTAATACAAAAAAACACTAACTATATACATTAATTTTACCGCGTACACCATTATTTGGAAAACGCTACTGTACAGCGTCACACTGGTTTTATCTTTAGCAATGGGTATGGGGGGGGGCGCCAAAGATCCAAGCCTGGGGGCCCGCTTCAGGATGTGGGAGCTATGGTACTAATTGTCCAATAATGTGAGGTGGCATTTGAAGTAACATCATCTTCGTGTCTGGAGATCCATGTGGGATGTTGCTCCATATCTCCTAGCAAAGAGAACAGCACTTCGTCTACATAATTGGCAATATTCTACATGATTTCAGCGACCTTCGGTGGCTGAAACCATTCCATTAATAACTCACATTTTGTATCAGAGTTTGGAAACGCAACTGGCAGCTGTCAAAACAATGAAGTACCTATACTTACCGTAAACACAATTCAAGTAAGTACTTAAATATATAATTATTATTGTGGATAATAAATCCACCATTATCGTGGTGTATCTTTTCTGAATTATGATTGAATTGCATGCACTACACTAGATTTATTTGAATTTTGTGTTCGATATACTTGATTAATGATTATATTGACAAATGTCACTTCCGCTTCTCAATTTTACCATTAAATAGGTAGGTACTAGTCACATAACAATAAATGGCCACCTAACGTTAAGATGTATTTAAAGTATCTTATACATAATCATGACTAAGTGCTCGGCCGTAGTGGTTTGGCAAACGCGGCGCGGCGGCGTCTTGTGAAACTCAAACGTATAACCGTGTGCGTTATGCCCCAAAAAAGACACTGTCTACGAACATTTCACACACGGTTATACGTTTGAGTTTCGCAAGACGCCGCCGCGCCGCGCCCGCCAAACCACTACGGCTGACCAATAAGCATCTAGCCTTTTCACAGGTTAATTTAACGGCGACGTCTCTGCACCTGATCATAAGAACATACGAGCGAAAACTGTTAAATGCCACCACGTCTTTTTACGAATGGCATTAACAATAATATATTTGACGACGTATTATAAGATATCGTTATCACTGTTATCAGTATCACGTCAATATCAGGCTTGTATGGACAATCATTAACATTGTTAAAAACAAATTTATTAAGCCAACAGAACAGGCACTGTGTTACTATCAAAAAGGACACAATGATAGATTGTATCCTATACGTTTGCATCTTGAATTAAAATGATATAAAATGTTAACACATCTCGATTATTCAGTTCAGAATGGCTTGATGACCTACCTATGCAAGAGTGACGACCCGCGCTTTTCTGTATAAAAAAAAACCATCTGGATCCGGCAATGTCATCGTGTCATCGCACTATCATATAAATTATGTATAGCTGAAGAATATATTGTTGTCTATGACCCTTTTTATGCAGTTTCATAAAGATATAGGTACAGTGGAAATGTGAAACTTAGTCACTGTCCGAAAAAGATATTTTTGTTGTTAGGTACCTAGCAAAGATTCAATAATGAACCATAAAATGTTTACCTTTACTTAAGGGCCCACATGCGCCACGTAGGTCCAAATGGAGATTTTATGGTATTTTCAGAGCATAAGCCTGGATATTCCTCAAACGTCGTAGATAATCTATTTATATAATTTTGAAGCCTTATTATCCCTTATTCTTAGGTCAATAATCAGCATATAACAATCATTATTGGTAGAAAGTTTTATCACATTTGAATGCTCAAAGACATAGCTTATAATCAGTATCTTTAGAATTATCTTCAAATGTGTTAATCGTGCCCATTTTTTGAATAATAAAATGTCTAATTCTTGTAAAATTTGGGATCACAGAGACTATAAAATATATTGTTGTATCGTAAATATTTCACTATAATATAGTGTTAACATTAATTTTAGCAATGGTTTTATAAATGCGTTTAAAAATTAATAAACCTAAAAAATCTTAACACCACTGCACATGGATGTACTGAAATATGACTATATTCTAAAACATTAGACCGATAGGTTTAAAAGAATACTATTGTATGTAATAAAAATACTTTATACAGTCATGAAATGTTTAAAATAAATATAAAGGATAATAAGGCTTCAGAATTATATAAATAGATTATTTCCAACGTTTAAGGATTGTTCAGGCTAATGCTTTGAAAATACCATAAAATCTCCATTTTGACCAACGTTGGGCATGTGGGCCGTTAAACGTTATGTTTTATTTTAATTGACATTATTAGTTTGAATTTAATTATTTATTATCTCACCGGTCACGGTGGACTGAGATACGGCAAACTGCATACGTACAATTTTCGCATACGGAAATTTTCTGGAGACTTAGAGCGGCATGCACAATCTAAGATTTCGATCCTAAGGATAAGTCGCCGAAAAGCATGACGTAAATATCGACAATCCTGAGTATAGAGTTAAGGAATCCTTAACCATAGACTACTTGAACTTGAAAACGCCCCGTATTACCATTTACCACTGACAGCTGCTGTCAAAATAAATTCGCATGTCTATAAAACAATCCATACACTCAAATTCATTTAACAATGTATCTCAATATGGATATTGATAGTGTTAATTCATTTGGCATGTACTTGCAGAATATTATTTTACTTTTATACGCCAGCCCGCCGAAATACAAGATGCCAGATGATAGAATGACACTTGACGCTAGTGTTACCATGTGAAAAAAATATCTTGCGGTGCCTGTGGAATCACGTATAATGACTTATATTGGAAACATAAGAGTATTATAATTAAATATTAATATGTATTTATAGTTATTTCATTTATAAAATGCAGTTGTCATATTTTTGTCATCGTTTAACAATTATAAAATAATTTACCTAAACTAAGCCTAAACTATAGGAAATAGAGTTTTTTGATATGGTATTATTTTCAATAGAAATGATCTTATCTAAGGTCAATGTTTCTGCATAGTGTTTTCTAGGAAATTTTAGTTATGACAAATGTTTCGGCATTCCCCTCGTAGTCCTCCGTTCAACTGTGTTGAAACTGTTGCCATCTCCGCCTGTCGGATAAATAACCATAGTAAGTATGCCTTGTTTATCGAAATACCTGTGACAATGTTGTACAGTAGAATGACATTGTATTCTGTAATATAAGACATGGAGGAATTAGAATTCACAGAATTGAAGACCGGCAAAATAAATGTTTAAAATATATTATTACTTATCGCATATTGCAGTTGCGAGAAAAGAGATAACATTCAACGTCTTGTTTTAAAAATACATCATTGATTAAATACTTATTATATATTTATACTTATTAAATACTTATCGTATATTTGTCTTCCTGTCAATTTAATAAAGTTGTATTTTGTTGTTCTGCATAACTGACCATGACTGTCAGATTTTATTACAACGTTTTTCTTAGCTCGTATTCTTATTTTTCCGGTGGTTCTTTGTCCGGTACAAATCTTGCAATCGATTTTAGCTAACTTCCCGACTAGCTAGACATTTGAAACTTTTAGAATATATCAGAACACGATGCCAATACATTTTTTTAATACTTTTAGCCATCTTTAGGTAGAATTGAATTCATTTTCAGTTAATTCTGTTTTATATGAAAATTTATTTCGACACCATTAATGGTTGCTAAGGGTCTGGGGTCCTAGCAACTAAATTATTATTATGTCAAAATGACATTTCAGTATTATTTATATTAAGTACATTTTTTTGATCGTTTATGCTAGTCAAGTCAAGTTTATAATATGATTCAACAGAAAATTTTTAAATGTTGTAAGTACTCGTATATAAAAAGTTCTTTTTATCCTGTAAATATTTTATTATTATTGTGATTATGTTATATTTTATATGATATTTTTCTTTATATATTATAATATACTAAAAATAAAAATAGATAACATAGAAAGCACAATAATTCTACAAAATTCTGATTATAAAAATGTGCCTGTCTTATTGGCAAGATCCTGCACATTATGTTTTATTAAATTTGTTTGAAGGTCACATTTAACTTTCCAGCCAGACGTCGGAACAAGGAAGATAGATTGTAGAATGTAGATAGAGTTCAGACCATTATTATGTAAACGTAAAGCCTCGATGACATTGGGCTACTTTACAAGCTGCTTGTAAACTCACCCAGTGTCATCATCGAAAAGCTAACAAGCAGATTGTAAATAATCTACCGAGAAAAGTTGAAAGCCGGTCAACTTTATACGCCACACGCTGGCGTGTGGGCCTACTGCGTATGCGCAGTAAAGCGATAGTAGCGACCTCCCGTTAAAAAAACGATCTAGTACTCATTAAGTCCTGTCAAAATAGTACCAAAAATGACGGTTTCAACTAGATAGCTTGTTGGCTTCTGAGCGAGTGGAAAGTTTTGTGTGTCATCATCGCCCGCTTTTAAATTCGCCAACAAGCAGCTTGTAAAGTAGCTCGATCTCATTGGGGCTTTATAATTTGTTGGATGCATTTTATTTTTTACAACCACAACCCCCCTTCGTCCCTTTCGCCAAAAAATCACTTTGTATCTAACCCCTCCCACCCGTGACCCGTTACGCCCGCTGGGCCATAAATTAATATATGAACGACCACTCTGAGATATAATATGAGGCTGACAAGGCTCTATCCTAGAGTCCCGGGCTCAGGATGGGCCCGGCATGGTTGGCCAACCAGATAAGTGAGATAAACACACATCACAAAACACACGGCGCTAATTTACTTCCAATTTTAATGTTATTTATGATTTTAAAACATGTGGTTATGCGATGCAATTTTTGATGTGTGTCGATACTCGACAATTCAATAATTCATGTGGATACTGGATGTATTAAAAAATACTAAAAACTGTTAAAAGATATACCATATACTCTTAATTTTACCTCGAACACCGTTTGGAAAAGGTTACTGTAAAACGCCATACTGCCTGTAATCTTAGTGATAGGTAGGGGGGCCTAACAAATATCCTGGCCTGGGGGCCCGCTTCAGGGTGTGGGGGCCATGCATGAGCCTCAAAACGCGGTTGACAAAGTCGAAATAAACACGACCACTGTTTAACGATCATAATTTATGTTTGTAAAGGAAGAATTAGGTACCTAGGTACTGATGTAAATGAAAATGAAACTCATTTATAAGTTTATGTAATGTATTAACTTCAAAATTGCTAAGGCAATATGGCTTAACAAAAAATGCATCTACAATTCGACTATTCTAATAGAAGCAGTCAATGGTGTTGGATTTAAAAATTTGCATAATAATGAAGATTGAGATGTGAGAGCCAGCTAAAAAGGTTACATCGACATTTTGTGCATCTCGACCAGAGAACACATAATTAATGGGAACTGAAATACCTAACGGGTGTGGAGTAAGGCCTTTCGCTCATGGAGAAACTAAAATCCGACGAAATGGTTGCTGATGGAACTCATAAACTGGCCTTTGACTGATGCTTTGTACACGGCGCTACTGAAACTCACTTGCAATAATAATCTCATAACATCAAACTGTCAAACCAATTATCTTTCATACGTCATTCTAAACCTTTTTCGTAATATCTTTACGGGAATATTCTGGCAGCCTGTAATTATATAGGCAGGTATATTTCTCAACTTCTGCCACAATTTTTAAATTAACAATCTTTAACTTTTGACGTCTTGATTTGTTACTGCTTGTTCATTTCAGTTCAGTGCTACCAATGTTGGTAAGAAAATGTGATTTTTCATCGAATCTACTGATATTGGCACCAATGGCACCACTGTTGTATGGGAGACTGGAAACGGAACTGGGAGACTAGCATGTCTCGTCTCTTCATTTAAGTAGCGAACGTTTTGAAACATAGATTCCAGTTTTGCCGTGAGCGAGCCGCCATTGAAATACATTAGCTAGATACTGGCTAGAATTTTAGTTTCAGTCTCGTCTTTTTTTTGGGTATTCTCATGAACGCCTTACAGGCAACCGATCTCGAGTGTGTAAGAAATGGGATAAACTTAAACACGTGTTAAGAATACATCATTCTAAGCTTGTCCTTCGTTCTGGCAACTGCTCACAGTTTCAATATTAGTGTATTTGAAGGTTGCAACATACACTATTGCACGTCTATAATGTGTGTTTCATTTTCGTAGGACACTCACACATTCAAAACCCTGCTTGAAAATGCAGTGTATTGGAGTATAGCTAGGCTTACCATACGTCCCGGTTCCACACATTGGTCCCAGCCGGTTTGGCATTTTGTCCCGGCTGTTCCGCGTATGAATGATTGTCAATAATAAATTGTCATGGTTTACCGTAGTAGCGTATATTATGTGATATTAAATAAAAAAAAATAATCTGCTGCAGAAGGTCTACATTCTTATTTTGTACATACCTACTTTAAAACAATTTTTGGTGGTTAAATTTGTTTCTTTGCCATCCTATACCGTTCCTGTCCCGGTTTAGAGTTTCATAATTATTGTAAGCCTAAGTATAGCCTATCATTATATCGGGTATAGTTTTTTTTCTATACAGTATTTATTAATTTTATTTAGTATAATTTATGTGTTTCAAAGAGTGCTGTATTCAAAAAATATATAACAATCATAATAAAATAGTATAATAGTCACTAAGTATGTAATTCAAATAAAAATCACATAATATGTATGAAGTTCGGCGAATTAGGAGACTATAACCCACTGCCCTCCCCATATTGTACATATATGACAACAACCATTGCTATTTCGAACAATGTACTCAACTATATTCTAATTTATTTAAATATATTATTCAAGGAGACTAGAAAGCAGGGTTACCAAAAATAACTCGGAGTTGGTATATTTTTTTATTGTGGATAGAAATGGTAAATATAAAAGAGGTATTATGTAGCGTGTCCGGAAACTTGTACGTATGCAGTTCGTTGTATTACACTTCACCTTGAAGTGTTGTATCGGAAATATATAGCCGTATATTAAAGACCGTCCGACCTCTTTGGGTACGTATAGTACCTACTGACATAAAATTCATGTCTAAATAAAACACGGTTCTTGTCAGATACACTTTACAGGAAGCCAGCACCAAACAAATTTTTAGCCGATATACTGGATTATTTGTTAGGTTAGGTTAAGTTAGGTTGACATTAATGCACCCAACAAGTTCGAATTTGAGACTTTCGAAATTTTAAACTCAAATTCTCTGTGAGAAGTAGTTTTCTGGTTAGTTTTGAGAGTGACATATCGTTGACTGACTTGACTTGAGCGCTCCCAAATGTCAAATGAATTTGTACCTAAGCACGTAGCGTGCAATTAGGCAGTAGTGTTTTTAGTAGACAGGCATAGCACCTAGCTCAGCACTAGCGAAGAACCTACCTATGTGGCCGAAGCCTAATGCCGGGTCCACACTGGCAATATGTCGCCGGCAACCTCGTTAAATTTTACGATAATTATCATACTTATCGCAAAATTTAACGAGGTTGCTGGCGACATGTTGCCAGTGTGGACCCGGCGTAATGCGTCAATGACATTGAGCTACTTTACAAGCTGCTTGTCGGCGAGTTTAAAAACGGGCGAGTCAGCTAGTGCGATTGTGATAATAACACACAAAACTTTCCACTCGCTCAGAAGCCAACAAGCTAGCAAGTAGAAACCGTCATTTTTGGTACTATTTTGACATGGCGCATTGAGTACATCGTTCGTTTTTTATCGGGAGGTCCCCACTATCACTCTACTGCGCAGACGCAGATCACCCACACACCAGCGTGTAGCGTGTAAAGTAGACCGGCTTTCAACTTTTCTCGGTAGATTTTTTACAATCTGCTTGTTAGCTTGTTTGATGATGACACTAGGCGAGTTTACAAGCAGATTGTAAATTCGCCAACAAGCAGCTTGTAAAGTAGCTCAATGTCATCGACCCATTAGAGATTATTTATGTTGAAACAGATTAGGCAACCCTGTGAAAGAAGCACCATTTTGCTTTTGTGTGTTTATACAATTTAATATTTCCAGCAGTATAAAATCCCTTTGTTCTGATATTATTATGTAGATGTGTACATTATTTATCATAATATGGAGCTGTCCTATAGTATGCTAACATAGTTTGAGAACATTGCTTGACATATTTAGCTACCATCTATCCCTAGACCAATTGTTACTATGTATCAGTTAAGTTAATATAAAAAAATCAGTGTGTGTCTTAGACTATAGATACATCGTGTATATACTTTTGTACGCGCGTTAGAAGTTATACTTCTTTGGCATAACAAAACAAAATAAGGCGTTACCCGAGTCTATTAAGGCTATTATACCTCAGCTGAGGCATGGTCTAAAAAGATCGTGACTAGGCGATGCGCGGATTGTGCAAATGACACGAGCCGAACCAAATATAATTTGTCATAAAAAATCAACATGCGTCCTTTTAATGTTATGTTTATTATTATATTTGTAATATTAATAGTATATTCTTTGACATGTTTTCTTTTTCAAGTACATGCGGAACGTTTTTAGTCATCTTTACATTAGTTTGTTTTATTTAAGAATATATTCCTCCGACGCTATCACAAAAAAAAAATTACGTGCTCACAGGCCGACTATCGCTCTCCGACTGGCAACGCGGCCGGAATTACGTCCCACATACTGTTGAAAATTATTTGCCGTTTCACTTATGTACGCTCTTAATATTACAGTGGATTAGGTTGATGAAAACGTACCTACGCGATACGTACCTACGCGATGCATCTATGTCTCATATAGCACATGATAATTGTAATTTAATTATTGTATTGGACCAAAACTCATCTTTGCCATACAACGGTTATAATTGACTCAGAAGCATGATGAATTAATAAAAAATCATATTTTAATATATTTTTTTAATTATTTAGCAACTCAACATTCACAAAATTTATTTATTTATTGATATATAATTTTACTCATAAATAACACTTACATAAATATAGCCTCAAATCTTGATACACAATCTTCACAATGAAAAATAAATACACACTCCAATATAAATAAAGTTGTATGGATATAAATTAACAGTGTAGAATGTTAGTCTCCAGAAATTTATTTATAAACGTATATATTTATTATAACACAATCTTGGTTATGTTTAAAGCACGTGCTGTTTACTTGGTTGTATTGAACGACTAACTAAATGATACTATGCGCATGCACATGTACTCCTGAGACCGAAATGAATATGTGAATCATAATAAGAAATTATGACGTGTTGCATCGTTGTTTTCCCAAACACGCCAAAAGAAGTATAACTTCAAAAATATCAAATTGAAAATAATACTTAGATATTATAAAATTAAGAAAGTTAATACAGTACTTGATGGAATTTGAATTTTAATTGCAGTTTTATACTATTCCATTTGAGTCGTTTTTTGCGACCCGTGGATCGCCTTTGGCATCTGTGCATCGCTCATCAAATTTTAATGGCAAATTCACACTGACACATAATTAGGTCCGTCAAAAAACGATATTTTTTTCTTTAGATATGATGGCTATACGTATTATGTATGGCTGTAATTTATTAAATACCTATATTGTCGGACACTTTGGATATTTCGTTTCATTTTAATCTTCAGAACATTTTTTGATAACGAAATTTAATAATAGGCTGGGAATAAAATGCCAATAAATTTGTAGTGGTATGTTAGTATGTTAATTCAGTAATAGCCCGAAGTTACGCGATAGGTTAAAACGGAAAATAATTTTCAACATAGGTTCGACGAAATTTCGGACTCGCTGGCAATCGGAGAGCGAAAGTCGAGCTGTGAACACGTCAATTTGTTTTATGATGGCGACGGTGGAATTAATTCTTAAATGGTGTAAAGATGACTGAAAAACGTTACCCATTTCCTTGAAAAAGAAAACATGTCAATAAATATATTATTATTATTATTACTAATAGAACAATAAACATAACATTAAATGGACGCATATTGACTTTTTATGACAAATTATGTTTTGTTCTGCACGCGTCGTTTGCACAATTTTCGCGTCGCGTAGTCACGATCGTTTTAGAACGTGCCCCAGCTGAAGTATATATAGCCTTAAGTCGGGGTACAACTTTATATATAAATAAATACTTACACATAAATTTTGAAAAAGCACTAGTCTACAAGAAACATATTTAATAAAATTGCAGTTCTTTTTAGTTTTTACACCGCGTTCTTCGTTGGAATCTACGTTTTCTAATTTTTAAGCCCTTTTCAATTGAGCTGAGACCCTAGAGCAGTGTTTCCCAACTTTGTTTGTGCCATGCTCCACTTCAACGCTTCAAAAATCTCCATGCCCCCCTATCAAAATTTCATAGTTAACTAACAAATTCTGACAAAATGAATTGCTTCAAATAAAAAAATGCACATAGGCAATACTATTTTTAATTTAACTTTCGTAAGTGTATACCTATGTATAAGTATATTAGATGTACAACTCGGAAGAAAATTAGTGCAATCCTTGTGCTTGATGTGAGCTGCAAAGAGTTTTTATATGAGGTACTAATGTGGTCAATTAAATCTCCATAGTTTGTGATATCACAACGATTTTTTTTTCCAGAAACAAATCATTTACAGCGCTAAAGCGCCACATTCAACTAAATATTATGATGGGAATGGCAACAGTAATTTACTCGGAAAATCATGGTTGCAATATCAAAAACATATTTTCGAAAATGTGTTTTTTAATAAAAAAAAATGTAGGTACCAAATATTAATGATTTGCACATTGCCCCCCCAAAAAATTCAAATTGCCTGCTGGTGGGGCAAAGATTGGATAGTGTTAGTTTACTGTTAGCTAGTTAAAATGAAGTCGTGTTTCTCGCGTATATCGCACAGTAGAACCTCAATTTTCTTATTATTAACTTAACTATGAAACGTTATACCTTATACCATCATGTTGCTTCTCAGTATGGCTACCAAATTTAAACACAACATAGTCAAACATATTTTCTACGAAATTAACTAAAAATAATTACCACTAACTTTATATTTAATACAAAAAAACAATAAATTTCAGCAAGCTCGCAGTTTTAAATGAATGTAATCATTCAAATCAATATTTACCGGTGACGTTTCCAAAAATTATTTAATTCACCCGTAGAAATTCTATTTTACTCTAACGCATCTTGTCAAGATATAAACGTGCCGAATGCTTTCTCATTCGCACTTATGGTTCGTTTTTGTTCAGGCCTTGGCTGAGACCTTCTGCCAAGCTTGCAATTGTCATTTGTGATTTTCAGACGGAACTGGGTCTGAAGTGTTGCCAAACAAAAAATCAAGAACCGTCTAAGTCGGGGTATTATCTACTGCAATGTTCTTCAACCGGTGGTCCGCGGACCGGCGCCGGTCCACGAAAGCTACCACCATGCTATCAATCGACTATATATCGCTACACGATACGGGGAATTCGCACTAGATGAATGCTGCTGATATTAACTAGAAAGTCTTATTCAACATCATAAGCCAAAATTTAAAGCGTTAGCCGAAAACTTTAATAAATATGTATCATAAAATTAAGATCAACGTAAAGGCGGACCAACCTCTAACCTCTGGATTCATAATCCATATTTGGAAGATAACAAATCATGTGCACTTGATCCTCGTGAGAAAGAAAAGCTGATCGAGTTATCTTCTGATATTACCCTGGTGTCAAGACATAAAATGCAATCATTGTCTCAATTTTGGATATCCTTTGATAAAGAATATCCACCACTGAGTTATAAAGATCAGATTATAGGTAATTTTTTCGACTTCTTATTTGTGTGAAAAAACTTTCTCAGCTATGTCAGTAATAAAAACGAAACAGAGAAATCGAATGGAAGTTGATGTAGCGCTTCGTCTCTCAGAAACAATGCTGCAACCACGTATATCAAATTTAGGTACTTACAAAGAAGCAGCAGCAGATGTGGCACTAACCAAAAGTTGTAATTTTAAAACATAAGATTTAATAAATAAAATTTTATATCTATAATGGTTATTATTTCTGGTTAATACCGGTCCGCGAAATATTTCTCCTATGTTCCGCTGGTGTTAAAAGGTTGAAGAACACTGATCTACTGTATTTTAAATTTAAATGCGTTATAATATTTTTATTCAGTATGGATAATAGTTACGGAATAATGAGTCCGTAGTTCTGCGACTTTTGAGGTTAAAATTAGTTAATGTAACATCAATGTTTAAAATTAACATACTTAATTCGAATTTAACTCTTCTATTATTAAATCCTAACGCGCTGCACTGTATATAAATGTACCATATTATTAAACGAAATGTTTTAAAGAATATGTTAATACATCGATTGTCGCTGTGAATATGTTATTATTTGGAAGTAGGTTTTCATTTTACGTTCACATATTATTTATTTATGAGGGAAGTCAGACGCCAGAGAGGAACAAAACGTACATATAAATGCACATAAAAATATAGAGGTACAAGACCTTATGCCCGGAGTGGTGAGCCGGTGCCATCGGTGTATCTCTATTCTAGTACGTACCTCTCTTATTCCCCGACCATATGGTCAGAATTTGTAATATTATTACCTATGTTGCCCGCTGCAAACAACATTTTAACCCAAACGCTCTGGCAATAACAATCGTTTACATCAGTGCCTTTCAAACTGTGCGCCGCATTCAGTTCGACAAATAGAAAAATTCCAAACAATTATAATTCAATGCGTTATTACACCTCGCAAAATGTATTTATTTATTTAAGAAAACAAAACATTGCGGACATAACACATCAAAATTCAGGACGTCCACAACATGAGATTAACATTTTAACAAATATTACTCTCGCAAGAGAGAAGAAAAAAAACATAAACAATTTTCTACAGTAAAATAAAGTTTCAAAAACAAAATGCACAGCACATCATTGAAAATGACCATATTTTTAGGGAACGCATTGACTAGTCTTGCATCCATCGCTAATGGTGCCCGATAGGCTTGAATCCGGGAAACAGTTTTGACCCAAAATAGGTTATGGCTGTGACTACGTAGGTAATTGACAGGCGCATATAAATTTAAATTCTTTAGGAAGACATGATTACAAACCATCCCAGCAGGAAAAAATGTCTCAAGAGAGTGAACAGTGAGCATGCCTTGTAGAATGGAAGTTTGAAAGTAATCGCTCTGAGTCAAATAATTACATATCTTAAAATAAAGACATCGAAGAAATTTGTTCTGGACGCGCTCTAAAGTAAGCTTGTTGGAGATTTCATAAGGACTCCAGATAATAGACCCATAATGATTGTCATAATGAAAATATTCTTAGTTTCGCTGGTTTCAAAAACACTTTCAAGAACACAATTATCAGGCGTGCACAGTAGGGGTGGGGGATTTCCGTATACCTTTTATTGGACGGTAAATCCACAACCTTCGATGTCTTCTCCAGCAGAGCCATGAGTTGAACAGTCCGATGGCTTGCTGCTTTGTGGATTATGAGAAGGCTTTCGACAGTCCGCACCGCCCCTCCCTCTGGATGATACTGGGAGCATACGGGATCCCTCCCAAGATCATTGCCATAATCAAAAGCCTGCACGAGAATAGCGAATGCTGTGTCGGAATTGGAGACACTGTCACGGAATGGTTCGGAGTCACGACCGGAGTCAGACAGGGTTGTGTCCTTGCACCGTTTCTCTTTATCATTCTCTTTGACTTCATACTACGGAAGTCAATACCACCTGACCGAGGCATACCTGTTACCCCCACGGTGAAGCTATGCGACCTGGAATACGCCGATGATGCTGTCCTATTCGACAACTCAATCAAGGGCATTCAAGAGACAATCGACAGGTTGCATAACAACTCCTCTCGCGTTGGTTTGAAAATAAACGCGAAGAAAACCAACGTCTTGTGCAATAGCACCTGTCCTGATACAGATTTCCCTCTGATTAGCGATGGACAAAGCATCGAGAGCGTCGACAGCTTCAAGTATCTGGGGGTACACATCACGGGAGATGGCATTTTGCAGAAAGAGCTCGCTATCCGAATGGGAATGGCTGGAGCAACATTCAACTCGATGCGAAATGTCTGGGACTCACGATTGTACTCGGTCAAAACCAAATGCCGCCTATTCGACGCTTGCATTCTGACGGTGCTGCTTTACGGTAGCGAATCATGGCACCTTACGAAGGCTCAGAGCAACCGTATACTGAGCTTCGAAAACAGATGTTTGCGACGAATACTAGGTGTACGGTGGTATGACTTTAGGAGCAACGAGGAGATAAGAGAACGTAGCAAGCAGCCTCTCATCACACTGAAAGTGAAGAGGCGACGTTGGACCAGGCTCGGCCACGTGGTGCGGATGCCAGAAGAGAACTTTAACCTGGCTTGCCTGTTCTTCAAGCCGACCGGATTCCGGCGTCCTGGAAGGCCGCTAAATACAATCTACAGAGTGTATACGGCGGAGCTACGGGATGCTGGTTTGACCTGGAACGAAGCAAGAAGACTGGCGAGCGACAGGGATTCTTGGAGGCGCCGCGTGGTGTCCATATGCTCCAGCTAAGGGGCGGATATGGGCAAAGAAGAAGAAGAAAATTGTTTGTAACGTGGAAGCCCAACGGTGGTTTTACGAGTTATTCTCATCGTACACGACAACCACTAGATATTACGACAGGTCGCAGGCCAAGTATTATTGCAGAAATGGTTTGCATCTGAGGATTTAAAACGGGGACGTGCGGTGGTGGTGCCACACGCGCATCACTCCGACGAAATAGGTCGTATGGTGGACCTTGTATACTAAGATTACCTCTAATATGCAGTTCTGTATATTTCTGACGCTTTTTAGAGCTATGTATTTAATGGAGAATGTTGGATTCCAAAATAATGTGTATATTTTATCACAAATAAAAAAATAAAAAAAAAACGATTTCTGTGTACCTACTGCACCATAGAAAACGCAAGAGATCAAAATATTATTTTAATAATTTTTATAGGTATATGGCAGTGGCGGAGATTTATTATTATTACTTAACAGTTACTTATCGTTTACTTTGAAAAATGTCTCCATTTCGTCTTGTGGGAACCCTCATCAATCCTTAAGGCTGGTTCGGACTTGTCGAGTAATTTAGTCGAGTGGCGAGTAATTTAGTAACTAAGCGTGTGTGAACAGTCAAATTTAGTCGCGTAATTTATTAAAATCATTTAGTCGAGTCGATCCATTTTATTCCACTTTTTCGGTCGAGTAGCGACCCCCACCACCTCTCGCTAAATACTAAATAAGCAAGAGACAAGTCTGAACACGTTATATTTAGTCAAGTTCATTAGTTGTTGTAGAATTTCTTCCTCCAACTCTTCTAATATAATATGAAGTTATTAACTTTTTTTTTTTTCAAAATTTCAATAAAAATAATGTTATATTCTTAAATCTTGTGAATTATCCGTTGAATAAAAAAATAGTTCATTTTTGCTTTGTTACGTTGTGCTCTGTTTATTTTGACACGTCACTTACTAATGTACCTACTGTGTTCGGACGCTTTTCTGTTACTAAATCACTCGCCACTCGACTAAATCACTCGACCAGTCCGAACCAGCCTTTAGAGACAGTAATGTTATAGATAGACATATTCTGACAACAATCTATAAGGATCATCCTTATTACGAAGGTAAATATAGTTTTAAATACATACAATATTATATATTTATAATATAAACATCTTGCGTTAGAATACGGACGGAAAAAAAAACTATAATGATATACCTACCTAATATGCAAATTAATTGTAATAAATGCAGATAAAATTATCTGTTTATTATGAAAGAATAAAAAAATATGGGTTGATTCTAGCAGACTAACATTAGGATAGATTAAAATTTTGTTGTCATTAGGTGGGTTTTATTGAGTCGTCCATATAATACGTACCTAAATGTCTGCGGCACACTAATTTTGTTTAAGAGCGTACTTCTGTGAAACGGCAAATAATTTTCAACAGTAGGTGCGACGAAATTTCTCACTCGTCGCCAATCTGAGCTCGAAAGTCGAGGTGTGCGCACGTCGAATTGTTTTGTCATGGCGTCGTATGAAAATATTCTTAAATCGTGTAAAGATGACTAAAAAACTTTACGTATGTACTTAAAAAAGAAAACATGTCAATGAATATACTATTATTATTAGTAATATAATAATAAACATAACATTAAATGGACGCATGTTGGATTTTTATGACAAATTATATTTCGTGCGGCACAATCCGCGCAACGCCTAGCCACGATCTTTTTAGACCATGCCTCAACTGAAGTATAGCCTTAAGTACTACGCTGGAAAAAATTAATGGGTTCCATGACATGAGTTAATTGGGAATCACTGCTTTTACCAAAACGTGAAGTTATAACTTGCAACTTCGCTTCATGTAAAAAAAATTGCTCTTCAGAATTCAGTGAAGTGAGACGACCAATGACATCCGAATCTGCCCAACAAGGAAAATAATAGATTCGACATAACGGACGGGAATAAAATAAAATGACGGACGGTGACCGTCGATTCTAACGAATAGAACACTGACGTACTCACTATTAGAGGATGAAATCAGGCACGTTATCAGAATAGGTCAAAGACATGAACGTGAATTTGTAATATGCACCCAGGTGGTAGACCGTCTGACGTACCTAACCTTTTATATAGCGTAATCGTCAATATCATATCAAGTTCAGTATGTCATAAGACTCATAAGGTTAAAAACTATATAGGTACAGTTTCAGTCTATGGATGGCCTGTCGATGGTACATAATCAATTACACTATAACATTTAAAGTTTATAGTGATTCGTGAAAATATTTTAAATACGAGTCTTCTAAACATAATGCTTATATTATATATGTACATATTATTCAATATTATGTAGTAAGTAATGAAGCTGACAACATTTCAGTAGCGAAATGTGGAGGTAGGCTGTTAAGATCCGCCATAAATAGTCCACATTAAACTTTATTAGTCATACCGTCACCTTACTGTTAAAACCTCGTAAGTCTGTTTGAGAAGAATGTTGAGGGGAAGGAAAAACGTAATAAAAACAATATTTTAAACACCTCTCTAATTGATGAATCTGCTAACGCTGGTTGTGAAATACGAGGTTTTAATTTCAAGTTTGAAAACACGAGACCTACGAGTTTTTAAAATTTGTCGATAGATGGACAGCATACTAGTCTAGACTCTAGCTAGAGAACTTAGGTTTTGATATGATTTAAAGGTTTTTTTGTTTAAATTTTGTGGAAAAAACTTTATTTTTCCATAATATCCGACTTACGAGGTTTTAATAGTAAGATGACGATACGTATTTGTTTTTATTGACTATTTAAAGATGCTATTGGTAAGAAAAGAGAGAATAAAATTATCTTATCTCGTAAATCGGGTTAAATTGCTTGCCGAATAAAATAATTAAATAGATTTATTAATGCTGTTGAAAACGTAGGTATATCAGTGATGGCAAAAATGGCTACCTAAAAGATTCAGCGATGTTTGTAGGGAAACCACAGACGCTTACACTTAGAAAGATATTCAATAACATTGAAGTTATAATTATTTTGGAACGTAGTGAAATTGAGAAACCGTTACGGAAGTGGAAATGACGTCGGCCGCGTATGGTTCACCTCGTCATAAATAGTTTCGTTCCGTTTTTCTATTGAAAATAATACCATATTTAAAATGTCTCTTTCCCATTGTTTAGGTAAATTATTTTATAATTGTTAAACGATGACAAAAATATGAAAACTAAACAAAATAAATTCAATAACTATAAAAACACAATTAATATAATTTAAGTTCTCTGCAATTACCGAATAAGTGAATTTTAGAGCCCGTGATTTTTCCCGAAATGGTAACACTGGAGTCTAGTCCGCCATTAAAATTTTCTTACGAAACGTCAGATAATGTTTACAATTTTCAGAGATGAGATGCCATCATGGGAAATAGATTAGAAATAATATTGCATAATATATAGAATGATTAAGACTAATATTACCATTTTCGGGTGTAGGTAACTACTTATATATTTCAACTATCGGTTATATTAGAAATAAACCAGCGGCGCTTCAATAATTTTATTTAACAATACAATAACTGTGTATAAATACATATCATTTTTATTTAATTATTCTTTTTAATCAAAACTTTATTGATTGTATTAAATATCTTTTATCGTATATTCTACTTACGTTCTTTTGTTTTGTTACGCCAAAGAAGTATAACTTCTAACGCGAGTACATAAGTAGGTACACACACCGATTTTTTTGTATTATGTTATGTACGTACATCAAACAATAATTAAGTTTAAAAGACACGTTACTCGTTAAAGGTTTTTGAACCATGATAGTAGAATATTTACGAATATCAAAATGGGGAGAGGTGAGATATTATTAGATGGGTATAATGTTATACCACCAATATTATAATAACTATTATTGCCAAGTCATTCTAATAACGCTTGCTTTAAAAATAACGTTAGGTACCTAACGCAAGGAGACATAAGAAGGGGGGCGGTATGAACTATTTTTGACATTTCGTCCCCACTGTGTATCCGTAACCTTAGTTATAGATCGTATCATACAATGCTCGGTGATTTGTATGATCACACAAATTTAAAAAAAAATAAGAATGCATAGAAATTAATTGCCTACCGTAATGAAATGTTTATTTCGAATTAGTGTTTAAGTAAGTGGGAAATCATTGATACAATACATACTTATAATTTCATACGACAAGAGAGAGGGGATAATTTCTTTCGACTTGAATCATGCTTTTCTGCAATTTGCTCATCGTCCTGATGGTTTCGGACAATTTATTTTCCTTCATACAATTTGCCGGACATGTTGAAGGACGTTACTCGCGCTACGCGCAATTTACACATGGACAAATAAAATTTACTGCCAGAAGTCATTAAGTGACATTTTTGTCGAAACTGAGTTAGATCTAGGTTAGTTACAATCTACCTATTTTGTCATCCAGTAAAAAAGACATTATGTCGAATAACACGTTATTTACATCTAAATTGAATACCTTAATAGTTACTAAGTGCGTATTTTATCAATTAGTTTTACAAATAAATCATCAGGCTGCTCTGATGATTTTTACCCATATAACATTGTATAAATGAATACCAATTATTGTTGATAGAAAATCACTAAAAAAAAATTTATGACTTAAACTGTGCGGAAATGCATATATTGTTACGCCTTAAAGCCACTAAAACAGTTTGATGATTTCTTACGAGACAAAAAATATTACAATCAGGTACTTAGTTGTTTCATGATATTTGCAAAAAGTCACTAAGTGCGTTTACTTATTTATTTTAGATTATGTATTTGTAAAGCTGGGCGGCATTTGCGAAGAAAATGAAAGGTCACTAAAAAAATTGAATGACTTTTTTAATACATTGTTCAATAGAATTCATTATTTAATACTTAAATCTCAATTGAACTATTTTTTTTTATTTGAATGAATTACACACGAGATTTTAAGAATGTTGCATTTTTTATTTAATATACCTACGTATTTTTTTAAATACTTCAGAAAAATATACACATATATTGTAATAGGAAAACAATGAAAATATTAACTATACGTATAACCATCGAATTAAGCACAGTGCTTGAAATGCGATTTTTATAATAACTATGTAATGTTACGAAAATGTATGTACCTGCCTAATTAGTAAATCAATTTTCACCAATTTTCACTGATGGCGGTTAAGTTTATAAAGTATAAAAGTAAACGTTAAATAATCATACAGTTTCACATTTTTTACAAATGAGTAAGTATTTTTTTTTCGACCATGTCCGATCCTAATATGATCATATGGGCCTCCACAGAGTAGAGATTTGTATTAACATATTTTGTTTTTTACGAGAAATGGATGTCAGCCATTTGCTCAACCTATTAGGTCCATACCCTGATTCACACACAAATTAAAAAACAATATGTGTACTTGCCAGACCCAGGGTTCGAACCTGAGACCCACGGCGTGATAGTCCGACGCTTAAGCCGCGCGGCCACCGTGAGTTGGTATAGTTAGGCAAGAATCAATTTACGGTTAGTGTTTTCACTTACTTACCCGATTGTCGTTGCCCATGTGTACAATGTTGACGAAATGTCGTATTGCGTTACTTGTACTTGTAAAAACATAGTAACTTACCTGAAACAAAAGAGAAATGTTCATTAATTCAGTGGAAAATTATCAAAGGTAAATGTAAATACATATTATATCTATATATCTACTGCTGTATAAATCGTCCACTGCAGAACAGAGGTTACCATGCTCACTAAATCAAATCCATTCAGCAAAGTGATAAAATATAATATTATAGGAAATCTGACGTAGGTTCGGAAAATCTGAGAATGTTAGTGTAATCGACAATAAATTTATTGCGAAATATCACTAGGAAGAAATAAGATGTTTTTATGCAATTAAACAATTAAAGGGTCGAATGATGTAAATCGAGATTCTTTTTATTGTATGCGATGTACGGCACGCAAACAAGGTTGGTGTAAGTAAGGCGATCTTATTCAGGTTTTCATTTATATTTTTATAAAAAAAAATGTTTTTTAAAATAAATATTAAAACTATGAATCAGTCAAAAATCTCTTCATTACAATATAGAAAACTTAATAGGTATACTATATTTTAATAAAAAATATGACCATAAAATAATATGTAAAAATAATTACAAGATAAAAAGAACTTTTGATATACCACGTTTTGAAATTTTCCGTTGAATCATATTATAAACTTGACAATTCTATGTATTAATAAATACTTTTCTTTGTACTTGATAGAACTACATGAAAAAAAAATGTACTGGACAGACAAGAAATAATCTGTACTGGACAAACAAGAATACGAGCTAATTAATAAAAACGAGGTAATAAGATAGAAGTGGTAATATAAACAACAAACAAGGTAAAACAGATACAGCTTAAATTGTAAATTATCAAAAAACTCTCAAATTGCAAGCTTCGTATTTTCCGCTAGTTGCCTCTGGTAGGTAGAAGATTCGCCTTAATGGTTAAATTTTTAAGCTTAGCAAATCTCTATGAATAAAAATATAACCCAAAAACTAGACTGAAAATTTTGTTATTTTATATCGTTCTTTTCCTCTCCTGTAATTTTTTTTTTTGCATATATATATATACCCCTTTTATGGGAACGTTGTCAATTAGACAATACTCCCAGATGACGACCATAAATGGACACATTGTTGGACGGATGAGTTCGATTTGAATGAATTATATTACTTTCATGCAGTCAGTTTATTGTAAAATTTGACGGCGATTATATTCAAACAATGCAACAGTGTTTGGTGTACAATCCTTTAATGGGCTCGGTGCCCGCCATGCTTTTCCATTGATACGAGAGATCATTCATTTAACACGCATAATGCAACACTAATGTATGCCACAATGGATGTTTACTATATTATGTGTTCAGAGGCATCAAATAATAAAAGGCGTTGGTTAATTAGATGTTAATTGTGATGCTGATGATGTGGATTCAACATATTATCAATATTATCATCGTTCTACTTATAAACCTCATAAATCCAACATAATCTTTTTTTAGAAGATAGTAAAAACCGATTAATTAGGACACTTTAAAAAAATACACTGATGTCTCAATAATTATGATCAATGTGTAGTTCTTATGCCGGGTCCACACTGGCGACATGTCGCGCGACAACCTCGTTAAATTTTACGATAATTATGATAATTGCTTAAGAAATTTTACGATAATTATCATACTTATCGTAAAATTTAATGAGGTTGTCGCGCGACATGTTGCCAGTGTGGACCCGGCATTACAAATACAAATGTTGCTAAAAAAATGGTTATAACAATAATATGATATGCCATGCCTGTCAAAATTGATATCGGTCAGTCATCCACGCATTCTGCTCCAAACAGTATAATTAGATGTGAAATATATCGAGCATTTGAATGAGGATAGTAATTTTTCCTGTTACAATAGTGAACGAACAAGAACATTAAATTGCACATATCTCCAAACTATGTTTCTGTGGCATATCATTGTCTTGCAATAACTCCTTCAATTATTAATATGCATTGCGATTAGCACAAAGTATATATAGATAGAAATTGAATTTAAATTCTAACTGATGAGTGTTTTAGTCTACACTCTACAGAACCGAATATAAACGTTCTCCTCTCAGTAAAATAATATTGAACGATCAACATCCAATATAGAGTTTTAATTCATCTGGTAAGTGTGTGAATCGATCAGTTTAAAGGTTAACTGCGTTGATTTGATCAGTCGGCGAGGAATTTGAATGTCATTGTAAATTCATAATACTTATCTAGATTTATTTTGATTATTTTGATCGAGTCAAACGTTAGGTATGAATATACCAGTGGCAAATTCTTGTTACTATACTTTCTTTCGTATGGCGGCAGGATGCCGGCGACATGTTCACAATAATAAAACAACACTCCCCGACACAAAATTATACTGCCAAGACCATCAAGACACACGTACCTATCAATATAGAGTAACCGGTAGATCGCCTTTTTTGCCAGCTCGTTTTCATCATCTTGGTAGACGGTAGAAAGTCCTACAAGGAATACAAACTCCGCACTCACAAAAGGAGGGCCATTTAATCGACACTTTATGCATGCTATCACATGGGTATATTCTCAGTATATTATTTAGTTTAAACTTTAAACATACGATGTAGGTATTTGAGGGGTAGGCTCAAACCTGTTATATCGTTTACAGTTTTCATTGACTGGTAAACAAAAATATAAATATGTGAATTTACTAAAGCAATAAAATGCCACAACAGGGGAAAATTGATTTATTATTCATACCATGAAATGCAACGTGAGAAAATAGCGACATTAAAAGTATATTTTTGTTACTAATCCAAATTAAAATAAACTAATTCAGATATAGAAATTGTGATCGAGATTTCTCGTCTCGAGAATTCTCCAAAAATTACGAGATTTTCATTTCTCGAGAAATCATAAATGAGAATCTCGAAAATTCCAGAAATTGTTGAGAAAAAATATCTCGATAAAAAAGCTCAAAAACTGTTTTTTTTAAATTCGTCGGCTAAGTGAGTTTAAAAAAAATGTGGACGGAAAAAATCTGAAGGAAATGAACCGTAAGGAGGTATTTTTCGAAAATTGTAATTACACTAATATCTCATTAATCTGTTTTGTGGTTCGGACAGTTTTGGAGGCCCAATTGCGGACTTTTATGACTAAGCGAGTGCCTGATTTTTCACGTAAACCCGAGCCTAATTATATATGTATCACTAAGGAGTCCAAGGACTGAGGTATGTGTAACACGGTCGCTAATATTCGTCGGATACGTCGATTCTCAATGTGTCCGGAAACTTGTACGTATGCAGTTTGCCGTATCACACTTCACCGTGAAACGTTGTATCGGAAATATATGGCCATATATTAAAGACCCTCCTACCTCTTTGGGTCGTATAGTACTGACATAAAATTCATGTCTAAATAAAACACTGTTCTTGTCGGTTTACATTTTACATTTTACAAGAAGCCAACAGCAAACAAATTTTGAAAATAGCCGATATACTGGAGAATTTGTTAGGTTAGGTTAGGTTTTTATTCTTGAATTCATGATTTTTTTCAAAATCAGCTATGAAAATTGATTTAATGTTAGTATTGAATCAGTTTTCAATAACAAAGCTCGTGGCGAACTGTGCCACGGTGAAATGTTTTACGTACAATCTACATGTAACCGATTCTCAAAGCTCAAAAGTTATATTTGGACAGTAGCGCCACAATAAGAACATTATTGCAACCAATACAATGACAGTTAAATAGAAGATTTGCCTAATGTAGTACTAACATATTTAAAATATAACTACGACAATGATTAAGTATTTTTTTTCCATTAAAATTACAAGCATTGTAAACTTGGTTAATTATCTTCTGGTTGTAGTTACGCAGCAATGAAAAAATATCAGAAGCGCGTGCAACGTTTTGATAAACAAAGAATTTTCATATATCGTTATAAATCCATTAGTATGACGTCTTTTTTACAATGCGTATATAATAAAAGTGGTTATTTTTTGTACCTTTAATGAAAAAAATAACCTTTAAAGTTGAACCTAGATAAGTAGGATGGTACTTACTTCCTATTGCTTCGTTTAAAGGTCGTATTGTTAATTATCAAAATACAAAATAAATAAAAGTCGTAGAGTTTCTTGCCTTAATGCAGAAACATAATGTGGTACGTTTTCTCAAAATTAGGAAAACAATCCAGACTAAAAAATAAGTCATAATAATTATGGGCATTGTTTTCACGAAAACAAAATAAAAAATTACCATTTCGCAACAAATAAATAAGGTATCTACAATTAAAAATAATTAATATAAGCACGAAATATGGTAATCGTTTAAATACGAGTAATATCGTGTGTTAGGTACATTTATTTTATTGTTGTGAAATAAGGTAAAATAGGTATATACTATAGACGACTAGAATGTTGACTTTCAAGAAAATTTGCTGCAATATGAGACATTTTAAAGCTATCTATAGTTTTGAAAAACGATGTATATTATGTCAATTAAAAAATGCTAGATCTGGCAAAAAATCTGAGTTGGTAATGCTGGACAGTAGTTTTTGATTGAAAGCAGAGGTACAGCAAAATCGCTGGTATAGTGAATCCGGCTGATGTGTGAAACCGACCCGAAAAGAGAAAAACGAAAAAAATACCCCCAGGTGTTATCAAACCACCAACGTTTCGATTTGCAGTCGAACGCTCTACCACCCCCAAGTTGAAATTTATGAAAAAATCTGCCCCTTTATTTACTTCATTACAAAACTAAATAACGATCACTTCTTTTAGAGCCAAAACCTACTAGAGCAAAGTAACTTGAACCAAAGCCCACCAGAGGCAGCGCGCGTGATGTGAATGGGTTTCTTGGGAGATGGGAGTTTCAATTATATCTTGTATGCTCGTCACAGTACACTTATTTTCGTTCATAATAATCCGACTATTTATACATCAGGGACCAGCGCGTCTATTCCATACACAAGGCTGCTATCGGCGGCTATCGAGGGCAGTTTATAATATTTAGGTATGTATTGAGGCGGTTAATTGTTACAATGTGTTAACCGTCTGTACTGTCAAAAAGTGTTATGTTTTAACAGCACCTCTCTTGGCTGTGTTAACTTTTAGAGCGAGAAAGTTTTGATAGTTTAGACGGCTAACTGTAACAATTATAATACCTCAATCAGTGTTACCATCTTTTCAAAGTGGAATTATAGTACAGAGCCTCCAAAATTATAGTATTTGGGGGAAAAATATAGTACGCGATGTCATCTGTTGAAAATGTAAAGGTTTTTTGTTTCCCAGGAAAAAATAACGGAGAATTTGAGAAACTCCAAGGCCCTTTTTTTATTTTGGTACCTCTTCCGACCAAAAATGCTTACCGAAGAATTCAAGAAATTTCATTTTTAACCAAAGTCAAAGTTTTTCGAACATTTTTTTGAACAAGTTCTCCAAATCTTCTTATATTGCAAAATTTTAGTACTTTGCACAAACTTATCCAACGGAAATATCGAAATTTTAGTACTTTTTACACATTTTTTCCGATATTCCAAATTATAGTATTTTGGGCGTACTATGGTATGTTTTATAGCGTAAATAGTACACGGACCAAAATTATAGTACAATACTATAATTATAGTACGGTTGGCAACACTGACCTCAATACATAAATATGATAAACTACCCTCGAAAGCCGCCGATGGCAGCCTTGTGTATATAATAGATACGCTGGGATTGGAATCAATTTTAGAATTTTAAAAATCATGACACGTCAATGCAATATTATTGAAGTTATACTTATACTACCTTTTGGGTAGGTTCTAAATATACGTAGGTAATATACTATTCATAGTTCTCGGATCAAGATAGTATAGTAGATATAGTACGGTTGGAAACACTGCGCGAATTACTGATAAATACAATTTTGAATTTCGAGACAGCGTACAATAATAATTGTTTACAATACACCTGTTCCATAAGATTCACATGTCGATAGGCACTTATAAAGCCGCGTGGTGGTGGCATCTTGCGGTCAGATTTAATTCAAAATTATCACCAGCAATAACAAAACTTCGCGTATAGTAGTACTGTCGTATTATAATATAAATGTACAAGTAAAATAATAAATTTAAATATGTAAAATGTTCAATACATTCAGCATTTAAATAATAAGGAATCAATAAAATATACATGAAATAAATAATGTGGTTATGATGGACAGATATGTTATGTAAGTGCACCGGTGATCAACAGTGACGTAGAGACCCGACGCAATGACAGGTTTTCAGGCGCCCTACGATAAAAAACGAACAAGCAAATTTAAACCTAACGATTTTGAAGTTATACTTCTTTTGGCGCGTTTGGGAAATCAGATCAGTGTATTTTTGGCATGTGACATGTAACACAATTTATTTTTTCAAAAACGCACTCGATTGGATTCAAACCACCGATTGTTCGGTTATCAGCCGAACGCACTACCTTTACGCCACAGTATGATACTGCATCGTGACGATTATACAGTATAATATTATAGTTTAGAATTGTTCCGTTCCCTAGGCAGCGAATTTATTATTGTTGGCCATTTGCAATTCATTACGTAAACAAACTATTAGTGCCCATACGCACTTGCGGCAGGCCGCCTCGCGGCTAGCCGCGGCGGCCTGCCGCCTATCGTTTTTTGTATGCAAAGTGCGATATGCGGCAGGCCGCTGCGGTTAGCGGCATACGAAAAACGATAGGCGGCCTGCCGCAAGTGCGTATGGGCACTTAAACGTCAGAGTGACAGTTGGTACTTTAAAAATAAAAACAACTTCTACCATATAATTTAGTAATATAAGTTAAAGTGTATACCTAGAAATACACCAACGGCGTTCCAATAAGCGGTACCTTTTCTTGAGTGTGTAATTTAACAAGATAATTAAGAGCTAGTCGAAGAATCTAGGTTATGACAAGTTTTGTTTTTGTTTTGTTACGCCAAAGAAGTATAACTTCTAACGCGCGTACATAAGTACAAAGCTGATTTTTTATTTACTTTGTACTTATAAATTATGCAAAACATGTTTTAATTGCATATATAGATTTAATCGCTTAAACACTTCACTTGACATGACAGACATACTTGTACGAGTTGACACTGTCACGTGCTCTTTGCGTCAGGGTCGTATCTAGGGGCTGGCGAATAGGGCGATCGCCCTGGGCACCGAGACGCTGCACGAACATAGAGGACGCTTAAAGGATGCTAGGAATTTTAAGAAAACTCGGTCACTGAATTGTTTCAAATGTATTTTAAATTTAATGAATTCTGTTTCATAATATTATCGGGTACGTCCTGCAGTATATATCTACTGACTAATTTCAATTAGTAACGTAGGCAGTGGCGGGTTTAGGGACAAATAGTTATTTTGAGCCCACCGCGATAAAAAATAAAATAAAAACCCTTAAATTCCAACCACCAACGTAGGAACCAACCTAGTAAAAATAGCAATATATACAATATATCGACCATTTAATGAACTATTTCTTTATTCAACGAATAATTCACAAGTTTTGAGAATGTAACATAATTTAACTTGAAAACTAATTGAAAACACCTCAGTTATATACCGACAAGAAAAAATACGACGACAGACGGGACTTCAACCCGTAACCACTGGACTCACGCCAATCTGATTTACCATTAAGCTACATTAAACATTAATGCAATTTGATTCATACACACTGTTTGAACACTTTTTGTCTTAGCCATAATGGGGGGTTATTTTTTAATATATTGTGCAAGCTTTTAAAAGCTCATTAGTCCAGATAGCCACATTAAAATGTGCGAACAAATGTATAAAACATAGGTACATAGTATTATAATATATTTGTATATATACATATAGTCGTACCAGGTATAATATGCAGTTCTTCAGCTGTTTGTCCTAGATGTCACTTACTTATACTTCTTTTGGCGCGTTTGGGAAAACAGGTCAGAGTGTATTTTTCGGGTGTGACCGCCGCGATGTAACACATAATTTTATAATTTATATTGCATTAGGGTTGCGTAATACTTTGAAATATTTATCGTTGTGTTAGGCGGATTCAAATTGGTTTATGTTAAGGCTATATACACTTCAGCTGAGGCATGGTCTAAAACTCTAAAAAGATCGTGACTTGATTGTGCAAATGACGGGAGCCGAACGAAATATAATTTGTCATAAAAATTCAACATGCGTCCTTCTAATGTTATATTATATTATAATAATAATTGTATATTCATTATTGACATGTTTTCTTTTTCAAGTACATGCGGAACGTTTTTTAGTCATCTTAACACGATTTAAAAATATATTCCTCCGACGCCATCACAAAACAAATTGACGTACTCACACCTCGACTATCAGTCTCCGATTGGCGAAGACTGCGAAATTTCGTCCACTACTGT